>NC_062226.1:73486774-74867399 GCF_902686445.1 Sciurus carolinensis
TGCAGGGGAGGGAGAGAGGAGACATAAAAGGATAGGACCGTTGTCACTTGGCTAGTTGACTTTGGCTTCCTGATCTGGCAGATGGTTAAAGTGGGCTACACTTAGAAATCCTGTCTGTGGGGACATGGGATAAAAATGGACTCTCTCCTGCAAGGCAGTTTCAGGGGCTCTTGCTCCTCTTTTCTGTCAAGGTAGTTCATTTTGCCTCCATGGATGCATCTGTAACCCAGGTGTTCACTAGCAACTTCTTGCTGAGCTCATCGTTATCTGGGGTATGCATCCACACCCATTCTACTAGAGTCATCTCATACCTCCACACGGTCCAGTTCAACAGGACACAGGAATAACAGAGGACAGTTGAAGTGGTTAGTCAGACCTTCTCTTCTACATTGCCCAGGTGGACATTTACTCTCTGCTTTAGAGGCCTCTATTGGAAGTCAGGCAAAAGACCTTTGTTATTCCCAGGTAAAGAAAATATGTTTGAATTATGGTTCCATCTCCAAGCTTGAGATGAGAAATAAATGGGGAAGATTGACAGGTGGCGAGTGGAGACTTAGTGCATGCCAGCACCTCTCGATAGGGTTTATTTTTGTATTATTCATCTGCTCGAAGAGCTCAGTTGACATGCAAGAAGTTCTTTGTAAAACTTTGCAGTACTTTTTTTTTTTTTTTTTTGGTGGTGCTGGGGATTGAACCCAGGGCCTTGTGCTTGCAAGGCAAGCACTCTACCAACTGAGCTATCTCCCCAGCCCAGTACTTTCTTCATAACACTTTTTCTTTGTATTTGGAGTAGGATGTGTCTCATGCTCACTGTTTTGAATGCAATCTATTATGTAAGCATCCTAAGAAACAAAGGCAGGAAGAATCCATTTTGTAAATGCTGTTTCACAGATTGCAAAGTGTGCAGTCCTAGTTTTAGTTTGTTAGAGTTTGGACCTGCAATGCTCCCTGAAGGTCTATATATTGAAGGGTTGGTTCTTGGCTTGGCACTATTGGAAGGTGGTAGGAAACTTTTAAGCCATGGAACCTGGTGGGAAGTCCTAAGTCATTGAGGACATGCCCTTAACACACAGTGGGACATCAATCTCTTTCTTGCTCTCTTTGCTTCCTGGCCAACATGAGGCAAGCAGCTTGCTCTGCCACGTGGGCCTCACCATATGCTGTCTTGCCACAGGCCCCAAAACAACAGGGTCAACCCACCAAGGACTCAAACCTTTAAAATTGTGAGCCAAAAAAAAGTTTCCTCTTTTTAAGTTGATTATTGCATGTATTTTGTTACAGTGATGGAACTCTAACACAGTTGTTTCTCACTGTAGCAAGAAATAAACCCTGGAAATAGATAATGCCCACCCTTTTTTAGGCTGATGAGAAAACAAAATGTAGAAAGGCTAATAGACAAGCCCAAGTTCACATGGTTTCCACCAAAATTATTTACTTATTTATATCCATAACCCCCTTTTTTTTTTAAATCCACAACTCTTAAGGAACCTTGTACTTAGTTTTTTTTTTTTTTATGCTTACCATATAGTAAGTAATGAATTGACATTCATTCATGGAATCAATATATCCAGGATTCCTAATGCATAGGAGTCCTTTCCCTACTGCACACTAGCTTGCCCCCATGCAAGGGGTTTGATTGCTAACCTTCAGGGCAACACACCCCCTGGGACCCCCTCACATTCTAGAACCTTGTCAGTTTAAGGCCAATCCTGAATTCTTGAATTTGGATTTGAGTGAACCAAAGTTATCCAAAGTAGATTAGCTCATAAGGGGTTATTATGGCCCATTCTACACTGTTTGTAACAATCAACTTTTGCTGATTCCCTTTTATGTAACAAGCATGGTGTGCACTGTGAGAACCAAATATAAATAAAACTAGGTTCCTTGTCTTGTCATGACCTCTGTGCAGACCTGAAACCTCAAGAAAGCTCTGTAATTTTTTAGAATCTTTTGTGAATGCATGCAACTCCAAGCAGTGTTTTCTCCCTGATTTTTTATGAGACGTTTTAATCTCAGAAAGCTCACATAGGCTGCATACCAATAGGGTCAGGCTGCTACCACTCAGGTTTAAAGTGGACCAGGTGAAAGATGTGAGGGAGAGATAAAGATTGCCGTGAACTAGAGAATAAGAGAATTCCTGCTCTATCTAAAGGTAGTAAGAGCTATTCAGTTCTAGCTGAAGGGGGTGCAGGAACTCAGAGATTCTGGATCTTCTAGAAAATTTGGATCTCCTTTAAGTGTAAATTGTCTCTATTTGAAAACATGGTATGGGTCAAACAACTTACCTGTTGGTTGTTAGAACAATCTTTGCCCTAGACAGATTCTGCACTCATTTTTTTTTCTCTTCATTCCACCTGCCCCCATTCATTTTATGCTGCTGCAGAAGACTATCACAGACTGGGTAATTTATAGTGAACAGAAATGTACTGGCTCACAGTTCTGGAGGTGGGGAAGTCCAACATCAAAGGTGCCAGCAACTGGTGAGGGCCTTCTTGCTGCATCGTAACAGTGGGAGACATTTCATGGCAGACAAGCAGAGAAATCAAGGGGACAAAGTTGTTCTAGCTCATCCTTTTATAAGGAAACCACTCTAGCCATCATAGTATTAATCCATTTAAGACTAATCACCTCCTAAAGGTTCCACCTCTTAACAAGGTTACAAAGACAATTAAATTTCAACATGTGTATTGGAAGAGGCACACATCCAAGTCACACCTCTGTGGATGTGGTTTGGGACTAACATGGTCTCAGGTTAGGAAATGAGAGGGAGATTGCTACCCAGCCTCATCCCCTTCCATTGCTTTTTTTCCTGGATTGAATTATTATCTCAATTATTCATCTATAACTGATCAAACACTATAAATATATTATGAAGTTTGTATTTTTCCTGATAAGTGGAGAATGATATATAATAGGGGTGGGGAGTGAGGAATGAAAGAAGAATGGGGGAGCTTTAGAATATGTAGAAGGAAATGAGAGGGAGGGGGTATGAAAAATGGTGGAATGAGACAGACATCATTACCCCATGTGCATGTATGATTACACGAATGGTACGAATCTACATTGTGTACGACCATAGAAACGAAATGATGTACCCCATTTGTGTACAATGAATCAAAATGCAGTCTGTAAAAAATTAAAAGCTAAATAAAAATAATAATAATAAAAAATTACTAAATGTTAAAAACAAATGCCTTATTACAAACACATTTTCACATGGGAAGGCTTTTTCTCCCAATTAGTTTATCTTTCCAAGGATGAATATAACCTATGACTGGAAAGTTACTGAATTTCAGAGTAACTCAACAGCAATGAAGGATTGGGCCATAGGAAGTCCAGAATTTAGGAAAGTTGCATTAATT
Source organism: Sciurus carolinensis (assembly GCF_902686445.1). Lineage (NCBI taxonomy): Eukaryota > Metazoa > Chordata > Mammalia > Rodentia > Sciuridae > Sciurus > Sciurus carolinensis. Next base: position 73,490,137 of record NC_062226.1, read on the forward strand.
ACGGTTGTGAAATTAATTTTCAAGCATATAAATCAACCATATAATCAATACATGACCCAAAAATGAGCAGAAAAAGAGGTTAGTTGGTTTCAGAATATTGGGGTTTACTTCCATTGTTTTTTACCAGAAAAAGAGAAGGCTGTGCCTTGTTTTACAACCTTCTGAGAATAGGAGAATGGGTGTTTAGAACTACATTTATTCTTATTCAATTGAAGGATACAACTCTTCTTTTAAGTGAACCTATGAAGGGCTTCCCCCCACACTCATGTTGATCATAATGCAAGTCCATAAGTTATTATTGTTCATGCAAATCTGAAAGGTCCTCACTATCTGAGTGAGTAGTCTCTAACTGGTTGCCATGTTAATTTAAGGTTTGCTAAAAACAGTATGTTATAAGCCACACTGATGAAAAGTTTACAACACTGATATTTGTTTAATAATATTTCTCCCTGTAATTTAGATTCCTATTCCCACACTGATTTTATGGATGTCAAGACTTGTATTTATTGTCGGATTGTTCAATTCTTCTACTTAACCAGTTGCTTGTGTTAGAATTATGGGTCTGGATACATATATTCAGAACCTTTGGTATTATAACCTTTGCTTAATTTTTTTAGCTTGCTCAGTTTTAATTTTCTATTTGACATCAGATGAGAAGGCAGAGATTTTCAGAATATTGAGCAAAAAATAGTTGTGTTTGTGTTGGGCTACAGCTTTAAAACTTCAGGACTTTCATGGTGTCAGATATTAACAATAAACAAATTGCAAGCCTGTTGTTTTGTGACATTGTGGTTATTACATGCTTAAATTAATTTGATAAATATGACAGTATAAGTCACTTATGTGGTATGAATACACACACATAGGCATATCTTCTTCTTATAAATAAAAAACACAGCACTGCAGAAGATCAACATTATCTGCCTAATGTATTCCATAGATTGTAAATAAATGAAGTTTTCATTAACTGCTTGCATTTATGATTCAGTTGGTGCCAAGGGGTTTAATTTCTGACCTAGATACTTCAACTAGCTTGCTTCTGGGAAAAATAATAGGTAGATAGACAACAACAAAAGCCTATGCCCTAATTAAAATCCTGAAAATGTTTCATTTTCATATCCATTGTCTTGAAATTGTACCAGTAGGTTAAGAAAGTAGTTTCTGGGTTAAATCAAAATTTAATTGCATAGTTAGGAAATGTCTGATATAAAGGTGTTGCCTTTCACTTCAACTGAAATACATCAGATTCCATTACAACCCTAAAAAATTGGAAATCCAAGATTTCAGTCTCTGAACAGCATAGCATTCAAAAAGCAGAGCTTCATAGTGGATCTTGTCTCTTCCCCACATTAAGAAGGAAATCGAGTCTTTGCATGGATCTCCTCTGCAGCATAGACAGGGATCCTGGTCAGAACCATCCTGCCATTTTTGCTTCTTTCCCCAAGTCTTTTACACTTTCACGTTATCACCAACTGTCCCCTGCCCCATTCCCACTCACACCCCTCCAAGCCCTCTCTTTCCACAGCCTGGGTGACTTTGACTCCCCGTCTTCCTCCCCTGTCTCTGGGCTCTCATGAGGCACTATTCCTTCTTTCCTTCTATTCTTTCCCTCCTCCTCTTATAGCAGCCTGAGAGATGGAAAGTCAGGGGATGAATGGGCCTTGCGATTCAGGAATGGTGGCTTTGGGAGGACTATGTAAACATTTCCACATCAATCATTGTTATCTTGCTGCATATGGAACTAAAAAGTTTTCAATCTGGGCAGGGCATGGTGGCACACGCCTGTAACCCCAGCGGCTCAGGAGGCTGAGGCAGGAGGATCTCGAGTTCAAAGCCAACTTCAGCAACAGTGAGGTGCTAAAAAACTCAGTGAGACCCTGTCTCTAAATAAAATACAAAATAGGGTTGTGGATGTGACTCAGTGGTTAAGTGTCCCTGAGTTCAATCGCTGGTACCAAAAAAAAAAAAAGTTTTCAATCTGACCTTCTTCAATGCTGTTGATAAAACACTAGATAATTGGTATATAACTGTTCATCACTGAATGTTCTGGAAAGGACATGGTTGGGCTTTATCACTGACATGGTTTTATTCCTAGAAGTGGTGTCAGTACTCTCTCACAGCTCCATTAGCTCCATTCTGTGTCTATCAGGGTAATAAGGCTGCTTGGGCTTTGCATCCCCATATTTTTTCAAGCTTTAAAAATGGTGACAGAAGGATTTATCAGTAGTGATTAGGGTGGTACTCAGCCTTCAACTGCTCCACAATCTGGCACCAGTTTCAGTTTCCTGCTTTGTCCTAGCTTGTTCCACATTTCCAGTGCGATATTTATGTCTCTATTAAGAAAGAACATTGCCTTGAATTATGGGTACTCATGCACACACTCTGCCTGCCTCACTGGATGAAAAGCGCTAAAGTGCTTTTACACAGGGCACTGGTGGAATAAGTGACTGTCGGGTTGACTTGAACTGCTTGCTAGGTTATAGATTCCAGCTTCAGTTAATCCATGTGGTAACTTTGTTTGATTGATGGCTAGCCCTGTAACTGAATTGAATGGCAGCAAGGGCAGCTATGGAGCTGGTATCTTCAGAATTTGGGAAGTCTTCTCTCTACTGAACTCAGCAAAGGTAATGTAAAAAACAAAACAAAACAAAAACAAAAACAAAAAAAAAGCCCTGAATAAGGCACAACAGGAGACACACATTTCAGAACGACTCTGACTTCATCTTTAGGAATCTATCATCTTTGTACAATTTAATTCGCATGGAATATAAAATGAAATGGAGAAAAGAAACCATTAGGTTGTGACCTGTTAATATCTCTGAGGCATGAAGGCATACGAGAATTGGAAAGATTTTCCATTCTGATTCACCATTTAGTCCTTGGCTGGCAATATTTTTCAATTTCTTTTTTAGGGATTACCATGAAATCAATAAATAAAATACATAATTAATGCTTGGAAAAGACACAAAAGGTAAACATCCTCAGGTTCTGACTGCTGAGAAAAGCGAGAGCAGCCACGTACACCTGCGATGCCAGCTAGTCTGGAGGCTGAGGCAGGAGCATCACGAGTTCAAGGCCAGCCTGGGTAATTTAGCGAGACCCTGTCTCAAAATAAAAAATAAAAAGGGCTGGGAGTGAAACTCAGTGGTAGAGCATTGTTGTACTGCTGGCTTAGCACATGCGTGGCCCTGGGCTTAATTCCCAGTACCACATACATGCACACATACACATAAACACCAGACAGGAAGAGAGAGAATAAACTTAAAACACAGTCAAATAGAGCAGCCCATCAAGTGATAAATCCCACAGCATCTAACAAAACCTACTGCCAAGTCCCTAGTACAAGAATCTTTGGCCTCCTTGAGCAGGATACTCTCTAGCTAGTGAACATTGACAGAGTGAAACTTCTTTTGGGTGGGCTGTTGGTTTTTCCATTTTCCTGGTCCAATTTCTTTATAGTTTGGCATGTCCTCCTTAACCAAAATTCCTATATTCTGAAATATTCTTCAATAGATGTCTAAACTGCACTTCATGAATTGACACTGGCTGAACTTGCATTTGGTTTCAGTAGAAACTTTGAGCCTCATGTTGCCATCTAATCTCGTATAGAAACACAGGAAATTAAAACTGGAAGGAACTTCATAGTAGCATTAGTAATAGGAAGAGGTGGCAAAGGGCAATAGCAGTAGGGACATCGTTAGTGATGGTGAAGTGTAGTAGAAATCACAGTGTTAGGAGTGACATTGTGACCTTTCAAAGTCTGCATGTTGGCTGGACCTACTTTGGAGGCTGAGGCAAGAGGATTGCAAGTTCAAGGTCACCCTTTGCAACTCTCTGAGACCATGTCTCAAAATAAAAAGTAAAAAGGGATGGGGATGTGCCTCAGTGGTAAAGTGTCCAACAAACAAACTGGAAAAAACAAAACAAAAAAAGCAAGTTTGTATATTGAATCTCTAACCTCCAATACCTCAGAAAATGGCTGAATGTGGAGATAAGGCCTTTAAAAACATGATTATGTTAAAATAAGTTGACTCTAATGCAATGTGACTGGTATCCTCAAAAAAAGAAGAAATTTGGACATAGAGAAAGATAGAGCATGTGGAAAGAGCATGTGTGATGGTTCATTTTATGTGTCAATTTGATTGAGCCATGGTGCCTAGATAGTTGGTCAAATGTTACTATGGACATGTCTGTGAGAGTGTTTTGGATGAGATACATATTTAAATGGATGCTTATGGTGTAAAGTTGATTACCCTTCATAATGTGGGTGGACCTCTTTCAATCAGTGAAGGTCTAATAGAACAAAGGTTGACCTCCTCTAAGCAAGACGGTATTCTGTCAGCCAACTGCCTTTGAACTTCATCTTCAATATAAGCTTTTCTTGATTCTACAACAGACTCAAGCTGCAACTTCCTGTCTGTGCAAACTTGAACTGAAACCATTTCCTTAGTTGCTGGCCTGGTAGCCTCTCCCACCAAACTTTGGACTTGCCAAGCCTCCACAATCACATGAACCAGCTCCTTAAAATAAACCTCTTTCCACATATATACTCACAGTATTGTTTGTCTTGTTTCTCTGAAGAGCCCTGACTAATAAATCATGTGAGGACACAGTGTGAAGGTAGTCATTTACCAGCTAAGGAGAGGGGAGAAGAAACCAATCTACAGACATCTTGATCTTTGACATCTAACTTCCAGAACTGTGAGAAGACAAATTTCTGTGAAGTCGCCTAGTCAGAGGTATTTTGTCTGAGGATGTGGATCAGTGGTTAAGCACACTTGGATTCAATCCCTGATACTTCCCCAAAATGCATTTTTAAATATACATATATTTTAAATATATGTGTTTTATATATATTCTCATGCCCTGAGAACTCTTGATCTCTGTTATCCAGGCTAATCAGGTTGAATTTATGAGCCAGAGTCAATTTTCCTATTTCTTTTAGTTGCTGTTTCTCTAATGCCCCTGGTTAAGGTGATTAATAATATTTATTTTTATATTGAGCTCTAAATTTGCATGACAGCTTTTAGAAATTATGTAATTAAGCCTGCAATCATTACTGATAGTTATTTAATTAGTTATCCTCTCTCTGAAGTCACATGATGCCTTCTTGGAACTAGAAAATAATGAATTAGCCTCAAATATATACTTAAGGTTTTGAGCAACATATTCAAGTACACAAATGAACATGTGAATGAGTGAACAGAAAGTTCCTGGAACAGTTTGTATTTGACAAACACATAGAGACTTCTTCATTGCTCTTGGGTAACTAAGTACCTGATGTGACATTCTGTGTAATCCTCAGAGAAAAACAGTGAGTTAGGACTCTACATGGCATAATTCAAGTACTGCACTGTTCTCCACTGTAACTCCACAATGGCCTTCCCTCCCTATCGCGTTCCCTCTGCCCGCAGAGAGAGACACGACAAACGTCTGAAGCTTTGGAAGTTTATTGTGCACAGTCTTCCTTTCTTTCCCTCTTTTCTATCCCCTTCTCTCTTTTCTTTCTCTCGCTCTCTTTCCCTCTGCTTAACTCTCGCCTGCTCCGGTCGCTCCGCTTCTCCCGCTCGGCTCACGCCTGCTTCGCTCGCACTCTTCTTCCTCGCTTCTACTCCTACTCTCAGCTTCTCTCTACTCCACCACCCATCAAGCTTATATACACTTCAACCAATCAGGGGAGAGCACACGAGGTAAACGCGCGGACAGCTGCAGGCATAGAATAGGTACACGAGGGGGGCATGCTCTAATCACATCGTTAACTAGTCAATCATTGGAATTCGCTGGTTGTTTACTGTATAGCTGGCCGCTTTTGGCTCAGCGCCAGGCGCCATCTTGACCGTGCCCAAGGCTGGGGGTCCCAGAAACCCCGACACCTCCCCCATGCTTTTTTGTAATGTGTCTACCCAAATCTAAGCATGGAAAATTCTACAAGTAGGAAAAATGGTTATGTTGTCCAGAAACAATTTAGGATAACATCTGTCTGAACAGATCAATAGGAAACTGTTTGTGGGAGTTACTATGTCTGAGATTTGGTCTAGGTGTAATAGGAGGTTACATATTGGCCTGGTTTAAATTGCATTTCTTTGAAATAGTGAGGTAGATACCCGCTTGTTGTTGTATTCATATACAACACACCCCACCAACCCAGATACCAAAATCCATGGTTGCTCAAGTCCCTTATACAGAATGGCAAAGTATTTGCATATAATCTATGCACATCTTCCCATATTCTTATAATGCTAATACCATGTAGATGTCATGGAAATAGATGTTTTACTGTATTGTTTAGAAGAGTTAAAAGAAAAAAATCTGTATATGTTCAGTACTGACACAATTAAAAAAAAAATCAATCTGTAGTTGTTTGGGTATAGAACCCATGGATGTGGAGGGCTGACTGGATTTGTGAAAGTGTCAGGTTTTGTTAAGTATGAGATTATGATTAAGTCCGGTGCTGTGGTTTGGATATAAGATGCTCTCCAAAAGTGATATGTTAATGCAGGAATGTTCAGAGGTGCGATGATTGGATTATGAGAGCTAAAACCTAACCAGTAGATTAATCAATTTGAGAGATTATTTTTTTTTTTTTGGTAGATGGACAGCATGCCTTTATTTTATTTGTTCATTTTTATGTGGTGCTGAGGATCGAACCCAGTACTTCACTCAAGCTAGGCAAGCACTCTGCCCCTGAGCTACAGTCCCAGCTGGAGGGATTAATAATTTGAAAGGACAACTGTATTGGGTTGTAACGGTAGACAAGGTGGGGTGTGGTTGGAGGAAGTAGGGCTCTGGAGGTGTGCCCTTGGAGAATATATTTTGTCCCTCTGGCTCCTTCATTTCTCTCTCTGTCTCTCCTTCTTAGCTGCCACTAGCCAAGGAACTTTCTTCTACAATACCCTTCCACCATGGTGTTCTGCTATCACCTTGGGCCCAGAGCAATGGAGTCAGCTGACCATGGACTGAACCTCTGAAATCAGGAGCTAAATAAACTTGTCCTACACTAAGTTGTTTGTTTGTTTTTTGTGGTGTTGGGGATTGAACCCAGGGCCTTGTGCTTGTGAAGCAAGCACTCTACCAACTGAGCTATATCCCCGGCCTCCTACACAAAGTTGTTATTGTCTTCTGATTACAATGATGAAACACTGACTAAAGCACCCAGTTACATGTATCTGTGGACACTTTGCATCAGGTGGGATCAAGTGTCCTGGGGAAGACTTGTGGAGTCTGTGGGTAGGAGTGGGGAGAAGGTGAGATAGGGGAAGGTGGGGAGCACTCTTCCATCCTGTTAGAGTAGCCTGAATGATGTAAATATGGTCTAATGCAGAACTGGAGCACAAACCAGAGAGAGCCCAAGATTTAGACAGAGCACCCAAAAAGTTCAATGAGGTTGTATATACCTGTGAGCATATCAGAGGGTGACAAGAACTTCACCTTGGGTGACAAGAACTCCATCTTGGGCAATTGGAAAGGGAGATAGGATGGAGGAGACCTTCAACTGAGGAAAAGAGTGTGCTTGAGAACTTCCCCATTATGTTCCTCTTGCTGCAGGATCCCTTGTAGAGTCCTCTCTGGACTTGTTTCAAAATGATATTGAGTAAACAACGATATAGGATTGATGTGTGAGTTTAATCAAACAGCTGAACGTTCATGCACTTGGCTCTACTCCCCTAGTGATTATTAAATTGAACACACCCAGCAGTTGTCTTACAGATGCACTTTGTTCTTGTTTGTACCATCACTCTAGGCTTTGACACTTGGCCTTGATGCTGTGCTCAGTCAAAAAGTAAAGCTGTCTATAGCAGTTTCTTTTCTTTCCCTTTTTTTTTTTTTTTTGTACCAGGGATTGAACCCAAGCGCACTTAACCACTGAGCCACATCCCCAGGCCTTTATATTTTTTGTTTTGAGGCAGGGTCTCTCTAAATTGCTTAAGGCCTCATTAATTTGCTGAGACTGGCTTTGAACTTGCAACATACCTGCCTGAGCCTCTGGAGCCACTAGGGATTATAGGCGTGGATCACCACACCTGGCTGTTTATAGAAGTTTGTTTGGGGTTTTTTTTGTGTGTGTAATTGATATGTTTATTTCTCTTTTTTTCATTCTCTTTCTTTTTTATTAGAACTTTATGGTTATACTTTATGGGGACTGATAGCAGTTTTAACAGACCTGTTCGAAGCCTTCTACCCATCTCCTGCCGCTAGCTTGTTCATGGGGTCCCCATAACGCTCTTTGCTTATCTTCATCATCATCTAAACATACTTTATTAAATTCACTTATTTACTTATCTATTTCCTACTCTGGACTGAGTTCTTTGAAGGTATAAACCATCTTAAAGTAGTTTGAAGCACAGGCCATGATAGTAACCAATATGTCATAAATACTTGTTGACTATAAATTGTCCTCAGTATAAGTGGAGAGATCTTAAAACTCTAGAGGATTCTATCTATCATTGTATAATCAACCATTCTCATGTCAGGAGTCTTTCCAGCTCAGAAAATGCTGTCAGAAGAGTCTAACATTTTCATGAGCTTGAACTCCAAGAGATTGGGCTTCCTATAAAGTATGTTGACACCTTGGTTCCAGTTCTGATTAAAAGCAAGAGAAGCAGAAATACTGCCAACCTTTTTTTAAAAAAATTTCTTGTAAAGACCTTGCTATATCTGAAATTTGCGGGAAATTAGTAAATATCAAAGGAACTGTTACCCTGAGGTTAGTGAACACAAAGAACAGCATCTATTTTATTCATCTCCCTTGCTACACCATACATATTTCTTTATATGTTTGTATCTATATGGTTTAATTATTTTCTTCCTTCCTTGCCCTCATTATTACATGAAAAGTGTTCCGATGGTGTGTGAGTTTGCTCATGCTTATATAACAAAGTACTCCAATGAGGTGGCTTATCAAAGAATGCATGTTTTAAAAATTTTTATTACTTATTATTTACTGAATTAATTTAACTGGTACATTATAATTATATATAATAGTGGGATACATTGGGACATATTTGTATACCCATGTAATATAATTCAATTAATTTCCTTTGTTAGTACCTCCCGTTTTCCTCCCCTCCTCCCTCTCCAGTCCTCTTCCTCTATTGTACTGACATATGTTGTCTCACAAAAGCTAGAAGTTAAAAGTAAAAGTGTTGACAGGATTGACGCCTTTATTTTTTAATTTTGGTACTGGGGATTGAACCAAGGAGCATTCTACCTTTGAGTTACATTCTCAGTCCTTTCTTTCAATCTTTTGAGATAAGGTCTCACTAGGCCTTCTGCTTCAATCTCCTGAACTGCTGGGATTATTGGCATGTGCCACTGACCCTTTGGGGTTATTTCCTTCTTAATATGGTGATGGAGGTTCTGTTCAAGGCCTCTCTCCTTGTTTTGTAGATGGTCATTTCTTCCAATGTATCTTCACATTTTCTTATCCTGATAAGTGTCTCTGAGTTCAAATTTTCCTTTTTTGTTAAGACATCTGTCATATTGGCTTACGGTCTCCCTTAATAACCTTACTTTAATATGATCACCTGTGTAAAGACTCTGCATTATTCAAGTTCTCCTTCTCCTTGTTCTGTGACCAAAATACCTGGTAAGAATAACTTAGAGGAGGAAAAGTTTATTTTGGCTTGCAGTTTTAGAGGTTTAGTCCATGATCTGCTCATTCTATCTCTTTGGGCTCCAAGATGAGGCAGAACCTCATGAAAGAAGGGCATGGTGGAAGAGTGCTTCTACACTCATGCTGGCCAGGAAGCAAGAGAGAGAAAGTGAAAGGGGCATCAGGGAAGAAGCATCCTTCCAGGGCACACCCCCGATAACCCACCTTCTCCAACCATGCCACTCCTACCTGCAGCTACCACCCAATTAGTCCATTCAAACTAGGATGGACCAATGAGGTTACAATTCTCACAATCCAATCATTAGCAGGAGCCTTGGGAAACACCTCACATCCAAACCACAATAGACCCTATCTCCAAATTAGATCACATTCTGAATTACGAGTGGTTAGGACTTCCACATATAAACTGGGATTGGGGAGGGGTGGCAAAATTTAACTCAAAAGAGATGGTTGTTACTTTTACTTGTTTTATCCACAAATTAGTGCACATTGAAGTAGAATCATGAAGAAATTAGAGGAAAATGAATGTCTCACAAGAAATCCTGGATTTGGAAACAAGTGTCGAGAGTAGTGAGAATTTAGGTTATCTTCTTTTGGAAATGGTGTGTGTATATTCAGCAAATGAGTGACATTATGGTAGATGGGGGATTTTAGAAGAAGACATATGCATGGGGATTTTGAATAGGATGAGGCAGCAGAAGGGGATGGGCTGTCATAGTCATATGACGGGTAGTGACCACTTAGGTGCCTGCAGTGCCACTCCGGGAATAGTGCCCACTTCCATTCTAGACTCTATCCATCCAGTAGTCTCAGATCCAGTGGTTGGAGCTGCATAGTCCTGAGGCAACCTGAAGAGAAGGTCTAGTGACTCCAGTGAGACTTGGTCCTGGTTCTCTATCTGCCTATAGAATTTGTAGACTATCCATCATTTCCATAACAAAACTGTTGTTTAGCTGGGGTTGGTTTGTGATGCTTTTGGCTAGGTGTGTGTATGGGGTGGGGGTGGGGGGGACTAATTGATGCAATGTTTTCTGAGAGATATTACTTGATCTTTTCAAGATTTGTAAATATTGCTCTAATGTCTGTACCTGTTTATGAACCTTGAGAAAAAAAGAAAATAGTCATAAGTAGATTCAATTAGTAGACCTTTTGTATATTTACTTTCAAAAATAAAAAAAGTACACAAACACCTTTTCCTATGAATATATATGTAAGCTTATGTGCTATATAATATAGAATTTAAAACACATTTTAATGTATAAATATGCTATAATATATTTCATAATATATCATGTAATATGTTGTGAATATATTAAAACATATAACATTTCTTCTTTTTCAAAGTTAAAATAAGTATATTTGGCTAAGAATTTTTATTTTATAGAAAAAAATGAAGGAAAACCCTACCATGCTAGGGAATAAGAAATACCCACATGCTAATTATTAGTTTTCTCTACCCTTCACAGGTATGCATATTTATGTACGCAGAGAAGTTCATTTTTGAGTTGTAAGGATTGTTAAGTCAGACTGAGTTTCATAAGAGATGGTTGTTACTTTTACTTGTTTTATCCACGATTAGAGATAGGATTGCAAACATAACCTTTGTTAGTGAATCCACTAAGAAATAAATTTTGTCTATATATACAGTATGAACAACAGTGAAATTTCATTTTGAGTGCTACTGAGAGACTGATTGATTAGTCAGATTAAACTAAGACCCATAGAGACTTCTAGGTATCTGTCAAGTACTTAAGGAAACCAATACTTACTGAATGCTTATTATGCTAAGGCATTGTATTTATCTGCAGTTTTATAATAGCAAATAAGACCTGGCCTCAGGCTTTAAGGAGCTCATGAAATACAAAACATATGAAATCTAAAACTATTTGTGGAATTATAAGCATATTTTCAGTTACTCTTGGGCATTAATGCCATAGATAAAAAGTTTTTATCTTGACAGAAACTGACAGGCCTAAACTGAAGAATAAGAACAATTTATTGAGTTACTCATTTTTTCTGCCCTGAGTAGTACCTGATACCTGAGTTGTAATTGTGGATAAATAGACTATTTCAGATAAAGGTTAATGTGCAATCTTCAGAGGGGTTTAAATGGCTACTTAGATCCAGGCCAACTTATCTAGAGAATTCTCTAAATTCTATTTTGATGATCACTATCTGACTTATGTTCTGTGAGAAAAATATAAATGCTGAATATGTTGGAAAGAGTAGGAGGAAAGTCACATAAAAGCGAGTTGGGGCTGGGTGCAGTGGCTCATGCCTGTAATCCCAGCATCTCAGGAGAGGACTGGGGATGTTACTCAGTGGTAAAGATCCCCTGGATTCAACCCCAGTGCAAAAAAAAAAAAAAAAAAAAAAAAAAAAAAGGAAAGAAAAAAAAAAAAAAAAACATGTTGGAAAGAAGTAAAGTAGTCAAAGCAAGCAAACCAGCTCTTCCACTTCTAGTTAGCTGACTTCAAACATCATTTGGTCTCTGTGGGGCACAATTTCCTCCATTGTGTGAAGGAATAGTAGCAATTGCTCCTCCATCTATCTCACTGAGCTGCATAAGTTTTGTAATGTACAAAGCTGCTCTCCCCACCCTTTCCATTGGATCCATTCCCCCGCCCCCCAGTCTGTGAACATCCTAGCTAGCTATTGGTTCATCAGTCAGTTTGCAAGTACCCGTCTCTGTTATTGGTACCCTGTTAGCCCAGCGCAATTCAACTGCTTTAGGGTAACTACCCGGCCATCTTTTCTCTCTTGCTTTTTTCTCCCCTTGACTCACTTTCTTTCTCCTCCTCGATTTTCCACTCTCTCTAGAGCACGCCCTTTCTCTTTCCCTTTCTTTTCCTCTCATTTTCTCTCTTACCCTTCAGGGAGACACTCTGTTTGCTTAATAAACTCCCTTATGTGATTTCCCCTGTCCAGCGTGGGTTTTTGTGGGATTCCTTACAAGTTTCAAATAAGAAAATATCGTAATCCCTGCAGAACTACACCAGTGTGAACCACTATAGTTAGATTAATCACGCTGGCAGATTGACAAAGCTGTTATTGTTACTCTGAAAGTCTGAGTAGACAAAGATAGCATTCATGAATTCTTATCTTTTAGGTTGGTGTGGGAGTAACGTGGGGCAGAGGAGCTAGAGGAGAGAGTATAAGTTGAACTTGTGAAATTTACAACACACAATAAAATACAGTGGACTAAAGCTCTTTGAAGGGACTGACTACATTTTTTTTTTTCCTGTAGCTCAGGAGTTGTTTGCAATAGACTTTTCCTGAATTATTTAAAAAACACTAAATGATGCAGGTATGTTTGAAAAAATAACTTCTAAAGAAATAAGAAAGGACATTTCCAAGGACATTTGGTCCTTGGAAAGGACATTTAATATTAAACAGACAAACTAAATCTTGCACTGTCTAAAACAGAGAGAACTCACCCATTCCTGCACTTCAACCTTCTTAGTAACCTTAGCTGATAAGTCAAGCTGATGAGAAACTAAATAAGCTAGTATGTATTGCTTTCTTCTGCTTCCTCAACAAGAACAGAAAGTCTGAGTCATAAACTAAAGGCCCTCACCACTGGTTAAAATTTAAGATCATCATTTCTACTGAGCCAATTTTTATTTTTATTTTTTTATAATTTCTGTATTTATTTTATTTTTACAGGCTGCATTTTGATTCATTGTACACAAAAAGGGTACAACTTTCATTTCTATGGTTGTGCATGATGTAGATTCATACCATTCTTATAATCATACATGTACATAGGGTAATGATGTCTGTCTCACTCCACCATCTTTCATACCCCCTCTCCTCCCTTTCATTTCCCTCTACATAATCTAAAGTTCTTCCATTCTTCTGAGCCAATTTAAAAACTGATATATTAAAAAAAATACTAGACCTCTGATGCCTGATATTTTTGAGGAGAGTGTAAATGTGTGTGTGCACGTGGGTGTGCATAGGTATGTGTTTGTATTCTTACCTGGACTGTGCCCATGTTTTTGGTGATTCATACTCTTCCATACTGATCTTAACCACATTTACCCTTCTACCATTTTCTGGCTCTGCTAAGAGAGGCAAAGGCATAGAACAAGTTTTTTGTTTTTTGTTTTTTTTTTTTTTCTATGTTCTCTCTCAGCTTCCAGATTTTTTTCTGATTGATTGACTAGTGGCTTCATTTTATTTTTCTGGCAAGGAAGATTTGGACTTTACACACAAGTTTAATTGAAACATCTGAGCAGATGTTTATATTCTGAATTACAATGTAATTTGCTTTTATACTAGCCATGGCCATCTGAATACTTGATCTTATGTGGAAATAGTTAAGTTTTCCTAAGTATAACTATTAATTCATACTTACCTTTAGAATCAGAGATTTTTAATTTTTATTTACTTATTTATTTATTTTTTGTAATGGGAATGGAAGCCAGAAATGTTTTATCACTGAGCTACATCCCCAGTTCTTTTTTTTTTTTATTTTTGAGACAGGGTCTTCTAAGTTGCTGAGGCTGGTCTTGAACTTGTGATCCTCTTACCTCAGCAGGGGTTCCTCGGTCATTGGAATTACATGTAAAACATTATTCTAATTGGCCATTCTAATCCTTGTAGGACTTATTAGTGAGAATTCTAGTATTTATTCTTGTGATTCCCCTTCTCCTAAAGAAGCCAGAATTGGGGACAGGCAGTTAGTGTAGAAATGGGGGATCTTGTCAAATCCAGGAAATGGAGGACGTGCTCACTTCTTGGGATTCTAAGACATCAGCCATGACCCCCTTCTCCCTCCCGGGAGAAGTCTGTATTATTACTACTTTTAAATAAAACCTGCTTAATATATGCTTGCCTTGGCGTGCTTCTCTGATGTTATACTTCAACATTTGAGGAAACAGAACTTGTCACCACTAAATGGCAGTATCACTAATAGTCTAAGAATCCTACCAACATTAGTTATCTACTCAAACCTCTTCTCCCTCATAAACGTTTTGGCACTGGTGTTGGTCCTCATTCACCAGTTTTCAAAGACATCTGCAAACTTTTATTTTCCATGATTGCAATTTTCCACTTTGAATATTGTGTGGGGCTCAGGGACTGGGATCTTGATGCAGATTAGGCCACCTCCATCCCCAGGAAAACCTCTGCTTATCAGAAAGTGAGCAGATTTACTCAGCAACTGGAACAAAACCAAAGGCTTTCAACTCTGCGCCAAAGACAATGGATGGGTAATTGCTCACCTTGTTTTTTACCTGGGAGGGTAGTGACTCTTTGCAGATTAAAAAAAGATCAAATAAATAAAAACTTCAACCAGCTCTATCCCATACAACAGTAATATGTGGAAACATTTGGAGCAGAAAGATAAATTTGCATGTACTGTGGGCAACTGACCTTTGATTGCTCTTGTATGTGATTTTAATTTGAACTGTAACGTGTCAAAATATGACAATACAGAATAGATGATTTAATAAACTTAATCATTGTAAATGCCCAAACTGCATAATGAATAATATTTTAGCTATATTTGCTAGGAAATTGCTTCAGTGTTTTCTCCCATTTGATAATCTGAAAAAAGTGTGATCTTCATCTCAATACTTTGCCCAAAGAGGAGCAGCTTTTACATTTGCAAGACTGGTTAGTTCAAAGTGAAGAGTTACTAGCCTCTTTCTAATTTGGGTACTACATATACTCTACTATTTTTACTCTATTGACTTATAAAAATTCAGAAAAAATACTTTTTTCTTCAAGGAATTCTTAATGATGTAACCAGGATTTTAGCTCTTGAATTTAAAACCTTGGTTTCTGGAATAGATTGCATCACAGTCAATATTTACATGTGGTACAGTTACAGAAGGAAATTGCTTAAACCATAGCCGTCCATCAAAACAAAATAAATAAATAAAAGAGGATGTTCCTGTAATAACTATATTATGTCAGTAAAATGTGCTGAGTAAGAGAATTATTTTTCATTAGAGAAAACCAAATACATTTGTTTTCATGACATATCCACCATTTAATTTTTCAATAAATGTCTAATTCAAAATTACCATTTTTAGACTTGATTTTTTTTTTTAGTTGTAGATGAACATGATACGGTTATTTTATTTATTTATTTATTTTATGTGGTGCTGAGCATCGAACCCAATGCTTCGAATGTACTGCTGAGCCACAACCCTAGCCCTCGACTTTTAAATGGACATCATTTCTAGCAATGCTCACTCAAACTGCTTTAACTGAGTGATCCCAGATTTCCCCAAAGGTGGAAATGCATTAATAATTATTTGTTAAATTAATTTATTATTTATTAATGTTATTATATTGTTAATATTAACTTTTATTATTGTATGTTAATAGCATTTCTTTATTAAATAAACATATTTCTTGCAATGATAATTGCTGTCATGAGGGAAGTCACCTATGATTCTAGGCTGAGTTTTGGATACTTTGGTGACATGGGGTCAGATAATACTCTTTTCCCTTGGGAGTATACCTGTAAGAACCCAGAAAAACATGCTGGACACGGGAATTGACATAAGAGGGTTTATTAAGCAAACAGAGTGTCTCCCTGCAGGGTAAGAGAGAAAATGAGAGGAAAAGAGAGACAGCGCGTGCAAGAGAGAGTGTGAAAAGGGAGGAGGAGAGAGAAAGCAAGTGAGTAGGAGAGAGAAAGCATGAGAAAAGATGGCGGGGGAGCTATCCTTAAGCAGTTGAATTCCACCGGGCTAATGGGACCAATAATGGAGAAGGATACTTGCAAGCTGACTGATGAACCAAGAGTTAACTAGGATGTTCACAGACTGACAGTAGTTGGGAGGCGGGGAAATGAATGCAGCGTAAAGGTAGCAGTTTTATATTATAATACCTTTGTAATCACTGATTCTAAGGGGATAATAATAAACTTCCTTTTTGATAAAATAAATAACTTAAGTACAGTTCACAATGGAGGCTCAGAGGTACACAGATGGGGTGCAGAAATCTGGTAGATTTGAGGTTGAAGTGTCTCTGTTCAAGGTGGAAGCTTGAGGTGGGAGTCTCTGATACAGAATTCAACATAAAGAAAATGTTCAGTATGTCAGGCTCAGGTACACGCCAAAGGCTAGAGGGTCCATGAAAATTAAATAAATATGAAAAGTGCGGCAGCTGATACTTGCAATGAGACTTGATCAATCCATCTGGAGTATCACTCTAAGGAGCAAGAAAAAGATGCTGTCTCGCTGTCTTTGAAACTCTGAGCCCACCTCTACTGTTTTTTACATTCTCCCCAGGACTGTCCCCAAAGAAGGTATAATTATTCTACCCATTTCTCCCTATGAGTGTTACGCTGGAAACAGTATCGACATAAAACAGTGGAAGAACATGATCTTCATAGTTCTGGCATGGCTGACAGTATCTACACTGCAGGTGTGATGATCGGGATTGATTCATGAGAAATTTCTTAGTGATTCTGAACTACTGGGCAACTCAGGGAGGGAGGAACTGGAATTCCTTCAAGAGTATATCTCAGTTGAACTGAAAATGTGACATTATTTGTACACATAAACTAGTAAAATCAAGAGACATTTGGGTGAAAAATTTTATATTGGTAGTTTTTAAATGATCTTTGTGGAATAGGTCTTAATAACCATGATGCAATTGAAATATAACTTCCGCTCACGCTTCCATTTTAAGTTACATGAGAGCAGTTAGACGCATGTGCACAACAATTACTTATTAACTTTTGGACAACTTTTCTTCTTAAGAAGTGAGATGATCTGTTTCCGTGAATCGTGTTCCTTTGCTTGTCATTGTAGTGCTGACAAAGCCAGTTGCATGTGCCCATTAGAAAAACACAGGGTTTGGATGTGAGAGATTTAATGGAAGAAAATCGTAAGTAGGTATCACAGAGTGATTTTTTTAAAGTAAAAATGATTGCTCTTGAAATACAAGAATGATTTTAACATGCACATCTTTTGTGTGCATGGGATTCAGCAACAATCAATGCAATTTTTAGCATCAATGAAGTATCCACTGTATGTCTGAAACGATGTTAGGGACCAAGGTACCAAGCTAACTAAGACACCAACTCTGCCATGAAGGATTCTTCAATTTAAAAGGGAATTAGATATTAGGTGTGATATTATTATAGTATAAGAACAAAATTGTTTGACACAGAGAAGAGTGTGCCGCATCTTTGGGGAGTGTGGTTGGGGAGAGCTTCACAGGAGGAAGCTCTCAGCCTGAATTTTGAAGGTGGGTGAGGTTCAGATGGCCATTTTAATTAGGAAAAACTCTGTATGTAAAGACAAGGAAGCACAAAACAGATTTTTACTCACTGAACGGAAGTCTGTAGTTTTTCCCATGGGCGGTCCACAGACCCACAAGAAAACTGGAATGGCAAAAATCCCCGGGAGCATTTTGGAGAATGCTGGGGGATGAAGTTGGAGAAGTAAGCTTCAGTCAGATTATTGAGAGTTATAGCAAGAGATTTGGATTTTATTGCAGGTAATGAGAAATCATTGAGGTTTTTTTAAGTAAAGAGTGAAATATTTAGATTCAGTTAAATATTAAGTTCAATATATAATACAGTTAAAAAAAAAAAAAAAGCACTATCAGGTGCCCATAAAAATGGACACTTTCTTTCCCAACTCTGACCCCCATTTTTTGTGAAATTCTTTCTCCTGTGGCCATGTGCATGGTACTTGATCTCTTTTCTAAAAATTATCATAAACTTCTGATACTGTAGGTTTTGTTTACCAAAGAATAGATTTCATTTTACTTCCATGCTTTCATTATGTTGTTGGTATCTTTTTGCCTAGATAATTTTTTTTCTTTTTTAATTTATTTTTATTGTAAACAAATGGGATACATCTTGTTTTTCTGTACATGAAGAAGAGGCATACTATTTGTATAATCATACATTTACCTAGGGTAATAGTTTTTGACTCATTCTGTTATTTTTTTCCTTCCCCCCACCCCTCCCACCCCTCTTTTCCCTCTATACAGTCCCTCCTTCCTCCATTCTTGCCCCCCTCCCACTCCCCATTATGTGTCATCATCCACTTATCAGCAAGATCATTTATCCTTTGGTGTTTTTGAGATTGACTTATCTCACTTAGCATGATATTCTCCAATTTCATCCATTTACCTGCAAATGCCATAATTTTATTATTCTTTATGGCTGAGTAATATTCCATTGTATATATATACCACAGTTTCTTTATCCATTCATCTATCGAAGGGCATCTAGGTTGGTTCCACAATCTGGCTATGGTGAATTGAGCAGCAAAGAACATTGATGTGGCTGTATCTCTGTAGTATGCTGATTTTAAGTTCTTTGGGTATAGGCCAAGGAGTGGGATAGCTGGGTCAAATGGTGGTTCCATTCCAAGTTTTTAAGGAATCTCCACACTGTTTTCCAGAGTGCTGCACTAATTTGCAGCCCCACCAACAATGTATGAGGGTACCTTTTTCCCAACATCCTCACCAACACCTATTATTGCTTGTATTCTTGATAATCGCCATTCTAATTGGGGTGAGATTGAATCTTAGGGTAGTTTTGATTTGCATTTCTCTTATTACTAGAAATGTTGAACATATTTTCATATATCTGTTGATTGCTTGTAGATCTTCTGTGAAGTGTCTGTTCATTTCCTTAGCCCATTTGTTAATTGGGTTATTTGTATTCTTGCCAAGATAATTTTTAAAATTTTTTAACAAGATAAAAATATTTTGAAGTTGAGAAGTTATGTACAGATTCTTTATTTCTAAGATTATTTTTGAAACATTGGAAATGTAACTTGTCCGTAGAATCAAATGTTTCAGTGATAAAATGTGATCTCTTGAACTTTCAAATACAGAGGACTATTTAAAAGAAGGATTTTAGAGTTTTCCACTGTAGGAGGAAGATTCTAAATCCATGTGAAAATAGTAATACTGTGACATGTGGGAATTCATAGCCCATTTTGGTTTCAGTATATATTGTAAATATACCAAATCAGGAAACAAGAAAAAGATTTATATATATATATATATATATACATATATATATACACACACACACACACATTTTAAAGAAGATGTAGTTTGCTTTAAATTTAAAATACTAAATAGCAGAAATAAATGAGTACTTGAAATAAACTATTCCAGAATCACAAATCCTACCCTAATTCAAAATGTTTCTGATTTAGAGAGATGCAAGCTTATAAAATGTGGTTAAATGAATAATTATATAGCAATTTTTGCCAATACTGTAAGCAAATTAAAGTTTCAAAATATCTGTTGTGCAATGCCTGCATATAGTGGACCATCAATAAACATTTAATTGAATCGTAGCCATTCTCACTGTAAGAAGTTGCTTTCTTAAGCTAGATACTTCAATAAAATATTTGCAATTTTTGCAAGACCTCTGGAACTTTTGGATGATGGAAAGTAGCGTAGGGAGTTACTCTTCTGTATTTTCCTAACAGACTCTTTTCACCTCTAATGCTGTCCATAAACATAATTGGATGCCTCTAATACTTCTAGAACTCATTTGGTTCCACGTTTAATTGAACAATTAAACACACTTATCTAGCAGCTACAGCATGGGTTTCTATTGTTCTGACATGTGAGTTTTAGTTGCTTAATATGTATGTTTGGAATCTTCCATTATTTGAAGGCAGAATTCACATTTTTCTTAAGTTTATTCCTCCTTTCCCCCCTGAATCATCTTTTTACAAATTCTAGGATACTAAATTCCAATTCCATATCAGCAATTTTCAAGGAAATTTTATTGAAAATACTTAGGAAAAAGAAGTAACTGAAGGTTAGGAAAAGAAAGGGATGTAAGAAAAGATGAACAGTGGTCTAGCACGTGGTTAAGAATTCTGGTTCTGATGTCAATCTGACATTCAAATTCTACCCTTATCACCCACTGTGTGACTGGGTATTAAGTCTCTAAAAACCTCCACTTCCTTGTCCATAAAATGAGGATAACACTGATCTCTTTCTAATTATTGTTAAGAGTAATAATGCATACAAAACTTCATTGTGTCTACCCAACACTTAGCAGTGTTTGATGCATAAATACAAATGTTAAAAGTTTTTCAGTAAAAATTTGAAAGACCTGAAGAAAGTTGAGGAGGCAGCCCCTGCCTTAGTACAACATGTTTTTCTTTTTTCTTCCTTGTTTTTATTTATTTGTTTATTTATTTATTTATTTATTTATTTATTTTAATTAGAATTACAAGAACTCAGATGTGCTTCATAGGACCCTTTGGTCAGAATAACTTCTGAAAAGAGCATGAGACACTTTCACATGTATATTAGAGAAAGGCTTAAAGAGTAACTCCTCAGTTGTGCAAAACAGGCTAGCATTATAGAGAGCCTTTGCAACATCCACTTTTAAATCCTTGTGTTCATGAAGCTGTGTTGTGAACTGAGATAGGAGTTAGGGCTCTAAATGATAAAAATCAAAATGATCGAACATTTAAACAATGTAACCTCCGCACACCATCTATTTGAAAGAAAGCAAATGAGTTTACAATTTTCTTACAGTAATTTAGAGAAAATGGCCTTCTGAGAAGTTCAGAGTAAGCAAGGGAGAAAAAAAAATAATTATGTAGCATTCAGCCTTATTAATGTAAGACACCTCATGGCATCAACAATTTATTTCATGTCCTCCCTTTGTTTTATTAATGGTAGAATGAAACAAAACAAAACCAAAGACAAAAGAGAGAATAAAAAGAAAGAAAAATAAAATGTCTGTGAAAGTATTCTTAGAGTCACCTATAAAATATGTTCTGAATAAAAATATTCCTTCAACAAGGTCCTAATTTTCTCCTCTTTTACTGCATTCTTTTTGAAGGAAACATAAATAAATTAATTCTTGCCCTCAGATTTAGGAAAGGACAATACTATGCTTTCTGTAGGAGGCACTCACTATTCTGTATCCTACATTTCCTAAATATTGAGTAGGCATGAGTGTGTGTTACGTTAGTCAGCTTTCTGTCACTATGACATAATACCTGAAGGAATCACCTTATAAGGAGGCAAGGTTTATTTTGGCTCACAGTGTTGGAGATCTCAGTTCATGACACTTGGCCCTGTTGCCTTGGACCTGTGATAAGGCAGAACATTATGGCAGGGAGCACATGATGAAATAAAGCACACCTCATGGCAGTCTGGAAGTGAAAATGGAGGGATAGGAAGGGGCCAAGGTCCATGTTCCCTTCAGAGGCACACCTCCCAGTGACCTAACTTCCTTCTACTAGGCCCCACCTCCTAAAAGTTCCACCACCTCCCAATAGCACCATGGGTAGGGGACCAAGTGTTCAACTCTTATGCCTTTGGGACACACTCAAGATCCAAACTGCAGCAGAGTGTGTACAAATAGACCTATTTATATGTCCAAATGGTCACTTGAAAACCATACCTATAAGCTTATCCTTATTGACATTAGCAAATGACAGGTGCAAATGCGCTGTATGTTAAAAATGTATGCAGTTCCATGTGTTTTATTTAATCTGTTTGAAATTAAACTTACCACATTTATAACTTAAAGCATGAAACATGACTGTCTTTTTGAATTCAACATGGCACAAAATCATGAGAGTTATGTATATTTTCAGTGACAAACTCTGGCTTTGAAGTCAATCTCACATTCAAATACTTTCCTTGTCATCCGCTAACTGTATGATTTTGGCTACTAAGTCTCTAAAACCCTCCACTTCCTTGTTCATAGAATGAGGATCATACCGATCTCCATCTCATTAGTGTTAAGAGGAATAATGCATACAAAACTTAAACAAAAATGCATATAGGGCCTGGGGTTCAGTGGGTAGAAGGCTTGCCTAGCACCTGTGAGGCACTGGGTTTGATCCTTAGCTCCACGTAAAAAGATAAATAAAATAAAGGCATGTTGTTCATCTACAACTATTAAAAAAATTTTAAAGTGCATATAAAACTTTCAAAAAATTGAAATGTACAATCAGGGGTAACCTTCTATAAGAACTCTGAAAAATCATTGAAGTCACACAATGAGAGACTGGATGAAAGAATCAACAACCTGGAAAACCAGAGTGAATTCTAAGGTGATACAGACATAGAGCAGAGGCAAAAAAAAAAAAAAAAAAAAAAAGATAGATTGAAAAGGGTAAAGAAAAGGAAAATAACAAGGGAATTATTAGAAAGAAAAATTGAAAAGTTTCATGCAAGTAACCAAACAGCTGTAGTCAAAATAAAACTTGACAGAATTTCAAATATGTATTAAGACTATGGGAAGTGAAATTCTAGATATTAGAACTTTGTGTTTAACATGTCAACACATATATTTTCCTAATCGTAATGATCTTCAAGAATGTTATGTTATGTGAATAAATAATTTCCAATAAATAATTATGCCCCCTTGGGAACTGAGCATGATGAAGTAGTTTTGACAATAAACTTAGCCTAGAAAACTGAGCCCTTCTTTAGTTATAGGAGTAGATTGGAATGATTCTCTTCTGTTTGCTGAAACCCACAAGTTGTTTGCTGTGTAAACACTAGACATTTATTGTTTTAGCCAAGGGAAGAGTGTGCTTTGTCAGTTGAGGAGTTATTTAGCTGAATATCCTGAAGCAGCGGTCCTTCAATTATGGTCAGAAGACCCAGTAGCACCTGAGAACTTGTTAGAGATGCAAAATCTCTGGGGTTCCCTCTAAGACCTAATGAGTCAGAAACCCTGAGGGTGGGACCCAGCAATCTGTGCTTTAATGAGCCCTTGAGAGGTTGTTAAAATCATTGTCCTAATAGGTGGTTCTTACAGCCAGAAAAGGAAAGACAATGTGATTACATACATGTGATGTGTTTAGAACTCCTTATGAATCATGTGTGAAAACCTAAATCAAAGGCCTTCTCTGTGGGACATTCCCTAATCACATTAACGAGAACAAAACTTGATTTCCCCTGCTGCAGAAATCTCTACAGTCAGGATGGGCTGTTTGTTATTCATCTTTGCTTTTCTTGCAGTACCCAGCGTGTCACGCAGTGATTGATGTGTTTAAATCTTAAAATTAAATGGAGCGAATGCCTAAAATAAATGTGGCACAATTTATTGTTCCATCGTTAAACTTCTACTTCAGAGTGGAATTCCAACAAACATGATAATCATGGGTGGAAGAGAGCACATCGGTTCAAGATCAAAAGGAGAACAGGAAGGAAGATGGACAGAGTTGGATGAGGTCAGGGCAAGTTCGAAGGGGAAGCGTGTCCTTATCTCTGAATATTGATTTTTCTTTGACTTGAGGTTTGTGCTCAAATTGCTTATTAGTTATATCATAGAGCTGTAGTAGTTCTTTTCAAATAAATTTTCAAATTTAATTTGATTTCAAAGGTGGATTCCTACTGTGCACCGGGCATTGTGGTTGGAGCTGCTGGAACCAGGCTGATTGAGGTCCTGCCTTAATGGAATGTGCAGTCTGGCCGGGTTTCTCAGCCTCAGCACTGATGGCATCTGGGCCACCTAGTGCTTTGTTGTGGGGGTTGTCCTGTGATTGTTAGGTTGAATCCCTGCCTTTAGCTTCCAACAAGCGGATGCCAGTAGCACCCTGCCCCCGTCAGTAGTGACAATCAACACTGTCTCCAGACAGTGCCAAATGTCCCCTGAGGGACAAAAGTGCCTACAGTTTAGAACCATTGGGTTAGTGAAGGAAACGGAAGAAAAGACAGAGGTCTGCATCCTGTGCTAGTACCATAAGGCTGGCAGGAGTACCGGGCACCTCTCAAACACTTGCAGGTGGGGAAGTGGGGTGGGAGGGAAGCTCGGAAAGACTTCAAGGAGGAAATGTGGAGCTGACTCTTGAGCACTGGTGAGAAGTGAAGAAGGGATGAAGAGGAGAAGGATGAAGGAGGATGCGAGATGGAGGAGTAATGGGGAATTACTTCTTCCAGGTTGAGCACAGGGAATGAGAAAATGCCTGAGACAAGAGGTTATATAAAACGAACCCAAGGCAGATAAGTGCAGCGGTACTGAAGCGTAAAGTGAGAAGAGGGGATGGTGGGTGCTGAACTTGGAGACGCGAGTCTACCGAACATATTTTTCATAGCCCAAGGTCAGTCTTCTATTACCCTTTCGGGTGAGGCTATCATCATCCATTTCTCACTCATCAGTGCCTGGGAGTCCATTAAATACTCTCCACTATTCTTGCTCTCAACAGTTAATAGACTGTAGCATGTTTTATATCTTTACCTAGCACTGAGATCAGCTGAGCTTTTACAGAATCTCAGGTATATTTTCTGTAAGTTTGGGCAAGTACACTTAAGAAGATGTGTCATGCTTGAAAATGGAGAGAAAAAAAATAGCTTTCAGCAATTTATTTATTTAAGTTGAAACTTTTCAAAAAGGTAAAGAAGAGTTTTAAGGATAAAGATTGTCAACATTCTGTCTGAGCTCTTTTGATTTCCTGTGAGCCCTGAGAAAACAGGATGAACGTCCTCTCTAATGGTTAGCACAGTGCCGGTCTGCAGAAGGTGCTGGACCATTGTTTTTTGGATAAATATGCTTCCATTTATTATTAGCAATAATAACATTTCTGTAAAGCATAATAATACATGATAAACTTCTCAAGGATGTGATCTCATATGATAATTACAACAAGCAAACTGGGTAAGAAAGGAATTATTTTTAAGTTCATTACATGTTGTATTTTATCCTCTATTTTCCCCACAGCTGTATCTTCCTCTCTCTACAATGACAAATGTTGATAATAAGAAAAAATATTATCTCGTCTAAGTTCCTACTCTTAAGAATGATGGAAAGGAGAGTGATATATTTTCAATTTTTTTTTTTAAATCCTGGAATTATATAACAATAAAGATGGGAAGGTTCTTAAAGGGCCAATCTCTTGATTTTGTAAGTGGGGAAACTGAGACCACTTAGTTACTTCATGTAGAGCCAGGATTAAAACCCAGGACTATGAACTTCTATGTTTTTTTGGTTACATGAGGTCTTGCTAATTCATGTTTTTACCTCAAAGTTCCACATGTCTCTAAGCAATAGACCACAACATATCTGAGGAGCTGGAGCCTAAATTGTGGAGCTTTCTCCAGTATCGTCTATCTTTTGGAGATAGATGTGTTCTAGAAGAAGGCAGACTTCAAGGACATAAGAAATAACACGTTCAAAAATTATGCGTGCCTATTCTTTCATGCCATGTTTAACAATGCTCTCCAGGTGTCCAAATATAATAACTTGTTTTATTCTTTTACCAGAAGAGGAAACGAGGTCCTAGAGAGGTTAAATTTTGCATAGGATTTTGTTAGCCAAGACAACATCTGTTTGCATCTTAAAAATGAGTCATATCTATTCCTTATATGTAGGGCAGGAGGGCAGCTGGTATTTCCCAGCTCACTCCTTGTCACTGCTTCCTGCCTCTGCTGGTCTTTGTCCCTCTGAGGCATGCTTTATTGGCAAAAAGAGAAAGAAACTACCCCGGGGTGGTTACGAGTACTGACTCATATGCTTAGGCCTGTGTTAGGGTAAGTTTAGGGCAACTTGCTTTAATAACAGTATGAATGATTGAATCTCTTCTGACATTTTATTACTTAATATTCTACCCAGAAAGGGACTGTGATGACACTTAGTTTCTCAAAGTCTACCCATGAGTGCTGAATACAGCACTTGTCATTGATGACAAGGTTCAGTGGATGGGTCATCATTGAAAGAAAAACAATTCGAGTTGCTGTGTCTCTTTCCTGAAAAAAAAAAAAAAAAAAAAAAAAATTCTCACATGAATTAAAAAACAAAAAGTTCCTAACCAAAGACTAAATATGTGTTAACGTGAAGAGTATCATGGGCTGTTTTGCTTGTTTCTGAAACTGGAAATCGCTAAGCCCTCATTTTGGAGGGTGTGTGTGTGTGTGTGTGTCTGTGGTGTCCTCTAGAATGTGGCAACACTGAATACAGATGGAGAGAATCCTGTTGAAGATGTGTTAAATTCTTACTGCAGTTAGCAAGAAGTCTGGGGTTCTCACTTTAGCACTTAGGATAGCATGTTCTCTGTAGTTATTTTTGTATCTCATGTGTACAACTTGAATTATCCAATGGTTTTGCTTTGAGAATATCCATTGTAGCTTATTGATCCTCTCACTTGTCTAGAACAAGATAGGGGATAGAAAAAACACTCAACTGATACTACTTAAAGTAAACCTATCAGTTCAGAGTTTTAAGATACTATTTAATTATGCAAGCCTTATTTCCCAAACTTCATTGACCATAGAAAAAAATAAAGAGATAGTGGGATTAAACTCTAGGATTCTTTCATTCTTTTTGTAATTGATATTTTGATCCAAAGAGCTTTCCTTTCCTTCTCTGGCACTTTAAAAGAAAGCAAAACAAGACCAAAAAGTCAAAGTCAAAATCAACTAAACTCCTGTGACTTTAGTCTAGCAAATGTCTCTGTCACAGGTGGTCCTGGGGCACAAGTGCAGATGGAGGTTGGGGATAAGGAGGTCTCTCCTTCTTTTCCTGCTTCTGTTCTTGACCTCATATGATAGGCTCTGAGGGCACATAGGGTCAGCCCAACAGGCAGGTACAATCTCTGTGCCCAACAAACAGCTGCCCCTTGATGACCCTTGTTCTAGAGGTGTGCACACTCTAAGGTTTAGTCTACCTGCAGAACAGACCAGGACAAGAGATCCTTTCAGGCCCTGAAATGGTCCCAGTGTTATTTTGGCAGAGAATCCAGAGTCCTGAGTACCTGAAGTATGGTCAAAGCGGTGGGCCTTATGTACTAGGTGACCTTGAACTTCATTGGGTGTGTTTCCCTGATACCTAGTTCTCTTTGTGTTGGGTAAGGCTGGAGAAGGAAGGGCTAGCGTTGAGCTCTCTAAAAACCAGGGCCCACGGCAAGGTGTCCAGTTGCTCTGTTATCTAGGCAGTGATATTTAAAGATCCCCTGTAATTCCAACTACTCAGGACACTAAGGCAGGAGGATCACAAGTTCAAGGCCAGAATAGGCAACTTAGTGAGACCCTGTCATGAAATAAAAAAATAAAAAGGGCTGGGAATGCAGCTCAGTGGTAAAGTATTCCTGGGTTCAATTCCTAGTCCTGAAAAAAAAAAAAAAAAAAAAACCCTGTAAGAACTTGTTTAAAATGCCCATTTCTGGATTCTGTTCCAGATATTCTGATGTAGCAGCTCTGTGGTAGAGCCCAGGAATCTGCCCATGGAACCACAGGTTGATACTCTGGCATTTCCTGGTTTGGCTCTACTCAGCTGGGGATGTTTACCAGCGGGAGAGCGGCCTCTTTCCTCTCCACCCCCAGTGACTCACGCTGCCCTTGCAGCCTCCTATTGAGGTTGCCAGGGCTACTGCAGTGGTTTTGCAGACTCTGCCTGCTCCTTAAATGCCAGCATAGGTTCTCTTTCCCCGATGCCACTGCTGCTGTGTGTTCTCTCTGGCTTGTTGTGGGGGGAGCTGTCATGGTTCTGGTAGCCATTGCCATTCAGCAACAATCACCTGGCTGTTTGTTTTGCAAGGAGAACAGCATCTCCTCTACGTGCTCTACCAGTCTGCTAGACGTGAGTTCTGTCACTAAGTGGCGATGGCACTGTGGGACTCATGGCCTTGTAGTCCACACACCTCCAGATGGTTCTGTCACCTGGAGACCCGAGAAGGAACCCATGTCCTTCAGAGTTCCTGTTTCTTGTGGCATTTCCTCCCCCACTACAATTTAGGGCAGCCCTTCTGGAATGTTCTGAATCATCTGTGTCTCCCAAATTCATATGTTGAAATCCTAACCCTGGAAGTGGTGCTATTAGCAGATGGAGCCTTTGGCAGGTAATTAAATCTTCAAGAATGGGGTTGGTATTATAAGAGAAGCCCCAGAGAGCTGGCTAGCCCCTTTCACTATGGGAAGATGTAGTGAGAAGGTGCCATTCGTGAGGAAGCAGCTTATCTCTAGACACCAATCTCCTGTGCCTTCATGACAGACTTCCTGGTCTCCAGAACCGTAAGAAATACGTTTCTTTTGTTTATAAACTACTTCGTCTACAGTATTTTATTACAGTAGCCCAGATTGTGACACCCTCTATCCTCCTAATGGTTCTGAATATGAGGGCCCAAGACTTGGTTTTCAGCCCCTAACATCCTTTGTCCCATTTCTTTCAGCAAGTACAAATTGTATCTAAGTGTACTGGATTCTGAGGGAGGTTGGCCTAAAGACTGAGCATGACTTTTGATACATTTATTTGATAGATTTCTTTCAGGATTAGACAAATATTAC
Organism: Sciurus carolinensis; assembly: GCF_902686445.1. Taxonomy (NCBI): domain Eukaryota; kingdom Metazoa; phylum Chordata; class Mammalia; order Rodentia; family Sciuridae; genus Sciurus; species Sciurus carolinensis. Next base: position 73,518,959 of record NC_062226.1, read on the forward strand.
AAAATCATTCCCTGATTTTTGTGAGCTACTAAGGGACTGGTGAGAAGCATGAAGAGTAGAAAAGACCAACAACTATACACACATACACACACACACACAAACACAAATAATATATTTTTATAATATGTTAAAATAAGAACATGAAAAAAATTAGTTAGAAGGTATTTAGGTATTGCTAAGGTTTGGATAAGAGTCTCCAAATGTCTTTATGATAAAGGCTTGGTTACCAGCCCATGATGCTATTGGAAGGTGGTGGAAACTTTAAGAGCCTCAGTCATTGGCGGCATGCCCTTGAGGGGGATTATGGAATCCTCCTCCTTTTCTCTTTCTCCCTCTCCTCATCCCAACCTTGAGGTGAACAGTTTACTTCATCATATGTTCCCTGCCATAGGCCCCAAAGCAACAGGGCCAGCCAACTATGGACAGAAACCTCCCAAACTGTGAACCAAAATAAACCTTTTCTTTTTTTAAGTTGATTATCTCAGGTATTTGTTACAATAATGGAAAGCTGACTAAAACAGGTATTGAACAAGTAGCCACATAATTCTAATCCACATAATTTGTGGATAATAAATTATGCTGTGATAAACCTGTTCACACTGAATGAGTCCTGTGTATGTGTGTTTTTATATAAATATGTAGGAAATATATGTGTGCATGTTTGTGCGTACATGTGCATTAGTTAAGACTTAAACTTTTGACTTCACATGCTATAAAATAATACCTTGAGATACCCATTCTAGTTTCTTCACAGACTTATTTCCTTATTTCTTTGCCTTTACCCTGTTAAATTCAAAGCCATTCATTGCCTCTGGGAAGAAGTGACCCAGAAGAACATTTAAGAGAAGAATCAAATGTTCATCCTCGAGTAATCGATTCATTGGTCTGTACATAAGAGAGAAAATTTAGAATAAAACTTCTAGACATACCAATTTTTCTCTTTTGCAACTCAATAAAAATTTCTAGGAGAAAGGAGAGAATCAGAAGAAATTGAATACTTGGAGCCCTGAAAAGAACTCTGTCCAAGTCTTGAGGATAGAGAATAAAAGATACGTCCCTCTTCATAGTGAGGATCAGAAGGTCCACAAAACCAGATTTAGGAAGTAAGGTAGAACTCATGATTTATACATGACCACCATTAAATAGGAATAAAGGAAATATCATTGTACAAAGGGTTCAAAAATTGTCCTCAAAGCCCTGGGAAGTGCAGAACCAGCGGAATGTTTTACAAGGTTCATAGTCATGCAAGAGAGCTGCAGAGATAAGTCGATCTTGCTTTAAGAAATAAATTATACAGCAGGAAGAGTTGAGTCTACCCGGACCAACACCTGAAATCCAGATGGGGGATGAGAGTGTGAAAGTGGATGAGGCAAGATTACATTATTACCCACATCTGGTAGTTCTTCCTAGATTTTTTTCTTCTTTGATTTTTAAGAATGACTTTTCAGTATCTATTACTATAGCACAACCTGATGATAAAATGTGGTATTTCATCAATTCAAGAGTAATTTCAGCTATTATCTTTTCAAATAATGCCTCTGCCTTATTGCCTATTTCTTTTCTTTTGCAATTCCAGAGAAAAGCATGTAAGAGTTTCTCAATGTATTTTCAATGCCTCTTATTTTCTCTTTTGTATTTTTCATCTTTATGTCTTTGTGTTTCATTCTGGAAAGTTTCTTGTGCCCTAATTTCCCACTACCTAATTCTTTTTTCAACTATTACACTGTTAAACTTGTTCCCTGAATTCTTAATTTTAGTTATCAAAATTTTTAAGTCTAGGATATCTAATTTTTTGCTTGTTTTCTGACAGAATTTTAAGTTTGATTTTTATATTTTGAACACAGTTTCTATCGTTTCTAACAAATCCAATATCCAGAGCCTCTCTTTTTGGTGTTTATGGTTTACATTCATAGTGTCTAGTCTCCACTTATGACTGGTTACCTGTGATTGTGTGTTAGATATTTTTATTTTTGGCAAATATTTTAAACACAATGAGCACAACTTATTTGAAGACTAGAATGATGTTTTATCCACCAAAAAAGGATTTGTAATTGATCTATTTAAGTGCTTTGAGACACTAATAATTCGGGATGATGTCAATCCAAGTTTCAGGTTTGATATTTTCCAGGATATTCAGCATATCTTTAGTTCATAAAAGGAATAGTTGACTTCTATATTACCCTTTTAGGATGCAGGTACCAGTTCTAAGCTCTACCTTGCTTGGCTTTCCAAGTTTATAAAGGTTACAGAAACAACTCAACTTGTTGGCCACCTCTCTCTCTAATTAGTGAATACAACCAATTCAAAAGAGGCCCCAGTGTCAAGTTTCCCCATCTGTATTCCTATCACTTTGGCATTTGTGACTGGTAATTCATTAGTATTCTGTTAGTGCTTTGATGCTTCCAAGATTTTAATCTTTGAAAATTTCGTCCAGCTTTCTTAGCCGTCTTTTGTGGGAGGATTGGGTCACATGATCTAGTCTGCCAAGCCAGAAGCAGAAGTTTTGATTAAAACTGCTTTTCCAGAGTTAAAGCTAAGCCGTCTTGAGATCACAACCATGGCCTATGATAGAACTGATGGGGTGAGATGAGGCCAGCTCTCAGAAGCCATGCTGATTTCAGGTTGTGATGATTTTGGACCATAGACTATGAAGAGAATTCAAAGAATGCTATAGTTTATTTTAATTTCCTTGGGTAGATTCAAATTTATCTTCAGTAAGACAAAATGCAAATGTAGTCAGAGTTTGCTGATGAGACTACATTTTCTGAGTGCTTACAAATACCTAAGAAGGAAAAGGCAAAGCGAGCTATCCTTAATGACCTTGCATCTCTCAATTCCTGAAAGGGAGTCAGTTCACCAGGACAGGATTGGGTTATTTGGAGTAGAAGGTCCTCATTTGGTGATAAACTGGTTCATCTTATAATCTGCCATATAATGATGCCTCAGGATTCATGTGGGGTTAGGTGGTTAAGAAGGAGGTGTGTGCTTTGAAGGAGGAAGCTGCATTCTATAGCTCTCTTCCCTGGGCATGCAGGGGAAATCTTCATGAGATAGCTGCTAAGGCAGTTCAAGGGTCTGCCCTCTTTTCTTGTTTTGCCTGTAGGAGATTGGACACCTTGCTGGGGAGTGTTTGCATTCAGAAAACTCTCATAGCTCATATTGAATACATTGAGAAAGGTGTGGGAGATCTTGAGAAACTCAAGGTGAGATCCATGGCTCTGAAAAACCTCAGGCAGCCAAGCAGGATTTACTTATCTCTGTTCCAGAGCCTGGGAGGAAAATAAAGGAAGAAGCGGGTATGCCTGATAACCCACTGTGCGAGCTGCTGCTTTCAGTAGAGACTGCTCTACCCCCTCCTTTCCTCTCCTGAGCATACTGTCCCAAAGGTGTTTCCCAGCAACCACCAAGGCTGCAACAGAGTCCACCCAGGCAATCTGATGAGTCTAAGGGAGATGCACGTCACACAGAATTGCACCACTTGTCATGTGAGCTCTGGAGAGAAATGCAGACCAGAGACCCATTAGAGATAACTAGTGAAAACAAAGGAATTTAAGATAAGAATACAGGATACACAAAATCCAGGACAGAAGCTGCTAACCCTGAGGAACAAACAGGACCAGAGACTTACACTCCTCTCCTCCTTTATGCAGCTGGTTTCATGTCTCTCTCTCTCTCTCTCTCTCTCTCTCTTTCTCTCTTTCTGTCTCTCTCTCACTTCCCCCAGTTTTTCCTACATTTCCATGAACAAATGAAATAATACAATTATATAATTTCTATAAGTTTCCAACATTATAGGCAATACCTTCAGTTATCTGGTAAGAGATAGCTGTCTCTCTTCTAAGCCCAGATTCTAGAGTCAGATTCCTTCCCCAGGTCCAACTGACTATGGTTGAGGGGTAGGGCCATGAAACAAATATTACAATAGGTTCCCTCCCTTTAGTTCACGTGGATAGACAGTGATTCACAGGAAAGGTGATGGGGATGTGGAGGGGGTGCTGAGCTGACATTCTAAAGGGGCTTCACCAAATAAACCTCTTTGATATAATTCAATTTGTTATATATATGAACACCCTTGGATATTTTTTTTCAATTGCAACAATGAAGAAATTATGATTGATGGGTTGAAAATCAATCATAAAAGCCAATGTAGACATGGATTACATAACTTCTTAAATTTTGTTTCATATGAGTCTACATATTATTTTGTCATATTTGGAAAAATCTCAGTATATCAAAATAAAGGTTAAAGAAATCACATATATTTAGTTCCTGTGAGAATGTCCAGCTTAACTTCCTCTACTAATTAAGAAGCGAAGAACAGAAGTCAAAATATTTTAAAGATTTTTTTTTTTTAACAACTTTTGGTTTTTACTCTGATTAAAAAAAAAAAAAAAAAAAAATCCCTGCCAACAAGAGTTAAGGGGAAAAAATAACCTAACCCCAAAGACTGATACTGTAGTTGGCAGTATATTATAAAGATTTAGAGCATTCAAAGTTACAGTGAAGGAAAAAGATTATTATTAATTTTTTTCATTCCAGAGTACAAATGGTTTATTTCCAGTATCACTACTCATGCTTCAGGTATATCTATTATCTGTTCAGCTGATCCTTGCAAATTTTCCCAGTTCTTAGACAAAAGCAGTTGATTCATGGCTGTCTTAGAAAGAAAACCTAATGGGGTGTATTACAGCCACATGAATCATGTAGGATCCTGCTTAAAGCTATATTTATCATGGATGAAAGAATGTTTTCAGGGAAACTATGAGTCTACCTAAAATTACATGGTTTACCTCTGTTTCAAGGGACTGATCTTTTCAGCATATTGTTGAGCTACAAAAGTACCCCATTCCTTTTAAACTACTACTAGCTTGGCAGAAAAAAAAAATTCTCCAAAGTTGAGAGAAATCATCCCTGAAGGTTTGGATTTCTCCTGAAAACTCATGTATCTATCATTATGTTAACGGTCTTCTTGAATCTTCTTGATCCAGAATTACATGTCTTCTTGCCTTCACCGCTTTCAAACTTAACCACGTGTCATCTTTATTCCTTCCAATTCAACCTGTGAACCACAGTCAGGGTAGCAGACTTGACATGCCAGTGTTGTCCTTTCACTCCTCAAGAACTTTGAGTGGCTCCATATTACCTCCAAACTTAAATTCCATCCACTTTTGCCCTGAGTTTCAGTGTTTGAGAATCTGACGTATGTAGTGGACCTTGTTTCTTGTTGGTTTCTAATTACTGTACATGTGCTTTGCCTCAGGAAGTGGGGAATAGAAAGATGGGTTCTTGGTGGGACCTGACTCCTTATGCCCAGTCTTTACTTTCAAATTTTATTGCATTTGTTCTCCTGTTGGAGGTGGGTATGATTTCCTTAAGATGCATAGCCATGTGGTAGCCACATGGGTAGTGAAGTAAAGAGAGTCAGACCAACTTTCTGCCAGTAATGTGTCTCAGGAAGGCCTCTCTTTGGCTTTCCTTGCCCTATAACTTTTTTTTTTTCTTTCTTTTCATCCCACTCTCTGCCCAAGCCAGGTGCTATGTCATTCCAGAACCTGTTCTCAGTGTTTCTCTTCATCCTTACCATTTTGATGTTGGCTCTTGAGCCCACTTGTCATTGCAATCTGACTCTGTCTCTGAAGTACCTTATTGGTAGTGGTTGATTTTTGTCCCGAGTCATTATTTCAGAACTTCCTCATGGTCATTTGGATGCCACTCCCTTTGACTGTTATAACTCATGTAGCTGGAGAGAGTACATGGCTCTGTCTAGTACCCCCAATATCTTATCCAGGTGCTTTTCATACTCCTTTCCCTTTACACCTTCTGGCAGAGTTTAGCCTGTGTCTGCTAACAGAGCCTATGACCTCACTTCTGCCTTAGGCCATAGACTGGTGCTGATGCCAAGAAGGTTCCTCCTGCCATCAGGACTTTCAGGCTACTCATACCTTGTTCCTGAGAAACACATGAAGTACTGTCAATCAGAAAATTTTTAACCACCAAGTTTTCTCTTCCAAAGAGAGGAGGCCATATTCTGCAGTGGTTCTGTCTGTGTGACTGAGGCAAGTTAAATGACTGTTCCATGCCTCACTTTTCTTATCTGTAAATTGGAGCTAGAATAGTACCTCTTCTCAGAGTTGTCATGATGTATAGTTAATATAGGTATTATTATTTTTTATTTGTTCAAATTAGTTATACATGACAATAGAATGCATTTTGACACACATATATGTATTTTTTTCTCCTGTCCACATGAAATATCATGGCCCTTATTTTTCCTGAAATATCATATTTATATGATATTTTTCCTGAAATATCATTGCCCTTATTTTTCTAACCAAATTTATAACTTCTTGGTGCTAAGAAGCACCTTTTGGATCACTTGTAACCTACAGAACAGTAGGAACTGAATATGTATTTGTCTGAAAGTATTGTTTGTGTAACTGAAATTCTTTTAAAGAGTGTAGATGCCTCCAGGTAGTTTGGGGGATATTCTCTTTGGAAGAGGAAATTTAGTGAATAAAAGTTTCTTGACTGACAGGACTTCATCTGCTTCTCGGGAACAAGGTATGAGTAGCCTGAAAGATCTGATGGCAGGAAGAACCTTCTTGGCATCAGCACCAGTCTATGGCCTAAGGCAGAAGTGAGGTCATAGGCTCTGTTAGCAGACACAGGCTAAACCCTGACAGAAGGTGCAAAGGGAAAGGAATATGAAAAACACCGGGTGACGTGTTTAGGGTACCAGACAGAGCCAAGGTTCTGACCTGGGATTTGAAGTCTGATCCAGGTTCTGAGTCATTGAACAAATCATCTGTATTGTTCAGTCTCAGTTCCTATAAAATGAAAGGATGGACTAGATTGTCTCTGAATTTTCTTTTTATGATGATTTTTTTACACTGAGGTTGTCACTTTATATATTCTTTATATTCTTTTACTTTGTCTTGTGAGGTTGCCTTTGGGTTTTGAGATGAGAATTTTACTGACTAAACTAGTTTCTCCTCCATTTTAACTAGATGACAACACCATCCACCAAGTTCTATTCAGCATCCACCAACTGGACGTTCTCCTTGGTTCCTCCTCTTTTTGTTCATTCCTTCTATCCACTCAAGAACAAATTCTGTGTATTCTGCCTCTGATACAGTTCCTCAACCCACCCACTCAATCCCAGGTCTGTCCACTTCTTTCAGCTCTCCTGCTTCTGGTCTTTTCTGAACCACAATCACTTCCAGTTTAGATTATTGAAATAGACTTCTTATTGGTCTCCACGTTTTCATGCTTACTCCCCTCCAAACTCTTTTCAGGACTGCATCCAGACTTATCTTTAAAGACATAAATTTGATCACACTACTTTTCTGTTGAAAATGCTTCAATAGTTTTGTGTGTGTGTGTGTCCTGAAAATAACATTCACATTTTATACTTTAAAATTAATTTACCATCAACTATAGAGTGCCATATGGTCCTTGCTTCTTAAGGCACAATGGAAGACACCTTCCACTTTACTCCAGCCATTTCCATTCCTTCTTCAAAAAAACCCTGCTCTTGCTCAGCTCTGAGACTTTAACTTCCTTTTATGAGGAATGATCCTAGTTCTCCATTTAGATGACCAACTTCTTCACATCCTTTAGGATTAATACTTTGGAATTACATTAATGTATTTTATTTTAAATATGGGAAAATCCTACACAGTATATATTTACCTATATGTTGGTTTGTCACAATAACATAACAATATTACAATTTCTGTTTTTAACACTAATTTAGGCAATGACTTAATTAAAATCTTTTTGAATAATCAAATTCAATACAATAGTAGTCAGCTATATCCACTTAGTTAATTAAAAATGACTTTTATTAATTTTAATTTTGAGAAGTTTCTGTTACATAGAGCAATGGATCTCAAAAGTTAATTTACAAAATATTTTTTAAAAGAATATATTTGGCAGAATCACAAAAATCCTATTTCTCTGTAATTTCTAGAAATTATAAAACTGGCAATGGGTTGGCTTCTTTCAGATCAGTAAGAGAGACTTTCAAATGCCTCATCACTCACAAAATTTCACTAAAATATCTTAACTACAAAATTAATCAAAATGTTATATTTGGGAAAACTTCTGAAATTTGTCTTCTGCAATAAGTCAGAGAAAAATCACTGAATGATAAAAAAAACTGACATTATTAATTCATTGCTTTAGAACATGTGTTCAGTTGTTGGTGGACATGATTAAGGCATCTAAGCATTGTCCTTTTATTTTTATTATTTTGTAATGTTGGACCAACATATTTTGTTGTTGCTACTGGTCTTCCAAATTTGCTTCTTTATTCCTATATAAATGTCCATTTTCTTCCACTTTTTACATTACATATTTATCGGCCTTCTCAGAAGATCTTCATGATGATCTTCAAGGAAAAAATTTAAAGCCTGATGTTTCATAAACATTTTTCAAAGCTGATCTGTCTCTTTGGAACTTTTTTTGTGCATGTGTCTGATTAACCTTATCTAAGACTTCACTCTAGAAAAAAAGTTAATACAGGAAAGAAAAACAGACTTAGTAGAGACTAAAACCTATTTATTTTCTTCTGTCTACATTTTCTTTTGGATAGTATAGTACTTCAAAGGTTGAAATTAACTTTTCAAAATTTGTCTTTTCTGTGTGCACAGCTTCAAAATGAGTACTCTATTATGTCTGGGAAAGCCTTTTAATAATTATACCTATAGTCCGTTGGTATAATTTTTAATCAATGACTTTTAAAAATTGATAAAAATGAGTAAATTTTTTCTAAGTTCCAGAAACCATCACACATGAAGAAATACTTCCAAGAATGAACTCTTCAAAGGTTTGAAGAATAATTTACCCAAAGTAAAAATAAGAATTGGGGATTAACGTCTTTGACACCCTAACACCACAGTGGATATTGGCCATAGTTTTAGCAGTGTCATCTGATTGACCACACCAGAGTCATGTCCAGAACATCACTATCCAGTGTTGTGGTCCCAGAAATAGGAAAAGAAACTCAGGGGGAATTCTTTAAGAGTTGCTGGCCTCAAGATGGACATGACTGACCATCCATTTGAGCAGAGTGTGAAATACCAGGACTAAGTGCTCTGAAGTAGAACCAAAGACTTGGGGATACAATGTACTTGAAGTGAACTCTGATTATCCATACTCCATAAACCTAATCTGGAAACAAACACATATAGCTCAGTGGGTTAGTCCATTTGAGCTGCTGCAGAAAAATACCATAGACTATGGTATTAAACAAACATTTATTTTTCACAATATTACAGGCTGGGAAGTCCAAGATCAAGGCACTAGCAGATCTAATGTCTGGTAAGGATCCTCTTCCTGATTTTCAGGAGATGGTGGTCCTTTTCTTGTATTCTTATAAGGTGGAGATCAGAGAGTGGAACATCTCTCATGTGTCAGTCCTCATAGAGGCATTAATTCCATTCATGAGGACTTCTTGACCCAATTACTGCCCAAAGGCCTCACCTCCAAATAATATCTGCCTCTGTTGGGTTCTGATTGAATAACTAGGAGTTCTTCAAGTCATCTTGCACATAGAGTAGAGTATATTAACCAATGAGGAATAAAAATGTGTTAATTTATAACTTACACATATATTATTGAAACTGAACAGTAACTGCAGTGATTATTTAGAACTTAACCAACAAAATTTTTTTCCTGAGGTGGAATATGTTATTACTCACATTGTCTGGAACTGCCAGTGCACAGCAATAATAAAAAGCAGACTGATTTTGTTTGGTTTATTATTGCTTTTAAACTTTCTAAAGATGAGGTACTGCCCAGCCATGGGGACACACAAGCTAATGAAAACAATCTTCTCTCATTTTAATACCATGCTGGTCCTCATCAGTTCAAACACAACCACGAATTTTTATTATTTCCCCCAAAACATCAATAGCACTCTGTGGTTATATATTTATTTGTCTATGTGGGTGTCTGTCTCCTCCACTATACTATAGTGTGTAGTCTCAAGTGAGAAAAAACTAAAGTCCTCCTGTCCACCTAAAACTAAAGTCCTCCTGTCCACCTAAATTTTAAGTGCCCAACACAGTGTCTGGCCCATAGTGGGAGGCGAAGAATATCTATGGAATAAATGAATGGGGATTTCAGAATAGTTTGTAAGGAGCAAGAGAGCTCAGAGATCAGCACTTCAAATGAGCAAATGTATTCAGAAAGATCTCTCCTGGGTTTTATTACTCACTATAAGTGCTTGCAAGTCCTGTTTTGGTACACTCACCTATTTCCATCAAAGGTGATCATTGGACATTATATTTTACTAAAAGAATCTATGTTTTCTTTAGTAAGCTTAGTCATAGTGCATTTTAAATGGAAGCAGAATATCAAACTGCATTCATGAGAGAATGCCAGGACTTTAGCCCTAATGTCTTAGCACAAAGATGAAGCAAGAACTGTTTGTAATTTGGAGATTTGAAAATATAACTTCCCTAGTCCTAGGAGATGGATATAAGAGTTAAAAGGATGTTGGTTGTAGGAAGTAGAACAATGCCTTCCTCCCTTCCTAGATGTTGGCATCCTATTCCCTGAGACCAGTGAATAGGTTACTTTACATGGCAAAAGAAGTTTTGCAGATGTGAGTAAATTTAGGATCTTGAGATAGGGTGTATTATCTGGGTGGGGTAAATGCAATCACAAGGGTCCTTATAAAGAAAAGAGAGAGGCAAGAAAATCAGAAAAGGAGATGTGCAGATGGAAACAGAGATCAGAGGCAGATATAAAGATAGAGGAGATTTAAAGATGTTAGATCTAAAGGCAGAGGAAGGGCCCTGAGCCAAGAAGTTCAAGTGGCCTGGTGAAACTGGTAAAGGCAGGAGCATGCTCCTGCTGACAGCTTGGTTTTAGCTCAGTTGAAAATGACTTTGGACTTCTGACTTGTAAGACTGTAAGATAATAAATTCTCATTATTTTAAACCACTAACTTTGTGGTGATCTGTTATAGCAATGGGGAACTAGCATAGTGGATCCTGAAGCCAATCTGCCTTAACTCTCCTATGGTTGCTTCGTGCCTTAAGATGTGGCTGTTTATGTGTTTATATGTGTTGGGTTGGGGACACAAACCCAAAACAAACAGATAACAATGAAAGCAATGCTTTGAGTTTGGTTCTGATAAGGGCACTATGAGCTTGTGACTCAGCATGTTAGTGAGTGATCACCTTCCCTTGTTGAATTGCCAGAACCCATGGAAGCAGATGGAGTGTAGGATTCAGCCTCCCCTACTGCATTCATGACCAGAACTTTGAGGAGTGTTTGACTGGCATTGGCCTTTTAGCCACTGTTTTGAGCTATTGCAAATGTAAGTAGCTAATTATTGAGAGAAGAATTGCATATTCCCAAAGACAGATTATAGACCTAGTCTCCAGTACCTGCAAGTGTGTCTTTATTTGGAAAGAGGATTTTTGCAGATGTAATCAAAGAAAAACAAGTTCATACTGAATTAGGGCTCCAATCCAATATGTCTGGCATCCTTATAAAAAGAGAGAGCCACATCTCTAGAACAGGTCATCTGATGAGGGAGGCAGATTGCAGTGATGTGTTTGGGAATCAAGGAATGCCAAGAAGAAAGGCAGGCCTAAATATTCTCCTAGAGTCTTTGGAGAGAGTGAGCTGGACTTCTATACTGCATTCCACATCCTCAGATTCGAAAAAAACAAGGATGAAAAACTTTAAGGAACAAATTGTGACTGTACTGAACATATATTGACTTTTTTTTGTCATCATTTCTTAAACAATCCAGTATAACAATTATGTACCTAGCATTTACATCGTCTTTGGTATTATATGTAATCTAAAGATGATTTAAAGTATACAGGAGGATGTCCCCAAGTTGTGTGCAAATGCTATGCCATTTTATATAAGACACTCCAGCATCCATCTATTTTGCTATCCACAGGGGATCCTGGAACCAACATCCACATATATTGAAGGATGACTGTACAGTCCTGCTGACACACTTTGATTTCAGATTCCTAACATCTAGTAATCTGAAAGAATAAATTTCTGTTCTAAAACACCTGGTTTGTGATGATCTGTTACAAAATTCCTAGGAAACTAATACAGTGGCCCTGGATCTTCTGTCTAGGGGATTTGATTTGATCATACTGATGAGCAGAATATCTGGTCCATCATAACCTAAAAGTCTTCCAGAGGAAAAGGATTAAATGTCCCCAAGATCTTGAACTATTGACTTGGGACCGTTCCACAGAAGGAATTAACTCCCGAAGATCAGCTTCTGCAAGGATTTTGTGCTTTGGACAGATCTGCACTGAGTGCATAATGTAATCTATGCACTATGAGAAGGCCATGCTGTAAGGAAATCCCCTCAAAGAGACTGCTGAGCACCAGGGATCTCTGGAAAACAAAGAGCGCCAGCACCTGGAGATGAATGGAACCTCTGAACTTCTCGCTATTGCCTGAATGGGGCAAAAGCCCTGTATTGGGGGAATGTAGACAGATCCTTATTTGCTGCTTGAACTGCAGCCAATACTGGTTATGTACCTCTCAGATGACAAGGAGCACAGGGTATCATGAAAAGTAGAGTTTGCACTAATCTGATTAGGATTAACTAACAGTGAAATTAAAGAACCAGAGAATTCTTCACAGGTAAGCAAATGATAGTTATGCCAAATCCTTTGCCATTTGTAAAACCAACCAACCATCTAAAGTATATATCCTATGTATGATGATAACTAGATTTAGCATACTGTGATTATTTCTGTTCTGACTTGGATGGCTGGTGTATTCATCTTATTAAAAAGGGACTGGATATAGAAAATCTCAAGGGGCTTTATGTTCTTTCTACATATAATGAAGATTTATTTTAAAATGTAAATATATATATGTCTGTCTATATATATGTGCACACACTAACATGGTTATCGGCATTGCAAAGAATATGCTTTTTAGGGCTCCATTATGTAAATCAATTACATTTTTAAATGTAAGCATGAAGCTCAAAGATGCACAGTATATAAACCTATCAGGCACCATGTTTTTAATCTTTTGTCATTTTAACCATCCCAGGATGAAGAAATCTGAATGTAACCACTTCACTTTATTTCCACTCCATTTAAAAAGAATCTCTTTGTGAAATAATCCAGTTCTACATTCTATATTCTTCTCTGATTCTAGATTTTGGAAGGGTCACAAAAGAACCAAGGAAAGCATTAAATAGAAGGAAAAAGCAGTACACTGTGATGGAATGCTCACATTTTATCAGAGTTTGCCTGTACTTTTGCTGATGTGTTTTTCCTCTGGTTTGAATGGCTTTAAAGCTTGTTTTAAATTTATCTCTCTTGTATTAACAGGTGAGAAGAGGCTAACAACATGTAAAATCTGTTGTGGCCCATGTCATCTAGTATTTTGTCTTAAAGGTGATTGGAGTTCTGGGGTCCTAGACACATACTGGTTAGAAATCATGCCCCATGGAGTCATCTTAGTTTATCCTTTCAATGCATCTGTGATGAAAGTGTGTAAGTACTGGTGTATCCCAACAGCTATTTGAAACAAATTCAGTTTTCAAACCAACTGAATTTTATGTCCAAGTAGCTGTATTTTTGTCTGAATACAGTAGATCATCACAAGAGGAGATTGATTCGGATGCACTCACATTCCATTGGGTAGATTCCTGCAGGAATATGTAGATTTGCTTGTGTACATATGTTCTTGCAAGAGTGGGTTTCTCACACAGGTGGGTTGCTTTCACAGGTGTGGACAGACTGGCCCAGGAGTGAGTTAGGGAGTGGGTGAGTTATTGAAGAACTGATTGTATAAAGTGAGTCTACCTTTTATGCTGTTTTCCTTTCATGTGCACCAGCTTGCCTCCTTGCTTTCTGCCAACAGTGAAGCAGCATGAGGCCTTCACTGGTGTCCTGCTCTTGGATTTCCCAGTCTCTAGAACTGTAAACTGAAATAAGCCTCTTTTCTTTACAAATCATCCACTTTTGGGTATTTTATCATAGCAACTGAAAACGAACTGAGGCAGGGTGGCTGAATAACTTGTTTAGGTTTATTATATGCGTTGAAAGTAAATTTGATTGGATGTATTGATAGATGGTCCAAGAGTATGCAATGGCAGCATCAGAATGATCTCTGAGGGCTGGGGAGATAGCTCAGTCGGCAGAGTGCTTGCCTTGCAAGCTACTAAGGCCCTGGGTTCAATCCCCAGCACCGCAAAAAAAAAAAATACATCTCAGAATGATCTCTGAAGTTTTGGCTTGAGCAACTGTGTTATTATTAGTGTCATTTATTGAGATGGGTGAGAGAGAGGAGAAAGGGTTTGGTAGGGGCTGAGGGTTAGACAAGGAATCAAAAATTTCATTAGAATTTCAATAGACACTTTCAGATTATAACTTCTACAAATGGAGCACCTTTAAAAAATTTAATTATCATTGCTGTACTTTCTCCAACAGAGCAGAACGTACTTAACTTGATCTTTCTTCATTATCCACAACATACCCACTCTTGACTTTAGATTCTTCAAAGTCTTGAAATGGTATAAGCATGAATCTCTAGTCCTTTTTCTATGAAAACTAGTCCATTGCATTGAGTGTTGTCTTTTGTTTGGTCTTTAAACTTTTCTCAGGTGTGGTTTTTATTGTTGAGCAAATAAGGGTAACTTTTCTATTGAAATTACATTTTTAAGTTAAATTTTTCTCCCTCATTTTTTTTTGGCCCCAGGATACTTCTGCATCCGGCCTTTTTCCAGTTTGCTGAACATTCCAGAGGGCTAGTGCACAAGTTGGCCGAGGTTTTTAAATGTTGACCATGCTGACCTGAATTCTTTCCAGATGCGTATTTGCATACTTTCATAAGAGCAGTTATTTCTCATCAAAAATCCAAAATCTGGAAATACAACAAAACTATGTGTATTTTATTGGTGAGATTTTGACCTTAGGATTTTATTCTCTCTTCCTGATTTCCATCCTGACCTGTGGAGGTTAAAAGGGGGCAATAGAGTAACAGTACATGAGAAGCAATGGGCTGTG
Organism: Sciurus carolinensis; assembly: GCF_902686445.1. NCBI lineage: Eukaryota > Metazoa > Chordata > Mammalia > Rodentia > Sciuridae > Sciurus > Sciurus carolinensis. The sequence goes on from NC_062226.1 coordinate 73,533,982, forward strand.
ACAGAATGATCCCTACAGGGGAAGGGGGGAAGATGGCATTGGGCTGGCATCACCCACTGGACAGCTTGAAGGACTTTGTTGTGTGACTTTTTGGTGTGTGGTTTTTTGGGTGTTACCTTCATACAAAGTAAGGGGGTTTTTAAGGAGCTTTCTCACTCTCTAATATTGCATGCTCTATGAGAGAAGATAAAATGTGTAGAGAGTAAATGATGCCAAAAATTCCTGAAATATCCTCAGCTCCATTTTCCTGAAGATTATCCTTTTTATTTTATTTTTATCTTGTGGTGCTAGGGATTGAACCCAGGGCCTCACACATGCTAGACTAGCACTTCCACACTGAGCCACATTCACAGCCCATTCCTTAAGATTCTCAAATTCAGAAACAGATCATTTGAGGAAGTGCATTAAGCATCTGGATTTTCTTTTAGTTATGAGAAAGGCACAAAAGCCGACTTTCCCTTCTGTAACTATAAAAAGGGATATAAACAACACTTGGATTGATAGGGAACCAGTGGCTTCATTTTTCATGAGTATGAGTGTTTCTTATTCATGTTAAAATACAGATATCATCTCATCTGTTCTCACGACATCTGGGTGATGTGGATGGTAGTAGTAATCCCATGCAAATGAGTGGAGTCCTGGTAGTTACTTCACTTCCATGGGCCCTTTGGCTTTGGGCTTGACTATTAGATGATGTGACTCATGTAAATGAATCCATGACTGAAGATTTAAAAAAAAAGACTATTAGTGACAGTTTATAAAATTGGGAAATTTTATGAAATCTAAGTGACTCACTCAGAGTCAGATAGGGCATGGAGTATTAAATCACTGGAACCAAAAGAACACTTTCATATTTTGGATATGACTCTGCCTGCCATATTATGTAGTTCAAATATGGTTCAGGAAGTGGAAAGTGGATTTAAAGAAGAGGGATGAGGGTTATGAGGGAAAACTGCTAAGGATCCTAAATTTTATTGGAAGAAGTGTTCTGTAGGATTTTAATCCATTCAAAAATATTTTGGGAGGATCTATATAGTGCCTGCCAGAGAGTTATTGTGGAAAACAGGAATGTAACAGTGAAGAAAACAGCTATGTTTTGGTGGAGAGAGGAGAAAGAAAGATAAAAAATTCAACTATTACATGTTGTCGTTTACATTGAAAAAATGGTAAGTACTACAAAGGCCATGAAACTGGGTCACATGATCTAGAGTTACTTAGGTGCGTACAGGAGTGGCTACATTAATAGGATGGAACTCTGCCTGAAGAACAGACCATGTTTAATTGTTAGTCAAATCTGTGAACAATTCTTTTTTGTTGTTGTTGTTGTTTTTGGTACTTTTAAAATTTGTTCTTTTTAGATATATATCACAGTAGAGTGTATTTTGACATATTACACATACACGGAGTATAATATATTATGATTAGTATCCCATTCTTGTGGTTGTACATGATGTGGAGTTACACTGGTCGTATATTCATAACATAGGAAAGTTATGTCTGATTCATTCCATTGTCTTTCCTATTCCCATCCCTCTCCCTTCCCTTCACTCCCCTTTGTCTAATCCAATGAACTTCTATTCTTCCCTCCCCCACCCTTAGTATGTGTTAGTATCTACAGATTAGAGAGAATTGAAGAACTGACTTTTGAGATGAAACTTAAATGTTAAGAAGGAGCCAGGTACAGGAACTAAGAGGAAGAACGTTCTAGGCACAGGAAAGGGCAGGTGAAAAAACCCTGAGGCAAGCAGAGTTCTGAATGTCTGAGAACAACCAGAAGGTCAGTGTGAGTGGAGCAGAAGAGGCAGGTGGGTTTTAAGATATCAGGTTTTACTTGCAGAACATGAAAGGGAACTTATGTTTTAGGTGAAGTGGACAGTTATGGGAGGATTTTAAGCAGAAAAGTGGCATGATCTGGTTTACATTTTTAAGAAAACAAGAGCTTTGTGAAGAGTGGAGTATCTGTTGTAGGGCAGAGCAGGACAGAGAAAGGAGAGCATTCCTGGGAGTCCATTACTTTAATCAGGAAGAAAAAGAAGGTGAATTTGAATTTGAATAAAAACAAGGGCTTTCTGGGAGAGCGCAGGGAAATTTAAGGTTTATATAATAGTCTCCCTTTATTCATGGTCTCAGTTATCTGTAGTCAGCTGTGGCACAAAAATATTCAATAAAAAAGTGTCCAGAATTAAATATGTTTTAAATAATTGTTATCTTATATTGTTATAATTGTTCTATTATTGTTGCTTTTAATCTCTTACTGTGCATATTTTGTAAATTAAACTTTTGTAGATATGTGTATGTAGGGAAAAATATAATAGATATAGGGTTCAGTACTCTCTATGGTTTCAAGCATCCACTGGGGGCCTCAGAAAATACCCTTGTAAAAAAGGGGGGAGTCCTGTGTTTAGAGTACTGAAACAGAACAAAGAATGAAGAAAAAAGTATCCAAATCCCAAAACAGAAAAGAAGAGGCAGAAAAAAGCAGAGAAGTAGGTTCTGAAATATAGGAACTTTTGGGAATTTCTTGAATTCCCCTGATCAGAACCACTGTAAGTTATAAAAACCAGATTTCCTTTTAGAAAAGTGGGATCTGTCATCACCTGTGCAGCCAGTCATTATTGGCCAAGAAGAAGCATGAAGAACGGGGAGGAGCCATGCCTCACACTGCTGGGTTGAAACTCAAAGACAGTGTGACTGTGACACACATGTGACTGTCCCGTATGACTTACACAAGACGGCGAAGGATCAACGAGGCGGAGCTGCCCACCACTCCACTGGATGATCTTCCAGCTGGAACAGTGAAACTTCCTAAAAATTGTCCATATATAAATCTAAAACCAACATTCTTCCCTGTCAAAAATATATTAAAATGGTGATCCTCAGACAGGGCAATTTTGCCCCCTGCCCCAGGGTACATCCGACAATGTCTGGAGACATTTTTGGTTGTCACAGCTGGGGGTGGGGGTAGAGCTACTGGCATCCAGAAGGCAGGGTCACTGCTGAACATCTCGCAATGTCAAGGACCTCCCCATACCCTTAAATTAAACAGTGCAAACTATCAGTTGTGTCTAGGGTGAGAAACCCGGGTCTGAAAGAAATTACAGAAGTGTTAGTTGTTGCTTCTGGATGACATTATGGTGACTTTTTTTTTTTTTTTCCTTTACAAATTTTTTTTTGTTGTTGTTCTTTCCAAATGTTTAATATTAAACTCTCAGTTTTCAATCATTAAACAAACAAACAAAAAACTCTTAAGAACTGAAAAGCAAATATGACCTCGATCAAGCAAATGTCTGCCTGGATCTAGGTCATGAGTGTCCTGATACCAGACTTCAGAGGTCGCGTGCCTCTGCCGTGTGAGTCAGGGCCACAGTGGGAGGAAGCCCTCCACTTCAACCTGTTTGATCTGGGGTGCTACTGAAGACCTTGGTAAACATTCAGGATTTCCACTGAGTCATTTGCCTGTGGCTTTGCTTCACTGGCTCAAGTCTTTCTGTGTTCGGTGGGAGAGAGGTTAGAGAGGAAAAACAGGCTGTTTTGTTTCTCACTGATTCATTCTGTTATTGAGCAACACCTGGGATCCCTCTCTGGTGCCCTTTGTTCTGTGGGCCTCCACAGCTGGGCCGGTGTGGAGGGCTTCAGAACCCTGAGGAAGAATCCCTGGGGGTCAATTATAGTAGCCACCTCCCCCCCCCCAACTGTGATCCTAAAGGAATACATTCCAAGACCCCCAGTGGAAATACTGAAACCAATATACACTATATTTTATTCATATACATACATACCTAAAATAAAAGTTAACATAATTTAGGCAAGTAAGCAATTAACAAGAACCAGTAAGATAGAAAAATCATGTTAAATTGTGAGAGATGTTATTTACATTTGTGAATTGTTGATTTCTAGAATTTTCCATTTAATATTTTCAGAATTTGGTTGTCTGTAAGTAACTAAAGCTGTAGAAATTAAAAAAAAAGTGAATAAGGGGAGACTAATGTATTATAATAAGTATAATTTCAGGTTATACTTATTAATCAGAAAGAGACTTCCCTGGCAGCAACAGCAGCCAAAAGTAAAATGAACATGATTCTTCTGTAAGGGAAATTATCCAAATTAAATTGAAGACATAGAAAACACTTCTAACTTGCCTATGTAAAATGTCCTGCTTTCCTCTCTTGCTCTTTCTCTGTAAGTGAATATATAGAAAAATACATAAAAAAGTTAAACTAAAACGCAACAATTTTACATAAGCAAAATTATGCATTACTCTCATTACTTTGCCTCTGTTCAACCACCTGTGAGTTGATCTCTTTCCTTTCCCACAGAGCATGAACACTGTGGTGGCCCACCTTATCAGCTAAAGTTAAGAGTTTGTTAAATAGTTTATATGACACTGTTTTTGACATTCCAAGGTCACAGGGAAATTTTGACTTGAATTATCTGGATGAACTGTTACAATTTTGCTCTGCTTTGTTCAAATTTAGCAAATGCTGAGAGCCGTCATCCAATGGGTCGACGTGGACTCTGGCTCCTATAGCAAAACAGAACTTCAGGCTGAGTGATTTCTTTTCTTTTTCTTTTCTTTTCTTTTTTCTTTTTTTTTTTTTTTTGCGGTGCTGGGGATTGAACCTAGGGCACTCTACCAACTGAGTTACCTCCCCAGCCCTGGCTGAGTGATTTCTAATCTGATCCCACTTGCCTTTTTCTGTGGGAAGAGGGCAGACAGCTTCACTGATCTCTGTTTCTATTTCACCTTTTGAAGAGTTGGGATGATAATGGTTATCTGGCTTACATGCTTCTCAGGAGGAGTTCTTTCAAAGCACTTTGGAAATGTAAAAATGTACAGAAACATTGCACATCATCCAGATGTGCCTCCATTCTGCCTGACTGTCCAGGTCCTCATCTTGAAAATTGCATCTAAAACTTCAATCTTTTGTTTTAAAAATTTGTGTATTTTCCTTTTCAACAAGTCTTTTGATTATAAGAAATGTAATTAAAGCACACTTACCCCTCCACCACCAAATTATAGGAATTCTGTTTTTGAAAAATAGAAGGACTAGCTGGGTGTACTGGGGCGTGCCTGTAATCTCAGTGGCTTGGGAGGCCGAGACAGGAGGATTGCAAAATCCAGCAACTTTGTGAGACCCTGTCTCAAAATGAAAACTAAAAAGGCTGGAGATGTGGCTCAGTGGCAAAGTGCCCTGGGTGCAATTTGCAGTAACAAAAGACAGAGAGAGAGAGAGAGAGAGAGAGAGAGAGAGAGAGAGAGAGAGAGAGAGAGAGAGAAATTAAAGGACTGAGGAAGTCACATCAATTTTTAGTGAATTCAAGAGAACACATTATGATGTAAGGAATGAGTCTATCAGATTTTTCTTCTGTAACTTTTTCATGTGGACTTCATTTAGATTTGAGACACTAGAATGAAAACCAACAAATTTCCTTGAGAGGAAAGCATTTCTTTTAGAAAGGGCAAACTGGAATAGACCAGTTATGGGATGCAAGATACAATTTTGCATAAACATGAGTTCAATTTTATAACAGAAACTTTATATGGTCCCCTTTTATTCACATCCTTAAAGAAGCAACTCAAATGCCACCTATTCTTTGACACCCTCTGTAATGACCAGATCCTATTCTGAGCTCCTACAGCACTTAGTGTTTCTCAAATGAAAAAACAGTAAAGACCAACACAATTCAGGAACAGATAATCTGAAAAGAAAAGAACAGAATCTAGTTTATATCTGGTATGTTCCCCAAAGGCCCATGAGTTAAAGGACTAGTCCCCAGCTATTGGGAGATGGCAGAAACTTTGAGAGGGGGAGCCCTACCTTTCTTGTCATTGGCGGTGTGCCCATAAAGGGGATATTGGGGACCTATCCCTTTCCTCCTTCTCTCTTTCTGGCCACAAGGTGAATGGCTTTGTTCCACTGGGCCACCTGCTTTCTACAATGACATGCTGCCTCACTGGAGTCCCAAAGCAAGGAAGCCAACCAATTATGAACTAAGCCTCCCAAACTTTGACCCATAATAAATATTTCTCTTTCTCAGGTGATGATCTTAGGCATTTGTTCCAGTAATGGGAACTGAGAAACAGGTACAAATCAGTGACATGGGTAGAGAAAGAACCTGCAAGCAGACACCAGAACCCAGAAAAATATCATATTATGGTGATTGCAAGAAAGAATAGTTAAATTGTGGAAATTGAGACAAAGACAAATCATCCATTCATGATTCTGCCATCTAAAAAGCTCACATAAATGATAATAATAAAGAGTAGACAATGGAGGATCAATAGCCATGTCAAATGCTGTGGACATTGAGAAGTGTCTGCATAGTGTGCTCAGGAGGGATTAGTTATTTTGGAACAGGGTGAATTAAGGGAAGAATATGTCGTCTGAAAAGCTTTCGCTTGTCTGAGTAATACCAATTCATTTTTTAAAATTTGTTCTAAGTGGTTATGACCAATTCATTTTTAAATAGGTATGTCAGAAGGAGCTGATGTGTCCTCGATTATAAGAAAAGTAAATAATGGTTGTGTCTAATAATCGTGATACCTCACTCCTCTATTTGCTTCCAGCTTTACATAGCTCAAAACATTGTTGAAAACACTAATTATCTCAATATCCACAGGCAGTAGATGTTAATACCTGCCATATGCAACTGTCACGAAGGACAACTGGATGAAAACAGTCCTGTCATGAGTCATAGTTATTATTATTTACTTCTCAAGAGCCAGCTTACACAGGTGTCTGATTGCAGAAATAATTCCTGGATGTACCACGGAATTCCACATGCATATATAAATGTCTCCGGCCATTATATTATTTAGTTTTGGTCAGATAAATTTAATGCCCTCCTTTGTCTTTATGTATTCTGAGTTGGCCTCAGCCTCTTGAACTTCACCCTGATTTAACTCACTTTTTAAAGTATCTGTGATAGAAGTGTTGCCCTTTTATTTCTCTGGGTGTTGATATTCTGTCTGCTTCCCTAGATGTTGTTTTGCAAGTTTCACCAGGTTTCCTCAACTAAACTTGTGGTATGCTTCACGTTACCATCCAAGCAAACTTTGCAATAATTATTTATTTTTCCAATTGCATCAGGTTTCTGGAGGGGTAATTATTAGCCAGAGATACTGAAATTTAATTTTCCTAGCAAATGAGTGTTTTCCATTCTACACAGGTCAATGCAGGACTGTTTTAGACAACTGAAGAGAGAGGGAAAATGACTCAGCTCTGTTTAGACTTCTCTTGTTTTTCTCTGAACTATACAGTGGATTTTCATGGAAGCATGGGAACCAAACCCAGGCAAATTAAGCTATCATTTTACAAGGTCACAGTAGAGGCTGGGAAGACTGATAAAATGAACTTGACACTTTAGTCTCACTATGAGTCAAAATAACAAATCAAGAGCATCAACAAACACAGTAGACAATAAGGTATCGTTCCAAACCAGGCAGTGTTTTCAGCTTAAATTCTCAGAATCATGAGAAATAGGAACTGCCCTATCGTCGTCGAGCAAAATGATCTGAAGATCAAGGTTAAGGCGACCAGCCAAGGGACAGGAAAGGAAGTAAGTTCAGAGACTAATTTAAATACAGGTTGTCCCATTTCAAATCTCTATTTCATGATTCTGCTCTACTTTTGAGGCACGCTTTGAAATAATGGAAGTTTTGGCCACATATTTGGAGATATTAAAGACCCCCCTCCAAAGCCAGTAATAATTACAGCATGATCATTACTACTGTCAAAGAACATCTCACAGTGCTATAAAACACACTAAGTTGGGGCTGGGGTTGTGTCTCAGTGGTAGAGTACTTCCCTATCATGTGTGAGGCACTGGGTTTGATCTTCAGCACTGCATAAAAATAAATAAAATAAAGGTATTATATCCATCTACAACTAATATATATATTTTTTAAAAATACAAAAACAAAAGGAAAAAAACACACATAAAGTCTCCAATCCACCCACTTGGTTGCCCTTAAACATTGACTTACTAGGTAGAACTACCTCCTGCCCTGACACTTGTTTGTGCTGCAAGACAAAGATCTCTCAGGTCCTAAGCTTTAAAAAAGCACTTCTTTCTGGATTTTCACTGTCATTCATTTTAAGCTCTTCATGTACCACGATCAGCCTATCCTATGCTTAGTTATATTATCTGCTTGTCTTGATGCCTGATAGATCTCATGGAAACAGAACTCTGGTGTAATTTGTATAATTTTATAGTAATTTGTATTTTAAATATTTATCAGTACACCTTTGTGCCCTAATGTATTGTTTGAGAACAAATCTAGTTCTCTGATAGTTGAAATCTAAGTGAGGAGAATGTACATGAAAATTACTCACACTTATTATCACCAAGGGAAAGTTAGACGATTTGGTTTGATTCATAAACATCTGAATCCCTATTGTATCAAACATGTATTAGCGGGGCTGGGGAGATAGCTCAGTCAGTAGAATGCTTGCCTTGCAAGCACAAGGCCCTGGGTTTGATCCTCAGCACCCCCCCCCCCCCAAAAAAAAAAGAAAACATGTATTAGGAACAGGGAATAAAACAAATCTATCAAAATTTCCCTAGTTACTCCATAAATATGCATAATTACTATTGATCAATTAAATATTTTTTTAAAAAATTTAAAAGAATTCTCTGGTAAAAATAATCATAATGAGACAATTGGTAATAACAATTTATTAACTTCAGTATGTAATACAGAGGAAGATCCAACTAACTTTTGGAGGATAATCACAGAAAATTTGCACATTTGTAAATTACATTAAAATTTGATGTGGCATTTGGGCTGTCTTTCAGATTAAGAAGAAAGTTACCAATGGCATTTCAAATATAGGATTTACAAGCAGAGAGTTCAGTACAAACAAAAGCATGAAGGAGAATAGGGAGGACTCTGGGGATGGATAGCTCTGGAATTTCATGGTCATGATGGTGGGCAGTTGTGAGGGAAGGCTAGAGAGTGAATTGAGATGGGACTGAGAAAGTTCTTCCACATCAGAAGAATTTGGTCTTCTGCAGGGAGCCAGGAACCACAGAAAGTTTATTATCAACTTTATATTTTACAGTGGTAATTTGGCTTGTCATAAGAAACATGAGGAGGTAGAGAAGAGCAAACTCCAAAGGACCAATTCATTAAAGTCAACAGTCTACTGTAGTTCAAGAGACCATGAAAGCCAGAATGAATACACTGGCCATGGAGTCTAGAATCAATTTAGGGTATTTGTTATTTATTTATTTATTTTGTGCTGGGTATCGAACCCTCAACCCCTTGTGCATGTTAGGCATGCACTCTACCACTGAGTTGCATTCCTAGTCCCATTGAATGGATTATTATTTTTTTTTTTTTAAGGACTTAAAACACCCTCTGGGAGGGCAGGAAAAGAGAAAATGAGGAAGAAGGGAGTTATGTCCAGTAATTGATGGTGCCTTTGCTAAGATTAGGAATACCAGAATGAAAATAAATTGGGGGACCAGAGAAATACAGAATCCTGATCAGAAAGCATTGTGTCTGAGTGGGACTCGGTGGGATGGTGAAGAACCTGGGCGTATGATCCTTTTGGTTTTCATTTCCTGGGTGATCTTATCAGTTCTGGTGAGAACTCTAATCACACACACCAGTTCTATGTAAAGGAGAAACTTCATCTTATCAGTCCTTTACTCTACCATCTAGAGTATTTCTACCAGTGCCAAGTTTATATTGTTGTTACTTGGTGAGATAAGCTTAAAACTTCCTCTATATTTTTAAATTGTGGTGACCAAAGGAAAGCATAAATTGTGTTTATAAAATTGTTGGCTACAATCTGGCTTTAATGAGAATAGCTTAAATTCACGGAGCAGCAATATTTTAGCCTGAGAGAAAACAAACTTTATCCTGAACACATGTGTTCTTTTGCCTTTCTCATCTGATGTTGCTTGAAATTTTTATTTTCCCACTTTGAGTAGTGGATTCTGCCAAATGTTTTAAAAGCTTTTCTCCTTTTAGGGGAAGAGGGGACCAGCTTTTTCTCCCTTTAGTCTGATAGCTGAGGAGGTTTGTAGTCTGTATATTTTTCTCACCAATTAAACCTCAGAATGTTCCCACTGCTCTTAATGTTTGATGTGCCTGACAGATGACCCTTTCAAAACAGGATAATAGGATAGGTGGTGCTGGAAAAAACTTTCCATCCAAGACAAAACCACATGGACAGTGAAAAGAACTAACATCAGCCTAGATATTTGGTGGTGGTGGTGGGGATGTCTTTGGGGCACAGATTCTGTGGTGAAAGGCTTCTGTCCCCTTACACATGCTTCAGACTCACCCTACATGGTAAAATGCAAAGAACGCAGAGTGAGAATTAAGAAATGGGCATCTGTTCTAGACTCTGCTGCTTTGTGGGATCAGCCAAATCTTTCCCTTCTCTGTGTTTCAGCATCTCTATTTGTAAAAATTAATGATTATTATTAGATGATTTTTTATTTCAACTGAAAATAAATACGTGTTTTTAAACAACTAATATGTGTCAGCTACTTTCATGTGTGCTTTTCCACTCAATCTAAATTGATTATGAAAGATAATTATATTACCTACCCTTTTACTGATGAGAGAACTAAGGCTCAGAGAAATTAAGAGATTTGCTGAGGATTAGGCATTAGTGAGCATTTTTGAGCCAAGGTCTTATTTTAACTAGAGCTCTTTTTATCATACTGCACTGCTGCTAAACAATTTATATTATTAGATTAGAAAAATATAACATGTAGATACATCTGAAATAATGGAACAATAAATATTTTTTCTTATCCAGGCAGATACTGAAGATCATGAGCAACTTTGACTAAGAATTTAATCAAGTCCTAGAATGCATATTCTCAAAGCTTTGAATAGATGTTTGGCTATCTTGAAAGTGATCATGAAGAAGTGCCCTTGCTTAGCAACAGGTCCTTTCTTATTCATGCTAAGGTGGGGAAGCATAATTTAAAAACTGAGAAAGAGGAAATAAAATACTTACTCTATTGTATAAGAGAGGTGCCGTGCAAATTATGAGACATGAAAATCATTTTATCTATCATTTTATGGACTGCCTATCTTTGAGATTAATAGTTGTCCTTTGGAGGTGTGTGTGTATTACAGTCTTGGGTGTGTGTGCCTGTGCATGTGCATATGTAGTTGTTTCAAGATGGTGCCTGATGGGTCAGCTATAAAACTAGAGAATTCTACTCACACTGGAGGTGAGGTTCATCCTGGAGGTTACTTCTTGGAGTAATACCCTCCACTTTTCTCCAACTCTGCTAAAGGTTCTGGAGGGTCAAGGACTATCTCTATCTTTATTATACACAACTCCAGGAAGTCACTCCATAGATACATCTCAGGGTCGGGAAGTGTGAGGAGTGGAGGTGGTTGGGAAGAGGAAAGGAGAGGCCAATCCTCCACATGGGGTGGGGATGGGGAATGGGTCGTCAATGTTCAAAGAACAGACCCTCTGTGGAAAGAACATGAGAACAAGGGAAATTGGTGAGATGACTCCCCTCTAATTTTATCCCTAAATAGTGTGTCTTAATTCTTCAGATTTCAGAGAAGATAACACTTCTGGTGGGAACATGTTTCTGACTCCTCACTCTGAGCATAATTATATACATCTCTATGTTCCCATAGCACCTGGTCAATGGCTTTTGGTAGGATTTGTCACACTTTTTTGTATTTGCCTTTTACTTGTCTGTGTTGTCTACTCCTCTTGTTCCATCTTCTTTATCCATCCTTGTAAATCCTTTCCCCTGAACAGTTTCAGATAGTTGACACTCAACTGTCAATAACAATAATAAATGAATATACAACACCATAAAATGATTCTCCACCCAGAGATTTTGTCCAAAACAGACAATTCTATTTTTAAAAATCCTTGTTTATTAATTTATAGTTTATCCTGGGGTCCTGAGATTTGCTTATCATCTTATGGCAGATTTCAGTCCCATACTCTGCTTTATTTCATAGATAAATTTAAACTCAGGTCAAATCTCCATGTTTGCAGCTTATGAGTGTGGAATCTGGCATTGAAGTATGGGAGGGAAAGGAAGGGTGGTGGTTCATACTGATATTTATTTCTAGGAGTATTTCTGGTGGAAAAGGAGAGACACTCAGAATCTTCCAGATAAAAATGGTTTGGATTTTATATTCAGTTCCATTTCCCATATTTCCTAGTTGCTGTTTCACCTCTTCTCAGACTCGCAGACTGAATTTCCCTCTTCAACAACCCCATCCACACACATGTGCTCAGTCACAGAGCCTTACTTCTGGAGAAAATGTATTCCTTGATAACAAAGATTGGAAGCCCTACTCTAAAATGCTCCTTGCACTTTTAGCTCTGTCTAAATTCTCTATTTTCTAATTAAAATGGAAACTAGATTAGAAACTTATTCTATGAATATAACCTATTATGAATATAATCAGAATAAAAGTAGGAGAATGGCTTTAGGCATTTCTGTTAATGTTGCATTCATTCCACAACTATTTTCCGAGATCTGTACTAGGCACTGCTGTCACAAAGGTAGAGAGAACATAGGTTCTTCCTCAGAGAAGCTTATGCTGAAAGCTTTACAGTTATGAAATAATTATTGCCAAATTACAATATTCTGGACCTAGGTTCTCAGACATTTTAAGTCATAAGAATTTGTTTATTTGCTTATTTTTATTATTATACAATGTCAACTTTAATGGGTTATAGTCACCTTTAGTAGATTATAGAATTGTTGGTTAGTCTTTTGATCCAAGGTGGTGGACTGAACATTTATTTGTACAGTTGTTCCTTGATATCTGTGGGGGATAGATTCTAGGACCCACCCACTCTATGAATACCCAAATCCACAGATGCTCAAGTTCCTTGTATAAAATGACGTAACCTCTGCATGCAACTTAGGCACATCTTCCTGTGTACTTTAAATCACTTCAAGTTTACTTATAATACCTAACACAACATAAATGCTATGAAAATACTTGCTACAGGGAAAGATGACAAGAAAGAATATGTGTACATATTTAGTACAGAAGCATTTTTCTTCAAATATTTTTACTCCACCATTCCTTGAATCCATGGGATAGATACCCAAAACCTACTGGGAACTCATAGATACCTGAAACCTACTGTATTTACTTGTGCTTCCCCATACCTCCCTGAAAAAAGTATAGGTGTGCAAAAATTAAATAACTCTGTAAGGCAAAGGGGAGAAAATGGATAGTGTCAGCAGATCAGAGATTTTTTTTTTTTAAATGTTGACATTAGAAAATGAAAAGAAAATTGAATAGTATGATATAGAATTATCAACATGTTTGGAAAACCAACAGCATGAACAAGACAATCCAATAAAAACAAATTAAGCCTTGTAGAAAATAGAAGTAATTTGAGAAATACAGACAAGAATTGAAAAGTAAATAACTAAAACAAATGACTTCTATTTAGTATAATCAGGAAGAACTGGGAAATCATTAAATCCATAAAATAAGAACAGGGTGCAGGAAAATAAAATAAGTTGTAGTGTGTGTGTGTGTGTGTGTGTGTGTCTGAGAGAGAGAGAGAGAGAGAGAGAGAGAGAGAGAGAGAGAGAGAGAGAGAGAACCAGGAGAGTCTTCACAAAGGAAGTGTTAGACTGAACTTATTGGTAAAGGAAATATACTGTTCTCTAGGTAGGTGGGCAACAGGGCATTTTAGGCAGAAGAAGCAACATAAAACACAGAGTGAAGTCTAAGAAAGTGCAGGTAGCTGTCGAGGGGTAACTGTGTGGCTGTTGAGCATGGAGGACGGGGCACCTTTTGAGATGGACAGCAGCAGCTCATACACTGTCCTTGAAAGTCATGCCAAAGTGGTCATTTTATCTTGTTGATAATTAGAAACACTGACACATTTTGTGAAGATGACTAATTGAGAAAGGGATTTCTGTGATCAAGGTGCCTCAGGATGAGCACCCCGAGCATGGCTTGCTGGATGGAGTCCAAGGTTGTATCTCAGGCAGGGAGAAGAGTCCATTAATGAGGTGGGTTAGGTGGTGGCACTGGGACAAGAATGGGGGTTCAAAGTTATTAAGGGGTAGACTTGATTGGACTTGGCCAACCTCGTGGCCACATTCATCTTGACAGAATACAGGATGAGGAGCAGATTTCAGATTTCAGAGGAATATAACGAACCCTTTTTTAGCTCTTTGTGAATGTTCAGAAATGGCAGCTGGTGTTGCATAATTGCAAAATTGGGGCTTGGGGCGTAGTTAGTAATTGGCTTCTAAGAACATAAATGCAGTCCTTCCCCTCCCCCTCTCACTCTTTGCTCAAAGGATATTTTTTTGTTTGGTTGTTTTTTTTTTTTTTTTTTTGAGGAAAGACTTAAACATGAGTTTCTTTTCAGACTTCTTTGCCTCCCTCACCCCTTTTCAACATTGTGGCTGGTTGTTCTGATTATAAAAGTAATCCATGTCACAGCAAATGTTCAAAAAATAGTAATAATACAACTGTAGAAAGCAGAGAATAAACCTTTAAAATACTCCCAACAATTTGGTCTGCAGTTTTCCACATTTTTTTTAGTGTATAATATTTTATATAGCCACTCACTATATTTTATGGACTCTTATTATATTTCTTCTTTTCAAATCATTTCTTTCATTTTTATTTGAAATACTTCAAATATACAGAAAAGTAGAGAAAATAACATTAATACACATGTATTCTTCATTTAGACTTAAGAGAAATTGACACTTTTCAAATCTATTATTTTTGGTAAATAAACTTTCCAGCATGCCAAGCTATCTAATTACACTTACTCTCACCCCTTCTTCCTCCTTTGTCTTTCTCTCCTTCTATATCCCAGAAGTTTGCATTATCCTGAAGTCTGTGTGATCAACCTCTTCTATGTTTGGTTTCAAAAATATTTTCTACAATCATTTGTCTATTGAAAAACAATAGAGTAATATTTTCTATTACTCTACTATTATTCTTTCTATTAAATAGTTATGTTCATGGTACTTTCTATGTATCTTTTCCAATTTATTTTCTTTAAAAGTCATATTATATTTTTAAGATTTCTCGTGTTTCTGCACATAGATTAAGTTTGCTTTTTTATCTGCTCAGTGATATACAACTTGTCCCTCTGTCCCACTTGTTTTGGTATTATTCACAGAGTTGCAAAGAATATTGAACCTCTCTCCTTGAATAAAACTCCAGTAAGACTTTCATGGCCATGGGACAATGCCAGGTGCCCATACTCAGCCACACTAGACATTGGCAAATGACTTTCCACAGGGTGATACCTGTTTACACTCCCACCAAGGAATTTGTAAACTTTTCTGATTCCTTTCATCCTTGACAACACTTGTTTTTAGATTTGAAGTTTTTGTCAGTCTTGTTGGTATTGAAATGATACCTCATTGCTATTCAGAGAGGCATATCCTGTAATAACTAGTAAGGTTGAACATTTTTCTTTTCATGTATTTATCAGGCCTTTGCACTTTCTCTCTTACACATTTTCTGGTCATGTACTTGGACCTTTTTATGTGTCTAGTCATAGCCCAAGCAACCCAGTGATATTTCACTTTAGGGATATCATTTCCATGCTCAGCCCCAGAATGCTCATCTTTCCATACTCATTTCAGAATGTTGAAGGTCATATCAATTTTAATATACATTTGGGGAAAATGAAGTTCAATTAAAAATAAAGAATGGTGATGTAGGCAGATGGACAGTGTGCTCTTCTATAAATGGGGTTTTAGGATATAAGGAGGTGGAATGAATGTACACCTTCAAAATCCACCACCCACTAATGGTTTCCTTGGTACATGATGACACTGACATGCTGTGCCAGCATTCCTGCCCACTGCATTGACCCAGAATAAATGACAAACGGGATGATATTGCTAAGTCCTGCATGTGGGCCTTGGAATAGAACACCTCTCTTTATATCATTAGGGAGGTAGGCAGTAGTTCACACACAAGGTGGCTTAGCCAAAAGCAGCTGCTCTTGTTCTTGCTTGTATGGTTTATAATGATCCTAAATAACTCTCAGGAAAAAAAAAAAAAAAATCTGACTCATTTCATCTCCCTTTAATTAGGATTTGTTTCTACAATATTTTAGTGGTATTTGTGTCAATTTGTTTCTTTTCAGAACTTCTCTTTTTCTGTCTTCATTTTGTTTTCCCGTTTTGATTATTAGACCATGGCCAAGTCCTGCACTTCATCTGGGGAAGCCTTAGGAACAAAGCGTTTTTGAACCGGTAGGATTGGGACTAGCGGAAGAGGACAGGGAGAGCTATGAACAAGGTGTCCTCCTGTGCAGAGAGTTGAGGAACACAAAGGGGGAGTGTGGTGAGTGACATTTTTCTATTGGTGTGCTCATGATGCTGGACACGCCAGCATGGGTTCCCATCCTGATGGAGCGCTTGGCTCAGGAGCTGATGTGGGTTCAGAGATGCAAATCAAATATCTGATCATTGCTGTAAAGGTGGCTTCCATTGCAGAGGCCAGGCTCCAACAGACTGGCTCTCCAGTAGAAAATTTCCCTTTGCCATCAGTCCCAAGCAACCCAGAATGAAGTTGGTGATGTGGTTTCAGAGATTGTTTCCTTTTAGAAAAGGCATTGATGTTACTCTTTCTCCTGATAAAATGGGATAAGTTTTTTGAAAATCATCTGTAAGCCTTACCCGTTCACTGGGGCAATGTGAAAGGTTACGTGCTAACCAGAGGAAGCCCGACTACTATGGGGTGTCTAGTTGATTTAAGGTGAATAGGTGAATTTAAGGTGGAGTATTTCCTTGTCACTTTCTGGCATACATCCTTGCTCTACAATAAGGTCATGAGAAGTAATGTGCATGCCAAAGGTGAATCTCTCTCTCTCTCTCTCTCTCTCTCTCTCTCTCTCTCTCTCTGTGTGTGTGTGTATGTGTGCTAGGGATTGACCTCAGGTCATTTTGCATGCTAGGCAAGTGTTCTACCACTGAGCCACACCCCCAGACCTTCAAAGGTGACTCTTTAGAAGTTGACTCCTCTGAGAAGTATTCTTTGACTGCAGCCTTGTAAAGTCCCCCCCATCCCCATGCTGCCAGTTTTCCCGTGGTCACCTGCATTGTTGGAATTCCTCCCTTACTGTAACTGCTTGCTTAGGCTACCTAGCTTAGGATCCTGGAAGTCAGAGTCACACCTGACCATTCAATCCCCACACCTACTACAGCGTCCCATGAACTTGTGAGTGATAGCAGTGGCCCAAGTTGGCTGTCGTGCCAACTCCCTTGAGGATCCTGTCCTCTTTGCCAGGCTGTCCCTCTCAGCCCCTCGGGAGGATTCATCTTCATCTTTTTCCTTACAAGGAGATAAATAATATTCACTTGTGCAATGAGTTTACATGTATTATCTCATTTGTATTTTTATTCCCTAAGAAAACAAGAGGTTTAACAATTAAACACCATGTTCTTAAATTTTCAAATCTCTGCAATGAGTGAATTGGAAACAATGACAGCATTCTGAGCTTCCCAGAAGGTAGCAACGGAGAGGAGTACATGCACAGATGGCTTGCCTTTTATTGGCCCATTCTTGCCCAGAAGGCAATACTAAATGAAACAAAGGAGCCTGCTACCAGAAGGGCATGGGCCACAGCAGCCTTCAGGGTGGCCCTGTGTCCTTGCTTCATCTCATTAGTGCGAGTCTCTCTTCTCTGGAGTGAAAATGACCGAGTTGTGAAGCATCAGTTTCCGCTTGGTGTCTCTGAGTCAAGGAAGAACTTGCTGGGGGAAGGTACTCAGGAAAATGGTTTTGGTGGTAACTTGTGTGGAAGTAAGGAAGGCAGGCTTTTGCGCCCAGAAGGATGGGGCCACTTGAGCAGGATGGCATCTGTGGCAGAATCTCTGTTAAGATGTCAAAGCAAGCAATCACTTCTAGAAAGCTGCTCTGATAGGGAAAAAAAAAAACCAAAAAACCCAGTATTCATAGAGCAAGAACTGTGATCATGGCAACACTCAACAACTCTCGTTGTTGGCCAAGAGGGTAAAAATATCCTTGAACTCCAAGGAGCCCATAAATAGCTGTGATGATCTCAGCTTGTGTACTAAGTGTGTCATGGTCCTCTTTCTCTTTTCTAGCCTCTCCTTTTTCTCTTCTTTCTCCTCCCTCTCCTCTGTTCCCTTCCCTCCACTATCTCTTTCTCCTGTCTCACCCTCTTCTTCCTCTTCTCTCCTCTTTCTTCTCAGACCTTAACTTTTTCCTGCCCTCCCTCCTCCTCTCCTTCAAGTGCTTACTGCCTGTTTGGTTCAACAAACATGTAAAGACTCCTACTCAAGCCAGTTCCTGTGCTGAGAACCGGAACATCGGGATGATTCAGTTGTATTTCCTGCCCAGCACCAAGGAAGGGCTTGATGGTCTTTGACAGGTCACTCCTTGTGCCTCCAGCATCTTACTCCCGAACACAAGCTACTCACCAGGCTTGGGATTTTTTAATCAATGTTATTGAAATTATTCTCAGAAAAATTTATTCTTTTTATTCATCTATAGCATAGACTCTAAGGATAAATAATGTGCTTACTGTGCAACCATTTGTTTTAAGTCAAGTCCCCCGGATATGACTTCCAATAGCTCTGTCCCAATAAAATCTCTGCCCCTTGTCCTTCCTACTGGAACTTCCTCAGCCACCTTTGTTCTTGCTCTTGGGTTGCTCACAGCCTAGGGAGTCATATTTAGATTAATTGCTTTAAAATTCTCTAATCACTCTGGGAGTAGGTAGAAAAAGCTGGCACATCTGACTTGGAAAGTCCCACTTCAGTGGTGGGATGGGTGGGGCAAAGGAACAAGAAGCCAAGCCTCTCAGGACACTTGCTGTGATGGCGTGAAAGACACTCACCAATGGGCACAGGCACTGGCAAGGGAACCCCGTCGTGTTTCCACTTTTAGTCAGATCAAAACCAGTTCTCCCTGCAAATAAATAATATGTGAGTTTCTGTGGTGGCCTGATTGAGATCAGCTAACCTTCAGGCCAAGAACGGGACTTCCTGCCTGCAGCTTTTGGCCAACTGCCTGCAGCTTTTGGCCAACTACTTGCAGCTTTGTGTAAGGGATTAGGTTAACTCTTGCAAAACTGGTTCACCAGGAACAATGACTCAGTGTTTTTTTTTTTTTTTTTTTTTTTTTTTAGTATCCAGCATATTGTGTCTGAGCAGCTATAAATATAATTGCAAACTGGAGTTTCAAGGGTGGAGAGTATTAGCTTGGAACAAAGAGCAAGCTAGCTGAATTATGGTCCTTCATGCAATCAGCATGCTGTGTTTCCATCTTTACCCTTGCAATTTTATTTTCCTCCTCCAGGACTTATACTTACCTTGCATGCCATTTTCTCTTTAACACTAATGTTTGTCTTCACCCCTGTCCCCTGTGTGTGTGTGTGTTTCCCAATCTCTTTACAGAGAGGTGGAGAATCCCAAGCAAGTGTGTCCATGTTATTAAGATACTATCTGCTTATTAACCACACCAATGACGAGAGTCAACTGACAAAACAAGTAATGTTCTTATTCCTGCTTTGCGGCTAGTGATTTGAAAGCGGAGAGGCGTTTCTTTCAGACAGGAAGTGTTTTGGAGCCTGAGCAACTCTGCTTTTAGCTGGTGTGGCTTTCAGTTCCAGATCTCAGCAACAGGGCAGGCAAGGGGGTGGCCATGGGGACTTTGCTGTGCATCTGAGTTTCCTATGGTGTGCTGAGGAATAGGTGACAGGAGGGATGCTACAAAAGTATATTAAAATAAGATTTCCAGTGGGGAAGCTTTCTGAAAGTGTTACGTATGCTAATGTTCTCTGGGCATAGTCAAGAAATTATAATATCATTTTTCATATTTATTACTGAAACTTTGTCACCCTCAGCCTTTCTCTGAGTCTGGCATTCTGAGAAGCACACTTCACTGGTGCCAAAGAACCTAGGGAAAGAATAGAATGAATAGGGCATCTCAGAATAGAAACAGCCCCCGTCATAGTTCCTGTTGATGCAGGTCATTTTATGATTTTCCAGTTTGCACTATTGCAGTTGGATCAGAGAGAGTGGCATGAACTGGGGACTATGTTTTGGAGGATCCAGGGCTTCCAGAATCTTCTCGATTCCTTTTCATTTCTTTATACTATCTTACCTACTTTGTAAATCGGCACTGACCATTTGATTACGGAACTGAACAGTGAGGAACTATATTCACGTGTATATTTATTTAGGTATTGTTTATTTATGTATGTATGTATGTATATATTTTTGCTGTGTTGGGGGTTGGAACTCTGGGCTTTGTGTACTCTACCACTGAGCTACACCACTAGCCCAAGTTAGTATTTATGATCTGTTCACCTGCTTTTTTCAAAGGTACAAATCTTGAAAGTTTGGTCACCTCAGTACTTACTCAAACTGAGCCTTTGAAGACTCACCTCTCTTGTCCACAAGCTGTTACTTCTAGGTCCTCCTAACATCATTATTGCCCTGAGTTTAAAACTTTTGTTCTCCCAGTTCCCTGATTTTCCTGTTTGGTCTCTGCTATCCGGGACTCTGCTTAGAAATCTCGGGTTCACTTCTGGATCCATCACTGGGCTCAATTCTGCCTGGCCTGAGGTCCATTCAGAACCTTTCACTCAAGGAGGGGGTTCAGGAATCTCCACTGCTGAATGGCTCCTGGAAGGCCCTGGTGCCACAAGCGCTGGGACCCACAGCTCTAGTGTTGGCCACATAGCCCCTACCACTCTCCTGGGGCTCCTGCTGGGGCCTAGATCCATTTCCCCTACTTCTGTCCTCAGAGGGAACGAACATGCAAGTATTTGTCAGGTTGATACTATGACCTAGGTACTTTAAATATGTTATTTCATTTAATACTCACAACCAAACTTATGAAAAACTATTACCTATAATTTAAGGATGAAGAAAACAAGATTTAGGGAGCCTGGACCATTTTCTCCAAGGTACAAAACTAAGAAACAGCCGGAATTCCAGCTCAGCCCTGTTGGCATTTATAATTTCGCCTCTGAGAAGAGTGTGGTCTGTGGTCTGTGGACCAGCAGCATCTGTGTGATGTGATCTTGGTAGGAGGGCAGATATTTGGATGCCGCCAGTCCTGCTGAATCAGTTACTTTGGGAGAGGGGGTGTAGAAATGTCTTTTATCCAGTCCTCCAACTGCTGAACCCCGAAGTTTAAGAAGTGCCAATGTAGAGTACCATGTATTTCCCTATTGGATTGTCTTGTCTATTTCTTTTTTTAATTTCTTTACTCAGAAGAATTACCTATTTCTTTCCCAGAAACCCACTATCAGTTCGCTGGGTCACCCCGCTCATATCTTTCTTAACCAGCAGTTTTATTCCACACACCCTTCTCATTTTCTCTCAGAACTCAAACCATCCAACTGAGTATTGGGATCCAGCTTTATTTCAGGTTTTGCCTTCCCTTAATTTCTTTTCTTGCACATTTTAAGTCATTGACAATCATGGCTTTCAGACCCTCTAGACCCAGGGGTGGCACGCCACACACACACACTGCACATGCAGTGTTAATTTTGGTCACAACTGCTTCAGTAATTTATACATGCTGGCCGTTCTGCTTCAAACTTGGATTCCCAAAATGATATGAATGAACATATAGTGGCTTTGGAAAGTTTCATTCAGCATTAAACTGCGCCTCTTCCAAGTGAAGCAAGGCTGGGGACACTTTTGAATAGGAATCTACTGATATCGTGGCATCTTCTCAAAATGAGAATCTTGTTCCGAGTTGGGGCATGTCCAGGTCAAACCAGAGGGGCTCCCAGGATGCTCAGCCCTCAGTCAGAGGTTTCAAGGGTGGCAAACAATTTTTGCTGACTCTGCTCCGCTCCCCCATATACATACAGGAAGTCTAGGTTGCTCAGCAAAAGTTTGATGAATCTGCGAAACAGTTTGATCCTAACTTCAAAAGAATTTTTATGCTATTTGGAATACATTGGAAAAATGAACCTCTTCCAATATCTTGAGCCTCATAAATAATGCATAATTACTGATGAAAGATGAGCATTTTTGAGTTCAGAACGCATTAAGTTATCTTGCATGGCTGTTGCTTCAGGCTAAGTAGAATAAAGGGACATAGAAGGTGACAAGGAAAGCATGGTTTAGGGGTCTTTATTTATTTTTCTTCAGTTACATTCAGCTTCCCAGATTGTTTCTTTGATACCACCTTTCACAGGGATATTTCATGAATAAATATCAGGCTATCCCTGGTCCTGTGGAATGGTCACTTAATTCTGTTCAGTGGCTTGCTGACAGGCTCATATCCTAACTGGAACTGCAGCTGGTAAATTGAGATGCATTGAATCTTTCACTCTCCTTTCCAAATGGGCTCTCACTGGATTAGAGCTCTGGCTGAGAGTACTCTTAGGTCAGCTTTGTTACTAAAAGGAGAATTACAGTTTCATCTCACAGTGACCTTGCAAGAAGCATCAGGGCCACTTGCTTTCAAATTCTGCTCACATTTCAAATATATTCTTGATACGTTTGGCTTAGCAATTTATTGCCTTCTCATCTATACTGTTTTTCCTGAGTAACAACACAGAACTCTATAAATAAGCCCAATAATGAGGAGTGACTCAAAAGTCTGGTTATTTTTATTTGTAAACTATTCTAGGGTGAACACTCCACATTTTATATTCTCATGCTCCACAACACCGAAAATAAGTCTGATTTTTTTCCTTGGGTTGTAGGGAATATTTTCGAGATGTTTGGCAGAAAACAGAATTAGCTAAACAGTGCTATCAATTTTCATGTTGAATAACTTTAGAGGAACTGGTGGCGTCTTATATTTAATAATAAATATACAAAGATTTGTAAATGTTGGCAAACTGCAAGAAAAACACATTTAGAAAATTGTGCTATGCTTTAATGTCCCGGCTATACAGCCAAATTACTTTTTTTTTTTTTTTAATGTTTAAAATAAAATTTAAAGCACAGTTGATCTTGCTTTGAATAGACAGCCTGAATATTAACTGGGGATTTAGTTAATATCCAAAGGCAGATCTACTTCTCAGAGTGAGACCCACTTAGCTCCCCTGGAAGGTTACAGTATGACTGACTACCCCCTCCTTCTTCTTTTCCTGTGGACTTCTGCCTTCTCTGGTTGTTTGCTAATTTGCTGTCTAGAATCACAATGCTCTGGAAATTCTACCCCCATGTATAGGGGGAAACAAAATTTAATAAAGCCCTTGATTTAAAAAAAAAATCAATACTTTATATTAGATTTGTAGGGGAAATCATTTTATTTCTGGGTTGATTATTAAGTGTAAGTTATTCAATACCTTTTTCAATATGCCACTTGTTAAACTCATTCCAAACCTTAGAAATAGTATGTTAATCCATGTGTATGGGTGTGTATATACATGTATGTGTGGTGGGTGAGTGGGTGTAATTTCCCATTGAAAATTTTCACAAAGCATAAAGTATGACAAAATATAATTTTATGCTTTCTTCTGGGATACTGTGCTAGGTTTTGCATGAACTGTATTTATTAGACATGTTCTAATCTTTGTCATTTAAGAACAGGTAAAATAACTGCACTACTCTGACCTCCTTTTCTTTGCCTCTTTTCACATGGCGATTCATGAGCAGTCCCAAGAACAAACAGATCATGCACCAAATTACAAACCAAGCAATTGTTTGCCTACTCAACACCCTCCATGAGAAATCATACAAGAGCATTTGTTTCAGAACTAAGTGCCAGGAAAATATTGCTTCCCCCAAGGAATGGCATGTTTTCTCCTTCTGGACAGTGAGAACCATGTAGAGGAGCATATTTTCCTTTGCATTTTGGCTGCCAGGAAGCTCAGAGCACAATGTGTAGCCCAAAGTTTATGGCTATGTAAAAATCTCATGGGCTACATATCTAGACACTTCCTTTCTCCTTTATATTGATCTTCAATCAAGACTTTGTTTACAAATATGTAATTATAAAAAATTGTGATAGTATTCATAGTCTGCCTGAAATGATTATGGCATATAGCAGTGTATATGTAAGTAAGGCAAAAAGTCAATTGTTAGACAAGCAATGCATTTTTGCAGAAGATAACTTGTGAATGGTGTTTGGGTTCCCAGTGCATCTCATTTCCACATGCATTTCATATACATTTACCATGTACCAGGCAAAAGAGTTCCTGGCAGGTGTTTACAAATGTTAACAAGGTTCAGACTCCTTAAGTGCCTCTGAGGCTTTAGTGGGAGAGAGAAATACAAACAATGGGAGACAAAATAAGATAGGTGTTAAGAAGCAATAAACAAAGTTGATACAGAGGTGTAGGTTAAAGAATAATTCATTCTGCAAGGCCTTGAAAGAGAAAGAGTTTTGCCAAGCAAAGTATCCCACACCTGTAATCCCAGTAGCTCGGGAGGCTGAGGCAGGAGGATTGCAAGTTCAAAACCAACTTTGCCAACTTAGTGAGACCTTGTCTCAAAATAAAAAAAATAAAAAGGGCTGGAGATGTGGCTCAGTGGTTAAGCTATCCCTGGTACAAAATAAATAAATAAATAAATAAATAAAAGATATAGAGATTTTCCAAAGGCCAACAATGGAGGAAGGGTCACTCCCAGCTAAGGAGGCTGCCTGAGGAAAACTTGTTAAATTGCTGGGAGAGATGGCAATGTGCTATGGTGCATAACCAGTAAGAAATGTATTATCATTAGTATTGCTCCTTGAGGAAAATAGGTTTGTTTAGAGGTGAAGGAGGTGAGCAAAATCTTTTGAAGAGGTCTTCCGGGTCATTTTCTATGACTAATCTTTCTCACATGCATTAGAACATCAACATGACTGTTCTCCTTTTTCTTGGTGTGAGGATAATATTGTGTCTTTTCTTATTCCTATCAGTCATCATTGGGGCTAGTTCTGATTTGGTCATCATAAAGAAGAGAGGGAAAAATAGGAGAAGAAGACTATATGAGAAAAAAGGGAAAGAAAACACATTGATGGAGAGGAACTGGGTGGTCCTAGGAAGACAGAGGACATGAAGACAAAAAGCATCCAGAAGTCTGTAAGAAGAAGAGTTTCTCCGGATTGAAACTATCCAAGATGAAAGAAGTACAGATGGCCTACGGTGATGTCTCCCAGGGAAATGTGACCGTGGAGAAGTTAGTGAACTATACAGTTCTGCTGTCAGAGTAAGACCTGTTGGTGGTTTGATAAGGAGCAGTTTGATACCAGTAAGTTGTCAAGTGCCACGATGTGTGTTGTGTGGGGATGGGGAGGAGGGTGTCCAAGGACCGGGACTTGGTGGAGGGGCAGGTGGAGTCCACTGACCACATCACCACCCTGAACTATTTGGCCTTGGTAGCTATTTTGCCATAGAAAAAAGAACCATATAATCAGAACCAGAGGGATTTTTATAAACAGCAACTGTAGTGATTCTTACTAGATATGTACTTTTGGAAACAGCTTACACAGGACTCATTTTGACATGCACTGATATATGCAGGTTATCTGGTGTTTTGTATGGAAATTTAATAAATGGTTCTAACTGGTGCTTAATTGGTGTGTATCAGAGAGTTCCACAGGCTCACACATTAGGTTCATTAGAGACTATTGAACTAGCTATCCATCTATTCCCATGATTTAGCCCAAAGCGAATCCCTTTGTCAACATCAAGTGGGAGACCCTTAATTTTCTATTCCTGGATCCCAGATTTCTCTACAATCTGGGCCAGAGTAGCTACTAGCTTTGGTGCAAAGTTTTTTAACTTGTTCTTATAAGATAAAAAGATGCATGCGACAAACTCACCCCCTGCCACCCCGTGTGTGATAGTTACTTAATGAGCAGAGTGGAATGGGTCTCAGTTGCCACTTTTCCTCTTGGATACTGTCTTTGTGTGTGTGTGTGTGTGTGTGTGTGTGTGTGTGTGTGTGTGTGTGTTTGCTGCCATAATAGAATACCTGATACCAAGTAATTTATGAGGAAAAGAAATTTATTTCTCACAGTTCTGGAGGCTAGGAAGTTCAATATCAAGGTGCTGGCATTGGGTCAGGGTATTTTTGTCGAATCATCCAATGGTAGAGGTTGTAAGTCAAGTAAGCACATTTTCAAGAGAGCAAAGAAGTAAGAGGGGCACAAACTCATTTTTATAACAAGCATACTCTCATGGTAAAGAATGCACTCCCATGATAATGTCATCAATCCATTCCTTCTTATAGGCCCCACTTCCCAACACTGCTGCATTGGGGATTGAGTTTTTAACATAAGATCTTTGGAGAACACATTCCAATTACAGTAGGTACTGTTGTGCAGTCTGCTTGCTGCACAAGGTGTCCTGAACTGAGTCATCTGGACACCTTACCAGGAGAGTCTGAGTTCCAGACACCTCACTTGGTATCTCATTAACAGAACATTCAAGTTCTTGGTAGATCGTTGCACCTGACTTACTTTTTTACCTGCCCTCACAGTTTTTTCAGGGTGATGAGTCCACGTAAGAGCTGTAACTCAATGTGGTGCGTATTATGAGCGTTACAGTAGAGCAGCTGTTAAGGGCTTTCAAAGAGTGACGAGAAGCAACTCATTCTATGTGGAGGTGGTTGCCTCAATTAAAGTAGTGGTCAGTGTTTCATTGGTTTTCATAGGCTACCTGCCCAACCAGCACTAAAGGACATTTGGCACCTTCTGGAGAGTGTCATCTGGTGGTGGGGGCACCTAGTAGGTAGAGGCCAGGATGCTGCTGAACATCCTGCAATGCACAGAACAACCCACACAGTGAAGAATCCCTTGATCCAAAATGTTAGCAGTGCTGCCATTGAGAATCCTGTTCATGTGCTGTGATAATAAATAACTCTAAACTCTCAAGGCTTACCCCAACAAATAATTATTTCCTTATGATATTCAGCTTCAGTTACTGTACAAATACCTGAGACGATCAGTTTATAAAGAGAAAAGGGTTATTTTTGACTCATAGTTTTGGAGATTTCAATCCATGACTGGTTGACTCCATTGGTTTTGGGTCTCTGACACAGGTATGGGGCAGCACATAATGGTAGGCACATGAGATGTAGTGAACTATTTATCTCATGGCCAGGATGTGAAAGGGAGAGGAAGACGAAGGAGCTGGGGTCCTGGTATCTCCTCTAAGGTACACCCCCGATGACCACACTTCCTTCCAGGGTTCACCTCTTAAAGGTTCTGCCACCTCATCAGTGCCGGAACTAATCCTTTTACATATGAACTTTTCAGGGATCTCTGAGGTCCAAACCATAGCACTTGTCCAGTCTGGGTTGGTAACATGGCCTTTCTCATCCTAGTCCCATCAGGGAATCTGGTTGATGGAAGACACATTTCCTTATGGCCTTCCTCTATCCCTGTGACAGTGGGGACGGAACTTGGTGGATCAAGCACTTGGTTTTAAAGCTTTGACAAATATTCTTTCTAATTGCATTTCATTGACCACAGAGCATCATGTGACCATGCCTAAATTTAAAGAGGGTGAGTGGGGAGTACATTTTTGTCTTGTACCAGGAAGGAAGAGAGAGGGCAAATAATCAAAAAACTGCCCTCACAACTGAACGTACTGATAGCGGTGCCAGTTGTGGGGGCCGAGAGAATTTAAAGAAGGCCTCTGTTCCTGTGTTTTACTGATGTATAAAAACCTGCTTCAAAATTAGGGACTGAAGATAACAGCAACCATTGAATTTGCTCATGAAGCTGCAGTTTGGTTAGGGCTGGGTGGGAGCAGCTCATCTCTGTGACAGGTGACATCAGTTGGGGCAGCTAGAAAGCTGGAGCGTCTCAGAGACGGGGATCGGACCACGTGGATTTGCCCACTCACATCCTGGCAGTTGCTGCTGGCTGTAGACTGAGACCTCAGCTGTGCCTGTCAGCTTGACCACCTACTTGTGGACTCTGCATGTGGCAGTTTGGCTTCCTCACAGCATGGTGGCTGGGTTCCCAGGCAGAAGGTAAAAGCTGCCAGTTTCTGAAGGTCCAAGTCTAGAAACTGGCATAGCATCACTTCTACCACATTCTCCTCATTGAGGGGTTCTAGAAGCCAACTCTAAGAGGAAGGAACACAGACCCCCATTTTGAGAACAGGAAAGTCAAAGAACCTGGGGACCATGTATTAAAAGTGTTACTCAGGTAGGTGACAAGGTTGAAGAAAGCAAGATTTCTTTAGGGGGAGTTTAGGGAATAAGCATTCCAGACAAAATAAACACACGAGCCAGGGTACAGGAACAGCAGAGCTGAATTTATCTGTGTTCTAGTTGGTTCTTTCTCAGAGCTGGCTCATCCCTAGTGCCGACATAAATCT
Organism: Sciurus carolinensis; assembly: GCF_902686445.1. Classification (NCBI taxonomy): domain Eukaryota; kingdom Metazoa; phylum Chordata; class Mammalia; order Rodentia; family Sciuridae; genus Sciurus; species Sciurus carolinensis. The sequence goes on from NC_062226.1 coordinate 73,562,217, forward strand.
TAGAAAATGTTTTGATCCAATTAGAAAATGTATATCGAATACATTGTTTCATAAATGTGAACTGCAATCTGGCTTTATTCGGAATTGTCTTAAAATTATACATAATTAATTCTCATGTAAGCAAATGCAATTATCAAAAAAACAAAAATACCACCACCCAATTTTTTCTGTTAAATATGTTTTTTTTGTTGTTGTTACAATAGCCTAGTTGACCGCAGTGTGAGGCTTAGCATGTTAGTGGCATTCACTCTACTTTAGATTCATTTTCCTTTGAACTTAATGGTTCTTTTGAGACTTCAACGCCTAGCTGGACTAGACCTGGAGTACCTTATCAAGAATCAGATGTACTAAGGATGGAGGAATAGAATATATGGGCAGCCATTTTTCTGAGTCTGAGAAGGGAATGACTACTAATATCCATGTGTGTTCCTGTCTTTCCTGAGGCAATCCTAACAGCATTGGATGGGCCATAGAAGTGGTAGATTTTAGAGGTCAGAGTCTCTTTAAAGGTGACCTAAATTGGAATTCCTCATTTTGCAGACAGGGAGACTGGGGATCAGAGGTAGAATGACCTTAAGGAGTTATAACTCTCAATTATACAGGGGAAGGGCAGCGGGCACAAGTTGCAGGGCCTCAGTGGGAGCCATGGGGAATCCACATTTTGAGGCCTGGGCTAAGCTTCCGCTGTGCTGGATTTCCTCCTGTGACCTCTGTCCCAGCCTGGGCTGCCTCTCCTCCTAGTCTCCTGGCTCTAATCATTCCATCTGCCTCCTGATTATTCGCTGACAGCTGCTTTTCCCCTCACCCTTTGTTCTCACTCTTTTAAATCCAAGGGAGAGAAGCTGGGATTCAAATGATAGCATTTGAATTCACCTCATGAAAAATTCTATAACAAGTGTACTCGAGGGTTTGATCTTTGGCTTCTCCCACATACTTGCCCTTTATACTCCGAGAGCCATAAGCTTCATTTCCTTGGAGCAGATTGCACTTTCAAGGGAAAGGAAGTAACTGTGTAGCTTTCAAGCTGAGTTCAGGTCTAATAAGTGATACCGCCGTTTAATGGTGACGAGTTCTGCTCCTTCTAATGTTGAAGACTGAACACTAGAGAAGCACGCCAAGGCAAACATATTAAGCAGGTTTTATTTAAAGGTAATAATACAGACTTCTCCCGGCAGGAAGAAGGGGGCCATGGCTGATGTTCTAAAGTCCCCAGAAGTTAGCGCATCCTACATCTTTTATAGGTTAAAGTCTCTTTTGTTCTCCAGTTCTCTCCCCACTTATCTCTCCTTCCTTCCTGCCTACATGACTAGGCCTGGTTTTGCATTAAGTGAGAAGCCATGGGCAGGGGGAGGGCCAAGGTGATTCAGGCAGATAAGGGCCCAGGGGGCATTAATTAGCAGCTCCTTGTTTGCAGTCCTTGATAAAGGCAGGTAAATTTGGTAATCAATGGGCTCTGGAGATCTTTGACATTCCATTCTCCCAGGGGCAGTCTCCAACTTCCAAAGGCAGATGGCTTCATGGCTTCATTTCCTGGATTTGACCTGATCCCCTATTTCTACACTAACTGCCTATCCTTAATTCTGGTTTCATAAGGATGGAGCTGCTCCATCCGGGGCTATGGTGGAATGTCAGTCACTGAAGGAGCTTCTCCTCAAAGTGCAGCATGATGAGTATGATCTCGGAAAATGCCAGACCTACAGTCACATCCCCATTACAACATTTATTAGCTGTGTGATCTTGGTAACATCCTTAAAACTCTCTAGCCTCAGTATTCCTTTCTATAAAATGGGAGTACTGATTAGTGTCCACCTTGAAAAGTTGTTCAGTCATTCAACAAATATTTACTGAGTTACTCCTCTGTGTCAGACCTCTTTGTAGTTTACAGTACAGAGAGGAAGATGCAAATAATCACACACCTACAGAAATTATAAAATTACCACTGTGATAAGGCACAGGAAGACATGTATAAATATGGTGAGAACATAAAATAGGTGAGAGGACTTTATTATTTGTCCATAATAGGGCAGTTTTGAGAGTAAAAAAAGGTACTGTTAATTGTGCAGGAACCCCAGGCCAAACTCAGAGCTTCTTGTGCAAATAGGGTCATAGGGTTCCATCCCCAATCTGTCCTTACCACGACGACAGGTAAGTCTGGGAAATGCTTTCCTGGAGAGGGAAGATGCAACAGAAATCTACTGAATGAATAAGGATTACTAGGCCAACAGGGAAGACAAACTGATCCATTTAGGCCAAGAGAACAAGCATCTGAGCAAAGCCCTAAGGCAGGAAGCTTGAGGCCTGCCAAGCCTGAGAGGTACCTGGCTTTAAACACAGGGGCTTGCTCACTGGTTTTGCTGTAGGTGTTGAGAACTGTGTTATCAAGGCTCTTTAAAATAGGGGAATTGCAAGATCAGATTTGCATTTTAAAAATTGTCATGGTTGTCAGCCTCTGCCTTCCTAGGGAAGTTTTCTGACAATACGAAAACCTGAGTCTAGGCTGTAGCTCAGTTGGAGAGTGGCTGTGGAGCATGTGCAACACCCTGGGCTTGATTCCTAGAACCACAAAGGAAAAAAAAAAAAAAAGCCTGGACCACACCCCCAGAGATCCAGATTTAATTGGTTCAGGGTGGATCCTAGTAGGTTATAAAATGTGGCATGGTTGAGGTTTACCCTGGAAGGAAGCTTTGCTTGAGGAGAGGAATAATTATCAGTCTACTGCAGTAGCCCAGATAAGAAATGGTGGAATATGGGGCTAAGGTTGTGGTTCTTAAACTGTAGTAGATTTTGCAGTTCCTTGGTAGGCTTGTTAAGATAAATTCAGATATCTGAACACTCATTTCAGTTGTTGTTTGGTAGGACATAAGTTTGCATTTGTAAATTCTCTGGAGGTGCTGATATTGCTAGTTTGGAGACCAATCTTGGAAAATCACAGATCTAGAGAAAATTGTCATATTTGGTAGGAAAAGGTCACAGAATTAAATTGTGGATTGTCTTTGGAGCTAAATGTGAAGGAGGACTCAAGAGCTCGTGGTTTTCTGAATTTTGCCTCTGAATGTATAGGTTGTGCTGTTCATTGATGTTCGGTAGGCTGCCTGTAAACCAGACAAGAGACCATGAGTTCAGAGCTGCATGTGAAGGGGATTTGATTAGACATACAAATTTAGGGATGACTGACATCGGGCACTCATCCGTGGGATCACTCCTTCTCTTTTACTTATCCTCAGTTTCAAAGCTCTGACTTTTCTTCTTTCTTGGTCCTGCCAAAGCTCCACAACCCTCCGGTCTTCCTGTCTACCCCTCCTTCTGTTCGTGGGGGCTACTTCCCCTCCTTCCTTCATAGTTTCATAGTTGAGTACCTACTGCTCCTGTGGATCACACTCTTCAGGCTTGGTCATGTGAAGTATTAGCAAGCAGTCACCTTTGTTTCCTTCTGAAGTACATATCAGAGTTGAGATTATGTGTGTACGCGATTATTGGCTAAGTGGCCATCTCTCCTTTTAGGTCCTGGAGCTATTAAAAACACCACGGCGTACATCTCTAGGTCTTAACTTGACAAATGCTCAGAGGCAGTTGTTAGTGTTCATTAGGTCAGCCAGAGAAATAGTAGCTGTTAAAACAGTGTTGACTTCTCAGGAAAAGGGAGAAGCTATTACCTTTGTAAGTAGTTATTGTTTATTTGGCAGACAGAGCAAATTTTACAGGATACAGGGTGTGTGAACCAGCAACACTGCCATCTGGTGGAAATAAGTGACCTAACAGCTATTCTCAGACGGCTCAAGGCTGTTTAAACAATGTTGCTCTAGAAGAGTCATTTTTTTTAACACTTACAAATACAAACAAAATAATTTAGAAGAAAGACTCTCCTCTGAGAGAGTTAGTTGGAAAAAACTGTGTATATATTGAAAAAATAGTGGTCAGTGTTTGAAAAAGAGTGTAACATTCAAGTCTCTGTAATTAAGTGGGGTTTATTGAAAGGACACGTGGAAATAAGGAAGTTAAAGTTCTCCACCCAAAGCCAGTGTCAGAGAAAAACAGGAACAGGTATATATCTAGGTTTGTCAGAAAACAATTTATATTTTGAAGCTAACTGGCCAGTGAAGATATTGCCTCATCGATGGGAATTGTTTCACCCCCATTTAGTGGCAGGTGAAACCTCATTTTCTCCTCTGCTGCAGACCCTCCTCCTGCCCCTGCTGGGCACTGCTGAGATGGCAATGGCAAGGGCAGCAGCTGCACTTTGGGGACTTTGGGGGGGGGGGGCAGGAGCGTGAGAATATGCTCACTCACCATTTTTCTTTGTTTCTTGTTTCTATTGTTGGGGAGAAGGATAAGTTCTCTTCTAGCTCTTTGGAATTTTCAGCTTTGGAATTCTTTAAGAATTAAATTGACTTAACAGGGTAACAGGAGAAAAATAGAAGTTTTATTAATTTTAACTTGTCCATGGGGACCCTTACCAGAGAGTCAAGATCAGCAGAAATGGCCAAAGCAGAGAGGTGTTTTTTTTTTTTTTTTTTTTTTTTTTTTTTTTTTTTAACCTTTTACACAAAATAAACAAAGAGAAAAATCTGTGAAGATATGGCCAGACAAAGAGATTTATGCTAGGCATGGTAAATTTGGGGATTTCATTAAGAGATATATGAGGAAGGTATAAAACCAGTGGAAGATAAGAGTTAATTTAATAAATTTTTTGGTACAGATCCATCACTGAGTTAGTTCTTCCTATAGTGATGGCGAGATTTCCTTGCCTTGGGAGGACACTTTCTCGCAGGAATTGTATGGGCTTGTTTCAGGTTTAAAAGGGCAGGTCAGATAGCACTTCCCAAGTCTGCTATTACTCAGGTGACTTCGAAACAGTCAATAGGCCAAATTGGTGTGTTGTGAGATGGTGTGGCCTTTATTCCTTCACATCGGAATGGGAAGTGACTTTTTAACTTTGCAATAGAAAAGTTAAGCTATGACCATGTTCCACAATTCACGTGACTGATTTTCTGTGTTATGGTGTCTATTTCACCTTCTGGTACGTTTTTTTGAATATTTTCTCTTTAATGTTGGAGAAATTGTGAAATGATTTGGGGACATGCTACAGTGTGGGGAGAAAAGAGTGGGAAATGGTCCCTAATTCCTTCTCCCTCTCCTTCAGATTATGGGCATCTTTCCCTCCAGGACCCAGAGTGATGGAGCTCACACAAAGAGAAAAGGTGTTAGTCAATAGAGCAGAGGGACCAATGGCCCTGGCGGCTTTTCATGAGCAATTCCATGCTCCAGGCTCTACGGATGCATCTTATTTCTCCTCAACTCCATGACCAGAGAGGGTTTCATCACCTTACCTAACACAAAGTCAGGTGCAATCCCTCGTCAAGGATCAGAAAACAAGACCCCAATGTGAAGGCCTTAGAAGTTGCCTCAGAAGCAGAGTCTCTTTCTGACCTTTTCCTGACTGCCTCTCTCCTTCTCTCTTCCCCATCTATCTCAGGCAAGCCACAGAAACTAGAATTCTTCTTCCCTGAGGCAGGCTATAGAAACTAGAACTCCTTTTTCTCCCAAACCAGCCATAAAGCTTAAAAATATTACTCTGATCTCCCCACTCCTTTCTGTATGAGATCTGGCCATGAAGAAATTCTCTGATCTACCTCGTCTGATAGTAGATCATATGACCCCCACGTCAGAAGGGGTCCTGCCCATAGCTGGGAGGAAGGAAAGCTGCAGAGAGGTCGACCACAATCTGGACAGACAGGTCTGGCTGGGTCACCCCACTCGGTCTGTCACTGGCAGGTCGCACCATGGTTGTCCTAGCGTCATTTCAACATGTTGTTCATGCTTCACTGAACCTAAGCATAAAACTGGATAGTTCACTCTGAGTTTGCGCTCTTATCACTTAAAACTATGATAAAATAAATGTGCTAAATTTATTATGCTTTTTTTCTTGGCAACTTGTCTTTTGGTATAGGGGTGTCAGCCCTGATTCTGTAATGGGCAGGAAAGGAATCACTCTTTTCTGCCTATGCTACCATGTGCCCAGAAGAGAGGAGTGGGAAATATTTGGTGGGAAGAACTAAAGACTTCACGGGACATGTCCTTAACAATCAAGACTCTTTTTTTGTTTGTTTGTTTGTTTTTGTCTTTGTTTTTGTTTTTGTTTTAATTCAGGAAGAAAGTAGTTAAAAGCACATAGCTTGTCTGCACTGAATCACACCTGCTAAGGAATCGTACACCCTCTCTTTTCTGGAAACTAAGGGTAATATGTATTTAACGTAGTTAATTTGGACATCTTAAAGTAGCTAAGAGTTGTGTATCAATAGACCATCTTTGTGGTGTTCAAATGTGAAAGGTTTTTGTTCTGCTTTGAAGAAAATACATAAATAACTAAAGAAAAATAGGGGACAAGAATAAAAAAAGAAATCGCTAGGGTCTCTGAAAAGAAGTGTGTGAGACTCTTGACTGACAAGTAGCTTCTAAATATATACTATGAAACTCTCAGGTTCCTGCTTCGTTTTGTGGTGTTGCAGGAGGCACACTGGCTACCAACAGGCTGGAAAATATTTACAGATTTGAATTACACAAATCAAGACACAGCCTGCTCAGGGCTTTGCTGCCAATGTCAAAGAAGTGGGGCAATCAGGGAGACTTCTTAGCCTCCAGGAAGACTTCTCAGACAAGGTGTGGAATTCCTAATAAGAAAGATTTACTATCAAAGACTTTCTAATGCTGCCTTTTTGGAAAAGCCATTTTCCATGGGTAATGGTCCAACTCGCTCGTCACTGAGCTTGTTCATACAGGGCAAGAAAAGTGCTCTTGCCAAGCAGGTCAGCAGGACACGGGGACTGCATTCCTTGCTGTGGTGCAGATTGGCTCTGCTCTACTGAACTGTAGAATCACAGTGCTCTGTGACAGATTTCTGTTTCTGGAAAAGGAAGGGCCACCTCCAGGCACCTGCCGTTTGCCCTTTATTGGATTAAGGTTGAAGATGGTAGTAGCCATTTGCAGCCACTGGCACGAGGAGATCCTGGCTCCCTGCATGTCAGCCCCGGGGCACAGCAGCATTTTCCGGGCTTCTCACCACGTGGTCCTGGGTATGAATAAAAGTTGGCACTTCTTAGGGACCAATGGACAGGTTGGTAATACTACCTCTTCCAAGTTCCTCACCCAGAATAAGAGGACCTCAATACCTTTGAGGTCATTGGGAGCTGTGTTGAGCCTGTTCTGTTTGACTTCCTAAGAGGGAATAGTAACATTAGGGTGCCAACCCATATTCGTTCTCTCTGAGATTCCTATAACTCCCTGGGGATTAAGTCGGCTCAGGACTCGACCCTATTCTCACGGATGGAAGAACTCACTCCATAGCCTCAGCCTCTGTCTCCCAAGCAAGATCCCTCTCTACCCGCTGGTGAGTCAAACCCCACACCCATCCCCCTCTCTGAATGATATGAAAACATACCCCCATGGGGCACTTATATACAGACAGTCTTTACTGTAACTTTGAGAACACAGATGGGGCATTTTGCCCTAGCAGAGCAAGCATCTTCCATGGAAAATGGAAATGAAACTAAACAAGACACATAAAAAACATCCTCAGCTACCGCAGTGTGGATTTATGACTGCATTTTGCTCCTTCTCTTTCATTTTTCCTCTTTGGACCCCTCAGAAACGGAAATAGACCTATCCTCAATCTTTGCTCTGGGGATCTTCTCACATACCCAAAACAGCACATTAACCTGCTCTTGTGCTGATGAACCGTCTACTCTGGGTCTCTTGCCTTCTGCCTGCCTGTCTCTGTGAGTGAAAGAGGATTCTACAGTGATTTATTTTCCCAGTGATATGGTAAATCTGTACAGAGATATATTTTCCCAGTGAATCATGTGCCTCCCTGTACCTCCACCTTGGAAGGCAGATTTGATTTTGATTAAAAACAACTTTTCTTCTCTACTTGTAGAAGAAATAATGTTATTATTATTATTAATGTAGAAGAATAATGTTATTATTCCCTCTTAGGAAGTCAAACTTTTCTTCTCTACTTGTAGAAGAAAAGTGTAACACAACATTGCGAGGAGCTGATTGTTCTGTTTTGTGACATTATCTCCTATTACTAATATCTTTCTGTTCCCAGAGATTGCTGAAAATTGTAGCATATACAGCGGACACAGAGTTCTGATAATAAAATTACTGAATTTTCCAAGGCCTAGGGCTTGGTTTTAGGCCACGTGATTCCCGATCCTTGTCTGCTTACTGTTAGAAAGACCAAATTAGTTTCACAATTTTTCCCCCCCTGGGCTGGGGTTAAAACTCAGGGTCTCACACATGCTAGACATGTGCTCTGCCACTGAACTGCACCCTTAGAACCTAGTTTCACAATCTTTATGCATGAGCCATATTAAAGGGAGGTTAGGAGAGAGGAAGATGAAGCCTTTAAGGAGAAAGCAGAATTCATATTGTGGAAACTTTTCTGTCCTACTCTTCTTCTCATGGGGGACAAGCACTTTGAACTTCTCTCATTTCTGTACATTTGCAGATGCCAGGACCATCTGTTCCCTTATCACCACTTACTTAGGGGCTAACAATGATCTTTTGTTTTAAAGTTACTATTGGAGCAGTGGAATCTTTTGCACTTTTCTGCAAGGAGAAAGTGGTAGGAAAGTAATGGCTGCAATAGAAAAGGAAATACCAGGGAGATAACTGCCTTTCCCGTCACTTTATTGGCAAAGATATTTGGGCTTCCCTTCATTAAGTAGATGCTGAAAAAGATGGATGGGACAAAAGCCTTCTTGCAGATATCTTCCCCAAGGACGGGCCTGCAAGTGAGCAGAGCTCACTTTAAAAAGCCTGTGGGCTGAATTTTCTAAGGAAAAAGCTGGGGAGTGGTTAGAAGAAGGCCACAATGAAGCTGGATTTTCACATCAGAGACTGCAGAGGAAGGCCTCCTCAGGATTCTCCACTGAACCAGCAAATATAAATCCAGCACCAGGATCCCTCCTGCACAAGGAGACCAATGTCCCAGCCATATGGATGGAGGATGCACCGCAACAGCCACCAGAAAGGAGATGTTAGAGTTTCTATCAACAGCTAGTGGTTTCTTCATTTAGTTAGTGTCAGCCTTATCCTTTGGCCATTGCCTGAAGTTCTGGTGGTGGACACAGGTTGGAGAATTGGAGAAGGGAGAGGGAGAAGGATCTAAGCAAGTAGATGTTGCCTTCAGTGACATGCTGGAAACATTCATAAGAAGAAGTTTACATTTTCAGGAATCCCGCTAGTTGTTCATTGATACCTTGAGTCAGCCATACTGGGATTACTCAAAATAGCACTTAGTACACAGTGGGAATCTGCAGATGCTATGAGTGTGGGCCTTTTGATTTCTTCTTCCTTCATAAGCTGGGGTTACAGCCCACCGCTGCCTTCTCCCACTCCAAGCAATGGAGGTTGGAGACTGTAAGAACCAGAGGAGCTAACTCATCTGTATGATTTTAATAACCAAAGGAACTTGAAAAATTTAACCCTAGACCACAATATTAGGAAACCCTGCTCCTCCGTAAGAAAAGGGAGGTCAATAAAACAAAATCATCTTAGCCGTTAGAAAACAAAATGCCATTCTATATTTTAACCATGGTGGGTTGCTATGCCACTGCTATGGACTGCACTGTGTTGAAGTCCTCGCTCCTAGTTCCTAAGAGTGTGACCTGATTTGGGAGTACAATGGAGACAATGAAGTTAAAGTGAAGTCAGTAGACTATAATCCAATATGAAGAAAAATGACAAAACATAGAGACTTGAACACAGGGACACAAGCAAAAGGAAAGAAGATGTGAAGACACACAGGAAAGATCATCAGATGGCTAAAGGATGCATCTATAAGCCAGGGAATACTAGGAATTGCTAGCAACACTGGAAAAATAGAAGAAAAAAGGAAGAATTTTCAAGAGTTATCAGAGAAGGCCTTGTCTTGCCAACACTTTGACCTTGGACTTCCAATGTCTAGGACCATGAGAAAATTCATTTCTGCTGTTTTAAGCCAGTTGATACTTGTTATAACCTCTCTAAGAAACTAATACAGCTTTGAAAATCCAATTAAAATAGTAAAAAACACCATTTATTGATTATTTATGATATATGCCAAATATTTTATTTCTGTTACAGGAATTGATTCTTAACAGAAATCCTGTAAAGATGACACTTTCACTTGTCATTGCAAAGGGGCATTACAAAAGCTTACAGGGAAGGAGGAATCTCAGACATCTCAGAATTAGAAATAGATTTTTAAAGTCAGATCTCAAAATGACATGGGACACTTTTCTTTCCACAGTACCCACCCTTTGCTCCTATTAACATCAAAACTGAAAATTTATCTTTTGTCCTTCAAGATGTGATTGTAGACAGAGATGACACTGAGCCATCAAATAGGACAATCTCAAATGGTATGTGATTGAGCCAAGGTGTTGTAACTCTAAAACATGGAGCATTCCAGGAGGGAACGGGCTTAGATAGCTGGCTGCTGACTCCAGTTACCCTGGGCCAAATACTTATAGCTAAAGGATTTAGCAAGAATAAAATACCAGGGGCACACAGCAGAGCCAAGCTGAGAAGGAAAAGTATTTTAAAATGCCGATGAGATGTCAGGGAATGATAGCCGGGCTGTGAGGGAGTCATAGGCAGGGTGGTCAGCTGTGGATGAACAACTGGTTATTATGAGTCTCAGGGGCTGAGCCAGGAGGATTACTCAGTAGACCAACAAGCATAGGTGAGCTGTTTCCTAACTGCTATTACACGGTTTGCCTTGCACCTTTGACTTAAGTCTTGAAGCTACAAGTTCAGACTCAAAGTCTGAATTTAAAGTTGGGAATTTCAGTTCAATATCAACCCTCAGGATCAGAATGTCTTAAAATAAAATGAGAGTTTTAGTGACTGTGAGAGCACAGTGGCAATAGTGTGTGCTGTCTCGAAGATGCAGCATGTCTCCTGTAATAAGGATGACTCCAGAACCTCGGAAGTAGCAGAGATTTACTTTCAAAATTCAAAGCTTTGGGTCCTTCTGTGAGTGGAGAAAGACTCAAGGAGATTGCTCTATTTTCCTGGCCTGATCTTTCTAGTTCATGCATAGATTTCACATTTCAAACCCATGGAAAGTCTTTATTTATTTACCGAGTTCCTCTCTTATGCTAGGCTTTATGCCAACTGCTTGGGGCATAAAAATGAAAATGTACTTCTTGCTGTCAGTAAAAGTTAAGCAAAAGTCTTGTTGAGAGAATGACATTTGAATAGCATTAAAAGACAATGTAAGACTGACTGCAAGACGTGTGAACACAGTCCTTCAGCAGGTGAGAGGAGGGGAGGACCAACTCCCTAATGATGGGTGCTGTCGAGGAAGCCTTCACGGTGAGGTGCATTGTGGGATGGTGGTCCTGGCTAATAGGCCAGCATGTGCTAGATTGCAAAGGCTCATGCGCCAGGTTTAAGGAAAACTTTTAATTCTTTTCAGATGGGTGGTGACATGATTACATACATGCTTTAGAAAAGTCACTAGGCAGCAATGTGCAGGACGGATGACAAAAAATATATATTTTATTTCACTTTGTTCTAAATGGCAGTTTTATCTCTAATATGTACACACCTCATTGACTACTCAAGCCATGAAATGTACACTTAGAAATTCTGTGTTACACACATGTCAAGCTATCTCCAAGATTCAACCTGTACTTGTCCTCTAGGCTCACAATTGTGTGATATTGTTTATGAAAACAATTAGGATGGACAAATAAGAAACTGTGTTCAAATGCACAAGCTCAGGACTATCACCAATATTGTAGACTATCCGTCCTCTAAATTAGTTTCCCCTCCCTCTAACTTTGACTTTACAAAAATCTATTAACACAATTTAATAATAGATCCCTTGGAACATGGTTGTGTAGTGTTAGCTACTCTATCCAGCAAAGCGAAAAAATAAAAAGGGTTGGTAAGCGTTATTCTAGAAAATGCTAATGCTCTCATGTCACTGCTGAAATTTTTTACAAGTTATCTAGCTTATTAAAAATGAAGCATTCTGAAAAAGTTGAGATATGCCAAATTGGTATGCTGATTTTTTTTTCCCCCTCCTGAGATCACTTCAGGAACTGAAACTTCAGAAGGGTCTTTTGGTTTGACTTTACCTACATGTAGTTAACTGTAAAGATCCTTTGGGAGGAATTTTTTTCTCATACCAAGCCTGGAAAACAGTCCTGATCACCAGAAACTGGTAATGTGGCTGCAGTGAACTTGAGAAAACAGATTCTGAAGGCGCTTGTATCTTCCAGGTGGCTTGTACCCAACTCCATATAGTTCTTAGTAACAGCTCTAGAATTTACTGTCATAGGGCCAGATACCCATTTGTTCTGTCATTTCCCCACAAATTTATTGTTCTTCATGTAAAAAGTATGAAAGCATCACGTTTAGGTCATTTCTTCACTTCACTTTCCTGTGCAGATCCCCATGTACGTGCAGAATCAATAAAATTCTATGCTTTTCTCTTGTTAGTTAGTTCTTATATTAATTCAGTTTGTAGATCCAGCCAAAGAGCCCACACCAGGAAACCAAGAAAGCAGACAGGCAACTTCTCTGCAAGGTGGGTGAAAAAAGAAATGTGTGTGGGGGACTTAACTGGAATTTAAAACTGGGCATTTAAAGTGGTTTGGGAACACAGGAGGTTGGATACAATGAAATAAGGAAGAAATCCCCAGCAGTACACCTGCTGCCACAACTGGGCTGGAAGCATCAGCCAGAGCAGTCCCTCCATGAGCAAAGTGGAGGGATAAGGGAATTAAAGGAATTTGCATTTTTTGGGTGACCTGAGGCATGTCTCTGTGTGGAGTGTTTAGAGATCAAGGACATCGACTGACAAACCTGAAAGACTCACTGCACAATATCCTTGCAGGGGAAGGAAGCCTCCATTTCTCCAGGCAGCATGTGGAGGACAAAGGAATGAACCATTCTGCAGCCTCAGTGCAGGGGCTGGCAGCTGAGGGAGTTGATTCCTGGCAAACCAGAGTTTGGCCTGAAATATAGGCCTAATAAACACACACTGCATGTCATAGAGTGTGCTTAGGTGACCAGGAGAAAATCAAACTTGGTGAGAGGAGTTCACAGGGGACAACTGGTTGTGGAAACCCATTCAACTCTACCCCTCTCCCTCCAATCCAGCTTCTAGCAGGACTGGCTGGTCAGGAACTCAGAAGGGCAGGGACAGGAGAGATCGTTTAGAGACTGCACCCGAGACCAGGAAATGTGGGGTGCACAGGGGACATAGGGGATTAATAATTGACTCCCCCACCACATGAGTGGAACCCAGGAGATATCCCTGGGTACAGTCTTCCAGTGCAGACCAGCAATTAATGGGCCCTGGAGGTGTGCTGATTTAAAATTGCTAGACCAATTGGCATTCAGTCAAGAACTGGTAGCCCACCTAAGCCTAAAGTTGCCTCCAGGAATTCTGCCTGCAGGATGACCTCTCTCACTTCAGAAATCCAGAGGTGGAGCATCATGCTCCAGATGGTTTTAGGTGGGGTCCACCTGAAACTGCTGAGAAGAGAAGCTGAGAATCTTTTGAACTCCAAGGGAAAGAATTCTTTTACTTTTCCTCTAGATTTTTTTTTTCTTTTTTACTTTTTAAAAAAATTTTTAAATTCTTTTCTCTGTATAATAGTGACACTAATGGTACACAGACAGTTAAACATATTCATGTATTTTTTTTCTCATCTAGCATTTTTGAAACCAGTTATTTTTCATGGATGAGTTTTTTGAGGACTAGGATGTCTGATTAGTATATTTTAGCTTTGTTTTATATTCCTTTATTTTTATTTTTAATTTTTAAAAAAATTTGCTTTATATATATATATATATATATAAAGCAAATATATATATATATATATATATATATATATATATTTTCCTGTGGAGTCATATAGAATAAGAAATATCTCCCCATTGGTGCAAAATACAAAACCCTCAAATGATTGGTGGTTCTAGGAGACTAAATGATTGGTGGCTTCGAGTGGTGTGATGCGCTGATTGACACACTGATTGGATAGGTACTCAGTAAAAGAAGAAGCAGCTTCTGCAATAAATGAGTCAGCAGCTACTAGCTTGCCTGCTCTTACCTGGCTCCCAGTGTCTGTGTGATTATTGACACGGTGCCCTTCACCCCCATTACATGAGCCCCTGTGGTACAAAACATTTTCCTCTTACCTGTTTCCCTTGATTCTCTTTTCTTCCACTAATAGTCAATCTCTATTGTTCTCTCTCCTACTCTTCCTTTAATTTTTTACTTCTACCTTCTCTCCTCCCTCCTCATAATCACCACATTCTATATCACTTCTATTCTCTCCCTGTCCATTATTTAGAATTGTAAACCCTTTTGCAAACTTGCTGTTTTTATTGTAGGCAATAACCAATCATATTAGTTCTGCTTATTATGATAATTAATATTGTAGTCATCATTGTAGGCACTATTTGGATTAATGCTGTATATTGTTTGCATTGGTGGTTGTTATTTCTCTTCCCCTAAACAGTGAGGTTCTAGAAACTTTCAGGGACACAATACTTCCACAGGGTAGAAACTCTACCACTCAGACTCACACTATAAGATGGGTATGTACACAAACAACATGAAAAAGCAAGGGAAAAAAATCACCCCAAACAAACCAAGTTACTCCAATAACAGAATCCATCAACAGCACAGTGGAAGAAATGTCAGAGAAGGAGTTTAGAATGTACATAGTTAAACTGATCTGTGAAGTAAAGGACAGTATAACCAGTGAATTAGAGAGAAAATACAAGAAGTGAAAGATCACTTCAATATAGGGACAGAGATTCTGAAAAATAAAACAAGTGGAAAGCCTCAAAATGAAGGAATCAATAAATCAAGTTAAAAATTCAATTGAAAGCATCACCAACAGACTAGATCACTTGGAAGACAGAGTTTCAGGCAAAGAAGACAAAATATATAATATTGAAAACAAAGTTGACCATGGAGAAAAGATTCTAAGAGAACATGATCAGAAGTTACAAGAAATATGGGATAATCTGAAAAGACCGAATTTAAGATTTATTGTGGTAGGTGTTGGCTTAGAGATACAAGTGGAAGGAATGCACCATTTTTTTTCATAAAATAATAATAGAAAAATTCCCCAAACCTAAAGAATGAAATAGAAAATCAAATATAAGAGACTTATAGGACCCCAAAAGTACAAAGTTAAAATGGATCCACACCAAGGCACATTATTATAAAAATGCCTAACATACAGAATAAGGATAGAATTTTAAAGGCTGCCAGAGGGAAAAAATTAGCAGGTAACATTTAGAGGGAAATAAATCTGAATCCCAGCTGAGCTCCCAACCCAGCTGTCAAAGTTAGGAGGTCTTGGAATAACATATTTCAAGTTCTGAAAGAAAATAGATGCCAGCAAGAAATATGTACTCAGCTAAATTTAACTTCAGAATTGATGATGAAATAAAAATTTCCATGATGATAAACAACAGTTAAAAGAATTCACAGCTAGAAAGCCTGCACTACAAAAAACTCAGATATTTCATGAAGAAATGAAAAATAAAAGTGAAAACCAGAAAAAGGAGAGCTATACTAAAAGAATAGTCAATCAATGGAGATACCAATTCAAATTAAAAACCAGAAATAAATCAAAATGACAGGAAATAAAAATCATATCTCAATAATAATATTGAATATAAATGACTTAAACTCGTCAATCAAAAGATATAGACTGGCAAATTGGATTAAAAAACAAGACCCAAAAATATGCTGTCTCCAAGAGACTGATCTCATAGGCAAAGACATCCACAGACTAAATGTAAAAGGATGGAAAAAACATCATTCACATGGATCTTATAAACAAGCAGGGGTTTCTATCCTCATATCAGATAAAATGAACTTTAAGCCAAAATGAATCAGATGGGACAAAGAAGAACATATCATAGTGCTTAAGGGAATTATGCACTAACAAGACATAACAGTCATAAACATTTATGCTCCAAAAAATGGAGCATCTATGTCCATCAAACAAAGTCTTCTCTATTACAAGAAGCAAATAATCCACAACACAATAATACTGGGTGACATTAACACACTTCTCTCATCACTGGATAGATCTTCCAAACAAAAGCCAAATAAAGAAACTATAAAACTAAAAAATACAATGAATAATTTAGACTTAATGGTCATACGAGGAATAACACATCCATCAAGAACTAAATACACTTTCTTCTCAGCTGTACATGGATCCTTCTCTAAAATAGACCATATCTTCTGCCACAAAGCAAGTCTTAGCAAATAAATAGAGATAATACCTTGCATTCTACCAGATCATTATGGAATGAAATTAGAGATCAATTATAAAATAAAAAATAGAAGCTACTCTAACACCTGGAGACTCAATAATATGCTATTGAATGACAAATGGATAGCAGAAGAAATCAGGGATGAAATTAAAAAATACTTAGAGGTAAATGATATTAACAATACAACATATCAAAATCTCTGGGATACTATGAAGGCAGCGCTAAGGGGAAAGTTCATTGCATTGAGTCCATTCTTTAAAAAGTAGAAAGTAACCAAAATACTCTAACATTACATCTCAAATCCTAGAAAAAGATGAAAAAATCAACATCAAAAGCAGTAGAAGACAGGAAATAATTAAAAACAGAGCTGAATCAATGGAATTGAAACAAAAGAAACAATTCAAAAAAAATCAATAAAATTGATAAACCCCTAGCCACACTAACAAAGAGAGATAACTCAAATTACTAAAATTCATGATGTAAAGGAAATATCACAATGAACACTACTGAATACAGATGATAATCAGAACCTATTTTGAAAATTTATACTGTAGTAAAATAAAAATCTTGAAGATATCAACAAAATTTCTACAGACATATGACCTATTCAAACTGAATCTGGAGGAGACACACAATTTAAACAGATTAATTTCAAGCAATGAAATTGAAGACACCATCAAAAGCCTACCAAGAAAGAAAAGCCCAGGACCAGACAGATTCTCAGCTGAGTTCTACCAGACCTTCAAAGAACTAACACCAATTTCCTTAAATTATTCCATGAATAGAAAAGGAGGGAACCCTTGTAAACTCATTCTATGAAGCTAGTTATCACTCTGATACTAAAACCAGACAAACACACATCAAGGAAAGAAAAATTTAGACCAATATCCCTGATGAATATAGATGCAAAAATTATTAATAAAATTCTGGCAAATCACATACAAAAGCATATTAAAAAGATAGTGCACCATGATCAAGTGGGTTTCATCCCAAGGATGCAAGGTTGGTTCAACATATGGAAATCAATAAATGTAATATATCACATCAATAGACTTAAAAACAAGAATCATATGATCATCTCAATAGATGCCGAAAAGGTATTTGACAAAATACAGCTTTCATTCATGTTCAAAGCACTAGAAAGATTAGGGATAGTAGGAACATACCTCAACATTGTAAAAACTATATATGCTAAACCCAAGATTGACATAATTCTAAATGGAGAAAAATTGATAGCATTCCTTCTAAGAACTGGAACAAGAAAAAGTTTCCCTCTTTCCACCAGTTCTATTCAACACAGTCCTGTAAACTCTAGTTAGAGCAATTAGATAAAAAGAATTAAAGGGATACTAATAGGAAAAGAAGAACTCAAACTATTCCTATTTACTGATGACATGAGTCTTATATTTAGAAGACCCAAAATCTCTACCAGAAAACTTCTTGAACTCATAAATGAATACAGCAAAGTAGCAGGATATAAAATTGATACAAATAAATCCATTGAATACCTATACATCAGTGATAAATCAACTTAAAAAGAAATTAGGAAAACCATCCCATTCACAGTAGCCTCAAAAAATAAAAATAAAATACTTGGGAATCAATCTAATGAAAGAGGTGAAAGACCTCTACAGTGAAAACTATAGAACACTAAAGAAAGAAATTGAGGAAGACCTTAGAAGATGGAAAGCTCTCCCATGTTCTTGGATAGGCAGAATTAATATTGTCAAAATGGCCATACTACCAAAAACACTATAAAGATTCAATGCAATTCCTATTAAGGTTCTGATGATGTTCCTCATTGAAATAGAAAAAGCAGTCGAGAAATTCATTTGGAAAATAAGAGACCCAGAATAGTCATAGCAATCCTTAGCAAGAAAAGTGATGCAAGAGGCATTAAAATACCAGACTTTAAATTATACTATAGAGCTATAATAACAAAAATGGCATAGCATTGGCACCAAAACAGACACGAAGACTCCTGGTACAGAATAGAAGAGACAAAAACAAATCCACATAAATACAATTATCTCATATTTGACAAAGTTGCCAAAAAACTACATTGGAGAAAAGATAGCTTCTTCAACAAATGGTACTGGAAAAACTGGAAATCCATGTGTAGCAAAATGAAATTTTTTCTCTCCCCTGTGCAAAACTCAACTCAAAGTGGATCAAGGACCTAGGCATTATACCAGAGACCCTGTGCCTACTAGAAGAAAAATTAGGCTGAAATCTCTATCATGTTAGCTTAGGAACTGAATTCCTCAACAAGAACTCTTAAAGTGCAAGAAGTAAAATCAACAATCAATAAATGTGATAGTATCAAACTAAAAAGCTTCTTCACAGCAAAGGAAACAATTAAGAACATAAAGAGAGAGCCTACAGAATGGGAGAAAATCTTTACCACCTGCACATCAGATAGAGCATTAATCTACAGGATATATAAAGAACTCAAAAAACTTAACACCAAAACCCCCCCAACAATAACAACAACAACAACAACAAAAATCAATAAATAGGCAAAGGAACTGAATAGACACTTCACAGAAGAAAAAATACAAATGGTCAATAAATATATGAAAAAATGTTCAATATCACTAGCAATTGAGAAATGCAAATCAAAACTATACTGAGATTTCATCTCACTCCAGTCAGAATGGCAATTATCAAGAATACAAGTAACAAATATTAGCAAGGATTTGGGAAAAAAGGCACACTTGTACATATTTGCTGGTGGGACTGCAAGTTGGTGCAACCACTCTGGAAAGCAGGTGGAGATTTCTCAGAAAACTTGGAACGGAACCACCATTTGACCTGGTTATCCCACTCCTCAGAATATACCCGGAGGACTTAAAATCAGCATAGTATAGTGATGCAGTCACATCAATGTTCACAGCAACTCAAATCACAATAACTAAACTCTGGAATCAACATCTGTCCTTCAACAGATGAATTTATAAAGATAAAGTGATACATATACACAAGGGAATATTATTCAGCAATAAAGAAGAATGAAATTATAGCATTTGCTGGTAAATGGATGGAGCTAGAGAAATAAGCCAATCCCAAAAAACCAAAGGCTGAATGTTCTCTCTGATATGCAGATTCTGAGTCACAATAGGTGATGGGGGAGTAGTATTGGAGGTTCACCAAATTGGATAGAGGAGTATGGGTGGGGAAAAAAACCAAGAGCTCACTTCAGAACCAATGGGGTAGAGTACAGTTAGGAATGACCTCATATATTTAACTAGCCACAGGCCAGACGTTCTTAATAATGAATTATACAGTATTAGTATTTTCTTGGAAATATTCTATAATCATATTTTTCAAACTTCAATGTGTAGCAAATCACCTGGAGGCTATTAAAAAAGAGTTCTGGGTTTCCCTCCTGGAGTTTCTCCTTCTTTTGGTCTGGGCCTGGGGATGGGTAGATCTGAGAGTTTGCAATTCTGACTTGTTCCCAGGTGTTGCTGAGACTTCTAGACCAGGGACCACACATTGAGAACCACTGCTCTGAAATAATGATAACTAGTTTTGTTGACCACTTTCTGTGTTTCAACTGTGTTCTGAATACCTTACCCATATTAAGTCATTTAATCCTCCTGACAATCAACAATACAGGTGATTTTAGTAACATATTATTACAAATGAAGAACTGCAGACTTGAGGAAGTATAACAGCACACTCCAGGTTGTTTTAGCCCATAAGTGGTGGGCAAGGAGCGAACCCATACATCTATATGCCAGTGAAATTCTGTGATTTTCCCATGGATGAATGTCTATCTCTGATGTGTGCCACCTTTCCAGATACTTTGGAACCCTGAGAACATTTCATCGGTGAGTTTTGTGACTAATGTTGCCTTGTTCTGAGGTGAATGTTGTTCTTTGTGAAAACAGTCATATTTTTAGGTAAAAGTTACTTCATTCCCAGTGAATATTTCTGACTCTAGAGAAATTGCCAAACCTGCTGACTCACAACAAAAATAAAGAGCATCTACTGTTTAGTTTATGGCTGTGAGTTTGGGGAGATGGTGGGAGGAAGGATAGATTACCACCCACTATAGATCTTTTTTATTTTATTTCAGTTTATTCGGTGCCATTTCCAATAGTGTATGGAGGTGATCTTGAGAACTTTGTGGAGATTATTTTTTCAATAGTACAGATGGCTCTGATAAATATTTAAGGCATCTTGGGAAACCAGAGTATGATCCTGACTCAGGGGAAATTGGTCACGTAAATCACTTCATTTCAAGTGCTTTGGCCTCTGTCTAAAATGGACACATAGTTTATTAGCCTATTAACTCAATGCTGGAGTCACTGAGGCCTAAGTTACAACTTCATGGCTGACCACACTCCAAGACTTTTTTATTGCTTATTTTTCTGGTTCTCCTCTCCTCTCTGTACTTGTAACTGCGTAAGTGTAATGTCCAGCAAAGTAGCTCTCTCCCACTCTCACACATATGTGCGTTCACGCGGGCACACATACATACCCAGAGAAAGAGCATCTTCACAGCTACGTTAGGCAAAAAGATTTCTGCATTCATAAGCTAAGTATAATACATCTCCTCTAACTCTGATAATGTCATGTTTAGTTTTAAAACTGTTATCTTCTGAGAATATAGCAGGAGAAAGGGCTAACATCACTTGGTGATTCAATTTCCTGTAGTTACAATCTCTTCTCAAAGAGAAAACTTTGATAACTAAAGTGCTTTTAACTTCAATGCTAATTTGTCACAGCTGAAGACATTTCAAATATATCTGACTTTTCTGCTGATAAACTCATTATAATCCTGAACATGGACACAAAATGGAACTCCATGATTAAAGATGCCCAAGTGAAACAAAAATATATCCCTCACCCCCTTGAAACGTTATAAAATTTAGTAATAATTATTTATAAGGAATTGTTTATAAGACATTCTGGTCTTTGCCAGTTCAATATGTTCACATTTTTACCACCCAAGGGAAGCTGGTCTTGGCCAGATGTTTTAAAACTCTGGGCTACAGTTTTCTGTCCTTATCACCATCTAGCACATTATAAATTTTACTTGTTTTTTATGTATATTTCTGTCCCACCAGCTCAATAAGTAGGAATTTTCATTCATTTTTTATTGTTTTATTTTTGATATTTATAACAGAACCTGACACATAGTAGGCATCAAATAAGCACTTATTAAAGGTATAGATAATAATGAATGGGAGAATGACAAAATGTCCATTTAATATTCATCAGAACTGAAAAATAGTCTCTTCCTCTTGGTTATGCATACCATTATTAATAATGTAAGTTGGAACTGAAGTAATTTCTCTGCATTTTGGATACCTTCCATTTTATAAGGAGAATAGAAAAAAAGTGTTGACACAAGCTTTGTTCAATATCTGAAAAGACTTTTTACATCAATGGTATAGAAAATATTAAAGTGAATTTTTTTGTTTTTTGGGTGCTGAGATTTGAACCCAGGGCCTTGTGCTTGCAAGGCAAGCACTCTATCAACTGAGCCATAACCCCAGCCCTAAAGTGAAATTTTGTTAAATTCTAGATTAGTTTAAAGGTCTGTATGATTTATGTATGTTTATGTGCTATTTTCTTCAAACTAAGATGATATTATGTGGGTGGAAAAATAAACTTCATGAATAAATACATTCTGGGCAATTGAACAACAACAACAAAATTATCTCTAGCATATGCCAAAAACAATATGGCATTTAATCATAGCACAGATTTAGAAAGACAAATCACACTTGTCACCATATGACAAGGAATCTAAGTAACTGAATGGAGCATTACTTATCTATTGCTGCATAACAAATTACCCCCAGATTTAGCTGTTTGAAACTATAGTCATTTATCTTAGAGTTTCTGTGGGTGGGAACCCAGGAGCATATTAACTGGGTGTTTCTGGGTCATGGTCTTTCTTTCAATTTGCTAAGGCTGTCATAAGAAAACTGCGAACTGGTGGTGTAACCAACGGGAGTATGCTTTCTCACCCCTGTTGTCCCTCTCTGAGTTCAAATTTCCTCTTCTTATAAAGACATAAGTCAGGTTAAATTTGGACCCACCCTGAAGGCCTCATTTTAATTTAGTCACCCCTCTGAAGGCCTTTTCTCATAGAATCACATGAATCATTTAACCTTAATCACTTCTTGAGACATAGTCACCTTCTGAGGGAATGGGGATTAGGACTTCAACATGTGAATTTGGAGGGCGAGGACACAATTCAGTTTATAATGAAACTGAAACAGTTTATAAAGAAACAGTTTATAACAGTCTTTCATGATGTCAGTTGGGGCTGCAATCTTATCTGATGGACTGACTGGGAAGGAGGAGCTTCTCAGTTCACACATGTGACTGTTGGTGGGCCTCAGTCCTTGTGAGTGATGGCTTGAGGCTTCAGTTCTGATCATGTGGGCTTCTCCACAGGCTTCCCAAATTATCTTAATGCATAGTAACTCACTTTCCCTAGAGCAAGTGATCTGAGAGAGAGAGAGAAGGTGGAGAGAGAGAAACCCGAGAGAGAATATACAGATTTTTTTTTTTATAACCTAATTTTAGAAGTTACATCCTATTGGTACTTGCCTGTAATCCCAGTGTCTTGGGAGGCTGAGGCAGGAGGATCACGAGTTCAAAGCCAGTCTCAGCAAGTTAGTGAGGCCCTAAGCAACTCAGTGAGAACTTGTCTCTAAGTAAATACAAATAAAAAGGGTTGAGACTGTGTCTAAGTGGCTAAGCACCCTTGGGTTCAATCCCCATTACCAAAAAAAGAAGGAGGAGGAGGAGAAGTACATAGTATTACTACTGGTCATAGACCAATCTGGTAAAATGGGGAAGAGTTTCCATACAGAGGTATGAATACCAGAAGATGTGATCATTTGAGGCTGGCCATGATGGTTGGACTAACCACAACAATTAGACTTAAAATAAAAATTCAAGTGCAAAAATTTCCCTGATTATATAACTTTAAGTATATTTACCAATTAGTAAAATATGAAATAGAAATATTTTTAACTGCTATAATAATTGAGTAAAGATTATATTTTAATGGAGTGAGTTAGTTATATATACTGAAGAGAAATTTGAATTTATTTTTCAAACAAATTTATAAATCTTGCAAATATTCATGCCAGTGGGTCTACTGCTCTAAATAAAAAAACACCAGGAGTTAGTATAGGAGATGACTGTAGTCTCTGGGTTTGAAATTTTGTTTTGGCATTTACAAGTTGTGACAACTTGAATGATTTATTCAATCTTTGTGTCCTGCTTTACTCATATGTAAAATGTGAGAAACACATCACATCTGCTTCATTTGGTTGCTGTGGAGATTAAGTTAATACATATGAGTTATTTAGAATAGAGCCTAGCACAAAGGGTGTCCTAATAAAATAATATCTCCTATTTACCATACAGAACCTAGTACAATACCCAATGCATTTTGGGTATTCAATAAATGCTTTTTTATGACCCACATAGAGTGTTCATATGGAATTTATAATGGAGTTTACTATTACCTGGGAGCATTATAAACTGATGGTCATCTGAATTTAAAAGAAGCACATATTTATTTGTCATGAAAGGTGGTGGCATTTGAGCTAAAGCTTAAGGTGATAATGAGTGTTACTGTGCCAAAATCATGATTCTAAATCACAGGAAACAGCGCAAGCCCTCTTTTCCTCCTCACAAAGGAGCTAGATAGATTAGAGGATGACGTAGAGCAGAGGGCAGTCAGAGGGAGCCAGTATGGGAGGGTTGGGTTGATGCCAGCTAAGGAAATAATTTTAATATCGGACTACCTGGTTTGGATTTCACTTGTAGTCACTACAGAGCATTTTATGCAACAAAATGATGCCTTATGAAGTTGAATCTGGTGGAATTGTGAAAAGTAAATTGAGAGGGAATTCAAATAATATCACCTGCATTTCCAAATGAAGCAGAGAAAAGAGAAATGATCCTTTAAAATGAAAAAAATTAAATAGAAAAATAACTTTCTTTCTTGACAATATCTTTTGTACCTCATTGGTCTGAGTTCACTCATGTACCTATTCTTCAACCCATCATCATGTCCAGGGAATGGAACTGCTGCTTGGAGTTAGTCATTCTGTTACCACAACCAGAAAAGGAAACAATTGAACTTCAGTCAAATTCTGTTCTACTACTTTAATATTTCCTGTCTATATAGATGAAAAGAATGATGTTGCTACTAGGAAAAATGATAATTGTCGTGTTTAATGAGAGGTAATCCATATGGCTTAGTCCTTGAATTATACTGTGGTTTAAATGCAAATTCAAAATAACTAAATACAACTTTTTCTCCAGCATAAGAGAACATAAAGTCCCACAGTAACCATTCTTTAAATAGATGTTTTTACCCATGCGAGTACTCTCTCCAAAAGTTTTATCTTCAGAGAAAACAAAAACATTATCACTGCCAAACCCTGAATACCTGTTAGCCCTAATCTTTCTCACCTGTTAACATTTCCTTCCTCCTTCTTTCCTTCTCTCCCTTCCTTCCTTCCATTAAAAGTCCCATAACTGGAATGGCAAGCCAGAAATTTCTTGGAAGGCTTGCAGAGAAAAAATTTGGAACCTTTATATATCAGTAAGTTTATTCTCATAAGATCTGAAAATCATGGTTAACTCTTAAACACCTGACTGTTTTTTCCTCCAGTTGTTCCATGTACTTCCTTTGTGCTTTCTCCTTTGCTTGAAATGCTATTTCTTCCATCAAGTGGTTCTTGCTGCTCCATGGAGACCTTGTCCTCTTCCTACCTATTCCTCAGGAAATATTTCCTAATAGTAGTCCCCACCCCACCCCAACCCCTTTACTTTATCTGGCCTACACTTTGCCGTGAATACTTCTATTAAATTGAGACTTTTATTTTTTGTTACATGCCTGTTGACCCTACTGCTCAATGACCTCTGAGTCCTGAAGTTAATTCTGTATGCCTAACACATAGCGAACATTCCACAAATTCTTACCAAATAAATAAGTCAAAGGGCGAATCAAATAAAAAATTCCATGCCTGGAGTTTAAACTTGATTTTGAAAATACTGGACTAGAGTTTAAGATTCTATTGTCAAGATTCTCCAGAGAAACAACCAATAGGACATAGACATTTATAATATAATCTATATGAGCAATTAGCTTAGGTGATTTTGGAGCATGACAAGTTCACAGATTTGCATCCAGAGGGTTGAAGACCCAGAAGGCTGATGGTATGGTTTCAGTCTTAAAGGTATTGGGTTCCAGACAGAGGAAGAGCTGAGGCTTCAGTTCTTATCTGAAGGTGGCAGGAAACCAAAGGTCCAGCTCAAAGACAATCAGGAAGAAGAAATTCTCTCTTACTCAACCCTTTTTCTTTTGTTCGAGTTTTCAACAGATTGTATGAAGCCTACCCACGTAAGGGAGGCAATCTGTTTACCTAGCCTACTGATTCAAATGTTAATTGCATCCAGAAATATCCTCACAGACACACCCAGAACAATGTTTGAGCAAAATCTGGGCACCCTGTCATACAGTCAAGTGGACATGTAAAAGTAAACACCAGGAAGACTAAAGTCTGTACATGAAGACCTTATAGCACCTTGCGGGAGACAGTTGCAATCATAATAATGGAAGCTGATGGTGGAGCCATGGTAGAGCCAGTACTTAGCAAGGCCCTAGGTTTGATTCCCAGCACCCCCACCTACTACCCCCCCCCAAAAAAAAAAACCCACAAAACTATAATAATGTTTCTAAGACCAGAAGAGAAAGGCTAGTAAAAGCAGTGGCTGGGCTGTTTTCTTAGAATCTTTATCTGAAGGAAAGGAGATGAGGAAGTCAATGTTCTTATCCATACAGTGGTGGCATTGAACTAGATGACCTTGAAAATCCCCCTACTTCTAAAACTTCTGTCCTTCTTTTGGATTTAAAGACTAGGGTAATGGTAATATTAAGAGAAATGAATTATGTAAGAAGATTTTGGAAGGGGATCATATCTTGTTATTTACCAGTTGCATGGAAACTAATTATTCGTAAGATTTTTAATTCTATGAATTTCCTTAAGGGAAGGTTCTTGGCATTCTACAAGCTACGACTTTAATTGTATTATTGGGGTAATCATTTATTATTAGGTCCTTTGGAGAAATTTCTTTCTTTCAACTAGAAGTGTTACTAAAGGATATATAAAAGCAGATGAACTATGACAAAATCAAACATATGGGATTACGGAAGCTCGGAGAAATAAATCAAGGGAAGGAATGAAGGAAATGGTTTTGCTCCCAAATGGTGAAGAATCTTTTACTGGGGATGAGCTACATCCCCAGTCATTTTTATTTTGTATTTTGAAACAGAATTTTGCTAAATTGCCTAGACTGGCCTCAAACTTGCAATCCTCCTTCCTCAGCCTCCCAAGCTCAGAAAAGTGAAGGTTGTTGAGGTTTTGGGAAAAGGATATCAGATTTGCAGAGAGAATATTCAGGGAATTTTGGGAGGTTGAGCAGAAGTTAGGTCCCTATTGTTATGACATTGGGTGGATTCAGTATCAGGGCATCTTAATTTATCTACCAATGCTTGGCAACTTGAGGACATAGACCAAAAAAAAGTAGAAGACAGTAAGAGATGGGGGAACTGTGATGGCTTGGGGATTGGAGGCTTGAATGGTGGCAATGGACTTAAGGATTAGAATTTGTTTGAAAGTTAGCACTGAGATATCTGACCATGGAACTATGTTTTAGAAAGGAGACAAAGTTGAAGAATCAGAAGAGGATTTAGGACAGTATTTTCAAACTGTGTTCCCTGGAGCCTTGGGTCAGTGGGTCAGAGAAAAGTCTAACCTGTGCTGATCTCAATACCTTCTCTACTAAACATCACTGAAACTTGGATTTCTTGGTGTTTTATGCTAAGGATGTATGTGGGATAACTTCTGTTTTCCCCCAGTTCAGCTCTGTTTCCTTCTCCACGCCACTCTGTGACCTAGAAGGCTAACCTACAAGGACCGCTTCAATGAGCTCTTTTTCCTTCCTGCTTCTGTTTGGGTTTGGCCAAAGGGAGAACTAGCATGTGAAGAAAGGTATTCCTGTCTTTTTCCTGGGTCATTGGGTCCTCCCCATTTCAGGCCTACAGAGGGTAATAATGCCCAGGTTCCTTTGCCCTTAGTAATTTCTCTACACCTTGCCATGCCTTTGAAATTGCTCATATAAATTATTCAACACATGCTTTACTTCCTCAAATTACCCAAGTTGAATGTTCTGTCTAGACCTTGTCTGACACAAGTTTTATGTAAGATTTCATTATAAAAAAGTCATCCTCACTAAGAAAATGTTTGAAACCAGATTAGGACAGAGGTTGACAAAGTTTTTGTAAAGAGACAGATGGCAAATATTTTTTATTCAGTGGCTAGTAAAATTGCCCTTACACCTACTTAATCCCACCTTCTTAGTAAGAAAGCAGCATAGACAAAAGTGAAAGAATGAATGTGGCTGTGTTCCAATAAAACTTTATTTACAGAAGTAGTCAGTGGGTTTTTCTTTTGGTCCAGAACCACAGCTTCCTGATTCCTGATATAAGGCAAGCTGTTGTATGTACCCTCCATCTATGAGAGCGATCCTCAGCCTGGAATAATTTTGCCCCCTAGAAGACATTTTGCAATGTCTGGAGACAGTTTTTGGTTGTCACCACTGGAGGAAGGTGCTACCGACATCTCCTGGGTAGAAACTAGGAATACTGCTAACCATCCTACGGTGCCCAGGACAGTCTTGATGACCATGACTGATCTGTTCAAATGTCCATAATGCTGAGAGTGAGAAAGGCAGATCTTGAGCTCCCGTGGAGGTTGTCAGTTTGCTTATCATCATATCACTGTGGATTGGTGAAAAGAACCACGGATTTAAGTTTACGACTATTAAGAATTGTTAGGATTTGGGTTTTTTTTTTTTTTCCTAGTTCTAATTTTTTTAAAAACAACTTTGTGATTCTTCTTAGAAAAGTAGGCTCAGTTGTGTTTTTTAGGAAATGTGATATTTTCTTCAATAATTTTTTTATCCCTCAAAACATTGATCCCATTAATTCACCTTAACCTACTCTTTTTACCTCCTAAGTATCTTTTGGGTGGGTAATGAAAGTGGTCATGCCTCCTTTAGCAAAGTTGTGTCTGGTTAGCATGCTGAAGCTGTGTCTTCTTGGATTTCACTGGCTTGCTAGTTAGGATGAAGACTGCGTGGTGAAAGAACCAATTTGGCCTCATGAATGAATTTGAATGAGATGTGAGTGTGGGAGGTGGAAGCTATGGGAAAAGAGAATGAGTGAACTTGAAAGAAATAAAACTGAAGAGTATGTTAGCAAGGAGGAGTGGGCTCGTGGTGATAGATGGGATTAATGAAAGTTTCAGGAACTGGAAGAGAATGGGGATAATTTTTGACTGAAAGAAGATTGATAATAGGAAAATGAGTGGTTGGAAAACCTAGGTTGGGGAATGTGCCCCAGAGCTAGTCCCATAGATTTTATTCTTCTGGGGTTCTCATTTCAGAAGAGGAATAAGAAGGGATGATTACTCTGAGGTTGGTTATTGTACTGGGAATTTTAAATGAACCTATATATTATCTTAAAACTATTGAACCAGAGCAAGACTGCAGTATTAATATTCCTTGAACTGAACTGATATTTCCTTTGATGAATATCCTTGATTAATGACAGGGGATCATAAAACTCCCACCTCCTTAGCCCCTCCCACATTGCTAATTAGTAGACAAGTTGGAGAGCAAGGACACACAGCAGCCTGAGTCTGGATGACATCATAATTTTGATCAACTGAACAGCCTGGCAGTGGCCTTGAAGAGATGCTTAACTTTTAGAAATTACTTCTTTATTGCAACCAAAGCTATTAAGTTTAAAGGTCCATAAAGATGAGATAAACAGTCATAAAGGCCTTTCGAGATTCACACACCGTGTGTTAAATGGATTTAATCGCTGCCAGTTAAATGTGGTGATATTAAAGCGATATCCATATATTGGCAAAAATCAAATCATCAGCTGATTAATGGGGGATGAAAATCTTGAGAAGAGTGGATGAAATGTTACTTATATGAAATTTGTAATTCATTTTTACAGGGTCTTCAAGGGAATAACTTGGCATTAGGATACTGCAGTGGAAAACAACTTCATACTCAGGAACCTTCTTAAAGTTAATCTCAGATTTCATTTTTGAGAGTGCACACATTTTATCATAGAGTGACATCTAGACTGATAATTCTTGAAAGACCATTTTAGAATAATTAAAATCTTAAAACTCAACTCAAAATGTTTCAGAAACCTAAGAAATAGACCAGAAACTCCTGGAAGAAAACTTAGGGTTAACACTCCAATGTAGAGGCACAAGCAACAACTTTCTCGATAGGACCCTTAAAATGTAAGAAATAATTCCAGGAGTTAACAAATGGGAGGGCATCAAATTAAGAAGCTTCTGCACAGTAAAGGAAACAAGAATGTGAACAGAGAACCCACAGAATGAAATCTTTGTTATCTACTCTTCTGACAGAGGATTAATATCTAGAATATATAAAGAACTCAAAAAACCTTACACCAAAAAGTCCAATAACCCAATTAATAAATGGGCAAATGAATTAAATACACTTCTTTGAAGAAGAAATACCAAAGGTCAACAGATATATGAAAAAATGCTCAACAACATTAGCAGTTAGGGAAATGCAAATGAAATCTACACAGAGATTTTATCTCACACCAGTCAGAATGGCAGTCTTCAAGAAAATAAGCAATAATAAATGCTGTAGAGCCGTGGAGAAAAAGGAACACTTGTACACTGTTGTCAGTCAGTGTGGCGGTTCCTCAAAGGACTAGGCATGGAACCACGATATGACCCAGCTGTACCACTCCTTGGTATTTATACTAAAGAATTAAAGTCATCATACTATAGCAATGCATGCAAACCTATGTGTATAATAGCACCATTCACAATAGACAACTATAGAACCAGCCTAGTGTCCATCAGTGGATGAATGGATAAAGAAAATGTATATCTACACAATGGAGTTTTATTTAGCCAAAAAGAAAAATGAAATTATGTCATTTGTAGGAAAATGAATGGAAGTAGAAACCATTGTGTAAGCAAAATAAGTCAAACTCAGAAGATCAAAGTTCTTATGTTTTCTCTCAAGTGGAAGCAAAATGAGAAAGAAAAAGAAAGTTTGGGGGCAGATCTCATGAAAGTCAAAGGGAGATCATTAGAATAGAGGAAAGGGACCAGGGAGCTGTTAGGAGAAAATAGAGAAGGGAAGTGCTGGGGAGTGATATTGGTCAAATTATATTGTATGCTTTTCTGAATATATGACAAAAATTTCCTTATTATGTACAACTATAGTGCACCTATTAAAAATGTGGAAAGATATTTCAAAAAAGGAAAAAGAAAAAGAAAAAAAGAATAATTCTAATTTTGATTAGTGCAAAGAGTATCATTAAAACATTAAATGAACTTTGGCTTAAATATTGACCAAATATTAAGCCAAATTTAACCACTGTATTAAATAATAGTCTTATCTTAATTCTAGCTAATATTTACTATTTCCTATGAGCCAAGAAATATGCTAAACAATTTATATGGATCACTCTTAATTATCCTGCTGAATTGGAAGTGTGTGTTACTATTAGCACCTCCATTTTATAAATGTAGCAAACAGAGACATAAAGAGTTTGTGTAACTGGCTCAAAATCACATGGTAAGTGATGCTGTTAGAATGTCACCAATTTGATTTCAAAGTCTTCTTAACTGCTGTCTTATATTGCTTTACTTCTTTGTATTTTGGGTGATGATTATGAGAAGATGATTCTGAGGGTATTATTAGATTAACAACTCGGGTAGTAAGTTCAGTCTATGATACAATCCAGTTGTATGATCTTGGGGAAATTTCATAATTTGCATCTAGAAAATGAAGGTTTTACTGACCCATTTCTGTAATGCCCTTTTCTACTCCAATGTGATGATTCCAAAAGAGTGAATAGAGTTGTTCTTTTTTTTCTGTGTTCTTTTACTACATCCTTTATTAAAAGATCATTCTTTTAGCATTAAATTATCTGGACTAGATACATTCACAAAATAATGTCTCGGTTCTTTGCTTTGATCCCATTGTTTGATGCTTAGTGATAGAATAAGAAAATCTATAGCAAAAAGGAAGAATATTGCTTGACTCATTCATTTGTCATATATACAACATTTTGCCAGTATGAACATTATTTTGAAGAAATTTGGAACTATAAGGTAGCCTTGCAATAATCATAATGCAGCTTCTGTACATTATAGATGAGGAACCTGAAACCCAGAGAGGTTCAGGGACATGCCAAATTCACAAATCTAGTTCATAGCAAAGCTGGGCTACTGTGATCTGAATTCAGATCTCAGGGATCTCCTGATGAATCACACCTAGTTCTGCCTTCGTATCTTCAAGTCATTTAAAAAAAAAAAAATCATTCTGCTTTAGTCTGGGTGGTGTAGTGAAATAGAGACATCAATTTGAATCTCAGCTCTCCTGTTTTCTTGATATTAAACATTGGGTAAATATAAACTGAGTATCTGTATACATACACACACATACATATATATAGTATTTGGAACTACATAACTAATACTAATGTGCTATCAAGGTTGTGTTAGTACTGAGCAGTATATCTTTAATTGTTGAAGGAACAGAAAAGAAGGCAACCAATTTTTAACGGGTACATTTGCCTAATCTAAAGAGCAAATAATGGAGTGTTGCAGTTGCATAGTACTTTGTGTGAAAAGTACTGAGACAATCAGTCATTACGAGGACACAAGAGGATGGTAAACTGAATTCCAAAGAATCTGCACCCCTTCCTTATTGCTGGTCCCTTATTCCCCAACCCCACAGTTAGTACCATGTTCACAAGGAAGGAACTTTTGCTAGTTTTTACAGAAGTCATATCATCCATCAAACCAAAGTAGCCTGTTGACTTGAATGTTATTATCATCATAGGTCTGTTTGTTTTGATTTTGTAAAACTGTTTAGTCAGGTTATTATATAAGGATTTTCATCATATGGTGTTTATCTCATTTTGTATTAACATTTAAGCACAATTAAATAAAAATTAGAGATGCAATTTCTTTGCTTTAGGAAGTATTCATACATTTTTCTAGGGGTATGTAAAATGCTTATGTGTTCTAGTATGAGGTCTCCTTTCAGAGTGTTTTTTAAAATTAAAATTAAAATTTTTTATTTTTTATTTTTTTGGTGTCAGGGATTGAACCCAGGGATGCTGGATTATAGGTGTGTGCCACCTCTCCTGGCTTCCTTTTCTGTTTTAGAGATTTTTCTCAGACCCTCACATGATGGCTTCTGCAAGTTTTAACTACATTAACTGAAATGATACCAAACAGTGAAAGACCAGTGTGAATTCAGC
The DNA here is from genome assembly GCF_902686445.1 of Sciurus carolinensis. NCBI lineage: Eukaryota > Metazoa > Chordata > Mammalia > Rodentia > Sciuridae > Sciurus > Sciurus carolinensis. Next base: position 73,594,924 of record NC_062226.1, read on the forward strand.
AGTGTTTGAAAATAATTTGTATTCTATTCATCATGCAGGAATGTACATAGCATGCAATAGCATCTGAAAACATGAAAATAATAGTATGCAAGGCTAGTCACTACAGCAGAACTTTTAAGCGCAAAAGACTAGAAATAACCCAAATCTCTACCAATTGAGATAGATTGGACCATGATGTTATATTCTCATATAACAGATGAGAGAAGGCATAAGATATATTTCTATATACCTAAACACCACCATCAGAAGTTTCCAGAAGGGAAAACCTGAACAGAGTTACCAGTTATCCAAGGAGTGTGTGTGTGTGTGTGTGTGTGTGTGTGTTTAGTAGTAACGGTGGTAGTGGTCAGTAGTAGTAGTAGAAAAAACACAAGAAGGATACAGTATTATTTATTTATTTATTTATTTATTTTATTATTTTTTTATTATTGTAAACAAATGGGATACATGTTGTTTCTCTGTTTCTACATGGCGTAAAGACATACCATTTGTGTAATCATAAATTTACATAGGGTAATGTTGTTTGATTCATTCTGTTATTTTTTCCCTTCCCCCCCACCCCTCCCACCCCTCTATTCCCTCTATACAGTCCTTCCTTCCTCCATTCCTGCCCCCCTCCCTAACCCTAACTCTAACCCTAACACTAACCCCTCCCACCCCCCGTTATGTGTCATCATCCACTTATTAGCGATATCATTCGTCCATTGGTTTTTTGAGATTGGCTTATCTCACTTAGCATGATATTCTCCAGTTTCATCCATTTGCCTGCAAATGCCACAATTTTATCATTCTTTACGGCTGAGTAATATTCCATTGTATATATATATACCACAGTTTCTTTATCCATTCATCAGTTGAAGGACATCTAGGTTGATTCCACAATCTGGCTATTGTGAACTGAGCAGCTATGAACATTGATGTGGCTGTATCTCTGTAATATGCTGATTTTAAGTCCTTTGGGTATAGGCCAAGGAGTGGGATAGCTGGGTCAAATGGTGGTTCCATTCCAAGTTTTCTAAGGAATCTCCACACTGCTTTCCAGAGTGGCTGCACTAATTTGCAGCCCCACCAGCAATGTAAGAGTGTACCTTTCTCCCCACATCCTCGCCAACACCTGTTGTTGCTTGTATTCTTGATAATCGCCATTCTAATTGGGGTGAGATGGAATCTTAGGTTGGTTTTGATTTGCATTTCTCTTATTACTAGAGATGTTGAACATTTTTCCATATGTTTGTTGATTGCTTGTATATCTTCTTCTGTGAAGTGTCTATTCATTTCTTTAGCCCATTTGTCAATTGGATTATTTACATTCTTGGTGTAGAGTTTTTTGAGTTCTTTATAGATTCTGGAGATTAGCGCTCTATCTGAAGTATGATTGGCAAAGATTTTCTCCCACTCTGTAGGCTCTTTCTTTGCATTGCTGATAGTTTCCTTTGCTGAGAGAAAGCTATTTAGTTTGAATCTATCCCAGTTATTAATTCTTGCTTTTATTTCTTGTGCTATGGGAGTCCTGTTGAGGAAGTCTGGTCCTAAGCCAACATGTTGAAGCTCTGGACCTACTTTTTCTTCTATAAGATGCAAGGTCTCTGGTCTGATTCCGAGGTCCTTAATCCATTTTGAGTTTAGTTTCGTGCATGGTGAGAGATATGGGTTTAGTTTCATTCTGTTGCATATGGATTTCCAATTCTCCCAGCACCATTTGTTGAAGAGGCTGTCTTTTCTCCATTGCATATTTTTGGCCCCTTTGTCTAGTATGAGAAAATTGTATTTATTTGGGTTTGTGTCCGTGTCCTCTATTCTGTACCATTGATCCATCTTTCTATTTTGGTACCAATACCATGCCGTTTTTGTTACTATTGCTTTGTAGTAGAGTTGAAGATCTGGTATTGCAATACCCCCTGCTTCACTCTTTCTGCCAAGGATTGCTTTAGCTATTCTGGGTTTCTTATTCTTCCAGATGAATTTCATAATTGCTTGCTCTATTTCTGTAAGGTACATCATTGGGATTTTAATTGGAATTGCATTGAATCTGTATAGCACTTTTGGTAGTATGACCATTTTGACAATATTAATTCTTCCTATCCAAGAACATGGGAGATCTTTCCATCTTCTAAGGTTTTCTTTAATTTCTTTCTTTAGTGTTCTGTAGTTCTCATTGTAGAGGACTTTCACCTCTTTTGTGAGATTGATTCCCAAGTATTTTATTTTTTTCGAAGCTATTGTGAATGGGGTAGTTTTCCTGATTTCTCTTTCTGAAGATTCATCGCTTATGTATAAAAATGCCTTAGATTTATGTGCATTGATCTTATATCCCGCTACTTTACTGAATTCACTTATGAGATCTAAAAGTTTTCTGGTGGAATTTCCTGGTTCCTCTAAGTATACCATCATATCATCAGCAAATAGGGATAGTTTGAATTCTTCTTTTCCTATTCGTATCCCTTTAATTTCTTTGGTCTGTCTAATTGCTCTGGCTAGAGTTTCAAGGACGATATTGAATAGAAGTGGTGAAAGAGGGCATCCCTGCTTTGTTCCAGTTTTTAGAGGGAATGCTTTCAGTTTTTCACCATTTAGAATGATATTAGCCATGGGCTTAGCGTAGATGGCCTTTACAATGCTAAGGAATGTTCCCACTATTCCGATATTTTCTAATGTTTTGAGCATGAAGGGGTGCTGTATTTTATCAAATGCTTTTTCTGCATCTATCGAAATAATCATGTGATTCTTGACTTTAAGTCTATTGATATGGTGAATTACATTTATTGATTTCCTGATGTTGAACCAACCTTGCATCCCTGGGATGAAACCCACTTGATCATGGTGCACTATCTTTTTAATATGTTTTTGTATGCGATTTGCTAAAATTTTGTTGAGAATTTTTGCGTTGATGTTCATTAAGGATATTGGTCTGAAATTTTCTTTCCTTGATGTGTCTCTGTCTGGTTTAGGTATCAGGGTAATATTGTCTTCATAGAATGAGTTTGGGAGGGTTCCCTCCTCTTCTATTTTCTGGAATACTTTGAGAAGTATTGGAATGAGCTCTTGTTTAAAGGTTTTGTAGAATTGGGCTGAGAACCCATCTGGTCCTGGACTTTTCTTTGTTGGTAGGCTATTGATGACTTCTTCTATTTCATTACTTGAAATTGGTCTATTTAAATTGTGTATGTCCTCCTCGTTCAGTTTAGGCAATTCATATGTCTCTAGAAACCTGTTGTTGTCTTCAAAATTTTCTAATTTGTTGGAGTATAGATTTTCAAAATAGCTTCTAATTATGTTTTGTATTTCAGTCGTGTCTGTTGTGATATTTCCTTGTTCATTCCGAATTTTAGTGATTTGGGTTTTCTCTCGTCTTCTCTTTGTTAGTGTGGCTAAAGGTTTATCAATTTTGTTTATTTTTTCGAAGAACCAACTATTTATTTTGTCAATTTTTTGTATTGTTTCTTTTGTTTCAATTTTGTTGATTTCAGCTCTCAGTTTAACTATTTCCTGTCTTCTACTACTTTTGGTATTGGTCTGTTCTTCTTTTTCTAGGGCTTTGAGCTGTAGTGTTAGGTCGTTTATTTTTTGAGTTTTACTTCTTTTATTAAATGCGCTCCATGAAATAAATCTTCCTCTAAGTACTGCTTTCATAGTGTCCCAGAGATTTTGATATGATGTTTCTTTGTTCTCGTTTACCTCTAAGAATTTTTTAATTTCCTTCCTAATATCTTCTGTTATCCATTCATCATATAATAGAATATTGTTTAATATCCAGGTGTTGGAGTAGTTTCTGCTTTTTACTCTTTCATTTATTTCTAACTTCAATCCATTATGATCTGATAGAATACAAGGTAGTGTCTCTATCTTCTTGTATTTGCTGACATTAGCTTTGTGGCATAATATATGGTCTATTTTAGAGAAGGATCCATGTGCTGCTGAGAAGAAAGTGTATTCGCTCTTGGTTGGATGGTATATTCTATAAATGTCTATTAAGTCTAAATTATTGATTGTGTTATTGAGATCTATGTTTTCTTTGTTCAATTTTTGTTTGGAAGATCTGTCCAGTGGTGAGAGAGGCGTGTTAAAATCACCTAGTATTATTGTGTTATGGTCTATTTGGTTTCTAAAATTGAGAAGGATTTGTTTAACATACATGGATGAGCCACCGTTTGGGGCATAGATGTTTATGATTGTTATATCTTGCTGATTTATGCTTCCCTTAAGCAGTATGAAATGTCCTTCTTTATCCCTTCTGACTAACATTGGCTTGAAGTCCACATTATCTGAAATGAGGATGGATACTCCAGCTTTTTTGCTGAGTCCATGTGCCTGGTTATGTTTTTCCCCATCCTTTCACCTTTAGTCTATGGGTATCTCTTTCTTTGAGGTGAGTCTCTTGCAGGCAACATATTGTTGGATCTTTCTTTTTAATCCAATCTGCCAGTCTATGTCTTTTGATTGATGAATTCAGGCCATTAGCATTCAGGGTTATTATTGAGATATGATTTGTATTCCTGGTCATTTGGTTCATATTTAAAATTTTATTTATTTATTTATTTATATTTTGACACAACTTGGTTCCTCCTTTATTTGACAGTTCCTTTAGGGTAATTCCTCCCTTTGCTGATATGCTTCTTTGTTTTTTATCTCTTCCTCATGAAATATTTTGCTGAGAATGTTCTGTAATGCTGGCTTTCTTTTTGTACATTCTTTTAGCTTTTGTTTATCATGGAATGATTTTATTTCATCATCAAATTTGAAGGTAAGTTTTGCTGGGTATAAGATTGTTGGTTGGCATCCATTTTCTTTCAGAGCTTGAAAAATGTTGTTCCAGGCCCTTCTAGCTTTTAGGGTCTGGATTGAAAAATCTGCTGATATCCGTATTGGCTTCCCCCTGAATGTAATTTGGTTCTTTTCTCTCACAGCCTTTAAAATTCTGTCTTTATTTTGTATGTTAGGTATTTTCATTATAATGTGCCTTGGTGTGGGTCTGTTGTAATTTTGTGTATTTGGAGTCTTATAAGCCTCTTGGACTTGATTTTCCATTTCATTCTTCAGACTTGGGAAATTTTCTGATACTATTTCATTGAATAGATTAGTCATTCCTTTGGTTTGTTTCTCTAAGCCTTCCTCAATCCCAATAATTCTCAAATTTGGCCTTTTCATGATATCCCATAGTTCTTGGAGATTCTGTTCATGATTTCTTACCATCTTCTCTGTTTGTTCAACTTTGCTTTCGAGGTTAAATATTTTGTCTTCAATATCTGAAGTTCTGTCTTCCAGGTGTTCTATCCTATTGGTTATGCTTTCTATGGAGTTCTTAATTTGGTTTATTGTTTCCTTCATTTCAAGGATTTCTGTTTGTTTTTTTTTCAATATCTCTAACTCTTTATTGAAATGATATTTTGCTTCCTGTATTTGCTCTTTTAACTGTTGATTGGTGCTATCATTCAATGCCTGCATTTGCTCTTTCATCTCATCATTCAATGCCTGCATTTGCTCTTTCATCTCATCGTTTGCTTCCCTAATCATTTTAATTATGTATATTCTGAACTCCCTTTCTGTCATTTCTTCTGCCATGCTGTCATTGGATTTTATTGATGTAACATCTAGATTTGTTTGGGGCATTTTCTTCCCTTGTTTTTTCATATTGTTCAGGAATCAGTGGGTCATTAAGATATTGCAGATTTCCTCTATCGACTTATAATGTCCCTGAAGATTGCTAGTATATCCCCTCTTATCCTTCAGTAGCCTGAAGTCTTGGAGGAAGTTGATAATGAGGAGCTCCACGAAGAAGCTGCCTCTCTAGGGGTGGTGACCCTCAGGTGGCGTATATTCCCTGATAGTGGGCAGAGGTGCCTCCACTTGTTGACCAATGGTCATCCAACGGGGAACTAGGCTGCCGGCTGAGGCAAGTCCTGTTTGTGCCTGTGTCTCTGGTTTTACTGTCCCTGTGGGAAAACCTCACCCGGCTGGGAAGACTCACTCGGTGGGGACGTCTTGCTGATCAGTTCCCCTCCTAGAGGTTCCCCTTAATCTACAACTACCGCCTGGGCTGGGCTGTCTTCCTCTGCAACATTCCCAGGTGCCCGGACCTACGTCCTGGGCCTGGGAGCCTCACCCTTCGCAGACGAGTCTCCTTAGGCTGCCTCTCCTCAGAGAAGCTGCCCGCAGTCCTGGAAACTTCGCTCCGCCCCTAGGCGTGTCTCTGTGGGGCTCTTCCAGCAAGAAGCCACCTAGCTCCTGGGACCCTGCTCTGCACCTAATCGCCTGGTTATGTGGCCCCTTCTCTGAGTCGCCACCTGGAGCCCCGTACAATAGCTCCGAGACCCAGAAACCTGCCACACACCTCCTCCTCCGGACAGCGGCCGGGTTTCCGACGCAGTCACTAGGAGTCCAAGCAATTCACTTCGCGTCTCCTCCTCCCGCCAACTGCCCATAGCCCTAGGCAGTCACTCCAAGTCCAAGTGACCCACCCTATTCCTCCTCCTCCTCCTTGGGGTAGCCCCCTGGGTATTCAGGAACAGTGGCTCCGAGACCAAGTGACCCACCACGCTCCTCCTCCAGGCAGGTCACCGGTGTTCAGGAGCGGTCGCTTTTAGTCCAATCAACTCACCACTCGCCTCCTCCTCTGGCAACCGCCCATAGCTCTGATGCAGTCACTCCTAGACCAAGCGACCCACCGCGCTCCTCCTCTTCCTCCGGGCAACCCCCCAGTGTTCAGAAGCGGTCATTCTGGGTCTAAACAGCTCGCCACGCAGCTCCTCCTCATGCAGCCGCCTGGAGCCCCAGTGGTTGCTCCGAGTCCAAGCGCTGTGCTGAGCCGCCTCCTCCACGATGATCCCAGTTTTCCGTGTTTCAGTATTATTTATTTTAAAAACATGATTATCTCCAGGGCTAGAGCGAACTGGAGGTAGACAAGAATAGGAGTAAGACTTCTGTGGGTATATCTTTTTAGTACATTTGATTTTCCAACCATGTTGGTATTTTCCATTATTTAAAACAAAACCAAAGCCAGGCTTGATAATGTTGGCCCATAGTCCCAACTGCTAAGGGAGCTGAGGCAGGAGGATCTCTTGAGCTTACAGGTTCAAGGCTAGCTTGGGAAATGAACCCCATCTCAAACAAAACAAAACAAAACAAACAAAAACAAACAAAAACCCAAGAAATTTCTAAAAAGAATGTCAAAATAAACAAATGAACCTAATTATGAGTTGGGTTGGTAGCATAATCACAGACACATCAAAACATAGTGACTTAATTGCATATCCCTAGTGATAAAAAGATAAAAAGAACAGCAACAATCCTACTTTTCAATAGTTATATTGTTAACAATAATATATATGTACATATATATGCTTATATGCTTATGTTTATCCTTTATTGTAACATACAAATGTATAGCTACTTGAATAATGTATAAACATGGTTTTGTGGATGTCATTATGGAACAAGAAGAAAAAGATAAAAATGTTAAATTACAGAAGTTAGTTAAAACTTAATTTTCCTCAGTCAAAACTGGAAATATTAGTAAAAATGCATAATAATCTCTACTTGAAGAATATTTTGTAGTTCAATTTCCTGACAAGAGCTAGCAACAATTACCAAGCCAGAAGCATTAACAATAAGCAACCCCTGTGTGGGCTATTCAGAGATAGTGCTCGATAAATATCTTCACAAAAATGAATGAGGACTCCTTGAAGAATTTGCTGTTTTCAGATGAAGGACAAAACATATTACAAAATGTGCCTGGAACATTTATTGTACTGAAGAAGAGGGAAGCTACAAAAAACTATAGTGCTTTATCAAAAGAACTCAAGAACCACCACAGAGGTCCCCATCATCCAGAGATGGAATAATTTAATCATAAGAATAAATCTTAATTCATAATGATGTGAATTTAATTTCATCATTCATATCCATAGAAAATAATGAAATATTAGAAACAACATGCTATACATTTGCATCTGAAATGTCCTCTAAAGGCCAATGTATTGAAGGCTTGGTCCCCAACCCATGGCACTGTTGGAGATGATGGAACCTTTAGAATGTGGGGAATAATGGAAGGATATTAGGTTATTGGGGCATGACCTTGAGGATGATATCGAGACCCTGGCCTGGCCACTTCTGTTCTTATTCTTTGTTTCTCAGTTGCATGAGGTAACCAGGCCTCTTTCACCATAACGTATTATGCCACCACAGGCCCAAAGCAACAGCGCCAAGAAGCCATGAACTGAAATCTCTGAAACTGTGAGCCAAAGTGAACTTTTCCTTCTTATTAGTTGATTTTTCTCATTGTATTGTTACAGCCATGGAAAGCTGAGTAACACACAATAAAAATGTTAAAAAATAGCAATATGTACTACATGTAGGAGTGCCATTTAAATTTTGTAAAATATTATGTTTATATTATATGCCAATTTGCTCAAACAATACCTGCATAAATAGGTATACAGAGAAAACAGAATGAATATAGCAAAATAAAATAGTTACTATATTTGTGGCAGAATTACAGCTGATTTTATCTTCTTATTTTCCAATTTTCTATAGGTAACATGAGTAATTTTATATTTTAATACAAAAATACTGTTAACAAATCTTTATAAGTAGAAATAGTCATCAAATAGCTAAAAAATGGTATCACATCGAGGGATTTATCATTTTTGAATTCTAGAAAATATTTTTGCCTGTGTTCAATGATTCAATACCCCAGATAGAAACTACTGATCTGGTTCAAATTTTCTTATTTTTTTTAGTCACTAAAAAAAGTGAGGTGACTTTCCTAAGGCAACTTTTACCAAATAAAGAAAAAAAAAAAGTCAAAAGTAGAAAATGTGGTTATATTTTGAAAATTAGATTTATGTATCTTGAAGGTACCTTGGATATTTCATCAATGGGCACAAAATTGTTTTCTTTTTGTTTATTTATTTATTGGTACAGGGACCCTTAACCACTGAGTCACATCCCCAGCCCTTTTTTATATTTTATTTTGAGACAGGATCTCACTAAGTTGCTCAGAACCTTGTTAAATTGCTGAGGTTGATTTTGAATGAGAGCTCCTCCTACCTCAGCCTCCTGAGCCTCTGGGATTACAGGCATGTGTCATTGTGCCCAGTTCTTATTTCCTAAAGCTGGAGAAAAATGATCAAATTTGATACAGGTGGATTCACTCTGATGGATTAATAAGTGGCTAAAGATTGTCCTCCAAGGATCTTGAGATCTGACCAGAGTGGATTTAATGTGATTGCATTGCATCTACAGAGGAATCTTGTCCGTGTTGGTGTGATTAGCTATGAAAAGCCCTAAGAAGGACTGTTCATCATTCTATAGAAGTTAGTTTTGGGGGAATCCTTCTAAGTGCCTCACTTAGTTGCCAAGAAGATAGAAGTCAATTATTCCTGGTGCAGCCAATGAAAATTGTTTTGCCAAAGGAGGCCGTGCGTGTGTTTGCATGGGGCCAATTAAACTCATCTTCATCTGACTGCAAGCATGAAGCAAGAGTATTTTCAGGGCAAAGGAATATAATCAGCCACAATTAGAGCTCTAAGAAGAGAAACACCCAGTGGAGAAGAGGAAAGACGCCTAAATAAGGAAATTATCTCATTAGGCTTAGATCCTAGAATTTATTGTATTTTTAAAAAGATGCAAGTTTGAATATATTTGTCTTAAAAAGAGTGAACAACAGCAACAAAAAACTAGACAGAATGAAGCCAAGGCAGTTCAAAACTGAAAAAAATAGAGAACTGTCACATCATTTGATTTGAGGGTGGGATGATTTGTTTTAGCCAGATTAAGGGGACAGGGGTTGTAGCTAGTTCTTTTCCCCTTTAACTCTGCTTCTAGATTCAGAGTATGAGCCAGCCCTGATGGCGATGCCTGTAATTCCAGCTACTCGGAAGACTGAAGTAGGAGTGCAAGTTCTGGGCCTGCCTGGGCTATTTAACAGTCCCTGTCTCAAAATAAAAACTAAAAAAGGGCTGGGAATGTAGCTCAGTGGTGAAGCACCCCTGGGTGCTTCCCAGTACCACTAAAATGAGACAAAAGTCCAGAGGGTGCCACTAAAGAGCTTAATCTGCCCCTTTTCTCTGTTTACTTACTTTCAGTCTTATGGTCAGCTCTACTCTTGGGTTATTGCTTGATCTGTGGTTGCAAGGGAAAGCAAAAATAAAGTTCTCACAGAAAGCCAGGTAGTGGTTGCCAGGGATTGGGGTTGGGGGTGGGATCGGGGCAGAGGTGAGTGCTTCATTTTGGGGTGATGAAAATGTTCTGGGACTAATAGTGTTGTTAGTTGCACAGCATTGTGAAAGTGGTAAACACCACTGAACTGGACACTTTAAAATGGTTACAATAGTAAATCTCATGTTATATGAATTTTTTCACAATGAGGACTCCTGGCTCAGCATCTGAGTCTGAATTTTCTTTGGCTAGTCCGGTTTTTTTTGTACTTTTTTAGCAGTATTTCAGTTTCTAATTTAATTTACCTGCTATTTACACAGAAGGAATAAATTGCCTGCTAGTTAAGTGTGGTCTGGATGTTTTTCCCTCAGCTCAATGTTTTGTTTGCTATTGGCTTATTTTGATATTTACTTATTTTGTCTTTGGAGGGGACATACGCTCTCCAATTTTGTATGTCCTTCATGGATCCTTATTATTTTATGTTACTCTTGCTTCTTTGGTTCATGATACTTGCCTGGTCCATGAAAACATTTTTCTCATAGAAGTTCCCTGGTTTTTAAAGTGCTTTTATATGCAAAGCACAATGCTCATATAGTTTACTCCAAATGGGCTCTTGCTTCATTGAGTCTTCTTCGGCTGGAGATGCAATATAAATTGTTTATTGTAATATAGACAGGATAAGTGCTCAAATAGCAATACAAATTAGGTGTATTAGGAACAAAAGCAAATACAAAGATCATGTACTATCTGATTCTCTTCTACTTCTGTTCATTGTACTGAGATTTTATTGCAGTCAAAGCAGTTAAAGAAGGCAAATGGTATTTGTTAAGAAGCTGGGAAGAAATACCATCAAATCTGTAACTAATAGTCATCGCAGGGCATAACACTTTATTGTAGCATAGTTTTAGCTTGGGCATGAGGAGCATATTTACATCCATAATGAAAACAACCTTGGCAAAATGAAAAACACATCCTACTGAATTCTTAGCAATTTAACAGCAATGCTCGTGGGAAATAAAGCTACTATTTATTGAGTCCTCCTGTGTGCTTTACACATGCTGTTACTGATCCAAACAACCACCCTGGAAATTAGTGCCTGAGAACCCCAACACTTGTGAGAGGGAATCTTGAGTATTTCCCAAGTCTCAATCCAAAAAAGTCCATGTGGCAGTTGGCTTCCTGAGTCGTATCTTTTTAAAACACTGGATCTTGCTTGCGTATATTCTCATACCACAATTAAAAATTTTTCCTGCTATTAGAACTTATTTACTTATTTTATCTCCATTTTTAAAAAATCTCTACTGCCATTTTAATAAACAAGAAAGCAAACTCACTAAAATCAATTTACAAAAAATTACATAGAAAATGAGTAGAGGACTGGAGTTGTCTGAGCTGGGTGGTCAGTTAAGATCATTCATGTGTAAAGATTTTTCTGGTATATCAACCCCCTAGATCTGTCCTCCATGTGCTTATGCTTCATATATGCATAAATTGGCACAATGTTTATGGGGAAGTCATTTTGTTATATATCTGAAGCTTTTTGAATATTTAAGTCTTTTGATAATTTCATCTTTGGGAAACTATCTTAGGGAAAATAATTATATGGTATTCCCAAAGTATTATGGGAGCATTAATAACAAGCATAGTTATAACAATAAAAATTTGCAAGTTGACAGTTAATGGTTTATTAGTCTCTGGACACCAAACTCACCCTTCTTTGTCCTGCTTGGTATTATTGAGTTGGACTCTGTCACCATTTTTCTTTGACAGCAGCAGAATATTCAGCTTCATCATTAGAAGGCACTGGAGTGACCCTGCTGCGGTCACTGGAGGCTCCAGCTGTACCCTCGCAGGCTCTCATTCCTTAACAGCAGCCACGTAGTAGCTGCTTCAGTCTGCTCTTTCCTCCACAATGTGGACCACTTCCACAGACCAGCTGTGCCTCCTCCCTACTACCCAGTCAAGGAAGGTCACTCCTGAAAACCAGTTTCCACCCACCCACACCACCAGCCCTGATGAGCTTGACAAGCTGCTCTTACAGACCACTGACCTGCACCCTCAGTCCAGGTCCTTTGCTACCACAGTCTGCCCGTGGTAGTGGTTGTCTCTTTGAAGAAGTTTTAATCTTAGCCAGGGAGAGGTGGGCTTCTAGGATTGATTTGTCCTTCTTTTAACTTGTGATGCCTAGATCTCTTAGAATCCTCTTTTGCCATTTTTAGTGATTAACAATTGATTGATCGATTGATTTTGGTATTGTATTTTCTCTGTTCAAATAACTGTCTTTTCCACCCTTCCACCTGGACCTTGAATGATACAGAAGTTAAAGTCAGCAGTAAAAGACCAGTTAGATAAATAAAGATTAAATAAAGAAGCATCTGTATATTGCTGTAATATTGTTTTGATTATCTATTGCTTGCTTGTTGAGGTGACCCAGACCCTTGTTTGAAAGGATTTTATTTGCCTTTCTTTCTTTTACCCATTGTTGCCATAATTGCTTATTTGCTACTATCTTTGAACCCAGAAGATCCATGAGGTGCCTCAGGGATTCCTCTGGATTTTGGGCATGTTCTTCTTGCTCCTATTGTGGAGTAATTCAAGCTTATTAAGGAATGGTGGTCTATGGCATCTGCCAAACAGGAATTTGTTTATTAGCTCACTGTCAGGAGAATACAAAGTAATCAGTTGGTAATTTCAGCTTCTAGGGCAGTGGGGACATTAATGAGATCCTTGGTAAAAATATTCCCATACTTCAAGAAACAAGATCCTTAATCCAGCTGGGCACAATGGTGCACACTTGTAACCCCAGAAATTTGGGAGGCTAAGGCAGGAGAATAGCAAGTTTGAGGTCAGCCTGGGCAACTTAACCCTCAGCAACTTAGTGAGACCCTGTCTTAAAATAAAAAATAAATAAATAAAAAGGATGGGGGATATAGCTCAGGGAGCTTTCAGGGACAGATAGCACAAATTTCTGTGTTGAGTCACTAGGAATTTTAATGAATAGCTTCAATCATGTATCTACCCTTTAATTCTTGGACCCAAGTCTTTTAGCTGTTGGGCAGAGAAACATTTATCAGCTATTAGTTTTGTGTATATACCACATCCTGAAGGATAATTACCAGCCCACTAGTGTTCGTTTCCAAGATGGTACCTTAACTGAGCCTTTAACAGGCCATTCCATTATTCTGGGCATTTCTGGGACAGAGGGTAACTGATAAGACCAGTGGCTCCCATAACAATGAACACAGTGGTGCATTTCTTTTGTTGTAAAATGCCGCCATCATCTTATTCAATGTTGTAGGGTCACTATATTTATGAAGTAGGTATCCTGTAAACCTTGGATGGTGGTGCTTGTAGAGACATTGTAGGAAGCAAAAGCAATATATATCCAGACTATGTATTGATTTGGGTAAGGACATAGTGCTAACCCCTTGATGACACATGTCTCTGATGGAATTAGTCTTCCACCAGGTAGCTTGTTTCTTTTCCCTGAGCTATGGTACTATATTAAGGGCTTGTCTTCAGACTGCACTGATGACAAGTTGAGAATTCAGTATTGGCAGCAGTTGGGTTATCTTTTGTGAGAAGGAACCCATATTGTTGTACCATGCATAATTTCTATCAAAGCACTAGGGACCCTGTTTATGGGCTTGTTGCATGAGCACCTGTGTGACTGAAGATGGGGTGGCTAAGAGTGGACAGAGCATCTCTTGTGGATGGTTGAGGAGTGTCACTTCTGCACTGAATGATCTCTAGTAGGCATTAATGTGGGATCTGTTTTGTGTTCTTTCCCAGAGGTTCATTCTCTATTTTTGTTCTAAGTTCTTTCCAAATAGTCAAGCCATTTTCTATTGCTCAGAAGGCCATGTATATTTGAGGATTAGGTCTTTTCTTCCATATGAAGTATATAACTAAAGGTGTGGCTTATAGTTTTGCCTACTAGAAGGATCTCCCTTCACCTCTATCCTTTGGGGTCAATCCAAATGGGAATGGTTCTATTTCTGTCTAGATCCGAAAGATCATGCCAACCCAATAATGAATTGGGCCTGAGCTGTTTTCTCTATCATTGATTGTTTTTTAGGTAGTGGTTGGGGTAGCTTCCTCTGGACCCTAGGAGCAGTCATGAGTAATACAACTGCCCAAATCCCTCACTCACCTCTTCTGCATTCTGACAAAAGCACCTATGTGTGGTTCAAGGGCATCTACCCTAAAGGATCAATTTGGAAGGTGATGAGTATAAAGTACTGTGGATGACCTGGATTTTCCATTGAGAAAGTGACACAGTCCTGGGGATAGGTGAGGCTGAGCAAATATTGGAGAGAGACATAAAGCAGAGGGATTGTCACCATTTCAAGTTTTGGAAATGATTGATTTGTGTATTGTCTGTGGGGCATTTGATTATAGATGTTGGGGTGGTCTTAAATTTGAAACTTCTTTGGCATGCCTTCCATCAAGAGGTGGGGTCTTCTCTGGATGGGACTTTATGACAACCTTGAGTAAAAAATGCATCAGAAGTGATGCTGTGTGATGTCCAAGGCTAGTTTAGAAAAAACCACATTAGGTTGGTATCCCTGGAGACACTTACTTTGGAAGCCATCGGTGCCCCTCAGCCAAAGCCCACCAAGAACACACCTATAACTAAACAAATTGTATTCATTCTCATTGTAGCAAGAGAGAATACACAATGTGGGAGGTTATGGGATTTCTCAGTAAGAAGGTATTAGAAATAAATAGTATTTGGATTTGGAGGGGATGATTTAGGAAAAGGTTTAAGGAAGAAGAGGTGTGGTGTAGATTGAATGCTGTCAGAAAGTAGAGATAATTCTGATTGGCTATTTTGTGGATGACAAAGTGACCTTATTTTTGTCAATGCTTACACAAAATTATGAAGTGAATTTATTTTGTTTCATTTTATTGTAGTCTTAGAGTGGCTTTGTCTGAGGTTGATAGTCTATGAGCCTTATGTCCAGCAGAATAACATGGCTTAGATGTGAGTGTTTGGTCTGAACACAAAGGGCTGATTTTTTTCTTTCTGAGAGCTTTCAGCTATTAGGTGAAAGTCTGGCGTCTCTGAGTCACCATATGGAGTGAGCACAAACATACAGATAGATGACTCAGAGTTCAAGTCCCCAACATTTCAAGTCTTCCCAGTCCAGGTAACAGATATTTGAATGAAGACGACTTTGATAAAATGGCACCCCAGTCACTGTCTGACCACACCACATGAGAGTCTCTGGTGAGAATTGACTAGCTGAGCCTATGTAACTTCCAGATTCATAAGTAAAATAAATGATTATCATCGATTTAAGTTATTTTTCTGGAAGTACTTTGTTTATAAGCAATAGATAATTGATACAGATGTCTGGTGGGCATTCTGGAGCACAGGAGAAAGGTCTGGCTTGGAGATATAGATCAGGAAGTTCTTTGAACAGGAGAAAGCACTTGAAGTCTTTGAGAGCATGCCATCAGCAGAGAGATACTGTACATAGAGAAAGAAGAACCGAAGAACCTACAGTAGCACCTATACTAGCAATGTTGAAATGACCAGGAGGAAAGAATCCTTTGCAAGGAGACTGAGGAGTGGACAAAGAGATTGGATGACATCCAGGAAGCCCAAAATGAGAGCATTTCAGAAAGGAGAGTGCTGTCTACAGGATTAAATGCAACGGAGAGAGATCAATTAAGGCCAGATGAAAAAGTGTCCTTTGGATTTAGCAACAGTGAGTTTTTGTTGTTGACAAAAAAAAAAAAAAAAAAAAAAAAAAAAAAATTGGGGGCAGAAATTAGATTGCAAAGGGAAAAGAAGGGAAGAAAGCAAGAAAGAGGACAGCAAGGTTCACACCGTGTTACTCTCTACAGCGCCTTCTCCATACTCTGTGCATATTTAAATTATTTTCTACAATGTCATAACCCATAAAACAATCCCATCATGTCATGAACCCTGCAGTTCCAAATAGCATGGTTAGATCATCTTCTGGTGTAAGTTTGATGTTATACTTTAACCAGTACTTTCCAGTCATAAATGTATTACCGTATTGCTGGGCTTTTTTGGTCTGTCATTATACTGACTTTAAATCTCTTATTGTTTATTTCTCTTGCAATTGAAATAGTCCATCATTTGAAATAGTACCCAGTGTTCAGTGTTCTTTGGTGCCTTGCAATTACTTCAGAAAAACAGTCTCAGTTTTATAGTTATAAACTTTGCAGGAGGAATGACTTCCTTTTGCCCGAGAAGGCTGGGAAACATTATTCTGGTCATACCCTCTGTTTCTTTGGCTTGATTGTCAGGGTTCCAGTCCCAGGTCATTTTCTTGGGAGGCTGCTTGGGACTCTGCTTATCCAAGTGGGGGTCATGGCCTCCTTGGAAACATTAATGAGTGGTCAGGGATTATGGAGAGAAATTCCCCTCTGTCCAACTCACTAGTAGATCATACTACAGTGATCTAATTTGCCTTCGTTAAGTCTCTCTTTCTCACCTCTTTTTAGGGCAACTCTTACTCCATTTCCTTCAATACTTGCTGTGGTTCCTTTGTTACAGATGCATAGAGGCAGCCACCATAGCAAAGATGGGAGTGGGTGAGAGTAAGGCGTTTACATGAAGTGTGTACATTTTAAAGTCCTTGAAATTTGTGTTTCAAATATCACTTCTCAGTGAGGCTGTACAAACAGACAAAAATCTGATGAAGAGATTTGATAGCCAACATGTGGCATGCATTTTGAACTCCCATTGCATTCCTGGGATATACTCTCTGTAGCATCTTTTTTCACAAAGCCTATGGAGACCTTGTAAATAGCACTTCAGAGCATATTGCATTTAAAAACACTCTTTTAGGGACTGGGGTGTACTCAGTGATACAGCACTTGTATAACATGTTTGAGGTCCTGGGTTCAATTCTCAGCCCCATAAAACAACAAGAACAACTAACATTCTTTTACTAGATATAAAACTTTAGAAGGTCCTAGGATTTTTGAAACTCTTTTTTGGCATTTCTTCATATCTTAGGATGCCAGAAACCTCTAAAATGACCTCTCAGCATCTGCTCAGGGCAATAACTCTGACCTACTGGGGAAGAAATTGTGGTGGTGGAATTGTGTTGTGATGAAATAGTTAAACTTACTGAGTACATTTCAGCACCTAGAATATACTAGGAACTTTCACATGCTATGTTCAATTATGTAGGATTGCATGGAATGAATTCTGGGACCATATAATCATGGGGGAGGTTGTCTGAGCTGTCATCTGAAGAGAAAAACTGCATGTGAAACATAAAAACAGTTTGTGATGGGACTTGGAGTAAGGGTGGAGAGAAGATCTTGGCAAGTATGTTCTGCAGAAATACTTGTGTCATCCTCATTCATGTAATCTTTGTGACTCTTTCCCAGGTTCATCTGGTTGGCAGATGGATGCAAATGCCTTCTGGCCTTGTGGAAGCCACGGAGAAGGCACGTATGAATCTTGTTGGTATGCTAAACAGAAGAAAAGTTCTCCAAGGTTTCTGATGTGCATGTGCACAAGTTATGTGTGTGCTTGTGTGTGAGTGCATGTGTGTGGGCACCCCCTTGTGCTGAACATACCACTCTTTTGAACTTGATTTCCAACCAGGCCAATTTCACATACTTCTTTAGTGTGGCCCAAGTGAATATGTGTTTAGAAATGGAAAGTAGAGTGTGTTCCAAAAATTCTTTTCTTCTGTCATTGGGGACCTGAAATTACTACTTTTATTTGTAAACTAACTTCAGCAATATTAATGGGGCAAACAACAAAAAAACTAAGTAGCAGATGATTAGAATATGTTGTTTTATGGAGAATGTTATTTATCTTGCCTTGGGAACATATGAACTTCTTATCTAAAATGTGATTTGACCAATTCTTTTCTCAGATTTACTTAAAAGGACTATTCTTGCTTAGGTGGCAAGAATATGTGTAGTGTAATTGGCCCTGTCTCTCAGCCTTAAGAATACAAAGAATACTATGGAAGAATCTGATTATTTGAATGTGTTAATATTTACTATAATGGAAGTGGTCTTCCATTATAAATAGCTGTAGATGTTTGGAGACAGGGTGAGGACGAACGAGGTCTATCTACCCCAGTGCACTCAATCAGACATCGGAGATCGAGCTCTGAAGGCACAGATCTAATTTTACTTAGGATTGTACAGGACCTATATAGGCACATTATCCAATCAGGTTAACAGGCTTGTCAAAGCATAACAGAGTGAGCCTATAGGTGAACTATACATCAAGGTAGTGTAAACAAACCAAGCATGCCTAAGTAATTCTGCCCAGCAACAGGTCTGAGACAAAGGACTGGGGGGACGGTAAGCTCCTGCACACTGCATGAGGCAAGGCAGCGCGGGCGAGCTCACATCACAGTTTGCTGGGGATGCTTGACAGAGCAAGGCCTCCCCTCAGCTCCTAACTCAGCCTCAGAAGTTGCAAAGACCTTCATTCCATGGCAGGTCTTTACCATCACCTCAGTTTCTTTGTCCAGACTGTTTGGCTTACTTAGATCATGGTGTCAGGGACTACTGTCTTGAGGAATGTTCCCTACAGATAGCTAGAAAATTGTCTACTGTTTATTGAAGCACTACTATATGTGAGATTCCTTATATGTTTATTTTTACATTTATAAGCAACATAATCCTATAAGCTATGCTTTATGATCATCCTAGAGTCTCAGGATATTAGGTAATCATTCCAAGGCCACAGAGCCTCTTGGTGGCAAACTTGGAAGTCTTAACCTTGGCCTGGTCACCTCTGAAGCTTATAGCTTTTCTGTTCCAACAAGCTACCCCTCCAAGTTATGGCATCACAGAGAATGCTACTCACTTCTGCTGCTAGGAAGCCAACTGTGTTTATCACTCAAGATTCCCCCTGGTCAAAGAAATATTTATTGAGTTTCTGCTTTCTTCTAATCACAGTGATAAGTGACATGAATCTAGAAACAAAAATGGGGTGTCCCTATATTCAAGAGATGGACAGACTAGTGGGAAAGTCTAGTAAGAATGCTGATTATGACACAGAATGCCCGGTGAGTCAGGGGAGAACATGCTACTGGAGCCCGAGAAAGGCCACACGCTCTGTGTGCATGTGAACATGAGTGTATGTGTGCCTGAATATGTGTGTGTGCGTGTGTGTGCGTGTGTGCGTGTGTGTGTGTGTGAGTGTGTGTGCGTGTGTGTGCATGTGTGTGCATGTGTGTGTGCGTGTGTTGCAAGGTAAAGGACATTCCAGACAAGGAAGCAAAATCTTCAGAGTCAAGGGGTTGAGAGCTTATAGCTCAGATGAGAAATCACAAATGATATGATTTCATTAGAACATAGTGGTTGTATGTGGCAGAGTATGAGAATGAAAGTCCTTGACAGTGGTGACATCAGGAGTCTGATTTTCTGGAATGATCATTCGCTGTCCAAATTTCCTTGTTAAGATAGACACTTTCCATCTGTTTTTATATATCTATTTTTCATAGACACGCTATAATAATCATGTACTTTCCTAAAGAAGAATTGCAATTAACACACAAATACATGGTAAAAATAGGTCCTACTGGTAATCAAAATAAAGAAGAAAATTACCCTCGCCAAAGAATAAAACTAATGAAAATATCTAAAATTGGTTAGAACAAAACAAAATAAGCATATTGGTATT
Organism: Sciurus carolinensis; assembly: GCF_902686445.1. Classification (NCBI taxonomy): domain Eukaryota; kingdom Metazoa; phylum Chordata; class Mammalia; order Rodentia; family Sciuridae; genus Sciurus; species Sciurus carolinensis. The sequence continues at coordinate 73,614,725 of NC_062226.1, forward strand.
TTGCTGATTGGTCTATAAACTGGTTTAACGCTTGTAAAACTATACACAATACATATTAAGATATTGTAAATGTTACGCCCTTTGATTTTATAGAAATAGATTTGGAATTCTATAATAAGAAAGTCATTATACATTTTTATTGCAAGGTTTCTTTAATAGTGAGTCATTAGAATCATCCTGGTAGCCATGGTACATCACTTTGATGAAATCTGAGGTATCATTAACAATTATATTTAACAAATAGCATTTAAGATGCATTTAATACAGTTCTAGCTAAAAAAAAAATAAGATGCTGAAACATTTTGAAACACACATACACTCCCATTCCTGTAATATTATAAATGAACAATTATACATTAAACTTATAAATTAAAACTATATACTGAAGAAGGAAACTGGAAAGAAATACAAAGAATGCTAATGATGGTAGCTGTGTTTGGATGATATAACTGCAGATAACTTTTTTTATATCTACTTTTATGCATTTTCCTTAATGATATTTTAAAATTTATATATAAAATTGGTATCTTTTAATTTTTAATTTTTCTAATGAAAATCAAAATCACCAAATATTTCTGCAGGTGCATTTTAATGTCCAATTTTATTTAGTATTTTCTGATGTCTGGTAAACTCCTATTCTCAAATCTAGAACTGAGCAGCAGGTAGATAATTCTTTTTTAAAATCCCCAGTACTAGCAAGAGTTTCGCTGGTTTAGAATTAGATCTTCTCTCCCCCCCCCTCCCAAACTTTGATTTTCTGGAAAGATAGAAGTCATGGTAATATGTGATCAACAATCTACAAGTTACAGAATAAGTGTATAATCTGTGAAATCCTACGGGATCTAGTAAGTACTATGACATTTTACTTTGTAACTGCTATTTTTCAGGGTATAATGCCTCACAGCTAGACTTTTATTAAATAGACCCTTTTTGAATAGCTGTTTTCTCAAAGCTAATGTCTCTTTAAAATGCAAGTTGTTGATAATAGAATGAGACAAACATCATTATCCTATGTACGTGTATGAAGATGCAAATGGTATGACTCTACTTCATATACAACCAGAGCAACGATGTTTATACTCCATTTGTGTACAATGAATAAAAATAAAAATTAAAAAAAAAATGCAAGGTGTTGGGGGGAAAGTTGGTCCAACACTCTGGTGGCCTCCAAAGTATCAGTCATCAAATTTGTCTACCTGCAAACATCAAATCTGAACACCAGTCTCATTGTCCAGGGATGAACGATCACAGAAAAGCATCAGTGAGTCTGTGAAAATAAGAGGAGCATGAAAGAAGCCCCGAGACAGGAGCACAAGGCTGCCAAGAGAGGATAAGACAAGATGCAAAGCCACCAGGAGTTGGAAATAGATCTAAGGGGGACAGCAAAGAGTGGGGAAGTAAAGCAAGACAAGACAATCCGACGTCCATCTTGGGGGAGTAGACTGCAGGAGGTTTTGCAGGACACAGCGTGGGAGGACAAGGATCTGGAAGTGGAAAGGTAGGGGATACGGAAGGCAGAATGGCCTTAGAAGCTGAATCTAGAAACTTCACTCCTAAGGAGCCAAGAAAGGTAATACATGTAGGACAAATATTAAGAACATAATGGAATAAAATGCCCCCACATTGAAAAAGTTCAAAATCTACGAAGGGCTCACAGATGCCAATAACATATACACTGCAGTAACAGTCTTGCTTTTTAAGTGTTTGATATTCTCTATTTCTTTTCTTATTCTTTTATTTGTTCTTTTTAGATATATATGACAGTGGAGTGTATTTTGATATATTACACATATATAGAGTAGAACTTATTCTAATTAGGATCCCATTCTTGTGGTTGAAATTGATGTGGAGTTACACTGTATTCTTTTTCTTTTTTTTCTTTTTTCTTTTTGGGTGATGTCTTTTTTTAAAATTATTTATTTATTTTTTACAGACTGCATTTTGATTCATCATACACAAATGGGGTACATCATTTTATTTCTATGGTTGTACACAATGTAGATTCATACCATTCATGTAATCATACATGTACATAGGTAATGATGTCTGCCTCATTCCACCCTCTTTCATACCCCCACTACCTCCCATTTCCTTCTACATAATCTAAAGTTCCTCCATTCTTCTCTCACTCCCCATCCCCCCTAACCCCATTAGGTATCATTATCCACTTATTAGGGAAAACATTCAGCCTTTGGTTTTTTGGGATTGGGTGCTATATTCTTATAGGAACATAGGGAAGTTATGTCTGATTCAGCCTACAATCTTTCCTATTCTCATCCCCTTCCCTTCTCTTCATTCCCCTTTGTCTGATCCAATAAATTTCCACCCTACCCCCTATTTATTCTTTGTTAGCATTCACATATCAGAGAGAACATTTAGCCTTTGGTTTTTGTGGACTGGATTATTTCACTTAGCATGATAGTCTCCAGTTCCATTCATTTATTGGCAAAAGTCATAAAGTCATTCTTTTTTATGGCTGAGTAATATTCCATTGTGTATATGTACCACATTTACTTTATTCAGTCATCTGTTGAAGGGCACCAAGGTTGGTTCCATAGCTTAGATATTGTGAACTTAGCTGCTATAAACATTGATGTGGTTGCATCACTGTAGTATGCTGATTTTAAGTTCTCTGGATAAGTACCCAGGAGTGGGATAATTGGATCAAATGGTGGTTCCATTCCAAGTTTTTAAAGGAATCTTCATACTGCTTTCCATACTGGTTGCACCAATTTTCAGTCCCACCAACAATATTTGAGTGTAACTTTTTCCCAAAATCCTCACCAACATTTATTATTTATTGTTGCTTGAATTCTTGATAATTGCAATTCTGACTGGAGTGAGATGGAATCTCAGTATAGTTTTAATTTGCATTTCTCTGATTGCTAGAGATGCTGAATATTTTTTCATGTATTTATTGACCATTCATATTTCATCTCCTGTGAAGTGTCTGTTCAGTTCCTTTGCCCACTTATTGATTGGGTTATTTGTTTTTTTGGTGTAATGGTTTTTTGAGTTCTTTATATATCCTGGAGATTAGTGCTCTATCTGAGGTGCAGGTGGTAAAGATTTTCTCCCATTCTGTAGGCTCTCTCTTTACGTTCTTGATTGTGTCCTTTGCTGTGAAAAAACTTTTGAGTTTGATACCATTCCATTTATTGACTCTTGATTTCACTTCTTGCACTTTAGGAGTCTTGATGAGGAATTCACTTCCTAAGCCAACATGAGTCAGACTGGAAATGGAATGTTTGACTCCAAAATATGGGGTCAGGCACTTGAATTTGACCTTTCTTTTATTCTTCCAGAGAATGAACTTGGTATTGTTTCTACTCAATTCCTTTGGGATGAGGATTAAATGAGCTGATACATACAACACTTTTTAGTTGGTACATGTTACAAAATTCTGTTGCACGTTCTGAATGAAACAAAATAATAAAGTCAAAATTACTCTAAACTTCTCTACACAAACTAAAGGAAAAACTGTTCTCCCTCACTACTACTACAACTCAGTATTTCTGGTCACCAGCTATGTTGGTTTTGCCTACATCAGTTCAGTTTAGCTTACCAGAACTGACTGGGTGTGCTATAATTCAATTTAATTCTGATGCTATCTACCATAAGTTACTCAAGTCTTTCTCCTGGTGAATAAACCAGAGAATCAGGCAGGTAGCAGTGGAATAGGAGTTTAAAGTAAGCACAGGGAGAAGCTTTGAGATAGATCAGGATGGTCAGTTACAAACTAGAATTCTTTTTTTAAAAATTTATTTTTATTGTATACAAATGGGATACATACTGTTTCACCGTACGTGAAGTAAAGGCATACCATTTGTGTAGTCATATATTCACATAGGATAATAGTGTTCGATTCATTCTGTTATATTTTCCTTCCCCCCACCCCTCCCACCCCTCTTTTCCCTCTATACAGTCCATCCTTCCTCCATTCTTACCTCCCTCCCACCCCCCCACTACGTGTCATCATCAGCTTATCAGCGAGATCATTCGTCCTTTGGTTTTTTGAGATTAGCTTATCTCACTTAGCATGATATTCTCCAATTTCATCCATTTACCTGCAAATGCCATTATTTTATTATTCTTTATGGCTGAGTAATATTCCATTGTATATATATGTCACAGTTTCTTTATCCATTCATCAATTGAAGGGCGTCTAGGTTGGTTCCACAATCTGGCTATTGTGAATTGAGCAGCAATGAACATTGATGTGGCTGTATCTCTGTAGTATGCTGATTTTAAGTCCTTTGGGTATAGACCAATGAGTGGGATAGCTGGGTCAAATGGTGGTTCCTTTCCAAGTTTTCTAAGGAATCTCCACACTGCTTTCCAGAGTGGCTGCACTAATTTGCAGCCCCACCAGCAATGTATGAGTGTACCTTTTTCACCACATCCTCGTCAACACCTATTGTTGCTTGTATTCTTGATAATTGCCATTCTAATTGGGGTGAGATGAAATCTTAGGGTGGTTTTGATTTGCATTTCTCTTATTACTAGAGATCACAAACTAGAATTCTGAGATAAAGGAAACTCTGATGGGCACAGTATGCCATTAGTTAAGCCTGGATACAGATCCAGACACTGTCCTAAAAGCTCATCCTAAAACACTTCTTTTAGCACAGATTCAGTCACAACTTGGGAAAACTTACCCTTTCTTTCATCTTTGAATCTATCAGCTCCACCAAATAGAGTGACTCCCTTAATACAGGCAAATCTGCCGGTTACCCTTGACAGAGGATAAGGAAACAGAATCCAAGGTCCAGAATGAGACTGATGTTATCTTCCCTTCTTTGTATGCTCACTAGACTGCCTTCTGTCTTTTACAGATATATTATTCTCTAGAGGAACAGAATCAACAGGAAGTATGATTATAAAAAGGGGATTTATTAGATTGGCTTACATGACCAGAAACTGGATAGTCAGCAATGGTTGTCTGTAGGCTAGAAAACTGGAAGAACCAGTAGCTGCGCAGTCCAAGAGGCAGAAGTCCCAGAACAAGAAGGATCAACAGTGCTACCCTAGTCTGAGACCAAGGCTTCTGGAAACTACCTGGAGAATCACTGGCAGAGTTCACTTTGGAAGAGTGAAGAAGCGAGTCTGATATCCTCAGATGATTGAAGCAGCAATCAAGAACCCATTCAAGAAGAGTTGAGCTTGCATCTGCATCTGTTTCCTTGGTCTTCCAGCTTTCATTCCACCCTACTGGATGGTGCTGCCCACCTGTAGGGAGGGTCTCCACTTTAGTTCACTTCCCACATACTAATCATTCCTAGACACACCCTCATTGAAACCCAGAAGCCTCTTAATCATTGGCATCTCTTAATCCAATCAAGTTGTCAATTCAAATTAACCATTACAACAGAGCAAAGACAAAGCTCCTACCTAAAGCAGGTAAGGCCTTGCCTGAGCTGAGACTGGCCTGGCTTGCAGGAACTTTTTAGTGTATATTGTTGGAAAAAACAAAAACAAAAACAAAAACAAACAGCAACAACAAAATTCCGGTCTGCATTTCATTTAGAAGCATCTCTAAATTGTTGAACTTGGGTCATTGTAAGAATAAGTCATTGTAAAAATTGAGGTAACTTAGAAGAATCATTTCCTAAGAAATCAATATGTGGCTAGCAGTGAGATATGGAATAAATAAAACGGCATAGTTTGGGGGTTCGTGTCTTGTGTCTTTTTGTCCTATCTCTTTGTTATGCTTTTGTCACCAATAAAGAATGTAGAAATATGTGACTCTTTGATTCTATGGTCTGTAGTAACACGTTGCTCTAGAGCAGAAGTCCTCGACCCTGGGTGATTTTGTTCTCCAAGGGACATTTGGCAATGCCTGGAGACAGTTTTGGTTGTTACAACTCAGAATTTGGTACTATTAGCGTCTAGTGGGTAGAATCCAGAGATACTGATAATGGTTCTGCAATTCAGTAGAGAGCCCCGCAAAAAGAATTATTCAGCCAAACTATCAATAGTGCTGAGATTGAGAAACTTTGCCCTAGAAGTCTAGAACTTCTACTGAAAAAAATTTTTTTTCTGATACATTAATGAAAAGAAGTATGAGAGAGCCATGCAAAAATGTCAGCAGCTTTCTGTGGAGTTCAGAAGACTTTAGGTCTGGATCATTTCAGTCATTTGCTATTTGTGTGAGCCAAAACTTTATTTTCTAAAGTTCGGAGATTTCAAAAGCCATATTATTAAAATACCTATTATTTGCTTTTCCCAAAGCCTATCTTACTTTTTTCAAATTTCTTATTTTATTTTTTAAATTATCTTATAATTATTATTTTAAAAAATTTTTAAATTTTTTGCTATAGTTTGGACTTAGAAAGTCCCCCAAAGGCCCATGTGCTAAAGGATTGGTTCTCAGCTTACATCTGTTGGGAGTTGGTATAACCTTTAAAGATGTGCCTTGTGGGAAGAATTTGGGATTATTAGGGGTCATGCACTTAAAGGGGATATAGGGACATAGGGACTTCATCCCCTTTCTCTTTCTCTCTGTTCCTGCCCCCTCTTTTACCGCATGCTCCTTTCATGATGTGCTGACCTGCTATAGACCCAAGGTAATAGAGTCAAGTGGTCATTGACGGAAATCTCTGAAACCATGAGCCAAAATAAACCTTTTATCCTTATAAATTGGTTCTCTCTGGTACTTTGTCATAGTGATGGAAAACTGACTAACAATTCTAGATCTTTTTATGCTCACCCAAGATTTCCTGTTTTACTTATCCTTCACTCTGATAATCCAAGAAGTATGAATCCTCCCCCATGATTTTCCCCTCCTTCTATCCCCCTTTGGGGGTTTTTGCCAAACTCTCCAGTATACTTTGGATATATTGCTCCTACAGTTTTATAGAACATTGCATACCTCCAAAATGTTCAGCTTTTAGTTTAGTATGTCTGTAGTTAGCCATAACCATTCAACTCTTCATCGTTCTTCTCATGTCAAATTAGAGGACTGTTGTAATATTAGAAGACTCATTTTCCAAAGACCACCAAGAAAGACTCATGGGTATGTCACAGTAGTAAATAGAATTTAATTTGTTTCATACTCAGCATCTGGTGGGTAAATCATATATGTGTCTTCACAGTTTGTCTGAAAGTAACTTGACAGATTTACTAAAGAATCTTAGAATTTCAGTGTCAAAATTACCTTTTATTCTAAGATGTTCAAGTCATTCTTGGATGTGATTGTGTTTTAGTCAGCTTTTTCACTGCTGTGACTAAGACCTGAAAGAACAACTGTAGAGAAGGAAAAGTTTGTTTGGGGGCTTCTGGTTTCAGAGGTCCATTCCTTAGGGCTTGAGGTGAGGCAGAACATCATGGTGGAAAAGTGTGGCATATGGAAGGAGCTCATATGATGATCAGGAAGCAGAGAGAGAGAGAGACTCCACTTGACCAGCAACAAAATACGTTTTCCAAAGGCACATCTCCAAATGACCCACCTCCCCCAGACACACCCTACCCACTTTCAGTTACCACACAGTTAATACCATTCAGGATTAATTTACTGATTGGGTTAAGGCTCTCATAACCCAGTCATTTCTCCTCTAAATTTTCTTGTATTGTCTCACACATGACTTTTTGGGGGACACTTTGCTTTCAAATCATAATAGGTTGATTCTGTAAGAAATATTTGTAGAACTCAAAAATTACAACAGAGTGAGTATTCTAATAATTAAGGAATCACTGACTATATTTTTGGTTATTGTTTTTTAAATAAAAATAAGATAGTCAAACACAGAAGTGGCTGCTTAGTGAATTTTGAAGTGGAGTCTGAAGGAACTCTCTTGACCTTTTGTAATTTTCAGTGTTCTCCAGAAGTACTGTAGATGACGATCGCATCTCCTATCCTCCATTCTAGAGACCTCAGTTAAATCTCAGCTCAATGCAACTTAGAGGGTCTTTCCTTGTCTCTGGTTTAAAATATACGCCTTCTTTCTTCCTCCATCATCTCATCTATCAATACTGTCCTAAAGCTTTTGGATCCCATTCCTCTGTTTTTTTGTTTGTTTGTTTGTTTTTTGGGTTGGGGGAGGCAGGTACAGAGGAAATACTGAGATTGACCCAGATGTGCTTTACCACTGAGTTAAATTCCCAGTTCTTATTTTTTATTTTAATTTTTCCACATTATTTTATTGATGCATTATAGTTGTACATAATGGTGGGATTTGTTGTTACATATTCATACATGCACATAATCTATCAATATAATTTGGCCAAAATCACTCCTCAGCACTTTCTCCACCCTCACCACCTATCATTCCCTGGTTTCCTTTTCTTTTTTTTTTTTTTTTTTTTTTTTTTTTGGTTTCCTTTTCTATGTCACTGATCTCCCTTTGATTTCCTTAAGACCCTTCCTACCTTATTTATTTATTTATTTATTTTTTCCTTTCTAACTTTTCCATATGAGAGAAAATATATGAACCTTAACCTTCTGATTTTGGTTTACTTGACTTAACATAATTGTCTCAAGTTTCATTCATTTTCCTGCACATGATATAATTTCATTTTTATTTATGGCTGAATAAAATTTCATTGTGTATACATGCCATATTTTCTTTATCCATTCATCCATTGGACACCTAGGCTGGTTCCCTAGTTTGGCTATTTTGAATTGTGCTGCTATATACATGGGTATGCATGTATCACTATAGTACGATGACTTTAATTCTTTAGGATAAATACTGAGGAGTGGTATAGATGGATCATGTGGTATCTCCATTCCTAGTCTTTTGAGGAACTTCCACATTGATGTCCATAGTGGTTATAACAAATTACAATCCCACCAACAGTGCAAAAGTGTTCCTTTTTCTCCATGTCCTCTCTAGCATTAATTATTGTCTGTATTCTTGACAGCTGCCATTTTGACTGCTGTGAGATGAAATCTCAGGGTCATTTTGATTTCCATTTCCCTAATTGCTAATGATGTTGAATTTGTTTTTTCCATGTATTTGTTGGTCATTTATATATTTCTTCTTTTGAGAAGTGTCTGTTTAGTTCATTTGCCCTTTTCTCAATTGGGGATTTTTTGGTGTTAAATTTTTTGAGTTCTTTATATATTCTAGATATTAATCCTCCATCAGAAGACTTTCTCCTATTCTTTTTTTTTTATTGTAAACAAATGGGATACATGTTGTTTCTCTGTCTGTACATGGTGTAAAGGCATACCATTTGTGTAATCATAAATTTACATAGGGTAATGTTGTTTGATTCATTCTGCCATTTTTTCCCTTCCCCCTCACCCCTCCCACCCCTCTCCTCCATCTATACAGTCCTTCCTTCCTCCATTCCTGCCCCCCTCCCTAACCCTAACTCTAACCCTAACACTAACCCTTCCCACCCCCCATTATGTGTCATCATCCACTTATTAGCGATATCATTCTTCCATTTGGTTTTTTGAGATTGGCTTATCTCACTTAGCATGATATTCTCCAGTTTCATCCATTTGCCTGCAAATGCCATAATTTTATCATTCTTTACGGCTGAGTAATATTCCATTGTATATATATACCACAGTTTCTTTATCCATTCATCAATTGAAGGACATCTAGGTTGGTTCCACAATCTGGCTATTGTGAATTGAGCAGCTATGAACATTGATGTGGCTGTATCTCTGTAATATGCTGATTTTAAGTCCTTTGCGTATAGGCCAAGGAGTGGGATAGCTGGGTCAAATGGTGGTTCCATTCCAAGTTTTCTAAGGAATCTCCACACTGCTTTCCAGAGTGGCTGCACTAATTTGCAGCCCCACCAGCAATGTAAGAGTGTACCTTTCTCCCTACATCCTCGCCAACACCTGTTGTTGCTTGTATTCTTGATAATCGCCATTCTAATTGGGGTGAGATGGAATCTTAGGGTGGTTTTGATTTGCATTTCTCTTATTACTAGAGATGTTGAACATTTTTCCATATGTTTGTTGATTGCTTGTATATCTTCTTCTGTGAAGTGTCTATTCATTTCTTTAGCCCATTTGTCAATTGGATTATTTACATTCTTGGTGTAGAGTTTTTTGAGTTCTTTATAGATTCTGGAGATTAGCGCTCTATCTGAAGTATGATTGGCAAAGATTTTCTCCCACTCTGTAGGCTCTTTCTTTGCATTGCTGATAGTTTCCTTTGCTGAGAGAAAGCTTTTTAGTTTGAATCTATCCCAGTTATTAATTCTTGCTTTTATTTCTTGTGCTATGGGAGTCCTGTTGAGGAAGTCTGGTCCTAAGCCGACATGTTGAAGCTCTGGACCTACTTTTTCTTCTATAAGATGCAAGGTCTCTGGTCTCTGGTCTGATTCCGAGGTCCTTGATCCATTTTGAGTTTAGTTTCGTGCATGGTGAGAGATGGGTTTAGTTTCATTCTGTTGCATATGGATTTCCAATTCTCCCAGCACCATTTGTTGAAGAGGCTGTCTTTTCTCCATTGCATATTTTTGGCCCCTTTGTCTAGTATGAGAAAATTGTATTTATTTGGGTTTGTGTCCATGTCCTCTATTCTGTACCATTGATCCACCTTTCTATTTTGGTACCAATACCATGCCGTTTTTGTTACTATTGCTTTGTAGTAGAGTTGAAGATCTGGTATTGCAATACCCCCTGCTTCACTCTTTCTGCCAAGGATTGCTTTAGCTATTCTGGGTTTCTTATTCTTCCAGATGAATTTCATAATTGCTTGCTCTATTTCTGTAAGGTACATCATTGGGATTTTAATTGGAATTGCAGTGAATCTGTATAGCACTTTTGGTAGTATGGCCATTTTGACAATATTAATTCTTCCTATCCAAGAACATGGGAGATCTTTCCATCTTCTAAGGTTTTCTTTCATTTCTTTCTTTAGTGTTCTGTAGTTCTCATTGTAGAGGACTTTCACCTCTTTTGTGAGATTGATTCCCAAGTATTTTATTTTTTTGAAGCTATTGTGAATGGGGTAGTTTTCCTAATTTCTTTTTCTGAAGATTCATTGCTTATGTATAAAAATGCCTTAGATTTATGTGCATTGATGTTATATCCCGCTACTTTACTGAATTCACTTATGAGATCTAAAAGTTTTCTGGTGGAATTTCCTGGTTCCTCTAAGTATACAATCATATCATCAGCAAATAGGGATAGTTTGAGTTCTTCTTTTCCTATTCGTATCCCTTTAATTTCTTTGGTTTGTCTAATTGCTCTGGCTAGAGTTTCAAGGACGATATTGAATAGAAGTGGTGAAAGAGGGCATCCCTGCCTTGTTCCAGTTTTTAGAGGGAATGCTTTCAGTTTTTCACCATTTAGAATGATATTAGCCATGGGTTTAGTGTAGATGGCCTTTACAATGTTAAGGAATGTTCCCACTATCCCGATATTTTCTAGTGTTTTGAGCATGAAGGGGTGCTGTATTTTATCAAATGCTTTTTCTGCATCTATCGAAATAATCATGTGATTCTTGACTTTAAGTCTATTGATATGGTGAATTACATTTATTGATTTCCTGATGTTGAACCAACCTTGCATCCCTGGGATGAAACCCACTTGATCATGGTGCACTATCTTTTTAATATGTTTTTGTATGCGATTTGCTAAAATTTTGTTGAGAATTTTTGCGTTGATGTTCATTAAGGATACTGGTCTGAAATTTTCTTTCCTTGATGTGTCTCTGTCTGGTTTAGGTATCAGGGTAATATTGACTTCATAGAATGAGTTTGGGAGGGTTCCCTCCTCTTCTATTTTCTGGAATACTTTGAGAAGTATTGGAATGAGCTCTTCTTTAAAAGTTTTGTAGAACTCGGCTGAGAACCCATCTGGTCCTGGACTTTTCTTTGTTGGAAGGCTTTTGATGACTTCTTCTATTTCATTACTTGAAATTGGTCTATTTAAATTGTGTATGTCCTCCTCGTTCAGTTTAGGCAGTTCATATATCTCTAGAAACCTGTTGATGTCTTCGAAATTTTCTATTTTGTTGGAGTATAGATTTTCAAAATAGCTTCTAATTATGTTTTGTATTTCAGTCGTGTCTGTTGTGATATTTCCTTGTTCTTTCCGAATTTTAGTGATTTGGGTTTTCTCTCATCTTCTCTTTGTTAGTGTGGCTAAAGGTTTATCAATTTTGTTTATTTTTTCGAAGAACCAACTATTTATTTTGTCATTTTTTTGTATTGTTTCTTTCGTTTCAATTTCGTTGATTTCAGCTCTCAGTTTAACTATTTCCTGTCTTCTACTACTTTTGGTATTGGTCTGTTCTTCTTTTTCTAGGGCTTTGAGCTGTAATGTTAGGTCATTTATTTTTTGAGTTTTACTTCTTTTATTAAATGCGCTCCATGAAATAAATCTTCCTCTAAGTTCTGCTTTCATAGTGTCCCAGAGATTTTGATATGATGTTTCTTTGTTCTCGTTTACCTCTAAGAATTTTTTAATTTCCTTCCTAATATCTTCTGTTATCCATTCATCATATAGTAGCATATTGTTTAATCTCCAGGTGTTGGAGTAGTTTCTGCTTTTTACTCTTTCATTAATTTGTAACTTCAATCCATTATGATCTGATAGAATACAAGGTAGTGTCTCTATCTTCTTGTATTTGCTGACATTAGCTTTGTGGCATAATATATGGTCTATTTTAGAGAAGGATCCATGTGCTGCTGAGAAGAAAGTGTATTCGCTCTTGGTTGGATGGTATATTCTATAAATGTCTATTAAGTCTAAATTATTGATTGTGTTATTGAGATCTATGGTTTCTTTGTTCAATTTTTGTTTGGAAGATCTGTCCAGTGGTGAAAGAGGCGTGTTAAAATCACCTAGTATTATTGTGTTATGGTCTATTTGGTTTCTAAAATTGAGAAGGATTTGTTTAACATACATGGATGATCCACTGTTTGGGGCATAGATGTTTATGATTGTTATATCTTGCTGATTTATGCTTCCCTTAAGCAGTATGAAATGTCCTTCTTTATCCCTTCTGACTAACATTGGCTTGAAGTCCACATTATCTGAAATGAGGATGGATACTCCAGCTTTTTTGCTGAGTCCATGTGCATGGTATGTTTTTCCCCATCCTTTCACCTTTAGTCTATGGGTATCTCTTTCTTTGAGGTGATTCTCTTGCAGGCAACATATTGTTGGATCTTTCTTTTTAATCCAATCTGCCAGTCTATGTCTTTTGATTGATGAATTCAGGCCATTAACATTCAGGGTTATTATTGAGATATGATTTGTATTCCCAGTCATTTGGTTCATATTTAAAATTTTTGACACATCTTGGTTCCTCCTTTATTTGACAGTTCCTTTAGGATAATTCCTCCCTTTGCTGATTTGCTTCTTTGTTTTTTATCTCTTCCTCATGAAATATTTTGCTGAGAATGTTCTGTAATGCTGGCTTTCTTTTTGTAAATTCTTTTAGTTTTTGTTTATCATGGAATGATTTTATTTCATCGTCAAATTTGAAGGTAAGTTTTGCTGGGTATAAGATTCTTGGTTGGCATCCATTTTCTTTCAGAGCTTGAAAAATGTTGTTCCAGGCCCTTCTAGCTTTTAGGGTCTGGATTGAAAAATCTGCTGATATCCGTATTGGCTTCCCCCTGAATGTAATTTGGTTCTTTTCTCTCACAGCCTTTAAAATTCTGTCTTTATTTTGTATGTTAGGTATTTTCATTATAATGTGCCTTGGTGTGGTTCTGTTGTAATTTTGTGTATTTGGAGTCCTATAAGCCTCTTGGACTTGATTTTCCATTTCATTCTTCAGATTTGGGAAATTTTCTGATATTATTTCTTCAAATAGATTGTTCATTCCTTTGGTTTGTTTCTCTAAGCCTTCCTCAACCCCAATAATTCTCAAATTTGGCCTTTTCATGATATCCCATAGTTCTTGGAGATTCTGTTCATGATTTCTCACCATCTTCTCTGTTTGTTCAACTTTGTTTTCGAGGTTAAATATTTTGTCTTCAATATCTGAAGTTCTGTCTTCCAGGTGTTCTATCCTATTGGTTATGCTTTCTATGGAGTTCTTAATTTGGTTTATTGTTTCCTTCATTTCAAGGATTTCTGTTTGTTTTTTTTTTTTCAATATCTCTAACTCTTTATTGAAATGATCTTTTGCTTCCTGAATTTGCTCTGTTAACTGTCGATTGGTGCGATCGTTCAATGCCTGCATTTGCTCTTTCATCTCATCGTTTGCTTCCCTAATCATTTTAATTATGTACATTCTGAACTCCCTTTCTGTCATTTCTTCTGCCATGCTGTCGTTGGATTTTATTGATGTAACCTCTAGATTTGTTTGGGGCATTTTCTTCCCTTTTTTTCTCATATTGTTCAGGAGTCAGTGGGTCATTAAGATATTGCAGATTTCCTCTATCAACTTATAATGTCCCTGAAGATTGGTAGTATATCCCCTCTTATCCTTCAGTAGCCTGAAGTCTTGGAGGAGTCGATAATGCAGAGCTCCACGAAGAAGCTGCCTCTCTAGGGGTGGTGACCCTCAGGTGGCGTATATTCCCTGCTAGTGGGCAGAGGTGCCTCCACTTGTTGACCAATGGTCATCCAATGGGGAACTAGACTGCGGGCTGAGGCAAGGCCTGTTTGTGCCTGTGTCTCTGGTTTTACCGTCCCTGTGGGAAAACCTTCCCCGGCCGGGAAGACTCACTCGGTGAGGACGTCTCGCTGGTCAGTTCCCCTCCTAGAGGTTCCCCTCAATCTACAACTACCACCTGGGCTGGGCTGTCTTCCTCTGCAACGATCCCAGGGGCCCGGACCTTACGTCCTGGGCCTGGGAGCCTCACCCTTTGCAGGCAAGTCTCCTTAGGCTGCCTCTCCCAAAGAATCTGCCCGCCACCCTGGAAACTTCGCTCCACCCCTAGGCGTGTCTCTGTGCGGCTCTTCCAGCAAGAAGCCATCTAGCTCCTGGGACCCTAGCTCCGCACCAATCGCCTGGCTATGCAGCCCCTCCCCCGAGCCACCACCTGGAGCCCCGCACAATAGCTCCGAGACCCAGAGACCTGCCACACACCTCCTCCTCTGGACAGCCGCCCGGCCTCTGACACAGTCACTAGGAGTCCAAGCAGCTCACTTCGCATCTCCTCCTCCCGCCAACCACCCGTAGCCCTAGGCAGTCACTCCAAGTCCAAGTGACCCGCCCTGTTCCTCCTCCTCCTCCTTGGGGTAGCCCCCCAGGTGTTCAGGAGCGGTGGCTCCGAGACCAAGTGACTCACCATGCTCCTCCTCCAGGCAGGCCACTGGTGTTCAGGAACGGTCGCTTTTAGTCCAATCAGCTCACCACTCGCCTCCTCCTCTGGCAACCACCTGTGGCTCTGATGCAGTCACTCCTAGACCAAGCGTTCCACCGCTCTCCTCCTCCAGGCAGGCCACCAGTGTTCTGGAGCAGTTGTTCTGAGATCAAACAGCTCGTCTCGCAGCTCCTCCTCTGGCAACTGCCTGTGGCTCTGATGCAGTCACTCCTAGGTCAAGCAACCTGCTGCGCTCCTCCTCTTCCTCCGGGCAACCTCCCTGTGTTCAGGAGCGCTGGCTCTGAGTTCAAACAGTTCACCACGCAGCTCCTCCTCTGGCAACCGCCTGTGGCTCTGATGCAGTCACTCCTAGACCAAGTGACCCGCCGAGTTTCTCCTCTTCCTCCGGGCAACCCCCCGGTGTTCAGAAGCGGTCCTTCCGGGTCTAAACAGCTCGCCACGCAGCTCCTCCCCAGGCAGCCGCCCGGAGCCCCAGGGGCTGCTCGAGTCCAAGCACTGTGCTGAGCCGCCTCCTCCATGATGATTCCCAGTTGTCCGCGCCTACCACTCCAGTGGGGGGAGGGGCGTCTCGCCGAGCAACTCCACTTCACAAATTCCCTGCGTTCCGGGTCCACTGCCCCATCCCGGACGCCTCCCCAACGGGAGAGACTCACCCGGCGGCTTTGAGTTGGTCCCAAGTCTCTCACTATCTCCTCTTTTGAATCCTGCGTCCTGGAGTAATGTGAAATGCAGCCGCCCTCTAGTCCGCCATCTTCGACTTTCTCCTATTCTGTAGGCTCTCTTCACATTCTTAATTGTTTCCTTTACTGTGCAAAATCTTTTTAATTTGATGCCATCTCCCATTAACTCCTGACATTATTTCCTGAACTTTAGGGTTCTTACTGAGAAAGTCGTTGCCTGTGCCTACATGCTTGAGGGTTGACTCTATGTTTTCTTCTAGAAGTTTCATACTTTCTTATCTAATCTTCCTTGTCTTTGGTTCATTTTGAGTTGATTTTTGCACAGTGAGGGATAAGGGTTTAGTCACATTCTTCTATGTATAGATAATCATTTCTCCTGGCACTATTTGTTAAAAAGGCTATATTTTTCGATGTACATTTTTGGCAACTTTGCCAAGGATCAGATGACGGCAGATGTGTGGATTTATCTTTGTTTCTTCTATTCTGTACCACTGGTCTGTGTTTCTGTTTTCATGCCAACACAATGCAGGTTTTATTTCTATAGACCTAATTTGAAGTCAGGTATTGTGATGCTGCCAGCATAACTTTTTTGATTTAGTATTGCTTCAGTTCTTCTGGGCCTTTTATTCTTTCTAATGAATTTTAGCACTGTTTTCTCTAGTTCTGTGAAGAATGTCATTGATTTTTGTTGGATATTGCATTGAATCTGTATATTGCATTTGGTATTATGGCCATGTTAATAATATTAATTCTGCCTATCCACAAACATGAGCAGTCTTTTGTCAGGGTCTTAAGCCCCCTTGCTCTTCTCCACCAGCGACAAGGCAAGGGGACACTCCCCAACAAGGTCAGACCGGGAAAGATTGGGCCGACTGACCGCCTGCACCCAGCCCTCCCGGCGGAGGACAATCAGACGTCAGGGAGACCCGTCACAGCAGGAACTCGTTTATTGAGGAAATCACACAGCTTTTATGTAGGGTGGGGGCTAGGTGGGAACCAATTAGCTTAAAGGTCAGCAAGGCATGGTAGGTTCACGCAGGTGAGAGTCCCATAGGACTATATGGCAAGCACGAACTGATCTTGTTCGCGGAACTGTTGTTAACCAATCCCTAACTGTGGCCAACCTATCCCTAACTGTGACCCGATTTATCGTCATTAACCTTTGAAACCTCCTTTGAGCCTTGATCTTGCTCACTCACCAGGGAGTAAGGAGTCAGCCTGAGTTAGTTAACATGTCATTAGTCCCAACAGTCTTTCCATCTTCTGAGATGTTTTTCAACTTCTTTCTTCAGTGTTCTAGTTTTCATTATAGAGGTCTTTCATGTCCTTGGTATCCCTCGTTGTTTTATTTTATATTATTTTATTTTTTGAGGCTATTGTTCATAGAATTCTTTTCCTGATATCTTTCTCAGCAGGTTCATTGTTGGTATATAGGAAAGCTATTGATTTTTGTATTTTGATTTTGTAACCTGATTCTTTACTGAATTTGTTTATTAGCTCTGACAGTCTTCTGGTAGAACTTTTTATCTTTTAAATATAGAATCATATCATCTATAGTGTTAATTTGATTTCTTCCTTTTCTATTTGTATTCCTTTTATTTCCCTCTCTTTACTAATTGCCCTGGTTAGAATTCCTAGCACTATATTAAATAGGAGTGGTGAAAGTGGACACCCTTGTCTGGTTCCAAAACTTGAAGGAAGTGCTTTTGGTTTTTCCCCATTTACTATGAGGTTGGCTTTGGGCTTATTATATAAGTCTTTATGATGTTGAGCTAGTTTCCTTCTATCCCTAGTTTCTTCAGTGTTTATAAGTGGGTGTTGAATTTTGTCAAAGACTTTCTTTGCACTATTGAGATGACTAAGTGTTTTGTCCTTAATTCTATTTTTGTGATGAATTACATTTTTTTAAAATTTATGTATGTTAAACCACCTTTGCATCTCTGGGATAAAACCAACTGGATCATGATGTATAATCTTCTTAATATGTTGTATAATACAATTTGCTAAGATTTTCTTATGGATTTTAACATCTAAGGTCTCTGGTGTGTCCTTTTAGTATGAGTGTGATAGAATGAATTTGGAAGTGTTCTATCCCTTTCTATTTCATGGAATAATTTGAGGAGCATTGGTGTTAGTTCTTTTTTAAGGTCTGGTAGAATTAAGCTGAGAATCCAGCTGGTTCTGGGCTTTTCTTTCTTGGAAGGCTTTGTGTTACTTCTTCTATCTCATTGCTAGTTATTGGTCAGTTTAGGTTTTCTGTTTTCTTTATTTAATTTTAGCAGAACATATGTGTCTGGAAATGTATCCATTTCTTCTGTTTTCCAATTTATGGATATAAGTTTTCAAAATAGTCCTTAATGACCCCCTAGATTTCTGTGATGTCTGTGGTGATTTCTCCCTTTTTCATCTCTAATTTTATTAACTTTGGTTTTCTCTCCTTTTCTTTTGATTATCTTGGCTAAGGGCTTATCAACTATTCATTTATAAGCTAAGAGCTTATTTCATTGATCCTTCGTAATTTTTAAAAATTCTCGACTTCACTGATTTTGGCTCTGATCTTAATTATTTTCTTCCTTGTACTGGCTTTCTAATTGGTTTGTTGTTCTTTTTCAAGAGACTTGAGATGCATTATTAGGTTGCTTATTTGGAATCTTCCTGATTTTCTTTCGTAGGCACTCATAGTTACAATCTTTTCTCTTAGAACTGCCTTTATAGTTCACAGAAGTTCTGGTATGTCTTATTGATATTTTCATTTGATTCTAAGAATTTTTAAATGTATTCCCTGATTTCTTCTATTACCCATTTTTATGGTTTGGACATGTGGTGACCCTCAAAACTCATGTGTGAGACAATGTAAGATAGTTAGAGGCAAAAGTATTGGGTCATGGGAGGTATAACCTAATCAGTGGTTTTATCTACAGATATGTATTAACAGGGTAGTAACTATAGGAGATAGGGTGTGACTGGAGGAGGCAGGTCCCTAGGGTGGGCCGTTAGGGTTTAGTTTTTGTCCCTGGTGAGCAGTTCTCTCTCCACCTCTTGGTGGCAATGTTCTGAGCTGCTCTCTTCCTCTACACTCTTCCACCATAATGTTCTACCTCACCTTGAGCCCAGAGCAATGAAATCAGTCAACCATGAACTAAAACCTCAGATACCATGAGCCCCAAATACATTTTACTCCTCTAAAATTGTTTTTGTCATGCTTTTTGGTTACAGCAGGGAAAAAGCTAACACATTCATCATTTAAAAGTGTATTTTTTCAATCTCTATGTGTTTATATATTTTCTGTAAGGTTTTTTGGTGTTGACTTCTAATTTTATTTTATCATGATATAACAAGGTGCAAAAAACTAAATATATTTTTTGGTATCTGCTAAGAATTTGTTTGTGGCCTAAGATATATTCTATTTTGGAAAAAATACCATGAGCCACTGAGAAGAAAATGTATCAGCTGTTGTTGGATGAAATTTTCTACATATATCTATTTAGTCTATTTGATTTAGGATATTCTTCAGGTGCAAAAAGTCTTTATCTAGTTTGTGTCTAGATGATGTATCTAATTATGAGAGAGGTGTTTTTAAATCACCCAGTATTATTGTACTGTGGTGTATGTGGGGCTTCAATTTGAGTAGTATCTCTTTTATATAATTAGTTGCATAAATATTTATTATTGGGGCATAAATATTTATTACTGTTATATATTCTTGTTGGATTATTCCCTTTACCAGATGAGGTGACCTTCTTAGTTTTTTTTCTGATTAATTTTGGTTTGAAGTCTGCTTTTCCATTGGAGAGTTGCTACTCCTGCATTTTTGGTACTCCATTTGCATGATATATCATTTTCATCTTTTCACTTTCAGCCTATGGCTGTCTTTGTATGTAAGATGAGTCTCTTGCTAACAACATGAAGTTGGGTATTATTTTATAATCATTTTGGCCAGTCTATATATTTTAATCGGAGAGTTGAGGTCATTCACATTCAATGTTAGAGAGATGTTTATTAATTCCTGCCATTTTGATTTATGCCTGTTTAATTTAGTTTAGTTTCTTATTTGCTTAGCTAATCTTCAAATGAGATTTGTTCAATTGTGTGGTGTGGGGTTTGTTTTTTATTTCTTCTCTGTGGAGTATTTCTTTAACCAAGTTCTGCAGTGTCAGTTTAGCAGTCATTAATTCTTTTAATTTCTGCTTATCTTCGAAGGCTTTATTTCCCCTTTGATTTTGAAGAATAGCTTTGCTGGATATAGCAATCTTGATTGAATTTTTTTTTTTTTTCATGACCTGGCATACATTATTGCAAGTTCTTCTGGCTTTTAGAGTTTGTGCTGAAAAATCAAAAGTAATTCTGATTGACTTACCTTTAAATGTGACCTAATGTTTTTTCTTGAACCTTTTACAATTCTCTCCTTGTTCTGTATATTAGGCATTTTAATTATAATGTGTTCAGGTGAGGTTCTTTTTGATCTTTTTCATTTGGGGTTCTAAATGCCTCCTGTATCTGAATTACCATCTCATTCTCAAGGTTTGGAGATTTTTCTGTTATTATCTTTCTAAAGAGGTTATCCATTCCACTAGTCTGCCTTTCACAATCTTCCTCAATTCTTATGATTATTAAATTTGGTTTCTTAATGTTTTCTCAGAGTTCTTGATTATTCTGATCATGCTTTCTTCTTTTCTTCAATACTTTCTGAATGTTTAACGATGGTCACTTTTTCTTTTAGCTTTGAGATTCTGTCTTCACCATGGTTTATTCTATTAGAGATACTTTCAATTGAACATTTTATTTAATTTTTTTGTTTTATTATGAAGATTTCTGTTTGTTACTTCTTCAATATTTCTATCTCCTTATTCAATTTCTCCTTCATATTCCATACAGACTTCTTTAATTCATTCAGTTGTTTTCCTGTGTTCTTTTCAATTTCATTTATTATAATTATAACCATTATTTGAATTCTCTTTTTTTTCTTATATACTTATTTATTTACAAAGAGAAGTTACAATACTTGTGGTATACAACATGATTTGAAATATGTATATGCTGTAGAATGGTTAGCTTGACCTAATTACGCATTGTCTCATTTTTTTTTTCTGGTCAGAACACTTACAATTTCTCAGCAATTTCAAGTACATTATATAGTGTGTTGCAGCACATTGTTATAGTTACCATCTTGTACAGCAGGTCTGTTACACTAATTCTTTTTTTTTAATTTTAATTTATTTTTATTGTAAACAAATGGGATACATGTTGTTTCTGTTTGTACATGGAGTAATGGCATACCATTTGCGTAGTCATACATTTACATAGGGTAATGATGTTTGATACATTCTGTTATTTTTTCCTTCCACCTCACCCTCCCACCCCTCTTTTCCCTCTATACAGTCCCTCCTTCCTCCATTCTTGCCCCTCTCCCACCTCCCATTATGTGTCATCATCCGCTTATCAGTGAGATCATTCGCCTTTTGGATTTTTGAGATTGGCTTAACTCACTTAGCATGATATTCTCCAATTTCATCCATTTGCCTGCAAATGCCATAATTTTATCATTCTTTATGGCTGAGTAATATTCCATTGTATATATATACCACAGTTTCTTTATCCATTCATCAATTGAAGCACATCTAGGTTGGTTCCACAATCTGGCTATTGTGAATTGAGCAGCCATGAACATTGATGTGGCTGTATCTCTGTAGTATGCTGATTTTAAGTCCTTTGGGCATAGGACAAGGAGTGGGATAGTTGGATCAAATGGTGGTTCCATTCCAAGTTTTCTAAGGAATCTCCACACTGCTTTCCAGAGTGGCTGCACTAATTTGCAGCCCCACCAGCAATGTATGAGTGTACCTTTTTCTCCACACCCTCTCAAAACACCTATTGTTGCTTATATTCTTGATAATCAGCATTCTAATTGGGGTGAGATGGAATCTTAGGGTAGTTTTGATTTGCATTTCTCTTATTACTAAAGATGGTGAACGTTTTTTCATATGTTTGTTGATTGCTTGAGATCTTCTTCTGTGAATCATCTATTCATATCCTTAGCCCATTTGTTGGGTTATTTGTATTCTTCGTGTAGAGTTTTTTGAGTTCTTTATAGATTCTGGAGATTAGTGCTCTATCTGAAGTATGATTGGCAAAGATATTCTCCCACTCTGTAGGTTCTCTCTTTGCATTGCTGATAGTTTCCTTTGCTGAGAGAAAGCTATTTAGTTTGAATCTATCCCAGTTGTTGATTCTTGCTTTTATTTCTTGTGCTATGGGAGTCCTGTTAAGGAAATCTGATCCTGAGCCAACAAGTTGAAGATTTGGACCTACTTTTTCTTCTATAAGATGCAGGGTCTCAGGTCTGATTTCAAGGTACTTGATCCATTGTGAGTTGATTTTTGTGCAGGGTGAGAGATAGGGGTTTAGTTTCATTCTGTTGCATATGGATTTCCAGTTTTCCCAGCACCATTTGTTGAAGAGGCTATCTTTTCTCCATTGCATATTTTTGGCACCTTTGTCTAGTATGAAAAAATTGTATTTATTTGGGTTTGTGTCCATGTCCTTTATTCTGCACCATTGATCTACCTGCCTATTTTGGTGCCAATACCATGCTGTTTTTGTTACTATTGCTTTGTAGTATAGTTGAAGTTCTGGTATTGCAATACCCCCTGCTTCATTCTTCCTACTAAGGATTGTTTTAGCTATTCTGGGCTTCTTATTCTTCCAGATGAATTTCATGATTGCTTGCTCTATTTATGTAAGGTACGTCATTGGGATTTTAATTTGAATTGCATTGAATCTGTATAGAACTTTTGGTAGTATGGCCATTTTGACAATATTAATTCTGCCTATCCAAGAACATGGGAGATATTTCCATTTTCTATGGTCTTCCTCAATTTCTTTCTTCAATGTTTTGTAGTTTTCATTGTAGAGATCTTTTACCTCTTTAGTTAGATTGATGCCCAAGTATTTTATTTTTTTTTGAGACTATTGCAAATGGAGTTGTTTTCCTCATTTCCCTTGCAGATGTTTCATCGCTTGCGTATAAAAATGCTTTAGATTTATGTGTGTTGATTTTATAGCCTGCTATTTTGCTGAATTCATTGATGAGGTCTAGAAGTTTTCTGGAGGAGTTTTTTGGATCCTCTAAATATAGAATCATGTCATCAGCAAATAGTGACAGCTTAAATTCCTCTTTTCCTATTCATATCCCTTTAATTTCTTTGGTCTGCCTAATTGCTCTGGCAAGAGTTTCAAGGACAATGTTGAATAGAAGAGGTGAAAGAGGACATCCCTGTCTTGTTCCCGTTTTTAAAGGAAGTGGTTTCAGTTTTTCTCCATTAAGACTGATGTTGGCCATGGGCTTAGCATAAATAGCCTTTACAATGTTCAGGTATGTTCCTACTATCCCTATTTTTTCTAGTGTTTTGAGCATGAAGGGGTGTTGTATTTTGTCGAACGGTTTTTCTGTGTCAATTGAAATAACCATATGATTCTTATCCTTAAGTCTATTGACATGATGGATTACGTTTATTGATTTTTGGATGTTAAACCATCCTTGCATTCCAGGGATGAACCCCACTTGATTGTGGTGCACAATTTTCTTAATATGCTTTTGGATAGAGTTTGCCAATATTTTGTTAAGGATCTTTGCATCTATATTCATCAAGGATATTAGTTAAAATTTTCTTTTCTTGATGTGTCTTTCCCTGGTTTGGGTATGAGGGTGATATTAGCTTCTTAGAATGAGTTTGGTAGGGTACCTGCCTTTTCTATTTCCTGGAATACTTTGAGAAGTATTGGAATGAGATTTTCTTTGAAGGTCTTGTAGAACTCAGCTGAGATTCTGTCTGGTCCTGGGTTTTTCTTGGATGGTAGGTTTTTAATGGCTTCTTCTATTTCATTGTTTGATATTGATCTGTTTAAATTGTGTATGTCCTCCTGGTTCAGTGTGGGAGGAGTATGTCTCTAGAAATTTGTCAGTGTCTTTGGTATATTCTATTTTGTTGGAATACAGATTTTCAAAGTAGCTTCTAATTATGTTATGTATCTCAGTGGTGTCTGTTGTGATATTTCCTTTTTCATCAAGAATTTTAGTAATTTGAGTTTTCTCTCTCCTTCTCTTTGTTAGTGTGGCTAAGGGTTTTTCTATTTTGTTTACTTTCTCAAAGAACCAACTTTTTGTTTCGTCAATTTTTTTAATTGTTTCTTTTGTTTTAATTTCATTGATTTCAGCTCTGATTTTAATTATTTCCTGTCTTCTACTACTTTTGCTGTTATTCTGTTCTCTTTTTCTAGGACTTTGAGCTGTAATGTTAGGTCATTTAGTTGTTGACTTTTCATTCTTTTCTGGAATGTGCCGCTTTCATCGTGTCCCAGAGATTTGGTATATTGTATCATCATTGTCATTGACCTCTAAGAATTTTTTTTATCTCCTCCCTGATGTTTTCTGTTATCCATGTTTCATTCAATAGCATATTATTTAGTCTCTAGCTGTTGGAGTAATTTCTCTTTTTTATTTTGTCATTGATTTCTACTCTCAGTCCATTATGATCTGATAGAACACAAGAAGGGATAGATCTTTATCCCTTCTGACTAACTTTGACTTGAAGTCCACTTTATCTGACATAAGGATGGAAACCCCTGCTTTTTTACTGAGTCCATGTGCGTGGTAGGTTTCTTCCCATCCTTTCACCTTTAGTCTGTGGATGTCTTTTTCTATGAGATGAGTCTCTTGCAGGCAGCATATTGTTGCATCTTTCTTTTTAATCCATTCTACCAGTCTATGTCTTTTGATTGATGAGTTTAGGCCATTAACGTTTAGGGTTATTATTGAGACATGATTTGTATTCCCAGTCATTTGGCTTATTTTTGGTTTATAAGTAGGCTTGGTTTCTCCTTTGAGTGGTTTTTCTCTAAGGTAGTTCCTCCCTTTGCTGACCTACATTGTTGTTTCTCATTTCCTCCTCATGGAATATTTTGTTGAGAACATTCTGTAGTGCAGGCTTTCTATTTGTAAATTCTTTTAACTTTTGTTTATCATGGAAGGATTTTATTTCATCTTCAAATCTGAAGGTTAGGTTTGCTGGGTATAGGATTCTTGGTTGGCAACCATGTTCTTTCAGAGCTTGAAATACGTTGTTCCAGGCCCTTCTAGCTTATAGAGTCTGGGTTCAGGAGTCGGCTGCTATTTGTATTGGTCTTCCCCTATATGTAATCTGATGCTTTTCTCTCATGGTCTACAAAATCCTATCTTTATTTTGAATGTTAAGCATTTTTATTATAATGTGCCATGGTGTGGACCTGTTGTGATTTTGTGCATTTGGTGTTCTGTAAGCCTCTTGTATTTGATTTTCCATTTCATTCTTCAGGTTTGGGAAATTTTCTGATATTATTTCATTGAATAAGTTGTTTATTTTTTTTGGTTTGTATCTCTGTGTCTTCCTCAATCCCAATAATTCTTAAGTTTGGTCTTTTCATGATGTCCCATAGTTCTTGGAGATTCTGTTCATGATTTCTTACCATCTTCTCTGTTTGGGTAACTTTATTTTCAAGATTAAATATTTTGTCTTCATTGTCTGAGGTTCTGTCTTCCAAGTGGTCTAGTCTTTTTGTGATGCTTTCCATTAAGTTTTTTAATTTGGTTTATTGTTTCCTTCATTTCAAGGATTTCCATTTGGTTTTTTTTTTGAGAATCTCTATTTCTTTGTTGAAATGATCTTTTGCTTCCTGCAGTTGCTCTTTCAACTGCTTATTGGTATTATCATTCATTGCCTGCATTTGCTCTCTTATCTCATCCTTTGCTTCACGAATCATCTTAATCATGTATAATCTGAAGTCCTTTTCTGACATTTCTTCTACCATACTGTCATTGGATTCTATTAATATAGAATCTAGATTTGTTTGGATCATTTTCTTCCCTTGTTTTTTCATGTTGTTCATGTATCTTCCCCTCTAGCAGTGCAGATCTGGGGTATTGCAGATTCCCCCCTAGATGTGTATAATGGCCCTATAGGTTTCCAAAACCCTTTCTTTAAGGGGAGATCAATATTAGCAGTGCCCAATTCAGACACTATGCAATCCTAGACCAAATAGCCCCTATGAGGACAATAACAAAATTGTCATAATAAACAGAATGAGTTCAAATATTATCTTCAATAAAACAAACAGATTTGCAATAAGGTCTGCAGTTTCTAATGGAGGACAAAGAGGATGCAGAGGGATGTGGAATGTGACTGTTAATGGGATAAGAAAAGAATATACAGAAGTTCTAGATAATAGAAAGGATGAGAGTGTAATCAAAAGAAATTGGATGTTAGCAAGCAAAAAAGGGAGAAAGAGACTCTGAGGGAATAGGTAAACAAAAGGAAAAGAGCAAGAAAAGTAAAGAAATAAAAACTTAAATTTTTTCTATAAGGAGAAAAAAAAAATCTATAGTATAACAGTCATATAGTAATGAAACCTCCCAGTGTTCAGTAGCCTGATGCATGAAAGGTACCTGACAATGAGCTTCAAGCCTCCAGCAGGCGTCTCAGGATGGGATTTGCCCCACCTAAAGATCGGAGCTACGGCTTCCAGGATTATCCAAGATGGCCACTCTGGCTTTGAAATGTGTTGGCAAATGGGGAGCTGCAGCTCAGGGTGTGGACGTGGTCAGCTGGAGGTCCTGGAGGCTGGATGTGATTGGTCAGGCAGGGGTCCTGGAGGTCGGGTGTGTTTGGTGTGGTTGTGGGATCCTGGAAGCCGGGTGCAATCAGTCGGTCTGGGGTCCCGGTGATAGGATGCAGTCAGTTGGTCTGGCGGTCTTGGTGGCAGGGAGCAATCAGTCGATGTGAGGGCCCCAGAGGCAGGGAGTGATCAGTCGGGGTGGGATCCTGGAGACAGGGCTCAGTCAGTCTGGCCAGGGATCCTACAGGTCCTGGCTGTTGTCTCAAAATGGCAGCAGCCATGTGTAACCAAACGTGAAGGTACTGTAACAGTGAACTTCCAGGCAACAGCAGGCAGCTGGTGCTCCACTGGTGGTCGGTGATCAGTTTGCTGACTGTTGTCGGACGATTGGGAGGTGAACCTCGTGGGTTGGGTGATGGATAGGTGTAAGGCAGGCGATGGACCGGCCAGAGGCAGGGAAATGGCGGATGATAGGCACCTGACAGTGAGCAATCTGCACTCAAAAAAGGCATCCATATGCTGGCAGACTGCAGGTCATCACAGCAGACAAATGGGGTAAACACCAGGGAATCGATAAGCAGCAAAAACTGCCTCACCAAGAAACAGATATCCTCTGCTTGAAACCATAGTTATGGAGCGACAAGGAACGCAGCCTCCCTCTAGTCCGCCATCTTAGATCCTCCCATTATTTGAATTCTTTATCTGGCATGTCATCCACTTTAATACCTTTGGGGTCAGTTGCTGGTGCAATATGAACTTTTGGAAATTTCATGTTACCTTGTTTTTTCATATTTCTTATATTCCTGTGTTGAGTTTTACGCATCTGTTGGGAGGTATTTCTTTTCTGCTCTTACATGTGGGCCTTTGTAGGGCACAATCTTCACTTGCCTAAGTGCCCTAGAGTGATCTAGGTTGAGATCCCTCCTCACAGTTGTGGTATTCTACAGTGTCATCCACGGCAGTAATAATTGCAACAGCATGAATGGTGGGGGCAGGAATTGTACAAACCACTATGTTCTAAAAGATGGTAAAAATATAGTTCATTAAGAGAAAATAAAATGTGGTAGAAAGGTAGAAGAGACGTTCAAAAAGTGAACAGGGAGAATGCAGAAGAGATGTAGCAGGTGATTGTTATAAGGAAAAGAAAAAAAAAAACAAAGTAAAGGGAGGGATAAAGAACAACAGAATGTGTTAGCAAGAGAAAGGAGAGAAAGATAAATAATAGAAACAAACAAAAACAGAACAAAGGAAAGTAAAATTAAACAACACCAAAACCCTTACCTCCAAAAGACAAGGCAAAACAAAATAAACAAAAAACCCCTACATAATAAAAATGCTAAAAATAAGAAAATAGAAACAAATGCATATGTATGTCCATGAATCAATCAGAATAGCAAGACCACACACACACACACACAAAAAAAAAAAAAAAAAAAAAAATTAAAAAAAAGGTGAAAGTGTTTCTTAATGAAAAATGAAGTGATCAGAATAGTTTACAAGAATGTATGGTCATGGTCACAGCTTATGCCCAATTGTCCTTCTTTCCATTTCTTCTTGGGGTATGTACATACTGACTGACAGAGAGTTAGAGAGACAGAGAAAGCACCTAAGTGCACACATGTAAGGGCTGGGAATTGTTAACCTCTTCCTCTTTTTGTATTGCTTACTGAGCTGCCAGTTGGAATGGCTAAGACTGAAGCTAGTTGAAATATCTTTCAGCTTCCCTTCTTACCAATGTAACATAGGATTGAGTAGGAAGTACTGTCAATTGAAGTTTTTTCTACACAGATGGAATCGATGCTCTCCCAGGGTGGGGCTGATGCAGAGTTCTATGAGGGAACTTCCAGGGGCTGGGGTTTAGGTCTAATCAGGTCTTAGGGGCTCTGATGTGTGGCATGTGCTCAGGAGAGATTAGATCAACCCACCTCTTGGGCTCAGCAGTTGCCAGTCTCTGCTGGGAGTATAGATCTCAGGAGCCACCCAATGATTCTTCTCCTGGGACAGGAGAGCCAATCCTCCACACACTCTCCTGCCCACAAACACAACTTCCCAAGCTTAAACCCTAAGTGTATTCACACCCACCAGTTCAGATTCTCAACCCTCTTCAACTGGTCTCATGGGGCTGCCAGTCTCAAAGAAAAAGCAAGCTCCCCTTCATTTTTCCAACCTGAATCCCCAGGCTACCCTCTTCTCTGTGCCTGTTTCACTCACATTCTGCTAGGCACACCCTATGCCACACAGTAGGTGCTTGCCAGATGGTATGGCACTGTTGGCTCTGATCTGTCTCCCTGGCTCTGGCATCAGCAAGCAGCAGCATGGCCTCCTCAGCATGGCTCCATTTTTAGCTCTCCACTAGCCAGCTGAAAGACATGGAGCCCTTTTCAAACACCAGTTTGTGGTGCAGCTTCTGGATCAGCGAAGTTCAGGATGCTTTTCTGACCTACAGGTTTTTCTGCACCAAATCTCATTGCCTCTCCCTGTGGTTATCTCTCCCCTCTGTAATGAGCCAGGGTTGCTGCAACTGGCTTGACTCCAAAGTCCTCTTTCTTCTTTGTTCGATACTCCTGAATTTCTGAGTCTCTAAAATACTCTGAATGTCCAATATTGAATTTTAATGAAATCCTTCTTAAACCTACCTTGCTGAGAAGCAGTACTCCTACTGTTTGCATCCCGAACCATGGAGCAGCTGGGAATGCAGCCTTCATCTAATCTGTCATTTTGAACTCCCCTTATCTTTTATTTTGAGACAGGCTCTCACTAAATTGCTGAGGCTGGCCTCAAACTTGTGATCCTCCTGCCTCAGCCTCCCGAGTTACTGGGATTATGGATGTGCACTCTGGCACCCAACTGTCACTCTGTTTTATTTCCTGTTTTAAAAGTCTCATTTATTTGCTGATGTAT
The DNA here is from genome assembly GCF_902686445.1 of Sciurus carolinensis. Lineage (NCBI taxonomy): Eukaryota > Metazoa > Chordata > Mammalia > Rodentia > Sciuridae > Sciurus > Sciurus carolinensis. The sequence continues at coordinate 73,644,157 of NC_062226.1, forward strand.
GAATCATCAATTATGCCCCACACGCTATAATGTCTGCTTTCATTCCACGAGGAATGTAAGTCTAAGGGCCTGGGAGTCATTTTTCAATTGTCCTTTTCTTTGCTGTCTCTTACAACTCTTTCTCCATTTTATCTGCCAATCTTGACAATTCTAAGTCTAAATATGTTAGGAACTCTCCTAATGTCCCCTACTGCTGTTCCTGTCCAGACTACCTTGACACTCACTGGACTGCAGCAGCTTCCTGCCACTGTAACCTTTCACTATAGCCCTTCTCCAACCTCTTCTGAACGTAGGAACTGGAAAAAGAACTGGTAACAATACAGGTCATGTTGTTCAGAGCACGTGGGGCTTCTCCATAGTATTAGCTCAATGAATGAGCACACAGAAGTAAATGAGCAGAGAGAATGAATTGACAGAAAGTCTCCTTCAGTCACATCTTACAGAGGGCTAGTGACAATTGGTGGGTCACAGAGCAACCCCTTGTAGGATTGGATGCTAAACCCAGTTTTTCCAAGAATGCTCAAGGTTTTCTAGAAAACATGCTGCCATAGCTCTTCATTCCTTCTCACGCCAAAAAATTACCAGCATTGAATTTCACTTTAAAGGACACTCATTTTAAATTGTGATTGAAAGATTGACACCCATTTGCTGCTTGCTGCAAACTGTGAAATGATTGAAGAGCATAGAGAACTAAGGGCAATAAGGAAGACCTTTCCTTCACCATGCATGACATTTTTATATTTTCCTTCATTGTTACATTTTTAACCAAAACTTGGCATTTATTCTTATAACCTGGAAAAAAAAAGTAAAATTTTATAGACATGTTAAGAATTTTATTACTGGGAATTTAAGTGTTGGTGATTCTTAATGTAATTAATTCTCACACACACACATATTAGTATAGATAAATATATTTATATATTTATAATTTGCATGATATGTATGTCCATAATGTATGTATGGAAAAGATGTTTTGGAGGATGCTTAATCTTATGTTTAAGAAAGTTGACTTTACAATTTTAAACCTTGTCTACACCATCAACAAACATGAAACATTTAGCTTTCCTGATCCCTTGAATTTTTACAGCCATTCTTTAAAAACTGCAAAATGTTCGCAGACTTTTAAAAACCTATTTATTTCTTAGATCTTTCGAAAAGGAAAAATAAACTGTATCATTTTTATTAGGTTCAGATAGCAATACATAAGTGTATCACTGTTTAAAAACTGTAATATATACAAAAATTAGGCATTTTCTATGAGTTTTCTGTGCAGAAATTTTCTTTGTGTATATATATATATATATATATATATATAAAACCCTTACAAGTTACAAGTAAATTGTAAATTTCATCACCGATCTTTATACGTGTTGGCAGAGTCACTCATGAAATATATGCTTGAAATTTGTTTAACTACTTTGACATTTGGTATTACAATAAGCATTCTTTCCTAAAACATAAGGAATACATTAAAAGAAATCCAATACAAGAGTTATCCTTTCTTCATTAAGCAGAAAGGATGCATGTGTTTTAAAATTACATGTCATACCTAAGTTGCCTTCAAGTGTAATTAATTTACCATTACCTACATTTTAAAATGGTCATTTTTTTTCATTGTTTCTTTCTCTTAATTCTTTAGACGCTAACTATCCCCCACTCCAACAACGTTAATTAATCCCAATTTGCATCAAAGCAATTTAAAACTGATCAAAAAACCAATTTCATAGCCTAATTTTCAAAAGCATTATGCTATCAATATATAGTAGTAATATAATACATTTCTGATATTGTCAATCTAAAGTTTTTTTAAAAAAGTGCTTAACACTGCCTGACACATAAAAAGTGCTTATTAAATGTATGGTCACGTCTTTGAGACTATCATTTTTCTTGGCAATCTATTTCGAATCTATTAAAGATTAAAAGAATTACAGTTAGGGTGACCATCTGTCATAGCTCGTTTGGAAGAGCCCTGGTTAATGTCTATTGTCTTAGTGCTCTTCAGCTTAACATTTAGCACTCAAAAGTATTTTGATTTGGAGGATAAATTGTATGGTCACCAATTTATCACTATAAGTAACCGTGACAAGTCCTCAGTATAGTGATCATCTGTGGATTTCAGCTGAACGCTGTTCAGGTCCTATGACAGGCTGAGAAACCAGAATGACAGTAAGTTTTCCAAGTATGGGAAAGTGTACTTAAAACTGGTATAATTATTCCAGTGCCTATCTCCCCTTTTGTGTTGTAAATGAGAATCAGACAACATTCAAGAAACTGAATCTAGAAATATTTATCTTTTTTTTCCTGTGGAGCCACGGTGGACTAGAACTATAATGGTCATAATTATATTTGTAGATTTGGCCTAAACCAGTGATACTTGAGTGCTAGTCTTTTCCATACCAGTTACTTGTGATTTACTTTGAGGTTACAGGCATATTTTTATTTATTTATTTTTTATTTTATTTTTTCTCTCCAGGGGCTGTCTAATCCATCAACCCAATATAGCCATGGAATCTGATTGCCACTTTTCTATTTGTTCTTTCTGTTCCTGCTGTGACTTGTCAGTATACTCCAGTTCCTAATTAAGTAGTATAACTTGAAATTGTGCTTTATTCTGTCACCTAAGTATGATAATGTCAAATAGATGTATCATGTAAAAAAACAGTCCTCTTCACTATCCTACATTAGAGAGAGCTTAGTGATGACTTCAGAGCTCCCAGATTTACTACCGACTCCATATCTTATGGAACTCACTGCAAATTGAAAATGTAGGGTGCTTTGTTAAAAGATCATTGAGCGTTTTAATATGACAACAGTGGGGCGAATCACTCAAGCATGGAGTCCTTCCCTCACTAGGACTCTGCATGATTTCAAAGAGCTTACACCTATGCAGTTGGCTCTGCTTGGCTCTTTCATCTAATGGGCTCTTTCATTTTCTTTTCAAACAATTATGGACCATCATTTTGTGCGTTGCATTCTCATGTATGAATTTATTCATGACTGGGGAACAGATGATGCTAGTAAATGTGTTGACATAGGTTTAAGGCAGGGACTTAACTTGGACATCTCAAGAAACTGGTCAGGTTTATACCACAGACAGTAAAACCATTAGACAGTGACTGATACATGCCTGCAGAGGAAAATAGCTGCCTAGTTAGCTACAGGGGATTTCTGCCACATACAAATATGAACAGTATGCAGTCAAATTTATACACATGTACACATATATGTGTTTGTGTGTATATATATGTACACACACAGATATATATATATATATATATATATATATATATAGTTGTAGGTGGACATGATACCTTTATTTTATTTTTATGTGGTGCTGAGGATTGAACCCAGGGCCTCACCTGTGCTAGGCGAGCACTCTACCACTGAGCTACAACCCCAGCCCCTGTCAAATCTTTTTTAAAGAAAATTTAGAAATAAAAAAAATTGTATAGAATTTTCTTTCTCTATTGTCAATTAATTAAAGATATAGAAAGATTCAATATGGGTTGAGAAAAATAGATGCAGTCCAAGGTCGACCCAGGAAGAGTCGGACTTCTAAATTTTTGTTTCTGATCAAATTTATTTTGGTATTATTCACATACAATAAATATACTCCTGAAGAGTAATTTCTATGGGTTTTGAAAACACATTTGTGAAACAACTACCACAGGCAAGATATAGTTTAGTTCCAATGTTTCCTCCCAATTTCCTGGTACCTCTTTGTGGTTAATTCCTCCAGCTTTTGGCAGTCACCAACACACCACGTCATATAAATGGAATCACACTGCACATAGTCTGCTGAGACAGGTTTCTTCCAACTAACATAAAAAAATTGGAAATTCATTCACATTAATGTGTATACTAGGTTTGTTTCTAATTTCCAAAGACAGTTTTTCCTTTGTCTCTTTTCTCCTTCCTTCCTTCCCTCCTTCCAGCCTTCCTTTTCTCTTTTCTTCTTACTTTCTTCTCTTTTAGTTATCAAGTATACTGAAATGGATTAATTTTGGCTCATTTCATTATTTTGACTTTTAATAATTTTATTGACATAAAATTGATGTACAGTAAACTGAACATCTTAGAGTGAAATGGCTCATATGGTAGGTATATATTTAACTTTTTAAGAAATTACAAAACTGTTTTCCAAAACGTATACCATTTTGCATGTCTACCAGCTATGTATGAGAGTTCTAGTTCTTCCTCATCCTCTCCAATACTTGGTATAGCCAGTATTTTAAAATTTGGCTGTTTTTAACACATGTTTTGCAGTATCTCACTGAGGTTTTAACTTTCTTTTCTCTAATCACAAATGTTGTTAGGTATCTTAACTTGTGTTTATTTGCTATCATTTTCTTCATGAGTCAAGGATTTGCTTAAAACACTTGCATATTTTTAAATGAGTTATTTTCTTCTTAATATCTCTTAAGAGTTGCATATATTCTAAATACAGGCTCTTTATCAGATATATGATTTGCAAATATTTTTTTCACAGTTCGTGATTGTCTTTTCATTCTTTTAACAGGGTCTTTTGAGGAATGTTGATCTTAATTTTTGAAGTTCATTTTATCATATATATTTAGACATATATAGAGGTGTACATATATATATAGCATACATATATTTAGACATACATATATATGTCTTCTGTTCCAGTAATCCATTTTGTTTGTCTTAACTCCAATAAGTACTATACTGCTGATAGATGTGAGTGGTGGGAACAGAACGTGAAGTTAAGGGAATAATTCTGTAAAACTGACTATAATGTATAAAGCTGCTCCCCCGCCCACCAGGTACAGCCATTTTGCCCGCCTCCCAACCACTTGTCAATCTGTGAACATCCTGGCTAGCTATTGGTTTATCAATCAGCTTGCAAGTATCCTTCTCTCATATTGGTCCCCTGTTAGCCTGGCAGAATTCAACTGTTTTACTGTAGCTTCCCCACCATCTTTTTTCCATTCTTCTGTCTGTCCTACACACTTTTCTCTATCCTCCTGGCTTTCCACTCTCTCTAGCACGCGCCCTTTCTTTTCTTTCTCTTTTCCTCTCATTTTCTCTCTTTCCCTGCAGGGAGACACTGTTTGCTTAATAAATTCCCTTATGTGATTTCCCGTGTCCAGCGTGGTTCCGTGGAAATTCCTTACACTGACCCACTGTGCTGACCCTCACGTGCTTTCTTTTCCAAGAAACAATGTACCTGCAGCCCTGCCTAGCTTCAGTGGACAGGATATTTCACAGTCCTCAGCAAACTACCTGTTATCTGTTGGAAAAATGCAGACCGGAAATAACCTCAATAAGAGAAACCCAAGTTATCCTGAAGGGGGAGCTTTGGGAACCCTTTTGTAAGAAATAGAAAGCCCAGTGATTCATTTTCAAAATATAGTATTTAACCTTAAATGTAAGACTGAGATGTAAGAAGGGCAACCTGTAGCCTATCTATCTAAATTTCTGGATCCAGTCTCTAGAAGATGACCCAAATGTATCCAATCATAGTCATTTTAACTAGAGCCCTTCCCTTTGCCAGCCCCAATTTTAGAATTATCCAATCTCATAAAGTATAAGGAAAAATGCAGCTCAGCTCAGGACCTGCAGCATTTCCAGTCCCTCCAACGGAACCACCGCTGTGCACGCCCTTCTCAGTTGCGGCTGGACAATAGCTCCCAGAAAAATCCACCTCACACAAGAGACTTTATTATGCAGACGACTAGCGCATCCTCTCTGGGGTGAAAAGAAAGCAAAAGAAAAAGATGGCGTAGACACTTCTCCCAGATATTGGAATCTCCCGCGCTGGAAAGAACCAATAGTGGAGGAGAGTACTTGCAAGCTGACTGGTGAACCAATAGCTAGTTAGCATGTTAGGATGTAACGTGGGAAGCAGGAAATGGCTGTAGCTAGGCCGGAAATTCCTGCAACGTAAGAGGTCGGTGGAGCACAGATTGACAAGTGGTTGGGAGGTGGAATATGGGCTTTGTATTACATAAAGTGTAACCCTGAGCTCCTCCTATCAGAGTAAGGGACAGTACTGCCTTACAGATAAAAACCACAGACTGCCCACCCAAGGGTGCTTGCTTGCCCAGCTCTGTTCAGTAGCACACCCTCACCCTCCAGCAGAGGTAAATTTTGCCTTGAGTAGCTGCTTCTGCAAGTATGTACTTTTGATTCTTCTCGACACCCCGGTATTTCTAACACTTTTCACAGACCAGATCCTGGAACTCAGGGAAATAAGGATGATTCCTCCTGATCATAAAACCCGTAAGAATGGATGGTTAAAGAATTCAATTAGAGAGGGTCAGGCAGTGGGTCCTAAGTAAGGTCTTATACAAAGGTAGAGACCGCACCAGGAGGCTAATGGATAGAAAGATCAATGGGCACTTTGGAGGCCTTTTTCAAATGTAAAAGGCCATGAGGATCACCTATGAAAACACTCTAGCCAACTCCTTTGTCCCAGAGAAGTGGGAAAAAAATAGAAGGTGAGAGTGAACCTGATTGCGAATTATAGGAAGGATTAAAGCTCAGGCTAGAGGACACAACCAATAGCCTTGGTACTTTTTGATCAATGTTGACACCCCCAAGTCATAGAAGCCCCTAACCTAGCACTCCAAAATGGGGTTTCCTGCTATCAGACCCCCTTCACATTGGGGAGTTCTCTTCTTCTCACTTAAATAAATTCTACTCCATTCACTCTTCCCTTTATTGTCTGTGGATTTATTCTTCAAATTTGTGAGAAAAGAACCCAGAAGGAAATGAGATGATGCCTTCAGACTGCACAACCCCTATATGCCACAGAAGCGGGGAATCTACTTTCATCTCAAAATTCCAATTTCACTGACCTGATGACTAATAGCTTTCTAGAAAAAAAAAGTCTTGAGGCCTGGTAGTATAAGTCCTCCAATTTATTTTCTACTTTTTAAAAATTGCCAATTCTATTTAAAGTAATTTGCCTTTATATACATGAATTTTTAAAATCAGCTCATCACAACATTCAACACCATGTCGTTTAAGATTTCATGTGCTTATAAACAGGCTTTATGTAAAGATATTTGCAGGCCATGAAGGACCAACGTAATTTTAAAAATACTAAGAAAATGTGGCTGCATATCAATTTATTCACTTTCACTGTTATGTAACGTTATGGGTGGTGATTATTTCAAAGTTATTATATTTCATAATTTATATATTTGTGACTATTCTATAATGTATGTGTTGGTGACCATACTTCAGTGTTTTTGTTATTGTTTTCTTGTTAGGAACACAGTGCTGCTTATTGAATAGTATTTGCCTGCTCTGGAACATGTGTAGGAGTTTCTTGTATGCAGTCTTAGCAAATATACTGAGTCATGGTTTGGTAGAAGTTTAACTTTATTGCTGGGTTTTCTAAAGTAATTGAACTAATTTATACTCCCATCAGCCATATATAAGAGAGCCTATTTATCCTCATTCTCCAATATTTGGAGTTGTCACACTTACTAATTTTGCCAGTTTAAATAGGTGGAAATTGATAGCCATGCCTGTAGCCATCTTGGTTTCTAATTCCTTAGATGAGATTTAGATAGGGATTTAGGATAAAGAGGGAGATATACCGAGTTTCAAATGAAATACCCATGAGTCACTGAAATGCAGTAAGGACTTAGGAAGAGTTTAACTCTTGAGCAAGGTACAGTTGGTCCATGCCCTTGTAAAATGAGGAAAATTATCAAGTACAGGGAAAACCGGCATGAAATTGTGTGGCTCCCCCTGGCTCCATCTCCAGTCCAGCTCCTAACTACTGCCCCTCTACAGATGTTGGACCCTCCCAATTCTAATCCTGTAAGGTGCTCAGTTGAAAATAGCTCCTTCCACTTTTCCTTGGAACATCTTTTTTTTTTTTTCTTTTTTTTTTGGTACTGCGATTGAACCCAGGGGCACTCAACCCCTGAGCCACACCCCCAGTCATATTTTGTATTTTATTTAGACTGTATTTTATTTAGTGCCCTACTGGAACACCTTCTAATGAATTGAATTTTCTTATTTTAAGGTAGTAAATTTTATCTGGAGAATTTTTTCTATTAATTCTTTGTCTTTAATTTTTAGTATATTTTTTTTTAACTTTTGTGGATACAAGTCTTACAGAACATCTTTTTAAAAAATGTATTCATATGTTTGTTATGGTTTTTGCCAGAGTAGTATTTAGACTTATTTCATATTTATGCTTAAGTTAATATGTCAAGTTGTACATTATTCTATAGATTCCATAATTTGCAAAAAAATTAAAATTTCATTTGTTACTAATTCCCAAATTGTAAAAACTGCTCTGGGTATTTTTAAATATAAGTTCTTATATCCTCTGTCTTCTACCTTACTATTCCAGTTAAGTTAAAGGGACTAGAAAAGGGAAAACCTTGGTGAACATCGGTCTTAGAGAGGCTTATTTTAAGTTATAATTTGGAGTTTGCTTACTTCTTCATTAAAAATCTACCTACGGGTCTGTATGTTCGAGAAGGATCATATATGTGCACAAGTCAATTCGTGAAGCCAAAAACTGCAGGTGTAAATATGCCACGAGGATCCATTTCAAAACGCTGCTTCCTCTTGCCAAGGTCAGGGCAGCCATGCCTGCTCTCATGAAGTAACCAGAGAATCCAGTGTCCTCTCTCAAAAAGGCAGCCTTGTTTACAACATCACATTTCAACGGATTTTTGTTCTTTTCTTTCTTTGCAATGATGGAAAAAAAAAATTTTGTTTATCATTCTAAAACCAACATGACTCTTCTTCCTATGAACAGTTTGGAAAGAGAGAAAAAAGTTGTCTTTACCCAGAAAAATAGACCTTTCCTCTTAGAGCATGTTTTTATGTTCACAGAAGTTGAGAAAAGGGGTACAATGTCTTCAGGTTTCCCCACACTGGAGATTGATTGCTAAGTGGAATGCTTCTATATTTTGCTGCTCAAACTGAACTGATGTAGGAGTGCTCTTACTTACTCATTTAATTTACCAAGTGTATTTAGTGGTTAGTATTTCTCACCTTATGGTCAATTTATACTGCCCTCAGTGTATGTAATTAGGATAAAACCCAAGAATGGAGGGCTTTAAAAAGGAGACAGGCAAGAACATGCAGAGAGGGATGAAGCCAGATTTGGGCAACAAGACTTTCGTGATCTGTTTAGTTTTGTTTCAACCATCAGCCCCAAATGCCACCCTTTTGACCTGAGTACTCCATCCTTAAATGGTAAACTAAACATTCATGAAAATTTAATGGTGAGGAAATTAGTACCTTCTTATGTTTCAGTCTGTGAAATGGCACCAGGGGAGACTTTCAGTGGCAGGCAGAAGTGTGTGGATCAAACCTGAAACCTTTGTTCCTTCAACCTGTTTCCACCTAGCTGAGCCAGTCGGCAGGCCACCCACCCAGACATCCTGACAGAAGGCCTCCAGGATGCCACCCAAAAAAGGTATTTCAAAACAGAGACCTGTTTGTGGAATACTGTTCCTTCCTTAGAGGTGTAAGTTTGTTTGTGAAGTTGTTTCCTGATTTTTGTAGGATTTTATATGTATGTATATATGTATATAGTGTTTTATATATATAGAGAGAGAGTTAGATATATTTATATGTATATAAATATTTTATATATATTTATATATATATATATATATATTTGTAGATAGATTCCTTTGTTTCTTGAGAAATTAGGAAGGTTTAATTTTCTTCAATTTCTTTTTTTAAGGATGTATTTTACCAACAGACAACAGTTAGAATTTACCTTTCTTTCATGCTAGAATACAGTAGAGAAAGCAAAATATGCTCAGATTTCAGCCCCTCAACTGAAGTTGCAGCTTCTGTCCCAAGCTATGACCTATTGTCAGAGTGGTGTGTGGGACGGCTTCTTGAAGGGGACTTGTTCTACTTCAGTTTATGCATTTAAAAAGGTTCTGAGTTAAGTAAAGTTGAGGAGGGGAGGAAACAGATGAAGACAGGGAAAGTGAAGAAAAGACACATGAAATCACACTGCTGGGGTTATTAGTGGGCAGAGATGAGAACTGTCATGCCATCTGGTTGTGGTTGCTGTGACTGACCATGGAGTACATTTTCAGTACCGTGTGCATTACAGTGTGGTGTGGTCAGCAGTCATTCTGTGATGTTTATGTGGTTTACATTCGGATGTGTTCTCGGCAACATTTCAGTCCCCAGTCTACCAGATAAACTGGTAGAACTTTCAAACAGGTAAAACCTGGGCATACATATTTGCTTTTCAGTATAGCTCATGTCATCCAGGTAGTCTTGCCATCAGTCATTCTTTTAGCTGACTCGTTTAATCCTAGACTGGAAAGTGGAGACAGAGACCTCATTTAGAGATAATCTATTAAAGCCATCTAGCCTCGGGGCAGTATCTTGGGAATCTGAGCAGGATCCTATTCAATACGCTCATCTATTTTATTAATTTCCAACATCTTGGGAATCTTGGGAGCATTCTTATTGAAGCAGGTGGTTGCTTTCAGAAAACAATAATAAAAAAATACACACTTCTTGTGAGGATCTGTACACTTACCCCAAGAAACTACTGAAATAGTCCAGAGTTGCATATTAGATTTCAGCAGGTTGGAGTTGGTTTTCCATTAATAACAACCTTCTCAGGCTGAGTCTTGGTGTTGGCAGGGACTTTTATATCCTCTTTTTTTTCCCCTCAAGAAAGGTTAGAATTGATTATTATTACTTTATTTATTTAGTTTTTGGTACCAGCAATTGAACCCAGGGACACTCAACCCCTGAGCCCCATCCTAATGTTCTTTTATGTGTTATTTTGAGTCAGGGCCTAAGTTGCTTAGGGTCTCGCTAAGTTGCTGAGACTGACTTTGAACTTGTGATCTTTCTGCCTCAGCCTGCTGAGCTGCTGGGATTAGAGGCATGTGCCACTGCCTGATACAATTGATTATTCTTAATGATTATTAATACTGCCTATTTATCATTAAACATATTGCTTTTTCAATTATAGGTATCAACATTGAATAGTGTTATTTTGATTATGAATGTAATATTTATAGTTGCAAAAATACATACATTTTAGAAAAATATATTAAATCATGCTCCAAAACACGTAGAATCTTACCACCAAAAGGATGGTATTTAGGTATATCCCAGATGTTTTCTATATTTGATTTAATAAAATAGACATAATGTAAAATGTAAGTCAAAACCCACACATTGTGCCCCTTAATATATCATATTTATAATTATTATTTGTCAGTTATGAATAAAAATGGATAAAAATCAATCCATAAATGAATGTAGTTTTTAAATTTTTTTTTTTTTAGATATGCATGACAGTAGAGTATATTTTGACATATTTTGACATACATGGAGTATTACTTGTTCTAATTAGGATTCCATTCTTGTAGTTGTACATGATGTGAAGTTATACTGATGGTGTATATTCATATAGGAACATATGAAAGTTATTCATTCTACTGTTCAATTAATTCTACTATCTTTCCTATTCTCATTCCCCCTACCTTCTCTTCATTCCCCTTTGTCTAATCCACTGAACTTCTGTTCCCTCCCCTTTCCCTTATTATATGTTAGTATCTGCATATCAGAGAGAACATTTGACCTTTGGTTTCTGGGATTGGCTTACTTCACTTGACTTGATAGTCTCCAGTTCCATCCATTTACTGGCAAAACTCATAAAGTCATTCCTTTTTATGACTGAGTAATATGCCATTGTACCACATTTTCTTTATCCAATCATCTGTTGAAGGGCACCTAGATTGGTTCCACAGCTTAATTCACAGTATCTAAGCTGTGGAACCAATGCTGCTGTAAATGTTGATGTGGCTGCATCATTATAGTATGCTGATTTTAAGTCCTTTGGATAAGTACCCAGGAGTGGGATAACTGGATCAAATGGTGCTTCCATTCCAAGTTTTCTGAGGAATCTCCATACTGCTTTACGTAGTAGTTACACAAATTTTCAGTCCCACCAGCAATGTATAAGTGTACCTTTTCCTCACATCCTCACCAACATTTATTGTTGCTTGTCTTCCTGGTCATTGCCATTCTGACTGGAGTGAGATAGAATCTCAGTGTAGTTTTAATTTGCATTTCTCTAATTGCTAGAGATGTTGAACATTTTTTCATATATTTCTAGACTGATCATATTTCTTCTTCTGTGAAGTGTCTATTCAGTTCCTTTGCCCATTTATTGATTGTGTTTTTTGTTTTATGGTGTAACAGTTTTTTGAGTTCTTTATATATCTTGAAGATTAATGTTCTGTCTGAGGTGCAGGTGGTAAAGAGTTTCTCCCGTTCTGTAGGCTCTCTTTTCACATTCTTGATTATTTTCTCTGCTGTGAAGACATTTTTAGCTTGATAACATCCCATTTATTGATTCTTGATTTTACCTCTTGTGCTTTACAAGTCTTGTTGAGAAAATTGGTTCCTAAGCTGACATGATGTACCTTTGGACCTTTTTCTTCTAATAGGTGCAGGGTCTCTGATCTAACAACTAGGTTCTTGATCCACCTTGAGTTGAGTTTTGTGCAGGATGAGAGATAGGGGTTTAATTTCAATGAATGTAGTTTTATAGACATTGTTGAGGTTTCATAAGACAGAAAAAGAATAATAGCTTTGTCTCTTTAGATCCACATAATGTCCTTGTATTATAAAAATATTTTCCATTAGTGAGTTCTTATGACAAGCTAGGACCTATATAATGTGCAGTGATGGGTCACCATGTTGGCTAGAAGTGAAGCAATGACAAGTGGTTTCTTACCATGATGGCTACCACTTTCAACAGTCTGTGAAGGGAGGGAGCAGTCCAGTTGTGTGTACACTGCTCAGTTTGCTGAAATGCTCCACATGGGACCCAAGAAAAAACTGGCCTACAGGAAGGTCATGAAAAGACGAAGGAAGACAAGCACATGTACCTAGATCCCTCTTGTCTCCTGCTTAGACTTGAAGGAGGGCCCTGAAGTGTATACCTCTTTATTGAGACATTAACATGATCTAAACCCAAATTGACATAGGCAGTAAAATATATCCCTTTGAAGAAGTTTAATCTCTTAAGGTGTTTTTTTTTTTTTTCTCTCCTGTTAACATATTCTACAGTTCAACAGTTGTTTCAATTTGGAAATTTATCCTTAATATTAACCTAAACATTTCATTTTAGTGTGTGAGAATTCTTCCTTCCTTTCTGGTTGTGGTATGGTGTGCAAGAGAGTCATTTCTATAAGCATCCTCTTATCTCTTTGTGTTTGAACAAACTATATCTTTCATTTTAACTCACTTAAAACAATATCCAATGTATCTATTGATTGTTAAAAGTAACAAAACATACCGTAGACTTTTTAAGTTCAAGAAACTCTTAACCTCTTTGATGGATCAGACAAATACATAGAAAAAGTTAAAAAAAAAATACAAGATTATAGTGTTTGCATGCAGCATATGAAGTATGAATTGAATTGTAGAGGCAATATGTACTATGCACTTTTTGTTTCCTAGAAACAAGAAATCTTTTAATCTTCTCTGACTGTAGTGACCATTCTTCGGGGTTATCTAGATCATCCCTTTGCTATGTAGCTGCAACATTTAGGAATCACATCAGTTCTGATTATGCTGGGTAATGACTTCCCAATCCTGGCTGTTCCAGTTCTGGACATGCATACCAGACCTGTACTTGGTTTTCTTGAAATGTAGGTAAAGGAACAAATTTTGAAATCACATAGAACTAGGTTTGAATCCTTTTTCCACTTCTTATAAGCTTTATATCTTGAGTCAGTGTATTAATTAAGGGCAATTTATTTGAAAACAATATATTCCAGCTAAACTAGCTTAAACTAAAAATAGCAGAAAGTGACTCATGAAACCCAAAGGCAAGAATGAAGGTTAGCCTCAGGATCAGGTAGAACCAGAAAACACTGTAGCAAACCCAGGGAATTTTCTTTGCTGCTACCTTCTCCTAATCTGCTTCAGTCTTTCTGGCCCCATATAGTTTTCTCTCTTTTATAGGAGCTCTCTTTTATAGTAAGGCAGACTAGTGCTTTAAGTTTTCAACTTCTCAGCTAGGTGAACACATACATATATGTCAGGGTTCCACTCACAGAAAATGGGGTGGTGTTAGGAAAGTTCCCAGAAACACAGGAAACTGGACAAATAAAATGACAATTGTTCACTATCACTAATTATTTTAGTCTATCTTGCCCGTAGAATGGAGGTAATACCTATTTTACTGTGTAAGATCTGATAGGAGGAATTTCATAACTCCTAGTTTCTGTCCTTAACTCTTCCTCCTTCCTTTTTTTCTAATTAACTTTTCATTTTCTTTCCTAGACAAATTTCTGCTAAATCTGGTTTTAATATGTGATACCTACAATAGGAATACATTTTCATGAAACAGATTATTGAAAACAGCTTAGATTTCTATCCTTTTTAAGGCAAGTATTCACATATTCCTTCGGATCCAAGGACATGCAGTGGGAAGAAGTGGGGATTGAGTAACTTTGATGATTGTTCTCTGAAGAAAGTTGCTTGCTGGGATGAGATCTGTGCAGCTACAGAGGCAGCCTGAGGGGTGAACTTTGAGGTAGCACCTAGGGAGTGTGAAAGGGCCCTCAGGAGGATACATTAACTAAGTCAAGTGACCAGAGTATGAAGGTTCCCTCAGGGCAAAACAGAATGGTTTTGAAGAACTCACAAGTTTTCCCAGGCAACAGTCACAACATGCTCAATCTGAATCATCAAAATAAAGTGGTTGTGATAACTGAAAATAATCAGAAAGCTAAAGAATCCACCGAGGGTGAGCAAGGATGCTTAACTTTTTGACCTTCTGTTTCTAATAATCTCATTCTGCTAACCCAGGTCATTTAGGAACCAGAAGCTACATGGTGAGTGGGGAAAGAGGAATCAGTCAGAAGAAATGGTCAGGGAGGAGTTTACATCACTTTGACCACTTAGGTCTCCAAGCCTCAGTTCTTGGCATTGAGGAGGCAGGGCAGGCTCTGAGATTGCAGTTTTAATGTAGACTGGACTGATATCCTACTACCTGCAAATTAATCTGAATCATCAAAATAAAATGGTTCTGATAACGGAAAGTAACCAGAAAGTGACAGAAACCACATGAGTTTTATTTAGGGTTGGAAAAGTGATTAAAGGTGGTATTCATTCACCTTTTAAACACATGACCTCCACTTAATAAAGTGAACTATACTTATAGTTAGTAGGGTACATAGTAGGTTTTGATAAAGTACCCATTTTTTTTTCTTCAGAAAAGTAGCTAAAAAGCAAGATAGTTAAAATATTTCTTATGAGTGGTTGATCCATTGTTATCTGCAGTCTATTCTGCTTGAGATCTGATTTAAGTAAGAATTTCTATTTGTGATTCCTGGACCTTGATTTCTGGTGAGAGTTTGTAGTCATTGCTTTCTGACCCTGAGAATAACTGCATGGTGCTATCAGTATTTTCTACTCCTGAAAAGTAATGATCTTTCTTATTCCTCATGTCTGTCCTTTTTCCTTGAGAGGAAGTGTGGTCCACATGCCATAGATTGAGAGGCCTTCTTACCCCCTTGATATTACGGTTCTCTTCTGCTTAAAATCTGGACTGAAAATGTACCCTCATTATGCAAAGCCACGACACTTTCTGGGTAATAAACTACTAAATAGTCTTCTCAACAATAATGCTTTTTGTTTTCCTTTCTCTTTGTTTCATTTCATGGTCAATATCAGTGCAAGTTAAACTTGTCACAAGTCCAAGGCTTCACATATGGTGATTTTGTGGAATTCAATTTTCTACTTCAGATATCTTTCCTTTTCCTTGAACTTACTGAATTATATTTAGGTCTATTCTCCAGTTTTAAACATATGCTTTTTAATATGCGATGACCAGCACAATACCATCTCCTCCTCCAATTCTGTCAACTTTGGAAAAATAATCTTTATTTTTGACTCAAAGAAAAAAATCTTTCTTGTTTTTCTACTTCTGCTCCAAAAAGTTTTCCAGAGAGTTTCTGAGTTTCTCTGATTCTACATACAGACATATTGGTAATATTATCAGAATTCTTAGAAAAATAAATTTCTACTTTTTAAATATTTTGATGGAAATATGAATGAATAAGTTTCTTTTTGCAAAAACATCTTTTGGACCTTGTTGGAGATGTTTGAAAGTCCTAGTCAAAATTATCAATATCCAAGATGTGGTCCTCCTGTGTCTTCCCTGTATTGTAATAATACCACTGTGACCCAGGATCCCGTGCTCTGGGGCTCTCTGTCCTCCATTTTTCACTTTAGCTTAATTCATTCAAGTGTCTGGATGGAAAAACATCAACACATTACAATAATTTACTCCAAGATGTGCTTTGGAGTTTTCAGCCTTGCCTTATAATTTTTTTTAGGTCTTGACTCATTCCTAGAGTATTATTCCATTATGTCTCTTCCATCATCATTAAGGCAAGATGGTTTCTCGTTTCTAAACATCCATCTTCGTCTTAAAGTAAGACTAAGTTCAAATGACAGACATGATAACACACCAGTTTGGGGAATCTAAACATCCCTGGTGTGTCATCATGTCTGCCATTTGAACTTGGTCTTATTTTAAGTTTTATTATCTAATTTGCTTGATCTACTCTCCATTCTCTGTTAAGTCCAATGCATTTTCCATGCTCTAAGTTTTATTTGATGAAACAATCCCTTAGCCCTCCTCAGTCTCAGTTGGAGAGCCCGTTCTTTAAGGCTCAGTTGATTATCACCTCCTCTTGATGTGTTCTTGAATATTCTCAGTACAGCATGACTTCTTCCTCTTCCTACTTCCTGTGGCATTAAGTATTCTTCATTTATATATCACTCTTCTCCAAGTGCTTTGTTGTAGAGATGTTATTTACATTCCTTAAATGAATATTGATCATTTTTTCCAAATACTGAAACACTTAACCAGATTATGCTTTTCAACTTTTCGAGATTCTTTATATAAATTATTTTACACATTCATGAAATTAAATCATATTCTGTTAGATTGTGAACCTGAAAAAAAGTCTAAAGTTGAGGTGAGCTTGCTGTGTTCAGTTTTCTAATTGCTAATACGCTGATAGTTTGTATCTACGGGCCAGTGTGCTATTGCTCTAGAGAAAATCTACATGCAGGGGACTCATGTTCATGATGCAAATGTTGCTTGGAGAGCACCCAGCCCACTGGAGACAACATAGGTAAATAGGCTTGAATATTTCAGCCAGATTTGATAGAATATTTAGATTTTGTCAGGAGAAAAAGTTTTGGAAACTCCAAACAAAACAAAATCCACATGGGAATGCTTCTGCTTTCCAGAACTTGAATCTCTTTACACGGAATATATGGTAAGCACTGCCATTGCTTCCTTTTTGGCTTCCATTTTCCCTGCTACTTTTCCTGATTGCAACCTCTGTTTTGATTCCTCTCGTTTTCCTTCAAGGGTACCAGGACCATTGCTTTGGCTACTTGCTCTGCCCTGAGAGCCATTTTGTTTCTTTAGGAAGCCTGTGTGCATGTGCCAGATCTCATTTTTTAATTCTTTGATGTTCGATAGCGCTCAAATTTTGGTTTTGTTTTAAATGGTATGAAAGGAAATGTGCTCACTTTATAAGTTGTATAAGGAGAAGTGTGTTGCCATTTTTAAGGAAAGAAAAGTGAGAAAATTCTGCAACAGTATATCTTAGTTATAAAAAGTCTGTAATCAAGATTCCTCCAGAAATGTCAGGATGAATTACTGGACTGCTAATTGCACTGGAAAATCTGGGAAAGCAGGTATAGAGTTAACCTTTTAAATGACATATTCCTGTTTGCCAAAAGGATAGTTAGTCTTGGTAAATATTTATTGACTGGAAGATGAACTGTATGAATAATGAGTGGAGTGAACCTGAATTTTATGATACCTCTTGAGACTTGTTTAAGTGGTCATAAGAAGAGGCGTTTCTAGTTTAGGTTTCTACTCCTGCTTCCAGGGATGTTAGAAAAGGAGATTGACCTCTGATGCTATTTCAACAGTAAGTTATGTGGATTAAAATACAGAACTCAAGGAAGTAAGTCTATTTTTAGATCCAGTAACTTATTAGGTAAGCTGCTGTAGAAAATGGTGCAAAGATATTTCACACACAGAATGTCACATTCAGGGTGCTTTAGCACTGCATTCAGATGGCCTGGGTGGGACAGTGGGGAAGCACCTGTACCTTGAAATAAACCTTGACAAGTCTGGCAACTGGTGACTCAGCCTGTGATCAGGAGGCCTGAATGTAATGTCTGGCACCGTGATGCTACCTTAGCTTACAGACTTGTAGGTAAATCTGTCAGGGCTGTAATTCATTTGTTTCATTTTTAAAAATCCGCTTAGCTTTTTGTTCCCCACTAAATTTCCTCTGGTCTATATCTAGATGTACATGAAGGCACTAGATGCTATCAGCATCAGCTGCTAAAAGGGAAGATAATCCCACTTAGAGTGAGAGGCCTTTGCTTTCTCTAGGAGCAGGAATGACTTGCAAAAAGATTTGAAAATTCAATAATTATAGGATTAAGGCATCTGAAATAAACGTTAGAAACAAAAATAAATAAATAATAAATAAATAACCAGGCTATTATAGTTTGATTTCAATACCCTTTTCTCAATAACTGATAGAACAAGCAAAGAAAAAGAAGCAGTAAGCATACAGAATTCCACAACACTATCAACTTTGAACTAATTGATATTTATATAACATTTCACTTAAGAAAAGCAGGATACACACTTTCTTCAAGTGCACACAGAAACTTTAACTAGATAAATCATATTCCAGGCCAAAAATAAATTTTAAAAGATTCAAATAATAAAAAAATATATTTCAACAGAAGGAATTAAGTTGGAAATCAATACAAAAATTTCTGGAAAAAAATCCCCAAGTATTTGGAAACTAAATATCACACTTGTAATGATGCACAAGTCAAATAAGAAATCAAGAGAGACATTTGAATGTGTTTTGAACTGAATTTAAATAAACAAACACAAAAACACTCTACATTTTTAAAGATGTAGTGAAAGCAGTATTTAAAAGAAAACCTATAGTATTCTGTGTCTATATCAGAAAAGTCTGTGATCTTAGGTTCTCCCTTAGAAACCAAAAAAAGAAGAGCCAATGAAATCTGAAATAAGCAGAAGAAAGTAATAAAGACCAAAACTGACGTAAATGACATAGGAAACACAAAAACAAAAGAGAAAATTAAGGATGCAAAAACTTGTTAAGATCAATAAAATTGATAAACCACTGACCAGACCTAGAATTTATCAAGAGGAAGTAACAATTTTAATGAAATTATTCATTCATCTAATCACAGAACACAGAAATGAAAGAGGTGAGATCAAAACCTCTACAGATATGAAAACAATAAGGTCATACTGTGAAAACCTCTTGCCAATAAATTTGGCAAATAAGATAAACTGAACAATTACTGGTAAGACATAACTTACCAAAGCTCACTCAATAAGAAATTGACAACCTTAATAGCCTTGTATCTATTTATAAAATTGAATTCATGGTTGAAAACTCTCCCAAGGTCTGATGGATGCTTTAGAGAATTCTACCAAGCACTTAAGGAAGAAGTAATTCCAATTGTGCATAAACATTTCTAGTAAATCGAGGAGGAGGAAGCAGTTTCCAACTTTCTCTGTGGCCAGCATTACTCTAATACCATAACCAAAGACACTCCAATAAAACAAAACCACAGACCAATATCTATAAGCAATAAACAATCAGAAATTGAAATTTAAAAAATATCACTTGCAATATCAAGAATAAGAATTACAAAGTACTTAGGTACAAATCTGACGAAAGTGATAAACTTGAATCTTACAAACTACAAAACATTGAAAGAAATTAAAGAGGGTAGGAGAAAATGTATGTACCTGATTTGCAAATTGGAAAATTCAATATTACTTAAGATATCAACTCTCCCCAAGCTGATCTGTAGATTGAGCACAATTCCAATTAATAGCTTTGGTGGCTTTTGGAAACGTCTGCATAAGTTGACAAGTTGATCCTAAAGTTTATATGAAAATCCAAAGGACTTACAAGAGGCAAACAATCTTTGAAAAAGAGGAACCAAGTTAGAAGGCATATACTTGCCCTCAAGGTTAATTATAAAACTACAGTAATCAAGATGATGTGAGATTGGCATAATGATAGACAAAGAAATACAATTTCTAGTTCATGAGAATTATGTATCCTAAAAGAAGGCGGCAGGTGCTTATTAACTTTCCCCTGCCCATCAGGATATTCTGAAGCAGTGGTTCTCAGAGAACCAGCCCCAGCATAAGCAAAAACTTCCTCTGGAAGTTTTTAGAAAAGTCAACTATTGGGTCCACCCTAGACCTACTGAACCCAGACCTTCCTGGGAGGCCTAGGAGTCTGTGTTTTTACAAGCTCTCCAAGAATAGTGATGTATATTAAAGTTTGAGAAACAGCTTGACTTCTCCCTGCTAGGAATCCTCCAGGATTTAGGAGATAGGAAAAGTAGTTTGGAGACATTTGAAGGATTCAGCACCATAGAATGAAGAGGAAAACTCTGGGCCTTTGTCCATGAAACCCACTAAAATATACTCTCAGTGCTGCCAGGCTGAGCTGATGAATAAAAAATAAGTTAATCTCATATCCATCAGGCTATTGATGATTTTGCTTCGGGGCAAGCAAACAGCTTTACCAAGCACAGACAATTGACACAATTTGTTCTTTGGAACTAACTTACTGTAAAGAGATACTTGAGAATCATGAAGAAGTTGTGGAAAGATAGCCAGGATTCTGAATTTTTTACTAAGTCTTTAAAATTTTTTTTCTCCTTGTATGTGTCTCTGTCTCCTCCCCTACCTGCACACAACTATATACAAATACATTCACAGTGAGATTCCATGACTCATGAGACAGGATGATATTTTGATGTTTGAGTGGTAAGATGATTTTGAAGAGCCAGAAGTGAAGTTCTATGAGCCATGAATTAGCTTCTTGTGAATACTTGAATGCATTTAGGAATCTGAGTAGTTTCTGAGGCTACCATCTGAATTCTAGCCCTAACCTCAATCATTTGAGAAATATAGTGTATTGAATTAGAAAACTGGGCTTAGTGTACTATGGTCTTACTTTCTGGAATTGTGATATGGCATGTCCAATACTGATGTGATTCTTTCTGTATTGTTCAGAGTTCAGTTGTCCTAATATGGTGAGACAGGTTGCTGAGAGGCCAAGAAAGATACCCAGAAATGGGATATGAGATGGAAGGTTTATTGAAAATGCTTATTAAAAGCATTTGGACAGATGTACCTTTGCCTCATGTAGTGTCTTTGGGGTCATGCTGGGAAGTCCAGCGGTGATAGGCTGAACAGGTGAATCTCTCCTTCTTGCAGTTTCTCTGGTGCCTCAAAGGAAAGCAGTACCACCTACTCCTCACATGGTTTTTCCTGGGGTGGCCACCTGGATGAACACCTCCCTCTCCGTTGGTCCCCTGATCTGCACTGGCTACAGGGAGAGGCATTTTATAGTTAGGCTACAGAAGCAGTAACATCATGAATTCGCTGTGTTCCTTGTGCAACCATCATCCCAAGGAGAAACTGTCCTGGCACACAGTTTTCTACAGATAACATGAACTTGTCCTAATTCCCAGCATACTGGAGAGAAAACCAGTGTCCTTCAAGATCATATGTATCGGACATTCTAGCCAGGCTGGCTCTTATTGTTCCCTTAACTTGGCTGGGTTCTTGGGAACAGAAAGAGGCACTGAGGGACATGGTGTTTTACTCTGCCTTTTCCTTTGAAGATGACACACCATCCCATGTAAGGGATAATGGGGAATTAAAAAGTAATGAGCACTTGCATTATTTGCTCTTTAGCAGGTTCTCTCTTCACCAACATCTGCTTTCCCCCCTCTTTTTTACCAGACTCTTAGAAGACCAGGTTTAGCTCTTATGCCATTGTCCTTCCTTGCAGGATGGGATAGTTGAAATTATAGTCTCAACCTTCTGGTGTTAGGTCAGGATAAAATTGATTACCATCAACTGAAAACAAAACAGAATAAATCACTAATAACCAACATATGGAATATGTTAGCAAGGACAAGGTCCCAAGTCTCAGGATGTCAAGTTCTTACTAAGTGTTCTCCCATCCCACCCCTCTTCTTTTTTCCTGTTGCTTCATAGTCATGATGATCTGTCCTCTAGGTTCTAGAATACTGCCAACAAAAGGGATTCCGAGGCTGGGTGAGGGAGACCACACCGATCCTTCATTCCAGACTGCATTGACACCTATCTACTCCTATGTATGGGACTGATCTTATAACTTCTGTAGCACTGAAAGACTCAATAGCTGCTGGTCCCTTGTTAATTGATTAGCCTAAGCCTGTGCTACAATTGCTCCTCCAATTGCAAACAAGATGGTGAAACTCACTCTTGGCTCAGATGACAAATGTTGTCATGTGACTGCCTCTACTTCACTGTTGATTGACATCATACAGAGGCATGTGTGTCAGAGGAGCTAAGAGTACCAGGAGATAATCTTTTGGAATCTTTTAGATATTTAGAGTGATCTTTTGTTTCTGTTCTTTATTTTTTGGTGAAATGCCAGTTAGTATCATGTCAGGCTAAACATTATGACATTTCTCCTACTTGAGGAGTTCATGATATTAAGGTAAAATTCAGAGTAGTAGTATCTTCCTTACCTAGAATTTTAGATCAAAAATGCCAAATATTGGTATGCATGTATGAAGGCATTTGAAAAGCCCTCACAGACTACTGCAACCTTTGTTCTGTGCCAGCTACTCTACTATGCATATTACATGCATTTGTTGTTGTCATATTTAGTTCTCACAGCAACCCCATATGATGGTTTTTATTCCTTCCTTTCCCTGAGGAACTTAAATAAATTATCCAAAATATAAAATGGTATAAAATTGTGGCAAGGCCAAAACTCAAACAAAGCTGTCTGATTCAAACACACAGGCTCTTTCTGTTAGAGCCAAATGCCAACATGAATCATCTTAAAGACACAGAAAAATAACCCTTTCTTATTCATATTGCTCAGTACTAGGCCAACTGTCAAAATAAACTATTCTGCATGACCATGGTCTTGAAGAAATTGGGATTAATACAAAGGAAATAGTGAGATGTATGTTTGGTTTTTTTTGTATCTTCCGTTTCCCAAAATTTTTGAAATTTAACCAAAGGAAATATCCTGTAACTCCCTAGTGAACATTTCCCCCGACCCCATAATCCTCTCTTGGGCAGGTCTTGTGCCTGTATTTCTCTGGTGAAATTTGCCACATTCTCTCTTATATTTTTATAAGATAAAAATTTATGTTATATAATATAATAATTAAATATATATTTAAATTATATTTTAGCAGATTTGTCTGATTCCATCAAAGTAATCTTGCAGGCAGAGATTCTCAGAATTAATCAGAGTTCTGTCTTTTGCAGTGAATGTAACTGAAGTAGCATGGTCTGAAAACGATATTGGATGTGGAAACAGAAGACCAGAATTGAAATCTTATTTATGTATTTACTGGTTATAGGATCTTTGGCAAATTGCTTTACCTATGTATATCCAGTTTCTTTGACATATTAGAGAAGTTGAAGTAGAATGTACTGATCTCTATACAGTCTTTTCAGGCAAAGAAAAATCTTAGTATAAATCTGAGTTAGTTTAAATATTTCTACATTGAAGACAATGCTACACCTTACAGGACCCGTGAACTATATTAAGAATAGGAATCTTGGAATTTATACTCATGCTTATGATTTTCAACCCTATTCAGACCACTTTCTTGCTTTGTAAGCTTTAGCAGATCACTTTGTTTTTCCAAACCTCAGTTTTATCACTAGTAAAGTAATGCTAGAAAAATTATCTAATTATCTTGTTATGAACATGAAATTAAATGAGAGTAGTTAAAAACTACTCAGCACAAGAAGAGTCTTAATATTTTTTAGTTTTTTTTTAAAAAAGCTATGTAGGGTGTATATTTACACATACATATGTTTGTATATGTATACTCACACACACATACTATATATCTGTATTTTCATTCTTTTGACTATATTGTTTTTTTTTTTATTATCAATTTCACCAAAGAATTGGTTGGCCCTTGTGAGATACACAATTTGACTACTTTTGATTCTCATATGCTTCAGATAGTAAGGTAATTAGAAACCCCTGATGCTGCCAGGTTTGGTGGCACACACCTATAATCCCAGCAGCTGAAGCAAGAGAATCAAGTTCACAAGTTCAAGGCCAACCTTAGCAATTTAGAGAGTCCCTAAGCAACTTAGTGAGACCCTGTATCAAAATAAAAAATGCAAAGGACTGGGAATGTGACTCAGTGGATAAGCACCTCTAGGTTTAATCCCCAGTACCATAAATAAATAAATAAATAAATAAATAAATAAATAAATCCTTGCTTGTACTCTTCAACTAAAATATTTAACAGTCATGACCAAAATGATCACAGGAATAGGATCATTCACAGAAACTCTTTCTTTATTCTCATGATAGTACCCATGGTATCTATGTTATATAGTATCTATGTTAGTTAAATATGTATGTGTTGGGAAAAACAATTTATTAGTACATTTGTGTATAACATTCTCATCTCCCATCCAACTAAAGAAAAATCTATGTATACCTAATTTCTTACTTAATCCTTCCTATAAAATCGATTACATTTGTTCAATGTTCTTTAATTTGCAAGCTAACAAATATTTAACCCCAAAGTCTCTCATTTTGCCCCTGCTATTCAGAAGCAAGCATATGCCAATGCATGGTCCCCCCCCCCCCCCCCCCCCCTTTTTTTTTTCTGGTGTTTAGAATACTCTTTTAAGTGGGACAAATGAGTTTATTTTTCCCCCTTGTGTATAAGATCTAATTTTGCCCAATATAAGATAGAAAATGTAACTACTTTCTTTTCTTCACTTAGATCTCCTCTCTAGAGCTCTGTTTTCTGACTCTGTATTTCTCTAGACCACTCTGTAGGTCACTCCTGGCCCTTCACCCACATGTGTGTGCTCTGTGATCATGTACCTTTTTTTATTCCCTGTTCCCCTCCTGGCTTTGCTTAAAACAAGACATTTGTTATTTATACAAAAGTAATATATCATTGTCTTTGTCTGTTCAGGCTGCTGTAACAAAATGTCATAGTATGCGTAATAGCTTATAAAAAATAGATTTTATTTCTTGTATTTCTGGAGACTGGCACAATCCCGTCACTGGGAGATTTGGTGTATGGTGAGAGTCTGCTTTCTAATTCATAAATGGCCATCTTTTTGCTGTGTCTTTACATGATGGAAGGGGTGAAGGAAATCTCTGGAGTCTCTTTTATAAGGATACTAGTCTATTCATAACCTAATCACATCCCAAACATCTAATATCATCATATCGAAAGTCAGATTTCAATGTGTGAATTTGGGAACATTAACATTCTATCAATAACAATAATCATTAAGAAAAAAATTGTTAATGATTTTTATCCCATTTTACAATTAACGATGATTTTAGTGATTCTTGAAAAACCCTTACATACTTCTTTTAAGAATACCAAACTTCTATTCTTTTTTAATTTGTTCTAATAAGTTATACATGACAGTAGAATGCATTTTGACATATCATGCATAAATGGAGCATAACTTCTCAATCTTCAGGTTGTACATAATGTAGAATTACAACAATTTTGTAATCACATATGCACATAGGGTAATGATGTCTGATTCATTCTACTATCCTTTCTATCCCTGTGCCCCCTCCTCTCCCTTCACTCTCCTCTGTCTAGTCCAAAGTACCTCTATTCTTCCCTAGCCTCCCTCCCCTTATTGTGAATTAGCATCCACAAATCAGAGAAAACATTTGACCTTTGGTTCTTTGGGATTGGCTTATTTCACTTAGCATGATATTCTCTAGCTATATCCATTTTCTGGCAAATGCCATAATTTTATTCTTCTTTAAAGCTGAGTAATATTCCATTGTGTGTATATACCACATTTTCTTTATCCATTCGTCTATTGAAAGGCACCTAGGTTGGTTCCATAGTTTAGATATTGTGAATTGAGCTGCTATAAACATTGATATGACTGCATTAGTATGCTGATTTTAAGTCCTTTGGGTATATGCTGAAGAGTGGAATAACTGGGTCATATTGTAGTTCCATTTCAAATTTTCTAAGGAATCTCCATACTGCCTTCCATAGTGGTTGCAACTATTCACAGTCCCTCCTGCAATGTATGAATGTACCTTTTCCCCACATCCTCACCAACATTTATTGTTGCTTATCTTCCTGGTCATTGCCACTCTGACAGGAGTGAGATGAAATCTTAGAGTAGTTTTGATATGCATTTCTCTAATTGCTAAAGATGTTGAACATTTTTTCATATATTTGTTGACCAATCATACTTCTTCTGTGAAGTATCTGTTCAGTTCTTTAGCCTATTTATTGATGGAATTATTTGTTTTTTTCTGGTGTTAAGTTTTTTTAGTTATTTATATATCCTGCAGATTAAATGTTCTGAGTTGCAAGTGGCAAAGATTTTCTCCCATTCTGTAGGCTGTCTCTCTCATATTGATTATTCCCTTTGCTATGAAGAAGCTTTTTAGTTTGATTCCATCCCATTTATTGATTCTTGATTGTACTTCTTGTGCTTTAGGTGTCTTGTTGAAGAATTCATTCCTAAGCTGACATGGTAGAGATTTGGGTCTACTCTTTCTTCTATTAGGTGCAGGGTCTCTATTCTAGTGCCTGAGTCCTTGATCCACTTTGAGTTGAGTTTTTTGCAGGGGACAGATAGGTGTTTAATTTTATTTTGCTGCATACGGATTTCCAGTTTTCCCAGCACCATTTGTTGAATAGGCCATCTTTTCTCCAATGTATGTTTTTGGCACATTTGTCTAGTATGAGAAAATTGTACTAATGTGGGTTTGTCTCCGTGTCTTCTATTCTGTACCATTGGTTTTCATGTCTGTTTTGGTGACAATACCATACCATTTTTGTTATTGAAGCTCTCTAGTATTGATGCCTCTTATTTCACTTTTCTTGCTAAGGATTGCTTTGGCTATTCTACAGGCCTCTTATTTTTCCAAATAAATTTCATGATTGCTTTTCCTATTTCTATGAAGAATATCATTGGGATTTTAATAGGAATTGCATTGAATCTGTGCAGTGTTTTTGGTAGTATGGCCATTTTGACAATGTTAATTCAGCCTATCCAATAGCATGGGAGATCTTCAATTTCTTTCGTTAGTGTTCTGTAGTTTTCATTGTAGAGGTCTTTCACCTCTTTTGTTAGATTGAGTCCCAAGTTTGTTTGAGACTATTATGAAAGGGGCAGTTTTCCTAATATCTCTTACAGTGGATGTATCACTGATATATAGGAATGCATTTGATTTATGTGATTTATGAGTGTTAATTTTATATCCTGCTACTTTGTTGAATTCATTTATTAATTATGGAAATTTTCTGATGGAATTATTTGAATCTTCTAACTGTAGAATCATGTCATCAGCAACTAGGAATAGTTTTAGTTCTTCTTTTAGTATCCCTTTAATTTCTTTCTTCTGTCTTATTGCTCTGACAGGAGTTTCAAGGACAGTGTTGAAGAAAAGTGATGAAAGGGGGCATCTTTGTCTTATTCCAGTTCTTGGAAAGAACGCTTTCAATTTTTCTCCATTTAGAATGATGTTGGCCTTGGGCTTAGCATATATAGCTTTTACAATGTTGAGGTATATTCCTGCTATCCCTTGTTTTTCTAGTGTTTTAAACATGAATGGGTGCTATATTTTGTCAAATGCTTGTTCTGAATCTATTGAGATAATCATATGATTCTTGTCTTTAAGTATATTTATGTGATGTATTATATTTATTGGTTTCCATATGTTGAACCAACCTTGCATTCCTGGGATGAACTTTACTTGATTATGGTGCACTATCTTCTTACTATGCTTTTGTATGTGATTTGACAGAATTTTATTAAGAATTTTTGCATCTGTGTTCATCAGGGATATTGGTCTGAAGTTTTCTTTTCTTGATGTATCTTTGTGTGGTTCAGGTATCAGGGAGATTCAAGCTTCATAGAATGAGTTTTGAAGGGTTCCCTCCTTTCTATTTCATGGAATAATTTGAGGAATATTCTTCTTTAAAGGTCTTTTAGAACTCAGCTGAGAATCTCTCTGGGGCTAGACTTTTCTTTCGTGGTAGGCCTTTGATGGTGTCTTCTGTTTCATTGCTTGAAATCATTGTTTAAATTGTGTATGTCCTCCTGATTCAGTTTGGGTAGGTCATATGTATCCAGAAATTTGTTGATGTCTTCAAGATTTTATATTTTATTGGAGTATAAATTTTCAAAATAGTTTCTGATTGTCTTCTGTATTTGAGTAATGTCTGTTGTGTTATTTCCTTTTTCATCACAAATTTTAGAAATTTGCGTTTTCTGCCTCTTTCTCTTCATTCGTATGGCTAAGGGTTTATCAATTTTATTATTTTTTTCAAAGAATCAACATTTTGTCAATTTTTTGAATTGTTTCTTTTGCTTCAATTTCATTGATTTCAGTGCTGATTTTAATTATTTCTCATTGTCTACTGCTTTTGGTGTTGATTTGTTCTTCTTTTTCTAGGACTTTGAGATGTAATGTTAGGCCATTTTTTGTTGACTTTCTATTCTTTTAAGAATGAGCTCCATGCAATGAACTTTCCTCTTAGCACTGCCTTCATAGTATCCAAGAGACTTTGATATATGGAATCACTATTCTCATTTACCTCCAAGTATTTTTCAATTTCATCCTTGATTTCTTTTGCTCTCCATTTATCATTCAATAGCATATTATTTGGTCTCCAGTTGTTAGAGTAGCTTCTATTTTTATGTTAGCATTAATTTCTAATTTCATTCCATTATGATCTGCTAGAATGAAAGATATTATCTCTATTTTTTTTTTTTTTTTTTAATTCGCCAAGACTTGTTTTGTGGCACAAGATATGGTCTATTTTAGAGAAGGATTCATGTGCTGCTGAGAAGAAAGTTCATTTGTTCATTGATGGATGAAATATCTATAGATATCTGTTAGGTCTAAATTATTGATTGTATTATTTAGTTCTATACCTCCTTTGTTTGGTTTTTGGTTGGAGGATCTATCCAGTAGTGAGAGAGGTATGTTAAGGTCACCCAGTATTATTATGTTGTAGTCTGTTTGATTCTTGAAAGTGAGAAGGTTTTATTTGATGTATGTAGATGCTCCATTTTTAGGGGCATAAATATTTATGATTGTTATGCCTTGCTGATGTGTAATTCCCTTAAGCAGTATGAAATGTCCTTCTCTGTCCCTTCTGATTAACTTTGGCTTGAAGTCCACTTTATCTGATATGAGGATAGAACCCCCTGCTTGTTTATGTGTTCCATGTGAGTGATGATTTTTTTCCCATCTTTTCACCTTTAGTCTATGTAGGTCTTTGCCTATGAGGTAAGTCTCCTGGAGAGAGCATACTGTTGGGTTTTGTTTTTCAATTCAATCTGCCAGTCTTTTCTTTTGATTAATGAGTTTAGGCCATTAACATTCAAGATTGTTTTTGAGATATGATTTGTATTCCTGGTCATTTTGGTTTATTTTTAGTTTTTAAAATGAACTAGTTTCTCCTTTAGTGTAGTTCCTCCCTTTACTGGTTTTCACTTTTTTTTTTTTTTTTCATTTTGTCTTTATAGAGTATTTTGTTCAGAATGTTCTGTACTGCAGGCTTACTAGTTGTAAATTCTTTTAATTTTTGTTTGTCATGGAAGGTTTTTATTTCACTGTCAATGTTGAAGCTTAATTTTGCTGGTTATAGAATTTTTTGTTTGGCATTCAATTTCTTTCAGAGCTTGATATATATTATTCCAGGTCCTCCTAACTTTGAGGGTCTGGATTGAGAAATCACCTGAGATCTAAGTTGGTTTCCCCAAATACATAATCTCATATTTTTTTCTCACAGCCTGTATGTTAGGCATTTTCATTATAATGTGCCTTAGTGTGGGTCTGTTTTAATTTTGCACATTAGTGGTCCTGTAAGCCTCTTATATTTGATTTTCCATTTCATTATTTAGGGTTGGAAAATTTTCTGATATATTTCATTGAAAAGATTGTGCATTCCTTTGATTTATATCTCCATTCCTTCATCTATCCTGATAAATCTTAAATTTGGTCTTTTCATGTTATCCCATAAAATTCTTGGAAATTCTGCTCATGATTTCTTACCATCTTCTCTGCATGGTCGACATTATTTTCAAGATTATATATTTTTTCTTCATTGCATAAGGTTATATCTTCTAAGTGGTCTAGTCTGTTGGTGATGCTTTCCATTGAATTATTAATTTGGTTTATTGATTCCTTCATTTCAAGGATTTCTACTTGATTTATTTTCAGAATCTCTATCTCTTTATTGAAGTGATCCTCCACCTCCTTAAATTTATCTCTGATTTCACTCCATTTGATGTCATGGATTCATTTAACTATGTACATTCTAAACTCCTCCTGTGATATTTCTTCTACCATATTGTCAATGGATTCTATTATTGGAACATCATGGTTTGTTTGGGGCACTTTTTTGCCTTGTTTTTTCTTGCAGTGTGGATCTGAGGCCATAGAGTTTTTACCTTGTAGACTTATAGTGTCCCTGAAGGTTTCCAGTACCTTGTCTTTAAAGGGGAGACCAATATTAACAGCACCCACTGCAAACAATATGTAGCCTTCAACCAAATAGTTCCTATGAAGACATCTATAGTTTGGTTGCATTAAACATGAAGGATGTGTTCAATTATTGTCTACCATATAAACAGTAAGTTTGCAAAAGTATTTACAATTTCAATTGGTGGACAGAGAGAGAACTAAATTGTTGTAGGATGTGATGTTTACGTGGAAGGAGGAGAAAAAATAGAAGTAAGAAATTATCGGAAGAGTGAAAGATTATTAGAGGTTGGCTAGTAGCAGAAGAAAAGAGAGAAAGAGAATTCAGGGAAACAGGTGAGAGGGAAAATATACATAAAGTAAAAAGTTTAAAAAGAAAAAGAAAAAATATTTTTAAAGAAAAAAGTAAAAATAAATAATTGCATAACCTTATGCAATTATTATATTACAACAAAACTGTAATATACTATTTAGACATCCCAATCCTCAATAAACTGATGAATGAAAAGTACTTGGTATCAAAAATGGTAGAAATGTGAGAGAAAAAGATAAAAAAGGAGTCTTAATGAACAATTGTTTCCATTGGAGTTCAGAAGTTTTTCAGCTTCCCTTCTCAGCAGTTAGATGGTGGTGTGTGGAGTTTGATGCTAGCTGTACCCTCAGGATGGTTGGGGTTGCTAGGGTGAGAGGGTTAGTCCTGGAGTCAGAACTCCTGGAGGCAGGGTGTAGTTTTAGGTATGCTCCAGTCTCTTTGCTGGTTTGGAGATTTTAAGTCAGTGCACCTCCAGGGCCCAGGAATTGCCAGTTCACATGAGAGGACTGCAGCCCAGGAATCTCTGGGTTCCACTCGTGTGGTGTAGGAGCCTGTTCTTAGCCCACTACTTTGCCTGCAGACCCCACAATTCCTGGTCTTTGATTCAGTCTCTGAACACAATGTCTCTCACTGCCGTCCTTTCAAATTCTTGGTCAGGCATTTCTCTCCCAGCCAATCTTGAAAGTAGCCAGATTGGAGGAGGAAGCCAGGTGGGTTTCCATGACCAGTATTTCCATATGTAAACCTCTCTCCATGCTTGATTTTCTGGTCACTTAGGCACACTCTCTGTCATGCAACCTGTGTTTGCCTGGCTCATTTTTTAGGCCAGACTCCAGTCTGTCAGTAATCAGCTTCTCCAGCTGCTGGCCCCCACATCACAACTGCAGAATGGCTCCTTCTGCTGTCCTACATGCATCCTGCAGGACAGAGATGGCGGCTTCCCTCCCATACACGGATGCTGTGCAGCACAGCTTACTGTTTTTTTTTTTTTTGATGAGCATCTCTGATCTCTAAGCTCTTCATACACCAAATGCCTCATTCTTCCCAAGAATGGGGGTTCATTTAATTCCTTTATTGCTTGACTGCATTCACATAGGGACTGTTCTGGTGCGTGCCTCCAGCTATTGTCGCAGCTGTGGGGCTGGGATCTTTCCCCCTTATTTTATTATACAAGATCTCCTGAGTCCCTGATCTGTTTTGAGTGTTCAGTATTAAATTTCAGTAAAGTCCTCCCTACTTTGTGATCATTCACTCACCTTGTTGAAAAGCTGCTTGTCTGCTTTTCTTGGTTTAAGCCACAGATTCACTAGTGAAGTGACCCCTCTATTCTGCCATCTTCCTCCAGTCTCCCCCACCTCTTTTTCTGTTTTATAACTAACTTTTGTTTTGATTTTTTTTTATTTGTTCTTTTTAGGTATACATGATGGTATTTTGACATATTATACATACATGGAGTATAACTTCTTCTCATTAAGATTCCATTCTTGCAGTTGTACATGCTGAGGAGTTTCATTGTATTCATGCACCTACATAGGAAATTTCTGTTTATTCTATTGTCTTTCCTATTCCCATCCTCCCTCCCTTCTCTTCATTCCGCTTTGTCTACTCCAAAGAACTCTATTCTTCTTTCACCTACCCTAATGTGTGTCATCATCCACATATCAGAGAGAATATTTAGCCTTTGTTTTTTTGGGACTGGCTTATTTCACTTAGCATGAGAGTCTTCAGTTCCATCCATTTACTGCCAAATGCCATTATTTCAGTCTTCTTCATGGCTAAGTAATATTCCATATGTATATATACCACATTTTCTTAATCCATTCATCTGTTGAATGGGCATCTAGGTTGGTTCCATAGCTTAGCCATTGTTGATTGCCAGAAAACTTCTGGAATAATAAATAATGAATATTAATAAATGAATTCAGCAAAGTAGTAAGATATAAATTTAACAAACATAAATTAGTTGCTTTCCTATACAACAATGATGAATCAGATGAAAGAGAAATTAGGAAAACTATTTCATTCACAATAGCCTCAAAAAAAAAACAAACAAACTTGGAATCAGTCTAACAAAAGAGATGAAAGACCTCTACAATGAAAACTACAGAACATTAAAGAAAGAAGACCTTAGAAAATGGAAAGATCTCCCATGTTCTTGGCTAGGCAGAATTAATGTAATCCAAATAAATGGCCATACTACCAAAAGTGTTATACAGATTTAATGAAATTCCTATTAAAATTCCAATGACGTCCTCCTTAGAAACAGACAAAACAGTCATGAGATTCATTTGGAAAAACAAGAGTCCTAGAATAGCCAAAGCAGTACTTCACAAGAAAAGTAAAACAGGAGACATCATGATACCTGACCTTATATTATACCACAGAGCTATAGTAACAAAAATGGTATGATATTGGCACCAAACAGATATGAAGATCAGTGGAACAGAATAGAAGACAGAGACAAACCCACATAAATAGTTTTCTCATCCTAAACAAAGGTGCCATACACATACAATGGAAAAAAGATAGCCTCTACTCTTTCTTTCTTTCTTTCTTTTCTTTTTTTTTTTTTTTGGTTTCTTTTAATTCTTCTGTCAAGGCATCTGAAATATAAAGATGATAACATTTATTTTATTAAGTCTTATAAAGAGGCAATTGATGATGTCCAGAAAGTTTGTAGTATCTGTATTGACCAAACAAAATCTGACAAGTAAAAGCAAAAGTTCATTCATGACCATATGCAGTGTGCTGCAGCCTGGCTTTCTTAGGGCAAGGGCGCCTAAGCCCGTGTTCCAGGAAAGAGGAGATGGCAACTTGCCTGTGGTGTTGAAAGTGGTCATGATGAAAAACAGATCAAAAATACTGTTACAGAGCAGAGGCCTGCCACAAAACCGAGGCATCAAGGAGATCCCCTTTTCAGATCCTGATTGCACAATCAAGCTGGAAATATTTCAGACATGTCACTCAGAGAAATATTCATGAGTTTATTAGACAGGATGGGAAAGGGGAAAAGGGTCACTCTCAAGGGAGAGAGTGGGACCACTCAGAGAAGAGGGAAGGCACACACCTGCCTTGCAGTTTTATTTGGGAATCCCAGTGTTACAGAGTGGGGGCCTTTTGAGAAATGGAGGCAATGTGAAAACCCCCTCTGCAACCCCTTGTAAGAACCCAGAAACCACTCTGGACGTGGGAACTCACATAAGAGAGTTTATTAAGCAAACAGGCAGAGTGTCTCCCTGCAGGGTAAGAGAGAAAATGAGAGAGAGAGAGAGAGAGAGAGAGAGATTGAGAGAGAGAGAGAGAACGCATGCACAAGAGAGAGTGAAAAGTCAGGAGAAGAGAGCATGAAAGCAAGGAGGAGAGAGAGAGAAAATGGTGGGGGAGCTATTAAGCGGTTGAATTCCTTGGGCTAACAGGGGACCAATAACGGAGAAGGACACTTGCAAGCTGACTGATGAACCAATAGCCAGCAAGGATGTTCACAGACTGATAAGCTAGGTTGTAAGTTGGGAGGCGGGGAAATGACTGCAGTGTAAAGGGCGGGGGAGCAGCTGTATATTATATTATATCCCTGATCCTTGCAACCAAGTCAGAAAGATTTCAGACATGTTGCTCAGAGTAACGGGAATGAGTTTATTGAAGGGATAGCAAAGGGGAAAAGGACACTCTCAAGGGCAAGAGTGGGCCCTCTCAGAGAGGAAAGGGACAGTGTGCCTCTCCTGTACTCCAGTTTTATTGGGGATCCTAGAGAAGTATCCAGAGAGTCCTGCCCAGATCTACCTCTTGACTTTTGAATGACAGCAGGGTAGATCAGACTTTCCAGTCCCCACTGTCATGGCAACTCTAAGTTTTCTTGGCCCAAGCTGATCAGTTCTAATTAGATTCTTAAACATATATTCTTACAGACTTTAGGAGGAACTATCCTTATCTCCGAGAGGATCAGGATTCTGGTCACAAAAGTCTCCTCCTTCGGGGTAACTTGGGTTTCTCTTATCAACATTATCTTGGGCCTGCATTTCTCCTGGTAATTTGCTGAGGAATGTGACATATCCTGTCTACTGAGGCCAGGCCTGGCTGCAGGTAAATTGCTTCTTGGAAAGGAAAGCATGTGGGGTCAGTACAGTGGGCCCATGTGATAGCCTTATTCTCTTAACCTCATGTTCTCACCATCCTCATCTGTTTGTTTCCTAACATCAAGGAAGTTTCCAGAATATTCCACAGAGGTTCACCTCCTGGCTTTTTTTTTTTTTTTTTCTTTAGTTATTTATTTTTTACAGACTACATTTTGATTCATTGTACACAAATGGGGTACATCATTTCGTTTCTATGATTGTACACGATGTAGATTCATACCATTCGTGTAATCGTACATGTACATAGGGTAATGATGTCTGTCTCATTCCACCATTTTCCATACCCCCCCACCTCTCATTTCCTTCTACATAATCTAAAGTTCTCCATTCTTCTCTCACCCTCCCACCCCACCCCGACTGACAGCCGACTTTCAAGTCCCTTATAGCACATGACAACTCTAGGTCATTTTGGTCCATGATGACTGGCTCTAATTGAAACCTGTTCTCACAGATTTTATGGTTAGGGAATTATCTTTATCTCCCTGAGTTCTGGGACCTGGTCTAGGTAAAGGTCCCAAAAGTCTCCTCACTCCCTTTCAGAGTAACTTGATCTTCTTATTGGCATCTTAGGCCTGCATTTATCCTGCAGATAGCAGGTCCTTTGCTGAGAAACGTAACATAGCCTGTTGACTTAAACCAGGCAGGGCTGCAGGTGCGTCTCTTTTTTAAAAAGGGAATACATGGGGATCAGAACAGTGGGCCCAGTTTATAGAATTATTCCCTTAACCTCATGTTCCCAATGCTCACATGGGTCTATTCCCTACCAGATATAAAATAAGTAGGCCTTGGTAATGGTTTTGGGTGACTTCAAGGTAAAAGTAAAATCTACCATTTACTATCTTTGTGAACTGAGGCCATCTACCCACTTACACTCTCTAGTTCTCTGATATCTCTTCAGGAAAATGGGAATAATATGTCTACTTCATAACAGTTTTATTAGGCAATAAAATCCTTCATTAAGAGCAAAACAAAGCACTGTCTGGGACTCCTGGGTCCAGAATACCTACTATTCTAAAAGGATATCAAAGTCAGTATATGTTCTGACCAGGAAAGAGGGCAGAAATAATATTTGTACCCAAACTACCTCTTTTGATCACATTTAATTCATAAAATTAGTTTCTAATGGACATTATTCAAATTACCAAACCATTTGATGTTAAGCTGGGATAGAGAGGGCTGAAGTGTTTCTGGCTAGTTTTTCAGATGTGTAGTCTCCATTCTAACACTGTGGAATACTAACTAGAATATTCAGATGCCACTAGCTTCCCCTGGGATATAAATTAACATGAATACCACATTTTATATTAGCAATTTTAATTACATTACGGGCCATTTAGAAATTACTTATTGGTTTAGTCTTACTGAACATTATAAGTTAAACCTGTGGGGGAAAAATTGGGATGGATGAATGGTCACAATTCTTATAAATTTATGAGGACACCTAGCTTTCAGTTTCTTTTTCATTAAGTGATGACTGTGTTCACTAACACTCCTCTTAGCTGGGTAACAAGTCCTATAAAGTGTGACTTCCCCCAAGTAACTAAAGGGCAGAAAAAGAATTATTCATTTCAGATAATGACTTGATTTCCCCTCCCCCCCCCTTTTTAGGAAAAAAAAAAAAAAAAAAAGAACTGTATCACTCTATCCTTCTCAGTGCTGTTACTATTTGTCAGAAAGACAGATCTTCTAAATTCCAGGAAACTACAAGTTCCAGTCCCAGGTCTTCTCTCTGTATCTTCAGTGGCAACACCTCCCTCACCACCAAGCCTTCAACTGTGACTCTTCCCTGCCCCCACTGCCTTTTGTTCTCTAGAAGACACTGATTAACATTTGCTAATGTATGCTAATGAGCATTAATTACCACCTCGGATGGGAACAAAAGCAGCTCTGCAGAGGAAGGGTAAAGATGCCCAGGAGTTTAGCCAGCCTGTCCAGGCTGCTTTATGCCCTTGAACAATGCCTGCTTTCACTGTCTCACAATTCTGTAGTGTTGTTTTGTATTTTCATTTTGTTTGTTTATCCATGGATCCTGACAACCATTCTTCTTTATCACTTAGAATATTGCAGAGATGCTATGGAGAACAGAAAGACTTCTTTTTTGTTCTGAGTAAGCCAAGAATAAAAGCATGGATGCTAAGGGTTTACAACACACATTTGTATTTTCATCTGGTTGTTATTTTGGTACGCTATTACTATAAAAGGTCTTAGCCACAAAAACGCAGCACGAGGGAATGT
Source organism: Sciurus carolinensis (assembly GCF_902686445.1). Taxonomy (NCBI): domain Eukaryota; kingdom Metazoa; phylum Chordata; class Mammalia; order Rodentia; family Sciuridae; genus Sciurus; species Sciurus carolinensis. The sequence goes on from NC_062226.1 coordinate 73,681,461, forward strand.
ATTTGGGTTTCACCACACTTATTGGCAGTGGTTGGCCTTCTTGGTGGAAATTGCAATGTGAGAGCACACACTCTGAGTATGTATTATGATAGCACGGGCTAAATAAGAAATGTTCCCTCCCCCCAAATAATATAAATGCAAAGAAAACAAGACTCGCCATTTGCTTTTTTGTAACTTCAGAGAACTCTAAATGCCTTTGTAAATAAGTATTTATTTATTGAACATATAGTTATTTTTTTTAAAGCCGACTGTCCAAACCACATAGAATAAGAACGTTTTTTGTTCTTTTTGTAGACAGATGGTGTCGTGAAATATATAATTGCAGTTTCTCACAAATATTCCAGCCTGTAATTCGCCACTTGAAGAACTATGCTTCAACATTTCATATTTGCTGTTCGAGCTTAGGGGTGGGAGAATTTGGAAGCATACCAGCTACTCACTTCGCTCAGCCTGGGTTTAATTATACTTTCGTATAATATAAGCCAAAGGAAAAAGTTGCAAGAAAATTTGATGTGCATCTCTTTCTTCTCGGGGTGTGTGTATATGTGTGTGTGTTTATATTCATTTTAAAAAGATAGAAAGGGTATCTTTATTTTAAGTGAATTTCTATTTTCTTCTCTCTGTTCTTCTAAGAGTTAGCCATCCTCTGTCTGCAACCTCATTGTAAAATGTGTTTCTCCATAGATTTCATTCTGTTCCATTTGGCAACTACAGTATTTCATATTGTGTTTTTAATAAAGCAACCATAAACTGTTATTTATTCCTGACTTCCTCGGGGCATCAGAGTCTCAACAATGGAGGGAAATCTAGATGGAAAAGCACTGAAGAATGACTACTACTCTAACAGTTGTATTTTTTGCCTGCCTCCCTCTTTTGGGTGGTTGAGTCTTAACAAAAACCAAAATTTTTATTCTCTTCATAATTTTCAGACCCCAGAAATTTAAAATAACTATTTGGTACTGATACTGCCATTTATGGGTGACAAGTTCTGCTTCCTCCAATGTTGAAGTTTGAACGTTAGAGAAGCACGCCAAGGCAAGCATATATTAAGCAGTTTTTATTTAAAGGTTATAATACAGACTTCTCCCAGGAGGGAGAAGGGGACCATGGTTGATGTTCTAGAGTCCCAAGACATGAGCACACTCCACATCTTTTATAGATTAGGATCTCTTTTGTTCCCCCTCCCTCCTTATCTCTCCTTCCTGCCTATGTGACTAGGCCCAGGAGTTGCAGATGACATAGCAAAAAAAGTGAGCAGCAGATGGCAGGGGGAGGGTCAAAGTGATTCAGGCAGGTAAGGGCCCAGGGGGCATTAATTAGCAGTCTCCAAGTTCCAGATGCAGATGACTTTCTTGGCCTCCATTTCCTGGATTTGACCTGATCCCCTATTTCTACACTGCCTGTCCCCAATTCTGGCTTCAGTATCTCCAAGACATTTTTTTTTTTTTTTTTTTTTTTTTTTTATGTACCAGAGATTGAACCCAGGGGTGTTTAACCACTGAGCCACATCCCAGTCCTTTTTATATTTTATTTAGAGACAGGATCTTGCTGATTTGCTTAGCACCTCTCTAAGTTGCTGAGGCTGGCTTTGAACTTTCCATCCTCCTGCCTCAGCTTCCCACGAAGCTGTGTCTCAAGACATTTTAAAGTTTGAAAATAAGGCCAGTTTTCTCGTCATTTATTAAACAAGTTTCCATTAGGATGTTCTTCAACAGATGCACCCCATGGTTTGCTTAAAACTAATCTTAAGGAAGATTAGAAAGATACTGGTACCCACAGGGGAAATATCAGCCTAGCTCTGTCACATTAAATATTTTTCCCAGCCACTTTGATCATATTTAAGTGTAAAGATTTCATTTCATGTTTCCCACTCCTGATAATATTTTAAATGTCTTACCTAGTTTACAGGTTTATTCAGATATTGATTGATATGAGAATTACATGGTTTTTCATTCAGAGTCTTCCAGAATATCATGCTGAATTCCAAAATGTGAAAGACTTAGAATTATTATAAATTATGTCATGGGCATCTTCTGGTCCTTACTCAAAAGTAGCAAAAATAAAGGAAGCAGTTCTGTAAATGTGAGCCAGATCTGCAGTCCCAGATAGATGTTAATGCAGAGGAGGAAGAAAGACAGTCCAGCATTCTTATTCAATTTTATAGAAAGCGTCTTCTGTCTGGTTCTCACATCCACCAACAGTGTTATGACAACTGAATGGAAACAGAGATTTGGGCCTTCACTAAGGAGAAATCATACCTCACTGTGGTTTGGTGACTCTGTTTTACGTTCAGGTGACTCACTGTAGAACAGTTCTTCCTCTTTTTGAAATTTGGATTGGTTTACTTTCTTGTTTAGCTTTTTAAAAAGCAGAGAATCTAAATGCTGTTTTTGTCATACACACACACACACCAAACACGATTTTCTCCATATCATAATTTACATCACTATCAGAACTATCATTATAATAAAAAAAAATCAGAAGTTTGATAGTAACTGGGTGACTTCAGATCTAGAATTTTGAAAGTATAAAATTCACAGTGTCTATTCTTATGGATCTTACATTTTAAAGAGATTTTTTAAAATTGTCACTTATTTTTTATAATTTTGCTGACCTGTCTTCCTTCCCTCTCTCCCCTCCTCTGAAGGGAAATAATTCATGGTTTTTTTGTGTTAAGTGTTTTGTAACTTTCCATCTTTATATAATGAGGAAATTTTACTTTGGAATACACCATCTTAAGAAAAAAAGTATTTTATTCACATTTCCTAGTTACTAAACTTTTTAAATTTTTTTACCTTTATTTTTGTTTATTTATTTGTTTTTAAATTTTACAGACTGCATTTTGATTCATTGTAAACAAATGGGATACAACTTTTCGTTTCTGTGGTTGTACAGAATGTAGATTCACACCATTCATGTAATCATACATGTACCATAGGGTAATAATGTCTGTCTCACTTCACTATCTTTCCTTCCCCCACCCCTTCCACCCCATTTCCTTCTACACAATCCAAAGTGCCTCCATTCTTCTCTTACCCCCTACACCCCCCCATTATATATCATCATCCACTTATTAAAGAAAACATTCAGCTTTTGATTTTTTGGGATTGGCTTATTTCACTTAGCATGATATTCTCCAACTCCATTCATTTACTAGCAAATGCCATAATTTTATTCTTCTTTATGACTGAACTTATATTTCGTTGTGTATATATACCACAGTTTCTTTATCCATTCATCAATTGAAGGGCATCTAGGTTGGTTCCACAATCTAGTTATTGTGAATTGAGCTGCTATAAACATTGATGTGGCTGTATCACTGTAGTATGATGATTTTAAGTACTTTGGGTATAAACCAGAGTGGGATAGCTGGGTCAAAGGTGAGTTCATTCCAAGTTTTCTGAGGAATCTCCATACTGCTTTCCAGAGTGGCTGCACCAATTTGCAACTCCACCAGCAATGTATGAGTGTGCCTTTCTCCCCACATTTACGCCAACACTTATTGTTGCTTGTTTTCTTGATAATAGCCATTCTAAATGGAGTGAAATGAAATCTTAGGGTGGATTTGATTTGCATTTCTCTAACTACTAGACATGATGAGCACTTTTTCATATATTTGTTGATTTCCTGTATATCTTCTCCTGTGAAATGTCTGCCCAGTTCCTTAGCCCATTTATTGATTGGGTTCTTTGTATTTTTGGTATAAAGTTTTGTAAGTTCTTTATAAATTTTGGAGATTAGTGCTCTATCTGAAGTGCATGTGGTAAAGATTTTCTCCCACTCTGTAGGCTCTCTTTTCAAATTCTTGATTATTTCCTTTGCTGAGAGAAAGCTTTTTACTTTGAATGCATCTCATTTATTGATGCTTGCTTTTATTTCTTGAATGCTGGGAATCTTGTTAAGGAAGTGTTGTCCTAAGTCAACATTTGAAGATTCAGGCCTACTGGTTACTAATCTTTAAATTCTCAGTTGAAGTACTGGTAGTACATATAACTAAAATGACTTAATCTTTGTTAAGTTGAGGTGTTTTTAAAATACCAAATATTATTAAGTATATTGATTCAGACTTTATGATATTTTATATTCATAATATTAATCTATATGAATATAAATAAAGTGGGCCCTCTGCATCTGCAGGTTCCATATTCATGGATTCAACCAACCATTATTTGGAGATATTCAGAAAAAAATTGCATTTTGTATCAAACATGGATAGACCTTTTATCTTCTCATTATTTCCTAAATAATAGAATGTAATAATTTACATAGCACTTACATTGTGTTGGTATAAGTAACCTATAGAAGATTTAAAGTATGTGGCAGGCTATATACATAGGTTATATCCAAATAGTAGGCCAATTTTATTGAAGGCATTAGAACATTTTCCTGGCACTAATTCTCCTACAGATTTAGAGAGACAACTGTATATATAAATATACAATATTTATAATATGTAGCAAAGACAGAAATGCAATTTTTTGCTTTGTATTTATCCTTTGCTCTGATCATTTGTTGTAATTCTCACTCCCCTTTCGCTCTTTTAATTCCCTTTCTTTATATATTTCCCTTCCTCTTCTTATTCCTCCCTGCTTCTGTTTTTCTCTCTTCAACCTTTGGTCCCATACCTTTGAGTGGGCATACAGTAGATCCAAATATAATCCAGGGGTATTTAATAAATTGCTCAGTCTCTTATTAAAGTCTCAGAGAAACACAGCCCAGAAACAAAATGTAAAGCAACTGAAATTAAATAAAAATATCAATAATCTTGTTTGTGTTATTTAATTAATAACAGGGGTTTATTTCATAATGTTTATCACCAGTTTCTCACTCTTATTGGATCTTATCATTACACAGAAGCATTCTAACTGGCAAAACTAGTTGTCTTCTTTATCTCAATGCCCATTGTCTCTCTCTCTCTCTCTCTCTCTCTCTCTCTCTCTTTTTGGAGATAGACTTCTCATTGATTTATTTCTGTTGTGTTACATATAGATACATGCATATATACTTTTTAAAAATACACGCTATATTCCCTTTGCTAGCAAACTCACAAAAGGACATAAATCTTTCAAGGATTGCCAGTGGGCTTCCCAAGATGGTCAGAGCCCACAAAGTACCATTTCTCAACATCTCGACATCTCAACAGCTGTCCTTCTCAGGCTCTGGAATCATTGAAGCAGGAGCATTCCCAGGACCCAAGGGGAGGATGGGAGAAAGGAAACTGTAGTGTGCTGGGACGCTAGGAAGAAAGTGTCCAGCCACTCTCAGAATGGCAGACTGGCTCCCAGAATTCTCACGGTAGGAATTCTGGCAGGGCCCATGCTAGTCAATGGGCATGCCCAGGGAGTAGGAATCAGGGATTAGACATGCAGGGTAGGGTGGTAGCAGGAGCACCCGCGGGTTATTTTGGAGACTTAGCAACCTTCAGGACTGCCCACCTGCTCAATGACAGAAGTAATAAACACGGACAGATGCTGTATTAAAGAAATAGGAGAGCACAACAGGGAGAAGGAGCAATGGAACACATGAGGAAATCATGTAGAACAAAAAGTACCAACAGAAACTTGACCTGTACTGGCCTCCTCCCTAGAAAAGAGGTCATCTATACTTTGGGTGCAGGAGGTGACAGGTCAGGAACTAGGATTATCAGCTGGCCAGGGGCACAGGAAGTTTCTCTGAGGACTCCTAAGGGACAGGCAGTCAGGCAGCTGGAGCCCCACATCCCTAGGAAAGAAATGAATCCCTTTCAGTTCGACTTGGACCAAATCTCGGCGCTGTGTCAAGGCTCCTTGCCCTTTGAGGCCTTCTTGCTGGGCTGGCGCTGGTGAGTGCCTGGAGCTGGCTCCCTCAGTTCAGTCTGATGTTGCTCGGGATCCCAAGATGAGGCTGCAGCTGCTTCCGCTGTTGTAACTTCAATGGTTTTTTTTAAGGTTGGCGACCTCACTTTCAGTCTGCTGCTTCAGGCCCAGCGGCTGCTCCTCGTGCTGGTTGGTATGGTTCACTGGCTCCTCAATAGCTGACAACACAACCTCGAAGCCCCTACACCACTCCTGCAGGGTTCAGGCAATGGCACTGGGGTCTTGGCGCTGTAGGTCTCGTCCAGTGCTGTAGTCAACCTCTAGCTGCTGATTGCACTGATCCAGGGAGCTGCGAAAGCACATCAGCATACATGGCTTCAATCACCAGGTCTTCCAACTTGACTTTAGCTGCCAGGGTGACAACGGAGAGGTGTCAAAGTTTATTCTTCTGAGCCTCTGTGAGTGGGGGAAGATTCCTGGCTTCAGCTAAGTAGTCAGCATATGTTCCATGAGCAAACACTGTGAGCAGCCAGCATGTGGAAGCAATGTCACTTTCAGCCAGCTCTCTAACATTGGACTTATCCAGCAGTTTCGCAAACACGGGGACACCAGGGTCCTCCAGCACCTGGTGGATGAGTATGGCCCGTGCTGCCCCCTTGACTGACTTGACCAGGAGCAAAAATTACTTGTCCTTCTGCCCTGTCACCTTCACCTCTGCACTGCACTCATGACTATACTGAGCTGGGGGACATGGGCTCCGGTGACTTGGAGCTGGAAGCTTCCTCTTCCAGTGTACTGGGGGGTTAGGAGGGCATTGTCTCTTAAAGTTATGAAAATTCAGGATTTGTCCTACCCACTTCATTGAATCTATCATTGCCAAGATCATCATTGACCTCCACGTTGGCAAATCCAGTGTCGACTTTCAGCCTTCCGGGCGACTGACTTAGCAGCCTGTGGTCCATCTCCTTGATGTACGCACTTGCCTTCCACAGTGTCTTATTTTCCTCCTACCTTAATGACTGTTCATTCTTAGTCTCTTTGTTCTTGGTTCTTCTTCTTCTCTCTGTCCTCTCAACTTTGGAATCTCCTTTTTCTGTTTTGCTTACATTCATGTTCTTGGTGATCTCACTTGATCTATGGCTTAAAATATCATCTATATGTAAATAATTCTAAATTCATATTTTCAGCCTGACCTTTCTTTTGAACTACTGGCTCACATACTCAACTGTCTACCCAGTGTCATGCTTGAATATGTAATAAGTATCTAAAACCCAGTATGTCAAACTAAACTCCTGATCTTCAACACCTCCAGCCTAAGCTATCTTCCCTATGGCTTGCTTGCTTGCTTTATTTATTTATTTAACAATTTCATCCTTTTAGTCATCCCCAAATCGTGAGGATTTTCTGATTCCTCTTTTTCTTACACATTACTCCCCATACTGATGACATGGGTTCATTAGCTAACATTCAGTTTAGTCAGAAGCAAATGACACCCCACTTAAACAAAAGAGACTGATGTTAGTATTTATTCATACACACAAAGTAACTCTGAGAAGAAAAACGCAGAAAAGTCTAATAAACATACCAAAACTATTGCTGCTATTGCCCCAAATAAACTGGATATTTTTACCTAATCTCTAATCTCACTGTTATAAAGTCATTCTTTTGTATCAACTAGCAAGTCTCCTTAAACACAAGGGTAATTTGACAGTCTACAAACTCCTATCCCTGTACATTTTTGTGGTTGTACATAATTGATAATTGAATAAATGAATTTTCAGTTTCCAAGATAATAATCTGGTGCCACAAACATTGCTTTAAGAGCTAAATGTGGGGGGCTGGGGAGATAGCTCAGTTGGTAGAGTGCTTGCCTTGCAAGCACAAGAAGCACAAGACCCTCGGTTCAATCCCCAGCACTGCAAAAAAAAAGAGCTAAACATGGGTCAGAGGAGTAGGCAGTATGGTTCAACTCCTCTGGCCACTGGCTCGCTCTGCGACCCTGAAGAAACACGAACTACTTTCAGCACTATAGATTAAATACGAAAGTCCAGAACAACATCCACTTTTCTGAATACCTTCAGTGCCTCTGAACTGTAACATGTTGCTGCTGTTGCTTTTTATAGTTTTTAATTCTTGCATCTATTGGCCTGAACTACAGATCCGGGTTGCCCAGGAGTTCACTTCACCCACTGCATGTTCTAGTAAGCACACATGCTGCAGTGCAGTTTTGCTTGCAGCCTCCAACTTCTTGACAGACCTCCCTCTCCTCTCGTTTCACTGACCTCCAGTCACTCCCAGGAGAGAAGGGTTATTTTTAAATTATAAGATCAATAGGCCTTGGGAAACAGCCAAAGCATGAGGGGGTCACATGATTGGGAATAAGCTACTAGGGATTGCGAAGAGAAGGCATGGCAACAGGCCATCTTAAAAATTGTCCAAGAAAGGAAAGACAATCTGCAGCTGAGTTTGTCTTTTGCACAGGCTTTTGCCTTGGAAAAGATGCTGAGCTTGTTTCTTCAGCATTGCTTTGAGTTGAAGGAAATACAGACCAGTGTTGATATTTACTTTTCAGGCAAAATACTATTCTATTCCAATCAAGCTTGGTCTGAGGATTTTAATGGAGTCTTAAATCTCTCAGTCACAGTACCCCTATTCATTGTTTGATGCTGATGATGCTTTAGCTGAGGTTTGAATAAAGAACAAAACGGTTATTATTCCAATGAGCATAAAAATGACTTTTTCTTGGCCAGACAAAGGAATGCTACCAAACTAAGAAGGCACTGATGAGAATATGGTGATGATCGTGCCCAGAGCAGCATCACTCGGGAACATGAACTCAAAAGGAGGGAATGGGCTGTTCCTGCAATACACTTCTTGTACCACTTAGAAATCACAGCTCTTTCTTAGTTCTCTACATGATACCACAGGGATGTCTTTCTTATGAATTTTAAATTTTTATTCTATTTGTACCAGAGAAGATGATCCATGACTCCGACCTGGCTTTTTCTTTCACTTGGTCATTAGAGAAAACAGTTCTTTCTCATCTCCATGGCTAGAGACATTTTCTTCTGCTGCTTTTGTTTGACATATGATCCTACTGAAAAATGTCCTTATATTTTTGTTCATTTAGTAGTTTTTCCTATTTTATTTAGTCATGTTCCAATGACTCAATCATTACAAATCAGCATAATAAATTGTGCAGTTTAAAAAAAATGCTTTGGTTAGTTGTGTTGCAGAACAGGCTGGGGGTTAGTATTTGCTCTTTGTCCTCAGCTCTTCCTATATTGTACATACTGATAAGATTATGCTCCAAGGCTAATCTGATATTAAAATGCCTTCCCAGGAATTCTTTGAAGCTTGGTGGTGGCATTAATTGCAGATAAGAGAGCATGACCTATTGTAGAATGGAGAATATCTTCTTAGAAGTGTCTGCCTTCATTACTGCAAACTCTCAGTAGTGACAAAACTCTTTGTCCTGTGTAGATCCAGTTACCGCTAGCAACAGAGGGCGTATGTCCATTCTGAACAAAAAATCATTTATTTTCACATTCTAAGACTGATGTTGAGTGATAACATTTTTGCATATCCTAAAAATTTTTATGAAAATACTGTTTGAAAGCAAAAAGTGCTTTTTATAATAATCTGCTTTGTGAGTGGAGTTTACACTCTTGGCATGTGGTGCATTTTCCATATGCCTATCAGTTTCTGAATAATGACCTTTGACAGTGCTAAAGCAAAAATAAAACTAGAGATTGTTTCATCCACTCACAGTAACATTGTCATCTTCGCTTTTTTGGATTTATGTCATTCTATGTTATATAAAAATTAATAAAATTAATATATTATAGTAAGTTAATAAACTGTGTGTGTGTGTGTGTGTGTGTGTGTTTGTGTGTGTGTGATGTGGTGCTGATGATTGGATCCATTGGTGCTCTACCAGTGAGCTACATCCTGAGCCCTTCACATTTTATTTTTTTTATTTTGAGACATGGTCTCCCTAAGTTGCCCAGGCTGACCTTAACTTGTAATCTGTCTGCCTTAGCCTCCCATGTAGCTGGGATTACAGATGTGAGCCACTGCATCCAGTTTAGACTTTGTTTTTTAAGGAATGGTATACTTTTCATTTTTCATCAAGTCAAGTCATAGAGCTCTGTCTCTGGGTGACTTACTAAAACTGTGACCAATGCATATTAGGTTGACATTAGTAAAAACATTAGGGAAATAAATCTGCCAATTAGTATGTTTTTTATCATGTTACTATACCACTAACATTTTTGTAAAACCTATATGTTCCTTTACAAAAATGAAGCAAAACAGAAAACAAAATACTGTACAAGTTTGGGGTAATAATAAGCAGAAGTTGTCTTATATTGAACTATAAAATCACCAGTTTTCACACTGTCAAGGTGAATCATGTGCTGGCAAATTGAAGCTATATCAATATAATACCTGTATGAATATATGAAATAGGAAAGATCAGACTTTAAGCATTTTTGATGCTTGGTGAAACTGGTTGGAATGAATTGTTTTCTATTTTAAGTAATTAATTTGGTTATGATAACCTAGTTTGTTTGGGCATGTGGATATAGCTTTGCTAACAATTCAATTTCTCATAAAATGAAATGAACCAATAGTCCCCAATGTACCTATTGTAATATAGAATTTGTTTTCATTGAAGTTATTTTGTATTGAGCTGATAGGCTTATAGCCAGCGTGTTTTGCAAATCGCTGCAGGCAATGAAATGAATCTTCAGTGTTGTATAGATGCTGTACTATCCATATTTAACAAATAATGTGCATTTTGACAAGTGAACTAAAGATGTTTTTATTAACTGTACAAAAACATTAACAATGAAAATAATAAAAGTAAGAACCTTTTACAAACACTCATACAGGCATTTAAATAACTGCTATGCTTTTGTTCTTTCTTCAACAGTGAAAATTCAAGTGGAAGAAAAAGAAGATGATACCGAGGAAAGCTCAAGTAAGCAGGGATAAACCCATCTGGGATGTGTTTCTTGTGGATAGCAATAAATTCAGGGGTCATCCTGTCATCTGTGGGCTTGAACCGTCACATATAAGGACAGGAGTGAGTGTGAGTGGTTTCTGATGGTCTCACAAAAGGGATAAGCCCAGCAAACAGACCCTCACTCTAGGTTCTGTTCAGTTGGTACACATCCACATCTACCCAGTTTATAATTTGACCTTAATCAAGTAGATGGTAGTCCACAACATTCTGCTTTTTTATTTCTCTCCTCTTTTCCCTGGAAAAGCCTTTGTCTGCAAAATGTTTTCTCCAAGACTGACTCTCTACAATAGAACAGATTGGCTATTTTGAATGAACTGACCAGGTGGTTCAATTAAAATAAAAGAGTATTTTTTTATACCAAATTCATGGTTATTGTGTCCAAATTGCTCTGTGTTTTACTTGTGTTGGCTCAGCTCAAGAGCATGAATTGTGACCCCTTTCCAGGTACCCAGACAGTTCATGGACTGGAACATGAGAAAGACCATTGACCATTATATAAGCAAAAGCTTTGATTTTGGAAAAAAAAAAAAAAAATGAAACAGAACAACTCTAAAGAAGACTTCAATTAGAGGACTCTGGAGCTATTAGTTCAATACACAGAGTACAGCATGGAAGCCAATGAATATTCACCATACTGATTATTTTGATTATGTAGGTGTCTCCTAAATGAAAACAGCCCATAATCTCACTTAGATCCTGGTGCCATGACCTAAGTAGAAAACCAAGCCCATTCCAAAAGGCAGCATTGCACACAAGTCTGCATTTAGTAGGTAAACATAAAACATTCACTTTTTAGAATTTAAAATTTTGAATCTAGATAAAGTTTTAAAGACAGATTTTTGTTTCTAAATAATAATTCATTAACTGATGTATATTTCGCCCATGGGTAAAATCATGCAAGTTTAACAGTTCAGTTTTTTTTTTTTAATGATTTCAAGCAAATTTATTTCTGAATTCCATCTCCCTCACCCACCTAGCATTACCCTTTAAAATTTTCTTAACGGCTCCTTCAAAATGTATCCTACTGTGGTTGAAATAATGCCTTAAAAGATGACCAACCTTAAATGTACTAACACTTGTTCATGGGCCAGAATATGATTTATTCTGGTGAATGTTCAATGTGCCCTGAATGTGTGTTTTGGTGTGTTAGGTAGACTTTCTATAAATGACAATTAGGTCAAATAGGTTAATAAATTTTCAATATCTTTTATTTTAATTGTAAGAACACATGATATGAGATCTATCTTCTTAAAAATAATTTTAAGTTTACAATACAGTTTTGTTAACTATGGTGCTCAGTACCTGAATTAGTTCCAGGAACCCTGTGGATGCTAACATCCTCAGATGCCCAAGTCCCTTTTATAAAATGGCATAGTATTTTCACATAACTTATACACATCTTTCTTATACTTTAAATCATCTTCAGATTACTTATCATACCTAATATAATGTAGTTGTTATACCCTGGACATAGTTGTTATACCCTGTCATTTATGAATAACAACAGGAAAAAAGTTCGTACACATTCAGTAAAAGCAGTTATTTTTCCGAATATTTTCAATCTGGGATTAAATCCATGGATGTATAACACAAGAATACAGATGACTGATTTGTACAGGCACAGTGACTTATAGCAGATCCTTAAGAACTTATTTTTCTTGGATAATTGCAAATTTATTTCTATTGATCAATAGCTTCCCTTTTCCTTTTCTTCCTTGGTCCAAGGAACCACGATTCCCTTCTCTGCTTCTGAGTTTAAGTAATTTAGATCCCTCATATCTGTGTAATCATACACAACTTGTCCTGTGACTGACTTACTTCACATGGTATAATATCTGCAAAGTTCATCCACATTATTACTTAGAGTAGAATTTCCTGTATTTTAAATCTGAATATTACTTTGTATGCATATACTACATTTTCTTTATTCATGTATCTATTGATCATGATTTAGGTTGGTTCTATAGCTTGGCTATTGTGATTAGTGATACAAGCAATATGGGAATGATAATATCTCTTTGAGATTCTGATTTCAATTCTTTTGCATGAATAATTGATGGATCATATGATACTTTTTTTTTTTTTCAGTTTTTTTGAGGACCTTCCATATTCTTTTCCATACTGGTTGCACCATTTTGTTTTGCCATTAATGTTACATGAGTGTTCAATTTCTCCATTTTTTTTTTGTACTTTGTGTTTTTGATAATAGCCATTCTAAAACATGTAAACTGATATCTCATTGTGGTTTTGATTTGCATTTCCTCATGGTTAATGATGTTGAACATCTTTTAATACCAGTTGGTCCTTTGTATTTTTTCTTTAGAGTAACTTCTATTCAAGACTCTTGCCTAGCTGGGGATATAGCTCAGTTGGTAGAGTGCTTGCCTTGCAAGCATGAGGCCCTGGGTTCGATCCCCAGCACCCACCAAAAAAAAAAAAAAAAAAGACTCTTGCCTATATTAAAATAATGGGCTATTACTCTTATTTTTACTCTATTAATTACATGAACCCTTGTGTATTTTAAATATTAATCCCTTATCAGATGTACGGTTTGCAAATATTTACTCCCATGCTATAGGTTACCTTTTCACTCTTGAAAAGGCACTTTCACACTTTCACTCTGCACTTGGTGTGCACTTTAGTCAGGTGAGGTCCTATTTGCCTATATTTGTTTTTGTTGCCTGTACTTATTATGTTATGTCCAAGAAATCCTTACAAAAACCAATATCATATTCCCCTATGAATTCTTTTTGGAATTCTACTATTTCATGTCTTACATTTAAATCTTTAAGATATTTCTACTTGATATTTGTGTATAATATAAAATAAGCATCTAATTTAATTTTTTTGTATATAGATATCTAGTTTCTCCAACACCATATGTTGAAGAAATCATTATTTCCTTTTTGTGTATTCCTCACAATCTTCTTATATACATGAATTTATTTTGGGGCTCTCTGCTCTGTTCTATTGATTTATATGTATGTTTTTGAAAATGTCAGCAGCAATTTGTTTTTACTATTAGATATTTGTAATTTATTTTTATATCAGGTGGTATAATGCTTCTATCTTTGTAATTCTTAATCAAAATTGTTTTGACTATTTGGGATCATTTATAGTTTCATATAAACTTTAAGAATTTTATTCTATTTCTGTAAAAAAAGTGACAGATTTTAATTGGGATTGTGTTGAATTTTTGAGGAGTATTAACATTTTTATAATATTAGCTCTTTCAATTCATGAACATGGTATATCTTTCTATTTATTTGTGTCATCTTTAATTTGATTCATCAACATTTTATAGTTTCCAGTATATAAGTATTTAAATTAGAAGCATAAACTGAACCTCATTGGTTAAGCTCTTCCTAAGTATTTTATTCTTTTTCATGTTATTATGAATGGAATTCCTTCACTAATTTGCTTTTCAGATTGTTCATGGTTAGTGTGTAGAAAAGCAACAATATTTGTGTATTGCTTTGCATGCTGCAATTTTAACAAGCTCAATTATTGTAATAGATTTTTGTGAAATCTTCATCTGCAAATTTTTTTTTTTTTGGACTTAAACAGTGATTCATTGAGATGCATCAAAACCAATAGTTTTGTCCACATAAAAGTTCTGACTGGCAGTTCAGTTTCTTTTTTTTAAATTGTAAACAAATGGGGTACAACTTGTTTCTCTGAAGCATACCATTTGTGTAATAATACAATGAAGTAGAAGCATACCATTTGTGTAATAATACATTTACATAGGGTAATGGTGTTTGAGTCATTCTGTTATTTATTTCCTTCCCCCCACCCCCTCCCACCCCTCTTTTCCCTCTATACAGTTCCTCCTTCCTCCATTCTTGCCCCCCTCCCACCCCCCATTATGTATCATCATCAGCCTATCAGCGAGATCATTCGCCCGTTGGTTTTTTGAGATCGGCTTATCTAACTTGGCATGATATTCTCCAATTTCATCCATTTGCCTGCAAATGCCATAATTTTATCATTCTTTATGGCTGAGTTATATTCCATTGTATATATATGCTACCGTTTCTTTATAATTCATCTATTGAAGGGCATCTAGTTTGGTTCCACAATCTGGCTATTGTGAATTGAACAGCTCTGAACATTGATGTGGCTGCATCACTGTAGTATGCTGATTTTAAGTCCTTTGGGTATACGCCTAGGAGTGGAATACCTGGATCAAATGGTGCTTCCATTCCAAGTTTTCTAAGGAATCTCCACACTGCTTTCCAGAGTGGCTGCACTAATTTGCAACCCCAGCAATATAAGTGTACCTTTTTCCCCACATCCTCACCAACACCTATTGTTGCTTGTATTCTTGATAATTGCCATTCTAATTGGGGTGAGATGGAATCTTAGGGTAGTTTTGATTTGCATTTCTCTTATTACTAGAGATGCTATATATCTGTTGATTGCTTGTAGATCTTCTACTGTGAAGTGTCTGTTCATTTCCTTAGCCAATTTGTTGATTGGATTATTTATATTCTTGGTGTAGAGTTTTTTGAGTTCTTTATATATTCTGGAAATTAGTGCTCTATCTGAAGTATGAGTGGCAAAGATTTTCTCCCACTCTGTAGATTCTCTCTTCACATTGCTGATAGTTTCCTTTGCTGAGAGAAAGCTTTTTAGTTTGAATCTATCCCAGTTATTGATTCTTGCTTTTATTTCTTGTGCTATGGGAGTCCTGTTAAGGAAGTCTGATCTAAGCCAACATGTTGAAGATTTGGACCTACTTTTTCTTCTTTAAGATACAAGTTCTCTTGTCTGATTCCAAGGTCCTTGATCCATTTTGAGGTGAGTTTTGTGCAGGGTGAGAGATAGGGGTTTAGTTTCATTCTGTTGCATATGGTTTTCCAGTTTTCCCAGCACCATTTGTTGAAGAGGCTATCTTTTCTCCATTGCATATTTTTGGCACTTTTGTCTAGTATGAGAAAATTGTATTTATTTGGGTTTGTGTCTGTGTCCTCTATTCTGTACCACTGATCTACCTGTCTATTTTGGTGCCAATACCATGCCATTTTTGTTACTATTGCTTTGTAGTATAGTTGACGTTCTGGTGTTGTGATACCCCCTGCTTTCACTCTTCCTGCTAAGGATTGCTTTAGCTATTCTGGGTTTCTTATTCTTCCAGATGAATTTCATGATTGCTTGCTCTATTTCTGTGAGGTATGTCATTGGACTTTTCATTGGAATTGCATTGAATCTGTATAGCACTTTTGGTAGTATGGTCATTTTGACAATATTAATTCTTCCTATCCAAGAACATGGGAGATCTTTCCATCTTCTAAGGTTTTCTTTAATTTCTTTCTTTAGTATTCTATAGTTCTCATTGTAGAGGTCTTTCACCTCTTTTGTTAGATTGATTCCCAAGTATTTTATTTTTTTTCGAGGCTATCGTGAATGGCGTAGTTTTCCTAACTTCTCTTTCTGAGGATTCATCACATATGTATAAAAATGCATTAGATTTATGAGCATTGATCTTATATCCTGCTACTTTACTGAATTCACTTATGAGTTCTAAAAGTTTTCTTGTGGAATTTCCCAGTTTCTCTAAATATAGAATCATGTCATCAGCAAATAGGGATAGTTTGAGTTCTTCTTTTCCTATTCGTATCCCTTTAATTTCTTTGGTCTGTCTAATTGTGCTGGCTAGAGTTTCAAGGACAATGTTGAATAGAAGTGGTGAAAGAGGGCAGCCCTGCCTTGTTCCAGTTTGTAGGGGGGATGCTTTCAGTTTTTCACCATTTAGAATGATATTGGCCATGGGCTTAGCGTAGATAGCCTTTACAATGTTAAGGAATGTTCCCACTATCCCGATATTTTCTAGTGTTTTGAGCATGAAGGGGTGCTGTATTTTATCAAATGCTTTTTCTGCATCTATCGAAATAATCATGTGATTCTTGACTTTAAGTCTGTTGATTCGGTGAATTACATTTATTGATTTCCTGATGTTGAACCAACCTTGCATCCCTGGGATAAAACCCACTTGATCGTGGTGCACTTTCTTTTTAATATATTTTCATATGCGATTTGCTAAAATTTTGTTGAGAATTTTTGCATCAATGTTCATTAAGGATATTGGTCTGAAATTTTCTTTCCTCGATGTGTCTCTGTCTGATTTATGTATGAGGGTGATATTGGCTTCGTAAAATGAGTTTGGGAGGGTTCCCTCCTCTTCTATTTTCTGGAATACTTTGAGAAGTATTAGAATGAGCTCTTCTTTTAAAGGGTTTGTAGAACTTGGCTGAGAACCCATCTGGTCCCGGACTTTTGTTTGTTGGTAGGCTTTTGATGACTTCTTTTATTTCATTACTTGAAATTGATCTATTTAAATTGTGTATGTCCTCGTGGTTCAGTTTAGGTAATTCATATGTCTCTAGAAACCTGTTGATGTCTTCTAAATTTTCTGTTTTGTTGGAGTATAGATTTTCAAAATAGCTTGTAATTATATTTTGTATTTCAGTCATGTCTGTTGTGATATTTCCTTTTTCCTCATGGATTTTAGTAATTTGAGTGTTCTCTCTCCTCTTTGTTAGTGTGGTTAAGAGTTTATCAATTTTGTTTATTTTTTCAAAAAAACAACTTTTTATTTTGTCAATTTTTTTGATTGTTTCTTTGTTTCAATTTCATTTATTTCAGCTCTGATTTTAACTATTTCCTATATTCTACTACTTTTGGTGTTGCTCTGTTCTTTTTTTTCTAAGGCTTTGAGCTGTAGTGTTAGGTTGTTTATTTGTTGATTTTTTTCTTCTTTTATTGAATGTGCTCCATGGAATAAATTTTCCTCTAAGTACTGCTTTCATAGTGTCCCAGAGATTTTGATATGTTGTATCTTTGTCCTTGTTTACCTCTAAGAATTTTTTTATTTCTCCCCAATGTCTTCTGTTATCCATTCATCTTTCAGTAGCATATTATTTAATTTCCAGGTGTTGGAGTAGTTTCTGTTTTTTATTCTGTCATTTATTTCTAGTTTCAATCCACTATGATGTGATAGAATACAAGGTAGTATCTCTATCTTCTTGTATTTGTTAACAGTAGCTTTGTGGTCTATTTAAGAGAAGGAGCCATGTGCTGCTGAGAAGAAAGTGTATTCACTCTTTGTTGGATGGTATATTCTATATATGTCCGTTAAGTCTAAATTTGTGATTGTGTTATTGAGATCTATGGTTTCTTTGTTCAAGTTTTGTTTGGAAGATCTGTCCAGTGGTGAGAGAGGTGTATTAAAGTCACCTAGTATTATTGTGCTGTGGTCTACTTGATTTCTGGAATTGAGAAGGATTTGTTTGACGTACATGGATGAGCCACTGTTTGGGGCATAGATATTATGATTGTTATGTCTTGCTGATTTATGTTTCCCTTAAGCAGTATGAAATGTTCTTCTTTATCCCTTCTGACTAACTTTGGCTTGAAGTACACATTATCTGATATGAGGATGGATACTCCAGCTTTTTTGCTGAGTCCATGTGTATGGTAGGTTTTTTCCCATCCTTTCACCTTTAGTCTGTGGGTATCTCTTTCTATGAGATGAGTCTCTTGCAGGCAACATATTGTTGGATCTTTCTTTTTAATCCAATCTGCCAGTCTATGTCTTTTGATTGATGAGTTCAGACCATTAACATTCAGGGTTATTATTGAGATATGATTTGTATTCCCGGTCATTTGGTTCTTTTTTTTGACACGACTTGGTTTCTCTTTTATTTGACTATTTCTTTAGGGTAGTTCATCCCTTTGCTGATTTACATCATTGTTTTTCATCTCTTCCTCATGGAATATTTTGCTGAGAATGTTCTGTAGTGCCTGCTTTCTTTTTGTAAATTTTTTTAGCTTTTGTTTATCATGGAAGGATTTTATTTCATCGTCAAATCTGAAGGTAAGTTTTGCTAGGTATAAGATTCTTGGTTGGTATCCATTTTCTTTCAGAGCTTGAAAAATGTTGTTCCAGGCCCTTCTAGCTTTTAGTGTCTGTATTGAAAAATCTGCTGATATCTGTATTGGTTTCCCCCTGAATGTAATTTGATTCTTTTCTCTTGCAGCCTTTAAAATCTGTCTTTATTTTGTATGTTAGGTATTTTCATTATAATGTGCCTTTGTGTGGGTCTGTTGTAATTTTGTATATTTGGAGTCCTATAAGCTTCTCATACTTGATTTTCCATTTCATTCTTCAGATGTGGGAAATTTTCTGATATTATTTCATTGAATAGATTGTTCATTCCTTTGGTTTGTTTCTCTAAGCCTTCCTCAATCCCAATAATTCTTAAATTTGGCCTTTTCATGATATCCCATAATTCTTGTAGATTATGTTCATGATTTCTTACCATCTTCTCTGTTTGGTCAACTTTTTTTTCAAGATTAAATAGTTTGTCTTCAATGTCTGAGGTTCTGTTTTCCAGGCATTCTATCTTATTCATTATGCTTTCTATGGAGTTTTTAATTTGGTTTATTGTTTCCTTCATTTCAAGGATTTCTGTTTTGTTTTTTTTTTTCAGTATCTCTTTATTGAAATGATCTTTTGCTTCCCGCAGTTGAACTTTTAACTGTTGATTGGTGTGATCATTCAAAACCTGCATTTGCTCTTTCATCTCATTGTTGCTTCCCTGATTATTTTAATTATGTACATTCTGAACTCCCTTTCTGACATTTCTTCTGACATGCTGTCATTGGATTTTATTGATGCAGCATCTAGGTTTGTTTGGGACATTTTCTTCCCTTGTTTTCTCATATTGGTCAGGTGTCTACCTCCCTAGTAGTGAAACTCTATTGACTTAGAGTGTCCCTGTAGATTTCCAATAATTCACCACCTATCCTTCAGTAGCCTGAAGTCTTGGAGAAACGTGGTAATGCAGTGATCCACAAGGAAGCTGCCCCTCTGGGTGTGGTGGCCTTCAGGTGGGGGTATATTCCCTGTTAGTGGGCAGAGGCGCCTCCACTTGTTGACTGACGGTCAGCCAAAGGGGGACTAGACTGTAGGCTGGGGCGTGGCTGGTCTGGGCCTGGGCCCAGTGGGAAAGCCTCGCCGGCAGGGAAGATTCACCAGGTGGGGAAGTCTCACTAGGCAGATCTCCTCCAAGAAGTTCCTTTCAGTCCTCCTCCAAGAAGCTGCCTACAGTACGGGCCTGCCGCCTGGGCCTGGGGAGCCTAGCTCTGCGTGGAAGCCTCTCTCTGGGCAGCCCTCTTCTGCGACTCTCCCGGTTGTCTGGGTTCAACTCTCCAATGGGAGAGTCTCACTGAGCAACTCTTCTCCACAGTCTGTGTTCTGGGACTACCGCCCTGACTGGCTAGGCTTGCCCAGTGGGAGAGACTCACCCAGTGGCTCTGAGTTGGTCCCCAGTCTGTCAATACCTCCTCTTCTTGAATCGTGAGTTCTGGAGCGACATGAGATGCAGTCGCCCTCTAGTCCGCCATCTATTTCTATCCATCTGCAAATTTTCATTTCAAGTATTTTGTTTTTCTTTTCCAATCTGAATGCTAATTTTCCTTTTTTTTTTTTTTTTTTTTTTGTCTAATTCTCTGTTTAGGACTTTTAGTGCTATGTTGAGAGTAGGCATCTGTGCCTTGCTCCTGATCTTATAAAACAAAATCAAATACAAGGATATTTTGTTGGGTTTAGCCTTCATTATGTTGAGGTAAATTCCTTCTTTTCCTAGTTGAAAATTTTTGCATAAAAGTGTACAATTTTGTTAAATGCTTTTTCTTCATCTATTGCTAAGACCCTGTAATTTTATCCTTCATTCTGTTAATGTAGAGTATCTATTATTTGATTTTTGTATGTTTAACAATTCTCACATCCTAGAGATAAATACCACTTGGATGTGTTGTATAATCACTTTACTATATTAGTTAATTTTATTTGTATTTTTTTGAGAATTTTTGCATTTTGTTTACCAGGAATATTGTACAAGAAATTATCTTTTATTGTAGTATCTTTGTCTTTGGCATTAGGGTAATGCTAACCTCATATAATTTGTTTGGAAGTGCTCCCTCCTCTGTGCTTTATTGAAGTATTTCAGAAGCATTGACTTTAATTCTTCTTTAAATGTTTGGTGGAATTTACCAGTGAATTAAGTAAATATGTATACTACCACATTTATTTTTTAAGGGAAGGGACAAGAAATATTTTGGAAAAAGGAGACAGAAATATTTAGAATTAAAAATGAAGAAAAACTGGGTGTGTTGGTGTGTATCTGTAGTCCTGACTATTTGTTTGGGAGTCTAAGGCAGGAGAATCCCTAACACCTTGGAATTTGAGGCCAATCTGATCAATATAGTAAGATTCCCCATCTCAAAAATGAATAAATAAATAAAATAAAAATTAAAGAAAACAGTAAAAGGACATAGATAATCTAAATTGGAAGGTGTCCCTAGGGCTGACTGAATTTCTCTAAAATTATTCTAGTTTGTAGCACTTTCTTGTGATTCCTATTCTTTGTTCTAAGACAGTGGCGGTAATTAACACATAGTGGTTATAATTCAACCACTTGTGTTGGCTCGGTAACCTCTAAACTTGGACATATTTACATGGCTTTAGAAATTATGGTACGATACTAAACTCAAAGTCATCTAGTCATCCAATTAAATGAAACTGGAACTGTAAGAATTAATAATATTTGGGGACCCATATTCACATATTTGAATAGAAGACCTACAAAGGAAATGAAAATCTAGATACATTTATTTAAACTATTTAGGCAATGAATTGTTGGGTTGTGGTCTCAAATGTGTGACTCTAATTACAAAAAAGGAAGAACCAACTTTGTGGTGAGAAAGAACACTTTTTGATGTTGCTCACTGAATCATTCATTTCTATGTTTAGGTGAAGAAGAAGAAGATAAGCTACCTAGAAGAGAGAGCTTGAGACCAAAGAGGAAACGGACCAGAGATGTTATCAAAGAGGATGACCCAATACCTGAACCAGAGGATGAGGAAACAAGGAAGGCAAGAGAAAAAGAAAGGAGGAGGAGGTTGAGAAGAGGAGCGTAAGTTAGTCCTGATATATAATTGAAAGCATTAGTGATTCCAAAGCACTTGACGCTGAAGGAAGACATCGGTCTTAAAGTTGGTAGTTAAAACTAATTTTAGAAAGACAAGCTTAAACTGATCCTGCCATTTTATTTCACTGAATCAAATGGATTTTAATAATTAAAATAAATTTAAAAATGAATATATACTAAAAATGGACTAGGAGAAATTATCTTATGAAAGATTTAAGTTGTCATAGGTCATTAGAATTTATAGTTAATTTAAATATTTGAAAATCATTCCATTAATTGTATGTATTGTTATCCAAGTTAAGTAGAAAACTCCTAAGGAGTGAGTCAAATAACTTTACCTTGTAGAGGAGGGGTTGGCATACTGTGGCTAAATCTAGTCCAAGAACTAAGAATGGTTTTTACAGTTTTAAAGGCATAATTAATTAAAAAAAAAAAAAAAGAAAGAATATGAGGCAGAATTATATGTAGCCCTCAAAGCATTAAATATTAACCATGTGGATACTGACAGAAAGAAAGTGTGTTGGTCTCTGTTACAGGGGATTGGGGTTGTCATTTCATTTTATAATATAGCCCAATATCCTTTAGTTCCAACATTTTACTGAATACTGACTTTGTATGGAATAATATATTTAAAGATGTTTATGAAAAATCCAAGAAAATTATTTTCTTTTCTTGGTGTTATGGTTTGGATTTTGAATGTCCCTCAAAAGCTCATAGTCTCCAGTGCAACAATATTCAGAGGTGTAGCTTTGGGGAAGTTATGGGATCATAAGGGCCCTGACTTCATTAGTGGATTAACCCATTGATAACTGGATGGATGAGGTCGTGGGAACTATAGGCAGGTGGGTCATGGTTGAAGGAAGTAGTTCCTTGAGGGTCTGCTGTGGAAGAATATTCTTATACCTGGCTCCTTTCTCTCTCAGTTTTATGGCTGCTATGAACTTAGCAGCTATCCTTTGCCATGTCCTTCCACCATGATGTTCTGATGCACCTCAGGTCCAGAATAATGGAGCTAGCTGATGGTGGACTGACATCTTTGAAACCATGAGCCAAAATAAATCTCTCCTCTTCTAAGTTGTTTTTCTCAGGTATTTGTCACAGCAATGAAAAGCCGACTAGTACCCATAGCTTTCGAAAAATTTGCAAGTGGCAGGTAGGAAGAGAAAGTATGCCCATAAAACACATCCATGATAGAAATCAGATCCCTGGAAAGGATTAAAGGGTACTGCCAGTCTAGTCTGTTACTGGAAGGCAATAGGACTGTGTGAATCATAATAGGCAGTAGAATTCCAAAACTCTTTGGACTTAATATGATGAGAAACTTTCTCAGATATCCTCCCAAGACACTCCAGTGTCTTATATTATAGCTATATTATATTTCTTCTCATAAATAGTGGCTGTAAAATGCAACCATCCCAAAATTGTGGTAGGTAGAGAAGCTTAGCATAGACCATTTTTTTTCTTTTAGAATAAAACAACCCCACCCATTTCTACTTTGTTTTAGTTTCAGTTTTTACATGTTGGTTCTCCTATCTTCTGCTCTGTATCCCTCCTTCTCATAACTCCATCTCTTCCTTCTTTGAGTATTAATACATCACTTGCTTTAAACTTGACTTTGATATTTTTATTTGTATGTTTTAGTCAACTTTTATGCTACTGTGTCTAAAAGGACCAGACCAACACAATTGTAGAAGAGAAAAGGTTTATTTGAGTGCTCACAGGTTTCAGAGGTCTTAGGCCATAGAAGGCTGGCTCCATTCCTCTGGGCTCAAGGTAAGAGGTTGAACATCATGGCAGGAGAGGGTGGCAGAGAGCAGCAGTTCATATTGTGATCAGAAAGCAGAAAAAGACATTACTCTCCAGACACAAAATATATACCTGCTAGTTGCACCCCAATTCCTACCTCCTCCAGCCACAGCCTACCACTTCAATTAATACCATCAAGGATTAATGCACTAATTGGGTTAAGACTCATACAACCCGATCATTTCTCCTCTGTTTCTTTCTGCATTTTCTCACATGTGAGCTTTTGGGGAACACCTCACATTCAAACCATAACATTGTATTTTCTTTTCAAGAAGCTTTTCTCCTTGCAAAAATAAATTATAACACAATTTTAAGTTCCTCATGTTACAATCGTTAATGCTATTGTTATGCAGTAATATGTCATATTAGCAAAGTCTATGTGTTCAGTGATAGTTCACTGAGAAAACATCATTAATAAATGTATGCATGATTCCAGCTATGTTTCAGAATTTGCTTTTCCTCTTTATTTATGTCTGAGAAAAATCCTTCTAGAAAGGTAAACTGGGCAGGAATTCCTTAGCTTAGGAACCTTATGTCAAATGCTCAACCTCTAGGAAATAGAACCACATGAGTCAGCTGGATCTTGTTGCTATGCCAATGCCTCTTTGGCTAGTCCCACTCTATTTTGATTTTAAGAAGCCCACAATGACTCATGTGCGCCTCCCTATCTTCCCATTCCTCCACATAGGCAAGCTTTATTTCCATAGATTTTATAAATTATAGTATTATGGTCACAATTTGTATCTTATTCCAAATAGTATCATCAATTATTTATGATGACTATTGTTCTGATCAATATTTTTGGGTCCATTTTCTATTGTTTATTTTAAAAGTAAGAATCATTTTTAAAAGAAAATGTACTAGCAATATATTTTAAAGAAAATTAGTAGGCAAATCAGGGCACATTTATTTTTTATTTAAATGTCCAAGCAATGCCTTAGAGAATTTCTCTTGCACTAACAAAACATTTAAAACCAACTAAAACTAAAGTTGTAATACTAACTATCTTTGGAGAAGAGTTAAAAAAACACTGCCTTGTTAGACATTTTGGAGTATTTCTAATAATATTACAGGCTTTTCCTGACCCAATTTTAAGGGAATAAGTAATATATTCATAGTAGAGAGAAATTCAGCATGTTATGTCTTCTTTTTCCTAACAACTGTTGTTTAATCAAACTTAAGATAGAAAGCCTTTCTTGAACAGATTAGCCCTAAATTTTAGAAGATGAAACATATGTAGGCTATATCTTCTTCATACAATTAGCCCTTTCTTTGAGTGATTTCTAGAAAAGTGGTTTTCCTGTAATACTGGTGAGAGTAATATTTTAATTACTTGCATATTTGAAGGTAACTTATCTTTCAGTCATGTAACCGTGAAGCACAGCATGATCCTTCCAGCAGCAATCAACACTTAACAACAAAGACTTTATTAATATACCAGTCTGAGATCATTCAGTATGGGAATAAATGTCTTTCCATACATATTAATCTTTCAGGGCATTGTTACATTCTAGTGCCTTTTGATTCAGGATGATAACTCAAAGTCATTCAAGAAAGTTTTATACATATACATTTATTCAATAAATATTTCTCCAGCTCCATAAATTCATAATGCAATAAGGGAGAAGCCACTTAAACACAAATTATTTTGAATAATTTTATGTTCCAGAGAAGTACAATCCAAGTAGTGTGGAGTCTTAGAGCAGTAAAAATCATTTTCACAGGGATAATCAGAAAAGAGGCTACTAAAGATACTTCCTACAATTTTTAAAGGATTGAGAATTTGGATAGGCTAAACATATAAAACATTAGTATTAGAAAGGTTTCTAGTAAATTGTTTCTGAAAGGTAGCATATAGAGAAATATACTTTGGCACCACGGTAAATCCACATATTGAATAGCTCATTCTCTTATTCTTTGACAGTGCTGAATTAATTGGGATGCTGTTTTATATATGATTCTTAATGGAAGCTCAGTAATGTAAAGCTTTTAGGTATTTACATGCAAATATCATGAACTATTTTAGAAGGGTAGGCAAGCTAAGAGTTTAATTAAATCAAATAATAAAATTATTAATGTTAAACCTTTTTTTCTTTTCTAATTGACTCCATTCTTGATAGTTTCTTGGCATTTTCTTTTAATTTTTCTAGTTTTCTTTGTTTTCAGTAAAATACTCATCTGTAAAATTTGGTATAAACATAGCTATAGGGAAATTATTTTTAGTAAAACCCATTTTCCCTCCTAAGCCACACCAGCCTACATATGATTCTAATTGGCAAATAGAAAGATATAAACAACTATGAATATAGATGTACTAAAAAAAATTAAGTATTTTATGCCTAGGTTATGTAGTGACATAGGATTTTATAAGAACTAAATAATTAGTTTATAAGAAGTAAATAATTAGTTCTTATAAAATTAGCAGTTCTATAAAATTGGCAACCAGAGTTGTATCTTAGTAGAATATACTTCCACAGTTCTCTTGAAACAGGATTTTTAAAAGAAATTTTTAGTTATAGATAAACAAAATAACTTTATTGTGTTTACTTTTTACATGGTGCTGAGGATTGAACCCACTGCCTCACACATGCGAGGCAAGCACCCCAGTCCCTTGAAACAGGATCATTACTCTAACCAAAATATTTAAATTGTTTAAAATACAAATTTTGAATAGGAAGTATTATTTTAGAGGGTTAATTTTTGTTAATACAAAAATTTGTTTTGATAAAAATGTCATCATTTACAAACTGTGGATTAGTAGCAAAGAAAGGATTTCATAGTCATTTTCGAGGGTGGGCGGTAAAACAATGAATATGTCCTCCTGTGTTATGATTAATGATTTTAAAATAGCTTTATCATATTCCTCTGTCTGATCGCAAGCTTAGTGAATAACTAAATATATCTCTGAGTAACACTGAAGAGTCTACAATTTCTTTATTAGTCTGGATCTAGTGAGGAGAGCGATGTCAACAATTGAACTTAAGAGAATTTAAGAGAATGTTAGGAGTTATAAATAAAATAATTTTTAACTAGTCTACTGAAAAGGCAAAAAGAGAACTAAATGATGGTGGTAACAACACAGGAAGCAGCAGTCAGCCAAGGGCTGAAAGAACAATGGAAAGACTGAAATGAAAATTCTGAAGTGTACCGCAGGAACCCTAGTGATGAAGAGCTCTCAGAGAGGCTGACTCTCAGTGGACTGTCCCTATGGGGGAGGCAATGAAGCTGTTCTGCTTGTGTTAATAGAACTGGAACACTAGACTCTCCTGCAGTTATGGAAAGGCCCTTCAGCTCCTGGAGTGAGGTACTGCTAAGGAGGAAGCGTCACCCCAGGGAGCAAACAGGAAGCAACCCCGGGGAGACACAGGAAGCCACTGAAAAGACTGAGTCCCTTCCTAGTGACCCCTGTTGCCTGAATATAAAATTGAGCCAACTGCCAAAGCAAAAAAAGTGACTTAGAGTCCCAATCCCAACACCACAATGGTAAATATAAAAGGTTGTGTTTGTAATTGAGACAATAACTTAACAACTGCAACAATCTGTGATCAAAAATTATATTTCTATAATACAGTATTAAATTCCTCCAGTGAAAATCAGGTCACTCATGTTTAGATTTTTTCTCCGCTATCTGGACCCTGTATGTTTTTTGTAATACTAGGAACACAGAGAAGATACATTTCATTTGCTTGGTAAGAGACTAAATTCCTTGTCTTCAAAGGATTCGCTTCCACCAAAATATCTTAAAAGTTGAATTTTATCAATTGAGGTTTTGAGTTTAATTAACAGATTAGGTTGCCTTTGAGAAATAGATTTTTGTTTTTCCCTATTTCAGTTTTTCCCTCATTTTCTTGAGACAGGGCTAACAAAAAATTTAAGGGCACTTCAAATACATATCCATCATAATTTTAAAATTTTTATTGAAACGTAGGGAGAGGGAAATATCTTTGTAGATCTAGAACTATCTTTTCCATAGATTTTCTAGTTAAAACCATGGATATAACAGTTTACTCGCAGAACATCAGCTTGCCACTATTGTTTAAAGTCATGAGAATCCCAGTCAACAATGTTCAGAGTGAGTTATGGTGCTGATGGGTCTT
Source organism: Sciurus carolinensis (assembly GCF_902686445.1). Lineage (NCBI taxonomy): Eukaryota > Metazoa > Chordata > Mammalia > Rodentia > Sciuridae > Sciurus > Sciurus carolinensis. The sequence continues at coordinate 73,709,185 of NC_062226.1, forward strand.
AGCACTGTACACCGAGGAGTTATGGAAAGGGGGCAGGGAGACTGAGTATCTGTTATTAGTTTTTGTAAGTGTGAAAGTCAAGCAAAGCCTAATCTTATGTTTTCTTCTTTCCATTATAGGGAAGAAGAAGAGGAAATTGATGCAGAGGAATTGGAAAGACTGAAGGCAGAGTTAGATGAGAAGAGACAAACGATTGCTACTGTCAAATGCAAACCCTGGAAGATGGAGAAGAAAATTGAAGTTCTCAAGTATGTTGCCACTTTTTGTATGTAGAAACACTTTCCCTGTTACTGATTTCCTAAATCCCTTCATTACCTATATTTTATAGATAGTGTTGTATATATGTACATATATATATATATATATACACACACACATATATATGACACTCAAATTGTTATAGTCATATATGCATATGTAACATATATGTGCACACTATATGTTTGTATACATATTTACATATGTGCATACAACACACTTATGTCCCATATCACAAGAGAGACTGGGTTAATGATTATAAATTGAGAACAATTATAAGCAAATTCATGTTTAGAGTCTTATAATGTCTATGGCCACATCTGTTCCTTAATTTGGAGTTTTCTTAGTTTAATACATTGATTACCATTCCCTGAAAGAGATAATGTATTTGAATTTTACAAGTGTGGGCAGTTGTACACTCTTATTTCTCTGTAGGTTCCCAGACTCAAATGATCTTTTCAAGGGACAGCTCTCATAAAAGTACAGGGAGGATACTAAGCCAACAGAACAATAAATAGGATTCCAATTAAGGGTTATGCTAATAGCTATTCCCCGGTAACACATCAGTGACCCAGTTTCACTCTTAATTGACTACTGATATGGTTGCAAACATAGAGCACACAGATTCATAAACTTCTCACATGCAAAAATCAAAAGAGTATCCCTTTTTTGAGGGATGGGAGCGGATTCTCCCTTGAGGATCATACTATATTCCCTTGCCTGGATGGCTGGGGGAGACCAGGTGTGTAAAAAAGAATGTGTCTGTGTTGACAACTATGATTCCATCTTTCAGTTTTGCCACATGTATCATTTTTCCACAAACCATTTTTGGTTAATTTCCAAAACTATCGTCTCCCCAGTCTGTTTCACTAATAAGCTGTTAAAATGATAGTATAGTGATTATTACCTCTGGTGATGGATAAAAGAACTGAAGTAGGTATCAGTAAAATTCACATCTGATCTTGGCTCTGAAAAAACTTGTTATTTAAGGAAATCATTAACTTCCTGGAGTCTCAGTTATCTCAGATCCAAAAATGCAAAAAAATGAAACAAATTTTAAAAACCCAGAAATAAACCTGAAGATATTCTAGATCTATCCTCTGCTATCCTCAGGTCTGATATCTAATCATAATCAAAGTATTCATAGTCATAATATTATAGCTTTGTTTTACTACATGGAATAAGGTTTTCTAAGTTCCAAAGAATATTCTCCCTGGAAAACTTTTGCAACTAATTACAATTATCTGGGAACTCCATGTACACACACACATACATATCCATTGTGATTGAAGGCAATGGCAAACAGCAGTCCTTGTTTCATGGGGTACTAATCATGTATGTGAGTATGTGCACACGTGCACGTGTGTGTCTGTACATTAAAATGATTTTCATTTAATGAAGTAATAATGATGTTAACTTATAGGTTTAGAAGCATCCTTACTTGGCAAAATAGAAATTTGGCAGCCCTATGCTGGCCCCTAAAATATTTTTTTGAGATATTAAAGGCCCTTAAAATCTCCAAATATATTTTGAAATATTAATGTTGCAGGAGTCACAGGTAACTATATATACAAAGTTGTAAAATTGGAAAGTGATAATATTGTGAGGTTTCAAAGCAGAAAATTGAGGAAGAACATCAAAGAGTATCTCCCCTTGTAGAAATACCCGATCCTATCTTTCCTGTATATATCTCCCATGTAGGATAGTAGAGTAGATACAGGCTTCAAACTTGAGTTGAATCTCAGATCATCCACTCAATGACTGTGCCAAATTGGATGAGATGTGTAGTTACTCCAACCTCAGGTTTCTTACAAAATTGTATTTGCAAGGTTATTGGAAAAATAAAGTTAGATAATTCACTTGAAACACAGCATAGTTCCAGAACATAGCACCTGACTGGGAAACCCAATCATAATTATTATTTCTTCTGAGAATAGACTTGAAAATGTCTTGTTACTTACAGCGTGACAGGAGAAATGGAGAGGGTTCGGAATCTCGTAGGGCTGAGTGGGAGCAGGCCCAGCCACAGGCAGGCCTTAGGAGCTTGGGGATGTGGTGACATGTTGGTAGCAGTCTGCATTAATTACCAGATTTTGAAGTTCCAACGAAAGGAAGTACAGAGCATCTTGACAATTTGGCAGAGTCCAGGGCCAGACCACTCTTAGATCTTTTAAAACATACCCTAAGGTTAATCTTGTGACAGATTCCAGGTTCTGGGGCCCTGGGTTGGAGTCTAGGAATTAAAGAGTTGTGAAAAGTGTGGAGAAATAGGAATTGACATGAAAAGAAGGGCAATACAAGGCTCTAGCACTAGATAGAGGTTGAAAATGGGAATCAACAACTGAATCAATGACATAGGTAGTTTTTATTTGGCCCACATATTTTTTGTTTTGTTTCTTTTTCTTTAATTTTTAATTTTTTTAGCATAGCAAAATTAATATATTTGCTATTTTAATCATTTTTGTTTTTTAAATAATAGTCATTTTTCTTTTTTGTCTAACTTTTAATTGTGGGAAATTTTACATTAAAAAAAAAATCACCTGCTATTTCTCATGGACAAGCGGAAGATTGGTTCCCGTATTACTATATGAAAATAACAGCTGGGGCTAAGCAAAGACTGTCCCCTTTCATAAGACATTCGCTCATGCTTCAGTTTGCCGAGTTCCCAAGGAATCCACATCACTTGTTTATTCTGTTGGCTGGACCTTGTAGGCATTTGAATTTGCTGCCTCCCACGAGGGCATCTGGGGAGCAAGCTAGGCATGTTACCAAGACAGTGAATCACAACAACAAAACCAAAGTCAGTGTGCGGAATGAAAGTGCACATTTAGGCCCAGAGAAAAAACACCGTGGCTGCTCACCTGTCTGCAAGGCTCACTGTCTGGAGATGCTTCCTCATGGCCAGGAGTGGTTTCTACTTTGTAGCCTTCCAGCTCGGCAAAGGGGTGCTAATATTCACAGCCAGCCTGATTCTCTTGGTGTCAGCCTCTATGGTGATTAAGCTGTTGGTGTAAAGTGCTGGACTTATCTCCCTTGGTGGGTTTTTGAATGCTGGTTTGAGCTTCATGACTTCATGTCCCCCAGTGGGGCTTGTAGTGAGGTGGTTCCTCTATCCCAGTATTGCTCAGGCACGGGAGTCAGTCAGCTTTCCCTTTATCCTTTGTTTCTTTCAGAGAAATCTACTCTGAGAGTGTTTCTAAGAATTATATTATTCTCAGAATTAGCCTCCAGTTTTTGCTTCTGCTAATTCTATGGAACCCAGGACACCAGGCTCAATATTATTGGAACAGATGTTTTGATCACAGGTATGGATCTGTATCTGAGTTCCAAGACTTATCTTCTGAAACACTTGGAAACTTCTAAGATAGATTTTAGATAGGGTCAGGGTTTCAAGACGGTATATGGAGTAAAGCTTCAGGAAAGCTGCAACTGTGGTTCTGAGGATGCTGTGGTCGGTTCAGGGATTGTTTCCACATTTTCCAAGAACATCTACCACTTGGAACAGGAGTATCCTCAGGGATGGAGGTGATAAGATGGTTAATATAAGCAGTTCCACAGTTCCACACATTCATGTAGTCCTGATCCTAGTAAATAAGAATCTCTAGGTGGAGGGGCAGGTGCTGGCCCAAAATATGTATGTTTGTTTTTTATTCTAAAAGTCACTGACAAAAGGTGAGTCCTGAGAACCACTGTGTTCCATGCTGAGAAACAGAAGACATTCTGCTGTTCTTTAACAGTTTATTAAACTGGGTGGGACATGTATTGACGAGTGAGGAAAAGGGAAATAGTGGTGCTGCTTCCATTTATCTGTAAGCCAATTTCCAATTTTTAAATTAGTTACCTAACTTAAAAATAGCTATCAATGAAAATATTAAGTATATTCTACTTTTTGTTCATGGGTTTGACTCATAAGTTGGGGACGACTAGATCTTTCCTACCTGTGAAATGTGGCAGCTCTAACCTGCTGGCAGCCACCACGGCTGAAATGAAACACCTGGGTGGAAAATAACTGGTCTACTTCTTACCCTCCTGAAACCCAAAGCCTTTAACTATATCAGAATGTTATGTGTAGTAAATTAAAAGTCTTTATGACTAAATCTAAATGAACAACCACCTTATTTTGTTGTAGTTGAACAAGTTTAGTCCTGAAAATGAAGAAAGCTGATTGTGATCTCACAGCTATCTCCACTTCACCTTTTGGACCTTCAGTTTCTTTCTAAAGTGGAGAGTTTAGATTGTGGCCCATGATTTTCAACATGTTGTCCTCAGTGGTCAGGTGGTTTGGTGGGATCAGTTCAGGCCAAGGAGGGCAGAGTTCCAAGGGAGGACCACTTGGACACATGGCAGTTTCAACCAGAACAGACTTACCTTTCGCTGCTGTGACTAAAAGATCTGCTTAGAACAACGGTAGAGGAAGAAGTTCAGAGGTCTAAGTCCATGGACAGCAGGCTCCATTCCTCGGGGTTTGAGGTAAGGCAGAACACCATGGTGGAAAAGTGTGGCAGAGAGAAGCAGCTCACATGACAATCAGGAAGCAGAGAGAGAGAGAGACTCCCACTTGCCAGATACAAATATATGCCCCAAAGCCACACCCTCAGTGCCCTAGTTCCCCTAAGCCCACCCCACCTGCCTTTAGTTATGGGTCAATTAATCCCAGCAGGTGATTAATTCACTGATTGGGTTAAGGGTCTCATAACCCAATCATTTCTTCTCTGAACCTTCTTGCATTGTCTCACACATGAGCTTTAGGGGGACACCTCACATCCAAATCATCAAACTTCCATATAAAGCATTTATCTAAAGAAGGAATGTTTCTATGGCAATTAAAATAAGAAACGGTGAAAAACAGCACTGAGCTGGATATTTAGAAATGTTTATTTTGGGAAAAGGACAGTTCTGACATTTCATGAGTCCACAGATTAAGGTATAGAACCCCAACTATATTTTTTCATGAAATTGGCTCCTGGGAAGAACTAGTTATTTGTTCTGGTAATGAAAGAGTTTACCTGGCTCTTAAACATATATTAACTGTTCTAATTTCTTGTAGCACCCTGACTCAGTGTTTCTGGGAGTTGTCCATTGGCTGACTATGCCTAGTGATTTATTAATGAGACACCCAGTAAAGCCAAGAAAGTTACCCTTAGGATTTCATTTACACTTAACAGGTGCTTGAAACTGTCAGCTCGCCATTAAGGCAACATTCCTTCTTATTCTGTCTCTGTTCATCAAATAGTACTTCCTTCATTTTAAATTTAATTTTGTTATATTTGTTGGTAATGGGAACTAATACATTTCTAGAAAAGTGAGAACAGACCACAGTTGATTTCCTTTGCTGGAGTTATCTGGGAAAACTTTGGGGAAACTATTTCCTGGGCTCCTCTCCTTATACCTTTCTCTCCAGCGTTCTTGGAACTTAAGATTTTTATTAGCAATAATCACGATTTATATGTTGATTCACAAATGCCTTTCTTTCATCTGATATAGTGAAGAAATGAAAGATTCCACTTGAGGACTTTTAAACATGTGTATACACTCACTAACACCCACACTTCAACTGTTTGGGATTTTTTTAAACAATAGCTCAACCAAAGTATAGGCCTTCAGTTCTTGCACATCACATTATCTAGGATACAGGGATTTTTATTTTTTTCATCTGAAGACTGGAGAATCTGTAGGTAATTAATGCATCTGAATTTTGTCCATCAAAATGCAACATTAACATCCAATTTTTCAACTACTTAATAAGTTCATACACAGTGTCAAGCAGTACATTGCAGGCATATTTCTCAACCTCTTCATCTGCAATGCCCTCACTCTATGTAAGGATAAAGATAGCACTACTTCATAGAGTTATAGAAAGGATTAAATCAGTCAATAGACATAAAGTACTTAAAATACTGCCTGGCACATAGTAATCATTTAATGCATGTTACTTATTATTTTACTTCACAATTTCATTTATCACTCTCTATACTAATTCAAGGAAGATATAACTTTGTTTATTGCCAGATACCTAACAAGTGATGGAGCGCTGATTTGAACTTCTCTGGTAGAAAATTGCCAGGATGTGATGGTGGTCTCTGGTGTACTGAGAGGCAAGCTCTCCCAGGGGTCACAGGTCTGAAAGGCTCAGAGAACAACTCACAAGGCTCAAGAATCACATAGTTTATTCAGATCATTTAAACACACTGAGAAATGAGAGGAAAGAAAGGGATCAATTAGAGGGATGGGGATAGAGAGGCGATAGAGCAGGACCATAGGCAACAGAATCTCAGTGCTCTATCCTGAGTGTGACCAGTGTCATTTTGTCCTGTCACTGCCACCTTGCTGATGATGTGGCTAAAAGCACTGGTGTTCCAGAGGGGCCCACAGAGCAAAGGTGACCTGGGAAAAGGACAGGCACTTGCTCTGTTGGAATGACACAGGACAAGTACACCTGACCATAACAGTAGCACATCAGGTGGCCTGTGGAACTGCTATGGGTTCCATCTGTATTTCTTGGGCAGAGCACATGTGAGAGGAGCAGAACCAGATGGAGAGACTGACTCCACTGAGTGGGTCAGGTTAGTGGAGACGGGTATTCAGTCCCAAAGTGGCAGGATCACGACTTCCTCCTTTCAGCCTTTTGTAATCATAAGGTTCTTGTTTGTCATATTTATTTTGTCTTTCTTTGGTATGTACTACAGTTTATTAACTTGCCTATACTCTGTATAGAACACATCAATTATATCTGTGTATCATATGCTACCTGTTTACTTATTAGCTATGTTTAACACATCCCTTGTGTAGGACCAGCTGCATAATTTGCAGAACCTAGTGAAAAATGTAAATGGGGGACCTCCTTTTCAAAAATAATTAAGAACATCAATTATTAACAGTTTCAAGATGGCAATGATAGAGACTTAGATTGAGCACAGGGCTCTTCTGTGAGTGGGGTCCCAATAGCCTAAGTCACAGGCCCACAGAATTGACCTTGCCTATGAGTTTCACCTAAACTTGAATTCCAGCTCCCTTTCTAAATTAACTTTTCACTTATTGATGATGACTATAAGGTTTTGGATCCAATTTTTTTTTGTGTGTATGTGTGTTGTGTGTGTCTACTCTGTATCAGATCTTATGCTAGTTGATGTTGCACACACTTAACTCCTTTGTTCCTTATAAGGACATTGAAAATAGAAAATCATCTCCATGTTACAGATAAGAAAACAGATTGACAGAGATAAAGTGGCCTTACAGAGCCCAAACTGTGAAAATCCAGGTTACTATATCTCCAAAACGTCCTGCTTTTTCTACTGTGTCACGCCACTCATTGAACCATGTTTCCCAATAAAATAGGCTTACTTTCTCTAGACATGCTAGGTATGTTTTATGTCTTCTTTGCAGACTCCTCTCCACTTTTTGATATCCTGTGCTTCTTGCAGGCCTGAGTTCAACTGTCCTTGGAGCTCCTTTCTCTGCCAATTCCTATAGAAATAGGACTCAAAAGGACTCTATTATTCATTGGGATCTCTTGTTTGCTGCATTGTATTGCATTTTTTGAATTATATATCTTCCTTTCAAAAGAGATTTTGAGCTTCTCAGGATGTGAAAGATACCTTATTGTTCTTAATTTTCTCAAAGCCTAACATAGTGCCCCAAATATTATAAACAGTAGTGCTTCCTATGTGGGGATGACAATGGTGATTATTGTTGTTGTTGGACACTAGTTCCCAGGGCAAGAGAACCATGAACATGACTGGAATATTTAAAGGGCCTGGATGACAGATGAAGTGAATAAAGGACAAGGAATGTCCTAGTTTAAATGCCCTGCTTTGCAGTATTTGCCAATTTCCATGGTGTAAATTCTTCCATTATGATCGATTTCAAACTACTGGCAGTTTAATAGTAGTTTAAGAAATTCCTGAAAGTTTAATAATCAGCAGTTTTTTAGAGCCAGTATGAATTGGCTCCAGTATGCCTTTTGGGGAATCTAGAAATGTCCTTTGATTAACCAAGTTTATGCTAGAGGGAACTAATTGGAAACAACTGAGAGTAGAGGCTAAAGTAAGAATTGCTTGTTATTTAATCTGTAATCAACAATGAAATGCTTGAATTAGAACTGCCCATGAGAAAGACAAATATTATTCTATAACTTCTGGACTCCATATAATGGATGAATGTGTATTAGTGACTTCTTATCCTATTTTTTTCATCTTAACACCTGCCTAAATGTTTTTCATTTTATATTCTAAAAATTCCTCCCAAATTTTTAGCATACATAGAGCTTCAGTTTTTTTGTCTCTTCCTCTTCCTCTGCTTTTTTTTTTTTTTTAATTCACCTTAAATAGGAGAACATTTTATTCAAGATAAAATCAGTTCTTGTTTGAGGTCAATAATCTCTTAGCATTCATAATAGTGCTCATCTGTCGTAATAATCTGATTCATTATTCTCATTGCATTGGAATGAGTTTTTCCAATTAATAACCAGTCTTCACCTTACATACTTCTATTAAGCAAGAACAATGTCCCAGGAAATTGTCTGTCTCAGAATTTAACCTTTTGATACATGCTATAGAGCTGTATTTAGCAAATTATTGTGGTTAATTTTATTAATAATTTTTAAATAATTTTAAATTTCTTCTTATAAAATACTAAAAGGAATCAAACGCAAAATTTATTGCTTTTTCTTTGGGACTTGTATGTTTTGGAAGCTTTTTCAATTGTTAAGGAAGTCATCTATGAAATATATGATATAATTTTATTGACTGAAGAGTCTCCTCCTTTATGTTTCATGATTTAATCATTCTAGTTTCCACTGTATCATTTTACGTTTATCTGGAGACATTCTTGTCTTCATCTTGGTTTGGCAGACTTTGCAAGTGACCCACAGAGCTACTGCTCCTGTTTTCTCTAGAAAGTCATGAAGGTATTTATTGCTCTTATACCAGTATCAAAATCTCAAGTACATGGTCTAGTTATGTCAGCCTGAGTTCTGCTCAAATGGGTATGTGGAAGGATTATTAATCAGTAAAAAAGTGGGTCTAAAACATGCTTATATTTAATGATGTTTTCCAAGATTCTTGGCAATCAATGTTATTTACTGACACAAACATTCATTTATCCCCAAATAAAGAAACTTCAAAGAAACAGAGTTTCTAAAATTACAATATGATAATAATGAATATTAAACATAAGAAAGTTCTAGATTTTTTCTTCCAGAGAGATGGAGTGTAGCTACTATTTTGTTTGTTTGTTTGTTTTTGGTATTGGGGATTGAATCTAGCACCCTTGTATGCTAAGCACATTCCATACCACTAAGCTACCCACCAAGTCCACGATCATCTTAATTGTATGTCATCATTCACTATTTCCTGCAGTATGATCCATCAATATATTACATATGGTAAGACTCACCAAATCAATGTTCTCATCTCACCAGAGTATCCTACCCCTCAACAATTTTGAGAAATAGCAACTTACTGAACTTGGACTTTAGTGTTTTAGATATATATCAGCAATAGATAATTTTCATAATCTTTACCAGACTACCTATAAATATGTTGTTTTTGATAGGTGATTAAAAGGAAAAATGCTTTAGTTATCACTTAAAATGATCTAGACATAGTAATTCACTAACGTGCACATGATAAGCACAAAATAAGAATTAAGAGAAATATGTCCTTGCTGAACTTATTATCAAAACAACCCTTTGTTTTATCTAATGCCAAGGCACATTTGAGGATGTCTTTGTATATGGGATAAAAGAATAGCAAGTGATATGTTATTTGGGGGGATTTAAATAAATTTATTGCTATAATAACTAGACTTTATTAAAATGTAACACCAAGAGTAAATGTTTGGAGAATATTATATTAGCATAACATAAAATATATTAATAAGAGGAAAAAAGGGAAATAGCTGTGTATTTTCAATATAATGTTTTTAAAATTTTCTTCTTTAGTTGCGAAAATTAGAAATTTTTAAATACTATGAATCAGTTCTTTTAAATGTTGTATTGATGATTCTTCTATATATATATATTTATATATATATAATGTGCCATTCAGCTATCTATATAAAGATACATGACTCTTGGATGAATTACCTTTTATATTTTATGTATATACTGATATTGTATTTTTTGACCAGTACTTGATCAGAGGGGTCAGAATATGTTAGAAAGGAGACCCTGAGAAATATTAAGGTTACAAGTCAATTCAGCAGAATGACTAATTCACATTGGGACATGGTGTGCTCTGTGGACAGCCTCACCTAAGTTTTATTTCCCAAGTGCTTAGGACAGTCTTCCAGATCTAAGTTTATCATGTGGCAAGCAATCAGATTTATCAGAGTGTCCTGATTATTTGCAGAGCTGACTGAACCGCCATGATTTTAAATAATTTTAAATTTCTTGCCCACTCATGCATCAACAGAGCACATAGTTCCAACAGAAAATGAAAGTTTTCTATTGCAACAATTCGGAATTAGCACTCCTAAATATTACTGCACATTTTGAAAAAAAAAAAAGTTCATAATACTTAGAAATGTTTAAAAGGTATAGACATGAACACATATCTATATTTTACCAAATTTTAAAAACAGAATAGTTCCTCTCACTCAAGAGGCAGCACCCTGAGAGTTCTGCTTCACAGTGTTCAGAATTCATTAGGACATGTTTGATTAGAATGCATATAAGCCAAGCAAAATTAGCACATTCTGCTTACCAAGCCTTGTTCATAGTCTTGCAAAAAGTCAAATGTTAGTATATCTAAGATGCAGATAATGTGAGTGACTCATGGTGGAAATATCTCCACTGTTTGAAAAATTCCTGCAAACCATTGCCTGGCATGCCTTTCTCTGCCTACCCAAATCCTACCAGCTCCATAAAGTCCACTTTAATTCTTTTTTTTTTTTTTTAATATATTTTTAGTTGTCTATGGACCTTTATTTTATTTATTTGTATGCAGTACTAAGAATTGAACCCAGTACCTCACACATGCTAGGCAAGTGCTCTATCACGGAGTCACAATCCCAGTGGAGTCCAGTTTAATTCTTATCTACCAATATTATCTACAATGTCTTCAACGACCCTCAAGCTTCCGTTTCCCTCTCTCTTTGCACTTCAAGCCTGTCTTGCACTGTTATGTAACTATTATATGGTCTATATCTCATTCTAAGTACAGCTTAGGCTGCAGAAAGGAACATATAGCTGTCTCTTTTGTTTCTTTCAGACATTTACTATATTGCTAAGAACATAAACCAGTCAGTAAAGATTTGGAAAAAGTGATTAAGTAAAAGGGGGGAATAAAAAAAATGATAGAAATAAAATAAATTTACATACGGACTAGAATTTTAGGTGGGTCTGTGTTTGTCAGCTTTTTGTTGCTGTGACCAAAATATCCAACAAGAACAAGTTACACCAGGAAAAGTTTATTTTGACTCATGGTTTTCATCCTTGTTTCACTGAGTTCATTGCTCTGAGACTGAGTAAGGCAGAACATCATGGCAGAAGGGTGTGACTGGGTCATCGGTAGGAGGAAAGCTGCTTGGCAACTGGGAAGCAGGGAGAGAGAGAGGAGAAGGGGCCTCAGGGTAGGTCAGATGGACCCTTCCAGGGCACACCCCCAGTGACCCCACCTCCTCCAGTCATACCACCCAGTTAGCCCACTCAAGCTGGACTGGACCTATCAGGTTAAGACTCTCATAATCTAATCCTTTCACCTCTGAACATTCCAGCATGAACAAGGGAGCTTTTGGGGGGACACCTGATATCCAAACCCATAACAGTCTTCCTTATAGTTACATACAACACTCTACTTGTGATACCGCCGTTTACCGGTGACGAGTTCTGCTTCTTCTAATGTTGAAGATTAAGCACTAGAGAAGCACGCCAAGGCAAGCATATTAAGCAGGTTTATTTAAAGGGAATAATACAGACTTCTCCCGGCAGGGAGAAGGGGGCCATGGCTGATGTTCTAAAAGTCCCAAGAAGTGAGCACACCCTGCATCTTTTATAGGTTAAAGTCTCTTTTGTTCTCCAGTTCTCTCCGCCTTATCTCTCCTTCCTGCCTACGTGACTAGGCCTGGTTTTGCATTAAGTGAGAAGCCATGGGCAGGGGGAGGGCCAAGGTGATTCAGGCAGATAAGGGCCCAGGGGGCATTAATTAGCAGCTCCTTGTTTGCAGCCCTTGATAAAGGCAGGTAAATTTGGTAATCAATGGGCTCCGGAGATCTTTGACATTCCATTCTTCCAGGGGCAGTCTCCAACTTCCAAAGGCAGATGGCTTCATGGCTTCATTTCCTCGAATTGACCCGATTCCCTATTTCTACACTAACTACCTGTCCTTAATTCTGGCTTCACTTGTTCAGTGCCACACCTACCTATTTCTAAGAATAATTTTCTCATATAATGGGGAGAAAAAAAACATTTTGCAAATTTTTGGTGATGAGGGAAGGCCTTAGGTTGAGGTTGTCTTCTTAGTCTAGGACTTTTGATTTGAAGATTCATTGGTGGCTTTAAGGTCGCATTCTTCTCAAATTTCTCTTCTGCTCAAACACCAAAGCAGTAATATTTGGCTGGAGAATTCCCGGATGCCTTAGCATATGGCCCCTGCACTACAGTCCACATATACCCCTATCTTCAGGTAGTAGTATTGTTAATCACAAGCTCAACTCGCTTATTAAAACACAGACGAAACAAAACAAAAATCATAAAATGGTTGCCATAGAACTTAGAACACTCAGTGAGACATTTATAATATTACCATTATATAACTTCTCATAATGAGAAAGAATTCATTTCAATAATTTTGATACTGACGTTTACCGGTGACGAGTTCTGCTCCCTCTAATGTTGAAGTTTGAACACTAGAGAAGCACGCCAAGGCAAACATATTAAGCAGTTTTTATTTAAAAGTAGTAATAATACAAACTTCTCCCGGGAGGGAGAAGGGGGCCATGGCTGATGTTCTAGAGTCCCCAGAAGTGAGTATGCCCTACATGTTTTATAGGTTCTCCAGTTCTCTCCTTCCTACCTATTTGACTAGGCCTGGTTTTGCAGGTGAGATGCATAAAGTGAGAAGCGGATGGGGCAGGGGGAGGGCCAAAGTGATTCAGCCAGGTAAGGGCCCAGGGGGCATTAATTAGCAGCTCCTTACCTGTGGTCCTTGATAAGGGCAGGTAAATTTGGTAATCAATGGGCTCCGGAGATCCTTGACATTCCCTTCTCCCAGGGGCAGTCTGCAACTTCCAGAGGCAATTGGCTTTCATGGCCTCCGTTTCCTCGATTTGACCTGATCCCCTATTTCTACACTAACTGCCTGTCCCCAATTCTGGCTTCAATTTGATTGTATAAAGTGTAGGGGTGGAAAAATCCCTCGTTTCCCCTCGTCTTAGGTCCATTGACTTGGGTCCTATAAGTTAGAGTAACAAAGGCTAATGAGAGAAAACCTGTTTATTGCTGTGTGTCCCTTTCTGGGTGGATGAGAGTGTCTTTCCTGCTAGAGAGGGGAGGAGGAATGTCTTAACAAACATATTTTGCTTTAAGGCAAATAGGAATGCAGAGAACTTTCCTTTCCTTATATCTGCTTCTTCTAATTATCTTCAGCTCAAAATAACCAATATGCCATATTTTGGGCACATTTTGGACATGTTTTTGCATAATGTAGCATGTAATACTTAGGTAATATATTTTGAGGTGTTATATTCTGCTGCCCTTCAGTCATTTCTGCTGCTAATAGTACAGCCTTAGAATTTCTGAGGAAATTCTACGGAGGAAAGCTAGTTTGAGCTGCAACTGGTATTTAAAACTCAGCACAAGCTTTTGGCTCCTGGGGAAATCTCTATGGTCTTATCTCCCCTGCTACTATAATATAAAGAAGTTTTTAAAGCATAAGTTGAATTTTAAATCAACCAGGCAGAGAGCAGAATTAGGAAAAAACTTAATCAGCAGGTAGAAAGAGGATCTAGTACGCTTTTTTTTTTTTTTTTAAATATATCAAACCACTAAAGCCCAGTTTTTTTTCCCCCCCTTGATTCATCGAAAATTACCCTGAGATGCTTGACTGACCTTTAGGGAATGAATAATATGTGTTTGAGTTTTTAGTTGACATTTAAGCCAGTCTTGAAAATTAGCATTGTTTTAGGGTCCCAGGGAGCAAAGAAGTTATAAGTCTGAAGAGTTTCTGTGGGTAATAACTCTGAATTTAATACTAATTTGATCTGCCCAAGCTTTGCTTTATTCACCAATACCAACAACTGGCTTTAACATATCTCCATGATTGTCATCAGAACTTAAGAAAAAAAATTTCCTTAAGAACTCTTTATACACAGGTCACCTCAATGTTTGCTGATGATAACATTTTAGGGGTCTTGGTGTAAGTGCAAAAGGACAGGAAGTAGACCTCAAGGGATTCAGAGAAGCCTTTATTCTTTCACGGACTCAGGTGCCATTGGGGCCCATTTTCTGGATAGGGAAATGGCCATCAGTTACAGAGATTTTGGTTTTATAGGGCACAATGATGTAATCATTGGAAGCCATGCACGTGCAGATTTAACCATCAGTTGTACAGGTTAAAACTTTAATTTAGGAGGGTGGTTGTAAAAAGGTTGAAACTCGTTGTCTGGGGAGATAAGAGTCCAGATCCCAAGGGATGAATACTCAAATCTTGCCCATTGCTTTTCTTTCTCTGAGATCAATTGTTTCCCAGAGTTTCAATATTTGCTGTACCTCCATTTAGGACTAATTTGCCATGGGGGAAGGTCAAAGTTTAGGGCCCAGCATTCCGTATTTGCCCCTTTCCTGTAGGGCCCATTGTTATTAGGAAAGGGTGAACTGGGAGAGGTTGAATGTTTGACCAATTTCCCCTCCCTCCTCCTGAGCCACACTGTCCCTTCATTTTTCTTGGGGAGCTGTCTTGTAGGAATATTTTTTTCCATAACCCTTCACTTAGTAGTCTAAAACACAATGTATTTCACTGCATAATTATCACAGATTTTATACTTTTTTTTTTTTTTTGTAAAAAGTGGGGTGTGACCATTAAGTGAAGTTAATAAAAACCAAAAACAAACAAACAAACAAACAAAACTTTTTACTCACCAAAACCTTTCTATAAGCTGTTTCCCATGCTGTTCGGCAAACACAATCACTTTCAGCTTGAAGCTGGCAGAATAGTTTATATATTTATCCATAATCAGAAAGAAATGCTTCACATTAATGTATTGCTAGAAGACAATCTAAACAGCTTAGCTGTCCTGGGAAAAGTCTTACCATGTTATGTGACTGACTCGAGTCATCTTAGCCTGCCTGCCTGCCTGCTCCCCTTGGGCCTATGCTCTTTATTGGGTTGAGTGACAAGACCTTAGTACTGCAGTGCTCACAACAAACCATGCAAATCTTGGCAAACACACTGAAAATGCGCATGCACTGAGGATCTAGGTTTCTGTTGGCAGTTTGTGAGAAGACCAATGTGCATTCACATGCCATTGGTGGATTCATTGCTGTTCTGTTTACTTTTTGAGTGGTGTACAGAGCAGAATTTTACCATGTGACCATTACGCAAAGAAATGTTATAAACCAATTTTTGGGCTGAAAGAAACAAAGGGTGTGAGATTATGTGGGAGGGGCAATTATTCTGTGAAATTTTGTGTGTGTTGGCAGGCAGGCAGAGACAGAGACAGATGTGAAATGGTAGTGTCTACAAGAAAGTATATGAAAATAAGTTAGAGATACAAACTAAGAGGTTATATAAATGCACATGCACGGTTTTTGCTGCTGCTTAATTTCTTGTTTTCCAATGCCCAATCAGGAAGTTATCCTTTAGAAAAATTACCAGACATCAAAATATATAGAGTACTGCCAATCCAAGGGGACTTCAAAACAATTTGCATTTGGAAAGTGCCTTTTCAGTCCAACCCTTTGATAACTGCTCTTAAATTTAGTAGTCACAGCAAATGAAATTTAGCTTAGTTTCAAATTTTTTCCCCTGACTTGTTACACTTTGGAGTCCTCTGGTGGAACTTAAAAAATATTGATGCTTCTATCTCACTCCTTGATATTGTGACTTAAGTAATCTGGGGGTGGGAAGAAAGACTTTTGAACTGTTAAAAGATCCCATAGTAATTCCAAGGTTGGGTTAGTCAAGAACCACAATTTGATTATCATCCAGTCTTCACGCGGTTGTTATATCATTCAATTAGAAGTGTTGAAATTCATTTCTGTGCCATGTTTTAATAAATATTATGAAATTAGAACAGCCTTATTAATTCAATTGCTACTAATAATAGTTACTATTTATAGTGCTCTTGTGATTTGTCATAAACTCAGTGCATATTTTATTTCTGTGAAGTAGCTACATTATCGTCTTCATTTTTTAGATGAAACAACAAAGCATCTAAATCATTAGGACCTTTGCTACCAGTATCCCCTTTAAAATACCGCTTGTTTTGAATTATTGCTTCCAGTACTGGGATAATTTTAAATACTTACACTAGTATGATTATGGAGTTATGTTACCTAAGAGGACTGTGGTTCTTATTTTCAATCTTAATGTAATCTGTACATTAAAAAGCTTCTTAGCTTTGTGACTCTCTTTCAATTATTTAAAAGTATTTCAAGGAAAGTCAGAGTTGTTGGTTAATTTTATAAATGGCAGTGTTTACTAGGAAAAAAAAAACCCTTTTATTCTTCTGATCTCTTTACTGAGGAGTGTTCATGAGTACAAGTTTGATTACAGTTTCCCTAAACAGCAATTTTGAAATGCCTTTCATTTACTAGAGCAATAAATTGGTTGCTTCATCATACAATCAAACTGAAAACAAGAGGAAGAAAAGTCAGCTTAACATAATCCAAATAGGGAGCATGTTTCCTGGGATGAGAACGTGTCAAAAGCAGCATTGCATGTCCTAACTATTCTGTGTAATCAGGGTTGTATCATATGTTATGGGTAAATTATCTATTTTGTAAGTTAGGCCAAAGTGTACTCCTTTAACTAACTGTGAAAGCATTCTTGAAAGCCCATGAAACCTTATTATTCTAATTACCAACACAAGGGGTTGATAAATGAATGATGAGGCCAGGTATTATTGTCATTAAATAGACCTCACTCAATTATTTATCCCCGGGTCTGGGGTTACAGCTCAGAGAGCTGTGCATATATACCAGGGCTTGTTTGAGTTCTGAGACCTGGAGACCAGATTACAGTCTTGATAGGCAGCTTTTGTTGAATGCAATTCAAGGGAATGACATGCATTTTTCAGTCAGACATTTGGATGATTTAGGGCCAATGGATATTCAAAGTTTCTCCACAAAAGCCTATTTCATTTTAGCCATGTAGTAAAGTCCCTTTAAATTATCCAGATAAATACAAATGGGGAGGAAAATGGATTCACAATAGAAAAATCCAATGACATTTTTGGGTTTTTTTCTTAAGACTTTTTTTTTTCTTTCATTTGGTCACGTGCACATTAGTGTGATGTATATTTTCTGTATTTATCTCCATATTATGTGTTTTGTTTTTGTGCCTTGTTTCCAATTGTGCAATGAAAGATGTCCTCTGGTTAAGAAATCTGTTATTAGGGAGGACAGGATTGGATGAGACTAGTTTCTTCTATCCTGAAACCATGCCAGCTCATTGCAAAGGTCAGCCCTGAAAATAGTGTCAAGGCATGTTCTCTCACTGAGTCACTGACTTGTCCAGCCCATGTCCCTTCTTCTGGGTCTACAAGCTGTCGGGGTGCTTTCTGATGTCCTGGGAGCATCAGATTTGGGAGATTAAGAAGCTCTTCTTACTAAACAATTATTATCAGCTCATGTTATGGTCTTTGGCTTTCTTTTAAAGGTATCCCAGGATTTCTGACAAGTGAATAATTTTACCCGAAACTGGTCAGTGAGGAGCAAGGAGTAGCTAAGATTGCTATTTGGTACTCCTTTGGTTTGAAATGTATGGAGGGGATCTCTTGGAGAATGGAGATGGGGGAGGGTCATCAAGGCAAACAAGAAAGTGTAACATTAAAGCCTTATGTATGTGTGCAGCTGCTGAAGTTGGTGGGTTGAATCCAATAAAAACACTCTCTTTATACTAGTGAGCAATTTTTTTTTTTTTGTATTTAGGTATACATAAAAACACTCTCTTTATACTAGTGAGCAATTTTTTTTTTTTTTTTGTATTTAGGTATACATGACACCATTTTGATTCATTGAACCCAAATGAAGTACGACTTTTCATTTCTCTGGTTGTATACGACGTACTTACACCAGTCCTGTAATGTATTCACACCAGTCATGTAATCATACATGTACACAGGGTAATGATGTTTGTCTCATTCCACCATCTTTTCTTCCCCCTGCCCCCTCTACAAAATCCAACATTCCTCTATTCTTCTTTTACCCCCTCTCCCAGTTAGGTATCAGCATCCACTTATTAGAGAAAACATTTGACCTATGGTTTTTTGGGATTGACTTATTTCACTTAGCGTAATATTGTCCAACTCCTTCCATTTACCAGCAAATGTCATAATTTCATTCTTATTTATGTCTGAGTAATATTCCATTGTGTATATATACCACAGTTTCTTTATCCATTCATTTGTTGAAGGGCATCTAGGTTGGTTCCATAGTTTAGCTATTGTGAATTGACCTGCTATAAACATTGATGTGTCTGTGTCACTGTAGTATGCTGATTTTAAGTTCCTGGGGTATAAACTGAGGAGTGGGACAACTGGGTCAAATGGTGGGTCCATACCAAGTATTCTGAGGAATCGCCATACTGCTTTCCAGAGTGACTGCACCAATTTGCAATCCTACCAGTAATGTATGAGTGTACCTTTTCCCCCACATCCTTGCTGACACCTATTATTGCTTGTATTCTTGTAATAGCCATTCTAGTTGGAGAGAGATGAAATCTTAAGGTAGCTTTGATTTGTACTTCCTGTAATTATTAGAGATGTTGAACATTTTTTTCATATATTTGTTGATTGATTGTATATCTTCTCCTGTAAAGTATCTGCTCAGTTCCTTGGACCATTTATTGATTGGGTTATTTGTATTTTTGGTGTTAAGTTTTTTGAGTTCTTTATGCAACCTGGAGATTAGTGCTCTCTCTGAAGTGGGTGTGGTAAAGATTTTCTCCCACTCTGTAGACTCTCTCATTATCCTTGCTATCAAGGAAATGCTTTCGGGATTCTGTTTGAGGAATGAGGATATTCTTCATCATTGTGCTTATGTTTATATGCCAGAATATGGGTGGGCTCACATCCACAGGTTAGTAATGAGACAGTCCTCTCTGGTATTGGATAAATTAGCAGGTGCAAGTTGGTTTCTGATCATACCATATTGTAAAATCACGAGTTTAGCATGGATACTTAGAAACATGTTACACCAAAATCCTGCACCATTCCTTCACCTTTTAAGGTTAACTTTGTGTATTAAGAAGAAGCTTATTTATACCCATTTGTGAAAGGGTCTTGTCTGTAAAAGCACACGTTGTTTTTTTTTTTTTTTTTTTTTTTTTTTTTTTAATTCAACCAATGATAGTGTTATACCTGTGGAACCACAACCAGGTTTGAAATTTTCTCTTATCATGACAGAGGTCACTCTGCAACACACAGGTCATATGCTGTCCGAATCCTGAGAAGAGAAGAAAAGCCCGTTCCATCTCTTTTTTAAAGTTCTTTTCATATATCAACCAAACAGCAACCAAAATGACTGTCTTCATCAGTTAGGCCTGATATAACAATTACCATAGCCTGAGTGGCTTAAAAAAATAAACATTTATTTCTCACAGTTCTGGAGTTTGGAAACCCAAGGTCAGGATAACGGTGTGGTTGGAGTCTGGTAGTACGCTCTTCCAGGCTGCAGACAGCTGATGACAGTTGTATCCTCATATGATAGTGTTGTGCCCAGAGGCTCAAGACCCCACAAAGACCACCAGAGACCACGATCAATGCAAGCAACAAAGAGTCATTATTAGCAAGCTCGAGCCTGGTCCTCCGCGCACTCGGAAACCGGTGATGCTAAGAGGCCCCGAGCCCTCGGTTAGCAGGGTTTATATAATGAAAGGCAAGCAGTTATACAGTGTTCTTTCTAATTGGTTAGCACGTTATCTTAAGTTCCGGGTCACCCTGAACTCTGAGAGGAGGGTTGTTGTTAGCAAGGTCCTTCACAGGTAAGATACGAGAGGAAAATTCTTTGCCACTTTTAGGAGGGGTTGAGGGCAGTTTGGGAAGAGCCTTGTGTTTAAACAGAGCCCTGTGTTTACACAGGTGCGGGCTCCCTCTATCTTTACAATAGGGAAGAGGGCTAGTAAGCTCTCTGGCCTCTTTTTATAAGAGTAACAATCTCATTCATGAGGGCTTCAACCTTGTGACCTAATCACAATCATTTACTTCATCATGGCATTTCAGTTGATGACAGACTATACAATGGTGGTTCCATAAGATTATATTGAATCATGATATCATTACCGTCCTAGTTTATGTGTGCATGCCATGATATTTGCACAATGACAAAATAGCCTAACAATGATTTCTCAGCATGTATTCCTTCAGAATCTGTCCCTATCAGAATACACCCCTGTTGTTCAGTACCATGTGACCGTACACCCTAAAGGCTGCACCTCCATATACCATTGTTAGGGATTAGACTTCAACATACAAATTTTTTGGTGGGGGCAGGGGGACACAAATATTCATCCAACAACCATTACCAAATAAAGTTATAAAAGTTGCAATGTATTTAACATGTTCACATTATTCATTTTGAGGAATTATTGTTTTTTTAAACACACACATTGGCACTAATGTGATTTCTGTAAATATATGAATACTTGGGAATAATGTTAAAATTTAAATTTAAAGCCTTATCTAAATGGGAGACCAAAAGCATTTCTTTCCTTTCCCTCAACCCCATTTTCTTTATAGTATGATTTTTCTGTTTTAAGCAATAATTACTTTCATGGGATTAAATACCAGGTCAGTAGTATCTTCTATGTCAGTTTGTACTAAACCCTCTGCTTTCTCTCTCCTTTTCTCTCTCTCTCTTGCAATTTTTTAAAAAGAATTCATAGGAAAGAAGGAAAGAAAGTATTTTAAAATAAACTTTCTGACTGCCAAAGTCTGACATAAACTTCAGCTTCAATTTTATAGGTGGTAGAAATAATAGCTAGGGTTCTCTGTTTTTACTTTTAGCATAAATTCCTTGCTTTGCAATGACTCCAAATGATTAATAAGTAAGACTAAAATATCTTATTCTTTCTGACCAGAATTTAAAATTTTAAGCCTGCATTATGTCTCTAGGTTATAAGATATAGCTTAGGTTCATTTGTCTTCAATAAGCCTGCAGACCAAGAAAATTCAATGTCCCCTCCATCTGAATTGTTAGTCTCAACCCACTTCCACCTACCTCTTATTTTGTTTTATTTTGTCAGAGAAGCAAAAAAATTTGTGAGTGAAAATGAAGGAGCTCTTGGGAAAGGAAAAGGAAAGCGGTGGTTTGCCTTTAAGATGATGATGGCTAAGGTAAGAATTTTCATTCAGTCTGGTTTGTGCTATGTTGATCCCAAGGGGAGAACATTGCCTCTGTTCTAAGAGGGTGAAAAATGATCTTACGGTTTATATATATATTGCACAGATACATACAATACATGCACAATGTATTGTGTTATTAAAATTTGTACAAGGGATTAGAAATTATCCTTAGAGAAGTGAAAATAGAAAATAAGTTGAGAAACACTGATTTATAGCAAAAGATTTATAAGATTTTATCACCTCCAAGTGTAAAATACTTTCCATTTTAATTTTCTGGAAGTTAAGATGTCTGATCAAGATTTCTTTTTAAAAATGTCTACAAGTTACAGGACTGTATGGCTTTTCTCTATCAAGAACATCAAACATGTACATTGAATAGAAAATAAGAAAAAAATGAAAGATTGATACAGTAGAGATTTTGGAGAAAGAGAAACATTTATTTGTACTTACTATGCACCAAGCATTAAATTGAATTCCTCTGTAAAGTTATATTCAATAATCACAATAAAGTAGGTACATAGGTATTATCATACTGTCTTTACAAACATTATACCAACTCTAAGCTAAATGAATTCCTTGAAGATAGAGCTCTGTGAAAGAAATTCACCTGTCTTAATTTCTTAATTTTCATACACACACACACACACACACACACACACACACACACACCATATTAATTTCATTTGCTTTGCATTTTTTATACAAGTGTAGACACAGTGTTTCTGCTTTTGTTTCTGGTTTCTTTGTTGTATGATTAGGACCATGATCTATGCCCATGTTGTTGTGGAAGTTTAGTTCATTTTTATTGATGTGTTCTCTTCTATTTCATGAAAATGCTGAAATTTGTTTATTGATTAATTCTATTGTAGATGGGCATTTGGACCATTTCTAATTGTGAATAACTTTTTGAACTTTAGACTTACACTGTTATTTAGGCTTGTTGTGATTGCTCAGCTCTCACATTATCCCAGCTTAAGTACACACCTGCAAAATGATCTGCCCATTCCCATTCTTGCCAGTGGTCCCTTAACCATGGGTAACTCAATACTGTGGAGTAAAATAGAAGGAAGACTTTTTGTTAACTGATTTTTTATTTGTTTCTTCCTTCCTTTCCTGTGATACCCTTTCTTTCCATTTAGCTGACTGCTCTACTTCTATCAGAATGAAATGTCCCATGTCATAGAACTTACCATCCTGTATTGAAATCACTATTTATACACAGTTTACTCCAGGAGAGCAAGTGCTTTTCAAGGCAGAAACTGTGTCTTATTATTATCTCATTAATTCCTTCATGCAATGAATATTAATTAAACATACACCACATGCCAATCACCTAATTATGTGTTAACTCAGTCTCTGTTCTCCTATTGTTTGGTAGAATAAACAGGTCTTCTGAGTGGTAAGTATACTTCTTCTAAAACTAGTGATCAACAAATATTTTAAAAATAGTTTTTAAATTAAATTGATCTGGGGATAGTGGGGAACAGAGAGGCAAAGTGAAACCTTCTATTATCCATTTTTACAAAAAAATAATATTAGGTATTAAAGAAAGCTTTCTAAACCCATTGTCTTGTGATGATTTGAGTTGGGGATAGACGTTTTGACAATTGAAGAAGTTGGACTTTACTATTGCACTTGACTTCCTTTTCAGAAATGGGCAAAATTCCTTCGTGATTTTGAGAACTTCAAAGCAGCTTGTATTCCATGGGAAAATAAAATCAAGGCGATTGAAAGTAAGTGCTCATCATATCTCATTAGATGAAAAGAGCTGCCCTAGATAAAGGTCTGATAAGCTTATCAGATACCTTTCTCAGTTTCAGAATTCTTAGAAAGATAAAAAATAAACAAACAAAAAGTATAATATACTCCTTTGATTACTGTGAAGATTTATGTGTTAGCTTTCTGTTACTGTGAAAAAAAAAAAAAAAAAAAAAAAAACCTGAGATAACCAACTAGAAAGGAGAAAAGGTTTATTTTGGCCCACATTTTTTAAGTTTTCAGTCAAGGGTCACTTGTCCCTGTTATTTTGGGGCTGTGGCAACATAATACATCATGATGGGAGTGTATGGCTGAGGAGGCTGTTCAACCTCGTGATGGTCAGGAAGCAAAGAGAGAAATGGACCCAATACCCGCTTCAAGGACCTACCTCCAGTGGCTTTACTTTCTTCTACTAAGCCCCACCTCCTAAAGGCTCCATCACCTCCCAATGGCACCATGGGTTTGGGACCAAGTCTTTAACCCGGGGCCTTCGGGGAACATTCCAGTTCTAAACTATACCAGTTTGCTACTACTTACCAAAGATGACTGGAGACCCCACTTCCACTCCTGTGTTATTCAAATCCTTCCCACTGTGAACTGATTTTCTCAGACAACCACATGCACAGCCACATGAGGCCCATCACAGGGAAGGCTGTGGTTTTATTTTGGCAGTGAACATGACATTGAAAATATATACCCTCATGAATGTTAACCAACAATCAAAATGAACAATATTTAAAAAAGAATAGAAGATTTAAAATCTCACTTTCAAGTTTGTGAAGAAGAATAAGAAATAGTCATCCAGGAATTTGATATGTGGATATTCACAGTACATCTTCATTTTGTATAATGTTCATAATGTACAATGAAGGCAGAATGCACCCAATCAAAAACCTCCTCGATACAGAGCTCTTGGCATAAAATAAGGAAAAGAAAAAAAAAAAAAAACTCTTGTAAACAAATAGTAAATCACTTAAAAATAATAATGTGTGCAAAGAAAAATGGATGCATTTGAAACAAATGTGCACACAATCTTGCTGTATGCTAGTTCCTAAGGGTTTTGACTAGGATCTGATTTTCCTTTATGCTTCTTCAGATTCGAGGCAGATTTTCCAACTGGTTAAATGTGGTGTTACATAATTAAAATGGAGGCTCCTTTGGGAGATAACACAGCTGATGACTGTTTCTCACATGATTGGACATATTTTGGAAGTGGCTATCCCTCAATTCTCTGTTTTCCATTATTAAATGTAATGAGTAAAATACTTAAGTTCATTGATTGTGCCCCTCTCACAAATTCTTTGTTTTTATAGCATTTTAGATATATTTTATAGTACACCATATTTAACTTTTAAAAATAATTTCATTGTGTTTTATGTCCATTTTCTCCCATAGACATGAAAGCAGGTATTTTGTTTGGTTCATTCCTTGGCACTTAATAACCATGTATTAAATAAAATTACAGACACATCACCCAAGTGCCTCCCATTCTAGTTGGTATAGGAAGGAATTTTAGATACATCAGAAGACAGCAGACATCATGGAATCCTTAGGTTTCAGTGCTACATCTGAAATATGTTACCTACAGAATGTCTGAGGAACAGAAGGCCATTTGGGGAATTACGATTCTGATCAATGTATGTGGCAAGAACTCAGGATTCTGCTCTTTGCCACAGATTAGCTGTTCAAATTTGATCTAGGCATTTAATCTTTCTGGGCCTTAGTCTACTAATTTATAAAATGATAGGGTTGAATTTCGATCAGTTGTGAAAAAGAAATTTGCAATTTTTATGTATAGTCGAAAAACGCATTTAAAAATTATTTAGTTTTAAAGCACACTAGACCAGATTCCAGCCCATTCTGAAAATGATATCATGCTCACTTGTTTCAGTAGCCTATCTGGAGTGGGATAGAAACAGATGAGATTATTTTATTGACCAAAAATGCACACAGGAATGTTACATATGACCATCATCTCTCATGAGTGTCACAGTGGAAAAGACAGATTGAGAACTACTGTCATTCCTTCAATTATCTTCTCTCTTTCCTTTTCCTCCAGTAAAGGTGGAAAAGTCAAGCTGGACAAGCAGTTAAGCAAATGTGGATATTTTCTTTTCATGTGTAATTTATTATTTGCTTAGGTTGATGGTGCTTTTCCTCCACTGTAAAGAGTTGACCTTTACTTTCTATTCTGTCAACCAGCACCAGAAGCATCATTTATAGAGTATCACCATGAGTCAGATACTCTAAAACATTATTCCATCTAATCTTCATTGTGCTTGCAGTGTGCACACTAACTTTTCTATTGTACAGCTGCAGTTAAATAACTGTCCTGGAATTTTGTTAGTAGCAGAGCAGAGGTAGAAGGCGAAATCTGTCAAGGTTCAAGTCTATGCAACTTTTTTCTTTGAGGAAGATTTTTTTCTTTTTCTTTTTGCGGTACCGGGGATCAAACTCAGGGCCTTGTGCTTGCGAGGCAAGCACTCTACCAGCTGAGCTATCTCCCCAGCCCTTGAGGAAGATTTTATAAACTTTTTTCCTTTTTAAATGTATTTTGTACTATTTACTAGAGAGGATTCTACTATGTCAATGGCAGGATAAGTAGTTACAGATTTCCTTGATAGTTAACCTATTTGGGGAATTGATTTCCATTTTCTCATGATTTTACTTTTGACTGAGTTATTTTGTTATATATTTCATATTCTGTAAGATGTTAATGTACTAAGATGTTAGTGATAGTCATAAGCAGACCATACACTTTTGGACTATTGTATGAGTCAGAAACTATAATACTTAATGAAGAACATGTCAAAGTTAAGGACTTTGAAGCTCAACTGAATGGAAAATGAGAAGAAATGGGGTTGAGGTCTTTTGTTCCATTGCTTCTATACTTTGGATAGTCTTTTTCAGCTCTGGCTCTTAATTTCTTTATTCAGGTTTTATATGTAAAATCTGGGGTTTGATTAGTTATCATACAAGTTCTGTTTCAGTCCAATATTCCAAAAGAATCTTTATACTTTTGATTGGTAAATTATTGAAAAATATAAATGGAACACAAACGTATACTAATAGAAGTCTGTTTAATTATCTCCTTAAATTCTTTGGGTTTGAGATAAAGTGATTCAATACGTACCTTAATTATAAAACAAGTATTTAATTATAAAACTAATATAAATGTTTTTCTTTAAATAAATGACCATTTAATCATACAAAAGCTTCAGAAATGTTAATTCCTTTTAGATTATGTCAATAGCACATAATATCTCTTTTAGTCTTCAGAATAAGCCTGACATTATTGAATAATTGATCACATGCTTACTAAAAGCCTACCATGTCTGAGGTGTTCCTAGACACTATTGCTATTGACAAAGATTAGCAAATTCTCTACCCTCATTGATCTTCCATCAGATGTGTTAATATGTGTACAACCTATGACCGATCATAAAATGTAAACAAATAATGAAGACAATTAAGGATGATGAGAAGTGTCATGTTCCAAGAGGGAGAAGTTACATTCTACTTTGTGTTCCATTTATATTTTTCAATAGTTTATCACTCAAATCTTTCTAATCCACATGCCCTCACTCTTTAAACAAATACCAAGCAAATATTTTTAAATGTGGTTTTAATGAAGACCCACATGACGAAGCTTCACTGAGTTTCCCCAAAGCCCTGACCCATAACTGGCAGAATCAAGAGCGGAATTCAAGTTAGATTGGACCCCTAGCTGTTACCATCTAAATTGTGGTAAGATCTGGGTTTTTTTATAATCATGGTACTCACTTGTTGATTCTCAACTTTTTTTTTTTTTCACTAAAAAATTGATTCGATAATTCCTACCACAGAGGATGCTGTGACATTCTACATCACATGGGATACCATGGGTGTTACTCGCCAGCCTTGAAAAACCATCAGTGCCTAAAATCCCAGGCTTACCTTCATGGATCCACATTATTAACCACATTGCATTGCTTATTTTGCTGACAAACCTGCATGAAAATATAATCCATACCCACCCTGATGTTGATGTGACTACTAAAACCATAACTAGTTCAGGCTAGAGATTATAAATCTTTCTCAGAATCAAATCTACCTTTTTCTAATAGTAGATCATAGTATCAGAAATATGGTGTGATAGATTTATTCCTTAGACTAGATAGCTTTAGATAGGCAACCAGAGCACAAAATTTAAGCTTTGTGTTTCTCTATTGGCCCAAGGACTCCAAAAAATACAAATGAAATTTGTTACATTTAGTTTCTACCCCTGACTCATTTGAAAAAAAAAAAAATGTGCCTCATATCCTAGCCTAAGAAAATGATATTTATGTTTTACTCATACAGCAGTTCATTTAATTGGTCTTTTCTCATTTAGATATGCTCATATTTATCTGCTTGTCTTATTACCCATCTGTTCAAGAGGAAATTATATATGATGACAGACTACAAATTACTTTGCCTTAATAATAAATAACCAGAGGGAGAGGTGAAGCTTTAACCTTAATTTGAAGGAAACAAGAAATTCATGAGCAAGAATATGCATAAACTTATTTCTCACTTTAATACATATCAAAGACCTTTTTAATACATTAATAATTTACTATGAAAGCAGAATTTATCAGTTGGATTAAAGAAAAAGTGAATTGGTCCTTCATGAACACCAAATTGTGAATTTGAATAGCTTTAGTTGATTGATGGATATTATCTATAGCTATTCTGTCAGAAATGCACATTCTACATTTATTATAAAAGTTATATTTTTAAAAATAATTTAACTACAGTTCTACTTAGGGGACCATAGCATTGTGGTTAAGAGAGATCATATACTTGTAGGTGTGGAGTCAAACACTTGTAAATGAAAAATGTTGGGCTCAGAACCCTGGCTCCATTGTTGATTACCTATGCAACCAATTAACCCATGTCTTTACAAAATGGGAGTATAATAGTTCCCACTTCATAGGGACTTGATGATGACTAAATAAGTAAATACATGGAGATAAAATAGGCACCTGAAACAAAGATTCATTAAATATAAGTTATTATTAATTAAATCTTGGTTCAATTAATTGCTGTGTTTAAGTTTTTGGTTTCTGACCAACATGGTAGGGCTCAATATACTTAACTTCATCAAGTTCCAATGGCATCAAATGAGTGGATATTGGTAAGGATTTTAGTGTACTAAATTGACCATTGGGATAAAGCTAACTAATATTATCAATACCTATTTTTTTCTTTGTAAGAATAAATCAGTTTTATCTCAGAAATTGAGCATGTGGAAATAGCTATTCTTTTTTTTTTAAATTCATGCTCTTTCAGTCACACTACATAGGTTTTTCTTTTTAGAACATCAATTTTTCTATTAACAACTCCTAGTAGGATAGAAGTGTTAGGATAAATGTGGACAAATTGGGAAGATTTCTTTTTTTTTTTTTTTTCCTTTGTGTTGAGATGGGGAGAGGTTCTATGAAGCTTTGGTGCCAACCACTGATTTATTTTCCCTCACCTTTGTTTTATTGTTGTACTTCTCCCTCTGCCACTTGTTGGTTGAATGTAGAAGGAGCATTGTCTTCTGAATTCCTCAGTCTTTTTGATCTGTGTCTGTGTCATTCTTAAAATCATTCTAGTTTTAAAGAAATCTGTTTTATTGAAATTCATTTTCTTTATAGTTAGGATTCTGTAAAGGATCTACCTTCAAACAAAATAGCTGTGAAACCATCTTCTATCCCTAAAACATGTGTTTGGAAGTTTTGGGCTCTAAAGTGTATTTTTTTTTTCCATAATGAATATGTGTGTTGGAGGGGGGACTATTTTCTGAAACATCTTCATGTGTGAGACAATGTGAGAAAGTTTAGAGGTGAAATGATTGAGTTATGAGAACCTTAACTTAATCAATGCATTAATACACTTGAATGCATTAATTGGGTGATAACTGTAGGCAGGTAGGATGTGGCTGGAGGAGGTAGATCATTGGGAGTGTGCCTTGGAGGTCTATATTTTGTTCCTGGCGAGCGGTGCTTGCTCTGCCTCCTGGTGGCCATGTACTGATCTGCTTCTTCCTCCATGTTGTTTTGCCTCACGTTGGGCCCAGAGTAAGGAAGCCACTGTCTATGGACTGAGACCTCTGAAACCACGAGCACCAAATAAACTTCTCCTTCTCTAAAATTGTTCTTGTAAGGTCTTTTGGTCACAGCAGCAAAAAAGTTGACTAAAACATGAGGTGGATCTTATCTTAGAAAGTGAAGGTTGGAATTGCCTGGACACGAACCTTCCTTCTCTTGTGATAAAGCTTCCCCACTGGACAGGTTTTAAAACCAGAGAGCTCTAGAAAAATGTGGGTCATTGCAGGACATTTGCTGAATGAAACCTGACACAGGGAACTGAGGGAGTGGCTGAAGTTATTCATTGTTTTTTCTTGGGCCTGGAAAATGGTAATTGGGAAGATGGGGAAAACTAGCAACTCGATGAACCTTTTTAAGAGTGATCCTCAAGACAATTTTGGCTTTTATAAATCTGTCCCATCTCAACCTGAGACTTCAAATTCCTATTCTTATTTCTTCTTCCATTCTCAGCCTTAAGAGAATGATTTTATTCATTTATTTTACTCCCTCAGTAAGAATTGGACAGACCAGGGCTGGGGAGATAGCTCAGTTGGTAGAGTGCTTACCTTGCATGCACAAGGCCCTGGGTTCGATCCCCAGCACCGCAAAAAAAAAAAAAAAATTGGACAGACCGCTTTACTTTTCACTGTTTTGGGCAAGAGTGAGTTGACAAAACATTCTTGCCTGTCAACTCTCAGTTTATTCCCCAACTGTGGTTTAAGAAAAAAAAAAAAAAAATCATGCCTATGCCCACCCCTTCTCCCCCCACTACTTAACACCTGTCAATGGCTTCTCATCACATTTTTAAATGAGATCCTCACTTTTTATAATGCCTTAGGAGGCCCTACACAATGTCATTTGGCCTCTCTTCAATTCCATCTGTCGCAGTACTTCATTCACTGTACTCCATTCACACAGACCTTAGTTTGTTTCACAATTGTATGTCCCAGGCTCTCGCCTCTTTTCCTTTGCTCTTTCCTCCAGCGGATCTGCTCTTCCTCAGCACTCCATGTTGTGGCCTCTTCCTCAGTTCACTCTGTCATCTTGAATATGCTAACCCCTCTCAATACTTTATCCTTCCTGCAGGACCTAGCTGACTATGAGTATTATACATACCTTTACACATAGATAATCTTCATCTGTTTATATACACACATATATAAAATATTTGCTCCTTCCACACTTCACTGAAATGCAGTTTTTAGAGTAGCACCCTGTTTATGACATTGTGCTCCACATTTTCAATAAGTCCTGGAAGAAAATACTTAGTAAAGATATATGGAGTAAATTTCAGTTTTGCTGCTACCAGTAGTGAGGGGCAATCATACAGGTTGGTCTATGTGATGACCACTCACAAGGGATGTGGGGAACTTTTTTCGGAGAAGGACATTGTTTGCCTGAAAAGAAGAGGAACAATCTACAGGGTTTATAACTATAACTAATGACATCACCACTTTTTATATATATATATTTGCTTACTTATCTGTATTAACTGAAGGAGTAAAATAGACCCTATTGTTACCAATCACAATTGCTAGGCAAAAGGTAGCTTTCCTTGTGCTGGACCTTGAAGGTATAGGCACAAGTCAACACAATTACATTGTTCACACCTCCTCCAGCCTACACCCCAGAGAGCACGTCCCTCTTGATTCTCATGTTCTCTTCCTGGGGAAAGAAGAATGTTAGAACCTGTAAAAGGGAAAAGGCCAATGCGTTTCAGTTTGCAGATTTATTTTGGAAGGTCATCAAGAAAGAGCTTTTATTTTATTTTGTTTTGACTTCCCATTCAACCTTTTATTTTCTTTGAAAATAGGTCAATTTGGCTCATCAGTGGCCTCATACTTCCTTTTCTTGAGATGGATGTATGGAGTAAATATGGTTCTTTTTATCCTGACGTTCAGCTTGATCATGTTGCCGGAGGTGAGATCTGATTCCCAGTTTGTACAACATACTGAAGAAAGACTCTTATGTAATAGCTCTCCTAAGACACACTCTCTCTTTTTTATGAATACAGACTAACTGCTATGTTCATTTATTTTTATTTTTTTCCCTTTTTCTTGAGATATTCACTTATACCCATAGGATTTGTAATAAGGTTGACCTTCAAAATTTTGCCCATGGACCGAAGGTCCTAATCTTTGTTTGAAGGGTGTGTTAGCCTTGCAAAATTATTTATAAAATGTTGTGTGTATGTACGCATGTGCATTTTTATGTGAAAAGGCTCATGGCTTCTCTCAGATTCTCAAGATGGTCTGGGTGCTCCAGTGTTAAGAAGCATTTGCTCAAGAGGAAGGCTTCGATACCTTGTGAGTTGTATTTATTTGGTGAAGTTTGCTTTAAAAGAAATACTTCTTAGTGCAATTCAAAGCATTCAGCTTTTCTAAACTGAAGTAACACAAAATTAGCACATTTTTTTTCCAGATGCAAAGTAAGATTACCCTATGTACATATACAATGGAGTCAGGAGGAGGTAGGGTCTTTTAGCATCAAAGTCAGAGAGGAAAACAGAGTGTTCACACTGAAAAAGAAGAAAAAGCCCTGAGTTGATGTGGGGAAGAGGTGCACAATGCTCCTGTGACTTTGGGGCCTTCACCCACATGAAGTTCCGGTGACTCTGACCTCTTTGGATGCTTACCATACAAAAGTTGGGTTAGGTTTTTTTTTAACTTACAAAGGGCCTTTTTCCGTACAAGTACTTGAGAGCCAATTTGCACAACACAGCATTGGTAAAGGTCACAATTTGGCATTTGAGTGATTTTTATCCCCACACTTTAAACCAGTGACATTTCTATAGCTCGTCTATCCATTAGTATAATAATAATAGTAATAATAATAATAATAATAATAATAATTCTTTGCAGTCATAAAGATGAGTACATCTTTATGTAGCTTGTAATAGTGTAAAGCACTTTCACTTCCTCTACGTACTAAGACTCACAACAAATTTATGAGGTAAACTAAACTATAAAAGTTTTTCATCCCTCTCTTAGAACATGTGAAACTGAGTTAAATGATGGTTAGATAACTTAGCTAATGTTCCAGAATTACTTATTTACATATATTTATCGATCTGTTCTGGAATCGGGACCCATGATTCTGTCTTTTGTCTCCAGATTGCATTTTAATCAACTAGTCTTATAATCCCTGTGATATTTCTGGAGCTTGTAAGACTGTGGCTCAGAGAAAACAGTGGACATAAATTAAAATTCTGTTTAGTTTGTTTCCCAGGTGAAAACCTCCAGGCAATGCAATGGGATATGTATATTTCATCTATTTCAAAATAATCCCAGGTTTGCTTTTGCTTATCTCGCTAAAGAAACTGAAATTCCTCCATTCTAGCATTACCTACAATGATACTACTTAGTGTCAGAGGCAGGTATAAATGGAATTTGATCAACTGCAGTTGCTCTTTCCCCAATAATAATAATTATTTCCTCCTTCCATGTGGAGGAAATAAAAGACTGTCACTAGATTATTTGAACTCTGTGAAACTGCCCAAAGCCCACACTGTGGCGGATGGTGAATGTGTGTTCAATGGCACATCCCCAGAGAGCCAGGGAGCATACTGCTTGCTTTTTCATAGGTTTGTGGTAGATGCTGAGAAGCATTCTGTTTTTTGGGCAGTAATCAGCAACTCCTGCCTAAGAACAGAAGGGGATGAGCTCCCTGCATGTGAATTTTACAGAACCACTAGAGAACAGGGCTGGGGATTTCTGGGCAACATGTCTATATTGTTTGACTGCCTTTACCCAACAGCCTCACTCAGCATGGCTCTGGGGAATTGTTCGCTTTGGCCCCAAACTTCTGTGTCCCTGGTCAAACCTGATACCTTAATTACGTCTGTTCTCTGTGCCTCTCAACTTAGGGGTGAAATGGTAGATGTAGAAAATACCTTCTATTCCGTTCAGATCAGGAAGCCCAAGGGACCAAAGGACTTCAGAGAAAGCTTGTTTGGAGGGAATGAGGAGGGACTGATTTCCTGCCCTTGCCCATTAAGTTCTGTCCTCAGGGCTTCAAACCATATCCATCTTCTGTCCCCAGCTCAAGGGAAGGGAAGAGTCCCTTTCTCACAATAAGAAATTCCTGCTGAGCAGGCCATGGGGCTGGAGGTGGTTTTTCCAGTTCTTAGCAGGGCCCCATTCTTGCCCTGTCCCTGATGGCTCCCCAGGACTATTCTCTACTCACTACTGTGCTTCTCTCCTAGTTTGGCAGCACAAATTCAGGACAGCAACCCTGAATCAGGCATGGTGTAGATCCTATAGCCAGGATGCAAGTGTTCCTCCTAGTGGATACCCTCAAATTACATAACTGATTTTTTTGAGGCTTCTTTTCCTTGATATGAGGGAGAGACTCTCCCTCCATCCCCACCCCTAAGGAGCATTTTCATTTGGAGATGTGGATAGTACAGTTTTGTTAAACACTACAGTGTCCCCAAAGGCTTCCTCTCTACTTTTTAGACCTCCTCTAAATCTTTGGAGGTGGTGGAGGGGCTTTTCAAAAAGCCCCCTGGTGCTGTGGTTGGCCACCCTGATGCTGGACTACTGAACTCAGGCTATAGGGTCCTTAGAGCTTCCTTTGTTCTTAACTCTAGATTTAGTTCATTCCCAGCAAATGGGACCCCACATGGAGACCCACAGAGTCCCCATGAAAAAGTTTTAGAAGTGATTTTAAACAAAACCATTTGTGATCACATGTGTGGCTCAGATTTTGTTTCCAATTGTTAACTGCTTTCTTTGCTTCTCCATATAGTACCTCTGGGGTTTGCCATATGGCAGTTTACCTAGGAAAACAGTCCCAAGAGCTGAAGAGGCATCTGCAGCCAACTTTGGTGTGTTGTACGACTTCAATGTAAGTGTCTCCACACGACCGTGGTAGAAGGGAAACAGATTTTTCCTCATTTTTTTTTTTTTTTCCTGAAACTCCAAGACCTGTTTAACCAGGGCTGACTGGATGTCTTAAAAGAAATATGCATGCCTCCTATATAAAAAAGAAAAAGCAGAAAAATTATTTGTAAAATGTGAATAAGTTTTATAAATATGATAATATGATTAAATAGGAATATAGGTTATGGAATGAAGGTGAGCTCAAAGTTCAAAGACTTGAAGCAAATATGCTTATCTATGGCTTTGGAAAAGAACAAAGGAAGAATTTGCAAATGTGCCTTTTGGAAAATCTTGTCAGATTCTTAGGGAATTAGTTTTTCCACTTAATATTAACCTCTTCACTTCCTAAACAAGCCTCCTATTCAATATTTTGCAAGATTAGGGCTAAACATGAAATACTAGGAAATACCAAATTCTAATTTTAAATAATACTAAAATGGATATTGTTATTGTTATACTGACGTACCAACAAGAACAACCCAATTACTACAATAGAGCTTATTCCTGATCATTGAACAATCATTTTGGAGTATGATTCAAGTGTATGACAATGATACAATTCCAGACTTTTTTTTTTTTTTTTTTTTTTTTTTTAAGAAAACAGTGACCAAATTAGATCTGTTTGGAAACATATGGTTGGAAAAGTTGCAAGGCAGAGATTGGGCAATTCATAATTCAGGGAATGTTTGTAGGATAGCCAATGAGAATAACATTTTTATGTAAACTATAGAATGAAGGAGGAGGGGAGAATGAGACTTTCTCTTCATAGTGTTATTATGTACATTTCACATGTTATGATTTCTACTCAATCACCCGCTAAAATGTGAGTTTCCTAAAGAGGCCTGCTGCATCCTCTTTTAGTCCCTGACCTAACCTTCACTCAATGGAGCCTTAATGAATCTGTTGACTGGCAAACCTGAGCAGGGGAAGCTTTGTAGAGTCTTGAGATAAGAATTAGGAATATCTGTTTGTCCATCAGTACCAGAACATGCAAACCCTAAGAAAGGTTCCCAGCCTCTGAAGGAGCAGAGCAAGCAGTTCATTCCTTTATATCACAGAGTAGTGTCACCTTGTCTGGCTCCCCTGCATTCTGTTTATCCATTCACCACTGATGGATACTTGTATTGCTTCTAAATTTCTAGTAGATAAGTAGGAGGGGAATGACTGAGTTAAGTGTACGTTTAACTTTTAAAGAAATGATCAGTTTTCCAGAGTGGCTGTGCCACTGACTATTCCCACAGCTGCATTCAAGGATTGCAGTTTCTCCTCATCTTTGACAGTTATATTTATTATAGCCTATCCTATTTACATTTTAATGGTTTCTCTTTATTGTTTTAATTTACATTTTCTTTTTTACTAGATATTGACAGATTATAGTTGTAAATATTTATGGGGTACAAAGTGATGTTATGATTTTTGAATACAATGTGAAATGGTTAAGTCAAGCTAATTATCCTGTCCATCACTTCAAATATGTGACAATTTTGGGATGAGAGCATTTGAGATTTATTATCTTAATGATATTGAAATGTATAGTACGAAGTTATTAGCTATATTCACCACTTACACAGTAAACCTAAAAAGCAACACTTGAACTTATTCCTTCTATCTAATTGAGTTTTTGTATAGTGTGATTATCATCTCCCCATTCCCGTCACCTCCCCTGCCTCTTGTTCAGATCATTCTGCTTCCTGATTCTATGAGTTCAAGTGAGTGGATTGCACATACCAGTGAGAACAAGTGCTGTCTTTCTGTTTGTCTTATTTCACTTAGTGGTGAACTGTGATGGCTCAGTAAGAACCTTCACCTCACAACCCCCTTCATGATGAGTATTTTTATGTGGAACTGAGTTTGACAATGTTCTCATATGTAAAGGGGAAAAAGCTCATATCCACTCAAAGAGCATTAAATAAGATGATGCATGAAAAAGCATACAGCACAGGGCATAGAGCACATAGTAAATATCCCATTTTTTAAAAAGCCATAACTTGCCTTAAGGCAAGCAGCTATTGGGAAACAGCTGAGCTGATTGATTCAGACAAGGCCAGATTTGTAGATAAGGAAAGAAGTAAAAGTTCTTTTCTATGATATTAACTAAATACACAATAAATAAAAATATTCCAATCCTAATGAGAAATCATGGAAGGATTCAGGAAAAGGAAGGGATATGATTATCAAATAACTCATTGAATATGGTTATTCTTATAGCGGTATTATTGCTACTTTAAGGAGTTTTATGTAATGCATGAATTTTATGAGTTAGTAATTTTAAGAACCTTGTCTCTGGTTTTTGCAAAGATTCTACTCTAAATTTGGTAGGGAAAGAGCTTGATCCATGTTAGGAATGTTCTTTTGTTACTTTTTTGTCAGAAGGAGAAATTTGGTCCATCCTGGAATAAATTAATAGAGCAGGGGTAGCAATACTTATATCAGACAAAAGGGTGGGTCTGAAACTGAAAAAGTAGCTTAAGAGCTGGAATATTATCCTGTTTATATTATAATCTAGTCATGATTCCAGTCTAACAAAGTAGTCCTTCCTATCCCTATTTTATCAAGAGACTGAGATTTGATGGGACTGCAATTTTATCCTTAGTTCCATAAGCAGTAAATGATAGAACTAGGATTCTTACCACTTTATCTAACTCTGAAGTCTAGAACAAACTATCTCAACATATGCTGCCAGATGCCCTTGAGGTAATCATATTTTTATATTGTGGATTCACAAAATAAGAAAATTTTAGAGATGGAGATGCCCTTTGAGATTTTTCATCCCATGTCCTGCATTCTAAAAACAGGGAAACCTCTCAGAAACAAGCTCAGGGTTTTCTGACTGAGAGGCTTCTAATCTAGGGTTCTTTTCATGTACTGTATTCCATCTGTAATTTTCCTGTTATAATTTCCAACAGTATTCTCACTGACTGTGCCTGGAACATTGATTGATTGTGTAATGCTTTCTCTCTTTCAAAGGGGACAAAATTGAATAATTGAATCCCATTTTTATCTTTTATAATAAATTTTGAATTTCAAAATTAGATTCTCAAATAGAATGAGAGGGTCAGTATTTCTTCTTGCCCAAGTTCCTTACTTGATCCTCCAAACAACAACTTCAGAGAGGTGCCCACTCTATCTTATAAGATGAACTCAATATATAATCCATTATGGTACTATGGAGGGGAATCCATCATCCCAAAATGCCTAAGTTTTCTGAAAATTCACTGTTACAACTTTCAAAAAGCCCAGAGACACCAGGAAGAAAAGTCATGTTTTCAGCCCAGGGCAGAGATGAACATGGTGTTAGATAGTCTGAGCCATGGATTCGTTTGTTCTGAGAAGGTTAATATACCAACTTAACCACAGTGTTCTATATAAATGTAGGTAAAGAGAAAGAGAAAAAAAAGTCTGCATTTACGTAACACTATAAGAATAGATGGAAGCATGACTTCTTGTGATAGAGGAGAACCTATTGAATAGAAAGGGTCAGAGAAACTTGGGTGGAGGTGGGAAGGTTGTGAGGAACTATTGAACTGTTGAACTTCATCTGGGATTCTTGGAATCTTTCCAATCCTATGAAATCCCAGATCTCTGTCACCTACAAGGATGTATCACAACTCATCCAAATTCTTTTTCTCCCCATAGCTTTATTGAAGTAAAATTGAGCTATAATAAAATGCACATATTTGAAGTATGCAATTTGATTGATTTTGACATGTTTGACATGTATGTATTCAATACAATCAATATAAAAAGCATTTCCATTACATTTTTTTAAAAATATTGAAATCATGCAGACTGTTTCCTGGGTGATTTATTACATTTGAAATCAATCATCTTAAGAAATGTAGAACCCCACTCCCACATCTTAACTACTTTGAAATTAAATGGCACACTTACAAATATCTCACAGGTCAAAGAAGAAAGCACGAGAAAAGTAAATAAAAAGTGCTTTGAACTAAGTGATAACAAAAGCTTAAATATAAGAATCTATGGGATGAAACAGAACTCAGATGAACATTTATAACTTGAAGTACTTGTGTCAGAAAGTAGTTAGATTAACAAATTATTTTCAATACTAGTAGGAAAGAAAAATAAGAGTAGGAGCAGAAATATATGAAATAGGAAAGAAATAATATAGCTAAAGTTGATAAAAATCAAACAAGTCTAATCAAGCAAGCCTGATCAAGAAAATAGTGCAAGAACACAAAAATTTATATCAGTGGAAGGGCAGCTATCAAAACAACCCTACAGATGCTAAAAATATACTAATGTAATATTATAACTGTATGCCAACATATGTGATAGCTTTCATAACATGGTCTATATTAGAGAAGAATCTGGGTGCTGCTGAGAGGAAAGTGTATTTAGTCATTGATGGATGAAATATGTTATATATGTCTGTTCAGTCTAAATGATCAGTTATGTTTTTTAGTTCTATACCTTCTTCATTTAGTTTTTGTTTAGAAAATCTATCCGGTGATGTCAGAAGCATGTTAAAGTTACCCAGTATTATTGTGTTGTGGTCTATTTAATTCTTGAAATTGAGAAGGGTTTTTTTCCATGTCTGTAGATGCTCCATTTTTTGGGGCATAAATATTTACAATTATTATGTCTTATTAATGTATTGTTATCTTAAGCAGTATGAATGGCCTTCTTTGGTCCTTCTAATTAACTTTGGCTTTGAAGTCCACATTATCTGATATGAGGATAGAAACCCCTGCTTGTTTTTGAGATCCATATGAATGATACATTTTCTCACATTCTTTAACCTTCAGTCTGTGGATGTCTTTGCCTATGTGGTAAGTCTCTTGAAGACAGCACATTGGTGGGTCTTGCTTTTTAATCCAATCTGCCAGTCTGTGTCTTTCAATTGATGAGTTTAGGCCATTTACATTCAATGTTATTATTGGGGTATGGTTTTTATTCCCTATCATTTTGATTTATTTCTGGTTTTTACTTTGAATTAGTTTTTCCTTTGATTGATTATTCTTCTAGTGTAGTTCCTCCCTTTGCTGGTTTTCCTTTTTATTATTTGTTTCTTCTTCATGAAATATTTTACTGAGAATATTTTTTAGTGCAGGCTTTCTAGTTCTGAATTCTTTTAACTTTTGTTTATCATGGAAAGTTTTTATTTCATTGTCAATTCTGAACCTTAATTTTGCTGGGTACATTATTCATGGCTGGTATTTATTTTCTTGCAGAACTTGGTATACATTGTTCTAAGACCTTCTAGCTGTGAGGGTCTGGGTTGAAAAATCAGTTGAGCTCAAAATTGGTTTCCCTCTAAATGTTCCCTGCTGTTTTTCTCTGAAAGTCTTTAAAATTCTATCTTATTTTGTATGCAAGGCATATTCATAGTAATGTGCCTTGGTGTGGATCTGTTGTAGTTTTGTATATTCTGGGTCCTGTAAGCTTCCTGTATTTGATTTTCCATTTCATTATTTAGGTTTAGAAAATTGTCTGATATTATCGTACATGCCTTTCACTTGTATCTCTGAGCCTTCATCCATCCAGATAAATCTTAAATTTGGTCTTTTCAGGTTATCCCATATTTCTTGGAAGTTCTTGTCATGGTCTCTTAACATTTTTTTCTCCAAGGTCAACTTGGTTTTCAAGATTATATATTTTATCTTCATTGCCTGAAACTCTGTCTTCCAAGTGATCTAGTCTCTTGGTGTTGCTTTCCATTGAATTCTTTTTTTTAAATTTATTTTTATTGTAAACAAATGGAATACATGTTGTTTGTTTGTACATAAAGTAAAGGCATACCATATGTATAATCATGCATCTACAAAGGGTAATGGTGTTTGATTCATTCTATTATTTTTTACTCCCCACCACCCCTCCCACTCCTCTTTTCCCTCTATAGAGTCCCTCCTTCCTCCATTCTTGCCCCTCTCCCACCCCCCATTATGTGTCATCATCCACTTATCAGCGAGATCATTCGTCCTTTGATTTTTTGAGATTGGCTTATCTCACTTAGCATGATATTCTCCAATTTCATACATTTGCCTGCAAAAGCCATAATTTTATTATTCTTTATGGCTGAGTAATATTCCATTGTGTGTATATATATATATATATATATATATATATATATATATACATATATACCACAGTTTCTTTATCCATTCATCTATTGAAGGACATCTAGGTTGGTTCCACAATCTGGCTATTGTGAATTGAGCAGCTATGAACATTGATGTGGCTGTATCTCTGTAGTAGGCTGATTTTAAGTCCTTTGGGTATAGGACAAGAAGTGGGATAGCTGGGTCAAATGGTGGTTCCATTCCAAGCTTTCTGAGGAATCTCCATACTGCTTTCCAGAGTGGCTGCACTAATTTGCAATCCCGCTAGCAATGTATGAGTGTACCTTTTCCCCCACATCTTCGCCAACATTTATTGTTGCTTGTATTCTTGGTAATCGCCATTCTAATTGGGGTGAGATGGAATCTTAGGGTAGTTTTGATTTGGATTTCTCTTATTACTACAGATGTTGAACATTTTTTCACATATCTGTTGATTGCTTGTAGACTTCTTCTGTGAAGTGTCTGTTCATTTCCTTAGCCAATTTGTTGATTGGATTATTTATATTCTTGGTGTAGAGTTTTTGGAGTTCTTTATGTATTCTGGAAATTAGCACTTTATCTAAAGTATGAGTGGCAAAGATTTTCTCACACTCTGTAGGTTCTCTCTTCACAATGCTGATAGTTTCCTTTGCTGAGAGAAGGTTTTTTAGTTTGACTCTATCCCAGTTATTGATTCTTGTTTTTATTTCTTGTGCTATGGGCTTCTTCATGTTAAGGAAGTCTGATCCTAAGTCAACATGTTGAAGATTTGGACCTATCTTTTCTTCTATAAGATGCAGGGTCTCTGGTCTGATCCTGAGGTCCTTGATCCATTTTGAGTTGATTTTTGTACAGGGTAAGAGATAGGGGTTTAGTTTCATTCTCTGCATATGGTTTCCAGTTTTCCCAGCACCATTTGTTGAAGAGGCTATCTTTTCTCCATTGCATATTTTTGGCCCCTTTGTCTAGTATGAGAAAATTGTATTTATTTGGGTTTGTGTCCATGACCTCTATTCTGTACCATTGATCTACCTGCTCAGTTTGGTACCAATACCATGCCATTTTTGTTACTATTGCTTTGTAGTATAGTTGAAGTTCTGGTATTGTGATACCCCCTGTTGCTTTAGTTATTTTGGGTTTCTTATTCTTCCAAATGAATTTCATGATTACTTGCTCTATTTCTGTAAGGTACATCATTGGGATTTTAATTGGAATTGCATTGAATCTGTATAGCACTTTTGGTAGTATAGCCATTTTGACTATTAATTCTGCCTATCCAAGAATATGTGAGATCTTTCCAACTTCTAAGGTCTTCCTCAATTTCTTTCCTCAATGTTTTGAAGTTCTCATTGTAGAGATCTTTTACCTCTTTAGTTAGATTGATTCCCAAGTATTTTATTTATTTATTTATTTTGAGGCTATTGCAAATGGAGTTGTTTTCCTCATTTCCCTTTCAGATGTTTCATCGCTTGCGTATAAAAATGCTTTCGGTTTATGCGTGTTGATTTTATAGCCTGCTATTTTGCTGAATTCATTGATGAGGTCTAGAACTTTTCTGGAGGAGCTTTTTGGATCCTCTAAATGTAGAATCATGTCATCAGCAAATAATGACAGCTTAAGTTCCTCTTTTCCTATTCATATCCCTTTAATATCTTTAGTCTGCCTAATTGCTCTGGCTAGAGTTTCAAGGACAATGTTGAATAGAAGTGGTGAAAGAGGACATCTCTGTCTTGTTCCTCTTTTAAAGGGAATGGTTTCAGTTTTTCTTCATTACGAATGATGTTGGCCATATCAATAGACTTAAAGTCAAGAATCACATGATTATTTCAATAGATGCAGAAAAAGCATTTGATAAAATACTGCATTCCTTCATGCTCAAAACACTAGAAAAAATAGGGATAGTGGGAACATTCCTTAACATTGTAAAGGCCATCTATGCTAAGCCCGTGGCCAATGTCATTCTAAATGGTGAAAAACTGAAAGCATTCCCCCTAAAATCTGGAACAAGGCAGCGATACCTTCTTTCACCACTTCTATTCAATATCGTCCTTGAAACTCTAGCCAGAGCAATTAGACAGACCAAAGAAATTAAAGGGATATGAATAGGAAAAGAAGAATTCAAACTATCCCTGTTTGTTGATGATATCATTATATACTTAGAGGAACCAGGAAATTTCACCAGAAAACTTTTAGAACTCATAAGTGAATTCAGTAAAGTAGTGGGATATAAGATCAATGCACATAAATCTAATGCATTTTTATACATAAGTGATGAGTCTTTGGAAAGAATAATTAG
The DNA here is from genome assembly GCF_902686445.1 of Sciurus carolinensis. Lineage (NCBI taxonomy): Eukaryota > Metazoa > Chordata > Mammalia > Rodentia > Sciuridae > Sciurus > Sciurus carolinensis. The sequence goes on from NC_062226.1 coordinate 73,752,038, forward strand.
GAAAACTACCTCATTCACAATAGCATCGAAAAAAATAAAATACTTGGGAATCAATCTAACAAAAGAGGTGAAAGACCTCTACAATGAGAACTACAGAACACTAAAGAAAGAAATTAAGAAAACCTTAGAAGATGGAAAGATCTCCCATGTTCTTGGATAGGAAGAATTAATATTGTCAAAATGGCCATACTACCAAAAGTGCTATACAGATTCAATGCAATTCCAATTAAAATCCCAATGACGTACCTTACAGAAATAGAGCAAGCAATCATGAAATTCATCTGGAAGAATAAGAAACCCAGAATAGCTAAAGCAATCCTTAGCAGAAAGAGTGAAGCAGGGGGTATCGCAATACTAGATCTTCAACTCTACTACAAAGCAATAGTAACAAAAACGGCATGGTATTGGTACCAAAATAGAAAGGTAGATCAATGGTACAGAATAGAGGTCATGGACACAAACCCAAATAAATACAACTTTCTCATACTAGACAAAGGGGCCAAAAATATGCAATGGAGAAAAGATAGCCTCTTCAACAAGTGATGCTGGGAGAATTGGAAATCCATATGCAACAGAATGAAACTAAACCCATATCTCTCACCATGCATGAAACTAAACTCAAAATGGATTAAGGACCTTGGAATCAGACCAGAGACCTTGCATCTTATAGAAGAAAAAGTAGGTCCATATCTTCAACATGTCGGCTTAGGACCAGACTTCCTCAATAGGACTCCCATAGCACAAGAAATAAAAGCAAGAATCAATAACTGGGATAGATTCAAACTAAAAAGCTTTCTCTCAGCAAAGGAAACTATCAGCAATGCAAAGAAAGAGCCTACAGAGTGGGAGAAAAATCTTTGCCAATCATACTTCAGATAGAGCACTAATCTCCAGAATCTATAAAGAACTCCAAAAACTCTACACCAAGAATGCAAATAATCCAATCGACAAATGGGCTAAGGAAATGAATAGACACTTCACAAAAGAAGATCTACAAGCAATCAACAAACATGGAAAAATGTTCAACATCTCTAGTAATAAGAGAAATGCAAATCAAAACCACCCTAAGATTCCATCTCACCCCAATTAGAATGGCGATTATCAAGAATACAAGGAACGACAGGTGTTGGCGAGGATGTGGGGAGAAAGGTACACTCATACATTGCTGGTGGGGCTGCAAATTAGTGCAGCCACTCTGGAAAGCAGTGTGGAGATTCCTTAGAAAACTTGGAATGGAACCACCATTTGACCCAGCTATCCCACTCCTTGGCCTATACCCAAAGGACTTAAAATCAGCATACTACAGAGATACAGCCACATCAATGTTCATAGCTGCTCAATTCACAATAGCCAGATTGTGGAACCAACCTAGATGTCCTTCAATTGATGAATGGATAAAGAAACTGTGGTATATATAGACAATGGAATATTACTCAGCCATAAAGAATGATAAAGTTATGGCATTTGCAGGCAAATGGATAAAATTGGAGAATATCATGCTACGTGAGATAAGCCAATCTCAAATAACCAAAGGACGAATGATATCGCTAATAAGTGGATGATGACACATAATGGGGGGTGAGAAGGGTTAGTGTTAGGGTTAGAATTAAGGTTAGGGAGGGTGGCAAGAATGGAGGAAGTAAGGACTGTATAGAGGGAAAAGAGGGGATGGAGGGGTGGGGAGAAGGGAGAAAATAATAGAATGAATCAAACAACATTACCCTATGTAAATTTATGATTACACATATTTTATGCCTTTATGCCATGTACAAACAGAGAAACAACATGTATCCCATTTGTTTACAATAAAAAAATTAAAATTAAAAAAAAAAAAGAAGGGATGTTGGCCATGGGCTTAGCATACATCGCCTTTACAATGTTCAGGTATGTTCCTACTATCCCTATTTTTCTAGTGTTTTGAGCATGAAGGGGAATTGTATTTTGACGAACGCTTTTTCTGTGTCAATTGAAATAAACATATGATTCTTATTCTTAAGTCTATTGACATGATGGATTACGTTTATTGATTTATGGATGCTAAACCATCCTTGCATTCCAGGGATGAACCCCACTTGATCGTGGTGCACAATTTTCTTAATATATTTTTGGATATGGTTTGTCAATATTTTGTTAAGGATTTTGCATTTATATTCATCAAGGATTTTGGTCTAAAATTTTCTTTCCTTGATGTGTCTTTGCCTGGTTTGGGTATGAGTTTGGTAGGGTACCCACCTTTTCTATTTCCTGGAATACTTTGAGAAGTATTGGAATGAGTTCTTGTTTGAAGGTGTTGTAGAACTCGGCTGAGAATCCATCTGGTCCTGGGCTTTTCTTGGATGGCAGGTTTTTAATGGCTTCTTCTATTTCATCGCTTGATATTGATCTGTTTAAATTGTGTATGTCCTCCTGGTTCAGTTTGGGAGGAGCATATGTCTCTAGAAATTTGTCAATATCTTTGGTAGTTTCTTTTTGTTGGAATACAGATTTTCAAAGTAGCTTCTCATTATGTTCTGTATCTCAGTGATGTCTGTTGTGATATTTCCTTTTTCATCACGAATTTTAGTAATTTGAGTTTTCTCTCTCCTTCTCTTTGTTAGTGTGGCTAAGGGTTTTTCTATTTTGTTTACTTTCTCAAAGAACCAACTTTTTGCTTTGTCAATTTTTTTTATTGTTTCTTTTGTTTCAATTTCATTGATATCAGCTGTGATTTTAATTATTTCCTTTCTTCCACTCCTTTTACTGTTGTTCTGTTCTCTTTTTCTAGGGCTTTGAGCTGTAAAGTTAGGTCATCCAATTGTTGACTTTTTTTCTTTTCTTGAATACATTCCATGCAATGAATTTTCCTCTTATTACTGCTTTCATAGTGTCCCAGAGATTTTGATATGTTGTATCATCATTCTCATTGACCTCTAAGAATTTTTTTATCTCCTCCCTGATATTTTCTGTTATCCATGTTTCATTTAATAGCACATTATTTATTCTCCAGGTGTTGGAATAATTTCTGTTTTTTATTTTGTCATTGATTTCTACTCTCAGTCCATTATGATCTGATAGAACACAAGGCAGTATCTCTATTTTTTTGCATTTCCTAAAGGCTGCTTTTTTGCATAACATGGTCTATTTTCGTGAAGGTTCCATGTGCTGCTGAGAAGAAAATGAATCCGCTTGTCGATGCATGGAATATTCTATATATGTCTATTAAGTCTAGGTTATTGGTTGTGTTATTGATTTCTATGGTTTCTTTGGTTGGTTTTTGTTTGGAAGATCTATCTAGTGGTGACAGTGGTGTGTTAAAGTCACCCAGAATTATTGTGTTGTGGTCTATTTGATTTCTGAAATTGAGAAGGATTTGTTTGATATACGGGATGCACTGTTGTTTGGGGCATAAATATTTACTATCGTTATGTCTTCCTGATTTAGGTTCCCTTAAGCAGTATGAAATGTCCTTCTTTATCCCTTCTGACTACCTTTGGTTTGAAGTCACTTTATCTGATATAAGGATGGAAACCCCCGCTTTTTTACTGAGTCCATGTGCGTGGTAGGTTTTTTCCCATCCTTTCACCTTTAGTCTGTGGATATCTTTTTTTATGAGATGAGTCTCTTGCAGGCAGTATATTGTTGGGTCATTTTAATCCATTCTTCCAGACTTTGTCTTTTGATTGATGAGTTTAGGCCATTAACGTTCAGGGTTACTATTGAGATATGATTTGTATTCCCAGTCATTTTGGCTTATTTTTGGTTTTTAACTTGTCTTGGTTTCTCCTTTGAGTGTGTTTTTCTCTAAGGTAGTTCCTCCCTTTGCTGACCTACATTGTTGTTTTTCACTTCCTCCTCATGGAATATTTTGTTGAGAACATTCTGTAGTGCAGGCTTTCTATTTGTAAATTCTTTTGACTTTTGTTTATCATGGAAGGATTTTATTTCATCTTCAAATCTGAAGGTTAGTTTTGCTGGATATAGGATTCTTGGTTGCAAACATGTTCTTTCAGAGCTTGAAATATGTTGTTCCAGGCCCTTCTAGCTTTTAGAGTCTGAGTTGAGAAGTCTGCTGCTCTCCGTTTTGGTTTCCCCCTATATGTAATCTGTTTTTCTCTTGCGGCCTTCAAAATCCTATTTTTATTTTGAATGTTAGGCATTTTCATTATAATGTGCCTTGGTGTGGATCTGTTGTGATTTTGTACATTTGGTGTTCTGTAAGCCTCTTGTATATGATTTTCCATTTCATTCTTCAGGTTTGGGAAATTTTCTGATGTTATTTCATTGAATAGGTTGTTCATTTTTTTGGTTTGTATCTCTGTGCTTTCCTCAATCCCAATGATTCTTAAATTTGGTCTTTTCAAGGTGTCCCATAGTTCTTGGAGATTCTGTTCATGATTTCTTACCATCTTCTCTGTTTGGGCAACTTTATTTTCAAGATTAAATATTTTGTCTTCATTGTCTGAGGTTCTGTCTTCCAAGTGGTCTAGTCTTTTGGTGATGCTTTCCATTGAGTTTTTTATGTGGTTTATTGTTTCCTTCATTTCAAGGATTTCCATTTGTTTGTTTGTTTGTTTTTTTGTTTTTTTTTGAGAATCTCTCTTTGTTGAAATGATCTTTTGCTTCCTGCAGTTGCTCTTTCAACTGCTTATTGGTATTATCATTCATTGCCTGCATTTGCTCTCTTATCTCATCCTTTGCTTCGTGAATCATCTTAATCATGTATAATCTGAAGTCCTTTTCTGACATTTCTTCTACCATACTGTCATTGGATTCTATTAATATAGAATCTAGATTTGTTTGGATCATTTTCTTCCCTTGTTTTTTCATGTTGTTCATGTATCTTCCCCTCTAGCAGTGCAGATCTGGGGTATTGCAGATTTCCCCCTATAGGCTTATAGTGGCCCTATAGGTTTCCAAAACCTTTTCTTTAAGGGGAGATCAATATTAGCAATGCCCAATTCAGACACTATGCAATCCTAAACCAAATAGCCCCTATGAGGACATTAATAGTATTGTCATAATAAACAGAATGAGTTCAAATATTATCTTCAGTATAACAAACAGATTTGCAATAAGGTCTGCAGTTTCTAATGGAGGACAAAGAGGATGCCGATGGATGTAGGATGTAGCTGTTAATGGGATAAGAAAAGAATATACAGAAGTTCTAGATAATAGAAAGGGTGAGAGTGTAATCAAAAGAAATTGGATGTTATCATGCAAAAAGGGAGAAAGATACTCTGAGGGAACAGGTATACAAAAGGAAAAGAGAGCAAGAAAAGTAAAGAAATAAAACTTAAAATTGTTCAATAAGGAGAGGATAGAAAATCTACACTATAACAGTCGTATAGTATTCAAACCTCCCAGTCTTCAGTTGTCTGATGCATGAGAGGTACCTGACAAGGAGCTTCAGGTCTCCAGCATGCATCTCAGGGTGGAATTTGTCCCACCTAAAGATCTGAGATTCTGCTTCCAGGATTATCCAAGATGGCCACTCTGGCTTCCAAATGTATTGGCAAAGGGGTAGCTGCAGCTCGGTGTGTGGACATGTTCGGCTGGAGGTCCTGGAGGTGGGGTGTGGTTGGTCAGGCAGGGGTCCTGGAGGTCGGGTGTGGTTGGTGTGGTTGTGGGATCCCGGAGGCTGGGTGCAATCAGTTGGTCTGTGTTCCCGGTGATAGGGCGCAGTCAGTTTTCTGGGGGTCCTGGCGGCAGGGAGCAGTCAGTCGATGTGAGGGCCCTGGAGGCAGGGAGTGATTGGTCGGGCTGAGGGATCCTGGAGACAGGGCTCAGTCAGTCTGGCCAGGGGTCCTGCAGGGCCTGGCTGTTGTCTCAAAATGGCAGCAGCCATGTGTAATCAAATCTGCAGGTACTGTGACAGTGAACTTCCAGGCAACGGCAGGCAGCTGGCGCTCCACTGGCAGTCGGCACGATCAGTTTGCAGAGTGTTGTCAGACAATCAGGAGGTGAATCTTGTGTGGTGGGTGATGGATAGGGGTAAGGCAGGCAATGGACAGGCAAGAGGCAGGCAAATGGCGGATTATAGGCACCTGACAGTGAGCAATCTGCATTCAAAGAAGGCATCGATATGCTGGCAGACTGCAGGTGATCACAGCAGACAAACTGGGTAATCAGCAAGGGATCGATAAACTGCCTCACCAAGAAACAGATATTCCTCTGCTTGAAACCCGAGTTACAGAGCGACAAGGAACGCAGTCTCTCTCTAGTCCGCCATCTTGGATCTCCCTCCATTGAATTCTTAATTTGGTTTATTGTTTCCTTCATTTTGAGGATTTACAATTAATTTTTTTCCAGAATCTTTGTCTCTTTACTGATGTGATCTTTCACTTCCTGTACTTTCTTTCTGATTTTACTCCCTACATCATTCTTTACTTTGCAGATCAGTTTGACTATGTACACTCTAAACTACTACTCTGACATTTTTTCCACCATGATGTCATTAGATTCTGTTATTGAAGTATCTTGGTTTGTTTGGGGTTATTTGTTACCTTGCTTTTTCATGTTATTTGTGTGTTTACCCATATTGAAGTATGGATCCAAGGTACCCTGTGAACTTGCAGTATCCTTGAAGGTTTCTAGTACCTCACAGCTTAGAGAGAGACAAATAATAACCACCAATGCAAACAATATACAGCATTAAACCAAATAGTTCCTACTATGACATCTACAATACTAATTGTCACAATAAACAGAAATGATATGATTAGTTATTGCCCACAGTAAAAACTGTTAAGTTTGCAAAAGGGTTTACAATTTTCAGTGGTCCACTTGGAGAACAGAAGTGATATAGGATGTGATGTGAAGGAGGAGGAGAGAAGATTAAGGTAAAAAATTAAAGGAAGAGTGAAAGCAAGAATAATAGAAATTGGCTGTTAGCAGAAGAAAAGACAGAAAGAGAATCAGAGAAACAGATAAGTGAGAGAAAAAATATATAAATTAAAAATTTAAAAAGTGAATACAAAACAAAATTGAAATATATTAATCAAATATCCTTATCCTCTAATATTGATCTATGAAAAACAATTGGCTTCAAAAATGCTAAAATTGAGAAAAAACAAATATGATTATGTACAAATGTCCATGAACCATTAAGGTCACAATGAAACAGAGAAAAGAAATAAGGGAAAAAAAGATCTCTATGAAAACAAAGAATTGTGTCTGTTGGAGTTTAAAAGATTCTCAATTTCCCTTCTCACCAGTGTTGGGTGGGAATGCTGAGGTGAGAGAAATAATCCCGTAGGCGGAATTCCTGGAGGTGGGGGATTTAATCTTAAGTGGGCACCAGGCTCTTCGCTGAATGCCAATAGGTATGGAGACTTTAAATCAGTGCACCACCAGGGCCCAGCAACTGCCAGTTCACACTGAAAGACTGCAACCCAGGGATCTCCCGTGGGTTGACTTGTGTGGTTGAGGAACCAATTCTTAGTCAACTACAGTCTTTGTCTTAGTCTCCTGCAGTTCCCTGGCTTCCTGATCTCAGGTTAAGTCCTCCAACTCAATCTCTTCTGCCCCAGTTCTTTCAAATTCCTGGCCAGGCACATTTTTCCCAAGCAGCTGGATTGGAGGGGGAGGGGTAGAGTCAGTTGGGTTTCCATGACCTGTAGTCCCATGTTTAAAAGTTTCTGCACATTTGATTTTCTCCTGGTCCCTCAGGCACACTCTATGTCATGCAGTGTGGGTTTTCCAGGCCTGTGTTTGGGGCCGAACAGGAGTCTGCCAGAAATTGGCCCCCACTCTACAAATGGTTCCTTCCTCTGTCCTCTGTAGAAGCCTGCAGAGATGGTGACTTCTTTCCCCCACAAGGATATTACACAACATACCCTTCAAATTAGTTGGGCAGTGTCTTTGATCTCTAAACTCTCCAAACCCAGACACGCCTCAGGCCTCCTAAAAATGTAGATTCCTGTAATTCCCTTGTTCCTTCACTTTGCTCACAGAGGGACCACTCTGATTGGTAAGTCTGGTTGGGCAGTTGCTGTGGAGCTGGGAATTTCTTCCTTATTATATCCAACCTCCTCTGTTCCTAATCGACTTTGAATGTGTAGTATTAAATTCCAGTAAAGTCTCCTTCCTTGCCTTTTGTTTTTTTGGTTCACCCACCTTGCTGAGAAGTGGCCCATCTATTTTCTTGGTTTTACATCATGGAGCAAACCGAAAAACAACCTTCTCTATTCTGCCATCTTGAAACTCTCCAAATTCTTTTTAATTAATAGTAGGCAAATACCATTTGATATATATACAAGGTCAGCCAGTCTTATGGCTTCTCAAAGTCATAATTTATAATTTTTAAATCACCTTATTTTTGATCCTTTTGCTAGGTGCTTAGTAATGGGTCTTACTGATTAGGAGGTAAATCTATTTTATTAAAATAGTAAGAAATTAGAGATTATCTAATATAAATGCTATGAACCAAATTAGCTGAAATGATATAATTGAAATTAGTATAATTAGAAGAATAGGTTTAAGTCGGTGTGTGAGTCAGTTTTCTGTCACTTTAAGGAAACACCTGAGACAATAAACTTATAAAGAGAAAAGGTTTATTTTGACTCACAGTTTTCGAGGATCCAGTCTAATATTGAACAGACTTGTTGCTTTGGACCTCTGGTGGGGTTGCTGGAAGACAATGGCAGGGAACATGTGGTGGAAGAAACTGCTTACCTCATGGCCAAAAAGCTAAAGAGAAAGAAGTAGAACTACAGTCTCTTCAGTCTCAATTCTCATTAAAGACACAACCCCAGTAATCTAAGGATCCCCCATTCTGTACCCACTACCAAAGGTCCCACAACCTCCAAATAGCACTACCCTGGGGACTAAGGTTTTAAAGCATGGCCTTTGGGGGACATAGTAGTCAATAAGAACAGAATGTCTTTGTTGGCAAGATACTCGGGCATATAGGATGGTATAGGAATGATAAATGGTAATCCTTGTTAGGAGAGAGAAGGAACAAGGTGGAATATGGAAGGAGCTTAAACTGACAGCAGACAATGAGATCATATGAGTAAAGATTTGAGTTGCTAATAGAGGCAAATGCATTCAGGTTTTCATTTTGAGATGACATCATACATGGATAAATGGTTGACTTTGCCTTCCATTTTCTCCCGGTCATTCAAAGATGTGGGAGGTAGGGGAGAACCTGGCAGGGGCAGGAGAGGAGAGTTGATGCCTACTGTTTCTTTTGATTGGTGCATATTAATTATATAAAATGGTAGGTTGCATTGACCTATTATATTTTAAGCAGGCACCTACATTAAATTTTATCTTCATAACAACTCTTCAAGATAGATATTTTTATAAATATTTTCCCAGTTGAGGGAATTGGGCTTTGGGAGGTTGGTTAAGTTACCAAAGAAAGCAAAGATAATTAAAGGAAGTACTGAAATTGTAACTAAAATCTGGCTGATTTTCATGTCAAATTGTTTGTTTTATTTTAACTTATAAGCCTATTTTTTCTTTCTAGTATTAGTAGCCTTCACTTGGTTCCTTGAATAAGGTGACTTTCTTTGCCAAAGGGCCATTGTACTTACTGTCTACTGCTTCAAATAGTTTTCTTTTCTTTCAAATTGTAATCTCATTCTGACTCTTCAAAGCCCCATTCAAATGTTACTTTCTCAGAGAATAACTTTGTCAAGCATTCTTCCCCTTCCATTAGGCCCTAAACCATGTCAAGTTCCTACTGTAGTTTTCCTGATGCTACATATCTTTCTTTCATAGCACTTGGTATGGTTCAAAATCACATTTCCTTTTGTGATTATTTGACTCTTCTACAAGATTTTATGCTCCTGAGGGCAGAGACTTTGTTGAGCTTTGTTCTCTTTTGCTAAATGCCTCATACCTGGAAAATGCTCCATAAATGTTCACTAAATTAATGAAAAGAAGACTTACTGCATCTAAGAAGGGATGCCATCTTCATAATATAGTGAATCATCAGCATCAGCATAAGAGCATCCTTCATAATGTAGTAGATCATCAGCATCAGCATAAAAGTATCCTAAATATCTTTAAAAAGAAAGTTTATCTTGGTTTGTTCATGTGTGGCTTGAGTAAGGTAATGAAAATTAGAATTTATTTCTGAAACAAAGAATAAATTGATCAATCTTAAGAAATCAGCTCCTGAAGTTAAGGATACCAAGAAAACTAAGAGTAGACAGAGGCTTCTGTCTTATCACAAGTTATTGCTATGTCATAAAGAAGATCTGGAGTATCACATTAAGAAGCATATGGAGCAAGAGAAAGAATCTAAGACCCAGAAGAGAGTCTAAGATATCTTCTCTTAATCAAACTTACAGATGCTAATGAAGAAAGGAGAATTACACTGGTCATTCAGGAAGTAAAGCAAATATGAGAGTCAGAGATGGACAGTCCCTAGGTACTGCCAATCCCAGCACCATTTGCCTGGGTAGCCCCCAGTCCTGCTCAATGAAGTCTTCAAAGGAATATCACTGTGTTAGTCAACTTTTCATTGGTGTGACCAAAATACCAGACAAGAATAAATTAGAGGAGAAAAAGTTTATTCAAGGCACACAGATTCAGAGGTTCAGTCTTAGGGCTGTCAACTCCATTGCTCTGGACCCAAGATGAAGCAGAATATCATGGTGGAAAGGTATGGTGGAGAAAATCAACTTTTCTGGCTCATGATGGCCAGGAAACAGAGTGAGCATGAGGAGCCAGGGCACAGTCCAGTGACCTATTTCTTCTGCCACTCCTCATTTGCCTGTAGGTACTACTCAGTGATCCAAATTATTAATCCATCAATTGCATTAATCCACTGATTAGGTTATATATCTCAGAATGTGATCATTGTACCTCCTGCATTAATACAGGAACTTTGGGGGGACACTTCATATTCAAACCATAACACTCACTACATATACAGATGAGAAGATTCACAACCATTCCAATCTTATAAGCTCTGTTCCTAAGGGAATACCCTGATCTCTCAGTGGACTTGGAAATTTACAAGCCTGAATGTCTCCAAGAAGTTTGGCAGTCTGGCTTGGAATCATGATCTAGGAGTTTAGTCTCTATGGACACAGCCCTGGGCTAGACTCAAACAATGTGGAAAAGAGGTCATGCTGGCTGGATTTTAGACCTGTTGAAACTAAATAGCAGCAATGAGAGTAACATTAACAACTCTGATCTAAAATGGAGGAGTCAAGCCACATTTTCAGGGCCAACAGGTCCTTGTAACAGCCATTACAAGACATAGAGGTGTGCTTCTCAAAGTTCCTTTCCGGACTGCTTCCAGCTGCCACTCCTTTGATCTACCAGAGTACATTAAGATGCATTTCACTGGAGTCATACACAATGGATGGTGTGGCCAGCCAATGACTGAGCATCATGGGAAAGTTGATAGAGCTGGGTTATAGTTAACCAATATGGAACTCCTCCAATGGACATACCCTACCCAAACCCTGGCCCTAACCCTGGTCAAACCATTTTCAGAGCGGTACCATAATCTGAAACAGTTCTTACACAATCCTCCCTTCCCTCTCTCCTTCACTGTTCTCAGACCTGCATTGCCACCCAGAGGCTCACCTCCCTCCCCCTTTCTCCTTCATGGACAGTTTCTCCCAAAGATCTCCAGCATGTATTATGGTTTTGTTGTCTACTTCTCAGGAACCTGAAATGATTCACCCATTTAAAAGGACTACCTGAAAATAAAGATGCATTTACACTACTGAAATTCTTTTACAATAAAACATGTTATTCTATGTGTAGATCACAAGACTATCTCTCCTAAATGTGGCTAGTACAATGAGAGATGAAGGAACTTAACAGAGATGAGTTATGTTACAGAGTATACACACTTACCTTGGGAGATCATTATTTAAAAGAGCTATTAATTCTGGTTAAATAAGAAACTGAATTCCTGTTAATCAACATTCATACTATCTCTGACCAAGGTCCTTTGAGAACAAACTTCAGAAGTCAGCCAACCAACAGAACCCCTTAATTTGATGCTTTTCATCTCCATTTTGTGAAACAAAAGAATATTGTGTGTGTGTGTGTGTGTGTGTGTGTGTGTGTGTGTGTGGTGTTGTCGGAGACTAAATCCAGGGCCTTGTTCATGCTAGGCAAATGCTCTACCACTGAGCCACATCTGTTGCCTTAGACCACGTTTTCCATGTGGAAAGAAATCGCATGTAGCATCTTGTTTTATAGCTCTGAGAATGCCTCAGTTTGCAAGTTTGGTTGCTAATGATAACCAGAAGCAATTTCAGTCCTCCCACAAACAAAAATTATGTATCAGATCCTGGGAATACCAAGACAATGAACACATTCCCTGCCCACAGGGATGATGCGGTCTAATTGGTCATGTACACAAACAGTTGCCATACGATGTGACAATCTCAAGCTAACAGATATTTTAGGCACACAGAGGCATAATGGAGGGGATGGGTTTAATTTATTTGAGTCCTGAGAAGGCAAACAATACTAGTTCCCATCTGAGTTCTGTATAATTTATTTAAAAGGAAAGGCAGATGGACATCAAAATTCCACATTTATTACTAACAGGCTAAACTGGAGGACTAATCTGGGACCCTTAGCCAAATGGTCTTGCTAATATGGGAGCTCAAATTAGACCAATTTACCCTGGGGACAGTTTATTTTCTAGAGGGAGAAGTTATGTTTGTTAACTGGGTCAACCCAGTTAATTCATTCCCCATTTAGCAAGCAGAGGACTCACCATATCTCCCCTGGGGTGGAGGGAGCAGGGGGACATGGGAGGGCTGAGGGGTGGAGATGCTGTGGCCATCACTCACACAGTAGTGGAAATTCTTAACCCTGTGCTTAATGCCATGATGCATCTCACTCCCCTTGAATGTCCCATAGGCAATGTGAACTCAGCACATTCAAAAGTTTCCCCAAACTTGTTTCTTCCTCTGATCCCAGTGAATAACATTGCCAACTCACCCACATCACCCCAGCCAGAAATCTGGATATTTGCACTGTCAAACCATTTTCACCAGAAGCCCACATCCAGACACTTGCTAAGTCCATAACTTTTGCCTTATTAATATGTCTGATCCTCATCCCTTCTCTGTATTATCACTCTCTCACACCAGGTCCAATCAAACTCATGTCATGTTCACAAGAATTTTCTAACCATGTTTTCATTTCACCTCAAAACTTTCGTGCTCACCATAGTCTATTGAATAAATATCTCTTAGCGTAATGAAATCATCCTTCCTGATTAAACCTTTTCTGCATGTTTGCATTCTTATCAGTTGTGGGCTAGCACACAAAAGGAAAATGGAACTACTTTTTACAGAGGCCAGCAGAGTTAATAACACAGTGTAGTTAATGAAAGAAACTCAGTCTTGGAATTCAGACAGACCTTGGTTGGAATACTGTCACGTACTACCAGTGAGATATTAGACAAGCAACCACCTGGTGGTGTGTAAAATGGTAGTATTCATACCTACCTATCAGACTCATGTAAAAGATAAATGAGTTTACATGCATAAAGTATTAGCACAAAGCCTAGCACACGGTAGGGGTTTAACACATGTCTGCTCAGGGTACTAGCTCATAAAAACAGGAAAAAAGAGTCCTGATGTGGAAGCCATATCCACAGTCAGGAGGGAGAAGAGGATGGCAACAGTGACCCCCGCGTGAGCAGGAGGCAGAGGGATGAGAAAGCATGAGAACATGAATGGGCATCAAAAGAAATTATGTCAGAGCTCTTTGCAGGGCAGAGGCCTTGACACAGCTCTGTGCTTTCTGTTGAAAATGAGATCTGCTGAGGCAGATCTTTTAATAAGCCACTCATTCCTCATTAAGAACATAGAGCATGCGCTTCATGTCCCTGCATCTGAATTATAGTAAAAGGAAAGGAAACTTGGAGGTGAGCAGCGCATCCACAGAAGCCTGGTGACCTGGTTGGTTAGGAGGTGGTGGCCGTGGCCTCATCTCAACAGCCCAGAAGGGACAGGCTAGCTGCCGTTCTTGGCCTTTTCAGTCCTTGCTTCTCTCCTGGGTGCCTCTCTATTAGATACTAAGTGACATCATCCCTATCTTTCATCTTTCACCCACACGTGCCGTCTTTAATATGCTGGTAAAAATGACTGATGATAATTCACAGGAAAGTAGAAACGTACCCTGACTCAACTCCTATAGTGCTGCCTCCCCTCAGGTCCTGCAGCAGACATGCTTCAAAAATGGAATCTTCCTTCCCCTCCAGTTTTCACTTAATGATTTTTTCCAAAACTCATGATTTTTTTCCAAAACAATGGTATGACAGTACAAATCACAGAGTTGCTAAGAATGATGAAACTCAATCACCATCCTAGGAATAGAGTGTTGTCTTTCAATAAATAAATATTCAAGTGACAATTCATTTGTAATCACAAGACACCCCAGAAGGACTGAGTTATAATTTCAGGCAACAAAAAGTTATGAAGTGGATGTTTGGCAGGCAGAAATCTTCTTTAAAATTGTTTTTATTAGTGCAACATAGTTTTGGATAATTGTAGGGTTCATTTTGAAATATTCATAAATGCACATAACATAATTTGCTCCATTTCAATTCCTTTTACTACACCTCTTCCCTCCTCTCCCTCACCCTGATCCCTTTCCTCTTCTCTATTGGTTTTCTTTCTATTAATTTGATTTTTAATTGGTGCATTAGAGTTAAAAATCAAAGTGGAATTCATTCGAATGTCTTTATACATGCACATAACATAACTTGGTCAGTTTTATTCTGCAAATTCCTTCCCTTTTCCATTCCTCCTTCTCAATCCCCTTCCTCACTCCCCTGTCCTCCCTTCTATTTTCATGAAACTCCCCTTTTAAAAAGTTCCTTATTTCTCTGTACCTTCAGTATATGAGAGAAACCATTTGACACAACCTTATTTCACTTATTTGACTTGGTTTATTTCACTTAGCATGATGTTCTTCATGTCCATCCATTCACCTCCAAATGGCACAATTTCTCCCTTTTTTTTTGGCTGAGTAGAACTCCATTGTGTATGTATACCACATTTTCTTTATCCATTCTCTACTGAGGGATACCTTGGCTGGTTCCATAGCATGTCTATTGTGAATTGTGCTGCTGTAAACATTGGTAACATGCAGAACTCTTTTGGAGACCTCTGTAATCCAGTCTCCCACTCCATCTATGTATAGTCTTTGGCAAATAGTAAGTTCTTGACAAATGTCCCTTAGGTAAATAGATACATGAATTGACTCTTGGTGGCTATGTAATCAAAACACCCTCTTTTTGTGGAAATGTGTCAGTGACCATGGACTAGACCAGTTGCAGCATTAGAACAGAAATTATTCTCAATAGACAATATGTAAGCATAGAACCCCAGAACTGGACAGGAATTTTTGTGCTTATGTGAAAGTTGTCTATGGCTATGGTTTCTGTCATGGATTTGGGAAGGGAGGGTGCTTCCACTGGGAAAGCAGGGTGCATTGACATGGAATCTGAAGAGCAACTTGACTAGCTAGGAGCCATTGCTATTTTAGTCACTCCCAGATGTCTGCTGCTGTAGATTCAAGGGAGAGGAAAGGTGTGTGGAGAGTGGTGTGCCCCTGGGTGGGAGGGGAGGGGATGTTCCTTCTAGGACTCCTGACTCATGTTTAAAGCCAGCCCTTAATATGTTACAAAAATGGTTTTGATAATGCTTTTAAAAATTATATTCTTTAATAATACCTCTTTACATACTGGGCTACATATGGTACAGATAGGCAAACTGAAGGCTTTGTAAATAAACAGGATCATGCCCCTCTTTGGCTGTGATCTAATATTTATGGAACACCAGTCATAGAACATATGTCGAATGGTACTGGATACCAGATGAGCAAGCTGCCTGGTAGCTATTGTGCTAACCTAACCAGCACACCAGATGCTCCTTATACATCCACATTCCCCTTTCAGGCTATTTCAGGGTGTATTTTAATCCCAATATTGTAATTATGAATTGTTTAAACATGTTAGGTTTAATATTTATGGATATGAAGATGAAGCCATCTGAAACCTTTTCAAAAGATATCTAGAATCCTTTCCAAGAAGCCCTGCCACTACCAGGGACCAATCCAGGATATAGATCAAGGTCCATGCTGAATCAGTAAGGTATCATGTGTCCTTTCCTTGTGAAGATATGGCACTAGCATGATACAAGTCTTAGGATATAAAGAAAGCATAGAAGGAGCTGTATAGCACAGTGGCTAAATACATGGGATTCGAATTAGACCCAATTCAAATTAGACTCTTGTCATTTGTGTGAACTTGGACAAGTTACTTACCCTCTCTAAGACTCAGCTTCTTTAAGTATAAAACAGGTACAGAGATAGTAACTATCACATCTTTATGCGTGTGTTGTGTGATCATGCTAAGTAACACCTTCTGCCTGTGCAATCAAGATGTGACCTAACCAGAAATAAAACAAAGAGTAAGACAGATGGAGGTCAATGTGCTGCTTTTATCATGAAAGCAGACATTAAGGAAAGTGCAATCTCTTTTGGACAGACAGACTTCACAGCCAGAGCCTTCTACCAGGACAGGCCTCTCCTTATGAGACAGAGCACAGCGCATGCTCTCTCAGGAAGGGGAAGGGGCTTCCCTTGTCTTCACCTATGCTCTTCAGATTATGCCTGTCCTTTGGGCTGGAGTAGGGCAGTGTAGAACAGCTGGAGTCTCACGCCTGTGAATTCTCTCCACAGGGAATGAAACATCAAGAGGGACAGAAACAATTGCCCCTAGGAGCAGGAACTTCACAGGGCTCTAGAAAAGATTCTGTGGGAAGAAGTGTTTGAAAGGTTATGAATCACCAGTAAAACATATTGATTGATATTAATATTGCAACCATTATTCCCAAGTGTCCAGATCATGACAGGGAAGTAGGGTAAGGATCAGTTGTTGGGCAAAACAGAGGAGTTTGGAAAATGATTTGTGTTGTCCCATGAGGAAAAAATAAACAGTCCAGGATATAACCTTTGGACTAAACCCAGAGGCTGGTGTCTACACTAATGGATTCTCTTACTGTTGCCCTGGGACAGAAACCAGCATGAAGGCTCAGGAAGGATAGAAAAGACTGGTTTTAACATTTAAGGGACAGCAAAGAACTTGAGTAGAGGAATGTGTACCATGAAGATGACATGGACTGGGGACTGAGAAATCCTGCCAAAGCATTTCTTCCCCAGATGGATATTCCTAGTCTTGAGCATTTGGCCAATCCATACCTGTTTGGCTTATTCTTTATTTTTGATTCATGCATTATAATTATACCTAATAGTGGAATTTGCTGTTATATATTCATACATGCACATAACATAATTTGGTCAATTTCATTCCTTAGTATCTCCCCTTGGTTTCTTATTTTGGACCTAAGATCAATCCATCTGTTCTCTAATTGAGGTTTCTACTACTTGTTTGGCCCCAAATATTCTCTTCAGTTGAATATTAGGCAGGATTCTCCAGAGTTATATAACCAAGAGGAGACGTAAATCTACATGAAAATTTATTACATAAAATTAATTTAGATTTATTACATATAAATATTTATGTTACATATGTAACTTATGAATTAATATAAATAATAGATTTCTTATATATAAAAAAGAAATTTATTTGGCAGAATGGACTCGAACAATTGTTTGTAGGCTAGAGGCCCAGGAAAGTCAGTGGAGTAACTAAGTCTAAGCCTAAGGACCTGAAAACCAGAGAATCCATGGTGTGAACCCCAGGCAGGAGGAAATGAGATGAGATGTCCCAGCCCAAGGAGTCAGGAAAAGAAGTGGCAAATTCTTCCTCCTCCTTTTGCTCCATTGTTCCTGAATGAACTGGATGATGCCCAGTTACACTGGGAAGGGCAATCTACTTTACTAAGTTCACCTACTCAAATACTACTCTCATCGAGAAACACCTCACAGACACACCCAGTAACTGACTGGAATCCCTGTAGCCCACTCAAGTTGACAATATAAAATTAAGCATCACAGATTAGATTTAGTTTTTCTTAAATTGAAAAATGAAGATACAAGTGCAAGGAAACTTATCACTTCAGTATTTACCTGTAAATTTCTCCTTCCATCCTAGCCCTTGTTAATCCCTCAAGATCCTGTGAGATTTTTCTGAAGATTTTATTTCCTGCTAGCTCTTAGGGTATTAAAAAATAAGTTTGCCCCAAATTTTGAAAACACCAATTGATTTGTTGTTATTGTTATTTTTCCAGATCCCCACTGATCCTCTGACTTGAGCCCTGAATGATCTTTATTTATGGTGACTTTCCAAATTCTTAATTCTTCCTTTGGGAATTAGCATCCAAGGCATTTCCTCCTCTTCCTCCTCTATGTTTCCCTCTTTCCCCTCTTCTCCTTTGTTCGTCATGGGTTTCAAAGTCTCACTACTACGTTGGTATGAATGATGTTGATATAAACAATATCAACCAAACTGGTTAAAGGCAACCAATTGGATTCTGTAAGGTTCAAAGGCAACTCACCTGATCTCAAGAGAGTGCCCTGATTGGCAAGTTATTATCTTCTTCTTTCACAAAGTATAGTGATTTTAAGTGATTGTCAGAGAGCAGTCAGAGTGGAGCTGGGGAGTGGACATATGATAATGTAGTCGTGATACTTCAGTGATGGGGAAAGCATAGTGAGTGTGAGAAAGATAAATATCAAGGAAGCAGCATCAGACTATGCTGATGTTCTGCATAAAAGAGGGTATTTGGTTGCTCTTTGGGTAGTTTGGGGAGATAGTGATTACCATCTGGACACATATGTTTTAGAAAAGAGAATATATGACAAATGAGTGTGCTTGCTATGAGGGAATGCCATACAGATTTGATGAATACAAGACTATGCAGTATGGTTCCAATGTCCTCTCAGCTGCTCCTCGTTTTTGCTAAATGGGAGCTGAGATATATCCTCTGTGGTTAAGGAGAATCAATTTAATTATGGCTCAGGTGACTGAAAATGAAAACCTGCCACAGCATTTTGAGGAAGCACATTTCAGAACACCCCCCTCCCACTACCACATATTAAGCAAACTCTTAAAATTGTAAGTCTAATGATACCACGAAGTCTGTTTTGATGTTTAAATCAATGGGCATTTCTCAGTAATGGCTCCACTTTTGAGCACACCTATATTTGGTTAAAAATTTAGTCTATTTAGAAGTCATGAAATTTCAAGAAAACCAAGAATCTGCCAATCAATGTGGCAACTGAAACATTCACTATATCAAATAAAACAATAGGGCTCATGTCAGAGCCATGATCCAACTTTGAAAATTAATGTCATTTTGTTATTCCTCTTAGGAGCCAATCTTTTCCTTTGAGTTGTTCTTCACAGAATCTAAGAGACTTTGTTGTTGGATTTTAGGGTTTGGCACAATATTCCGTCCTCTTTTATGGCTATTACGACAATAAACGAACGATTGGATGGATGAATTTCAGGTTGCCGCTCTCCTATTTTCTGGTGGGGATTATGTGCATTGGATACAGCTTCCTCGTTGTCCTCAAAGCGTAAGTTGTATTTGTCTCTAGGGAAGCAAACAATGATTTCTGGAATCAAATGGGGAATTAACTTGAAAATGAGATATGATTTTGTTTGCCATTTCATGTCTACAGGATGCAGGATCTGTAAGAGATGAAATGTAGTTTTAATACCAATAGTGGTGTTGGATTGTTATATCCTCAAAACAAAAGGACTGAATACAAACACAAGCCTTTACCCATCCCACTAACTCAGACTTATGAGTGCCTATGTATCTTGTGTTTAAGCATATTTTAAAAATATGCCTTTTTGTACTGCTAGGTGGGAATCAATGTTGCAAGACAGGAAAACAGCTGCTGACCATTTTTTTTTTTTTTGCATGCAGAAAGACTTGCAACTTGCGAGAAAAACAGCTTAATAGGCAGAATCTGTTGTTCTCTGTGCATTTTTAAAAGTCAGAATAATCACTCATTCAAAAACTTTAGCTGTATAAGAAAAAATGAGTAACCCCCAATGAGACCATCATAATCAACTGTATAATCATGTTATGTCTTAGAAAAGGATTTATTAGAGCATGGGAAAGAATTTCATTGGGGAACCAATAAAACTGAAGTTCATTTTTTTCCCTCCTGTCTGAATATATTTATAATATCCCACTTAAGGATACTGAATAAACATTGCATTGTTATTTGTGGCTATGAAAAAAATCCAATCTTTAGCTAATATTCTGAACTAGCTTGAGAAGAGTTGAAACATCTCAAGCAAACATCATTTTATTTGACGATACACAAGGTGAATGAACTTTTTGCCTCATTCACCTGGGAGTAAAGTGAATGCTAGATGATCTAAGGGGAATAAAGTACACGGTAACCCTAAGCGGTGCTTTCTGGAGGAGTATATTACACGCTTTGTGTCCTTTCCCTATCTCTCTTACATGTTCCTCTGAAGAAAAGTTATATTTAGTTTTTTCAAGCTCTTTTAGGGCTTGAAAAAAGCCCATATCCAAGGTATTTATCAACTAGTCCAAGTATAATCAGAGACCCCAAATATAAAATCAACTGAACAATTTATAAAGCACTAGCACATTTCAAAAATCTAAGACATTTTCTGGTCCTCTGATGATCTTGCTTTGTTGGACTAAAAATTTCCATCACTGAGGTCTCATCATTTACATGTTGGTTCTTTGGTCTCCATGGTTCGGGGGAAGAACATTTTTGCACATTCCATTGCTCAGCTTCTTTCCATGGGTGTGTGCCTTGTTGGGCTCTCAGGTCACTCTGTCTAGGTTCAAATCCAAGGTCTACCACATATGGGTTTATTCAACCACCAGCAAATTGCTCAATCGCTCTGTTCTCCTGTTTTCCATATCTGATTGAGGTTTAATATATATGAGAACTAAATGAGTTAATAGACATGCCAGGATGTGAAAAGTGTTTAACAAATGTTAACCATTTTTTAGAATTATAATTTGTAGACTTACTGAAGAACCAAAGCCTGAATGGTAGGAGTTGAGGCCACACGATAGCACCCCTCAAAACAGGGCAGTCAATATGTTTATACACTTGAGCTTTAATAGATTTGTATTTCCAATATAACAATTTTGGGGTAGATAAACTGAAAGTCTCCAGAGCAGTATTGAACAAGGCAAGTCATATGTAAGATTTAAAAAATTTTGAGTAGCCACATTTAAAAATAAGGTAAAATTAATTTTAATAATGTAATTTAACTCAGTATATTAAAAATATTATCATTTCAACATAAAATTATTATAAAATTATCATCAAGACAGTCTATGTCTTTTCTTTGGGTACTAAGTCTGAAATCTGTTATGAATTACACTAGTCACATTTTGAATACTCAGTAACAAGTTGCTGGTGGTGACAAAATTGGATAAAGTAACTCTAGAAGAGGTGGAAATGTTTTCAAATTTATTCAAAGATCCCATTTAGGATAGTTGCGAGGTACGAACTCCACATTTTCCCCTTCAAAGTTACCCATGTTATGCTCCCCAAACCAGCCTGGCTTTAGCTCCTTCCTCTGGCTTGTATCTTTGCTTACTTGTTACCTGATTGTCAAGGGACAACATCAGTCATTGGACTATATAGCAAGAAAATTTAAAATCAATATGTGACTCCCACCCCAACTCCCAGCCCTGGGAACAATATGGGGTAGAAAAAGAATGGACGAGATATAAATGATTGTATAGAACACTTTATCATCTCTTTCTGTCTGTACATCATACCCCAATCAAATATACTCTTGGAATGAATATGAGTGGATTTAAGAGATACGTTACTCAAGTTGAATAGAAGGGAATCTGAGTTCTAAAATCAGCTTTCTACGTCAGGGCTTTGTTATCTGGCATGCTGTTAATCTCGGCATCTTCATCTGCAAAATGGGACAAATATCTACTTTTAATTATCTAATAGGAAATTGGAAGGTAAAATGAGAAAGAAGTCCAACAAAATAGTTTAAAATTTTAAAATAGGGTGACTGAATTGTTGGCTCAACACTTTCCCAGTTTTAGCACTGAAAGCCTTCATTTTGTTAATCCCCTCAGTCCCAGGCAAATGGAATGTGGGTTCCCTTAGTTTTAAAGCCTCTTCCCTCCCTCTCCTCCCCACTTCCTGCCTTCCCTTCCTCCTTCTTTTCAATTCTGTGTATGTTCCTAACCACATTAGAAGTTTAGAAGTCTTCAAAGTAAATATACTTACATAAGTATTAAGGGAAAATTAGCACAATATAATATATATATTATAATATAAGGTTATATTATATTATAATATAATATAAGGTTACACCACCTGGAAACCATCAGCTCCTTCATACTTTGGCCTCATCAGTTTGAAGTTTAATATCCCAGACCAAAGGTGGTTTAGTTCCAAAACCTAATTACTCCCATTAAAAGCAATGCTATAAGCTGAAAATTCTTGTTTTTCTTGTATTTTCCAGTAGCCTAAACTACTAGAAGCAGCGGAATTATTCTGAAAATGCATGTCTTAATGAGAAACACTTTGCTACCTATCATATCCCAATAGGTTTTTCTAGAACTTTCCCTATTGTAGGGTTTTCTGGGATTAGATATATTTTATTTCCTGTGTTTGAAAACACTTTGGCATATGCATAGAATAGACTCACAATATCCTCAAATACTTTAATCATGTGTGATGTATAACCTCTGCATGATGTTAAATTTTTTTCCAGCATAGAGTATCTTAAATAAATAATAATCCTACATATACATTAACTGGATTTAACATGTGTGTATAAATGTTTTTAAGTTTTGCAAACTGGTAATATATTCATCCATATTTTGGAATCTATAATAATAACTATAGTTTATATGTGAAATAAGAATGCTTAATGTATCACTATTGCTTTTGACCCTTAAACATTACAGAGGTGCTATTGTAACATTTCACAGAAATATAATGAAATAACTCAGAGATACTAAATGACATACCTAAAATCATTTGACCAAAGAACCTATTTGAACCTAGATTTTTCTAGCTCAAAAGGTATTTTCTACCCACCACAACTTGCCACCTTTCTGTATTTGTTACTTTTTACATGGATCAAATTGTTCCTCTCATAGAACTTGTACAGTAGGTTGTGTAGGTATTAGTTAGTTATTCCCACTGAAATTAAGGAGAAAGTAAGGCTCAGCAGACTTCGATTATTTGGCTTAACTCAGATAGCCTATTCATTACAGAACTGAACTTTGAACACCCTTTTCTAATTCCAGTCTTATTTTTCCTGATCTCTGATGAGTGTTCTTCTATGGTGATGAGGATAAGGATCTGCTTCTAACTTGACTTAGGTGGTCCTTTTTGATTTTAAAATTCTATATTAATTTTTTCATTGTCTACTATCGAATTCCTTTGGAGTTATATGAGCTTGATATGACTCATGTGCTTCCATATTTTATAGAAAACAAAACAAAACAAAATGAAACCTATCAAAACCAGGTCTTCATCTCCCATGACACCCACGTCTCCCAAGATCACATTAGAATCATGGCCAACATCACACCCTCCCACCTGGACTGCCACTGCCCCATCCACTTTCTTGTCCCTTCTTTTGTACATGCTTATTCAGACAGCAGTGACCTGCCCGGTACCCTGCCCAAACTTTTTACATGACTCTTGATGTCCTTATATGGAGTCTTAGCTTCAAACTTGTTTCTCCTTCCTCCGCTCCACCCTCATCACCAATTAAACCTTTCTTTATTGAAAGAATCTCCCTCTCTTGTCTAATTAGAGAAAAGCCATCGAAGTCCTTATAGACCCTAGCGTAATATTTTATTAGAATAATTTCAATGCAGATCGCAATGTTTGATACCTCAAATGATGAGTTTTAGAATATATAATAGGCTTTGGAAGGATAAGCAGGACTGGCCTACAGGGCACAACATCCTGGTAGCTCCCTCAAATCTTGATTGTCTCCTCTTCCTCAAATGACACTTGGCCTTCTTTCAAAAATGCTTGGAGCAGAAAGGGATGGAGATATGAAAGACTCACAGTCATCATGTTCCATCTCTCATTACTGCTTTAAGAACTGTAGCTATGATTATGAAATTCAAAATGAAAAAGTCTCCTCCTATAAACATAGACTAGGGACCCTAGTGGTCCAATGAATGGCAACAGTTTTTGAAATGAGAAGATATCATCAAAACTGAGAAGGATGACAAAGCAGAACTGAACTGCAATAGCCTGCCGAGCACATGTGGTGTGTATTGTACTATACACAAGTGCTTATGCTGTATGCATTTATTTGGTGAGGCTCTTTCCAGTGCCATTTACTTCCGAAATGACGATTCACATATTTTTATTCATTCATTTAATAACTTATTATGGAATATCTACCAAGGGCAGTTTTAAAGGAGCTATTTAACATGCGGGGATTTAAAGTTCTTGCTCCTATGGTGCTTGTTTGGGAAAACAGATGGTAAACCAAAGAATAACCAGTAGGGTGGTCAATATATTTTCATTTGTATTTTTGTATTACATTTTGCAGTCAAATAGTTGCCCTGGTTTCTTCTTTTTTTTTCTTTTTTATATTATTATTTTTATTTAGCTTTTAATTTTTTTACAGACTGCATTTTGATTCATTGTACACAAATGGGGTACATCATTTCATTTCTATGGTTGTACACAATGTAGATTCATACCATTTGTGTAATCATACATGTACATAGGATAATGATGTCTGTCTCATTCCACCATTTTTCATACCCCCTCCCTCTCATTTTCTTCTACATATTCTAAAGCTCCCCCATTATTCTCTCATTCCCCACCCTCACCCCGATTATATATCATCCTCCACTTATCAGGGAAAACATTCGGCCTTTGGTTTTTGGGGCTTGGCTTATTTCACTTAGCTTGATATTCTCTAATTCCATCCATTTATTTGCAAATGCCAAAATACTATTCTTCTTTATGGCTGAATAGTATTCCATTGTGTTTATATACCAGAGTTTCTTTATCCATTCATTTTTATCAATAATGTAATACATGCTGTTTCATGTCAACCTTGGAATAATTTTCTTTTAGCTGTATGTGTGTAGTGGTCTCATCCTATGAACTTCTAGAGAATTATTTCCTGCCTTCATCTCAACCCTCCTGCTTTCCCCTGCTTTCATTTTAGCAGAGACTACATGATAACTCACCTAGTTGGCTTAGGATTTATGGAGGAACTCATTTGATTAAAAACCTCCACATGTACCCATAAAATAATCACATGATCCTAGTATATAAATGGGGCTGTAGACTTGTGGTCCAAAGCAAGAAATCCAGTAAAACTTTATAGACAACAGATCAACATTGCAATTGCCTTCTCCAGTTCCCCTAGTAAAGCAAATGATGCATTGAGATTGTTCCTCACAGATAAAATAATTCATAACTATAGCCCTTTTGAAAAAGAAGGAATTTTCATAATTATGTACATTTTTGCTCTATAGATAAGAACTGTGTGTGGAGAATTTATAGCTATCAGAACGCTATCTCATTAAATGTTTCCTGGGGAGAGTTAGTCTTTGGTGTCCCCCCTTTTCCTTTCAGTGTTCCACTCTTTTTCTCATCATTTCCTCATGTCATGTGCTCCCCTTTTGCCCATCCCACTAGGGCACCCTTTCCTGGGAGGTCATCTTCAGCAACTAGCCTTTGCACTGACAAAACTCTCTTCGTCCTTTACTGGTTAAGTGGAATTTTGACTTCAGAACCTGCCCATTGCTTAATGACAGTGCAGAAAATAAATGGTGCAATATTAATCAAGTAAACAATTTTCTCCCTAGGTTCTAGGTTAAATCATAAGAACTGTCCTATTTCAACCTCATTTGAACTACAAAAAGGGGCATTTTATATGGTTCCCCATTCCTCATGGTATCCTGGGTAGGACACTAGAGTCAAGTCAGAAAACTGGAGTCCTTGACCTATCTGTGGTTTTACTGTTGGATCATTTATTCAAGGTTTTGAACCTCAGCTTTCTCATTTATAAGAAAGAATAATTCTGATAGTAATGACTTTGACTTCCTACTAAGACTTTGAGGAGAGTAAGTATGAAAATACCTGTAATTAGAATTTGCAAAGCATGTAGTGGTAGACTGGTGAAAAGAATAATTATTTTTTGATGACTTTGCATTAACATGTTAGCCTGTATAAAATATATAAATCTCCCTCAGGAGGGGCTAATGGTGGGGGAATTTTGATTACCTTAGAGATGCCTGTCAACCTATAATGTCAGCATTATGTCACCGTGCTCCTTTTGGCTCCATACCACTATATTTAACCCAAACCTCATGGGACTGCCTTTTAGTAGTTGTCATATGAAATTTTAATTTTGCTATTTATAGTAATTGGACCAAAAGGAAGTGGAGTGGATGGAAGAGCAGGATATGGACCACTGCAATAAACCTATATTAAATGCATTTTAAATTCTCCAAACAAAATGATAGCAGTGAAAACTTTAAAACATCACTGATTAGAATCTATGTAATCATTTGGCATTAGATTATATAAGAATCTTGATTTTTTTGGTTAGCAGTTGTAGAGTGGTAGAATCTTTAACCCAATGAATGCAATCACTTTTGGGGAGGAGACTCTAGGGAGAATTAAAATTTACCTAAGAGTTTTTGACCTGGGTTAGTTCATCCATCTGCTTCAGGGGATCTGGGAACCAACTCAATGTGGAACAACATGGAAGTCTACACATCTTTTTTTCTGTCTTTGGAGGCATACTGAGTGGTTCTCATCAGATTCTTAAAGGGATCCTTGTCCCACAAAATGTTAAGGAACAATTCTATAATGTTAATGTCTCATTTTAAAAAAAAAAACAAAATACTATCTTTGTTACCTATTGAATTGTTAAAATCATCAATCTTGAAGGTCTGTAAAAATAACAGTTTAAAAAACCAAGCAAACAAAATTTAAACATAAAACTTCTATTTTCTGGTTTGTTAGAACAAACTAGCTGAAAAATGTGTCTTTTAGATATCGCCTCTCTGACTTACCTTTGTCAGTCCCTTCCCTCCCCCTTTCTTTTTCTATTCTACTGCTGGGTTAAATTCCCTGTTTTGACAGGATGACCAAAAACATTGGTGACGATGGAGGGGGCGATGACAACACTTTCAACTTCAGCTGGAAGGTGTTCTGCAGCTGGGACTACCTAATCGGAAACCCTGAAACAGCTGACAACAAATTTAATTCCATCACGATGAACTTTAAGGTAAAGACACAAAATCCAGAAGCCTGTTTTCTGTATCTTTAAAAGTAGCATTGAAAAAAAAAAAAAAAAATATATATATATATATATACTTACCAGGTGGGAAAAGTAGCATTGGAGGGATTCTAAGCAGCCTAGCTAGTGAAGTACCTTGATGGTTAGAAGGAAGATAAATTCATTGTTTCTGCCCACTGGGATCTGGATGTGGTTTGGATTGTGACTAGCAGGTATCTGATGACCCATGACAGCATTATTATCCCTTAAGGACTTTTCTTCAAGTGTGATAATAAAAGAATTGCTACCTAGTTGAAAAAGGAAACATCAGTAATCAGAATCAGAGAGTCTAAATAATAGAATAATGCTTACTAAATATTTACAGACATGAGTTAGCTCAATATTTGAATGATTCTAAAACATTCTTTTGTAGCTTTAAAAAATTGTACTGGAAGACAGTATCTTTTATCATGAACTAGCCTAGTATTTTAAAGTTTATATGCAAGAATTTTTCCTTCTTCATTTGCCATTAGTTAGTGGCTGGTTTGTAGAATTCCAGGTTTAGTTTACCTTTTTATTTTCACATTCCTGAGTTCATAAAACTTTTCATAGCTAAGATTTTTGTTTTTGCTGTGTTTTGTTTTGCTTGGGTACAGGAAGCTATAACAGAAGAAAGAGCAGCCCAAGTAGAAGAAAATGTCCACTTGATCAGATTCCTGAGGTTTCTTGCTAACTTCTTTGTGTTTCTAACACTTGGTGCAAGCGGATACCTCATCTTTTGGGCTGTGAAGCGATCCCAGGAATTTGCGCAGCAAGATCCTGACACCCTTGGGTGGTGGGAAAAAAATGAAGTTCGTCTCTGCATGCTTTTTATGTGCTTAAAACCTGATATTTGCTATTTTGTGAGCTTTGTTTCTATGGTGGGACATTAGATAAAGCCACTATTTACCTGTCCCCCCATCTTGCCTTTGTAATCAACCTGGTTGCACATTTTCCACCCTCTCCCAGTTTTATTTGCAAATTTGTGCTGTATTTTGTTTTGTGACATGGTGGAAAATTAGAAAAGGGAGAGATATTAGAAAGCACATCGTCCAACCACTAGATTTTATAGATGGAATGATGAATCTCAGGAGATTGGGTGTTGGCTTTATGGTTATACAGTTAGGAGAAGAGTCAGGTGAGCACCCAGGAGTCTTGCTTTCAAGTTCAACACTCTTTCTATGACCCCATGTTGCTTTCCCTATAGATTCCCCCTTCTGCCTGTGAAAGATCCAGCTTCCTGAATTTTTTGAAACAGCTGTGATAAAGACCTTATATCCTACATTTATCTCATTGGAAGCATTCAGAATGCCTCCCCAGTCTTGGGCAAGTTTGGGTTTCCCAGTGTTTCAGGAGAAGTCCAGCTGTCCATCTTCCTTCTAGAAGGCTGGCTCTTAGCCAACTTTGCCTTCAGAGTATCTGTCTGCTCAGTAGCAGAGAAAGGAGGCTAGAGGTAGATATTTAGAATCAGAAATCACTGATCATGAGTTGTTGCTGAGGCCTATTCTCTCCATAAAATATCCTTGTGTACAATGTGACATCAGTTTGAACTTGGGGATTTTTAAAGTATGTTCAGATTTAGGCTGAGGGAAGGATAGACTTTCCACACTGAAACTTCTATAGAACTTGCAAACCAAAAAAAAAAAAAAAAAAAAAGGATATATATATATATACACACATATAAATCTTAATAGGGAAGAATTTCCTAGAAAAATCTTGGAGAGCAAATGTTATGGTCCATTTACAAAAAAAAAAAAAAAAAAAAGGCCCCAAATTGAAATGTTCTAGAACGCTCTAGGTACTTCAGAAGTGGTGACAGTAGAGATGAGGAACCAGACTATAATAACACAGATGTTTCTTGGTACTTAGAAGTCATTATTAAGAGATTTTTTTTTTAACTTAAAAAAAAAGAACACTTCCAACCTTATTTAGTAAGTTTTCTTTCAATACTCCCTTTTAATTATAACAGTAAATATAAGCAAAATTATCATACAGTTTTGGTTTATGGTTCATATTGATCATATGTTTTATACAAACAAACTACACTAAATAGTGAGTGATTGATTATCATTAAAATGATCACTGTTTGTAAAAAGATGCTTGAGCCAGTATGGTGGCACACACCTACAATCCAAGCAACTTGGGAGGCTGAGGCAGGAGGATTGCAAGTTCAAGGCCATCCTTAGCAACTTTGTGAGACCCTGTCTCAAAATAAATATAATATAGAGGCTTGGGATGTAGCTTAGTGGTCAAGTGCCTCTGGGTTCAATCCCTAGCACCAAAAAAAAAAAACAAGAAAAAAAAAATGCTTGACTTCCAATCCATTTTAAGGGACCCCCTGAGTCCTGGAGGTCAATGAAGGGAATAATGGGGATTCATGAATAACTTTACAAATCCAATAAGACAGAATTTAAATTTAACTTTATGATTGCACAGGATCTGTTAAGTTTTTATGTTAGACCAAAATTATCTCATGCTGATTTTATATTATGTCTTGCTGAGTTTTATATCTTCTTGATCATACTTATGAGACATTCTTAAAAAACACCATATTTGCAATTATTTTCTCAACATAGTCTGGTAGTTATCATCATTCAAAGCATGGAATCCACAGGGGAAAACAGGAAATGTTTTATGTTGACAATAAGCCAGGTATTTCAGAAAAATAGGCATAGACTTTTCTCATTATAAAAGTAGTACATATTTGGAATTTTTTTCTTTAACTTAATCTAACCTATTGATGTAATAATTAAAGTGTCAAACATTAAGGCGGAGATACTCTGAATGACACATTTTCTATTTTTCATTTCTTTTTCTGTCTCTCTCACTATATGCCTTTCTCCTTCCCTCTTCCTCCTCTCCCTTCCTCCTTTTCCTTTTCTACCTCTTCCTTCTCTTCCTCCTCCTCTTCCCTCCCTTTCTCTTGCCCTCTTTCATTGATTTTCACCCTCCTTCTCTCCTGTCTGCTTGCATCATTCTCTTGCCCATGGATTTGTAAGTCAGACTTTTATTCTTGCAACTTTCTTAACTTGGCTTCCATAAAATTATGCTGTGTGTTCTAAAAGTTTGCATCCCAGAATTTAGTATTTAGTCCTAAACCAATCTCAGGGAATTCATTCATTCTTACTGATTAACCCAACAATGCTGATATTAATATTCTCAGTTTGGGCCTCATCCTTAAGCAAATAATTTTCCATTTTCTTTGGGAATCTTATAGTGAAGTGCATCTCCATAGCAGAATCAGTTACCAATAGAATGATATAAATTGCATGCCTCATTGTACCAGGAAACAGAGCATTACTACAGGTACTTACACACTCATACACACATACATCTTGAGAATGTAAGTTGAATATTGTTTTTGTTTGTTAAATCAAATTCTAGAAATGCATGAAGAAATCTTCTTTAGTCTTTATAAAAGATTCAAAGAACTGAGCTGAAAATCTTCCAGAATTCTGGAGGAAAGCACCAATGGTTATTAAACACCATTAACCTGGACCACTCCTCACATCTCCATGCAGATGAATATGGTTATGTCTCTCCTGGGGATGTTCTGTCCAACACTGTTTGACTTATTTGCTGAACTGGAAGACTACCATCCTCTCATTGCTCTGAAATGGCTCCTGGGACGCATTTTTGCACTTCTTTTAGGCAACCTGTATGTATTTATTCTTGCCTTGATGGATGAGATTAACAACAAGGTAAGCCTTATGTCTGGATTGTCCTTTTCACCAGCATTTTGATTTCCCAACCTCATGATGGCCTCCAATGCTTTTGGAAATAGTGCTGTCTTATTTTTGTTTCCATCTCTTTGCTCTCTAGATTGAAGAGGAGAAGCTCGTGAAGGCCAACATCACCCTGTGGGAAGCCAATATGATCAAGGCCTATAATGCATCCCTCTCTGAGAATAGCACTGGGCTACCATTTTTTGTTCACCCTGCAGATGTACCTCGAGGACCCTGCTGGGAAACCATGGTGGGACAGGTAATCCCATCAGCAGAAGTACATGCAATTAGTCAATTGAAAAAAGAGCAGAGTCAATATTTCTTCCATAAGTCTAGTCTATTTTCATTTCACTGCTTATTAATAAAAATAGCTTATCACTTGAACTTTTACCTTGTGCTGGCTCTGAACTTCATATGTATTATCCTATGCAGCTCTCACATCTGTCCCTTGAGATAAGTTCATGTATTCCTCTTTTACAGTTGCAAATAAAGAAAGGAGAGTTTAAAATGATAAGAGGAGAAGTTTACTGTTTACTTATATTCTAATAAAGCACCAAGCTTTAGGTACAGGCTCAAATCAGTATTTAAATGGAGTTCTATTTAGTATTATACATTTATCATAAAAACAAAAACAAAAAAATATAGGTTCTTTGGGGATCATATACAAATTTTAATAATGTCAATTTTTGTTAAATAATTTTTCCATAAGCCTTAAAGGAAATACTATTTGAAGTTATTCATTTTCATGGTAATTACATAAATGACTCCAGTCCAAGGCCAGTGGTATTTTATCAGAGAAAAGAAGTGATGTTTCACATGATTTCCATGCTATAAGGTAAACCAAACCAAATCGAACCAAACAAAACCTACAAGAAAATCTACTTCATAGTCTCTTATTTCTGTACAGATATAATTTATATTTTGAAATACCTATAATTTTATCATGTTATAATTGGCATTCCTAATGTGCTTTTCATAAATTGATTTGGGACTTCAGTTCATCACTGAGAAGAGAAAAACTTAAATATATCATTGTATGTCCTTTAGGCAACAGTTCAGGTTCAGTAGTAATGTAGTGTTTTGTGAAATTATTTGGGTGATTTTTTTACAGTGTACTTATTTTTTATAAGATAAAAGGGAAAATGGGGAATTAGTATTTATCTTATTAAACTAATATAATTTAAACAAATAGATATCTTCAGCCTCAATATGATGCTCATTAGATGTAAGCTAATCAACTGTGATTTTGATTGTGGGAAAACAATAAAATCAATATGTATAATGTTAGACATAGATAATTAAAAATTGAGTACAAAATTATGGTTTAATTAAGGATTTTTATTTTACTTAATTTTTGAACCTTTTGGGGCTGAGATAAATCCCTGCCTTCTTAGTTATATATTATTAGACTTCTAATTTTCAGTCAAGCACATTTCATACATGTTTAAAAGAACATATTATATATGAAATAAAAAGTGAAATAACATTGAACAAAAGTTGGCAGCATTTAGGAGAGAGATACTTGTGATCCAGGGTGTGGTAGACAGAATAAGTCACCTTCAAAGTTGTCCATATCCTAGTCCCTGGAACCTATGAAGGTGTTGTTATCTTACATGGCAAGATGGACTTTGAAGATGTGATTACATTAAGGATCTTGGGTTGGAAGAATTATTCCAAATGATATGAGTGGACCTAGTAAAAAATCACAAGGGTCATTATAATTTAAAGATAAAAATGTCAACATCAGAAAATTGAGATATGGCAATAGAACAAGAGGTTGGATTGATGTGCTTTACAGGTAGAGGAAGGAACCATGAGCCAAAGAATGGGGGCAGCCTCTTGGGGTTAGAAAGGGCAAGGTAACAGATTCTCCCCATATCTGTACTTTTAGACTTCTGACTTCTAGAACTGTGCAAAAATAAATTCGTATTGTTTTAAGTCATTAAGTTTGGGGCAATTTATTATAGCAGTGATTGAAAATGACTGCTCATGGGTACATGGGTTTCCATATTTCAAGGCTTTTTGTCATGAAGTATGGTCACAATACTTAACACAAGTCTGTTTTATCACATCTAAGTTGACCTCTGAATCTTCTGTACCAGTTTCAAGAAATGAAAAAACTCTCAGATTTTGAGATATTCCCTTCTATACTTCCTAGAATATAGACTGGCACAAGAGCTAAGAAACCTACCCCAAAAGGCAAGTACCTACTAAACAAGATTAATAAAATTAACTATAAATAATAACATCTGGACTGGCCACTTCTGGAAAAAGAAAATGCTTAGATTATATATGAAGTATTATTCTAGGAGATGTTTATATTTCTAAAGCAGAAATTTCTGTAATAGTCCCATACATAGTGACTTAAAATAAAGGAAAAGCCATCAATTCAATTCTTCCTCTTGGAAGTCCCTAGACCATGATGCTTGTTTTAAAAATCCTGTGTTTTAAAAATGCTGTGTGTAGTGATTTTTCATCTTTCCTTATATTGTCATTTGTATAGTTGAATTTCCTCTTTTTCTTTCACTCTGCACATGAAGTCTGCAGAGCCAGCAGGGGAACAGAAATGCTGAGGAGTTAGGTAGAATCCCCAGGAATGAAGGGAACACACTGGACATAATGACTGAGTACTGGTGTGTTTTGACCTCTATGAGATCAATATGTGTCTGTACTGCTGTATCTGAAAACATTTCTATCATTTACTCAACTGAACATTGAAAAACTAGTAAAAGCAGATGCATTAATATAATGGCAAGGATGCCCCCCTGTAGGGTCATTGATCATTCTGTTATCAGTTCCACAAATTCCTTTCCCCCTTCACAGATGCACACTGCTTTGTTTCTCCTAAAGGATGCTGTGGGATTCAAAGTTCTCTTAGTTCTAAATACAGGTAATTTGTCTGCAGTGATTCCCAAGTTGTCATTTAGTCTTATTTCCAAAGGCACTCAATAGAGAGACAGTGGAGTATTTGGGGGTCATCTGTTTGAAGACATTTACTGAAGTTTGCATTTCGCAAAATGAAAGAAGCCAAGAACTGGGAATAATAATGACAGTGGCTAACATTTATTAGATATGTCTAATGTGACAACTACTACCTCCTTGAATTTTTAAATTACTCTGTGAGACATATCATATTATCATTCTCATTTTGTAGGTGAGGAGATTGAGACTGAGAAAAGTAATTCTTCAAAACCTCCCAGGAAGTCAATACCAGGAGCCAGATTTAACCTACATAGCCAGAGTCCTTGTTCATAGTGCTGAATCATTCTCCAGAACAATCAGCTTCAGGACAGATGTTCCCAGCTTGGAACATCTGTGATGTCCTTGCCTGTCATTTTGCCTTCTCCTCTTTATTAATGATTGCCTTAGGTTTATTGGTCAAAACTGCCTGAACATTTCAACTCAATGTCACCAGCATGAAGTTATTCAGTGAGGTATGTGGTGCTCAAAACCAGGCCTGTGTGGAAGTCAGGTGTCCCATCTGGATTAGCATACTAGAACTGGAATTGAATTATGTCCTTGAGGTAGACTGGACCAATTTTGAAATTCTTTTTTTCTTTGAAGCAGTATATTCCTTCTATGGTTTGTGAATAGATATGTAAAATTTACAATATGAAATGAATCCTCTTCAGGCATTTTATATAAAAGTTGCTTTGTTTCCTGGGAAAAAGTAGAATTTCAGCCACTGAGATGAGGATGCTTAGGAGGATGTGGAAGACTTCTTGACCACTTTGAAATTTTCTTACCTGAACAAATCTTCCTGACCTGGAAGTGCAAACTGAAAATCTCTTTCATAGCCTACTTTTCATTCATGCTAGTTATTAGGATCTGAACTCAAAGTGGACTGGGGAATGAAAGGAGAATAATTATAGGGAAGAGAAAAATTGTATCCCAAAATAATTTCAGGAGTTTACTATCACTTATTTATTCATCCATCCATCCATCCATCCATCCATTTATTCATTCACCCCATGTTTATTGAATAGGTGCTAAATACCTGGCAATATGCTAGATACTGGAGATCTAAAGGAAAACAAAGATGAACCAGTTCTCTGCCTTTATAAAAATTTTAAGGTATTGCAAGTAAAGAGGCTTAAGGCCATAAATAAAATAATTACAAAATTGCAAATATATAATAACAACAAAGTACTACAAGAATAAAATGCTTGACACTGAGATAGAAACCATCAAAACCTACCAACCAAGAAAAGCCCAAGATCAGATGGATTTTCAGCTAAATTCTACACGAGTTTTAAAGAAGAACTAATACCAATACTCCTCAAAGTATTCCAGGAAATAGAAAAGGAGGGAACCCTTCCAAACCCATTCTATGAAGCTAGCATCGCTCTGATACCAAAACCAGACAAAGATTCATCAAGGAAAGAAAACTTTAGACCAATATCCCTGGTGAACATAGATGTGAAAATTCTTAACAAAATACTGGCAAATCACATACAAAAATATATTAAAGAGATAGTGCACCATGATCAAGTGGAGTTTATTATTCCAGGGATGCAACGTTGGTTCAACTTCCAGAAATCAACAAATGTAATTCATCACATCAATAGACTTAAAGTTAAGAATCACATGATTATTTCAATAGATGCTGAGAAAGCGTTTGATAAAATAAAGCACCCCTTCATGCTTAAAACACTAGAAAAAATAGGAATAGTAGGAACATACCTCAACATTGTAAAGGCTATCTATGCTAAACCCACAGTCAACATCATTCTTAATGAATGATGTTGAAAGCATTCCCTCTAAAAACTGGAATAAGACAGGGATGCCCTCTTTCACCACTTCTATTCAACATCGTCCTTGAAACACTAGCCAGAGCAATTAGACAGACCAATTAAAGGAATACAAATAGGAAAAGAAGAACTCAAGCCGTCGCTATTTGCCAATGACATGATTCTGTATTTAGAGGATCCAAAAAATTCCACTAGAAAACTTCTAGACCTAATAAATGAATTCAACAAAGTAGCAGGATATAAAATCAATATGCATAAATCTAATGCATTTCTATTCATAAGTGATTAATCCTCTGAAAAAGAAATCAGGAAAACCACTCCATTCACAATAGCCTCAAAAAAAATAAAATAAAATAAAATACTTGGGAATCAATCTAACAAAAGAGGTGAAAGACCTCTATAAAGAAAACTACAGAACTAAAGAAAGAATTTGAAGAAAACCTTAGAAGATGGAAAAATCTCCCATGTTCTTGGACAGACAGAATTAACATTGTCAAAATGGCCATTCTACCAAAGGCACTATACAGATTCAATGCAATTCCAATTAAAATTCCAATGACATTCCTCATAGAAATAGAGAAAGTAATCATGAACTTCATCTGGAAGAACAAGACACCTCGAATAGCCAAAAAAATCCTGAGCAGAAAAAGTGAAGCAGGAGGTATCACAATACCAGACCTTAAACTATACTACAGAGCAATAGTAACAAAAAGAGCATGGTACTGGTATAAAAATAGAGAGGTAAATTAATGATACAGAATAGAAGACACAGAGACGAACCCACATATAGTCACCTCATGCTAGACAAAGGAGCCAGAAACATACAATGGAAAAAAGATAACCTGTTCAACAAACAGTGCAGGGAAAACTTGAAATCCATATGCCGTAAAATGAAATTAAACCTCTCTCTCTCACCTTGCACAAAACTCAAC
Source organism: Sciurus carolinensis (assembly GCF_902686445.1). Taxonomy (NCBI): domain Eukaryota; kingdom Metazoa; phylum Chordata; class Mammalia; order Rodentia; family Sciuridae; genus Sciurus; species Sciurus carolinensis. The sequence goes on from NC_062226.1 coordinate 73,788,636, forward strand.
TCAAAATAGATCAAGGACTTAGGAGTTAGACCAGAGACCCTGCACCAAATGGAAGACAAAGTAGGCCCGAATCATCATCATCTTCATCATGTTGGCTTAGAATCAGACGTCCTTAACAAGACTCCCAAAGCACAAGAAATCAAAGCAAGAATCAATAAGTGGGATGGACTCAAACTAAAAGCTTTTTCTCAGCAAAGGATACAATCAATAATGTGCAAAGAGAGCCTACAGAGTGGGAGAAAATCTTTTCCACACGTACTTTAGATAGAGCATTTATCTCTAAAATTTATAAAGAATTTACAAAACTTTATATCAAAAATACAAAGAACCCAATCAGTAAATGGGCCAAGGAACTGGAGAGACACTTTACAGAAGAAGACATACAGGTGATTAATAAATATATAAAAAAGTGTTCAACATCTCTAGTAGTTAGAGAAATGCAAATCAAATCCACCCTAAGATTTCATTTCACTCCATTTAGAATGGCTATTATCAAGAACACAAACAGTAATAGATGTTGGCCTGGATGTGGGGGAAAAGGCACACTTGTACACTGCTGGTGTAGTTGCAAATTGGTGCAGGCACTCTGGAAAGCAGTGTGGAGAATCCTCAGAAAACTTGGAATGGACTCACCTTTTGACCCAATTATCCCACTCCTCAGTTTATACCCAAAGGACTTAAAATTAGCATATTATAGTAATGCAGCCACATCAATGTTTATAGCAGCTCAATTCACAATAGCTAGATTGTGGAACCAACCTAGTTGCCCTTCAACAGATGAATGGATAAAGAAACTGTGGTATATATACACAATGGAATATTACTCAACCATGAAGAATAATATTATGGCATTTGCAAATAAACAGATGGAATTGGAGAATATCATGCTAAGTGAAATAAGTCAATCCCAAAAAACCAAAGGCCAAATATTTTCCCTGATAAGTGGAGGATGATATATAATGGGAGTGGGGAGGGTGGGGAGTGAGAGAAGAATGGAGGAACTTTATATTATGTAGAAGGAAATGAGAGGGAAGGGGGGGTATGAAAAATCGTGGGATGAGACAGACATCATTAGCCTATGTACATGTACGATTACACGAATGGTGTGAATCTACATCGTGCACAACCATGGAAACAAAATGATGTACCCCATTTGTGTACAATGAATCCAAATGCAGTCTGTAAAAAATAAATAAATAAATAATTAAAAAAATAAAATGCTTGAAATCTGAGAACTTCCCAGAGAGAGCTGCCCTAATGTGTAGTCATTGACATAAACTGAGCTAAGAGGTGCATTGAAAGTGGGACGGGCTAGCATTAGGTTTAGGGTTAGGTTTAGAGTTAGGCTAAGGAGAGCAGTAAGAATGAAGGAAAGAAGGACTGTGTAGAGGGAAAAGAGGGGTGGGAGGGGTGGGAGGGGTGGGAGGGGTGGGGGGGAGGGGAAAAATATAATAAACATAATTACCCTATGTAAACGTAAAAAAAATAAATAAATAAAAAAAAAAAAAAGAAAGTGACTAATAGAGTGAAGGTCATATAAAAGGCCCTGTGGCCTGAGGAAGTATGAAGTTGGAGGATCTGCTTGGAGGGTCTGAAAGGAGGTCAGTGACACTGGAGTGGAGAAGACAAAGGGAAGAGCAACACCAGAGAAATATGGAGAGCTAAACAAGTGGGTCCCTAAAATGACAAAAACTGACCCAGGCGTGACAACTCTTAGCACTCTGTGGGGAAATACTCTCTCTCTTTTCCTGCATCGTTCTTGTGCGCCCTATTCCTCTTGAAGAACATTTCCTCAAATGGACTTTGTTTACAAGCCAGGTCTCTGTTTACAAAGTCTCACAGGTGCTACTTTGGGTGAGAATTAATGCTAAGACAGTTGTTTAAATTTATATTGTTTTCAATAATTTTTGTTTTTATTTATATTGCAGTTAGCGTCTATTTATGGTAGTTGATATATACCTTGTATTTCTTCCAATAGTAGTCATCGTTGAAAAATAAAGTATACTAAAGTTAACCAAGATAGCTGATGATGATATTTCACATGGTCCCCGGACACTGCAGGACCGTGATGGTGTACATGACCACCTGGAGCTTAGGAAACACAGCTCTGGAACATGAGGCTGGAAATTCACCTAGTGACTACTAGTTAAATGCGCCTTTGCTCTATGAGATAGCTCACTGGTTATTTTTGAAGGGAGGCTACTGAGGTAGCTGGAAATAAAAATCCAAAAGGTTCTCACAGTAGGAGATTAGAATCTTTACAAAAATATGGGACTGAGTATTTTCAGTGCTAGGTTTCAGATTATTGGAAAGAAACAGGGAACAGCAGAAATGAACTATGGTGATGAACATTTGCTGTTGGGTATCTAATTAGAGTATTTATAAAATATACTATTGTATAACTACATTTATTGCTTATTGTCATGTGATTTTCCATAGGGGAATAGTGATCTTCCTCTTTAAATCACAGCACATATAGTTTGCACATGAATTCAAAACCATGCCACTGAAGTGACCAGTCTTGAATTTTCCAGATTCTTTATAATATTTTGTACATATACAGATGCATACATGCATGCAGAGGATGTTTTTAACCAACAAATGAATTCATACCACATACCTGGTTTGGTACTATTTTTTTTTTTTACTGTTAGGAATGGAGTCCAGGACCTTGTGCATGCAGAGCAAGTGTTCTACCGTAGAGCTACATCTCCAGCCCTGGTTTTATAAATTTTTGAAAACCCATCTTCTATGAGAGAATTGTAGCACTTTTTAAAACACTTTGTTGAGATACAATTTGCATCCCACAATTTTTGCCCATTTGAAGTTTACAATTCAAGGCCAGATGTCTTTCATCTCTATGTTGCCTGTATTCTCCTGTTTTTTTTTTGTTTTTTTTTTTATTCTTGTGTCACACTTTTGAAAGTTACTAGGTAATAAAAAGACTTTTGTCATATTGATTTCGGGATGGGGAATAGTTATTTTGAGACTATCGAAACAAAGGTGAAAGAAACACTTTTCATTTAGCAGATATGCCTGGACGTTTCTTTTTTTCTTTCACCATTAATTGCAGTCTTAAAGCCAATAATATTCTAGAAACATGACAAATTTGATGCCAACACTTAGACCATTTGAGATGGAATTTTAATACAAATAATGTTCCAACAGGAATTCGTGCGACTGACCGTTTCTGATGTTCTGACGACTTATGTCACAATTCTCATCGGTGACTTCCTCAGGGCATGTTTTGTAAGGTTTTGCAATTACTGCTGGTGCTGGGATTTGGAATATGGATATGTAAGTAAGATATTAATTTTTTTCAGATTTTCCTTTTATGCACACGCTGTTTTCTTTTATATACCTCACAGTTTGATAGGTGAGATCACCTTTTTAGATGTCAATAAAGGAAGGCCGGTGAACATAGTCATAATTCAGAGGAGGTCAGACTCAAGGTAGCACAGGATGGCTTAAGCAATGGGTACCTGGGCACATGTCAGTCAAAATGTTGAACTCAGGAAATCTTGGCCCCATAGTGATCCCTGGTCCCTTGAAGCTGGCATGTTTCCAGAAATAGGACAGGATGCAATCAGCTTCACATTCTATTAATTCTTTTGCATTCTGCTGCACTACTGGATCATTATCCTGTGCCAGTTACTATGCAGTGAACTGGGGGCTCAAAGAATTCAGTAAATTTGGTGCTTCATAAAGCTCACAGTCTAATAAGAGACTAACAGAGACACCAACAGGGCTGTGGAAGTTTCAAGAACACTGGGTTCGTCCAGCACAGGTTGCTGGTATGTGGAGCTGGAATCTGGCAGGGCAGCTTCATTTCCTGAAACAATGGCCTAGGATTATCTGAACCTACTAGTGCTGACTCAATTACCAGCTTTCCCTCTATACTCAACTCTAAGTCCCTCACAAGTTTAAGGGCAGCAGCACAGCACATGTGGTTCTGTGGTCTAACATGGAACCAGGTTTCCACTGTCCCTTTTGCAAATGAAAGTGGCTTCAGTTATGCTGGGAAATATGACCGGGGGGATTGGTAGTATTCATGTGCTTAAATCCTCCAGTGGTTTTGTATGTATTTCAAATGAATTCCACATCCCTCTCTAGAGCCTTCAGTACCCTAAATAATTTGCTTCTTTTCTTTCTGAGCTCATCTGCTACCACTTTTGCTCTTGCTTTGTAAAGTCCACAGGCCTGAACTTCTTTTTTATGCTCAAACACAAAATGGTCCTTGCATTTTTTTTTTTTTTACTTTTTTTTTTTCCTGGTTTCTTTTTTTTTTTTTTTAATTGTAAACAAATGGGATACATGTTGTTTCTCTATTTGTACATGGTGTAAAGGCATACCATTTGTGTAATCATAATTTTACATAGGGTAATGTTGTTTGATTCATTCTGTTATTTTTTCCCTTCCCCCCCACCCCCCCACCCCTCCCACCCCCCATTATGTGTCATCATCCACTTATTAGCGATATCATTCGTCCTTTGGTTTTTTGAGATTGGCTTATCTCACTTAGCATGATATTCTCCAATTTCATCCATTTGCCTGCAAATGCCATAAATTTATCATTCTTTATGGCTGAGTAATATTCCATTGTATATATATACCACAGTTTCTTTATCCATTCATCAATTGAAGGACATCTAGGTTGGTTCCACAATCTGGCTATTGTGAACTGAGCAGCTATGAACATTGATGTGGCTGTATCTCTGTAGTATGCTGATTTTAAGTCCTTGGGTATAGGCCAAGGAGTGGGATAGCTGGGTCAAATGGTGGTTCCATTCCAAGTTTTCTAAGGAGTCTCCACATTGCTTTCCAGAGTGACTGCAGTAATTTGCAGCCCCACCAGCAATGTATGAGTGTACCTTTCTCCTCACATCCTCTTGCATTTGTTCTTGTTGTTTCTCTCTCAAGGCTTCCAGTTATTTTACAGCTTCACACACCTGGTTTCTTCTTATCACCAAGGACTCAGCTAACAGTTCACCTCTTCAGCTCTTCTCTGACCATCCACTCTAACATAACTCATCATGCACTCTGTATTATGACATGCTGTTTCATTTATTTGTAAAATGTTTAACTATTTGAGATTCCTTTTTTAAAAAACTGTTCTTATTATCTGTGAAAACACAACCTCTGACCTCTGTTATTTGAACTGTGCTAATCATGCAGCAGGCATCCTGTGTGACTGGCTGGTTGACTGTTGAACTTCCCCCTCCCAGTACCATCAAGACATCCTGGCTATTAACAGATTGTGCATCCTCCCAGGGATGTGCTCATGAAGTCAGTTCTGGAGCCAGAAATGCTTCCGTTCTTACCAATGTATGAGTTCTTTATAACTGATCTGCCTTCTATCTCATACTCTCCAATCTCTGGACAAACCTATATTCAAGACTGTTTTCAAAGACTCCAGGCGACATCCCCTGGCTATCTGACTTTGAGATGGTGCCTTTCATTAGGTCATTGCTATCATTCCCATTGCAAATGGAAGTGCCTTCTCGTAAGGTCCAAAAGTAGTTAGGTAATGCTCTTTGGTGAATGACAGTGAGGTAATGCTATGGATCCAGGATGCTGGTGAGTTGCTTTTCCAGCCCTTGCTATGAGGTATTCAGCTGGCTTTGGTTCATTTCTATTTTCCTTGCCTGATTCAGCTCTTCTAAGGCAGACATAAAAATTGCTATTTCTTTTCCTAGACCATTGCCTGGTTTTTATTTGCCTTTTATCCCTTGCTGTTTTCTTCTTAAGTGGCAGATAATTTGACTGCAAATATGAAGTCAATATAACATGACCTGGATGCATAAAAGCTGTAATTAAATGACTATAATTTATTATTTATTGAGTGCTGACAGTGCTCTTGGGTTAGTACAAAGTACAGGAAACAAGTTTCTGTTTTAGGTCATAGAGAAAGAATTTTCTCTCATGTTACCTTTGGAAAGCTCTCTGGAGAAAAGTTCAGAATCAAAACAAGTTTTAAAATATTAATGTTGAATGATGTATCTTTGACGTGTATCCTATCATCATTGACCCCTCAAGAGGAGAGTTCACTCTGTTGATTGCCTGCCAGGAGCAAACCTATGGACAACTTCTGTGCTAGGTGATAGGCAACATGGAGGTGTAGAGATGTAGCCTACAGAGATGTTATGAACTTGGGACTGCAGGCTAGATTCGAATAACAGATATTGGTTTTCATTTGATCTGCTCAGTGTTCCTGTTGTTTTTGTCTTTTTACATGCTAATATTTAAACACTTGGGAAATTTTACATAAAATACATGGACTTCTTGCTTTTCTTGACATTTTTGGAAAGCCTGGCAATATTAAGTCCATAGTCTCACTAGGGTTAGCTGGAGCTGAGAGCCTACTGTCTACCAAGGGTGGGATAGTCAGTCTCCTGTCCCTCATATTCCATTGCTCTTTTTTACATTTCAAGCTTTCAATATCAATAAAGGGTATAAAAAGGTAAATCCTAAGTTATGGAATTTTGGAGAGAGTTGGGGAGACAGAGAGAGATAGGGGTCAGTGTTGGGGGGAGGAGAGGGGGCAAAGGGGAGCTTTGCCTCCGTAGAAATGCAAAGACATTATAGAGGAGGAGGCATTCAAATGGAGTCTCAAAGTTTGCTTAGGATTTCAGGAGATGGAGGAAAAACATTCTTGGCAGAGGGACAAGTGTAAGGCCCGAGAGCTGGAAAGTATGCACAGTGTCGATATCTGACCAGGGCTGTTTGGGAAAAGAGGTTGAGAGCATGTTTCTGTGCTGTTCTCCTAGATCTGCTAATTGATGGCATGTTTCATAAAGTACCTGTCATGAAGGGAAGGAGAACCTGAGATGGGCAGAGGAGATACTCAAGAATCCTTTCAGAAATAAAGAGAAAAATGTAGCCATTTCCATCACAACCCCCCATAATTATATTTCTCTGTCTCCCTAAATTTCAAAAATAATATGAGTTCATTATAAAATATTTGAAAAATGTGATAAAACTAAGTATGAAAATAAAAATCAAAGATAATCCCAACACTGATGAGATTATTTAGATTATTTCAATCAAGTAACATTAATATTATTTATTTATTGTTTATGTATAGATAAACAAGTACTATATTTTAATATATAGCATCATAGATTTTTTTAAAAATGTGCATACATTTATGTTTATATATGTATGTATGTGCGTATACAGAGAGATAGATAACCTGTTTACTTAACTTTTTGTCACCCAACAGTGATCATTTTCTCATGTTATTAACTGCTCTTTTATAACATCTTCCTCTGCTTTTTTGGTGCTACAGATTTCACCCAGGGCCTTGCTTATGCTCAGTGTGCACTCTACCACTGAGCTGCAATCCCAGTCCCCCATAATATATTTTTTAAAAATTTTGCATGACATTCTACATATGGGCTTACTATAGTTAATCAGTTTTTAAATTTGTCAGCTGAGCTGTGTCTGTTATTGTAGTTATAATTGTTACGATTGCATTTAATTATGATGATGTAGATAAATCTTTGTAGATAAATTATAGTGGTCTGCATAAATTATTTCCTTATCATATGTTTCCCTAGGTTGAATTTTTTGGTCATAGAGAAAAAACCTATTTAAAAAATCCATTATCTTTTATAACAACAACCTGTGTAAAAATTAAACTCTCAAATTTCACCATCAGAGTCAGAGACCCATAGAATGCTAAAGTTGGGTTGAATTTTGACCCATAATGCTTGTATTTTACAAATGAAAAACTTATTTGAATTGAAGTGAGGATCCTAAGTTTATGCAGCCAGAGAATCAGTAAGGACAATAAAGTGTATTTCTCAACAGAAACATTATGTTAAACATATCGTAGTATCCTGGTTTCATCTGAGTAAGAGGGGTTGAAAGTGATCCTGTATATTTTTCCAGTCAAAATGTATGACCAAAGTATTATCAGAACAAATCTATGAAGATGAACTGAGGTGGGAAAGTTACTGGTATGAAGTAGATTATTAGTATGTACGACAAGTTACTATTCCCAAGGCTTCTCTGAAAATGGGAGTTCTCGGTGTTTCTAAAGGATCTGCTGACTTCTGGGGAGTGGAATGATTTGTTCCCAGGAGGAATTTTACCTGCTCTGTTTCAGTCCAAGGTGAGACCTCTCATAAACTTTTCAGGTTTTCCTTAACAATTCAATGCAAAATGTCTTTACTGTCATTTAAGTTTTCACTGACACGAACTTCAGAATTTATCAACAAAGTTAGTAGAGAATATCCAAGAAGAAACAAAATAGAATGCAGGGCATGGGATGAGAGTATGTTGAATAAACTCACCACTTTGTTCACAGTTGAATGTTTAGGGTGATTCTTTCTCAAATTATATAAATTGAAAATATAAGAGATTTTTCTCAAGATCAAATGAAGAGGCTTAAATTTATCCATCGAAGAAGCATATGATTGCCAGCCCATCCAAGTGGATTCCCAATCACATTAAAGAGTATTATATTTATGTATTGATATGTATCAGAAACATTATAATACTTTAAATGTAGTATTCCATGTAAACATACCAACAATGCTATGTACCATTATTTCTACTTTATGGTAAACTGAGGCTTAGAGAATGTTAAATAACTTGCTCAGAGATACTGGCCTGGTCAGTGGTAAACCCAAGTCTGATCAACTTTAAAACCATCAACCAGATTTCCACCATGATTTCACTGTCATGCTTAACCCTAGAAGTTTCAAGAACACTACAAAAGCATGAGCCAAACTATGGATTTTTGTACTCAAGCTGTCCTAGGCTTACATAGGTTACTTGTGGTAGAATGGAGGTAGCAGGATCGGCCAGCATTTAGAATTAGATAATAAACTGATGTTCCCTAGCTGGGAATGTGGCTATGAGGTAGCAGTCAGGAAGACAGCAAGATAAACAGTTAGTAAAACGTCATGGACATCTCTTGAGGAGTTGAGGATATAGAAGCAGAGATAGGATAGGCTCTTATTGAAGTTCCACTGAATCTGTGAATAGAACCCACCTGCAGTTAACAGAATCCTACTCTCAACTAGGGTTGAAGTTCAAATCATCTCTGTAGATGAGGCTAGGATTTGTCTTATATTAGTGGTTCTCAAATTTAAGCATGCATCAGAGTCTCTGAGGAACCAGGAAGATATAACATTTCTGATTTGGTATCTCTGGGCAGGGCCCAAGAATTAACTTTTCTTTCAAGTTCCCAGGTGATGCTGCTGACTCTGGTCTGGAAGCCACACTTGAGGACTGCTCCTCTGGAGCTGCGGCCTAGGTCAGCCTGCTGCTCCAAGAAGAATGATTCCATCTTTAGAAATTGAGATTTATGTGAAAAAGGTCAGGCAGGTCATTGCAAAGACAGAATTAATTCTCTCTGACATCCTGAATTGCATTTCACAATATCTGTATGTGGGAAATTTGCTCCAAATAGCTAAACTTGCAAGGAGACTATAAACCTCCCTAGGATTTTTAGTTCAATGAGAACCATGTATCTCTTCCCTCTGGGAAGATGGCTGACTGTAGGTCACCAGAAACAAAGGTCCAAAATAAGAAGAGATCATTCCTAATCCCTTGACTATCTTGGACCTTGTCCTAAATCCAAATGGGTTCTTCTGTTGTTGACCTCTAACAATCTTGGTAGGGATGAATGGCCATTTGGGAGTTCATTATGTTTTTCTCATTTTATTATCTCAGGTTTTAGGAAAACTTGTTCCCCTACCCTCAGCATCATTTATCTTTAAAGTTTTCTTTTCTATTTTAGAGGCAATTAAGCTAGTATATTTCAAATTAATTTATATTTATTGAAGTATTTCTTTAATATTTAAAAATATAATCTCATATGTTTTGAAAATTAAATTTATATGTAGGTATGTGTTTCTTTCTTTTTTTTTGCCTTCTAAAGTATTAATTTTTGGAGTTGGATATTCTGTGTTTAATACAGGAAGTATTAAATATAATTTCTGATGTACTCACAGAGAAGAAATTCTTTAATAATAGTATCTAATTTTTAACCAATAACAGATTTTGAATGAGAAAGGGATCTTAGAAATTACATAGTTTGGGAGTTAGTAAACTTTTTTCTGCAAATGATCAGGCAGTATTTTAGCTTTTGCAAGCTACGTGGTCTCTGTTGTAACCAATCAACTCTATTGTTTTAATTGAAAATGGTCACAGACAATGTAGGAATGGATAAATGCAGCTGCATTACAATAAAAATTATTTATAAAAACAGGTGGCAGTCCAGATTAGGCTCATGGACTGTACCCATCTAGTTCATTTTATTAATTTATCTGTGAGGAAACTGAGACCTGAAGAAATAAGTGACAGACCCAGCTCACCTGGCTAGGAAGTAGTGGGGCAAAGTCTACTACTCAGGTATCAGCTTTACTCCACAAGACCACTTGGAGCACAGAGCCGCCCTGAATCAATTTAGATATCAAGGTTTTATTCCTCTAGCTTTCCTGCTACAAACAGTATGAGGCCAGGGTAGCCCAGGGTGTCTTTAGTGCTTTTTGGTCAACTTGTTATGAATATTTCATCTGAAATGGCCTGCAAGAGGTTTATGGGTTTGTGAGAGAGGAAAGAAAGTAAGCACTCAAAAAATTGAGTTTTTCCCTTTCTAGTAGATAAGCAGGCTGTATCATGACACCATTCTAAGAGGACAAAGTTGAAAGTTTGGTTTTGAAATGGCACAGAGAAATGCTCAGTGGTCACAGATGGCACTGGCCACCCGACTAAGCATTTTTCAAATGTATTCTGTGACCACACAGGACCTCAGAAGAGTGCAGAGTGCTCCCACCGAAAGGACTGATTCTCCTGTTCAGCAGCAACTATTTTTCTTTGTGAAGAACACTGTTTTTCTTTTTTTTTAATTGTTGATTTTAGAACAAAACCATTTGCATCCTGTGAACATTATGCTTCTAGGAAATCAGCTAACTAGGTTAAATACTTCACAGGTATCTTGGTTGAATTTATGTTGAAATCATCCAGATCATCTTTGTCCTATCAATATTTATTTGTTCTGTTATTATCATATTATCATTTTATCCTGAAACTTAACCATTCTTATTATGACGTACTTGCTGTTTATTTCCTGAATCTGTTACAAAGCAGACTCACATCTTTCAGGGTGAATAGGAAAAATGCTACTGCCTTTGGAGGAAGTAGATGAAATTGAGGTTTGGCTTTAGATTTTTGAGGCAAAGCACTTGAAATTTGGGGGTAATTTTGTTGGGGTCCCAAGTCAGAGACCTATTCTATCTTCTTGATGATATGTTTTTGAGTTCTTGGGAAAAAAATAGATATCACCTCAGGTTGTGTGTGTGTGTGTGTGTGTGTGTGTGTGTGTGTGTGTGTGTGTCTGCGCACACACGAGCGTGCATGTGCTAGTGAGGGAGTTATGGGGATGTATATGGACTGGATGCACCTCTGCAGATTTAGATTCTGGGCACTGCTAGGGACCTGCCACTCTAGTTCCCTCTCTCAAGGTCTTATTGACCCACTCACTTTATATTGACTGCTCTCTTACTCTCTTGCTACCTATTAGTTTCCAAATTATCTACCTCAAATTAAATAGGAGACAGTTTCATTGCTGGTGTTAATTGGACTAACTTTATTGGTAGAAGCATTCCTGCTGGGATGCCTCATCTGTCACCAGGTGCCCACTTTGGTCCTAGTGGTGATCCCTCTACACAATGAATCTCTTGGTACTACTGCCCTGGGATGATGGATAGGATTACGTAAGACATAAAGACCATACATTGAGTTCAGTAAATTCTTGAACTTCTTATTCTTTTTCTGCATTGTAAAATTAATTGTAAAATTTATTCAATTTTGTTGATTGTAAAATTAATTCAATTTTTGTTGAAGAATTCATTAGATATATGAAACAGAAAAAAATCACAGTCCATCACCCTCCAATAAGCCATTAATATTTCACTAATTACTTTCCAGTCTCTTCCTATTTGCAGCGTCATTATATAAAGTTGATTAAAAATAGTGAACATATAATATGATATGTTTTTGTTTAACATTCCAGCATAGTTTTCACTCTTGTATAAATAGTGTTCCACAATTATTGTAATTAACTGCAACAAAATATCATGGTATAGACATACGGTGTTTACTTAGGCAATGTTGGACACTTAGAAGGTTTCATTATTCCTTGTTAAAATTATCAGCCTTTTCAAGACAGATTCCCAGAAGTAGACTTTCAGGATCCAAGCAAATGTGATTTTTAAAGCTTTTAATGTGTGTGATGAAACTGTTTTTCTAGAAATTTGCTACAGTTTTGAGTTCTACCAGCAGGGTATAAAAGCGCATCTGGTCATACTTTTGTAGTGCTGAGAGCTTTTAAAATGAATCTTGCTATGTTAAAAAGGTTACTTTGCTATTATTTTATGTATTCCACTGATTTTTCTGCTGTTGTCCCTGAAGGAAGTTAGTTAAGAGCCCAGTCATGCCTATGCAGAACCTTGCTGTTTGATTTTCACCATTTGAAATGCTAATCCCATGAACACCTGTGTCTCCTCTAGCCTTCCTACACCGAATTTGACATCAGTGGCAACGTTCTGGCTCTGATCTTCAACCAAGGCATGATCTGGTAGGCTGGCTATTAGACAGTTAATCACTTATAGAAAAGCTTCAAGTTCATATTGCAGAAAGTACTGCAGTCTGGAGTCAGAGGAGACTGTGATCCTTGGATTCTAATTTACTGTTTGCCCTTGAAAAGTGGATGCTGTAATCGTTTATTTATTTATTTATTTATTTATTTATTTATTCATTCATTTCCATATTTGAAGTTTTGTTCTCTGGGCATTTTCTAGTTTTGCAGAGTGTTCTTTCATCAAATGATCTCAGTTTATATTCTGCTTGGTAGATTTATTTGAAGACTATCTTTTTATATTCTCTGACCCCAAGATCCAATAATGAAAACCATTAATGATCATATTACAACCTATTAAGTATGAAATAAATGAACAAAAGTCCTTCTGAGAAACTGATTTAATTTTTTTCACTGCTAAATATATTTAAAATACATCAGCTATTTTAAAAATAATGTCTTACTGAACCCAATAGTTTATAGAGATGAAACACATGTTTTAGGAAGGATAAGTTAAAAATATGATCTTCATTTTTTAACTTGCTTTATAAGGCCATTTGCACATTGGAGTTGTTTTGATATGAAAGAATTGTCATATCTTTTATAAAATGGAAGCGTTTTCACTGTAAACTCTGACAGGTTATGATAAGTTGATACAGTCGAAACCGTTTTTGAGTTTAAAAATTGAATCACAGCATGCAATTCATCTGGGGACCATGTGTCTTGGAAATCTGTCACTCTTAACTAAGAACCCACAAGCAGTTGCAATTGAGCTACTTTATCCTGTGAATGTGTGACTTTACAATATTGTGATCCCAACCACACCATTGTCCAATTACATATGCCGGGAGAGTTTTGGTTTTTGGACAAACTTCATATATTACTCAAAATCTTTCAATCCTAGTGGCTGGCCTGAATTATTAAATCTTTGGGTACTGATGGAGACTGAACCCCTTTGCAAACCTTAAAATCCTCTCATTTCAGTAACATGAAGACTAGTCTCCTGGGCTCCAGAGTCCTACCATGGTGTCTGTCAAATTCTTGTGCCTCCTTAGGTGAATCCATATGAAAAAAAAAAAAAAAAACTATTAAGAAATTACCTTCTCTTGTCAGATATGTTTTAAAAATGCAATTCCTGTCCCCTCACTTTCTACGTTTTGAAAGTGTGGCTCACATATTCAGAGATCATTGAAGAGGAGAAAGTTTCCTTTATTCTCCAAGCAGGGAGGAAAGTCAAGGGGGCCTAAGGAGTGTTGACGGACAGATAGAGTCAGAGGAGTAGCTCCTATGCATTCTGATCTTTGCCTTCCTGGAGGGGAATCTGCTGTCATGGCAGAAAATGGCGAACTCGGCTACTGGTGTAATGAGAAACCACTGCCTCCTACCAGGGTCTTTCATACAAAGTATCATAAATCCCTCAGGCCTGGTGGGTGCTGTTGGTGCAGACATATGCTACATATCTTCTGTATTCTTTCAGAGTTGAAATTACAAATTGGCCAATAAATTCATTTTTATCACCAGAAAAGCCATTGTCATTGCTGCCCTAATTTATTTTCCTTAAAATTTTGCGACCATTTGTCTGCTATTGTTTGTACTGAGATTCTGAAAAATGTTAAACGTTTTTCCAGTTCTCTCAGGGGAAGATTCATTATCAAAAATCTCTGTATTATCACTTCACTATTGCTTTCTGAATATTCACTCCTTGGGCACTGGTCAAGCTTGCTTAAGATTAGTTTGATAAGGACTTTAGAAAATGATTGTGTTTTGTGAGTGTACAAAAATATTCACTTTCCAGAATTCTGGAAGCAAAGTAACTTTTATTCTGTTATTCATCTTTAGGTCAGTACTTTGCACAAACACTTTTCCCAAATCCAGGAGAGTGGTGAGGAGTGTGGATGTGGTGTGGCAAAGGTGTGTAGTGCTGAGTTTAAGGTTGGTAGGCTCACTTGGTACACGAGTCCTCACACATGATACTTCCATTATTTCCTGAGGCATGAGGATCTGACACCTGAGTTTAGCCATTTTTAACAGAAGTAATAAAAACAGTATGAGGATTTTGTATTCAATTCTGTTGGTTTATGACATTCAATTACTGCTCTAGGGATTGCTGAATTGTGAAGATTGCTTAAGCAGATGTTATTAAAGTCAAGACTTATAGGCAAGAGTCATTTTGTTATAATTTGGTTGATGATCAGTCAACTTTTTTTAACATGCTTATTTTTAAAATAGAGATTGTGTCTGCAATAATAATTTTAAATGATGAAAGCACACAATATCTCTATCATGCAGGATGTAGACAGGTGGCAGTGATGTGAGAGAGAATGAATTTTGAACATTTCTTTAACACTTTCCCATTAGGATACCCTCCCTCACATCTTCCCACTCTCCCCCTTCCTTTACTCAGTTGATCAGATGTGAATAATTTACCTGACATGTACGTGTCACTGGAGTAATAATGAAATCTAAATAAAAGAAGCTTTCATTTGCTTTGATCTTCTTGGAAGAAAGGCATTTTATAAGGATAAGATATTACAATGATTTTTAACTGACAGATGATGGGATCAGGTCTGGATAAGGGACTTAGTGAGCCAAGCTGATTAGTGAGTCATGAACAAATATGGGACGAGCATTAAGATTCAGACTTCGTCCTGCTGGGGCCTGTTTTTCTGGGTTATGACTCTTGAGTCATTTGTTCATGATGTCTGTGTAATACTTATTTTGTAATTTGTTTATCTCTAAATACACATGCATATAATTTGTGTGTACATATAGATGCATATAGATAAGCACTGTACATAGATACAAAGATGAGGTTTTATGAAACTCTAGGTTTCGAATTGCATGCAAAATTTTGTTTTAGACTCAATTAGGTTTACAGAAATGAAACAATCCTTGAACCTTAGTACCTTATGAAAAGGACGTGTGCAGTGTAGGCTGGGGTAGAGCTCTGATCTTATACCTTTCCTTCACCTTAGAGACTTGAATGGATGGAATAAGATCATTCTGGATCATTGCTGGTCACAGTAGCAGGGGAGAAGAGAATAAAAGCCACATAGGGCTGTTAATGTTTTCTCTCAGCAGTGAGGCATCTCATTTCTATTCTTATTTTGTTGATCAGCTCAAGCCACAGGATCAAGTCTGACTTACAGAATGAGGTGATCATAATTCCATCCTGAATTGTATCACAGGTCTTGGCATGTGGAGATATAATCTAGGACTTTGCAGTTCTGACCCATCAGTTTGGAGTATCACTAACTTGATCTTTTTTTTTTGTTTGTTTCAACTTCTCTCTTGATATTTTATAACAAAGATACAGTAGGTTGTTTTAAATTCTGTCCTTACATGAAAAAATAACTTCCTACAAATTTTGTCCCTTTGCTATAACAAATATCATTCAGGTCTGTTGTCTGGAATCTTACCAACAAAATAATCTAGATTGTAGCAAGATGTCACTTTTTAAAGGAATGAGTTAACTTTGGGTTAGTATAAGTTATAAGTTATAAGTTTCTGTTATAATTGTATAACAGAAACTAATTTCTTAACCTAACTAAAAAATGTCTATAATATACCAAATTTACATTGGATTAGTTAAACAATGACTCCATGCATCCAGGGAGTACAAAATGTTAAACCTAACCAGAAATGCTGACAAGTTTATTATAGTTGATACAGTTTAAAAGATAGGACGCCACTTACATTTATAAAATATGTACATATGAGTCTTCTTTTGGTTTGGGACTAGTAAATTGCTTTTTGTATTACTTTACTGGGTTAATAGATTTTCTTATCAAAGAAAATTGAAAACTTATTTGTTGAAACAATCAACTAAGCTATCAAGTAAAAGTGACCTCACCTAAGTAGTTTTTTTTTTTTTTTTTTTTTTTTTTTATTTAGAAGTGGTATTTTACTATACTTAAGTCAGACACACAAAGCAATGATGGATTTCCAAGACAAAATACAGTATGGAAGTAAGCAGATAAATTAAATTTAAATGGATGTGTGGGATTTTCATCTCCAAACACATAAATCAAGATATAAATTATCAAGAAAATACAGTATAATATTCAACATAAATACAACTTCTTATCAACTCTAAAACACCTTAACAACTAGAAAAAGAAAATGATTAGTATCAGACAAAGAAAAAAAATCATGTTAGTTTTTTTTTTTTTTCATTTTTCACTAAGCAAAAGTTAATTATCCATGCAGGTAAAATTGATTAATTAGAAATGTAGAGTATATTTGAATAGCATAAGTTACTTTAGGGGACAATTATCAAAAGTTGTATTTTATACATGTATAAATGATATGAATATTAGGGGAAATCAAGTTTAAAATTAGAAGAAAGAAACAAAAAGTTGTAATACATGGTTCACTCTTGTAGTTTACATTTATTAATGATAATAGATATAGGTGATTCACAGCATAATTTCTATGAAAGAATTGTGTATACAGTACCTACAATGATGGGGGAAGTGGCAAAATGTGTGTTGAAGATGGAAGTAGATGAGTCTGGTTTATTGTAAGAAGAGTGTGTGTGGACGAATATGGTAGTACATTTTCTGGCTATAAAAAGAGGCATGATGTAAAAGAAGCAGGTGCTGTGTGACTTTGTTATGGAGTGAAGACTCCAAATTGAGCTGTGCTCTGTTTTCTTTCTAGGATGGGCTCTTTCTTCGCTCCCAGCCTCCCAGGCATTAATATCCTTCGACTCCACACATCTATGTACTTCCAGTGCTGGGCTGTGATGTGCTGCAATGTTCCTGAAGCCAGGGTCTTCAAAGCTTCCAGATCCAATAATTTCTACCTGGGCATGCTCTTGCTCATCCTATTCCTGTCCACCATGCCGGTCCTGTACATGATCGTATCTCTCCCGCCATCTTTTGATTGTGGTCCCTTCAGGTCTCTTGTCTTTGAAATTTGACTTGGACATAGTATTTTTCCAGGGGTAGAAGTGCAAATGGTCACCCATTATATTAACTAATTTTTTTCCCCCAAACAATGACATTTTGGGTTGGTAGAAATGATATATCCTTTACATATTCAGAACTGGAAAGTCTTAAGCAAGTCCATTTATTTTCTCATTTAGGAATCATAAAAGGAAAAATAATCTTTGTTACTCTAGGCGCTGCTTGGGTGGAATATAGACAAAGTACCTGAGCTGTTTCCATATTAGGGTATAGCTAAGAGCAAGGTTTGATTAGTCTGGATGTGAGAATTTTGCTGATGCCTGACCATCATATCCAAACATAGTCCACCATTGCTTCTTCTTATCTGGATCAACCACCACCAGGATGAGGTGTGGAGGTTGCCTACATGTTACATAAGAAATGGAATCATCAAACAATAATAACAGCTATTATAAAGAGGGTCACGCGATTTGTGATTCAGAATGTCACATGAGTGCCAAAAGATTAGTATGTTCCTCATACATAGTCTCCCTAAGGTCACTCAAGCCAGTAGTCAAGAGTCAAGAAGGTTCTTTGATCCAAGTTAAAGACGTACTTTTCTACAGTTCTCTAGGGCCAAGTTTTTGTTCTGACACATATTGGAAAGCAAAACCCCTGGGATCTAGAGGATAGGATCTTACTCTCTAAACACCCTTAGAAATGAATCTACCACAAGTCCCTCCAAGAATTTCTACGTGCGGAGTTACTGACCAGCATGCATTTGAAGGGAAGGAAATGTGAATGCAAAAAGACTTACGAGTGATAAGCAGAACGCTGTCATGGCCACTTCAATTTCCTCTATCCCATGTCAGACCCATGCTATTTAATTAAAGTCAAAATGATCATCCTCCACAGATTTTGTACAATGAGACAGTTTTCACTGATAATACCCCTAGCTATTGCTTTACTGGAAAAGAAAGAAATTGTTAACCTGGAGGATATATCCAAACTAGTGGGAGTACTGTTAAACTCAGGAAACTGATGCCCACGGGCTTCATTCATCTCTCTCTCTCTCTCTCTCTCTCTCTCTCTCTCTCTCTGTGTGTGTGTGTGTGTGTGTGTGTGTGTGTGTGTGTGTGCTTCCAAGTGGGCTGAAATAAATAATGCAGACAGTGACATCTGGAGACTATATATGAAATTACAGTCTTAAAGGAGACATTTATCTTAATAAATCCTTAATAAATCTCAGAATACAAAGTTTAAGGAATGATATTCAGAGTCTTCAGTTAAATACCTGAACAACTTAATATCAGGGTAAATTTTAAGGAGATGTATTAGTTTTTAATTGAAAGTTGACCCTTCTCAGTAAAACACATAACAAAGGACTTTAGGTTTTCATAATGGAAGTCACAGAATATAAACAAAGTTGGTGGTTCACAGGTTTATTCAGATTTAAAATACCATTGAATCAGACAGTAATTGCAGAATGTTAGCCTTTTAAGCTCTGACCTCTCTGGCTTTCCTTATGTCACATGCTGAGTTACTCTGATTTTTGCAGAAAAAAATTATACAATGAAGCATAGTATCTGACTTTGACCAAGAGTTTCCTGACATGCAAACTTAGGTGAATTGTTTCATAAATATCACTATGTTGAGGTCAAGAAACTTTAAATATTTTCATAAGAGGATGGGAAATAGGTATGTCTATATTGCTTAGCTTATTTGCCTGTCAGTTTCCTTCTTTTAGAGAAAAAAGAAAAGTTTACTTTGCTTCTTTGTTTGTTCTGCCCATTTGAAAGGTTTAGCATGTTCCTGGCACTTGTTGTCCTCAGGAACTCTGAGCTTGGAGTGAAGGCTGCCTAAGTCTATCTGGTTCCTGGGTGGGCAGCAAATTGGCAAACATGACTGGGAAGTAGTTTAATGTAGTTGTCACCATGATAACCAGTTGCTGTCAGGTACAGGTGAGTGTTTAGGCAAGTGGGCTGTAGTCTCTTTCTATTCCCCAAAGCAAGTTGATGAGATTTTCTGACATATTCTGGTTTTATAAGACCTAGCTATAGAAGGTGATTTTTGTAGAAAATTGTTTCAATAGCTAGTAAGTAGATTTCCCTTAAGTCGTTAGCAGCTTAGAAACGATTTCTTTGATGTTCAAGACAATTCTTCAAATTGTCTCATCATGTCCCAACACTGCTCCCACACAGCTGTGTCAATAATTCTGAACAATTTGTCATTCTGTAGGTTCTCCCATGCCTCCTCACTCATGTTATGGCAATTTTTTTAAATGTATTTGCATCTTACTGTAAAAGTAATGACATATTTATCTTAGATAACCTGGAAATTATAGAAATATTTTAACATTGAAACAAACAAGTCCCATAACCCACAGATCTGAAATAATGACTCAACATTTTGGCATTTTATATTCAGGTTTTCTTTTTATGAAATTAAAAAAAAACCTGAGACAATATTAGTGTATATACAGGTTTATATAGTGCTTTAACAGGAACATTATGCTGTGATGTTGCTATTATGTTACTCATTTGCAATTAGACATTATGTGTATATTCTTATCTATAATATGTGAAGCAAAACAAAAAATCTCCATAGTTCAATGACTCCTAACAAAATACTTGGAATCATTTTGTCTGTTGAATGACAGTGTATGTTAGATTCAGAGAAAATAACATCTGATCTGCAGCTTGTGGGTCATGTACATTGAGTAGTTGAAAATGTTTAAAGATTAAAAAACAAAAGCAAGACTAAACATAGTGAATGTTACACCAACCTTTAACCTGAGGATACATACAATTTGTTGAAATATGACAATATATTTTTTGAAAATTGCAAATTTTTATTACAGGATCAGTATAAATATATAGAAAAAAGTAACCTAGCATTATGAATATTCTATTGCACCTCTAAATATTCTATATTAAGTTAAAACACCCTGCTTTGATTTTTCTAGTTGATAGCAGCTGGTTTTCCTGTAAATTGAATGTGTCTTAGCTGGTATTCATGAGGGGTTGTCCAACAGAGGAAACCCTGAGAGGAAAAGGAATCATCTTTCAGTGGGTTTACCTATAAGCATGTCTGATGAAGGAGGTCTGGTGGTAAATGAGATGGAAGCTAATGCATGGGAAGAAATACTGGATTATTTGTGGATTTTATTCTGCTAGGCTATTACTTGTGCTTATTTCCAAAGTCAATTAAAAATTAAGTTCCCTCTGCACTCAGCTCAAAGAGTGCCTTCTTTAGCAAGAACAGCCAGCAGAGGGGCAGCTGCTTATAAAATATACTTCAATCAAAATCTCTGTGTTAAAATTTTTCCTTCCCATGTTGTAGTTAATTTCCTAACTGCTGGAACTGTGTGTGTGTATGTGTGTGTGTGTGTGTGTGTGTGTGTGTGTGTGTGTGTGTGTGTTGGGATAACATTTCTTATATCTTGTTCACATGTTGGCAAGATGAGGTTGAAATATTTAGGAGCTAGAGCTAAATATCAGATTCCTAACCTGAACGAGTACCTAGGCAGTATTTGAGAAATATTTTCAGTTTTCTTGGTGTAACCATAATTTCTGCATTTGTTTTACACAAACCTCTCTCTTTCTTTCCACCCAGCGGCAAAAACAGGATGTTTGAAGTCATTGGTGAGACCCTGGAGCATGATTTCCCAAGCTGGATGGCAAAGATTTTGAGACAGCTTTCCAACCCTGGACTGGTCATTGCTGTGGTCCTAGTAATGGCGTATGTGCTTCCCCTTCTCAGAGAAAGAGCCTTTGTAATTCGTTTCCTGGCTCCTTATAAGTTTCAGTCCTTTTCGGCTTTTTTCCTCTCACCATGGGTTGTGCTAACCTAACCAAATTCAGTTCTGAGTACATGTTGGTGGGAGCTAAAATTCATGAGCCATATTCTGATCCTGTTGGATGTAATTCACAGCCATCTGCATCTGTCTTTGCCTCCCCAGGATTATAAGATTTGTTCCCAAGTAACCAAAATAATTATCAGTAAACAGCTAAAGCAAGGGAAACATAAATGCTAAATGCTAAATCTAATCAGCACATTGAGCTTCCCCCTGCAACAACGGCCCCCGCCTCTTGTTCCATAAAGCAGATGGTTGTGAATATACAGAAATGATGAGCCTCTAAGTCGATATTCCCCTTGAGGGCCCTGTAGGCTGTATTTTAGGGCTAATGGCTCAAGGGGTCTTAAAAATCTCCCTGTCCTTGTTCATAGGGCTGTTAAAAACTATGTGTCCATAATAACAGGATCAGAGAAAAGTCTTAGATCCTTTTCATCTACCCCTTTAAAGTCAGAAGTGATTTCCAAAAGGGAACTTGGTAGGAGACTTTTGTTTCTATACAGCTTTTGTTGACTGGCTGACTCCGCCACAGCAGAGAAACTTAACATAATCCAAGTAAAACTACGGGCTTGCTATGCAAGAGTCAAAATAAATAAATAAATTAAAAAATAAAAAGCACCCTTCCTTTCAAAGCCCCACCCTCTGGAAAGAGAAAATTTGGAATTGCCACTGCTTCCAGCCAAGGAGGGCAAACGTTCCCCACCTCCAGGACACTTTAGGCACAAAGTTGACGCAGAGGATTGGATTTGTTTAGATAAAGGTATAAGGAGGAGGATATGTGAGGCAGGACACTCCCACGGGTGTGAAATAAATAAGCTGGGGTGCTGAACCAGTTATCATCTTGGGCAAGTCCTGAAGGCAGGGGTCATCTTCAATGTGTAAGTTAAATCGACTTCCAGGAATATAAGTGGTCTTTCCTACGTGAGAAAGATGACAGCGTGGTAATAGTAGGACTCTAAGTAGACCCTTTCTCAGTAAATCCTGTGCTCATGCCTTTACACAATGAAGCTTTCTATGAGGGAGAGCTAATAACCCATAAGGATAATTAAACAGTAAAGCAGATTACTCTTATATATTACAGAACCTTGATCATGAGGTGGTATTAAGAATGTGATAGTAAATCTCTGGCACAGATGTGTTAGAAAACAACTTGCTGAATGCAGCATCTTTCACCAGATGGCCCTTGGAGTGATTTTCTTTCTCTATATTTTCATGATACACTGGCTTCTGAGAGCATGCTAATGAGTATCCTGTGACCTTTGATGGTCAAGGTCCTTTAGTGGCATAAGTAAAATCTTGTTCAACACACACTCCAGAAAAATTAAATTTTGTTACATTCTTAATTTATTGAGAGACAGATTTGTTTTTAAGCAAAGGAGTGACATCATATGAATGCAGTATCTGAAGATCTAATAAGCGTCTTTAAAGTTGGAGAGAGAATTAATGTTGCTGCTGCTGCTGTTCCATACACCAACCGTACATTGACTCATTGAATTCCCACAATAGCTTTAAGATGTTGGTTTCATTTATCATATTATCAAACTACACATGGAAGATCCCCAAATCAAGTGACTAATAAGTGGAATTAAAGCTCATGTCTTCTCACTCCTACTTCTTATTTCCTCCACTCATTCACACCACCAAGTAGAGTATGGGATTTGTGGGACTGTCAGAAGGGTTGGAAGTACTCCTTCGGGATGGTTTAGATCCAGCACATTCTTCTCTTAAAGGGCCAAATAGCAGATGTGTTGAACAGAGGTGAAATTGAGGACTTATGTAACTACTTATATAAATACTTAAGATGTAAAAACCATTCTTTAGTTAGTTCATTGGCCATAGAAAACAGTCTGGGAGCCAGATTTGCCCTGAAGACCTTAAGTTTGCCCACTTATGAAATAGACAGCCCAGATGAAAACTGTCCATGTGTGAGGGTCAAAAAGATGTCCAGAAATACTGATTTTAGCTCTGAGGTTCTGATTTAAAACCTAAATTTCAGTTTATTACTGATTTATTTTTTCAGGTCCTGAGGTCTCTTTTTTTATAAGGCTTTTGCAATTGGTTTGGCTTTTTATTACCTTTAATTAGAGAATGTTACAGTCATTTTGAATTTCTCCAGTGGACCATATTAAATCCACTTGGATGGTTTTTGGGTATCCAAGCAGAGTTCAGGTTGCTTTTCTCTAGGCAGTGTTGTTCCTTTGGAGTGTAGGAAGTGATTTGTGAGGAATACTCATTTAACCTGCTTTCCGAGGCAGGAAAAAAGTGATGAATAAATACAGAATTCTGCATTGGAAATGATATGTGAGATTTCAAGTTTACCCTCCAAATTCAGGAACTGTTCTAAGAAAATTCCTCTCTCGCTCTCTCTCTCTCTCTCTCTCTCTCTCTCTCTCTGTCTCTCTCACTCACACACACACACACACACAAACACACTTTATTGAGCACCTATTTCATGCCAGATTTTGTCTCAGATGCTTTCATGTATGTAATTTCGGTCAAATTCCAGTTAATCATAAAAGAAATAAACAAAACCCAACTAAACCATATCAATAATTGTGCTGCTGGCACCAGATGGCTCATAAAGGATATTATCTGGCATGTTGGTATGCAGAGGAAATGTGTTCAATATCCAGTTATTTGCAACAAAGAGCGATATCAGCTTTTTTTTTTTTACTGTATTTTTTCTTTGTTGTTTATTCATTTGTTTTAAGAGAAGATGAGCATATTTATTTTTGCAGAATTGTTGGGCTGAAATTTGCTCTTTCTAGAAATGTAAATGTCATTTGAAATCCAGAATTAATCCTTTCTAAAATGTTTTCTTTTTGAGGGAGGAAGAAATGCAAATAATACATTCTATGGAAAAAAAAAATCCATGTTAATTAACTATGCCTCTGAGGATGATATTCTTAGTTGTAAAGGCCAAAGGAGGGAATTTAAGGCAGAAAGTCATTTTCCTTTTATTTGACATATTCCCTAAGCCTCAGTAGATTTTCCATTTTCTTGGACGTCATTGCCATCAATTTAAGCTGTTTTTAATTTTAACATAAACTAATTTTAGTACATTTCCAGGAAGAGGCTAATTTTAGGCAGTGTGGAATAGTAGTTAGGGTCCCAAGTGGTGGATTAGGAGCCTTTGGGCCCGACTTTCCAGCTTCAACCTAGTCACTGTGTAAATCTGAGTGCATATCTTTACCTCTCTGGAACTTAGTTTTTATCCATAAAATAAAAGATTTGAGTAGAATATATCTTCATGTCCACTCCAGTGCTAACATTCTATGATTTAGTTAATGTAAATTTAAGAAGAATCTTGAGGAACTGAAAAGGCCATCAATTTTATTGTTTTCCCATAATTTAGTTTGACCATCTATTATCTCAATGCCACTGCCAAGGGCCAGAAGGCAGCAAACCTGGAACTAAAAAAGAAGATGAAACTGGTAAGATACAATTTATTTCATTAAAAATATTGTCTCTATTAATATCAAGTAGTAAGGAACACCTGGAAATGTAATTTTCTTCTCTCCTCTTTTGTATTGTACAGCAAGCTTTGGAAAACAAAATGCGGAACAAGAAGATGGCAGCTGCCCGTGCAGGTTGGAGATGGGTTCATGCTGGCCATTTCGTCTTAACTAGACAGTCTTCTCTTTTTGGTTTTTCTCTGAATGAGGCATTGGATGGCGAAAGTCATTATTGCCCTCAGCAAGTTGTTCTACATCCTCACCTTCCATCTCTAGTTGTTCTCATGCATCACATATCAGGATTTGGTTTTGATGGAGGGGAAAGAAGAAAAAATTCAGGAATTTAGATTTAGCAGGAGTGATAAAATAAAAAGTGACCTACAAAATTGATATAGGTTGAAAACATCCCTCTAGTCATATATAAATCGCGAATACAGCTAGTGTTCATTTTAACTATTTTTGAATATAGAAGGAAGCATTGGAGAAATCCCAAAAGGATCTTCCTCTGAGTTTATCACCATTGATTGCCAGATAGCTCTTATAGTTCATTAAACTTTCTTTTAAAGACTTCCTTAATTTTAAAAATATAGAGAGGGTTCCACATTTATAGATTCAACCAATTTTCTGTTGAAAATATTTGGGAAAAAAATTCTGTCTGTACTGAACATATACAGACTTTTTTTCCTTTGACCATTCCCTAAATAATATAGCATTACAACTATTCCCATAGCATTTACATGACATTAGATAAGTAATCTAGAGATGATTTAAAGTACATGGGAGGATGTGTGTAGATTATATGAAATGCTACTTACAAAGGGCTTCAACATCCTTTCATTTGTGTATATGTGGGGGTGTCTGGAACTAATCCCCTATAGGTACTCAGGGATGACTGTATTGGAATAAGCAGATTCCTTTTTGCAGATATTCGTGATGTGCAGTGAGTTTTACTGCACCTATGAACTGTAGTGAATGTCTTTTCCAACTTTTCTCTCATTCCTAATTTTGAAACTCTGTATTACTAGAACTTTTCTTCCATGTAAATAATTCAAAGGAACTCAAGTCAAACTGGTTATATTTAGAAAAGAGATGTTTTAGTCCACACAAATGAGCAGGGGAGTGGAATATATGGCTTCTTGCTGCTTTTAATCCCACATTTGGAATGTGTTTAGGATTGAGCCCATTTCTCTGTGAGTCTCCTATGACTAGAATCCTTTTACATTAGGTGACCTTCATGGCAGCAGGAATGGAGGCACCCTCTTTCAAGGGCCTGTCTTTGGACTGCAATTTTTCAAAGGAACTGAGAATGTGACTTTAAGTAGCTCCCTAGGAAAAGAAAAGGAACTTCTTTCCCAGAAATTTCCCAGTGTCTCCTCTTTTAAGCTTGACCCCAAATGGGTCATGTGTCCAACTCTGAATGAGACATTGTATACAAGACTAGTCATCATTTCCTGTCATCATTCCCTAAACAATACAGTATTCAACTATTCCCATAGCGTTTACATAGCATTAGGCACTGTGAGTATCTAGAAATGTAGGTTAGATGAAAATATTAGGTAGAGGTATAGGTTATGTGCAAATTAATAGGCCATTTTATAGAAAGGGCCTAAGCATCCTCAGATGTACAGAGTTGCTGAACCAGTCAGGACCTGTTCTTGGAATGGGGCTTGGTCAGTTTCACTGAAGCACATGGAATGCACTGGAGAGGATACATCTGCTTAAGAAAAGGGAAGAGAGTGCCAGGTGACTCAACCAACCTATTTTTGACACATTGTTTTGTTGTCTATTTTATGTTTATCTTTTGGGGAAAAAAATATTTTCCTGTACAGCATGTAGAAGAATAAGGTCAATCCTTAGGTACTGAATTGAATGATTATAGTGATTTACAATGATCAGACTAGTCTTTTTATAAAACATTTTATTTTTTATCAGTGCTACATGTGCACATAGTTTAGAGTTACATAGTTCTGCAAAGTTTATTGTGAAAAATAGCGTCTCCTTTCCCTCTCTTACACTGTTGTGTCCTCTTCCCTGCTCCCCACACCAAAGTACCCAAAGACAAACACCTTCAACTCTTGGTTGGTTCTAAGGTATTTTTCTCCAAATTGCACTAACTTCTTAGTTTTATTATAAATTAAAACTATTAACTACCATGGAGATAAGGATTTGGCTCTTCTTCATACTCAGCCTCTCTCTATATATTATGCCAATATAGTTAGTTATATTATTATTTTGATTGGGACTATGTACTTTATTATGAACTTGCACATTTTCCTTGACTGAGTTATGAGGTGAACTATGGCTATTTGTGTATGTTCATTAATTTTGTCAGAATTCACAATGATCTCTTTTTAAATAATTTATTATTTTTCTATGTATTTGTCAGTGTTTAAATCTCTAAATCTGTTATTTATAAAATTATGCTCCCAATATATTTAGACATATTAGGTTTCCTACCCATTTCATTTCTTTGAAGAAATCTTTTCCAGAATCTTTTAAACCTCTCAATTCTCAAGTGGTTTCCCTTTCTATCTGGTGTATAGCCATCACCCCGAGATTTCCCTTTATTGCCTCCTGGAAGGATCTCTATTCCTCTATCTTGTTTGAATAGCCTAGCTTCCATTTTTCTCCAAGTTCCCCTTTTTTAGTTTATTCTTATGTGTTGGGCAAGTAAGGGGGTATGACAGGTAGTTTTTCTGAGACCTTGCATGTCTGAAACTCTTTTAATTTACAATTTGATTATTAGTTTGGGTATAGAAAATACCCATTAGATTAATAATAATATTCCTTTAAAAAATATTCCTTCAGACCTTTCAGTTGCCCTCTAGATCTCAGAATTGCTATTGGGAAGTCTAAAGCCATTCTGAATCTTAATCTTTCTTGAGTGACTTGTATTTTTGATAGTCTGCTTTACCTATCTGGAAAGTTGTTTAGACTCTCTTCATCTCCAGTGTTCTGAATGTCATAATGGTATATCTTCCATTTATACAATTTTATTCCTTGTGTATGCATTATTTAGCCTTTTCACTCTAGAAACTCAGCCTCTTTAGCTCTGGAATTGTTTGTTGATTTCTTTTCATTCATTTTATGTGTTCTCTCTTTTTGAAATTCATATCATTTGGACCTTGGGCCTCTAGGACCAGTTCTTCCACTTCCTTACTTTTTGTTTTTATTCTCTTTCTCTCTTTGCTTTACTCCTGAATATTTCATTAACTTTAATTTTCAGTATTTCTTTGTTTCTTCACTTTTGCTATATAGCTTTAATTTCTTCAAGTTATTTTGTTGTGTGATTGTTTTAAACAGTGTCTTGTTCTAGTTAAATGGCAACAGTGGCTTGTTTTCTCTTTATGAGAATATTAATAGCTCCAAGGTTTCTTTGCCTTTCATGGTCTTTGTTTTCTCTAAGTTGCTTTGTCTTTACTTGGTCTCCTTTAGAGCTTTTTCTCAGCTGGTCTGTGGTTGTGGGCACTCAGGATCCTCAGCAGGGTTTGCATGTTCTAAGCATGTGGGTAGGGCTTGAGGACAGATCTTCACGGCAGGGCTCTACCTGGTCTCTTTGATGAACCTTCTGTCAGTATCTTCAAGTTTTTCCTCTTGGACAGATTAGATTCTTCAGAAAAATCACTTCCCAACTTCTGCCTGGAGACGAAAGATCTGTCTAGCAAAATCATAACACCTAAGAATGGAAGAGTGCTTACATAGCCCCCTGTCTCTACTGTGTTACTCTTTGTAGTCTTCTAGCCCCTGAACATGTCTGTTTCACTCTTTTTAGGAAAACATTCTGCCAGTCTTCAGCCAGGATAAAGAAGGGGGCAGTTACCCATTTGTGCCAAGTGGAGGAGTAGATTGAGACTCCACTGCTTCTCAGACAGCTAAAGTCTCTTCCTTGTATTGATTCTTCACTTCCAGAAGTACCATAGCTGCCAATTCTTGTGTCCCTTGGAGATTTTACTGTGAAACTTATGTTGCTTTTCCTCTTTTCCTTCTGGCTTAGGATTTCAGGATGTTTAAACTGATAAGTCGCATATTATTAATTTATCTACTTCTCAGTTTCTAAAATTTTGTAACTGTTTCTTCTCCTGTTCTCTCCTCCTTGTAGGTTTTTATGTACTCTCACCCTGGGGGAAAAGGTTCTCGAATATCTTGTTTGGGAGGGGCAAAAGTTCAATCCAAGGCATTTACCTGCACATCCCAGGCAAACCTTCATATCCATCCACCAAGAAGAGCAGTGATCTTATCTCCATCCTGATTCTGCTCAATCTATAGCGCTTATCTGGGGTGTGCTTACCTGTTGGGATGGAGTCTCCCTTGATGGAAATTGATTAGCACTATCTAGTCTTCACAGGAGATGAACAGGTAGAAACTTGCACATCACACAGCATAAATTAACATTATCACTCTAGTTCTTAAAATGGTGAGTGGAGCCTGTAATGGTGTGGTGGCCTGTAGTCCTAGCAGCTCAGGAGGCTGAGGCAGCTGGATCAGGAGTTCAAAGCCAACCTCAGTCAAAGCAAGGCCCTAAGCAACTAAATGAGCCTCTGCCTCTAAATAAAAATATAAAATAGGACTGGGGATGTAGCTCTGTGACCAAGTGCCCCCAAGTTCAATCCCCAGCACCCCTCAAAAAATAAATAAATAAAATGGTGAGTGGAAAATTCTGATTTGTAAAATCTGATTTTAGTTAAATCTTATTGCTATTTTCATTTTTAAAAATCATGGTAAGACGCTATAGCATGCTATTTTATATTTTCCCATAATTTGCACAGTTTGTTCAGTGAATACCCACTGAATGTTCATGGACAATGAAAATTTTACCTGAAAAATTTGAAAGGAATAGATTTCAATATTCATGATGTAAGCCCTAATTAATAAATATCACCAAAATAAGTAAATTCTCATTCTCCTGTCTTTAGAATCTGTGAGGACTTTGTAAAATAAGAAATATAGAACTATTTCAAATATAAAAATGCTAAAAGTATTATAGCAAAGTATTATAGCAAAGTGAAACACATTTTGAAGATACAGATTTCAGGTTACATCATTTAGAACCATTAAGGACATTGAAAGCTAAATTTTTATTTAACTCTTTTTACATTTCTCTCTCTCTCTTTAAAACAGCTGCAGCTGCTGGTGGCCAGTGATTTTCAGACCTCTCCTGGGGACCCAGAAGTACTCCACACCTTCCTGCTTAAAAATAATGTGCTGTGTGAAGCCCCAGAGAATAAGCGCTGGGCAGCGGCGAGCCCTGTTCTGTTCTGATGGGTTAACGTGGTCTTGCTTATTGGTGAAGTCATGGTCAATCCTGCCTGGGCAAAGGGGTTTCCACCTTGTTTCAAATTAAGGATTTTTTCCTGTACTGCCAGTTTTTTCCCAGCTCAGTTTCTCTTACAGTTTTCCTAACAAACTAAGCTTAAAAATGGGTGTTATACATCAAGAGTTCACAGCCAGTCTCAGTAACAGCGAGGTGCTAAGTAACACAGGGAGACTGTCTCTAAATAAAATACAAAATAGGGCTGGGGATGTGGCTCAGTGGTTGAGTGCCTCTGAGTTCAATCCCAGGTACCCACCCCTAAAAAAATGGTTGTGATACATTAATATGTCTTACTGGATATAATTGATGGGTTAATTTTTTTTTTTTAAGTTTCTCATGTAACCTTTCATCATATACCTTCTGCCTTAGTGTTTTTTTTTGTTGTTGTTGTTGTTTGTTTGTTTGTTTGTTTTTCTGGTATCAGGGATTGAACCCAGGGTGTTTTACCACTGAGTCACATCCCAGTCCTTTTTATTTTTTTTATTTTATTTTGACACAGAGTCTCAGGGTCTTACTAGGTTGCTTACAACCTCGTTAAATTGCTGAGTCTGACTTTAAACCTGTGATCCTCCTGCCTCAGTCTCTCAAGCTCTGGGATTATAGGTATGCACCCCCAAGCCTTAGTATTCTTGAATTGGTAGTAGGAATGTTTCACCTCCTCATTTCTTCCAAGTTCTGAACTATCCGCCTAAAGTACTTGTTGCAATAATTCCTTAACTAGCTTTTGAAGAAGACACCTTTTCTCTTTTTTCTCTACCTGTCTCTCCACCCATGGCCCCCGCCTATGCAAGATCTTTTTATTTGCTGCTAAATTCAGTATGAAAAGGAATAGACTTTTTAAAGAAAGGTCCCAGATAAATTTAGGAGCCTGATCAGTACTGAATTGAAGACCTCTCACCTTGAGGAGATATGTGGGTCTTAGACAATTTGACTCTATGAGTAAAAATGAAAAAATAGGACCACTGTCCTGTCACTGTCTGTTCATTTGACCTCCAATTCAAAAAGTCCATCATTTTTCTTTGCTTTATTGTTAAGGTTAGGAATCTTCACTTTTATTTTGGGTTTTAGTTTATAGATTTGTTTAAGTATCATTATTTATGTAAACTTTCAGTTGATTTTGAGTAGTAACACTCAATGTCCTCCTGGTCTTGCAGTGTGACTTGAATTGCATTTCCTAACACACAGTGTCCCTTTCCAGAGCTAAACCAGTTTTTCTGCTATTCCCTCCAGTTGATTTGCTGATTATTATTACCCTGAGTTTCTCTTTCTTTACAATTTCCTGCTAGCTGTAGAATGATCCACACTGTTCTTCTGACAAATCTAGACTTAATTCCTCTGGTTACCTTGTCTAAATTAACTTTCATTACCAATGATATCATTAATGGGTTTCCTTGGACTTTTATGTCTCTAATTCAAAATCTATTATTTATATTGATTGTCCTGTGATTTTTAATGGTTGTTTATTATTTCTTGTCTGCAGGAAGCATCTTTCCTATGTAGATTGTAAGCTCCCTATGAGCAGGGGTCATATCTTCTAACTCTTTTATATGCCTAGTATAGTGCTGTGCACAGGTAGGCTCTGAAGAAATGCTTGTTAATTAAATTGAATCAATTTAACTTACAGCAGTTGCATTCTGAAACAAAAACTTCTGTTATTTGCACGAAAAATGTTACTATCAAATAAGAAATGAATTATCTACCCAATAGGCTGAGGTTATTATCTTATTAGGTTATAATGCAAATGAGTAAATAAAACTCGTGTTGATTTCTACTTGGATCATTTTGCACTGTGTGGTAATAAGATCAGAAAATTGATTTGTTGTGTTGCCAAATTTAGAATGTGGACGCTACTGCTTGCTCTTGATCTGCTTCATAAGGATAATGAGAGATGACAGACTGTCTCTAAAAGCATCTATCTCCTAAAGGCCGTATACTTTCAGAACAAATGTTAATGTTATAAACATTCAGACATGATATGACAAGTTTCAATCTTTCCATAAGATAAAAAAATAATTTGGATTATTATAACACTAAATACACTTCTGATTTAAAATGTAGAAATATTAACCTTCTCTGTCTCCAGAGAGCTGTTGAAAATATTTTCATATCACTGCATTGACAAGGATCTGAATCTGTGAATACTATATCCAAAGCTGTCTATGACAGTTCAGAAATAACCTTACACTAGGTTAATCGGATTGCTGTGACTTATTTCTATGTTGCTTTTTCCATATTTAATGATCAAAGCCATAGGGAAAATTTTAGCTAGCAAAGAAAACTACAAAAATCTAGACTGCACCCTTTATTCTTCCTGAGAGGAATAAAAAAATTCTGACAAAAATATGCAAAAAAAATTTAACACTTACTTTGAATTATTTTCTTTGACTTCTAAAAAGAACATAGAGTTATGCCATAACCAAAGATTTATATTAACAAAACTTTAACCTGAACTATGTTTTCTTATCCTGGTGGATCCCTACAAGTTCCAGGGTTAGAAATATATAACAAAAGAGTAACTAAGCAGGGATTTAAAAAATGAGCGACTTAAGAATGAGAGTGGCAGGTGTTCTTTGTTCTCAGTGCCTGTGTGCACTTGAATTTTTGGATGGTCCACCTGCCTTTCTAGGACTGGTCTGATGACTCCATGATATGAATAATAATAAAAAATGTATCCATGAAATACTTGACCTTTTCTGGGAACTTAGATATTATATTAATACATGCCTCCCTTATACACACCACCAGAAAGTTCTCATGCAAATTCTCATGACTCTTTAAAAATTTATAATGCCCATACATGTTTATTACAAAAATGTAGAAATTTTTAATAGAATAAAAATGTAAGAGAAACTTCATAATTTCACCATTCAGAATGACATCAATTAACATTTTGGGGTATTTGGTTTTTTTCTCATATTTTTTACTGATTCATTGTAGTTGTACATAATGGTGAGAATCATTACATATTTAAAAATGCACACAATATAACAATAGAATTTCATCCATATCATTTCCTAATATTTCCCCTTTCCCTCCCTTCTTCCCTCCCCATGGTTCCTGTCCTCTATTGATCTCCCTTTGATTTCCATGAGATGCAGCTCTCCCACACCTTTCTTTTCCTTTATTCTCTACCTCCTACATATGAAAGAAAACATGACCATTGACTTTCTGAGTTTGACTTATTTTGCTTAACAAGATATTCTCAAATTGCATTAACTTTTCTGCAAGTGACATAATTTCATTCTTTTTTATGGATGAATGAAAGTTCATTGCATATATATTCAAGAATACAAACAATAATAAATGCTGGTGAGTATGTGGAGAAAAAGGAACACTTTATACTGTTGGTAGGGTTGTAAATTAGTAAAACCACTAAGGAAATCAATATGGAGGTTCCTAAAAAGTCTAGGCATACCATATGACCCAGCTATACCTCAGTATTTATTCTGAAGAATTAAAGTCCCCATACTATAGTGATATGTACATATCCATGTTTATAGCAGCACAATTCACAGTAGCCAAACTATGGTGTGTTTGTTTTTCAGACTTATAATTACATACTGATTCAATAAAATAGTTTGCATCATAGCATATGTCTAGTTTTATCACACATTTTCATTTAATATTTCCCAATGCCATTGAAATGACTTTAGGACATTTTTAAATGGCTATAAAGTGTTTCTTAATATTACTATAGGTGAATATGTTAAACTTTTTTCTATTGTATGGTTAGATTGATTATTGATCATTTCAAGATTAAATACTAACTTTACATTTTGGTCCCTTCTAAGAACATTTTTGTGTAAAAGGATGAATTATGGGTACAGAATTCTAAACCAGTGTATTCACATTTTATGGCAGTTTTGATCAACTTACTGATTAAATCATATATTTTTAAATTTCTTTAAAATGTTTCCTCTTGGTAGCAATTATTCTTAGAATTTATTTGATTTTTCTCATGATACTAATTTTTTTTGTAACTGCATAATAAGTTCCTTTTGGGAACTACTTCAATTTTTAAGAAATTTTAAGTTTAAGAAAAATAATATCACTTTTTTTGAAGCCAGATCTCACATACCATTTCTGATCAAGTACTATCCACATTCAATAAGCAATCCAAAGTGCCATTTGGGAAATTAACATTTTTTTCTTATTTTATTTGATTTATGAAAAATTTGGTCATAGTTATATTTATGTTTCGATTTTTATTAAAAATAGCAGTTCCAAAATTATGTCTCCAGATAAAACAGAGACTTACTGATTTTTCTTAAATTTTTTTTTGTTGTTTTTGAGTATTGGTACTATTCCTGAACACCATGTTTTTCAGGTTACTATTACAATTCAAATAAAGAACCTGAGGTGTACCATGCATCTTATGTATCATTGGTAGGAGGTTAGTCAAATTTGTTGTGGGTCACTCACTTTGCATTATATATAAACCAAAAGAAATGACCTAAATTTGAATGGAATTAAAATCTTCATAAAATAGCAAATTAGTAATTGGTCATGTTAAGTAGATCATGACATATCCAAATATGTCCAGCTTGTATTCTCAGAGTAATTTGAGCACTGAGTTCTGATTAACCATATGGAAATTTGCCAGAAGTTTTAAGGGAAAATACCATCATAAAAGGAGATTAGAATATCATTGTTCCCTATAAAACTCTGAAATTGTGACTCTTCACAAATAATCTGAGAATAATTGATCAAGTTCATCAATTACTTTCTCACATCCCAAAGCCATTGCTGAGAGAATAATTAAGAGCAGAGGAGAAAGAGATCCAGAAGAAGTGAGACCACGGTCCATCTTTTGAGTTAACTTCCTTTGTAAGCAAAGATATGCAACAGTGAACACATCATGTTTAAGGGAGCGATGAGGATGAACATTTGTTTAACGGTTATTAATAGTTATTTTGGATGACTGATCTTCAAAGGTAAAGCAAGTTTACTTATGATTTCTATTAAGATAGAATAGAGCAGAGCTTCTTTTATATAGAAAAGAATGAAAGCAGGCACAAATTAGATGACCTATCCACTGCAGTAAGAAGAAACACCACGAACAAGAATTTGGAAGGTTCTAGAATTCAGGGTCCTAGAGTTACTTTTCAGTTCAAATCCTGGAAAGGAGGAGAAGATTATACTCAAAAACTTAGTAGGTCAAAAGTTAGATCTCCTCGGTTTTATTCTATGTGTATATTGTTGTACCAAAAACAGGAATAAAATATTTGCAAGTACAAAAGAAAACTGGCTAATAGAACTGCTGTGATCTTTGAAACCTTTAAATCTTTTGGAGGTAGATGGTTGTATAAACTTAGCCAACTCATTTTCATCTACATAAGTTCTTATCTATGTGTCTGATTTGGCCCTGATGGGCTTAGAGCTCAGTGTCCTATTGGCCTTGATGCGTTTGTAGCCCAGGGAGGACCTGCTATATTGGTAAGTGGAGCTGTGAAAGGCATCTGTGAGTGATCTTGGTCACAGCAGCTAGACTTCCACGATTTCACTCATTCTCCCTTTCTAATCTCACTGGAGATAAGCTGTGCGAATCTAGGCAGCCAACCAGTCTACGGGTAAGTTGGTGATACTACCATAGACTCAAAATATTGTGAGGTAGTTAGTGTCAGGCCTCCGGAAACCAGCATTGAACATAGCAGTTCTCTTTCAACAGGGAGGATATAGACAATAAATAGTTACAAAAACATACGAACTGAATAAATGCATGAGTAAATTAAAAAAAATGTACTGATAATGGCTACAAAAGACAAAAAAAGTCAATGTCATAGAGTTGCTGGGAGGCTGCTTTACAAGGTTATTAGAGAAGCTTATCTGAGACTATCACATTGGAGTTGAGACAAGAGGGTACTTCTTTGAGTGACTGTGGGAAGTGGAAGGGACTTCAGAAAAAGGGATCTAAATTATCACTCACCAAACAATTGGGAAATCCACACGAATTTGCTTGCTTTAGAGAAGCAAACATTCCTTTAGAATTGTTTCAGAATATAATCCATACCTATTCTACAAATCACACTTCATGAAATCACAGCATGATTGAATGAGTATGATGACAAGGCCAAGAAATGACAAAGCTAAGAACCAGAAGAGTTCTTTATTCCAGATGTTATGCTTTTTTAATTACACAAGAGCCAGTTTTGCTGCATACTGCTTTAACTGAGATCACAGACTAAAATGCCAACAATAGTAAAGAGAGTAACAGAAAAAGTGAAGTTGTTTTGTGTGGGCTATAATGAAATGTTGATCACATGTCCGATCTTTGGAGCACCAAAAACAGTCAGCCTTTTGCATCCTTGGCTTCTCCATCCACAAATTGGACCAATTGAAAAGAGAAAACATTTTTTAAAAATGTGTCTGTACTGACCACATGCAGACTCTTTTTCTTTCTTGCTGTTAACCAAACAATACAGTAGAGCAACTATTTACACAGCATTTACGCTATATTAGGTATTATAGGTGGCGAAGATTTAAAGCATCTGGGAAGATGTGCATAGTTTATGTGCAAATACTACCTCATTTTACAGGGACCACAGATTCTGTCATCCCCAGGAGTCCTAGAACAAATCCTCCACAGACACTGAGAGACTACTATACTTATTTTCCTGCCAATTATTGTAGATGTAGGGCTCCCAGATTTTCTAATTTTTAAAGAGAAGCTAGGAACCTGAATGTTTATGCCACATATTAAAATACTTAAATGCTTGCAATTAGCACAAATTAATATCAACACAGTCTGTTGGCAAGATGTTGTCCAAGGGCCATCAGTATATACATACTGATATTTCTGATATTAAAAGTTCTTTGAATGAACAGCCCTTTCCTGCACATTCTGAAACTATTTGTCAAGGCTTTCCTTGTTCTTTTCTTTGAAAAATACAATTTCTTTCCTAGCTCAGTAAAATGTTTTATTTTGTTTTTTTTTCTTGTATATAAAACCCTGGAGTTGAGGGTGGTTCTCAAAATATGCTACCACAAGGTGGAGCTCAAACTTCTTTTTTTTATAGTCATGTGAAGTTAACACTAATTAATGCAAATACCGAAACTATTATCTAATGGCATCTTAAGGTATCTCCTGCTGATATTGCCTGTGTAACTTGGTTTTGTTAAGAATCATCTCACTGATTATAAAAACAAATGGCAAACAAACAATACTTACCCCTAAAAGCCAATGTAGTCTAATCTTTAACTTACTTTTTATTTTACACATTTCATTTAATTTACTTTTTGCTCATTTTACTGCAGACAGAGATATAAGAACCAGAAGAAAATAAAGTTTGGCTCTTGGGATTAAGTAGGTTCAAAATACACATTTCCAATTTAAAACAGAAAATAAATAAGCCCCAAACAAATCATGGTTTTCTGGGACAAGAAATATGTTTTCATTAGGCAAGGGGAAACCAGCGATTCATCTCTATTGGGCTGATGTACCTAAATATAGTCCTCTCCAGCTTAGACTATGTCCTTCGTAGGTTCCAGCTTTATTTTCTCTGCTGCACTTGGAATTTCCATGGACTTTGCATTGGTTTGCACACCATGTCTTATACTAAGATGTGGTTTGGTTGTTTGTTTACTTCTTATTTTATTTCTGGTTGCTTCTGCTGTTTGGAAGGTGCTTTGTCAGGTGTACCCAGACTATAGGTTTTTTTTTTTTTTTTTTTTTTTTTTTTTAGTATTTTGTCTTCAAATAATAACTCTTGTTTCCAGGTTCAGCAGAAATCTAAAGCCCTCTGATAAACCTTTCTAAATCTTCTCTGCCATGGTTAATAATCTATTCTATGATCTTAATAATACTAACTTAGGATTTCTCTGCCACGGGCATTGCTATGAGCACCTGGAACAGATTCCTCAGTGAGTCCCCACACCAGTACTGAGCTTGCATGAGGAGTATCCTTGTTTTACTGGTGAGGCCCTTCAGAGGGAGAGGCTGATGTGGATGAGCCTCCGCAGCTGGCACTCAAGCTGGGGCCTAACTGGGTCCAGTCTGTGTTCAAATATCTGCTGGACTACAATGCCTCCCTAAAATTTTGCATACCTGTTTCATGGCCTTGTCTGAGCATTTACAACTTATTATTATCACAAGTACTTATGTATCTATTTGCCCTGCTAGAGTTTGAGCTGCTGAAGGTCAGAGACTGTCTTGTCACTGTATCAGTTGGGGACAGTGCTAGGCGTTCCTCACAGTACAGAAACAGGTGCCATAAAGCAATGGTGAAAACAATAGACTCTGGAGGGCAAGGTCAGGGTGGATTATCTACTGTATCCTCCCCATGATGTGGGAAAATGTGCATTGTCCTTTTTCCTTCATGATCTCCTTTGTAAAGCACAAAGGATAACAGTACTCCCCTGCCACAAAGATTTTGGGAGTGGTGAGTTAAAGTCTGTGAGATATTTGGTGCAGGGTCTGGCCTATGCAACTCTGTGTTAGGAATTATCACAGCAGACATTTGATAAGGATGAATCTTCTTGAATTAACACTCATGGGATTCAAACAAATGTGTTTAGTAGTTCTTTTTTATATATACGTATTTTTTTAGTTGTTGAGAGAACTTTATTTTATTTACTTAAATGTGGTGCTGAGGATTGAACACAGTGCCTTACACATGCTAGGCAAGCGCTCTACCACTGAGTCACAACCCCAGCCACTGTATAGTAGTTCTTAAGAGTTTTCTAAGCTTTAAAAAAAAAATGCCTAGTGAAATTATTAATAGTCTACTCTCAGTTAGGTTTTGAATAAAGAAAGTTTGAGAAATCCAATAGTTGAATGTATAAAGAAAATGTGGCATATATACACAATGGAGTTTTACTCATCCATAATGAAGAATGAAATTATGTCATTTGCTGCTAAATGAATGGAACTGGAAAACAACATGCTAAGTGAAGTGAACCAGACTCAGAAAGTCCAGTGTCAGATGTTTTCTTTCATATGTGGAAGCCAGAGAAAAATAAGGAATTTTTTTTTTTTAAAGGGAGTATCTCATGAAGATAGAAGGTAGAACAGTAGAGAAAGTAGAGTGGAGGGGGAGGGAAGAGAGATAAGAGCTGTGGAATGATAATGACCAAATTATGCTATGTGCACGTATGAATGTATTCAATGAATTCCACTTTCATGTGTAACTATTATACACCTATTAACAATAAGTTGGCAGAAGGAAGACCAACAGAGTAGAGAAAGGGGATCAGGGCGAGGGAGGTGGGGAAGGAAGGGGGTAGTAATAGGGAACAGGGATTGAAATGGAGCAAATTATGTTACATGCATTTATGAATGTGTCAAAATGAGCCCTACAATTATGTAGACCTATAAGACACTAATAGAAACATAAATTTAAAAATGCTTGAGGATTAGTTGGTGACTAGCACTTATAAGACAATCCTTGACTTATACATATATGATATAACCTTCCGACCCTGGTAAATACTCTGATGAGAAACACACACACAAAACACAGATTTCAAATACTTGTTTTCAATTTTATATATAGTAGATATGAGCAGGCAAATTTATAATAAGAACATAAGACTAGTAACCTTGTTCTGTTTTTCTTATAGCTAACAAATGCCTATGAATCTCCTATTGATTTTTGCTAAGATAATTCTCATGATATTCCTGAAGAAATTTGTTTCTTATTAAAGCAGATGCCTCACTTTCCAATTGATTGGAGATAAAAAAGATGATATTTACGTGTAGTTACGTGTTAGTCAGTTTTTCATCACTGTGACCAAAATACCTGATGACTTAGAATGCTCCCTCATTCATACCCTGTTTAGTGATTGGAAAGGTTGACCTTAACAATCAGCCACCTATTGTCTTCTTTTTGACAGGACATCAATAATGCCTCCATGTTGATTATTATTTTATTTTAATTTTTTAATTTGTTCTAATGAGTTATACATGACAGTAGAATGCACTTTGACACATTGTGTACAAACAGAGCA
This sequence comes from Sciurus carolinensis, assembly GCF_902686445.1. NCBI lineage: Eukaryota > Metazoa > Chordata > Mammalia > Rodentia > Sciuridae > Sciurus > Sciurus carolinensis. The sequence goes on from NC_062226.1 coordinate 73,828,684, forward strand.
TAACTTCTCATTCCTCTGGCTGTACATGGTGCTGAGTCACACCAGTAGTGCACTTATACATGTATACAGAATAATAATGTCTGTTTCATCCCACCATCCTTCTCACCCCTGCACCCTTCCCTCCTCTCACTCTCCTCTGCACAATCCAAAGTTCCTTCATTCTTCCCTACCTGCCAACCCCCCATTATGGATCAGCATCTGCTTATCAGAGAAAACATTTGGCCTTTGATTTTTTGAGTTTGGCTTATCTCTCTTTGCATGATATTCACTAGTTCCATTCATTTACCTACAAATGCCATAATTTCATTCTTCTTTAAGGGTAATATTCCATTGTGTATATATACCACATTTTCTTTATTAATTCATCTGTTGAAGGTTACCTAGGTTGGTTCCATAGCTTAGATATTGTGAATTACGGTGCTATAAAAATGGATGTAGCTGTGTCACTATAGTATGCTGATTTTAAGTCCTTTAGATATATACCCAGTATATACACCCAGTATACACCCAGGAGTGGAATAACTGGGTCAAACAATGGGTTCATTCCAAGTTTTCTGAGGAATCTCCATATTGATTTCCATAGTGGTTGCACCAATCTGCAGTCCCACCAGCAATGTATGAGTGTACTTTTTCCCCACATCCTTGCCAACACTTATTATTGTTTGTATTCTTGATAATTGCCATTCTGACTGGAGTGAGATGAAGTCTTAGTTTTGATTTGCATTTCTCTAATTGCTAGAGATGGTGAACATTTTTTAATATATTTGTTGACTGATCATATTTCTTCTTTGAAGTGTCTGTTCAGTTCTTTGCTCATTTATTAATTGGGTTATTTAGTTTTTTGGTGTCAAGTTTTTTGAGTTCTTTGATATCCTGGAGATTAGTACTCTATCTGAGGTACCTGTGGTAAAGGTTTTCTCCCATTTTGTGGCTCTCTCTTCACGTTGTTGATTGTTTCCTTTGCTGAGAAGAAGCTTTACAGTTTGAATCCATCCCATTTATTTATTCTTGAGTTAAATTTTTAATGCTCATAGACATATTAAATAATTTTCCCTTTTTTCTTTATTTCTCAACTAAGTGTTCTTGAGATTTTGGTTCATGGTTTCAGAGGTCTCAGTGCGTGGTCAGCTAACTCTATTACAGAAAGTCATGGTGGGAAGGCACAGCAGGGGAAAACTGCTCAGCTCAAGGCAGCAAGAAAGCAGAGAGAGACAGGAAGGACCAGGTATCTGCCAACAAGGTGAATTACTGCACAGAATCACAAGTTAAAGTTAATAATTCAAGGTACTTATTTTGCTTTCCAAACTCTTCTTTCTTGGCACGTCACTCATAGGTGTTATTTAAAGTATTATGTGTAGATAAACAGTGAGATTCATTTTATTTTGAAGAGCAACATTGTTATCAACAGACAGGGCATGAATGCCTATTTATAACCAAACAAGTACAGCAAGACTGACTGATTGGATTCTTCTGGATCCCTCAACCATACCCCATTTAGATGGCTGGAAAATGTTGGCCTTAATCATCAGTCACCAAATGTCTTGCTTTTAACAGGACATCAGTGACAGGTCATCAGTAATACCTCCACGTTGGTTGTTAGTTTTTAATCCTCACAGATGAATCGAATTTCTCAAGTGATTTTTCTTGAGATTCTGAAACATAAATTTCTCTAGAAATAACGAGGAAAGGATTTCCACGTTGAAATGTCATTGTAGGAGATCTGGGGTACTGTTTCCACCTTGTCTGCTGGAACTTTCTCAGACTTTTGTCACGCTATGAGTTTCCTCATAAATCCAGACTATTGACCTTTTGTGTTTCCAGAATTTCTCACAATTTCTCCTTTCAGTTCTCCATTTTATGTTTCAGTGGGTTGAATCCCTTAAAATATATTTTCGGTCATTGCTTAGTTTTGGTATGAGATGGAAAGATCATGTCCTTTCTACTAACTTGAAATAAGCTTAGCATTTCCATTTTCAAACTTCTCTGCTGCACTACAGATATAAGTAGAGGCTCTTTGCAAATGCAGAGTTGGAGACAGAGGAGGTGCTTTAGAGAGAAATAGTATCATATTGAGCTGCTTCTTTAGCTTGTGCCTGGGAGGTAAGTAGTTTGATCACCATTTTTTTTTTATTTTTATTTTTTCTGTATGAATATGAAGCATTATTATAGCAATAATTTCTTTACCATGTGAATCAGCACTTTCTGATTAAATTCTGGGTTCCATTATTCTGCACTATTGGAAGGACAGGCTATATGACTAGTGGCAACTTTCCTTGCTTCAGATCTGCCAAGCTCACACCTGCCTTCCTCATGACCTACAATCCTCCAATTAACAGGTGCTTGTGAGAATATTCATCTCCCGATCTCTTTATGACATTCACTGCTTTGTTATTCTGTTCATATTTATATAATCTCAAAACTTTAAAGGAACCAAATCAGTGAGAGAGAAGAATCTCCCCTATCCTAACCCCCGCCCTTCCTTTACTACCCTCAAGAGAAGTTTCTATCAGCCGTGGTTTATAGTAGGGGAAGAAGGAATGAATTAACTCTCTCATGAGAAAAAGCGTGGGACACCAGAGGTGTTTGATCTGAGTATGTTCATAGTGGAATTTCACACAGTTGACAAATGAGCATGGCAGGCTATCAATTTTTTGTGCTACCTGAAACCCCGCATTTTAATTTTCTAAGACAATACTTGTACAATGGAGATCAAATAAATGAAAACAATGAAATTTTAAGTTTTATTAAGAGAAGTATAAACTGGAAAACTGAAAAGAAACAAGTTACAAATCAATTGAGATAAAAAATAGAATTCTTTAGGGGCACTTACAAGGTAGATGCTAATCTATTTAAACTTACTTATTTTACCTTTAAATGAGGTGTATAATTGAGACATAAATCTAAGAACATGATTGTAATGGACATTTGCTGCTTTTTGAATATCTGACATTCAGGTCTCCTGGCTAACAGTACCATGGGAGAGACTGATTTCTGTTTATAGTTTCTCCAGGAAATATTTTCTCCTGTGTGGAAGACAAAGAGGCCATATCTTCCCTGTCACTTATCTGATACAACAAAGGGATGGGCCTGTGACCTGGGCTCAACCAGAGACTCTCTTTAGGAATTTGAGTCTCAAGTGGCTGACCCAGGAAGACCAACCACCTATCGAAGATTCATTTCCAGGAATAGTGTCCATGGAACATACTGATCCTGCTGTGTAACATACTGATCTTGCAATTGGTTTGTTTTGCAGAGGTCTTCAGAGCTCTTTAGTTCTAGATTCTTTGGCCTGATCCTCTAACCTCGAATAAATTTTGTGAACTTTGATTTTCCTGCAATAAACTCTTATTTTCCTTAAAATAGGAGGAGTTAGGTATTTTTACCTCCGATTGAAAACTCTGATTATGTCTACAAGTCAACATTTAGTAATAGACAATATGGAGAAAGATTTCAGTAGATTAAGTTTCAGTGTTGAGAGAAATAAAACAACATAAAACTAAATGTCAACAAAGGTATTTCAGTGCAACAGAAAGAATTCCATAAATCTTCTGGTGAGGACACAGCTCACAATCCATTCTGTTTATCAGGAGAAGGACAAAGACAGTGTTTCACATTCTCTGACTCATTTTGCAAAGAATCTTAGAGAGTCCATTGAAAGGGATGCAAAAACATTCTCCTTTCTTTTTAAAATCAGAATTGTCCTTTAAGTATGCTAAGAAAATTTTAAATCAACTGAGAAATTTCTTTTAAATTATTATTGTTTCCACCTATGTTGCCTATATCTGTTATTGCTGTGTAAACAGTCACCCCAAAAGGGAGTCTTAAAATTATAATGATTTATTAATTCAGAAGATCCTGTGGATTGTCTGAGGAATTCTGCTGGTTTTGTCTAGATTCCCTCCAGCAGCTGCATTCATCTGGAAGCTGAACTGGAAGGTTCAAGATACAATCCATTTCTCTCTAGCAGTTGGAGCTGCTTGTTGGCTGGGGTGGGAGTGGAATTCTTGATTCTATTCCAAATGATTTCTCCTCCTGTAACCAGGGCTGTACTTCTCCACAGCACAGAGATCTCAGAGTTCTAAGAGAATGAAAGGAGAAGCTTCATGACCTATTAAAACCCAAACCTTGAATTTTTCTTTAAATTTTTTATTGGTTCATTATGATTATACATAATAGTGGGATTTGTTGTGACATATTTGTACATGCACATAACATAGTTTGGTTAATTTCATTTTCTAGAGTTTTCCCTTTCATTCCCTTTTTCCCTCCCATTGGTTCCTTTTCTCTAATCTTCTAGTCTTCCTCCTATTTTCAGGAGATCCCCCTCTCTATTGCCTTCCCTTTTTAATTTCCAGCTTCCACATACAAGAACATACGTGACATTCATCTTTCCGAGTTTGGCTTATTTCACTTAATATGATGCTCTCAAGTTCCATCCATTTTTCTGCAAATAGCATAATTTCGTTCTTCTTTATGGATGAATAAAACATAACCACATTTTCTTTATCTATTCATCTGCTAATGGGTACCTACCAAGCCACCAAACCTGGAACTCATCAAAGGAAGTCAAAAAGTCAAACCAAAGCATGGACAAGGGATGGACAGGTGCCACCTCTTAATGTGAGGAACAGTAAAGTTATATTGCAAAGGGACCATTGTGGTCATCTTTGTAAACAATCTACCACGATTGTGTAATATTCACAGCAAAATGTTAAATGCATATAGCTTGACTAAAGATTTTTATATTTTTCTGAGACTGACATATGCACTCGTGTCACATATTCTATAAATGCATGTTACATACACAAGTAATAGATTGACTATATTTCAAGAAAAAAAAAAAAAACAAAAAACCACAACCTAATAACCTAATGCTACAACTACGTAGACTTTATAGACTTCCCTTTGAGGAGGATTTCAGGGCAGGGTGACAAGTAGGGTTAGAAGTGAAAAAAAGTTGCTATGTAATTTCCTCACTTGTAAACTAGGAAAAATGTACTTACCTCGTAAGACTGTGAAGATAAAATTAAAAAATCCATAGAACTTTAAAAAAATCTTTCTCGTACTTCGTGTTTATTAACTGCTTGTTTGATGTGATGACATAAACAATGATAATAAGTATCATGATACGTGGTTGTCCTGATGCATTTTTTCTTTTTTTTTGTACCAGGGATCAAACCCACAGGTGCTTAACTACTGAACCATATCCCCAGTCCCTCTTTATATTGTATTTAGAGACAGGGTCTTGCTGAGTTGCTCAGGGTCTCACTAAATTGCTGAGGTTGGCTCTGAACTCGCAACCCTTTTGCCTCAACTTCCCAAGCCACTGGGGTTACAGGTGGCACCACCACCATGCCTGGCCTCTTGGTGAATTTTGTACCTTAATAATAGAAGACCACAGGTAGGGTAATTTGTAATGAACAGAAATTTATTTGACTCATGGCTCTGGGTGCTGGTAAATCCAAGATCTAAGGACTGTATCTGGTGAGGGCCTTCTTGCTTCATCATAACATGGCGGAAGGCATCATGCAGACAGCAAAGAGTGAAAGTGTGCTAACTCATTCTTTATAAGGATCTCACTTTTGAGGTAACAAACTCACTTTCATGATCAAAACATTAATTTATTGATGAGGGCTCAAAGACCTCTTAGATGTCCCACCTCTCAACACTTAAACTGATATTAAGTTTCCAGCACATGAACTTCGAGGGACATACATTCAAACCCTAGCAGTGACCATGCCGAATTTCAAGGTTCATTCAAGGACATATTTGAATAAGAGCCAGAAAAATAGGTGTTGGGGAGAAAGAGCATTTTAGAGTTTGAAATAACAATAGTAAGGGATAGCAGCACTGGTTACACTGAGATTCATCTTAAGTGGTTGGGTATCAATTTTGTAGAACAGGAGATCAAAGGCAATTTGGAGCATAAAAGACAATGACATGATTGTTTAATAGCTAACATCATTCCTCTCTTGAGGCACAGGGGATCAGTTTAAAAATGGAACCTGGAATTCCAATGGATCTGCTCAGAGAGTTGAGATGTAGAGGTTATTCAGAATCATGACTTATTACTGGTATGAACTTGGGGATAGGTCTGATATATTGGTTTTAAAATAATGGACTATGATAAACTTCTTTAAAAAAAAAGGGCCTAAATTTTTTCACAAAGTCAATGTCATTATGCAATTCAAATTCAAAAACTTTAATAATAAAGTCATCAGCATGATGCTCAATGGACTGGGAAGCAGCTGCCACCCAGAAATGTACGAGGAAGTAAATTGAGTCTGACCAACACCGGAGAACTTTTCTGTGTTTCCCAAAAGGCCTCAGAGTTAGAAGCATTTTTATGACAGATAAAGAGTGTGAGACTGTTCTGAGAAGTGTTTAAGATATTGTTTCTCAACAAATAATCTACGGATCACCTTTAGAGGATTCGTTAGCAGGAATGGCCATGAAAAAATGAACATTAAATATATGAATTTGTGGTCTCTGCCTATTTATCTCTTTTTTACTCTTTTTTCAGCATTTTCATATTTACAGAATGTTACCTTCTCAGGAATTCCTTCAAAAATATTTATTGATTACAAGCACAGGGCCCAGGATCCTCAGCACCACACACACAAAAAAAATTATTGAGCATTTATTAAGTGTCAGAGCCTGGGCATGCAAAGATGAATGAAACCTAAAGGAGTGTGTGCTAAGTAGAAGAGAAAGCATTTTAAAATATCTTTATATTTTAAAAATCCAATATATGAAAATTTTGGTCAAGACGGCACTGTATAATCAGGGTTGCCATGCCCCATCAGCTTCAAACATATAACAATAATACGCAAAATATAAAAATATAAAATGTAAAAATCATGGCTATCCTAAGAACCTTAATACAGCTGAAGCCATAAACCCAGTGGACTCCTCATCTTTGGTAGTTAATTATCTATATCATTGGTGCATGGAGAGACAAATGTACTGATGGTTCCTTTTCCTAGTTCCAATGAAAAATACATAATACATAATTCTATCTGTGTCTGGCATTTTACAGGGAGAGTAGTAGGTGTTGATAGATCCTTTAGTTCCATGATGGAAAATGCATATTTCAATTTTCACTTTATGTAAGTGCCTAATTTCTTAAGCTTAAACCCTTTTGCTCTTTAGCATTCATTTAAACATCGAACAATCGCTATTTCTCTAAATATTTTTATAACATGTTAAGCCTAATACATTACAACAGATGTATTTTAGTTAAACTGTCTCAAGTATTTAAATGATTATGAACTAATTTGCTTTATATTCTTCTAAATATTTAGTTGAAATCTCAACATAGCACATGAAAATCTCTTAAATGCTTTACATAAATTAAAGAACAAATAAAACACACTCATAGTATTGTACCAATTATAAATATTATGGTAAAATTAAAATGGTTCCAAAGTAATGATGAAAGCATTTAACTACGTCAATTATTTCATTTCATATCTAGATTTTTATTTGTGTTCTTATGCCTTTATTTTATCAAGATTGCAGTAATTTCGTCAGTCTTGATTTTTATCATCTTTGAAAGTGGGGAAATGATCTTTCCAAACCCCAAAGTAAAAGAATATCCTTAGATTTGGCAAGGACCAGAGTTTGTGTTCTTGATCATCTGGATCTTGATGACGTTCCAGGACCCAAGCAGTTCAAAGAGATTCATAGCTGAGTAAATCACTTAGGATGAGGCCTTTCTAACACTAAATCTCCCTTGTTGTGTTATGAGAATTTCAGTCCATGTATCTTATGAAGTTTTATCCTTTTGAAACTTGATGCTCTCTAGAAATTATACATGCTTTACCAGGGACTGTAATATGAATTAGCTGTCCTGTCATTAAGATATGCTTGTTTGGCATGACTGGAATTTTTCACAAGTGTTTCATTGTTACTAGTTGGGGCATCAGAAATGCATGGAAGAATAAAACTTTGCTTTAGGTTCAGAAATTGTGAGAGGCATTTTTTTTCAAATTTAAATTCATCCTAAGGAATATATTTTTGGTTTAAAAAAAAGGGCTGGGTTTGTAACTCAGTGGTGGAGCTCTTGCCTAGCACATGTGAGTCACTGGGTTTGATCCTCAGCACCACATATAAATAAATAAGTAAAATAAAGGTATTGTGTCCATGTATAACTTAAAAAAAAGAGACAATCTAGATCCATATAAACTTTTGCTTTCCTTCTATATTACTTGAAAAGAATCATCTTCCTAAGGACCCTGCTCCCCTTCAGTCCATAATAGTATTACCACCAAAAAACTATGTATGGGATGCATGTGTTTCATGATAATGGGGAAACAAATTGCTGCTATTATTGCTTCACTTTTGCTCAAAGGATGGGAAAAGATATTTTTTTAGGGTCATGAATTAGCACTGATACTTTCAAATTGACTATGTATTTTGCTATACCTCACTTTTCTTATAGTAGGGGATTTATTGGACTATGTGGATTTTCTACAAAAAGAAAAAACCCAAGAGCCTAAAAACAATTAAGCATGTAAAAGTCATGGCCTCTGATAGCAAATGCTTCCTTCACAGGGCAGGGAGGAAAAGTTTCCACTGAAATTCTCTATCTCATATCTTTTCAGACAGATTAAAATTTACATGAGAGAGACAATTTAAAATAAACAAGTATCTTCACACCAATGACCAAAGAAGTATTTCCTAAAGAAGCAAAAACAAACAACCATTAATAAAACCGATTGTATTTAAAAATTTCTACTATTATAAGACAATTCAAAGCAAAATTAAAAGATAAACTATACAGTGGCAGATATATACAAGTTATATAATCAACAAAATATATAAACAAAATATATAAAGCATTTCTATAAATTAGTAAAAAAAACTAAAATTAATAGAAAATGGGCAGACTATATGATGATTAAATTAAGACAAGAAAGAAATCTGAGTTAATAAATTCATGAAAAATTACATTACTAGTAATTTGTAAAAATACAGATAAACAAAATCAAAATACCCATTTTACACTATAAACTAGTTAAGCCAGTTTGAAGATGATATCAGATTCCTTTACATTGATTTGAAGACACATTTTTATTGTCTTTCAAATCAAGATGTATCTGATACTTGAAGAGTTTCTAGAATCACTGTCTACCCAGTGAGGGTTTTGTGTATGATCACTCTTAGGTCAATTGACATCATCTGATCAGAATAAGAATGCCAATATCCAAGTGCTTCGATTTAGTGAAATGCAGATAACTGCAAAATATATAGTGCTCCTCACTGAACTATAACCACCACTCAAGAATTATGTATTATTATCAACATCCTATATGTGTGGAAAAACTGTTCATTGATCTATTACCTAATGGCAAAATTGGGTTTAAAACTAGGAAGTCTGGCACCAAATTTTGAGATTTTAAATATATTTACTTTCTCTACCATGTATTGGGAATGATGTAGGACTATGTTAATGCATTTGCACTCTTAATGGAAATGAACACATTTATAATCACATCTGAGACAAATTTAATGATAAGTTAAAATTGAAGAAAGGTATATTCCATGGTCCAGCAAAATCTCTTATAAGAATATTTTCTAAAGCATCACTTTCATACTTCTTCAGAAATATTATCTGTTTGCAACAAAATTGATTGTAGCAGAGAAACCACTGAGACATTCTAAAATTCCATCATAGAGAATGGAATTGTGGAATAAATTGTGGAAAAAATTGTGGAATATTCTTATAATGCAAATGATGTGGTACTAAAAATTATCAATGTCAACATAGATAAATCTCAGTTAAGGGAAAGTGCAAACTTATGAATGAAACAAATTGTAATACATAAATCATTTTTATAAATTTAAAATGGAATATTACATTTTTATATATGCACCTGCAAAGGAATAGAAATGTAGATAGGAAGGAGTTATAACAACTCCAAGATGGTGGTTGCTTTTTGGGAAAGAAGACAGGGAATAGACAGAGGAGTAAAATGGAGTGGGTCACCTTATTTGATGCTTTATTTCTTTTAAAAATTAACCAGAAGATCTGAGTAAATTTTCCAAAAGGTTAATATTTAATCACTCTGAGTAGGGATCCATTTTACTATCTCTTTCTCTAATGCTTTTCTTATATTTGAAATATTTAATGATAGCATTTTTTTTCTTACTTTTAAATATGTAACATATTTTTGTGGGATTATAAATAGACTTTCATTCATATGCCTTGGAAAATATTGTTATGTCTATATTTCAGTACTGGAAATAAATTTTACATTGGAATTTCTTTAAAAACTATCATAAAATGTTAAAATGATAAATTGACTATTTTACTGGTCCTTTAAAATAAAAAAAATATTGTGGTAAGATACACATAACATAAAAAGTATCATCATAAACTTTTTTAAGTGGCATTAAGTACATTCACATGGTTTTGGAAACCTGAAAATCCATACTTATTTAAACAATGACCCATTATTCTCTCACTTCCAACCTCCTAGCAATCCTCATTCTATTTCTAACCCATGTGAACGTGACCGTTTTAGGTAATTCACAGAAATATTTCATACATACTTGCTTTTTCGTGACTGGCTTATTTCACTGAGCACAGTATTTTCAAAGCTCAAGTATGTTATAGGATGTGTCAGAATGTCCTTCCTTTTCAAGGCTGAATGTACATATACCCTTACCTGTGGTTTCATTTTTTGAGATTTAAGTTATCATAGACAATCATGGTCTGAAACTAGCAAGTGGAAATTGCCAAATTTGACCTTCTGATTTCCCCCTGTATTTTGTAGTTCTAGCGCTGAAATTTAGGTCCTTCATTCACTTTGAGTTAATTTTTGTGTGTGATGTGAGGTAGGGATGCAACATCATTATTTTGCATGTGAATTCTTTTAAAAAGACCATCTTTCTCCCTTGAATAATCTTGACACCCTTGTTGAAAATATTCAACTATACATGGGAAGGTTTATTTCTGAGTTTTCTATTTCTGGTCCACTGCTCTGTGTGTCTTTATGTCAGTACCACCCAATTTTGGTTACTGAAGCTTTGTAATAAATTTTAAAATCAGGATGTGTGAGACTTCAACTATTTTGTTTTAATTGTTGTTAAATTGTTTTAATTGTTCAGGTCCTCTTGAGATCTCACATGGATTTTAGGATATTTTTTTTTATTTTTACAATAATAGTCATTGGGGTTTTCAAATGGGCTGCATTAAATCTTGTAGGTTTACCAGGCTTACATACTCATGTAGGAAAAGATGTCAGTCCTTTACCATTATTTATGATGTCACTTCTACAGTTTATACATGTATACATATATGTGTGTATGTATATGTATATATGTATCACTTACTGTTATTTTTGTTTTCATTTATGGTTTTCTAAAACTAACATTTAATTTTTTTTGACCAAATTATTTTCTTTTATTTTCTGAAATTCATCTTTAGTAGGATATTCAGGCATCGAGACTAAAGTGGGTCAGAATTCAGTCTAGAATTTTCAAACTAAAGAATCTAATACAGGAATTTGGTTACACTTAGGTAATTCTATATTAAATACCTGCTGGGAACAATAACACTCTCTAATTAAAGGAGTAGATGGAGGTGAAGGGGTCACTAGAGTTCAGAATTATGGAGAAGGTGACTACCTGAACCAGTTCTCAAACTACAAATAAAATTCCACCTAAAATAGATGCTAGGATTACTGGAGGGCTACTCAGCTGGTAATGGGGCTCCCTGCTGTGGGTGCTAGAAATGTTGGAAGAAATTTGGAATGCTAGCTGCCCCTTGCTGCTAGAAAATGTCAGTGGAAATCAGGAACAGGAAACAAGTCCTTTCTCTACCGTCCTACCTTCCAAATTCCCACCAGTACTTACCATTGGTAGAAACTAACGGGAAGTCAGTTTACAGGAAAAAGGAATATACACTGTCCTTGGACTCTTGCAATACATGGCAGAATGTAGCAGGGTAGCAGGGAAATGTTTGCCCCCAACTATTACTTGTGCAGTGTTTCTTAGTGGGTAAAACACATCCTACAAGGTCACCTATTTGAATCCATGGTTTTTTTTTTTTGGAACATGAAGGAGCCCTGCTGCCCTTTGATCTTTTGGGATTGGTTTATTTCTATAGTTTACATATCTCCACCAGGTGGAGTCAGAGGCCAGTTTATTAAAGGGTTAAACTTAAAATGTGAGTTTGATTAAGGGTTTCAGTTTCAGATTGGAGGATGAAATAAAAGCACTACTACTGAGGGGAACCCCTTTCCTCAGATCTTGCTGAAATGTTACCTTGTTATTATCATATTTGCTATGCCTTTTATGTCAGTGTGCCCCCATTCTCTGGCTAGGACTTAGGATGCTTTTGTTGCAAGGAGCAGACTCATTCCAGCTGGCTCAAGAAAAAAGAATTTTATTATAAATATACAACAGGAATATCACAGACATTTCTGAAGGAAAAATGAAATACAGCCAGGGCTTACTGGGAGCAAGGGTTCTCTTTGCTTCTCTTAAGGAGCACTTGGTTACTCTTATTTCTGTTTCTGTTTATTCATTGTTCATTCATTAAATATACATGGAGTCTCCACCATGGTTCTGGGGCCTGGATATACAGGGGAAGATAAAGGCATTAAGCATGAAGAAACGAATTAAGCAAATAAGCTCATACTCATATGATTATGAATTTCTATAAATGTTATGAATAAAATGTATTGCTTTTAAGAGAGGTTGTAATGTGGGAAATTAATTATAAGTAAGAAGTGATGAAATAAACATTTGTCAAGTTATATTTAAGTATAGACCTAAAAAATATGAGCAGTGGTTTGCCAAATTGAGAATGGGTCAGAAAGTTTGATCAGTTCTAAAAGGTTTGAAACAAAGAATGGATCCATTTCCTAGGCCTGCATGAGCACTCAGTTTATTATTTAAATAGTTTATTGTTTTAATAATGGATAAACAATTTGTGGTGAATGGTGAAATCCTATCAGAATTACTAAAAAACCTGTGTTGTAGAAATTTGTGAAATATGTATATAGTTCATTACTTTCAGATTGTTTATTTTATATTTGTTTCATGTAGTAATTGCAGGTAGAAATTGTAAATTTTTATGAGTTCACTGTTTCCCAATACTTATTATTAATGTAATTTCCAAGTGAATGAAAATAATTGGCCTTGTGTTTGAAGTTGACCAATCTCCCGGTTTCTCGTGGGAGGTTTCTTATCTTAACTAGCAGATCTGGCTCCCTCTCTGCTTAACTGGTACAAAGGTAAGCTTGACCCAGGCTTGTAAAACGTGTCCAGTTGGGGGCTGGGATTGTGGCTCAGCAGACGAGCATTCACCTAGCGCTGGGTTCCATCCTCAGCACCACATAAAAACAAATACATAAAAATAAAAGTGTCCACCTACAACTAAAAAGGTTTTTTTTTTTAAGTGTCCAATTTACAAATGATTTTTCTTTTAAATCAAGTCGTGGAGACCATAACATACCACCTGGTATGCATGATACCACCATTTACCGGTGACGAGTTCTGCTCCTTCTAATGTTGAAGATTGAACACTAGAGAAGCACGCCAAGGCAAGCATATTAAGCAGTTTTTATTTAAAGGTAATATTACAGACTTCCCCGGCAGGAAGAAGGGGGCCATGGCTGATGTCCTAAAGTCCCAAGAAGTGAGCGCACCCTACATCTTTTATAGGTTAAAGTCTCTTTTGTTCCCCAGTTCTCTCCCCCCTTATCTCTCCTTCCTGCCTACATTACTAGGCCTGATTTTGCATTAAGTGAGAAGCCATGGGCAGGGGGAGGGCCAAGGTGATTCAGGCAGGTAAGGGCCCAGGGGGTGTTAATTAGCAGCTCCATGCTTGCAGCCCTTGATAAAGGCAGGTAAATTTGGTAATCAATGAGCTCTGGAGTTCCTTGACATTCCATTCTTCCAGGGGCAGTCTCCAACTTCCAGAGGCAGATGGCTTCATGGCTTCATTTCCTCGATTTGACCCGATCCCCTATTTCTACCCTAACTACCTGTCCTTAATTCTGGCTTTATGCATATGGGGTATAACTATGCACACTGCTACATAACTGACTGTCAGAGGTCTGACATACCCATCTTATTCTCTCTGACCCACTCATATAAACCAGGCTACTTATGAATTAGTGTGCCAGCGGCCCTGATTCACAGTGTAGCTGGCTGTTTCCTCCCACCCCTGTCCTGATCTCACAGACAACAATCCAGAGTGAAATCCATTGATTTAACAGGGTGTCAGTGACAATTCTGGTTCCCATGTTGATATTCATGTACTTACTGGATTTGGGATAATGCACCATATATAAAAGAGATTTAATCACAAGGAGCAGAACCTAAAGGCCTACTGGAGTAAAAAATAATGATTATTTATCTTAGCTATCTAAGTTCAGGCAATGCACTACTTAAAAACCCTGTCTATAAAGGCAATGTTCCACTTAAAGTCTTCTGAATAAATGATAGAGTTAGTAATTTAAATGAAAACTTTCTCCTAATCCTTAAATCCCTTGCGATTTATTAAAGGGGAAAGACATCCCAGATTTTTTTTTAAATCTCTTATTATGACACTAAAATAGAAATAACTGACTGAATTTTGTCTTAGCCAATAGCATTTTATTATTTTTAACTTTTTTTTTTTTTTATGTGTGCCCACACAGAGAGCATTTGGATTGCCCCTAAATAAATCAAGTTACAAAAATTTTCCACTCCTAGACTAATGTTTCTCTGGATATATGGGTAAGACTCACAACCAAATCATCCAAAATTAACTAGATTAATTAGGTCCAGGATGGACAAGAGAATATTCACAAAAGGAGAACACTACATATAAAATAACATTTCGTTCTCTTCTGCTGATGGTTTTAGACTTAGTCTTTGTGCATATAACGAAAACAAGGGAGCCTAGCAACATTTTTAAAATGCTTTTCATATCTTAGTGCACTGATTAAAATGACAGGCAAGGATTCAAATGCCAGCTCTACCAGTAACTGTTGCATAACTCTCTGTCAATTCAACTCTTTGTGCCTCAGTGCTCCAGCCTATGAAATGGGTATCATTCCAGTTTATATAGACCATGAGATTACTATGAGAATGGAATAAGGTCAGGTTTCTAAAGTAATCGGTGTGTAAATAATCCCTTATTACAATCTTGTATCATTATTAACACCCTGTGGTTTTGTTTCATTGCTTATCTCAGCGATGGTATGTCTCTGGAGCAGAGATTCTCAGCTGGGGGTGACCTTGCTCCCCACCCCCAGGGGACATTTGGCCATGAATGTCTGAAGAAATTTTAGGTTGTCACAAATGGAGGAAGGGTGTTACCCGCATCTAGTGAGTAGAATTTAGAGATGCTGAAACATCCCACAATGCCTCCACAACAACACTTAATACAGCCCCAAATGTCAATAGTGCAAGGTTGGGAAGCCCTGCTCTAGGAGTTCCTGGGCCTCTTTGTTACTGAATGCCTGTTGTATAAGTGTGTGACTTTGTGCTGTGTTCTCTACTCTACTCTTCTCTCTGCCCCTCCCCACATTGTCCTGGTCTATGAGCTTTTGGGTGGGGAGCAAGTTCTGGGTCACCTGACTCGTAGTCATGCCTGCAGAGTTCAGTCCAAGGCCTGCCCAGAGAAGCCCTCAGATATGCTCGTTTGGTGTTTTAAAACTGCCTTTTGGAACTGTACAGTAAAAGGCTAAATTTTCATGGTAGACAATGCACAGGGTCTATATACACTGGACCAATGCTCAGGACATATATCCTAACAGGGTGCAAGCGTGTTTGTGGTAAAGAAGGCAGAACACATGTTTTGAAGTTAGAACTCAGTTTGACTTTTGCCCTGAATTTACCACTAAGCCTGTCTTTCAAAAATTATAACAACACTGATAATAATGCATTTATTCTGGTATGCTGTAAAGGATTCACAAGATAGCATGAAGTTTGTAGTTTAAAAAATAGTTCCAGCAACTAGGACATCCCATGAATGTGTATGGTTCCTATTTCTCCACTTCCCTCTCTACCCACAGTCCTCGTGAAGTGGAATGCTGAACGTTTTACATGAAACTGCGATGTGCTAAATGGAATTTGATAAATGTTGACTATTATTATTACAGCCTCTTCATCTCAGTGCAAAGAACGCAGGAAAAGAAATAGTTCTCTCCCTTGAAGTTTTCACTACTCCGTCTTCTTCATTCATTGTTCCCGAGAGCAGTGGGAAGAGACAAACAAGAAAGCCAAAGAGAAGCATTTTCAAATATTTTTCTCATAGTCCAAAGCAGTGAGATGAAGTGAAAGCTTTACTTCAAAAGAAGACTTGGACATCCTTGTTTTTATCACCCTGTTGGTAGAAAAAGTCATTAATAACCTTTTCTTGTGTTTCTGAGCCAAGTTTCAAAATATTGAATTATCCCAGAAATATTTTTTTTTCCTTTTCATGTGACAAGGAAAAATAAATTGTGATGTTACTGTCACTGCCTACCCCTGTCCCTTTTTTAAAATTTATAGACGAAGTTGCTTAAACATTGAAAAGTGATATATGTCAAACATACAGGGAGGAAATGGGAGCTTTGGACTCTATAGGTGCACATACAGAATATAAGAATATTTCCTGTTTGTGTGTGTGTGTGTATGACACATACACACACAGAGAGAGAGAGAGAGAGAGAGAGAGACAGACAGACAGACAGACAGACACAGATAAATAGAGAGAAGTTAGGGTCAGAGATACAATTTAAAAGGCAACTCTGTTGACCCACTTGCCTCTACCTTAGCATGGACTTGGGCTAGACTGAGTTCTGTGTCCAAATCTGAGGAAAACATTGAGTAAAAAGAATGGGAGATTGTTTTTATTTCTGCAGAAGACTGGAGTTCATCACTGTTTCCTTATACACTGTTAATGGGAATGTCAATTAGTATAGCCACTACAAAAATCATTTTGGAGATTCCTCAAAAAATTGAAAGTGATTCATCTCTACCACTCCTAGGTAGCTATTTAAAAAAAATCAAAGATAGAATACTTTAAAGACACATGCACTGGCATGTTTAATAGCAACACATTCACAATAGATAAATTATGGAACCAGTCTAGATGTCTATCAACAGATAAATTTAAAAAAAAGGAGAATATATGGATGAAACTGGAGAATATACATTAAGTGAAATAAGCCATCCTTAGACAGTGTTGTATGTTTTCCCTCAAATATGGAAGAAAGAGAGAGAAAAGAAAAAGGGAAAAGGAAAAGGGGATTTCAAGAAAATAGAAGGTAGCCCATTGGGATAAAGAAAGAGGATCAAGGAGAGGGAGTAGGGGAAGGCAAGTGGAGGTACTAGAGAGTGAGATTGACCAAGTCATATTGTGTTCATGTACAAATATGCCACAGTGAAACACACTCTTCTATTCAATTAATATGCACCAATAAAATTTTTAAAAAGAAAACAATTTCTTTCCTTCTGGAACTTACACAGAATAAATAATAAACTTTAAAGCAAATAACATTAGCAAATAATTTATAAAGTATTAGTCAACTTTACACCACCATGACAAAATTCCTGAGGCAATCAATTTAAAAGGAGGAAAGGTTTCTTTTGGATCATGAATTCAAAGGTTTCAGCCTATGGTCACTTGGCCCCTTGCTTTGGATCAGTGGCAGCATAGTACCTCATGGCAGGAACACGTGGTGGAGGACACTGCTTACCTTATGTTGGCCAGGAAGCAAAGAGGGGAAGAGAAGGAGGCAGGAATTCAAAATTCCCTTTAAGGGCATACCCCCAAGGGCCTAACTCTCTTCTACTAGGCTCCACCTATTAAAATTTCCACCACCGCCCACTAGAGCCATAGGCTGGGGACTATCCTTTAATACAAAAGGATCCGAATCATGGTGAGTACAGTAAAAGGTGATAAATCCCATGAAAGAAACTCTGAGTAGGGTAAAGGGTAGCATAAGAACCTGGGGGTTACTTTACAAATTTATTTGGGTTGTCAGAACAGGAATGATTGAGATTGTGACATTTATACAAAGTCTTGAAGGAAATGAAGGAGGTCAGCCATCAAAATTTAGGGAAGAGTGATCAAGAAAAAGTGATTCATGCAAAGGCCCTGGGGTGGATTTGTTGCAAAAGAGGAAGGAGGCCCTTGTGACTGGAGCAGAGTGAGCATGGGGACATAGCAGGGAAAGCAGTGTAATAAGGACCTTGGTTTTTACTGAGGTGATAACTTAAGAGGGTTCTGAGTAAAAGAGCAACATAATCAAGTTTTCATTTTAATGAGATCACTTCAGTTGCTAAATTGAGGATTACCTGGGGTGGGGAAAAAATGGAATAGAAATTCTAGTTAGGAGGCTATTGCAATAATGCAAGTCACAGGTGAAGGTAACCTGGACCAAAATACACATGCTATTCAATGTGTGATAGGGTTATATCCTGATAAACACATTAGAAGTTGAAAATGCCTTTAGTATACTTAACCTACCAAACATCAAGCTTAGCAGCACTGCACACTGTCGAGCATGAATTTCTTCCCCTTTGTGGTTGCATGACTGACTGGGAGCTGCAGCTTGCTGCTACTGCCACCAAGCATTGCAAGCAAGCATCCTACCACAAGTAGCTAGTCTGGAAAAAGATCAGAATTCAATATTCCAAGCACAGTTTTTATTGGATGCATATTATTTTTGCATCATCATAAAGTAAAAAAATCTAAAGCGAACCATCATAAGTAGGGAGTCATCTGTAATATTGATAGAGGTTGTAAGAAGTAGTTAGATTCTGAAAGTACTTTGAAAGTATAGCAAATCAGATTTTCTTTTAGAAATCCAAGCCACAAGAGAAAGGGAAGATATTAAAATTATTGTAGGCCAAATGTGTTTAGAGGTGAGGGTAGAAATAAAAAATTGAGTTTAACTATCTGAAGATGTTGGAGATATTCATTAGGTCTATAGAGAGTCTGAGGGAGCATTCTAAAGTTTAGGGACGTGTCATGGGTGAGATCTATTTTAAGGTCTCTATTTGACCAATAGACAGTATCTTGAGTTCTAGGATCATCTTTGCTGTGATGTCTTCCCTGAGTGCTTCTTCCCACTGGTTTAAGTCTGAGGTAAGTAGCACTCCTCTGTGTCTTTCAAAGAACTGGCTTTTCTGTGTTATAAAAACAGAATGATAATATTCAGTTTAACCCATCTGTTGTGAGTTGAATTGTGTCCCTTCCCAAAATTCGTGTGTTGAAGTCCTAATCCCTAGTACTTGAGAATGTGACCTTACTTGGAAATAGGGTCATTACAAATACGTTTGGTTAAATGATGTCATTAGGGTTGGTCCTGATTCAATTTGTCTGTGTCCTTAGATGAAAGCAGAGATCAGGGTGATGAATCTGCAAGTCAAGGAAAACAAAAGATTGTGAATAAGCTACCAGAAACTAGGAGAAGGGTCTGGAACAAGGTCTCCCTTGTAGTTGTTGGAAGAAACCAAACATGCCAAAACTTGGATCTTGGATTTCCGGCCTCTAGAATTATGATATGATAAATTTCTGTTGTTTGAACCATCAGGTTTGTGGTACTTTGTTACTGAACCCCTAACAGAAAAATACAGGGTCAGATGATCAAAGACGATAACAGCATCCTGAGCTAGAAAGGAATAGGGACATGGAGCATCTTGGGGGTGATTGTGACTGAAGTTATATATGGGGGTGGTGAGTAGAATAAATGTATGATGAGCAAATGTCTTGTTACGTACATAAAAAAGTCTCTTGATAATAAAAATTTTTCTGAGGCAACCCTCAGAATAGGCACTAGTCTGTCTGGGTGTGGTACCAACCTCCAGTTTCCTCTGTATGGCCTGAGTTAATCTTCCCTGGTTGATAAAATTTCAAAGAAAGGATTCATGACAAATGAATTCTTTTTGGAGGATCCATCTGATGTAGGACAAAAGAGGCTGAATACCCCAGGAATTTTCAGGAAGTAGGTTTATTGACTACAGGTCCAGAGGAGCTTTTAACAAAAAAATTCTTTGGACCAGAGTCTGGAAATTCTTTGACCTTAATACCCAGTGGGAGGAGTGGTATGAAGGTTTACATGACAAGTGCTTTTTGTCCCATTTTTTAGATTAGTCAGAGGTTTTACAAGTCTTACTACAAGAGCAGAAGTAACATCAAGTCTGAGCCCAAACTTGGCTTTTGCAAGACAGAGCAATTTCGTCCTCACAAAAAATAGGAAGTCCTATTCCACATTAAGTTTTCTGCAGAAATTTTTGCTGACACTCTGTCATAAAGCTTTCTGACAAGAAAAGGAAATATGGTGGGAGTTTCTGCTTAATTATGGTAAGGGTCTTCTGAATGGGGTTTTAAGGGTCTTCTGGGTGGGGATCTCTGGTCTGCTTCACACCCTTAGGCAATAAGGGGAACTCAGAGAACACTACTGCTTATGCTGTGGTTTGCACAAGTATCCCCCAAAGTTCCCTATGATAAAGGCTTGATCCCAGGATGGTGCTATTGAGAGGTAAGGCCCTGTAGGAGGTTCTTAGGTCATTGGCATGTACCCCTGAAGGGTACAGTCTTTTTCTACCGCTCTCTTCTGCTTCCTCACTCATGGTTTGAATCAATCCCTTCACCATGTTCTTCTACCATGATGTGCTGCTTCACCAGACGCCCACAGTGAAGGAGTCATTTAATCTTGAATTGAAACCTCCAGAACCATGAGCCAGAATAACTTGTTAGAAGTTAATTGTCTCAAGTATTTTGTTATAGTGGTAGAAAATTGATTAACACAGTTTGTATTTGCTGTTACCCAAGTCCTCTAGATAATTCAAGGTAGATGCTTATTAAGTGGTTTTAGAATAAATAATAGTTTGGATAAATATATAATAGTTTAGAATAAATAATAATAATTTAGAATAAAAATAGTTTATTCTAATAGTTTTAGAATACATAATAGTTTGCATTCAATGAAGATAATAATGTTTTATTTGGAAACAAAGGGAAGATTCCACTCCCTAATGGGCTCCATATTTGGATTGGTGCAGAACAGAGAGAAGAAAACAACAAAAGATAGGGTGGGAGAAGTGAGATCAAGAGTTTAGTAGAAGTAATAATAAGATGAAATAGACCATGGTTTCCTTATCTCTGAAAAAAAATTGATAACTCAAATTGAGATTCAGTGATGATATAGTGATTATGAAAACCTCTTTGAAGTCCAGTGAAGAAAACAAGGAATTGTTCTGGCTGTTGATTTCCTTAAAAAAAATTCATGAGGAAAATTCGAATCTATGAAAAACTTAGTCATGAAAGTAAACTTGATTGTGGTCACCACTGAACCCTAAAAGGGTGCCATAATTTGTATCAGAAGGAAATTAAATCTCTTACTGTTGCTTTTAATACACCTAGAGAAAAATGAGAAAAAGAGACAAATAGAAAAAAGAAAATTTAAAGGACTTATAAATTCTTCACTGCTAGATATAAACTGGAGAGTTATTTACTAAAAAGAACATACTCATGAGACTCTAAGACAGGACATGTTAAGATGGAGACAGGGAAGGAGTGAAAGATGAATTGCTCTATAAATACTGTTTGTGGGATTGTATTTGGGTTGATAATGAAAGGAGAAAGGAACAAATAAATGAACTTGACCAGGTGAGAATCTTGGGGCGGACCAGGGCTCAACAATCACCATAGTAAAAAGATGGTATTTATGTAAAGAAGAAATAAGATATTCCTGATGGTTGGGTTACCAAGGAACATTTAGCTATTTCCATTCAATTTTCCTCTGATAAGTAAAACTTGTAAAAGTTAAGGTCTATATTATTTGTTAGTAGAAAATGAATGTCTTATGAGACCTTGGTCAATTTTTGTAAAACCAATAAACCTTGGTTTCATTAGCTTAAAAAAAAAAAAAAAAGAAAATGAATGTCTTCTATCATCAGTCTCCCACTCCCAACTTCTAAAAGATAAGCATCACATTGGTGTATATTTTAGCAACAATTATATTCTATATATAAATTTCTGTATGTTGTTAGGTTCATTTTTTTGTGGGACTTTAAATACAATAATGGTTGGTATTCAATTTTGAGTCATTAATATTACTCCAAAATTTAGGGAAATCTTTTATATATACTCGAGTGATTGCTTTCTTTGGAAACAAAGAACCTCCTCCCTATCCTGCTCCATATAGATTTAAACCATGATTTTCTTATCTCAGAAGACTGACAATTAAAAAAAAATATCAAAGGAGACAGTCCTTCAGCTGACATTTTCTGTCCTTCACTTAGGGTCATGAAAGATGGACAAGATTGAGATGAAAAGAAAATGTGCAATTTCTAAGAAAGACTGTAATGGCATGACAAAATTTCTAGCAGGAACTGAATTAAATCTTTTATAAGACCAGCACATGCTATCAAAACCATCTTTCCTGACTTCTTCTCTTTAAAGCAATACTTCTCAATCTTGGCGCTACTGAAATTTGGGGCCAGATGATTCTTAAAAGTTGGAGGCTATCCTGTGCATTTGAGGATGTTTTGAAAATTCCCTGGTGTCAATTCACTAAATACCAATAGCAT
This sequence comes from Sciurus carolinensis, assembly GCF_902686445.1. NCBI lineage: Eukaryota > Metazoa > Chordata > Mammalia > Rodentia > Sciuridae > Sciurus > Sciurus carolinensis. Next base: position 73,851,214 of record NC_062226.1, read on the forward strand.
TACCCATTTGGTTGTGGCAACCAAAAATGCCTTCAGACATTATCAATTTCTCAACCAGGACAATTGAGACTCTTGCCTTAGCAATAGGGATTTGAGAGAAGAGGACATTCCACTGGTACACTGAGGACTACTCAACATTAACATTTACCTATGTTGAGAGGATAGGCAGAAATCAGGAGAAGGTCATGTGCTTCTCTGTGCCTTATTAGCTCTGTTAAGCTGCTGCTCTGTGCTCTCTTCCTCTCTCCCTCCCCCCCCCTCTCATTTCTCTTTCTCTCTCTCTCTCTCTCTCTCTCTCTCTGTCTCTTTCTGTCTCTCTCTCTCTCTCTCTCTCTCTCTCTCTCTCTCTCTCTCTCTCTCTCTTTCCTTAACCCTTCCATTGGGCCTATTCTTTGAAATGAATGGGGGATTTAAAAATCTCATAATCTGTTGATAGATGTGAGAAATGTCTGCTAACTACATTTACTGAATGTTGTTAGCAAGGTAGAAATTAGTGACACTGAAGGTTTTTCAGAATATAACATATGGAGCACACCTGAGGAACTCAGGGATTCCTAGGCAGACATAAGACTCATAAAGCCTTCTGGGAAATACTTTTTTGGAAGTCTTGGAGGCCCAGATCTGGTCCCTGAGAACCAGAATTAAGACATTCACAGAAAAGAGGGAAGATCTATATTATTCGGCCTTGTTTGGAGAAGGTTCAGAGATGTCTTCTCATGATTAGATTCATCTGTGCATAGTATAATAATCCTCTACTTAATGAAGAAAAATGGATTGAAGACAAATCCATGGTTCTGACTTGAGATGAAGGGTTGGTCTGTGAAGGATCCTGAAGAATGCTGAGTCATACCATTGGGTTAGGCATACTCTATGGGGCAGCTGGCCTAGTGTAGAAGTGTTCAAATTTTTTTGTAACCTCTTTTCAACTAAAAACCTGTTGTTAAATGACAATGTGTAAACAAATAAAGAAGGAGTTGTTCTGGTTGGAGCTGGAGGGAGGGAGAGAGGCTCGCCTCAGCAGGGCATACATGGCTTGCCTGGCTTTACAACCAACCCTGCTCTGCTCCATCCAGAGGGGCACGTGAGGCAATTGGTACAAACTAAGACAAGAGCACTAAAAAAAAAAAAAATGTTACTTTATATGTGTAGGCTTCCATCCTGCTGAGTCCAAGGGTGAAAATCTTTTAGAATATCAAAATTGAGTTGAAAGAACCATCACGCTAAAAGGGAAAGTATACTAATAACTCACCTACTATCTTCTGGGTCACTGTGGCCTGAGCTATCACTTTAGTGTGACCCATATTAAACAGGTTGTTGGTGCTGGTGATCATGCAGTGGAGAAGGAACTGAGCCACCAAGTACCAGCAGTAGGCTCGTATGGTTACAGGTTGCCTCATAAAGGCTAAGGAAGAATATGAGCCCAGGCATTTGAGGATGAATCTGATGGCTGAACTCATCTGTCATGGTGTCCCCCATACAAGAAGAAAATGAGGAAAGAGATTATGGGGTGTTTTCTTAGTATAGGACACTTTGTGAGTTGCCACAAATCAGGGTTGGAAGGGCACAAGAAATCCATGGGAACAGGTGCCAAATACTTCTTTTTTACCATGGATATTGATGTCAGGTGCTTCTGGAATCTTTCCAGCAAAAGTAGGTCCCTTTATGGTGAAACCCAAGTTCACTATCATTACTCAATGATTACAAACCCAGGAAAGCCACTTTCCCCAGTGGTGTGAAAGGCTGTATTAGTTCAGGTTTGTTATAAGATGTAGCCTTTAATGTCTGCAATGAGAAAAAAGTTCATGGATATGAAGCCTTCAAGACTCTAGCCCCTTCCATGAGGAAAGTGCTTCATGTTCTGCAGACTGATCAATATGGATAAAGGAGTGAGTTTGATCAGAAATGAATAGAACAAAAATACCCAGACAGACAAATTCAGGGATGTTAGTAAGTCTTCTCTGTATAGGAAGAAAGGAACAAGCAGGGATTGACACAGACTTTCATTTTATGATTAAGATTTTGAATTTCTTTCCTTTACAACAAGACAGTCAGTTTGGGGCATGCATGATTAGAGTTGACTTTACAAGTAAGTTAGAAGCAGCATACAGGTAGTGGGTATATTAGCCATCGCCTTGCTCCATTTCTCTGATGAAGTCCAGAATACTTTACCCCAAAATTTGACACCCTGGCAGATTAAATACTTTAAGATGAAGAAATCAGAGGAACTGTACATTCAAGAAGGTATCTCTGAGCTTCCCTGCCCTTTTCTCTTGATGCAGGTGATAAGATCCTCATATGGGAGAAACCATTCCTATGTGTGGAAGAAAAGAACATTCTTAGTTCCTAGACCAGAAACACTAAGAGGAATGTGACTAACAGATTTTTTTCCCCCAGTTAATTACCCTTGGCTTCCACTTCTTTCTTTTCTCCCTTTTTCACACTTGTTTATTCTTTATCAAACCTACTATTAAGACACCCAGTTTTAACTATTTCTTAGTCTCCATTTACTAATGAAAACCCCTAAGACACATGACACTTCAATAAAATTAGTTGATTTTTCTCTTGTCAATCTGTCTCTTGCTACTGGGGCCCAAGATAATGAACCTAAGGTGGCAGAAGGAAAAGATCCGTTTCTTTCCCTGCATTTCCTCAAGAGTAACCCAATTGTTCAATAGCTACTCTTAACTATTTATACTGCTTTCTGTTTCTTACTAGGTTTTATTCCCAGTCAAAATATTATATACCTGTCTATTCCCTTATCTCCACCACACTCATTTGAGCATGCTCTGTAAGAGCATGAAGTTTTCCAGTTTTCTTCTTTACTGTGTCTCCTGTACTTAGAACAGTGACAGGCATGTGCCTTGTGATGTGTTCTGTGCATTTTATATGATCCTGTTGAACTTCCTTAGGCTATGTGTTGGGTACCATCGTTATCCCCACATTATATGTGTCAACCTTGGACTTAAATAACTTGATCCAGAAGGCACGATGAAAACTGGTAGAACCAGGATTTGTACTGAAGGCTACTTTCCCATCTTTAAAGTTCCAATTGAAATGTTACCAATCTCTTATTAAGGAAAATTTCCAGTGCTGTTTTGCCAGTTGGTTTCATTCAGTTGTTCTGTTATAAAACTACTAGTGGTTACAGTATCTGGAGATCAGGGTGTGGTAGTGTGGGTCCAGAGCCCTCATTACTTAGAGGGCTGGACACAAATTCTATTGAATATAGTCCCTCTGGGTGTGGAGGTTTGACTAAGGGTGGGATAACCAGAAGAACACTCAGAAATCAGGAAAACAATGAGAAAAGAAAGCAGAGTAAATAAATGAATGAATAAACACACCCATGAATGAATAAAGGCATGAATTAGTTGGTAGAGTAAAGGTACACAAGGGCAGAAATAATACTTTATGTCATCTTTAGTAACCTGGCTTCTTGTTCATGTTTTGAAGAAAGGAGAAAAAAGTTCAAAGATATTTTCCCAATTCTCTATGTTTATTTTGACCATGTATTATCTGGTACAGATAGAACAGAATCAGACCTACCTATCTATCTATACCTACCTACCTACCTATATGTATCTATATTATATATATTTGTATAATATGATGAATATATGTATATTATACATGTGTGCATGATATATGATATATAAATGTTTTAACAGGTGTTGGAGGAGGTCTTGTGCAAACTCTGAAATCTGGTGAAGGGAACTCCCTTTGAAGTTGCTTCTGGTTTGAATGTCAGTTTCCCAACTTATGCAGTTAGTGAACTTGAAGGAATGATTTGTCTTTCTTGAACTTCAATTTCCTTTATTATATGAGAGATTCTTCACTCCCTTGTAATGTTACCAAAATAATTAGAATTTTATAGACTATGTACTTACACATGTACACACACACACACACACAGCATAGTGCCATGCCTATGTGTTAATAAACATAGTTGTCATTCACTATGAAAAAGGAACAAATGAAGGATATATATAGATATAGGTATCCCTTTAGAATTGTCAGCATTAATGTGGGTAAATAATTTTCAATTTTCAGGGAAACAGCTTATCTTCCTCTTTCACTTATATTCTGATAAGGCAGTTTTCCAACATCCTGTATTTTCTTATTAAAGAGGACCATTTATGCCTTCTTCCACTACCCTCTCTCGTCTTGGGTTTTTTATACTGTCTTTTTGTGATTACTGTCCACACAGGATGTTAATTTTAATACCTTTCCTAGATTGCTTTGGAGGATAGACTTATTATTTTATGTGTAGATACTGGACACGAAGCTGGTTATTCACGGATTTATGTATTGTATTTGGTGTCAAGGTATTAGAAACACATAAATCTCTCTTTTCATTTCCACAGCTTTTAAAAATTGTTGCATTATAGTTGCACATATTGATGGGATTTGTTATTACATATTCATACATGCATACAATATAATAGTATAATTTGGTCACTATCACTCCCTAGTACTTCCCCATCCCTCCCATCCTCCCACCCCCTGGTCCCTTTCTTCTACTCATTCCCCTTTTCATGTGGAAATGAGTAGAAGATCCCTTTCATGAGACCCCTGTTCCCCCACCTTTCTTTTCCCTTTTCTTCTGTAGCACGCACATATGAGAGATCTGAGTTTGGCTTATTTCACTTAACACAATGGTCTCTAGTTCCATCCATTTTCCTGCAAATGACACAATTTCTTCTTTATGACTGAATAAAAAATCCATTGTGCATATATACCACATTTTATTTACCCATTCATTTGTTGCTGGACGCATAGTTTGTTTCCATGGTTTGGCTATTGTGAACTGTACTGCTATAAACATGGATATGCATGCATCATTGTAGTATAATGATTTTCATTTTTTAGGATGAATGTCGAGGAGTGTCATAGCCGGATCACATGGGGAAACATATATCTCTCTTGAGTTAACTGTAGATACTATACATCATGAGGAGTCAAGTGCTCACAATAAGAAGTGAACACCAAATGAACCCTAAATTAGAGTCACTGAAAGATTTCTTCTAATTCTTTTGATAATTATATCTGTATTTTGTAGGATGTTGTCACTATGGTAATGCGAGGATTGAAAAATAATATACAGAAAAAATGGCTGAGCTTATATAATATTTAGCAAACTATACTCCTCTGATCTGGTTTTTAAATATCATGCATTTTCCTGCAATGGTAGCAAAGGTTACATACCTGATAGATTTCTTAAGTTTCTATAAGGCAGATTGTATATGTAGTGCATTTCTTCTGGGCTGGTACAAGCTATTGTGTCTCTTTCCCTTCTCTCCCTATCCCCTGGCAGTTCCTACCTTGAAGGCCACATATTGCATTTGACACAGCTATAAGATGCAGGAAAGCTGCAATATTCACTTGAGATTTTATGTCAAAGAGAAGCAAATTTTCACTGTGCAAACCACCAAAATTTAGAGGTTTTTCTTTGATGCCAGCACAATATATTCTTTCCTGACTAGTTCAACTAATTTGGGGAGATTAGAGAAATGCTCAAGAGGCAAAAATCTGCAGAAGAAAAGGGGGTGCCCAAAGAAATGCAGTGTAATGTTATCCTTGAGAGATTGACCTGATTTTGAGTCTGTATGTAATGCCACTGAACCTGCTCTCTCATCCATAATATGGGAATAAAAATAGTATGTACTTCAGAAGTGTGGTAGGAATCAATGAGATAATTAATGTAAATTCATGTAAAATCAAAGTGTTTTACATAATTCCTGACATATAATAAGCACTTAATAAAAGTTTGATAGCATCTTTAGATTTAGAAATATAAAAACAGAGATACTCATCTCGTCTTGCTCAGGATGTCAGTTAAAGTCATTTGGTCCAATCTACAAAGTTCTTAGCTTTTATGGCCCATAAGTGGATTTCAGAAGTGAGTAACTCCCATGAAATTATGTGCAAAATTGTACTTCCAAAGTTGCACAGGAAGAGTGTTGTGCCAATGTTTTCTTTGGACTTCATGTTAGTTTCTAGGTCTACCATAATAGAGTCAAAAAGGACAGTTTCAGATGCTGGAAGTCAATGATCAAGGTGTCTGCAGGTTTGTTTTTTTCAGAAGCCTTTCTCCAAGGCTTATAGATGGTTATTTTCTGCTCAGTCCTCCGAAGGTCTTTCCTCTGTGTGTACACCTTTTTTTTTTTTTTTTTGTCCTATTCTCTTCTAATAAGGGAACCAATTGTATTGAATTAGGACTCACCCTCATTTTATCTCAATACTTTTTTAAAGACCTAATCTCTGTGAATTTGGGGAGGTTGGACACAATCCGGCCCTTAGCAGACTATGAGAGTTGTCAGAGTAGCTATCCTTTCTGTTACTAGAAAGACTTAAATTACAGATGTCTGTGGTAGAGATACCTTTCCAGGCATACGAAATAAATATTTGTTTGGGTGAGGGCATGGATGGTATAAGAAACCAACACTGAAGGACCCCAAAGAACCCATGGAAACGTCCACAAAAGAAAGCCAAAGTGCAGAAGGCCAGACCACAACAACACCAATCAAATAAAAATTGTTGTGCCATGACTCTTCTTTCTCCACCCAATCCAACTTGCAACTCGGATTTGAAAAGTGAAAAATCAGTTTTGCCAGTGGGACAGATGCAAAGGCATGTGCTGGGGAAAAAAATAAGAAGAAAAGGCCTATTTTCACTCTTACAGTCTATGTTTTTACCTTATATAGTTCTGGTTCTATGACAAATTGTGTTTTCACACTGGGTCAGAAGAGAACTTCTCCCACTAGATACAGTCATTTCCCATAGGTAACAAATCTGCCAATGCCTTGGATCCTTATATAAAAAAAATATAGTACTGGCATAAAACTTGCAAACATAGCCTTGTATACTTTAAATCATCTCTAGATTACTTATGATCATTGTTGAATTGTACTGTTTAGGTGATAACAAGAAAAATGTATGTGTTTAGTACAGATGCATTTTTTATTTCTCAATGTTTTCAATTCATAGTTGTTCAGATTCATGGAGGTAGAACCCATGAACATGAAGAACTGACATAGGAGACAGAAATAAAGTCATATACTATTTAGATAATTTAAGTCTTATTGATTTTCTATGTTAGATCCATTACATTTCCAGAAACTCTCTTGGGTAGTGTTTCTGATTGGCTTAGCTGGGCCATGTGCCTAACTAACCGTATACCAATTATCAAGCCCAGAGAGGAAAGAATTCTGAACAGATCTGGATTACATACCCATCCCTGAAGTTAGAGGAGAGTTCTGACTTTCCCAAACCATATGGACTGAGAACAGAAAAGCTGGCTCTTCAAACACAGGTTAATCTGACAAAACAACCAATTACCAATAATATGTGCCAGGATTGCTCTGGTCACTTCCAACCTGGAGCGGCAAATATTTTATGTTTAGGAAAGTGACAAGTGTTGTGATACCAGGAAAGTCTCAGTCCACAAATCAGTAATCCTGGATCCTAGCCATGACAGTAGCCATCCCACGTAACCTCTCAGAGCCTCAATATCTACATAAAGATAGGGCCAAAATGTACACTAAATTCCTTCCCATTTATAACACAATGGCTAGCACAGAAAGCCTTTGTATGCTTCTAGAGGAAGGAGTTTAACATCAGAGTCGTTTTGTTCTGACTTCCTCCTTAAATCTATGGCAAACAACCTGTCATAACCAAAAGCTCTGGAAAGTTAATTGAAATGAAGGTGATTTATAGAAATGTAATTTCAGAGCTTTTCTTTTACCTGCTGGGTATAATCATGTCACAGCTGCCTACATGATTTTGCTTCTAAAAATGCTTCTACATGAGGAAAGGATCAGGCGGGACTTTCATAAACCCAGCAAAACCTCTCTTTCTTTAAATTGCACCAGCTGTGGGAAAATCATACCTAGTTCCCCGCCCTCCAGAATGTGACTCAAATGATTGGGGAAAATAACATTGGTAATAATACAACTAGTTAAAGCAACTATGAAGAGAATAATCTACAATCCCTTAATATTCTCTGCATAGCCATTTTCTGCCTATTCTTGCAAAATGAGATCATAGGATGCATGACAACCTAATAGCACTTCATGCCAATAAAGTCAGGACTGTCTTTTTGTTTGATGTTGTTTGGAACATGCAATTATTCCACAGGCAGCTTGTAACTAAACATTTTCGTCTGTCCACAGTCCTTTCTGCCTGGGGGTACAATGTGACAGACTTCTGGTTTTCAGTTGTATTCAAAGGTCCCCAGATCCTCAAGTCTGCTGCTTTTACCATCAGTATGCTCAAAGTCAGAAATCTTGTTTTTGGGAGGCTCTGTGGCTCTTTAATGGTGATTATTTTGCTTCCAGTATTTGTCTGGATGATAGATCCAGTATTGTCTATAGTGGTCCACCTGATTCCCTATTCATATTTTTTTTTTTTTTAGCACTGGGGATTGAATTCAGGGGCACTCAACTGAGCCACCTCCCCAACATTTGCCATCCTCCTGTCTCAGCATCCCGAGCTGCTGTGATTACAGGCATGCACCACTGTGTGTGGCTCTTATGTTCTTTTGACATTTTTGTCCATTTGTTAGGTAGAAAAGAATTTGGGATCAGATTCTCAGGCTGCATGCAGGGAGTGCTCTGAGTGATGTACACGCTGTACTCCCCCTTCTACTCCTTCCATTCTTGGGTTATCTCTAACCCACCCTGTTCCACGCTCTGCTTAGTACTGAAATTGTAACAGAGTAAATCAGCATTAGGAAGTCAAACCATGGACTTTTTTTTTTTTTTTCCTAACTATGAACTTCTGAATGGAAAACAGAATACATGAAAATACAGTACTCTTTGGAAATGATGTTACATGGTCATCATTACAGAAGCAGTGAGCTTGCAGCCTTCCTTTGAAATGTCACCCTTGCTTTGTCCTGAAGCAGTACCTTCTTTCTTCCTTTACTGCAGCCTCCCATCCTCCTCTTCTTCCACATGAAGCACTGTTCTTTGCTATAGATACTTCTCTGGTACACTTTCATTTTAAAATTTAATTGAGAAATGTGAGGGCACTGGCTAGTAGCCTGGAATAATAAATCAGATTTCAGCCTAATCTTTATACTATCATTTCATTCCTGTGTACAAGTCAGTCTCTTAGGAGCATTCTCATTCATCCAATGGAATAACAAGACTGTCCCAGGTCAACCTGAACTGCTGCAAGTTTCAAATGTAAGAAAGAGTGTCATTCAGAGTGCAACAATAATGTTAGCTATAATGAATGATTGGCAGCTGATGGAGCAGCAAACTTTTATGACTTGTCTACTATGGATGAATTAGCCATATGCTGAGTTAGTTACTTACATTGGCTAAATACGTACATGGAGATAAATTCTTATAACCCTTTGAAGTCTTCACTGTTGTACCATTATCTCACTGATGAGATGAAGAAAGGGAAACCTACAGTTGCTATTTTACCCAAGTAGTGCCAGTTGTTCATAACAGGGTAAGAGTCTGCCTGCAGAAGACATGTTTGGGTAACCCTAAGATGGCGGCTGGCGTTGAGCCAAGAGGTGGCGCATAGTTAGTGTTAACATGGCGTGACCTACTTTTGCCTGATTAGTTAATGTCTCCTCTGCGCTAGTGGTCAACAGATATTCCTCATTCTTTCTTGATTGGTACTGAGGGGCGTGCCTCAATTGTGCTAATCCTAAGCTGATTGGCTGCCTTAGGTATATAAGACACGCACCTATAGGAAGCACCTCCGATAAGCACATATAAGCAGCACCTCAGGTTGCAGATCGCAGAACGAAGGATAAGCCACACCTCTAGATCACTGGGTGGGGGATAAGCAGCACTTCTGATAGATAGCTGGTCGGAGGACTAAGCAGACACCTTTAGGTTGCGGGTTGATGATGGCAGATTGCAGAATGCAGGTTGCAGCTCGCAGAATGAAGATCGCAGGATGCAGGACACACCTCTAAGGAGAAGCAGTAGAACTCTAAGAAGAAGTAGCATCTCTGAAAGTGTAGTCTCTCCGATAAGCAAAGATTCTCCTTTAAGCAAAGCCTTTTCTTCCTCTCTCTCTCTTTTTCTAAAACTTTATAAGCTATAAGCTAGGGAACAAGCAAACAAGCAAGAAAGCAGCCCACTAAAAGAAAGATAGTAGAAGTAGTTCGTTTCCAGTCCACGTCCGATAAATACCCGCGCAATTGTTGCTGCAGGCGGTAACAATATCCGCGTGACTTTTGCTGCGGACAGCAACACCTACCTGTGCATCAAGTTTGGGTGGGGCCACAGTTAGCTCTCCAATGCAGCATCCCTAAGGCATTTCTTTTAATGATCAACTTGCCTACCTATGTTGAGAGGGTGTATGTAAGATCTACATAGAGTATTCCTGTCCACCTGTAGCCTGTGAAATGATGAGAAAAATAAGTCACATATCCAACGGATCTGTTTTGCTCTTCCTTAGCTGTTATTCCCTGATGATTGGCAGCCATACATTTACCTTATCCCTGGGATTAGAGGTTGGAAGGAGTCAATGGCAAAAGTCATCTATGTTTGACATGTAAAATATCTTATTGAAGTGTAACCAAGAACTTGGAGAAGAAACCAGGATATAAGATATATAAATTTATTCTATAATTTTTATTTGAATACCTAATAAGTGCTAAGTCTCATGTCTCATGTTGTCAGTTTTAGTCCAGCATGTGAGGCAGGCAGGTAAATGGAGCAATAAAATCTAGGTGAGAAATACACTGAGTGAGCTATGGACGTGTAAGAGAGCCAACCATCAGAAAGAAGGTCGAGAAAACAGGGTGGTAGGGGAGTCTTTAGGACCAAGGTCACTGCTGAATTGAGCCTAAAAGAAGCAACATTAACGTTACGACTACCATTAAATACATTACTTTCTCCCTTTTTATCTGTGCTTGCAATCACCTTAGTACTTCTCCAAACTCTGCACTGATTTTTCTCCCTTAGTCGTAATTTAACTATAAGAAAACTCTTAAATCTAAGGACCTTCTTTGGTTCCCTTTTCCTCCAGACTTGATCTGCTTAAAAACTCGCATTACACTGACTGTTGAATAAGCCCAGAATAAAATCCCTTTGAAAATCAGCAGAGAATAGCTTAAAGGATTTGAAATGTTCAGAAACACCATAAATGTTTCAGTGGTATGGACTTTCCAAACTGCAAGAGAGATGCACAAGGAGTTGGAAGTGACTGCTCACATTGCAGAGTAATACTTGGGTCTGTTTTTGGCTGGTAGAGCTAATGCATACAACAAATGACAGCTTCCCCCCATAGCCCCTTTGTGGAAATGGGCACTAAAGAGACAGGAAAAGTCTTCTCCAGTGGTTCTGTTTTTTAAGGATTTATCTTCCTTCAAGGCTGCTGGCTATGAATCTTTTTGCCTGCAGAAGACAGTAAGAATAGAACAGACTTATCTGGGACAACTGAATTTAAACATAAAGAAGAGGAGAAAAATAAAATGTTTGAAATCTGAAAAATCAAAATGACTTTTCATGAAACATTAATGCAAAACAACAAAATTAAGTTTTGCTGATAATATTCTATGGTTTGATTGCTCCATTGGGCCTGATGGCCAGTATGAAATTTGTCAGAATTTAAAAAAAAAAAAATGAAGTTACTTATCCCAAACACTAACTAAATAGATAAATCAAAAATCATAAATAATGTAGGACCGACATATATGTGCTTATGATAAAAACTATCACAAAGACTCTCTGAAGGATATTTGCATATTTAGACCGATTATCTTCTAAAAATTTTATTAACTTGTTCAAGTTCATGAGGACTGCTTTCAAGGACTTTCCAAACTGCAACATGCTACATGAGTTACAAGGAGGTTAGCCAGATATGCTGGAACACTGTCTTCATATAGGCATTAACTTTCTATTATAAACCACTAAACTACTGTTTTGTTTCAAAAAAAAAAAAAATTACCTGTGTGTCTCCTTTTGACCTTGAAAAGTTTCCCATTGTGTCAACCTCTCTAGATATGCCTCTGGTCCTCCCTAGCCTCTATTATAACCTGAATTATAATCCTTCTGTTTATTCCTAAATAAACTCATTTTCTTTGAAGAATCTGTTTTTATGGTTCAATGTTTAAGAATGGGAAAGATTATGTAGTGAGTCTACCTGGCTTTGAATCTCCAAGATACAACTTATTAGTTGTGTGACTTTGTCAGGTTAGATAAATTTTCCGAGTCACAGTTTTCTTGCCTATCAAATGGAGAATGTACCAGTCTTCCATGGCCATGAGAGAAGAAAATGAAATAATGCACTCAGTATACATAGAATAATGCTTGTCATGTGCTCATGTGGGTCATGGAAGCTTCTGTTCTGGATTTCCAGAGTGACTGTGACTTCTGCTCTATAGCAAAGGGACCTGGAGTGCTCTGAGTGCTGGGGTGGTCTTAGCCCAGTTCACCAGCGGGATGAGTGGAGACAGAGCCAGGTTCTTGTGGGAAAACCTACTTTTGTCTGGCTGAAAATGTTGACGTGGACCAGTCTGTTTGGCAGGGTAAGAATCCCTATGTCAAAAGGCCCCTGGGGAGAAGCCACATGCTTTCTGCCTCAGGCTTTTTTTAGAAACACACAGGGTGATAATCTCCAGATCCATCTGTGCTGGTAAGAACACAAGGCACACTCTCTGTCTGACATGGGCCCTGCACCATGTCATCCATTCAAGGCTTCATCATTTCATTTCTAACATGGATGCTGGAAGAACTCTCTTCTGTTTTTTCATTTCTAGCTCAAAACTTCAGAGGAGATCCATTACACCTCCAGAAGAAATGGAGCCTTCCATGTTTTGCCAACAGACTCTCCTCCTGCCGGCCTGCCTCTGCATTGGCATTCTGTATTGTACTTGGCTAGGCATGGTAAGGCATTTCAACTCTATCCAGAAGTTATTAAAGAAAAAAAAAATGAAACTGCTTTCTAAAGATATCTGTTTTTGAACCCGCAAGACAATTTACATTGCAAGTAGTAAAAGACAATCATGTGGCTTTATATTATGGTTTGAAATATACGACAACTTGAATGAATCTCTAGGGAATTATGCTGAGCAGGAAAACAAAACAAAACCCCACCAATCCTGAAAGGTTATATACTGTATCACTGATTCTTAAAAATGACAAAATTAGAAATTGAGGACAATCATCAAAGGTTAATGGGGTAGTAGCGTGAGAGAGATGAGTGTGGCAATAAAGAGCAACATCAAGGAATCCACGTGATGCTAGAAATGTTCTTATCTTGGCTGTAAGGACATTACCATTCTGTTGATATTCTACTAGAGTTTTGCACAAAGCTTCCTTTCAGGGAACTGGGTAAAATGTATATAGGATCATTTTTAAATTATTTCTAATCACTACATATCAATCTGTAATTGTCTAAAAGTAAAAATTTAGTAAAAGATCAACCTTAATAAATTTATCACTAATTTCAAGATTCCTCTGTATCTGATTAAGTAAGTTTTTATGGTTTAACACTGAATTCAAGATTTCCATGATCTTACCCCAAACTGCCTGTTTGGTCTTGTATTCCAACCAAATAGAACCTTCATCACCTAAACTTGGTGCTTTCCCACTTTTACTCCTCGTCTGCAGGTGGCAACATTCTTCCTGCTTCACTTGCACATGTTCAGGTCCTTCTTGACATTAAAGGCTAGGCCAATGCTGACCAGTGCATTAAAATCACTCCAGTTCATTTTCCTCCTCCAAACACTTACAAATTTTTGTTACTATCAAACTTATTACACTCTGCACGTTCTTTTATTTCTACAAATTTCGTATGTACTTCTCGCCTTGTGAGAAGATTTAGGCATTCTGAGAGCAGTACCTTTTATTTCTATGTGAAGCGATTTCCCACTGAACAACATCTCCTACAATTATGCTTGTGCATAATGAGGACTTGATACTCATTATTTCTTTTGTGGTCCTCAGTATTCTGTCCACAGTGTTTTGACTCTTCACTGATTATGAAATAAATATAGTGGATTTTTATTTTTTTAACTAAATTACCAAGACATGGCTTTGTAAATGATCAAAGCTAATTTGCATTATTGAGGGTTTAGATTAGCTATAATTTAAGTTTTTAAGATTTTAGCAAAATAAATAAATCCAAAGAAATAAAATATCTAAAAATGAAATACAAAAATGGGAATTAGATCATTTTCCTTTTTTTTTTGAAAAAGTGACTAAAATATAGCAAATAAAATATATACTAATAAAATGCAATAATGAATGTTATATATTTAATCAAATATAAATGAAATATCTGCAGTGTCACATGGGACAAAGGCAAACAGCACAGAACTGAGTTGGGAAACAAAGGGTGTTAACCAGACTCTGCCACTGATAATTTAGTAATCATTCAAGTGTCTCTTGACTTCTCTATGCCTCTGCAAAATGAAGTTACTGGACTAGAAGAACATCAGGTTCTTTTTAAGCTCTGACATTTTGTAGTTACAGGGTGACTGCACAGTGGGCACAAACGCTAAGCCATGTGCCTTTCAGTCCTCTAATCCTCCCCATTGAATTTTCGTGGGCCGGGTCTCTGAATCAATCAGCGGGTGACCAGCACCATTGTGGGCTCCTGTGCTGCATTTGAAACTGGCCTCTTCTGTTTGGTGTTCATTTAGTCCTGCTGTCTCTGACTATTAGCTTAAAGATTAATTGTGATGACTGGTAACTTAGGTGAAAGGCAGTTGGTTTCATTTAATTACAACAAACTCTCTACTTTGGTATTATAGGTATTTGAATCTCTAATCTCAAGTTTAAGCCAAGTTTTTGGCTCCCATTCTTGTCCGCCCTGTTCTTCCTTTGATAGCAAATTTTAACCTTTATCTGAAGAGAATGACTAAACAAAAAATATGTAAAAAATGGCAAAACAATGTAATTACGATGTGGATCTGACATTAGCTTAACAAGTAAAAGGAAAAATGAGAAAAAGAGAATACAGGAAGAAGATACAAAAGCAAGGTCGAGAGGAAGACCTTCAGATTCTTGTCTGAAGGAAATTCACAAAATTATGTTATGTGAATATATAAATATGTAGCAAAAATTCCACTATTATGTATAATTATACTGCACCAATAAAAATAAATATTCTTTTCTGTTTTATCATGAAGGATAGTAGTTGATAATTCACATTAAAATGAAGCATTTTTCTTTGAAACCACCAGCCCCCTTTGGCTGATTATTGTTAGCTCACTACCTTTGAGTTTGGTGTGTTTCCTGTTTCCCTCCCACATTAAGACAGTGTAACCAACCTGGCTAAATACTAAGTGTGCTTACAAGTTGTATCCCTATTGTCAAGACATAGCAAGACAAAAGGAAACCATGATATTGCAAAGCATGGTTCAGTGTTAACTTTCGGATCACCGGGGAAAGTGTCATAAAGAACATTTAGTAGAACAATTAGAGAAAATCATAAATAGATTGTGTGCTAGATACTAGTGTTTTGTCATTATTAAACTTCCCAGATTAGATAATCTAACTGTGGTCTTATGAAAGTATGACTATTTCTAGGAAACCATGTTGAAATGTGTTGGGCTAACAGGACAGGAAGTCCAAAAAAATGTGTCTCAGTGGCAAAAAAAATGTGTCTATATAGAGAATGGAGGAAGGAAAATAATAAAGGAGGTAAATAATAAAGATTAGTAAATAAAAGATATGTGGGAGTTCTGTAACCCCCAAGTTACAGGAGATGTATCCCTGTAACATCTCCTTTGAAAGTTTGAAACTTTTTTTAATTTTTTTTTTGGTACCAGGATAGACCCCAGGCGGGCTTAACCACTGAGCCACTTCCCCTGCCCTTTTTCGTATTTTATTTAGAGACAGGTCTCATTAAGTTGCTTAGGGCCTAGCAAAGTTGCTGAGGCTGGCTTCGAACTCATAATTCTCCTGCCTCAGCTTCCCAAACTGCAGGGATTACAGGCATGCGCCACCATGCCCAGTTAAAAGTTTGAAATAATTTAAAAATAAAGATCTAAATAAATTAACTTCCAATTTAATTCAGTTTTATGTTTTAATGTTTAGCACCTTTTTTCTAGGATTAATAAACCTGTAAATAAATGATGACAATAAACAGACAAAAATCCTAAAACCTTTTCAAATCACTATAGACTGGCACTATGTCAGCCTTCTATGAACATTTCTATAAATCAGAAATGTGCTTTTAATAAACCTAAATTTATGTGAAAGTATTCAACACATGGAACTAAAGTAAACATTCAAAAATCATTGCTATTCCCTCAGTGTATGTATTTCATGAAGTGATAAAGCTGACTTTCTAAAGATCAGAGAATTATTCTAAATATTTATGGATAAGCCTATTTTTCTCTTGGAAAAACTCATCACCCAGAATCTAGAGTCAATTAAGGGTCATGATCTAGAGCTATCTCAAGCCCTGCGGAGATTTCTGTGGTCTTGTCTTCAAAGAGGTCTTTTCAACACTTCCAGAATGTCAGAATGAAAATTGACCTGTTTTTCCCTTATTTGTGTCTGAACTCGGCATACTATTTTTCAGAATGTCACAGTCCTGGTGTTTTAACAGGAAATTTCAACACCCTTCACTGAATTAGAATTTCTGGGGAATTCAACCATCATCTCTAATTCTCCTTCTTATAAATTTTTGCACCATTAAAATGGGAAGATAGAAATGTGTCTCCAGAGAAGAAAATTCCAGGGTACATTAGCAAATGAAACTCTAGTGAAGAATTTGTATTTCACATGAAGAAATAACCTACTAATTCAATATACCCTGAGAAAGTCCCTAGAATGTGTTTCATTGATGATACTCATATACAATAACATTTCAAAGATCCAGGTGAATTTAGACATTAAAAAATTATGCACATGGTCCAGGGAAGAAGCCTTTATTATTCTCTCTTGAATTATGGGAAGAAAAGCCTAAAATTCTCTGCCTTGAGTTTACTCCATTTTAAGTTGATGATAACTTATTTACTTATATTTTTTCTCTCCTATTTCTCCTTGGCTATTTCAAAATAAATTCAGAAGTATGCATTCTGAGAAAGAAGAGAGAGAGAGAGAGGAGAGAGAGAGAGAGAGAGGAGAGAGAGAGAGAGAGAGAGAGAGAGAGAGAGAGAGAGAGAGAAAAGAAGGAAGGAAGGAAGAAAGGAAGGAAGGAAGGAAGGAAGGAAGGAAGGAAGGAAGGAAGGAAGGAAGGAAGTAAAGAAGGAAGGAAGGAAGGAGGGGAAAGGAAAGGAAAAAAATGAAAAAGAAAAGCCCACTGACATTTAGGAATCTGTGATCTGTCCTTTCTGAACAAAGAGTGAATTCCAACTTCTATCACTTGGTTTAGTATTCCCAGAGATGATAATATTTTCTATCATGTGGACATTGAGAACAATGAGATCATGTTTATTACCACGGAACTGAATTTTTCATAAATATTCCTTATACATGAACTAATAAGATATCCTTTAACTTTTCAACATTTTAAGAATTATTGCCAGTTTGGCTTTTATACAAATAATGGAATACAAATAATGTCCAGAGGCTCACGACAAGCCAATATAAAACAGATATTTTCTGTTTAATCCTGTAATGTCTTATTTATACAATGAAGATTTAATTTTCAAATATTTAAGCTCGCTTCTGGCTTTTGTTATGTTCTGTGTTCAACCCTCTTTGTTATACATTTAAAAATGTTCTGGTAGGATGCCATTTCAATATTAACTTGTCTGCTTATTAATTTATTTGCACATGGTTTCAAACACATCTTTTAAAAATGCAGGCATTGTCTGGTTTTAGAAAAATGTAATCCTGCTCTGAATTTGGATATTTTTCCTTCTCAGTGTTCAAAAACTTTCAGTTCTCCCTAAGACTTTGGTTTCTTCAGTTTTCAAAATGGTAATTATGTCTCAAATCATATAAGGTTGCCCAAATTGCAAATCTTACATGCCCACACAAGTCTGAGAAACTCTTGAAATTGGAGCTGAAGCTATTTCAGGTCTAAGAAGCTATTGGTTTTCATTCATTCTTACATTGTTATACTGACAATGGTAGCTATAACAATGTCACTAGCATATCTGTTAGTGTAAAATGATAAAGTAAATTATTTATATGTAATATAAATTTGTAAAACCAAACCATCTACAGATCATTAAACTTATTTTAAGTTAATGAACTAGAATATTTTCGAATATGTAGAGTAATACATATTCTCTTGATTTTCCATGAACCGTAAGTCGCTTCCCATCGGGAGCACAGCAGAAGAAGGAGAAGGTCCTTGTTATCAGGGCATAATTGAAGCATGGTGCAGGTAGCTTCACATGGAGGACATTTTCCCAGATGCTCCTTGTGATCTTTGGAACACTAAAACCTACCTCATTGCACAGAACAGCATCTCCCAACAAGGATTTCTTAACGTATCAGTGTTAGATGAAGCTGGGAGGAAGGTAAGCTCTCTGATAAAATAAATTTGGAGAGCATTCATATTAAAACAAAACTAAACAGGTTGCAGGACTTCTCAGAACTTAGAATATGCAGCTAATGTGCAATTTGAAACTCTAAGAGGAAAACATTTTGCAAAGACTGTCTCCAAATTTTCTTTAGTGAAATGTATCTGAGAGATTATGTGTAGAATCTTTTCCCCTTTCATTCGCTGCCAATCTGCTCAAGATTAATAGACAAATTTCTTCATGAAGCCATTCCCAGTTAACTCAATTAGACTTCATCATTACCCCATTACTACACTTTAGGGTTTCAGACTATTCATTTCTATTTTACATCTTCTCCTTTTTGGGGGTGGCAGGGATTGTCTTTGTTCACTAAATTAAAGCACCTTAAGATAATGGAGCACTCACCATTCACCTGTTTTGTACAACACCTTTACCTAGTGTTTGTAGGAACTTAATAAATTCTATGGAAGTCTGATCCCATCTATCTTGAATGTGTACTACTTATTTCCAGGATTCTACTGGGAGGTAAACTATGTTTCTTTACCCATTTGAGAATGGGTAAATTCATCTTTATTCTTAATTTAACACTGTTTTTGATGTAGGGATAGTAAATCACCATAACCCAAACTTACACCTAAAAGAATCACAAACTAAACAAGATTCATGCAAGGTTATTTTTATTAAGCGTTATATTAAGATTACACCTACATATTTCATTTGACAAGCAAACATAACAATCTAGAAAATACAAGGGACTTCATACCTACCAGGAACAGAGCAACTTACTCTGCAGTGAACATGTATATTAAGAACTTCAAGAAGTTACTAGGGGAACAAGGCTACATGAGTACTGCTCTTCTTCTGTAAAATGATTATTCTGGACAAGTAGCTACAAAGAAAACTACATGACTACCACAGTTAGAGAGAAAGGATGGAGAAATCCATCCTTTTAATCTAGGATAGGACTTGGGAGTCACATAACAAAAATCAAGTTATTCTTTCAGAATAAGCTACATGTCAAGTTTTCTATGTGTAGTATTAATACTAATGTGATTAGCTTATGCTTAAAAAAATCAGAAAAGAACAATTTTGTATTTAGATCCCATGTAGTGACTATAGGAGATGCTTAATGGATGAAGAGTGTTGTCTCCACTCTGGTGGTGTCTTTATGAGTTCTTCTGAGAGATTTTCATGGTGACTGTCTTGACTTCTGTATATTCATGGAGACCATATTCTCCCCTAGAGAGAGAGGAGGGGAAATACTCATAAGCACCATTGAACATAGCAGCATAAATGTACATGTAGAGTCCCCGATATGATACAAGTCACTCTTGCTTATCTGAGGAGGAAAAGTAGAAACTATTTCTGTGCAGAGAATATTCCATATAGTAGCTGGTTGACCAATAAGTTGTCTGGCTATTCAAAAACACCCTTGTGGAGAAAATTTCTTAAAAATGTCTTTCACTTTTTGAAAACATAAAAAATGATACAAAATGTCTTTCATTTTAAATCATCAATTGATATGCATAGAAATCATTCATCTTTGACATTTTTTACTTAACTGTTAAAGCTCTAAGTGCTCAAAAGATAATTCAACCCTGTAAGAAATTTTCTCATTCTGTTTAGATTCAAATAAATAACATATATATGTGTATAAATAAATGTGTGTGTGTGTGTGTGTGTGTGTGTGTGTGTGTGTAGTATGAGAGGAGAAGTAGCAATAGGCACACCGGTGTAACCCAGTAAATTTATGCATTTACCAGGTGCAGTTGGCACAGCAGTAGTGAGGGGTGGAAAATGGCCCTGTTTCCATCTGCATTCTAAGGTGTTCTGATCTGAGGCAAATGTAGTTTCAACAATACCTTTTGATTCATAGCAAAATAAAAACCTGATCCTCATAGTTGGATTTTTTTTCCTTTTTGATTGTATGTTTTCTTTTTAAGGAGGAAAGTAGGTAGAGATTGGCTTAAATTCAGTTCTTTGGGCTTTTTGCAGATGTTGGTTTTCCCTTTGGTACAATTTCCTCTTCCCCCCACGTGCTATGTTGCTCCCAAGTCTGTCCCAAATGACCAGCAATGAACACGAGTCGATCTATTTGTACCCTGGTTTCTTGTTATCAGTTCTCTATCTCCCACAAGTTTAGGAAACTATGATTTACCCTTTGTTGAAGAGAACTAAAGCATTGGCTCAGTTATTCTTTGTATTGTTTGATGAGATTGAATTGCATGTATATGAAACTATTTTTAAAACCATTACACCTATGCACATGTAGCTTACTGAGGAATAAGATCTTGATCCTTTCCTAAGCCTCCCTTCTTGTGATCTAGATAGGTATGCAAAAGACATCTTTTGCTCCTGAAAACCTAATCCCTTTATACTTATTATTTTCTTGGGCAATTAAGCTTTTAAAAATACCTTCTAAAAGCTTCAATGAGCATGTTCTTCAAAGTAATTGAAGGGTTTAGACTCAGCTGTCTGAAACCCATTAAAAGACAGTATTTTAATAAGCATTTTACCTCATAGAAGTAGATAAATTAACCCACGATTTTCACCCACAGGCTTTTTACTGTATTTTGGGTTACGAGGGAACTTGGAACTCTCAGGAGAATAATGAGTGTGATTATTGTCACACTCAGTTGGAAACAGGTGTGCTTCCTTGGGAACACATACATTATATCTATGATATAACACAAAAACATCTGCTTACATTTCTCTTTAAGTCTATGAGCTACCAGTTCCGTGCTTCAAAACTTTTTAATATACAAAGCACTGAGACCTTATTCAAATGCTGATTATGATTCAATATGTCTCGAGTGAGATCTGAGACCCCATTTCTAATAACTTCCACATTGACATTCATGCTTCTCATCCATGGTTCATACCTTAGGGAAAAGGGTGCTACTAATAAAATATGTCCATTTTTTCCTTTGTGCCCAGAAATGAACTTTATATTAATTAAGTAGGCCAGAAGAAATGTTTGCTGAACTGAACTGGCAAATTTAATCAAGGCAAAAAAAAAAAATGTTCATTTGAGTTCTTGCTATCAGCCCATTTATAACACACTCTCCTTTGTTGAAAGAAACAGGAAGAGAAGAAATACCTTTGTGAGGTACTGAGAACTAATTAAATTTGAAATGTCCTACTAACTGAGTCTCAAGTAACCTATGTTAACCTATGTGAAAATGAGTGTGATTTCACAAAGGGAGGGATTTCTGCCATTAACCTATTCCAGTGCTGACACTAGAGCAAAGATTTAAAAACTAAGGACACTGTGTTACTAACACACTGAGAAGTACATACCACTATTTTTGGCTCTTTGAAGACTTTGTTCTCAACTGATCAATTCTACTTTTCTACCTTTGAGGGAAAATTATGTTAACTCTTGCGATTCACTTGGGGTTAAAGATTCAGTAATTCTTTTTAAACATCTTACAATGGTACTTGTTTATTAAGTCTGCCAAGTTTTTTAGATAGACTTTTACAGTAGAATTCTCAGTTGGAATTTTTTTTTTTTGAAGCAAAAAACATCATCGTGTAACTTTTTTATTTATATTTTAATGAAGGAAATTATCTAGACTTACATTATGAATTTTAAGGAAATTATGGATTGTCAATTCTGGCTTTCAGTCCTTCTATTTCATTTCCTTATGCTTCAGCTTTAAAGTTTGACCAAATTGTATTCAACAAAGTTGACACGTTTTGTCCACTTTAGTTACTTCATCCCTTTTCACTGTTTTGCCAATGTGTTAGATAGCTAGGCCAGCAACCAACTATCTTTCAGAGTAATCTAACTTTGTAATATCTTTTTATGCAAAGTAATTAGTTCGGCCAAGAAATTTTCTAGTAGCAGACATTATAAGGAGAGGAAACTAGGAAAGAAAAAAAAAAAACATATTTATGGCTTTTCACTACTCCACTCATAAGAGTTAAGCTGAGTTCCTTGGATTCAGGACTTCTTAATCTAGATCAAATCTGTCTTTGAAATCATACTTATCACCCCCATAAATTCATAGCAACCACTCACATTTATCAACCTCTCAACATGCCCTATGTCCATTTCATTCAGGAAACCCTCTTCTCTACTTATTGATGCCCTAAATAGGCTTCATGCCCTAGATGAAGTCCTGTCTTTACAGTTAGATCTTTTAGTGTATTAATATCATTAAATTTTTATCCACTACATTCTCACTGGGGTTACAACCACAGAATCTTAAGTGGAAAGTATCTCAAAGACCTACTTCCTTCTCCCACTCCCATTCTCAACCACAACCCTTGACCTTGTTCAACAGATAAAAATATTGAAAATATTGAAATACTGTATTAAATGTTACCCTCTGTTGGTACTCAGATTTTATGTCCTTCAATATTTTTCTCTGGACTCTCAACTACTTTTCTGACTTTCTGAGGCATGAACTCCCACTTTATTAATAGTCTAGTAATACTGTTTCATACTATATGTAGTTATCTAGCACTATTTATCTTTTTACATCTTCTTCTTGCCACTGCAGTTATTTGGAGAATGGAACATAGAGTCATGTCTCTGGGACTTTTAGGACCTTATCAACAGCAAGTACATAATGAACGTGTATTGAGAAAGTGCATACATCATTTTAACCTTTCTCCTACCTCCCCAAAGATGTTTGCTTCAATGCAATTTTGCTGATCAGTTAAGACAAATAAAGTTTATATCTATTTCATGCATTCATGGCCTTTAGATATGAGACTCATTTTACCTGCTATTAACAAAATAGGAAGTTTTTTTCTATGTTTGATTCCATACAATTCGTATGTGACATGTTCTTTCTTAATGAATTTTTATTTATTTTCTTAATGAATTTTTATTTTTCTTAATGAATATTTTATTTTTATTTGTAAAAAACATTTAGAAAATAAAATGGTTTAAAGCTTTTGAGTCAAATTAACCAAATATAGTGCATATATATGTATGTATATATGTATCTGTATATTTAAAAAGTCTATATGTCTTGGTTTAAAAAGCAATGGAAGGCTCATAAATGCATTTATGTATAAATATTCTCAGTCTAGTCATTATAAAGCATGTTTTCTGTAGTCAAATTTCCCTCTGGGTTTATATTTTAGTACTCAAAATAACTTATTCAGATAATTTAAAAATTTAGAGTCTGAATCAATAATATTTCAACAAATGAGAATCGTTCATCTCAACACTGAAGTTTTTAGGATAAGTGACCTAATTTATTTATCTAAGAGGTATTTTCAAATAACTAGTGTTCTTATATTTGTACACTTCTTACAAATACCAATTTAGAATTCCTACCTTCTTCCTGAGAATGTTTTGCAAATGGATTACATTCATACATACAACTAATAATTCTACAAGTAGGCAACAATATAATCACCTATGTAAAGTGTTTAACAGGGTCTCTTATGAATAGTAAGGGCTCAATAAATTATATTTCCCTTCTGCTGTTGCCTTTGTAAGCTCATGAAGTAATACAGCATTCAATAAGCTATTTGGTGGTATGGATCTCCAAGAAAGAACAACAGCAGGTTTTCTGTAAGGTGGTGAACATGGATTAGTTCCCTGGAAGTGACAACCACCTAGATCAATATTTATCTGAATAGAAAGTTATTCTTACAGTTCTCGTCCATTTCCAGACATCTTGAATCCACCAAAGGGGCACTGGGCAGATACCACACTATAACAATTTACCCTGAAGGAAAAAAAAGTTACATTATAGGTATTACTTAAACTATGAAATAATTCCTAAACTGGGAATTTTAGAACTTCAAAGAGCTCTTTAATAACTCCATTCATTTCAATTTAATACATTCATTGAGCTTTTTTTTAAAAGCAGCACTATAAATTAGAATCCAGAAAGTATATGGGTATAGAGACTACCTAGAAATAAATAGAAAGGTACAATTATGTATGTGAATAGTCATTTGGGTAGTATATCATGTCCCTAAGAAGTGGGAGTTTGAAGTACAAAGTAGAATGACAAATATACTCTAGAAGGAAAGGATATGGCTTACTAGAGACAGAGATTCATTATATGCATGTTCTTTACTGCTTATATTAAATAAGTTTTGTGATTTTCTTGAGGTCTATGTACTCATCAGGTTAGAATCAATTTTAGTTTACAATTGCAATGTGTATCACAATACTTCATTATTTTCATCAATTAGTTCAATAAATTGCTTAAACAAAGGCCTTAAGAGGAATTGGATTTAATTACAAATTTGTTTATAAGATCTCACCAACTGTTTAAAGATGCTTATATGAAGCAATGTAATCACAAGAAAGTGAGTAGAATTAAAGAAAAAATTACAGTGGAAGATGGAGCGGGGTGGGGACAATTAGAATGCAATTTTGCAGGTCATGAACAATGCTTAACTTTGAATTTCCTGCATGCTAAAGTTAACAGCAAAATCTCATTACCTATATGATTCTCATTACACACACATAAAAACAATTAAAGAAGAAAACAATGTTCCAAATCAGTTTTAATGTTTTTCCCTACTTTCATGCTATTATAAAAGTGGACAACAAGATGAGATGACCTCCAAATAAGTATATTGTATGTAGGAGAGTTTGATTATTATTTGATTTTGAGATAACATTCAGATGTTTTCCTAGCTAAAACCTTTATATCCCAATTCCTAGAGTTCTATATTCTCACCGTGCCACAGAGACATTCTATGTCTCACTTACCAGAGGGATAGTTTTTTAGATAAATTTGCACTTTTAAAAGGAATCTTGTTTTTGCTTAGTTTAATTATTGTTTAACTTGGAAACTTAAACCTTAGTTTGAAATTAAGGCTAGAATACCAGCAACTCTGAATTCAACCACTGTCCTCTAAACACCAATCAGCTATGAGATCTGAAACAATGCCAGAACATTATTATGCTCTGTGATATAAAGCAATAAGAATAAGATCCACTCTGTTTTAATAATAAAGAAATTCCTGATTGGATTCCCAAGACCTTCAGTGGTATGATGTGTTAAGTTTCTCCATCATACATCGATGTAACATTCTGTTATTTCAAAATTTAAAAATTCTTAAACTTATCTTTGTTAAAATGAAAAGAAAACAAATTTTCGCTCTTTGTACACCAAAAATGAAACTATTTTAATATATGTTAACAGAAAACTGAGGGATGTTTACTTAGAGAAAACTGAATCCAAATGCCTCCCTACACGTTTTTTCATCTGTAAAGTGTAGATGATAATATTTAATAAGGTTGTTTCTTGACCTATATAAGATGATGCATAGACTGTGTTTCCTGGAGTAGTTGGTACACAGTAAATTTTTAGAAAATGGAGATAATGTACATATGTACAATAGTAATACTGAAATTTATTAGCACTTTTATCATAGGAAAATTTTAGGTTAATCACCGGCCATTCAGATTGAGAAGGTGCTTGATTTCTTTTCAGCATTTCTGAAAGAAAACAATTCATTATAAAAATAAAACAAAACAAAATAAAACAAAACAAACAAACAAAAATCCACTTAGGCTTTTGGGTTGTGAGTCTTTGTGCTAGTTGAGCATTAGCATTATTTGGGAGTTTTAAAAAACTACTTTCTAGCAGGCCATGCAATTTGAAATGAAAAGTTCAAGAGGTGGCTAATATTGGAAAGGCATATATAACTTAGTTTGACTTACCATACTGTCCCTGCCTGCAAAGCAGAGGAGACAGTTATGGCTTTATTAAGATCTTTGGTAAAGATTCCTGCTGATAAGCCATAGAGAGTATTATTTGCTCTCTTGATCACATCATCTAAAGATTTAAACTTCATGATTTGTTGCACAGGTCCAAATATCTGTAACACAGGAAATTAGTAAAATAAATAAAGATAATAGGTTAAAATTAAGTAGTTTAAATGACATTGTAGATTTTTTCCCCCTCCAAACTATTCTAAATTGGATATGATTTTCTCATCTCAGACCTACACAATTTTGTTGTT
The DNA here is from genome assembly GCF_902686445.1 of Sciurus carolinensis. Taxonomy (NCBI): domain Eukaryota; kingdom Metazoa; phylum Chordata; class Mammalia; order Rodentia; family Sciuridae; genus Sciurus; species Sciurus carolinensis. The sequence goes on from NC_062226.1 coordinate 73,877,570, forward strand.
GTTTTCATTTTTTTGTTTCTCTTTTGTTTTTGTTTTTGGTATCAGGAATTGAACCCAGGGGTGCTTGCCACTGAGTAACATCCCCAGCCCTTTTTTATATTTTATTTAGAGACAGAGTCTCACTGAGTTGCTGAGGCTGACTTTGAACTCCTGATTCTCCTGCCTCAGCCTCCCAAGTTGCTGGGATTATAGGCCTGAGCCACTGCACCCTGCTTTCAGACATTTAAGAATCAAAATGGATAATGTAGAAGTGGCAGGTGAAAACAGGTGATGATCATGTCTTAAATTCTCTTTGGAACACCATAGGCACAAATAAGTAAAGCATTATTAATTTTCTAGATGTTGAAATTAAGCTCCCAAGAATTTAATATTATGCATTAAATCATTAATTTCTTTGAAAATATTTTAAATTCTTTCCATAGTTTCCTTCATCTTCTGAATTACTGCATATAACAGCAAGCCCAATAAAGCAATGCTTGCTCTACAGGATAAACAAATAGGTAACAATTCATAATAATAATGTTTTAAATATCAGCGTGCCATTGACTAAAATATCAATTATTCTGCATTTGGATCTTTTTATAATTAGTCAAGTTAGGCAAAACAACATGGGTTTTTATTCAATGTCTAACTCTTACATAGCTTAAATATGCCAAACAGAACTCATTATTGCAAGAGTTTAAATTCTGAACTACCCTATACTAACCAAAGATTGAGTTCACTGGCAATTAATAAAATAACAGGACTAGAAAAAAAAAATCACAATCTCTTATTCCAGTCTAAACCACTCTTGCTAGACTTTTCTTAGCAAAGGCCACACTCAATTCATTATAGATCTCAGCTCTAGGTAGGATAAAAACAACTGGATTTTCTTTGAAAAATTAAGCTTGCAATAAAAGAGAGGCTCCTCTGAGTGTTATCATATTTTTCTGGGAAATGTGAATGAGGATGGGTAAAAATCAGAAATGTCAAATGATTTTCTGGTGTCTACCATTGATTTAAGTGATATAGGGGATATGGGCTACCACTCAGTAAAGACTGAGTGCAAATCCTAAGGTTGTAAATCAAATCATGACATTGTAACCTACAAACTGATAGATGGAGAACAGCTACAAATTTTACACAATTTGAATTGAACACAGCACATGGCGTCAGGCTTCCACTTTGAAATGGTCAGATAGCTATTCTATCACAAATATTATAGGAACACAACAAATACCTCCTCATTGAAGATATTCCCCCAGTCCTCTCCTCTAATAAGATAAAAATTTATCAATAAATGCAAAAATTATAATTCAGTTGAGGACTGAATTGATGTGGAGAAACTAAATAGATTTGATTATCCATGTTTGCTTTTATTTTTGTTTTTCCTATTTATTTCCTGTTTGCAAGTCTAATTATGTCCTTTTGCCCTTGGCTTGATGAAATTTTAGGGGTTAAAGAAAATAACCTTCTCAGATTCTCCATCATATTATGGACATGAAGCGCAAATTTACAGAATGAAGGGATTATAATTTAGTACCTTTGAGTTGTCAATGACTTATTATTGTAGTGTATTACATGACACCTTTGTCATTCGAAGCCCGTGAACCTTCTCTGCATTTAATAAAAACCCTCATTGTCCATGAAGTAGGTTATTTACATTCCTAAATGCAAACTAGTTCTTCCTAGTTATACATTGCCTCCTTAGATTACATTTTCCTTGATGTTATTTGGTTTGTACTCACCAAATATTTTAACTGTAATGTGTAATATATTATGCCATATAATGTTATATATATGTTATACACTAAATATATAATAAGCATATATTATATACTCCCTATATCTCCTCACCCTTCATGTATTCTTGGCCCCAGATTTTTCAGGTATTATTCTTTTTATTTTTATGATTAAATATTTAGCAAGTGTATTATATTATAACCAATTAATATATTTGCATATATATATTTATATTTGTATATATGCGCGCGCACGCGCACACACACACACACACACCCACACACAAATTTGGGAAGTCTGGTCACTAGTAAATACAGGGCGAAGAGTACATGGAGGGTAGGAAGTGATGAATGTGGATGGTTGTTCTTAGGTAGAAAAAGGCCAAAGGGCAGATATGGCATCAGTAGGTAGGGCATAAGCACTTGCTGTTTAATGGTAAAAGCACTGAAATTTACTCTCTCAGCAATTTTGAAGTATACAACACGTTATTGATGGAAGTCGTCAGGTTGTACAATGGATCTCTTGAACTTATTCCTCCTGTGTGACTGAGATTGTGCGTCCTTTGACCAGCATCTCCCCAATCCTCTTCTCCACTTCCCCCATAAATTCTCTGTAACCAGCATCCCATTCTCTGTTTCCGAGTTGGACTTTTTCAACTTCTGCCTATAGTTGGGATCTTTCAGGATTTGTCTTTCTGGGTCTGGCATATTTTACTTAGCAGAATGTCCTCAAGTTTATTCACATTGTCAGGCAAAAGCTGTCATGGAAGCACCTAAGGATTGTGACAATCCTGGTCAGTTTGGCTGCAAGTTTTTCCCAGGCTCAGTAGATTCCTTACTATTTTTATTTTTGATCTTTAATAACGTCAACCTTTATCAACAGCAGAAACAAAGAGTACCATTTACTGAGAAAAGTGTTCAAAGAACTGAGAAATTTAAAGGCACAGATAGTTCGCACACCTGCAGACAAAGCACGGCAATAAAGGGAACAGGACAGAGTGAAACCGTTTACCTCCTCTTTGGCGATGCGCATCTCATCTGTAACATTAGAGAAAACCGTGGGCTGGATAAAGTAGCCTTTATTCCCCCAGGGGCCTCCTCCACATTCCAGTTTGGCTCCTTCTTTCTTCCCACTCTCAATGAGGTCAAGTATTTTATCATACTGTTCTTTGTCAATCTATTTGAAAAATATTACATGAAAAGAAAAAAAATATTAGCAACTTATAAAACTATGGGCCTGTTGATGAGGGTTTTGGAGAGATAGGATATTTCCATTAAGTCTCATGTTGCATTTAAAAGACCCTTTTTTTTTCTTTTTTTTTTTTTTGCAGTACTGGGGATCGAACTCAGGGTCTTATGCTTGCAAGGCAAGCACTCTACCAGCTGAGCTATCTCCCCAGACCCTCATGTTGCATTTAAAAAGCTGACAAAAGTTCAGATTCATTCTCTGGGCGCATTTATTTCTCATGAAATTTTAGGAAGGAAACCTTGAAGATACCTAGGTTTAGGATCTACAGTTAGGTAAAAATAAATAAATAAATGAAGCAAGCATATTGGCACTGCAAACACAGCTGAGCCCTTCGCACAACTGTCAGTCTGGATCCAGCGCATTTACCTGGAAACTGTAGTCCTAATTGAAGTAAAAGGAGTGAAGAGAGAAAGAGAGCTTTGATTCTGGTTTAACTAGACAGGGCATTTGGGAAGCAGATGCCTTTGGATTTTGAGAAGACTCCTATATTTCTGTGGGACTTTTCCATCCTGGACCATCCCCTTTGGTCTAGTCCATGACCTTGGATATCACACTCTGACCACAGCTTGGGCATCCTCTCCAGTTAAGGTCAGTAGGTTTGATTTCGGTTTCTGGCCCAGTCTCAATTGTCACCTTCCTGCTTTATTAAATGAGCCACATCTAAATATATGACAAGTATTACAGAAGTTAAAATTTTTGAATAATATATTAGTAAGGGGAGAAAAGAGAAGTTCTGGTTGTGAACACCACAATCCTTACGTGCAGTAAGGATTAAGGGGAAAACAGGAGATTCAGGACCTAAGAAAGCGGTCGAAGGCTCTTGTTAGTTTAACTTGTCTCTTGTCTCCACTTAAAAAGTGGTATTCTTTTTTTTTTTTTTTCCTTATACAGTCCCTCCTTCCTCCATTCTTGCCCCTCTCCCACCCCTCTTTATGTGTCATCATCCGCTTATCAGTGAGATTATTCATCTTTCGGATTTTTGAGATTGGCTTATCTCACTTAGCATGATATTCTCCAATTTCATCCATTTGCCTGCAAATGCCAAAAAAAAAAAAAAAAAAAGTGGTATTCTTTATCTCTTTTGACTCTGCAAATATTTCCCATCTTCCAAGACCCAGAAAAAGCTTCCATGAAGTTATTTCTAACTGTACACAACTCAGCTCTCCTATCTAAGTAGATTAAATGCTATCTGCAATCAGAAACTATTTTTACAAAATTTGGCACAATATTTGGTACAGTGTTGCTGCAACTCTCCACTGCACAATATTCAATTGTGTATACCACAAAGAAAATCTCTTCATTCTCATCAGATCAGGGTTGGTCTAGAAGAGATATTTAAATTACTGAATACTAGCTAATACAACTAAATTAAGGGTGGTGTTAGATATTCTTTCTGTTTAAGATATTCTTGTGTCTCAGTAAATACTCAAGGATCCACATATCTCCATGCAAAGTTTCTCTGGCCTATTTCAGTATGTTAACTGGACTCTGACCTCAAAAATCATAATTTTTCAGTTTTTTTCAAGATGTGTTTACCAAGTCATAAGGTTTCCCTCTCTGTGACCAGAATGGTTCCCTGGTGACAATCTAATCCATGCATATGCACAGTTGAAAGAGACTGAAAGGATTTATTTGTGGGAAAACATGTGATCTCTGACTTCTAAAAAATACAGGTTGGCATATTCCAGTGCCTTGCTACTGCAGTGTGGTGCTGCAGTCAGCAGTTCTGGCATTGCTTGGAAGCAATCTGTGCTTCTCAAGACTTTCCCTAGATCTACTGAATCCTTGGGTGATTCAGATGCACAAGAAAGACTGAGAAGCACCATGCCAGAACTTGAGACTAGTGACAGAAAATTTCAGCTCTACTTTGGGACACATTCAGTTTGGCCTGATTAATTTTGACTTACTATAAATACAAACCATCTTCAGAAGGTTTTGGATTGATCAATGATGAACACTGTTCAATAATGTTTAGGCACTGTTCAATAATGCTTGCATATAGCAGAATTCTTTACTATGAGGTGAATCAGGAGCCATGGGTTAGTCTATGAAATGTAACAGGTTATGGCATTATTGTGATTGTCTTAAAGTACATATTTTAATGTGTTTGAATGCTCAAACTCTTTGATTACATTGGCTTAGTGGGTTGAAAAAGAAGATAAATTGAAAATAGAGACACATTCCTCAAATTCTTTGGAAACTATAGATCAACAAGAGCAATGAGAGTACATGTCTAAAATATTGATCTACACAATTATTGTCAGGTATAAATAGAGGCATGTGATTTTCATTTACTTAACAGCCATCTGAGCACACACAGTGAATCAAGCACTGTGATGGAGACTTTATATAGATTATCTCATATCACTGCAAGACGATCCTTTAAGATTAATATTATTAACCCCATCTTACAGATGATGAAATAGAGTCTGAAGGAGGTTAAAGTTACATTCAGTCTCTAATTTAAAGGCTCATCTCTCCATACCATGGTAAGGTGCTGCTCTGATGCTTTTAACACATTTTATATGGATATCATCACTTCTTTTTTTTCCAAATGAAACCGCTTATTTTCCAAGTTTTTAAAGAAGTATACATTTTGCTCTCTGAACCAAATAGGAAGATCACTTTTATAAAGGAAGAAACAAAATTTACACATATGAACACACACATATAATAAAATATAAATAATGCACACTCTATTGCAATCGCTCTAACATTCAGATACTTTAAGTTCATAATCTTCAAAATAAGAAAAATCAAATTTCTATTAGAAATTATTTTCCCTAAATAAATATTTTTGATGATTATATTTTCTATAACAGTTTTATTGTGGTATTTAATCAAGAAGATTATATAATTACATTTTTAAAGCCTCAGTTCACTCAAGCACCCAGGGATGAGACTTTATGCTAAAGCTTAATGAGGAGAGGCTGAAGCCTCTTTTCTGTACACTCTTTCTTATAATCACAGATGAGAAATTTTTAGGGTAGGAAAGCCCTGGGGACTTTCCCTGTTTTTTTCTCAAAGTTCCAACATACCTATTTATCCTACTTACTTAGCACAACCTGTGATAAAAATCTATTTATTTACAGAGATTAAAGCCATATTGATCAGTTAGATCATTGTATTACTTTAGGATCCTATTTACAAGAATTTCTAAAACTCTGTTTTAACTTCTTACTCTTGGAAATAATGAGCTATTTTGGCTCAGTTTTTGAGCCTACATTTGAAATAAACATTTTCCTCCCTAGTTGTATTATCCAACCAATATTCTACATTAAATATCTTAGATATTCTCCTTGTCTCTCTTCTCTGTCTCTCCCTCTCTCTCTAACGGGAAAACTGCTTTATATTTATAAAGATAACCAGACATAATCACAAAAGAAAATTAAGAATCACATTCCTTTTTGAATTAGGAGACTAATTTAAATTAGAATTGATCATATTTCTTGGCCTCCATTTGAAAAGTTACCAAATATGTTACAAATTGTTAACTCTATGATAAAAATTGTCAACTCCTTCTATGTAGTCATCAAACTCAAAAGACAAATGCAAAATATAATGAGATTAAGATAAAACAAATTTTTACTTTATTTGCCAGTTTTTTCAGGGCTTTTAGGTGTCAGCACTTGATACTGCTGAAGTCCTAAGATTTTCCTACCTACCTTCTTGGAATGAAAATCCAAGACAGTCTTTTAAAGTTACCCAGATCATTAACTCCACCAGGTCAGGGAGCATGCTCTCCTTGTTTCTCTTGGTATCGCCAGGTACCAATCTCAGGGTTTTGCTGATAGTAAAACCAATAAAATTCACTAAATTTTATTTATTTATTCATAGTAAAAAGTCACTAAATTTTGGTAATTTGAGTTTATTTTTGGCTTAGTGAGCACGTCAAGAATAGAGTTTGGTTTCAGATCTACAGTGTAGAACAGTGTATAAAACTTAGTGTGGGATTAAAGCCTCCAAGCTTAATGTCTAGTCTCTAGAGCATAACCTCTTGCTACTGGTCCTGTGGACATTTTGGGCTAGTTGATTTCTGTTGTGGGGCTTTCTTGTACATCTTAGATTGTTTAGCAGCTTGCCTGCTCTGTACTCATTAGATGCAAGTAGAACCATATTTCCCCACCAAGTTGGACAACTAAAATGTCACCAAACATGATCAAGTGTCCCCTAGATGCAGGCCAAGGAGGACACTCTATTCTTGTCCCTTGAAATGCTACTCTTTATATTTTATGCTCACCTGAGGGCCTTGATTTACTCCTGGGGTCAGAGGATTTCCAAGTACATATTTCTTAGCCCGCTCAACACTCCTTTTAACAAACTCATCATATATTGATTCTTCCACAAAAAGTCGGGATGCAGCTACACAGCACTGGCCCTGGTGGTAGAATAAGCCTTGGTGTGCAAATTCAACAGCATTGGCCACTGCAAAAGAAAGCATTCACATTAAAGAAGAAATATTGTCTAAAGATGACATGTATTTATGCATATTTGTCAGATTATGTATATTTATGTATCTCAGTGTGGTGATACAGAAAAAAATATGAGTTGTATGGTCAGACATGAGCTCAACATATTCCACTTCTTAAAAACCAGGTGAAAAATTAATTTTCATGATCCTTTACTATGGAAATAATAGCAAAAAATGGTAGAGTCTGGAAAAATGATTGTTATTATAACAACTTTCATATGACATGACCAACAATGTGAGTTTGATTGTAAGATCGAATATCATTGCAAGTGATTTTTATAAATACTTACGTTATACTTAGATAATTATGCATATTTCTTTTAGGACTCAGGTTTTAACTAAATAACAAAGAAAATCTGAAATGTCCATTGCCTTAAATAACTTCAAAACAATCTTAAACACCGTGATTGGTAGAAAGAGTAATCTTTCTGAGAAAACAACTATAACAACAACTAAAGCAACCAAAAAACAGCAACCAAACCCACTACTATTTAGAATTATTCACCTCATGTGAATATTTCTAGGAAAGACATTTTCAAAATCTATCTAAAGTATATTATTCATATATGCCTACAAACATTTATTTTGTTTAGATGGTAGAATATGCCAATAGTTCCTTCATTGGTAGATCCTAAACCACAAGAATAAATTCTTCTTTACATTTTATTTTTCTAAAGGCCAAAGATTCAATTCAACATTAAAGCAATTAGGTATGAGTTTGTGAGCTAATCATACCTGCTTAAGTTGTAGTGGAAATAGCTTACAGTCTTGGCAAATTAGTAATCATGTCATGGTTGTAGAATGTTTAATAAGGCAGTGTGTTCTAAAAAACTTTGATTAAGATCGCAAGAGCAACAAAGGCCAATTCCGTAAATCATTAGTTTTTACAACCTCATAACAATAATGCAACTGTTTAAGAAAGGACTGAAGGAATGTTTGACCATCTATTTCTACTAATTAGTATCTATTTAGGAAGTAATTTTGGGATTCTATATGGCAATGTATTCAGAATGAACCTAGACTATTATATAGTGGGGTCATATCATAATTGTAGATTTATCACATGTACTCAACTATCCTTGATAATCAGGAAAAAAAAAGAGAAACTACTTAAATTGGTTTAATTTTCTTCTCCCAACTCATTTCATGATTATATGACCCAGAGTGAAGGGAGACGGTGAACTCCAATTACAGTTTCCCCAATTGCTCTCAAGTCCAAATAGCTGAGGAATTTCATTTTGCTTAACACAATAATTGAAGATATGGAATTATTAAAAAGAATACGTCATGGCCTCTAAATGCAAAACATTTATGTTATCTAGGGTTCAGCTGAGGAAATAGCAACTTATTCCAAACCAGGAAGAAACTGTGTCTTTGTTAAGCTTATCTATGTGTTCTAACTTTAGGACAATTTACAAGATTTCCAAGAGTAATTCTGGACTCTCATTAATTCCTTACACTTTGAAGCAAACTCATCTGTGAGATTCAAGTTCACTATACAGTGTTATCAGACACCAGAAAGGATGAAGGGCGAAGAGCGAACAATGAGCCTCATACTCACGGTCGGCGTCAGCGAACACAATACAAGGGCTCTTTCCCCCCAGTTCCAGGGTGACCCTCTTCAGATTGCTTTTCCCTGCAGCTTCTTTGATCATCTTGCCAACCTGAAATGGAGCGTTGCAAAGAGGAGGTTTAATCTGCTCTCATGAAGACAGGAGGATTTAATATTTAAAATTTATACGATGTTTGCGCCATTGTTAAGTTTCATTAGGAAGAAACACCAAATGGCATTTTTTCAAGATTTGTCACCTTCAGATACAAAAGACTTTCCGATTCAAACATGCAGATGTGAGATGAATCAGAAAAACGTTCATGGTTGAGAGAGCAAATATACAGAACGCGATGGCAGCTCTTGACATGCATGGTTAGTTAGGAGGTTGTTTTTCCTTTATACCAGAGTCATATCTCTGTGTATTAATCAGACATATCATGATCCAACCACAACTTATCTAGTGGACCTTTTATCCTTCTACTGACAGTCAGAGGGCTCTGTCCAGACAAACTGTCATACTCTTAGTATTTTCTATCATACACTTCATGTTTACAAAGAAGTCTGGCACCATGAAATTTTCATCTGTCCTGTCTCTCAATCAAGAATAATCTTTAATTCAGAAAGTGTAATGTTGACTGGCTCAAGACAATGTTTTCTGTGTAAGAACTATAAATATTACTTTAATCTGGGTAATTATATAAATTTTTCTGTACCTCTAACAATATATAAAATAAATCAAAAATAATGAAACTAACTAAACTAATTAAAATGAACTAAACTAATTAAAATGTGTGAAACTAATGAAACTATTACTTTCACTAAGTGAAATCTAATAATAATAGTGGATTTTATAATAAATATTTTCTATCATAAATTTAACCAGTCATATAGTACAGTCTCAGGGGTTATATTTCTCATAAGAGGAGGTAATGAGTACACTAACAGCAGTTTCTTCTACCTTGTGAGTTTGTAATAGGTACTTAATTTCATCCAAACTATATCTGTTAGTGTTGTATAAATATATTTGAAGGCCAGAATAGCAAGCAAATCATTAAGAAGTATTTTTGTTTTAAGGAAGTGTCAGTTTAAAAATAGTTACATGAAACATGCTTCCAATAGGTAGAGATTACAGTCTCTTTGCTGCTGGCCTGAATAAATGGTATTACCTCTGTTGATCCTGTGAAGGCCACTTTGTCGATATCCATGTGAGAAGAGATGGCTGCCCCTGCCGTAGGCCCATAACCAGGGACGATATTCACTACTCCCGGAGGAAACCCTGCCTGAAAGGCAAAAAGCAAAACAGTTACAACACAACTCAGAATTTAATTCAAAGGAGAGGAGAGTATAGGATCGAGGCTGCTTCTTTATGCTAGTGGTGGTGTTGTGATTGCTCTCCCAAGAAAAATTCACCTCGGTGGCTTCATTCTTGATTCCTTGTTATTATTATTTTATTTCTTAGCCCACCTGAAAATAATCAGATGGACTGCATTATTGAAGGATGCTTTCTTCCTGGGGTGAGTCCAGAGTTTATGGACCACTGCTCTTATAATGGCTCTCTCAAATTTCATAATGGTAATTCAGAAAGGTAGGGTATATAAGAGTGTTTGGTGAATTACTTACATGGAAGGAAAGCAACATGTTTTATTAACTCCATCAGTACAAATAAGAAGCTAAAGGGATCTCATATTTCTAGTTTGTAGCTGTTGATTGCTCAGGGCATACCAGCTGAGCTGTAAATCCCCAATGACATGATTTAGTCAGTAAAATGTTAGGTAAGCCGGTCAGACCACTTAAGATGGAACTTCACAGACCCATGTCAATCCCATCTGAAGAATTCAAGGAAGAAGCAGTGTGGCCACTGAATTGGGCACGTTAAAATTTCATGTTATTTGCATCAAATTGCCTCATTTTCGCATCTCTTTTGCCTATTGTTTCATTTTAAATAAAGAATATTTTAAAGATGTAGGTTCAGATTTTCTAAATTTTAAGTGTCTAGTAACTAACACTTGTATACGTTTGGGTGAGATATGCAGGTCAAAGTACAATGACTTGTTCTCAAGGAAAAACATGTTCACGCAATTCAGATAGTTGATGAAAATAAGTTCAGTGTGCTCTTTGCCATTCCGGAAGAAGGAAGAAAGTATTCAGGAAACCCATAAAAGTGAATATAAACATATCCACTCATAGACATGTGTTTGAAAACAATGTGGCCTAATACCATAAACAAGCATATTGGCACAGAGGTCTCCAAACTCCAGATAGATAAAAACTAAAAACATGTTTAAGTTTAAATAAATTTGCAGGACCATCAGTAAAAGTTACAAACTAGTTTAACATTTCAACATGTGAAAGAATACTCTATTAATTTCAACATGAATTTATGTCCATTGATTTGGACCAAAGAAAAAAAAATCTGGTCACAAGGTGACTGACTCCAGGCCCTGGAGTCTGGCTTTCTGTCTGCATTTGGGTTGACTCCAGGAATTCCAGCCAGCAGTCATGACAGGAGCCATTTGTAAATCAGGCAGCTTACAGTAGCACCGAATGGGACCTTCCTGTTATAAATTAGGATGACTGAATTCTGGTGCATGTTTTGATTTAGGAAACTTACCTCTTTTATTAAAGATGCCACATGAAGAGCAGTAAGGGGAGTTTGTTCTGCTGGTTTGACAATCACCGTGTTTCCACAGCTGAGGGCAGGCCCTATCTTCCAAATGAGCATGACCAACGGGAAATTCCACTAGAAAGCAATATTTAACAATAGAGTCTTTGTATTGCGCAAAGGCACATTTGCTAATGTAACTTCTACATTATAAACCCGCATTCCCCACAGATGATAAATAATAACTGAAGTAGTCTTATGTAATCATGTAGTTGATTCTATTTATGTGAACAGCAACTAGTAAATAATAAAAAGCTCTAAATAAACCAGATAGAAGAAGGGAGCAAAAGAGATCCCCAAAATTTAATTGAGCACTGTTACTTTGAATTCTTATTTTACCAGGAACAAAAACTTCATTACATGGTTTTGCATACAATTAAATATATTATAAGTTATTTGTGCTTAAAAAGTATGACTCGTCTCCTTTTTCTATAGGTCATTTGTTATATTCACTGAAAATTATTTGGTGGTACTTATCTCTAAGAGAAATAATCGTGTGTGTGTGTGTGTGTGTGTGTGTGTGTGCGCGCGCGTGTGCGCGTGTATTGCCAGGGATCTAACCCAAGGACTGGCACATGTTAAGCATGTGCTCTACCACGGAGCAATATCCTCAGCCCAGGACAAATAATCTTGTTGAAGACAAAGATGTGTAAGATTCAGAGAACAAGTGATTGGGTTTAGATCTCAGCAAAATCAGTGACCAGTCATGTGAACTCAGATAAGTTACTTATTTTCTGTTTATAGTAGCATCATTTGCAAAATTGTCCTGAGGATTAATCAAGAAAGTGGGCCAAATACTTAAAACATATCACTAGTATTTAGAATTATGTAGATTTTACAGATTTTGTTGGGCTTTTGAACTAATGAGCAATTTCATTAGTTGAAATGTCAGTATAATTATACTTTAACCTTAATGGGGCAAAAGATAAGTCATTGACGACTTCCTCATCTAAGAACTTCAGGACAGTTCGACATCTTTTTATTTGGCCTTTTGAAGTAAGTCAGCTCTGTTTAGACAGTTCATGGGGCTTCAAAGGAAATACTCATGATTAAATTTAAAAATTACTATTTTCTTTCAGAGGAATTTGGACCATCAGAGCCTCTTATGTAAGAGTATAATATATTTCCTGCAGTGCTTCAAATGCCTTTATTATTATTTCTTCCATTTTAATTAAAAGGTAGCTTTCTTGATTTGAGCACTCTTTGCTACTATTGTCCATGATTAGAAGTCTAAACAGGAGACCAGGAGTGTTGGAGTATAGTGGGTCAGACTACATTGCATTGGTGTCCTCTCATTGTAGACATGCCCACAATGAATACTTGTTATTCACTTGTAAATCACAGCCATTAAGAATAGCATGTAATACAGTGTTCTGAAAACAGCCTGTAGGGTAAAAGACTATATTTATTAATGTAGTAAATACTAAGAAACCCTCAGGAAACATGCTAGGATATGGACAGGCTTCTGAATTACCCAGATCATATCCAAGATTTTAGTCACAGAGAGACCACATTCAACAAGTCCCATTTGAAATTTTACATCACATCTAACACATAAGCATCCATTTATGTGGGAGTTAGTTCCATCACCAAACTGAATAGAATTAGAGCCCCCCTCCCCACCCATTGGAAATTCTCTAAGAAAACAACTTACAGGAATGATTTGGCCACATACACCAATAGGTTCGTGTCTTGTGTAAGTGAAAAAGTCTCCATCTGGAAAACAAAGCACAAACCAATCGAATGGAAGCAAATGTATTTGCCATGGAGTGGTGGGGTTTGAAGATAACGTGAGAGAAAGATGTCAGCGGTCATTTAAAAAAAAAAAAAGTGGGGTGGGTAATTCACACCAGTAATCCCAGCTACTCAGGAGGCTGAGGCAGAAGGATTACAGGTTTGAGAACAGACTGGGCAATATAATGAGACCCTATCTCAAAATAAAAACGGCCAGGGGTGTAACTCAATGGTACGTGTTTGCCGACTATATTTGAGGCTCTGAATTCAAGCCCCAGCACTGGAAAAACAACAACAACAACAATAAAAAGCCTTTTCTCCAACAATTTATTGAATAAAAAAATCAAGACTTTGGAACAATAAACCATAAAATTGAGTTTGTTCAAACCAAAGACACAAAATTGGAAAAGATCTGGGTCATAATTAATTCTTTATCTCATCATCTAAGAGAACTGTTTTCTATATATATCATTCTCAAAATTTTATAGAAGAAATGAAAGGAGGTTGATTCATTTTAGCTAAGAGAAAAACTGTGTTCAAATGTGTTTTCAGCAACTTAAAGTTCAATCAGTAATATAATCTATTTTTAAAAAGGTATACAATTTTAAAGAATAGTAAAATTAAAAAATACATCTCCCTATTAGTAATAAGCCTTTCTACTGACTTTTTATATGTTGTTTTGCCTTTTGCCTACCAAACAAAAATAAATTGTTAATCCATGAAGAAAATGTCCATAGTAAAAGACATTTCTTTTCCATGTATATTTGACTAACTCACATGCCTTGGAGTTTGACAAGGTCACCCTGAGAATTTCATGGTTCTCTGGGTTCTGTTCTGGTCTGGTTCCTGCAGGAGCCTCCTGACCATCGGAAAAGAACTCTCCTTAAGAAGTACATGTACTTTAAGTGGCTTTTCCATTTTGTCTGAGGATAAAGTAAAACAGTTTCCAGAACGGTCACATTTCTTGGGAGAACTATGATCTCGTTCTCCTGTTTTAATTTCCTGGCTATCACTTCTAACCTACTGAATGCTCCAATTAGGTTGGAAATGCATATCAGGGCCAATCCTGGAGACATACTGAATTTCTAACGTCGATGTTTATATGAGTTAAATTCTACCCTTGATGTTTTCCAAATTCATGATTTTTTCTACTGAAATATTTTTTCATATTTCTATTTTGCTATGTGCATACCCCACTAAAATAATATCTACATAAATATGTATAATACACATATTCTTAACTCAGACTATAAACAGTCTCATCTTACTTTGAAGCTACTTGAAACAAATCAATAAATTAGTTTGTTTAATTAACCTGGCCTAACTGTACTGAGTTTGAACAGGCACAGATGACCATCACTAATTCATACTGGAACATGCAAAGAGACTTAAATAATTACATTACAGACAGGGTATAAAGGTTACTATGGGAATGAAACCCAAATAAATAATTTGAGGTCAGCTCTAAAAAGTTTGGGCAGGCCCTTAAAGGGACAGATGCCTCAAATCAGTAATTGGGTCCAAAAGAATGTTCTTATTTAATATTTTCTAAAATATCCATAGTGTTATCTTCTGTATGATTATGCTGAAGCAACTTTAAAAGTCATTTGTTGAATCTTCACAGAATTTCCAAGTTCAGAACTTTTTTGGCTCAAAGTCAAGGGGAAAATAATTTTGCCTTATTTGGTTGACATCTTTAAAAGCGAGAGTTTGAAATTACTCAACTCTATAGTAATCACTCCCCCCCTATGCACACCCTTGGTGGTTTCCCCAATTACTCACCAATCGGTATGGTACGGCCCTGGACCTTGTCAGCCCAGCCTGCACAGTAGCGTAATGTTTTTATGCAGCCTCCCAGATCCATGAGATATGCATTAGAAAATAGTTTTCCAGCATTCATTGACTCCATTGTCTGAAAAATAGATCAGTCCCCAAATATAAAATTCCACAAAATTTTAGATTAACAATATATGACCAACATTTTGAGTAGTCATGTGCTAGAGAATTTCGGAAACAGAAGAAATTTTAACTCAACTTCTCTTACCTTCTCTTTTTATTAAAATTTATTTATTTTGATTCATTGTACACAGATGAGATACAACTGTGATTACACAAATGGTGTGACTCTACTTCGTGTACAACCTGAGAAACAACAGTAGTACCATCTCTTTTTAAAAAGAAGACTTTGAAAATTTTAAATAATTTGTTCTTGTTTGTGTGGAAAGAACTGGATAGAATGGGTAGTGAGATTCTGGTTGTTAACCCTAGTGCTGTTTCTATCACTTTCTGGATGTCTTTCAACTAACTAACATTTCAGGAGTTGGTCACAATTTGATACTTACCCAGCTGTTGAGAATTGTATCTAGTCTCCTTGGTCAGATCTGAGTTCTGAAAAGATTTCATTTATAATCCAACTATGTGACAATTTAGCGTTAGTAACTCAATTCTATCTCAGTAACCATTTTTAATTTTTGTGTTCCATCTTGATATAACCAGTTTATTCACATAAACCTAACATCTGAATCTTTCATTCAAGGATTTTCTTCAGCAGAATTTTCAATTACAACACTCCTGGTTTGGGTATTCTTATTATAATTATCATTTGAATGGTCAGGCTAATGTGAAGTGCAACTTCTTCTGGTCTAGTAACAAACCCCTGTCTCTTCCCTCATTTGTTAGGCAGAACTTTCAAGTGCTCTTTGGGGTCTATTGTTCTGCTGGGATGGTTCTCTGGTAGGAATTGTACAGATGCCTAACTTCTAAAGCTGTTCTGTCTCTGTACTGTACTTTCCACCATCCCAAATTTAAGCAAACATGAATTTTTCATATCTGCTCTTTTTCCCGCATCGGATCTCATGGTGACAGAGGTGACTAGTCAACATTCTCAACCCAAAAAGCAGACAGATGACAGGAGCCAAGTTTTAGCAACCTCTGCTTTCTTCCTATAGGACAAGTGATCAATAGTTTTATTTAACATAGCTTCTCGTTCTATATGTTGCATGTTTTGAAAAACATTTCAAAAGAACGCTACATTTTGTTAAAAAAATAAAGTCAATTATAGTTAATCAAAGGGCCATTTGCAGGACTCTTTGTTATTATCATATTAAGACTCTAAAAGTAATAAAATTGATTCTGAAATCTCATCTGGGTATTAGTTTGTATGAAATTGTCTTTATTAAAGGCCTGACTGGGAAGACAAGGAAGTGCCCTCTGCTACCTATAATGTGCTGACTCATCTGCTAGCTAAATTTAAGAAAACAAATCCAGCACACACAAAAACACAACTTTTATGAACATATTAACAATAGATTTGCATTATTCTTTGCCTATTTCATCAGTGAAAAAGATGACATTATTTAACTATTAAACACAACATTTAATTATGAGCATTGTTAATAGACACATTTGAGGAAGGGAAAAAGTGAGTGTGTATTAAATATTTGGATGGGCTAGACTAACAAGAAATAAGCTTTATTTTAGGGAAATAATTTCACACTTTTAACAAAGTCTATGAAATTTTCCACTGTAAGAGTTTAGTGGTCAACTAAATTTAAGAAACCAAGTGTATCACGCCAGCAGATTCTTATGGCATGTGACTTTGTCAAGGGCGATGAGAAGGTCTAGATTAAAGGAAAGAAATTTGTTTAATTTGGCTTAACCCAGGATTTGCCAAAGTAACTGTAGAAACTATTATGGGAGCAGATGCCATCATCTGGAATTGGCATGCAGATTACCACTTGAGAATAATCTCAAATCTTATGCCTCATCTGGAGATGAAGTCTTTTCACATTTTGATTTTAGATTTCATGTAGTGCTCACTAGATCCAAATCAACTTGCCAGTTCACACAGTGAATGCTTTTGAGAGCTCTCACTAGACATCCGGTTTGGTTAATACTCACTGCCAGCAGCAGATGATCTCTTTCAATTAAGTCGGCCAACTTGTATAGTAGGCGTCCCCTCTCTGAAGCATCCATGGTGCGCCATGGAGAGCCAATCTGAAAAGCCTGTCTTGCAGCCTTCACAGCTTTGTCAACGTCTGCCTGTAAGTCACAGGGTATTTAGTCCAGTAGACTCAACACATTGGACGAGTAAATCTAATGGTAATAACCCTATAGAATAGACTGTAGCTTCTCATGAACAGATACTGTGTCTCCATTAGACTGACATCTAGCACATTCTATGCACTCATCCACAGGGTGATGTAATGACACCTGCAGGATAATCTTGAGAATGATAAGTTCCATACACCTGGCACATGCTTGATTTCCTGGAATACAAATACTATGATATTCTAATAGTAGCCCTCATTTGAGTGTTGCCCATATTTTAAGTAATGTTCTGATAACTTTATACATATTAGCTCATATTATTCTCAATAATCTTTGAGACAAATATGTTCCCCATTTTACAGATGAAGAAACTGAAGCAAAGAGAGACAAGAGAACCCCAGCCTGCTCCCTCTTGCTCCCTCTAGGTAGTACCAGCTCAGTAGGCACTTGCTGGCCAGGAGCTACTGGAAAAGTAGGAGGCCAGAGGAGGAGCAGGTTTGTGGGACCAGGAGTCTTGGTTGTGCCCCTGGTGGCAACAACGAGGAGGAGGAGATGGCAAGGAGTGATCCAGGAGTAATGGATTCCAAAGAGAAACATGCATTAAAAAATATCAGCATGTCAGGCATGCAGTGGTGCAGGCCTATAATCCCAGTGGTTTGGGAGGCTGAGGCAGGAGGATTGCAAGTTCAAGGACAGCCTCGACAATTTAACAAGGCCCTAAGCAACTTAGTGTTACAAAATAAAATAAATAAAAAGGGCTTGGAATGTGGTTCAATGATAATGCACCCCTGGGTTCAAGTCCCAGTTTAAAAAAAAAAAAAATCTCAGCATGAAAAATTCTCAGTATTAAAAAGAAGGAGGGGAGCAGGCTCTGCGAAGAATGAAACAGAATTCTGCCATTTGGGAGGAGGAAGGCCAGAAATCTGGAGGAAATGTCAAGCAGGGGCAAGTTAGGGGACTTGTCTCTAATTTTTGATGGGACATATCTAATAGGCATATTGATCACAATGAAGTAGGAAATGGTGTAGAAAGTTTTGTGGGGCAGATGATGGACATCAAGAGAAAGACTAGAGAGCAACAGATGAGATATTACATGTGCTTCCAAACCCCTGAAACTGACACCCCTTGTGACTTTTGATTCGTACCTTGACTTCAAAAGTTTTATAGGATGGCCACTGCTTTACAATCTCATATCTTTGTGTTTTACTTTTGGCATTTCCACTTTTCAGTTTCTGACTAAATATTGGTTTGTCTTAGAGTAAAAGTTTCTGTCGGCATGACAATTTTACCAGTTTTTGGAAAAAAAAAATCTTTTTTACAATATAAAATTAATAAAGTAGTTTAAAAAGCAAAGCGGGGGCGGGAAGAGAAAAAGAAAGAGAGAGATGAAGGAGACGTGGCCAAGGTCAATAACTCGAAGTGAAGTGGCTGAACTGAGTTTTAAGGAGAGCCTATCTGACTGTAAGTCCCCCTTACACTTGACACATTCTAATTCTTCAATGATTGGACTACCAAAGTTCCTGGCAAAGCTTGAATCCCAAATAGTGAATATCTTCTGTGGTCTCTGGGGCCTCTGCAGCCTGTCCACTCTCATGAATAGCCCATCAGAGACTGTTGAAGAGTAGATATTATAAATATGTGCTCATTTCTTTTGTGCAAAAATAGCGTAGAGGTAATGGAACTATTTTACAGAGGTGTCTACCTGTGATAAGCCCTCATCTCTAAGCTGGGTACAAAGAAATCCTTTAGGTAAGAGTAATTTCTTTTTATTAATAACATACTGCTTGAAACAATATTGATTCAAGCAAACATTGAGTAATAGATTGTATTCACACTCAGTCAGCAGGTCTGGCCTATTGTCTTTGCTCATACTCTTCTCATTGTGTTTTTCTTGACCAGGTACACTCCTCTAGTTTCCTAATCCACCTCAGTTACAAACTTGGCCTATACAACCCCATGCAGACCTCTTCTCATCTCCTACAGAATAAACCTACTACAAATATCTCCATTTCTTTTACTACTTTATGTGAGTGTTCACCCCATCAAATCAGTTGCAAACACCTTAAAAGCATAGATTGTTCCAACATTTTTTTTTTTTTTGGGTATGCAGGTCAGTAGGTTGCAACATTTTGCAGAAGACATGATTTCCTTTGAGAGTTAGAGCAGTAGGAAAGAAACTGCTCTTTCTCTATTGTTGTTGATGCTCCACAATTAATCTGAATTAATGACACCTCCCCCTTGGTGAGGCTTGGATCTCATATTAATACTCCCCTCTGCAGATTGTACTCAAGAAGCCCCAATCTTGCAATTCTGCAAATTTATATGCAAATAAATAAACTATTTTTGCAGTGCAGATGCTCTCAGATTTATCACAGAGTTACATCCTAATGAACCTACAGTAGGTTGAAAATATCATAAATTCAAAATGCATTTAATGCACCTGACCTACCACATGTCAATGATTATTTTCTAATAAAGTGCTGATTATATCATTTTAATTTTTTGCCTACAGTACACTGTTGCAATGTGCAGTACAGTATTGGTCGTTTACCCTCCTGTCGTGTGGCTGTGTAGGAGCATTACCCAGTATTGCACAGAGACTATCATACTGGATATTGCCAGCCTGGGAAAAGATCAAAACTGATCATTCAAAGTATAGTTTCTACTTAATGTGTATTGCTTTTGCATCTTTGTAAAGTTGAAAAATTATGTTGAAACACTGTAAATCAGGGAACATCTTTATTCATCACCAAATAAAGATGAACTGAGGCAAGAACAGTGTCTTAGAGGTATAATCTTTCCTGATTAAGTGATAATATTTACTGACTACAAGCAAAGACTCTTTTATTATAATATATCATGCACTGGTATATCTCACTGTCAAACTTCTGGAAGAAAAATGAGTACTTATATTAAAATCTATGCATTTATTACCTGCTTGCCTAAGAAATACATATACAATGTATATTTTGGGGCATTCAGTTAATCACGCTGATTGCTTATTTTGTTTTATGCCATAAATTCTGAACTTTTTAAAAATAAATTCAGAGAGCACTGTTTGCAGGTCAAAAAAAAAAAAAAAAAAGGCAAACCACAAGAATCTGAAATTGCTGGCATGATCTGTGGATACCAAGACATGTAAAACATACACAGTTCTGTGTTTAAACATCTGTGTGACGGCTTTCATTTGGATGCTTCTTCTCACTGTTCTATCATTGGCCTTAGCCAAATATGGGCTATCATAGGCAGACTGGCCTCCCAAGGGATGTGGAGACAGATTCTGGCTTCAAGACAAGTAGCTCTGGAGAATGCTGCTCTAAGCAAACACGCTCTGAGGTTATGTCTTTGCATCATTTCTCTCTCTCTCTCTCTCTTTTTTTTCACATATTATAATCTTGTAGGAGTAAAAACAGAGTAATGGCAGTTTATTGTTTTTTGAAGAAAATAACCCAGATTTTAATTTGGATTTCTCCTTATTAGCTATGTAAGTTTTGAGGTGTCCGATGGTCTATCCATCCATCTAAAGATTTCCCACACACTCCACTCTGTAGCATTCCTATCATTAGTCGCTAATGACTTCACCATTCAGTGAAGTAAAGGGATTGCCCTTTTGAAATAGTCAATCAAATGAGAAGGACATAAAACCAATTTATCCTACCATATTATAAACCATGAAAACCACAGTAATCCCTCAGAACTCCAGAGAAATTAGTCCCAGGATACATACCCCTGTAGATCAATAAATTCACGATGCGGAGGACTTTTATACACAGTGACATGGTATTTGCATATAACCTATGCCCATTCTCCCATATACTTTAAATCACCTTGGATTACTTATAATGGCTACTACAATGTAAATGCTGTATAAATAACTTGTTATGCTGTATTGCTTAGGAAATGACAATGAGAGGAAGAAATTGCTATGCATTCAGCATAGACACAACCATGGTAGGCCCAACATCATCACAACATAAGCATGGTAGGGTGAATCCACATATGTGGAATGTGTGCATCTGGAGGGCATACTGTACTCCAAAGTAAATTTGTGCCACAATTTCTTTGAGATTCAGTTTTCTTATTTTTAAAGTCAAGGTAAGTTAGTTCATAGGGTTGTATTGAAGATTAAAAAAGGTAACCCCTGATACAAAGTTCCCATGTGACAGACATTAAATGTTCACTAGATGGAATTGATTGGTTACTGTAGTCCTAGAAGTCAAACAGGCATGAAAATGACTCTCCTCCATTTCAGTATATTTTAATAAATACTTCCTTTTAGTTTTCACTCCCCTCTACCACTGTAGGCACTTACTGTTTCCTTATCAACAGCCTCTCCAAGTTCATTGTCTTCCCTCCCCAGCTGCCTTGCCTATGACTACCAGAATAATCTTTCCTCATATAGCTTTATCTTATCCTTTTCCATTTCAATGTTTGCAACGGTTACCCTTTTATCTACAGTCCCAAGGGCAAACTCCTCTGCCTGGTTTTCAAAGTCCAGCCTTTTGGGGCAACCCCTCACTTCCTCAAAACTGGCGTTCATATTTTTGTTTCTATCTGACCCGCTCCTTCTCATCTTTGCTCCCATAATTCTCATTTTCAAGAATCTCCTACCAGCATGTCTCTTTACTTTCAAAATCCTACACATTTTTCAGGATTTTGCTTAAATATCCCAACCTACTTCAGTCATTGGCAGTCTAATCCAGATGGATGACAGCTACTAGTTGAGAGCTCACCATGCTGTGGGCCCTAAGATAAGTCCTTTGTAGCCCCCAAGTTATCATGCAGGCAAGTATCAGAGGCCTTACCTTACAGGTGAGTAGACTTTGTGGACTTGAAATCTAGCAGATAGTAGAACGAAAGTTTGATCCTATATCTGGCCTCCAAATCTAAAGCTCTGTCTGACAGTCCTAATAACATCTCCTTTGAAATGAGTATTTACTGCTATCTGTATTACAAATATACTATTTCTTATTATTCAAATCTATAATATGTATTTAATAAATATTTCATAATTTGGTTAACTACCTTACCAATCTATCATGTTATACTGATGTTATAAAAGGGTGTGCCTTATATAATTTACTTACTCTTATAATTATATAATAATCATTTTAATTGATTCTATTATATAACAAATGCTTGATATTATTCAAAACTATTAAGCAGAAAATAATTTTTTTTTAAATTTCAAAACCAGGATTATTTTGGATTTTTATTTCAGAACTTGCATTTCCAGGGATATGATTTTTTAATTAACCAGAAAATAATTCGGTGCATTGACTCAGATTCACAACCATCAATAGCACTGTTGCCTGTGGCATTGAAATGTTTCCCAGGCTGAGTACAGACAGACGGTTTGAATGATGAAGAGATATCAAATGTCTCTTCAGCCTACTTAAGGAAGGGCTAAACTTCTCAGTCACTCCCAGATGGTACATTTCCATGTTAAATTAATTCAGAGATGGAGAAAATAGTTATCAGACCAGTTTTACTTTTACACCTGCCATAAGCACTTACTTTAATGGACTTTTACTTTTATCTCCACCAATTATTTGTTAGGTCATGCTTTAATATTAAAAGCAGATTTAAGGATTAGTCCATACAGCCTCAAAGAGCCACTGAAGTGAAAAGAAAACAGTTCCCACCCACATGTGCACTTTGCTTTATAACCTCCACTTGTTCTTAGCCCTCCTTCTTTCTTTATGATACCATTGAAAGGCAGGAAACTGCCCATTGTTTGCTCCATTCTACTCAAATTAAATCCCTAAAGTCTTTTGGCTAATTATCTAAAGAGTCAATTCCAGAATATTAGGTTTACTGTGACCATGTAATTGGCTAGATTTGTGCCTTTAACTACACAATGTTTACTATACATATATACACTTGCCGACAAAATTGTTTGAACAATAATAACTCTTTTAGAAACAAAAGTGTTTGAAAAGTTCCGAAAAGAACACTATTCTAGAAATGCTGAATGCTAAGCAAACATTGCTTACTATAAACAGTTTGTATCACCAACAATTTAGCTGGGGTGATCAAATGTCCAGTCAATTAGCTTATTAGCATTTTGACTTGAAGCTTTGCTGATGTATTAAGTGGTTTTGGTCTATTCTATGGGCAGGAATAATGGTCAGTAAGCACAGAGCAGATCAGTGGCAAATCTTTCCACAGCTTCTGGTGTTATCATCGGTTTTCCTTCACTGTACTGTAGGAAGAAGGTAAATTCCACAAACAGTGCCAAGAAAAATCTCAGACTGCCCGACAAGGTTTCTTCTGGAATCTAGGCACAGAGACTTGTTTTCCTGGTGAAACTAATCTCAGTGGCAAAGCAAGATGTTCTGCTAGTAATCCAGTGGCAAAGATGAATGTTCAAAGCTTCAGGGCTAAAACATCAAACATATTACATATTTTTTTCTTTGGTTAATTGCAAACTACAGTCAGATCTGCAGTCTTCCAGTTGAATGGCATTTATACCTATGTAATAAAGTAGGAGGCAACTGTCAGGGACTCAGTCTGTGTACACCTAGGCCTCAATTGCTTTATTTTACCTCCTCAGGCTTGCTGGAGTCACTCAAGCAACCACAGGGTCATTTGAAATAAAATAATGTGTGCATCTCTGAAGTCTCTGATAAAAGATATTCATTTCTTCTTCTTCCTCTTCTTTTTTTTTTTTGTAATGTGAAGAATACCACAGACCTTCTGGGTATCCTACAGCACTTTGCCAGGGTGGGTCCATGTTTCTCTGTCTAAGCTCTGTCTTGAAGTGTAGAGTTCATGAAGTGTAGAATGACTGTCACAGCAAAGTTTTCAATCATCAACTTTTTTACCTGCCAAAATCCATGCCCCCGCCATATGTCTATTACTAGTTGACTTTCAACAGAGGCACCAAGCATGCATTGAAGAAAAGAGGTTCAATAAATGGAGCTGGGAAAACTGGATACTCACACAGAAGAATAAAACTGAACTCCTACCTCTCACTACATATACAATCAACTCAACATGGATCAGAGACTGAAATGAAAGGATAGAAACTAAGAATACTGGAAGAACACATAGGGAAACCCTTTACAACATTAGTCTAGGCAATGCTTTTTTGGATAGGACCCAAAAGCCCAAGCACCAAAGGCAAAAATTAACAGAAGGGTTTGTTTCAAACTAAAAATTTTCTGCCCAGAAAATGAACAAACTACAAAATGGGAGAAAAAATTGCAAGCTATTTATGTGACAGGAATTAATATCTAGAATATATAATTAATTTAAACAAGCCAAAAAAAAACCACCCACACATAATCTGATTAAAAATTGGCAAATGATTGGAACAGACATTTCTCTAAAGAAAATGTGAAAGTGTTTGACGTCACTACTCATCAGAGAAATGCAAATCAAAACTACATTTGATTGGTACCATCATCCTCTAATCAGAATAGATATTAATAAAAACAAACAAACAAAAAATAGATGTTAGTGAGGATGTGGTGGGGGGGAAGAACCCTCATACTCTTTTGGTGAGACTATAAATTAGGATAATCATTATGGAGAACAGAATGAAGGTTCCTCAAAAAACTAAAAATTGAACCATCATATGATCCAGGAATTTCATTTCTGAGTATATATATACTCAGAAAGTGAAACCAGTTGATCAAAGAAGTGCCTACATTCTCATGTTTATTGCAGAACTATTTATATTACACAAGATATGGATTCTACATATCAGCAGATGGATGGATAAGGAAAATGTGGTTTATATGGACAATAGAACATGATTCGACCATGAAAAGAATGAAATCCTGTTATTTGTGACAAATGGATGGAGCCAGAGGACATTATGTGAAGTAAAATAAGCCAGGCACAGAAGACAAATGCTGCATGAGTTCACTCATAGATAGAAACAAAAAATAAAAAGCTGATCACAAAGAAAAGAGTACAATAGAGATTACTAGAGGTCAAGAAGAGGAGGTAGAAAAAGCAGCAGAGGGAGATTGAATAATGGGTTCAAAGTGTTGTTAGGAGGAAGTTTTAGTGCTTTGCAGCACAACAGGATGACTACAGTTTACAACAATCTAATATATATTTTATAAAGAACTAGAAGAGAGAAGTTCATAGGCTCTAAAGATAACTGTTGAATGTGTGAGGTGGTGGAAATGGTAATTACCTGATTTGATCATTGCGTGTATGCATTGAGTTATCACATTTTACCCCATAAATATGTGCAAATATCATGTCTATTAAACAAATTTATGTCCCTTATTAAATGCTAACCCTTGAAAGGGTTACAATTTGTGGTTTAATACTTTAATTTGATGGTTTGCAAAAATGTATTCTCCTACTTCCTTCCCAAAGAACAATATCAGCAATGCCTGAGGATTTATTAGAAAGGCAAATTCTCAGGCTCCATTCTATTACTATGGAAACAAATTCTAGGGAAGAGTGTGGTTCTGCATCTTAAGACACCTTCCAGGACGTTCCGAGGTACACCAAATTTTCAGTATTACTGCCTTGGAAATGATTGTCAACACTATTAGAATTTGATGGAAGAGAAAGTTTTTGCATTCACATGTTCAGTTGCATTGAAACATTGCCAGAAGCAGAGAACATGAACTTAAGACACAATGTTGATCTCCACAAGAGTACATTGTCTCAGACTAAGCAATCAGTAACTATATGATACCAGGATTATCATCAGCAAATACAATATTCTATAATGACACAGAAGAGAGAAATTCTGCCTGGGAAGGTTCAAGAGAGCTTGAAAGAAATATAAAACACTGTAATGACGGAGGTTTTATGTGCCTGGAACTTTTGAAAAGCTCTGTATTTATCATTTAACCCTCCATGTATTTCCTAGTTCCTTATTTTAAACAAAAGGAACAGGAACTCTTAAGTCCAAATGTGGAAACTCTGTACTCTTACTATAGATGGTGATTTCAACTATTTCTGAGGACTGAGCTCTCGACATGCAGAGG
This sequence comes from Sciurus carolinensis, assembly GCF_902686445.1. NCBI lineage: Eukaryota > Metazoa > Chordata > Mammalia > Rodentia > Sciuridae > Sciurus > Sciurus carolinensis. The sequence continues at coordinate 73,903,972 of NC_062226.1, forward strand.
CAGTGACCAGTAAGCAATGTTTGGGGAGTGACACTGGGCATGGTGAAGTTGGAACTTGTAGGTCAATGGGGTGGCCTTGGACAGAAGCCATAGGTAAGTGTTGAGCAATATTATAAAGGACCTTTGTGTGTAGGGACACTTCCCCTAAGGCAAGAGAAGCAGAGTGAAGAACTCATGCATGGTTAACTCCTTAGGATGTAAAGAAAGTGAAATCTGAAAGCAAGTGACAAGTGTCCATTCTGTTCTGTTTCTACTTCTCACATTGTTGACTCCTTTTCTGAAACTCCTTTGCTCTTCAAGGTCTGAGTTTCACTTTGTTCTGATAATATTGCAGTCTGAATCCAGGGCCTCCTAGAAAATCCAAACAGGTCTCTCGGGTTTCTTGCTATGTTGGAATAGGCCTGTGTGACTCAGTCAGTACTTTGACATTTGTGATCTCACGGTTTGAGGCTAAGGGAATGAAAAAGTGGAAACTGGGCAGAAACCTGTGATAGTTCCAGTGAATACTATGAGCTTACCTTCATAATAATTTCAAGGTAAAGCAGTAACCATACTACTCACAGGTTCTGGGGGCAGGACAGAACTAGAATACTGATTTCATTGCTTATTAGCAGTGTCACCTGGAGTAACTCATGCACCCCTTCTATTCTGCCATTTATCATCATTTGTAAAACAAACTAAAAGTAAGTGTATGTTTCTTCATAAAGTTGCTCTAAGTAATAAATTAAAACAGCTTTTAGAATTTAAAAAACTGTCACTCAATAAGTTTGTTTTTTTGCTTTTGTTACTAAAATAACACTATAATTACTCAATTAAAGTCATTTTAAAATTCAACTTTTAAATGTATTTATTAATATTAATTAGATAATTTTTAATGAAATAACTTGGCAATATATAGTTTCTATGTTATTTTATTTTAGTTTCATGTAGCAACTTAATGATTCCATATGATTAAGGTTTTTCTCTTTTTTAGACCTATAAACAATGCCTCTTTATGTAGTCTGTGTGTATAATAAATCTAGACATTAATCCAGTTGCAAAATAATCAAGGAAAAATAATATGAAAATAATCTTCATAACACCATAGGCTCATTATCATTACAGGTCCATCAAGTACCCTTCATGTACCAAGGACAACCTAGAAATTTCCCAAATTGCCCTAGGAGCCACATTTTGATGACATTTGTTAAGCTTGCAATGGGGTTCGAGAGCTCAGAATGGTGAGAAACAAAGAAACCCTGCGTGAAATGGAACCAGTGTTTGGAAACTCACCTTATCCCCTTCTTCTATCTCACAGATTTTCTCCTCAGTCGCGGGATTAAAAACAGGGAATTTCTTGCCACTCACTGAATCATGCCATTCATTGTTTATGAAGATCTGTAAGGATGCCGAGAAACTAGGTTAATTAAAAAAAAAATATGTAGTGAATTTTGGATATTTTTATAAACTTAAGTGGAAGCATGATATGATATTTAAATTTTGTTTATTCTCCTCCCCTTGAAAAATTTTTGGTTGTTTCTGACATTTTACATATAAACACACATACATACACACAAATATGTGTGCACAATAAATAAAGTAGTATTTTAAGTTTCATGAAAGTATATGGTCATGTCAATGTTAGAGATTATAGACTGGAGAAAATGATTTAGAAAATGATGCTTTTACCTGAAATTGCCGTGAACTGGAGGTAGGAGCAGAAGTTTTGGTGGGCTTAATCTGTCAATCATTGCTCCTATTTTCCACTTCAGATTGTGAACATGCTCATTTGGGACTACTGGTGATTTGGTATCACAAGTGATAATTTTCTGATGCTTCATTTTACTGTTATAAAGCTAGCTTTTGAGTGGGTTTTAAAAAAGAACTTTGCTTCAAAAAAGTTGACTAATGGTGTATTTTTCATCAACTTTTTAAAGACATAGGGGATTTGTTCTTTTAGAACGAGTTATAATTTATTCATATTCAGATGAGATCAGGTGCTAGATTTTTAAAGATATCTATAAGATAGAGACATGCATGTAAAGAAAGAGTGGCCCAGAGAATTTGGAATTTTATTCTATAAGCACTGTAATGGGAAAAAAAATTGTTAAAGTATCAAAAAACATCTAATCATTCATATAAAAACTCTAAGTCTTAACTTTTGCAGCCTTGAATTTGCACTTCCTCTAAAACTCAGCTTTAATATTCATTTACTTGTACTGAAGAAGAATATTTGATAGAGCCAAATTAAGAAATAACCCCTTCATGACAACTAAAGCTGTTCTCTGTTTCTGACATATACTAGAGAAATCTTTTTTCATCAGTTTGTTTCTCATTTATTCTCCTTTTTTTCTTATTACTGAAATAGGAAAACAATCATGATAAGTATTGTATGGCATATATTACAACTTTTTGTGAGGCTATGACAACATGAGTTAGTTCATTTAATTTTGATTCATAGGAAATTGATATATCCAGTCTTAAAAGAGATGTCTTACGAATTGGGTTTGTAACATACATCTTAATTGAGGCACCTCTTCTGACCTGATACCTACAAATAAAGTATTAATAGTTCAATCCAGCATGTATTAAAACACCACTGCCCAAGGTTTAAATCAGCTGGTATGTTAAGTGCAAATCACTTAGTTATTAAACATTTACCAGCAATGGCTGTCAAGGTCATACATTCCGCACATGAGGACACTATGCTATTTGTGACTTGCTACAAAATGAGGCGGAGGACAAGCCTTTTTGTTTGCCTGTATGCACCAATACAATTGTACCTAGAACAAAATGACATTATCCTATATATGCTGAAGAGTTCAAAAGAATTTTAGTGCTAGCTGGAATCAATAGGGAAAAAAAAATGTGAGCATGAATAAATAAAGGACAATGGGACCCAAAGCAGTTCAGATGCAGAGACTAGAGATGTGGAAAGATAGATACATGAGGACGATCCAGTACCAAGAAAATCCTTGCTACTGTGATAGGGTAATCAAATACAGAGGGAGACCATAAAATTCATCAAACCATACTCAAAAAAGAAAAATAAATAGCAGCTTAGGTCAACTCAATGAAAAATAAATTCAGATTAAAGTACTGAGTTGCCCAACGTCTCTTAAAGTGACTCAGCACACTAGCTACCAGGAACATACTTTACAGAACCCCATAATTACTCTTAGGGAGTATTTTCTTTTATGCATCCCAGGCCTTTACTGCTTAGTATTTTTCTTCCCAAGAGAAGGCTGGGAAACACTTTAATCAACCCCCACTCCCTCTCTTTCTCTGGTTCTCTCTCTCTCTCTCTCTCTCTCTCTCTCTCTCTCTCTCTCTCTCTCTCTCTCACACACACACACACACACACACACACACACCTTCCTTCTTCAGTTACCGATATATGAAATCCCTAGTCACTTTTTCACTTCTCCTTGTTTCTTCCTACTATCCAATTCCTCTCCCTGTCTTCCCTGCCCTCTACCTCTGCCTAATTAAAATTTAATTTTCACTCAGCTACTAGAATCTTCCTCAACCAACCAAGTTCAGCTTTTTATCTAAATTCCTCCTCAGAATACTTCAGTGGCTTCCCTTGTCAAGCCTCTTAGCACGGAAGCAGTTTATGATCTGGCCTCAGCATGCTTTTCTAGCCTTTGCCCCTGGGGTATCCCAGTTTGGGCCTCCCTCTTCTGCCTCCAACACCACAACCTTCTTTGCACCCCACCTCTATTCATGCTCCTTTTCAGATTGTAGTTTCATTATTTCCTTCTTGTACTTGAAACTCTAGCTAAATGCATCATCTCCTCATGAAGATTTTATTAGTTGTTCCCATTGGATGTAACCTTTTTCCCAAATAGCATGCAAATATTCATGCAATTAGTTGTTAGGTGTTGCTTTGTGTTAAAGTTAGATATCCACATATCAGCCCATGAAATTTCAAACAAATCACAGTACCTGCCCTAGGTTTTTAATCAGCCTTTCAAAACTTGCATCAGATTCACTCACACTTGCTAATTCTGCTCTAAAGATTGTGTTACCTCCTCAGACTTTATATCTTTAAACTGAGAGAGCCTAAGTCTCATCCTGTAGAGATACATGGAGAATTCCATCCTTTTATGGTATAAATTCACACACACACACACACACACACACACACACACACACACAAATCAAATGAAAACAATATGCAGATGTCACTCTGTTAGGCTTCTGGTGAGACTTCCCAGCTCCTGCCTGGGTCCTCTTACCCTTAGGTCTGTGATAATTTGTGGTTTTCAAGTTTTCAATAATACACCCTCAATACAATATATTTTGCTCCCTATGTATAATTTATTTTGGTGAAAGAATCATTATAATATATATAGACCATCTTGCTTTATTATCAGAGTTGTGCATCTTAACTGTATCTAACCCTCACCCCATCCCTGCACCCAGATAAAAGTCAGCGAAGGTTTTGTCAATGAACATTAACCTAATCTAATAACACAAGTTCATCTGGCAGCCGTCGGGCAACTGAAAAGATCAGTTCTAGATAATTTCAATGCCATTACTGTGCATCATTCGGTTTTAACTTTTAAGGGAGGAGAACATTGTTTTAACTTGTGCTCATATTTACAGAATCCTAGATGGTCACTTTTGTTTTGTAGGACACATTTTTGCCAAGTAATGAGCAAATACTGGAGACATAATCTGGGAGGTACTGTGGGAAAATGCAGATGAATTGGCTGTGGGCCTTATCTCCAGAGGTTTATAATCTAAGAGGAGATGGCTGGCTGACCCATTAAGGTAAGTCAGTGAGTACCAAAGATGTACAATTAAATGGCCAAAGCAGTGATTCACAGAAGAGAGAGTCATGGGCTGGAAGAAAGTGCTGAAGGAAGGGAAGGGATTGGTGGACAGGTGGAAACCAGCAAAGGGATGGGCAAATCTTGTCTTGCTGCAACACAGTGAAGAGATCAGCCCCAAACTGAGAGTGTCAGTGGAAAGAAAGTCAGGGATAAGATCTGATGATGAAAATCAAGTTCATTTGTGGTTGATCTTAATCCCCAGGATGAAGAGCTTGAACTCCTTCCTGGATCAAATAAATGTTTTAGGAATATTGATTTTAAAGTGCTCCAAATGAACTTGAAGTACAGTAACCAGAGTCTAGAAGATTAAGCCAGAGACTATGTTAACAAGCCAAGAATGAGATAAGTCCTAAGGCTTTAGAGCAGGTAGTAGTATCTACCACAGTAGGTGATCTGAAGTCTGCAAATTAAAAATTTTAGACCTTCTTCTATACACAGAGCTTTCAGCATTAAGACCGACTTCAGTGTAGGTTATATGACCTTCAAGAGCCCTGAGGGTCAGGTGTTGCCCCACCCTCTTCTTCCCCTTAGCTGTGGAGAAATTATTGGTGGGAACTCCCTTAGTTGTCTTTTTACTGTTTTAATTTGATTAGCTTTACATTTGGCATTTGTCTGCTAGCTAACTGTGTGACCCAATGGATGTGAATAATCACACTTCCATTACATTAAATGGTCATATGGACATGTCCAGGCCAAATGAATGTTTATTATCATAGTTGTAAGACTTTATTTTAGTCCAGTTGAAATCATCTGTCATAGGGACAACCTCATTTTCCATGTGTGATTGGTCTTAAGCAATTTTAGGGAAAAGGGGATGTTGCTATACAAGTAAAATATTCTTGGGTACTATTTAACCATTATATTCACTATATTCCATTTATGAATTTTAGACTCAGGATGCTTTTGAATATTGATGTACAGCTGACATCAATTCAAAGTTTACAGTATTGGTTGGAAATGTTTATGTATACTCATGGAAATCATAGAAGGAAATACTCAGAAAGAATATTGAGGCAACTTAGAAATTGCTTTCTACTCTACATTTAGATATGTCAAAGTTAAATAGATGTATCATATTACCTTTGATAAATAAGTAGCTGTTTCCTGGTTGCAGTTTAGTATCTAAGTCATAATTTTGGGATAGTATTGCCTTTCTAGAGGAAAAGTTACTATTATCATTTCTGTTGTTATTGTCATTATTAATGTATTTGGTGTAAAACTACAATTCTAAATAAATAAGTAATTTTATCAAAATATTTCTGATTTAGGTTCAATTGAATTTTACCAATGGGAAAATAAAGCTCTACTAGCCTTATCTACTCATAGAAGATTTTGGAGACTGTTGGTTAAAGTGGAGAAGTACTGACTCCCTCCAACATGGTACCCTAAATCACATTACCTTTGTAGAACAGCAACTGGGCCACCAACTCTAGGGTCTTACTGAGAAAGCCAAGACTTTCTTGGTGGTCAATCACATTTTTGATGCACAAAGGATTTCTTTTAAGATAGTCCAAGGTGGTGATGAGAGTTCCATTTCATGTTACCTGCATGAATTTCCAATCCTGAAAGCCAGGGTCACAGCAGGGAAGTGGTGGGTGGGAACACAGACTTGCAGGAAGTGAAGTGTGCTGCAAGAGTGTAAATGTTCTCCCGCCCTAGGAACCTGACCAAGTACCAAAGACCACAGGGAGTGAGATATGAAAGAAAGGGATGATGAACAGTAAGTTAGGTGGGGTGTGAAACATTTAAAAGAATCAAAGGAAGATCTCTGGCAACTACTTTCAACCCAAACCCGAGGCAGCAAAGCAAAATGTTGAAACTCAAAGTAGAAAAATGTAAAAGGAAATTAAGGAGGAAATAACAGATGGAAGGAAAATATTTACAGTCAAAGGAATAAAAACAAATGAGAGAGTGAACAAAACAAAAATAGGAGAAATATAAGTTTTCTTCCATTTCTGTTTTATATTATAGCCTGACTTCTGTAATCTGACTACATACTTCTTTTTTTTTTTTTTTTTTCTGATTGTTTTAAAAAGTCATTCAGCCTTTTCTTGTCAGGGAAAAAGAAAAGATACTGCAACATTTATTTTGAACCACACTAACGGTCTTTCCTAAAGATAATAAAAATACTTGCCAGCAACTTCTGTATATCATACATGTCCTGTATTCAAGAGAGAAGCTTCAGAAGCACTAGAAAGTTCTGTGCATACTTCGTATTTAACAGTATCAACACTCAATGACACCACTGCTTACATGGAAGCCCTCTCCCTTCTAATGAAAATGCCAAATATAGAGCACAATTCAGTCGTTTCTTATTTGTATTCTTTTGACCTCTAAAAAAGTCTTTGGAGATCAGTGGAGAAAGCCTGATAGCGACTTAGGACAGAGGAGGTATCAGTCAAAGCAAAGTTTTCAGAGCAGTGATATCTGTGTAAATTTGCAGGGAGCAAATGCCTTTAACAATTGCAACATTATAATAAATCATGTAGAGATATTGCAATGCCAGAAAACCAAATATCAGCAACACTTTACATCCCTTCCAGAGGAGGCTGCTAAGTTTGTGGGAACTTTTGATACACACGTATGCACACATACAAACACTCAAAACATAGTAGTCATGAAATTCAGGTTTATGCAAATATACTAGTACCTCTTATCTGTAGGGAAATATTGTAAGATCTTCTGTAGATGTCTGAAGTCACTGGTAGTATCAAATTCTATATATGCTATGTTCATTGCTATATGCACATATCTATAATATAGTTCAATTCATAAATTAAGCCAAGTAAGAGAGTAATATCAATAAAATAGAATAATTAAACAATATGCAGCAATAAAAATTATGTGAATATGGTATCTTGCTCTGAAATATCTTTTTTTTTTTTTTTGGTGCCAGGTATTGAACCCAGGGGTGCTTAACCACTGAGCCACATCCCTGGCCAGTTTTTATATTTTATTTGGAGACAGGGTCTTGCTAAGTTGTTTAGGGCCTTACTAAATTGCTGAGGCTGGCTTTGAACTCATGATCCTCCTGCCTCAGCCTCCCCAGCTACTAGGATTACTGGTGTATGCCACTGTGCCTGGCCAAAAATATCTTATTATACTTTTCACTTGTTCACTGAAAGCAAACACTTTATGATATTGCTTTTGTATATAGAAATTGCCAGCATCACTACATATACATTTTGGGGCCATTATTAAGTAAAAAAAAAAAAAAAAAAAAAAAAAGTTACTTGAACACAAGCACTATGAGATAGACATAGTAGATTTCATAATTTAGATGGCTCCTAAGGGACTAACGAGGGGGTAGTGTACATGGTGTGGTACTTTGGACAACGTATGATTCACTTCCCAGGTGGGAGATGGTACAATGGCGCAAGACTTCTTTATACTACTCAGAATAGTACACGATTGAAGATTTACGAATTGTTTATTTTTGGCATTTCCTATTTAATATTTTCTGACTTAGGTGATGATCACAGGTAATCAAAACTACAGAAAGTAGAATTGGATAAACAGGGACCACTCTTTACTTTCTTTCCTGATTTGTTTATTAGATTTTAATTAGATATTCAACTATAAAACAATCATCGCTCAAGTTCTTTTGAACATGGCTATATGTTGTCACTTATATCTGGTCAACATGTAACGTATCCCCTGACCGCAATTGTGATAGTGTCATGAAAACCCAACACCCCTCCTCTACCGTCTGACACTAGATCAGTGCTACGTAGGACAAGCACATCTCCACATTATCTATCTGCGTTCACATGAAGGGCTGCTCTTTTTGTTGTTGTTTTTATTTTGACCTGTTCTACAGATTACCTGTGACATTTCACTTCAGAGGCACTACCTCAACATGGGGTTGCTCTTCAAATGAATTATTTCTCATAAAGTTCGTGAGTGCTTCTCACCCAGTTCTATCATTTCAATTGGTAGTTAGTGAAAAATTCCATAGGTGAAATCCACATTTAAAAAGTCATGTGATTTATGATGCTTTCTAAGTCTCTTCAGTCAGGCTGATTAATCTTCAGAGGGAAATTATGTAAAACAGTATGGGAAAATAAATAATATGTCAAACATAAGAAAAAGTCGTGAACACTTGTAATACTGAGAGTCATTCTGAAATGGAGATAAATCCCTGTCTTAGGATATGTGCTATTTACTTTGAGATTTCTATTGATTAGGTTTTCTTGAGTGAGATTAGAGTACTACTGTCTTTTCTAGTTAATGGATAAGTAATATGTGGGAAAGCATCAGATATGAAATGACAGGACTCAGAAAGCAGTACAGTCTTATATTTGCACCTTAGGATCTGGGTGACCTTGAGCAAATCAGTCATACCATCTGAGCTTAGGTTTCTGAACTTTAAAATGGGACCCTGATAACATCTTTTTTAACTCCTTCCCATGGGTTAATTCTGAGCTGATCTTAAGATAAATAGATGGAATCAGTTTTGAATCGTGACAGTAACATAATTATAAATTTCGACAACACCAAGTACGGAACAATTAAGAATTCTAGGCATCCTCTTAGGAAGGAGAGGTCAAAAAGAGATCAAATGGTAAGTATTGGCATTTTCCACAAACCACTTAGTTCTCTCAGATACATTCCAAGGAAGCCATTTTTATTCCCAATTCACAGACAGGGAAACTGAAGCTCAAGGAGATTAGAAGATTGGCCAAGGTCACATTATTTACTAAGTATAGAAGATGAAAATAGAAGCCAGACTGAACTTGTTAAACCACGGTACCTTATAGACACTTGGCTATTCGTTCAATTACTTCCAAGCCTCAAGCAAATAAAATATTGCTTCAGTAAGAAGTTAGAAAAAACCTCAAGTCAACTGGAGTGATGGTACACATCTATATTCCCAGGGATTTGGTAGCCTGAGGCAGGAAGGTTGCAAGTTCAAGGCTAGCCTGGGCAACTTAGTGAGAACCTGTTTCAAAAATCAATAATAAAAAACACAGGGGGTGGGGGTTGGGGGGCGGGAAATCCAGGCGCAATGGTGCCTGCCTGTAATACTAGTGACTCAGGGTGACCTGGGAAGCTGAGGGAGGAGGATTGAGAGTTCAAACCCAGCCTCAGTAACTTAGCAAGGCCCTAAGCAACTCAGTGAAGACACTGTTTCTAATAAAAATACTTTTTTTTAAAAAAAAGGCTGGGGATGCAGCTCAGTGGTTAAATATCCCTGGGTTCAATCCCTGGTACAAGAAAAAAAAAAAAAAAAGTTTCTCAAGGGAAAGTAGTGCTAGTGCTACTATACAGTCATCTTTTTGTTGAACATCTTTCTAGTTTAGTCCTGTTTTAAGCACCCCTCAGTGGTTTCCCTTCCCCCCAAAATCAGTCAATGCAACCGCAGTCTGCATCTCTATTCTAATCTCACACATTCTTTTCCTTACTCTATGCCAGCCATATTAGACTTTGGACAGTTCTTTCAACATAAAAAGTTTTTGTCTCTAGGGTCTTTCACTGTTATGGCTGCTAAACCTTGGTTCTTTCCCACTTTTCTAGGCCACCCTATTCTCTGTATCCCTCAAAATGACCTCAAATGTCCCTTCCTTAAAGGGGTTCTTCCAAACAAACTCCTCAAAAGTACACTTTTGCCCCTCATCCCCTCTCAACTTCCAGGATTCTTTCTTTTAGGACTTACCATAATTTGTGATTAAAATATTCTTATTTGCATGTTTTCAACCCCACACATGCTCTAGGAATATAATCTCCATGAGACAAGAATCACACTAGCCTTTTTATATTATGAGACCTAACAGAGCAATCTCACAATCACCTTATTTGATGAAAAAAAAGGGGGAAATAAGAGGAAGCATAGGAAAAAGGGAAAGATAAGGGAAGGGATGGTATTTGGAAATATATGTGACCTGAATTTGGCTATTATAGAAATTTAAAGAAGAGATAATGTGGGGGGAAAAATAGAATCACTTCAAATTGTGCCTGCCACACAGTATTCAAAGATTAATGACTCTTTCCTATCAAAAATATTTTTAATACAGAAAGTTTAAACCAACTAGAAATCAAGAGAAATAATTGCCAAAATTTAATCCATAGGAGCTGAAGAAATGCAGTTCATACAGAGCTCATGCTCCTATGTCAAAGTCTTCTGCCTCACAGCCTCTCCCAACCCAAACTCCACCCTTTCATTCAAAGCAGGAAACCTCTTTCCTTTTGACTGTCCCTATAGTTCTCTTATTTTTCTAAGTTGGTGGCAAATGTCTTCTTCCTGGCCTGGGAACAGCTGAGTAGCAGCTGGAAAGTCTCATGGTCATGCATCCTCCAGTAATCAGGAATAGAAAAATGAAGGTCAGAATAAAAATGGATAAAGCATTGCAATTCCACCTCCCCCAAGTAGTGGTATTGGCCTCAGATAAGTCACTTGTTAGTGCCAGGCCTCAATCAACCAGTGTTAGCTTTGTCACTCACCAGTTGTGTAGATTTAGGGAAGGTACTTAGCCACTCTGTTCTTTAGTTCCCTTAGGTGTAAAAAGGACATAGTAGTCTCCTCTTAGGGTTATTGTGATGGAGTCAGTGAAATTGTTACATAGAACTCAAACAGTCAGTGGCAGAGTAAACCAAATGAACTTTAGCTCTAATTTTTCCTGTATGTAAATATGTGTATAAAATGTCATTAGCTGACGAAAAAAAATTTCACACATGAACAAACTATTGTTTAATGAGCTAAATTTAATAATGAAGTTAAACTTTTGGGGTTTGAACCGTATCTGAGAAAGCTTGTCTTCTTGAATTTCCCATTTGTCTTTTTTTTTCCCCCCAAGGTAAAAACAGTCTTATGAAAGGAGAATGGGAAACCGAGTTACCAAATCCCATAAGAGAAAAGTCTTGATCCCTGAAATCCTGGATAAACCTTAGGAACTTCGCTCCAATGCAATCTTTGTCAGGTGGGACATGACTGTGCAAGACAGAGTGACAGGAAAACTAAGGGAAGAAAATGAGACGAGAAGAGTACCTGTGGGAAGCAGTCCAGGAAAGGTCAGGTGAGAGAGAAATTTCTGGAAAAACTGGGAGGAATTCAGAAAAATAAATGTTAACTAGAATAGTTAGTCTTAAACATTTCCCATGTGCCAGCCAGTGTTTCAAGTGCTTTGCATCCGTGAATACATTTAATGCAATCACCTACCTTAGGAAAGAGGTACCCTCATAATCCCCATTTTATTTGTGAGGAAATGGAGGCTGAGGGAGGTATGCCCAATGATCATATAACTTTCAAAGAAGCTCCATTCAAGGGATGGGTTGGCAAATGTAGGATTCACTTATAATTGCAAGGGGGAATAATGAGGGTAGGGATGAGATCCAAGTTCATATGGATTTATGATGTTATTGAGGTTTAAAATTTCCAAAAGCTTTTGTTTCATCTTTGGAAATATTTCTTAAACTCTAATCTCTGTTCCATCTACCCCAACAAAGAAATAATCAGGCTGTACTAAAAAAAAGTTATAAAAGATATGCATCAATGAATTCTTTTGTTTGGATGAAAATCAGCCTTAAGTGTAAGAGTATGTAGCTCTTCTACTGAAGTTATGTATGTACAGGTATATAGATCTATAAGGATATAGATACACAAATTCTGTTGTTGCTATTGTTCAACCCTGCAGGTCCCTTCCCTCTCCTTTACCCCAACAACTTCTAGCATAATGAAGAAAGACGTGAAAATAGTAGAGAAAAATAATACAGAAGTTTAGGGGCTGATAGGGAAGCTCATTCCTCAACATCACACAATCCTCACTTTCTCGGTTTGCAACTGGAAAATTTATTTCCTAACCATCATTTGCCCAAGTCATCTTGTAAGTGCAAATCCAATACAATTCTGCAGTGGGACACAGTAAAAAGAAAACGCAAAGGCATTTGAAAAAGCTCACCCATTTAGATTTAATTACATACATAACTGGTGTCCTCCCAAGTGTGAAAACATTGTAACCAATAAGTCAAATAATAAAATGCTTTCTGAGCAGACCAGATTCATATAGAAGATGCATGAGAAATCAAAATTCACCCAATTGCTTCATATATTTGTGCCCAGAGAAATACTAACCATGGAGCAAATGCTTATTCTTTGGATCTTATTGTCTTCTGAACACTTAGGTCACTCATTTTCCCTCAAAGGGTATTCTTGTGCCGTGATTTTGAAGTGAGCAGATTTAAATTTTAAAACTATCTTTCTGTGTTAAGGGATCACTAGTTCTGTGCTTGTGTGTTAGATTTTAAGGAACATCCTACTTGTCTAGTACTATAACTTACATGCTTTATTGATAACTGCTAAGTGAAGCTTAATTCAGTAGAAAGCTTATTTCATGTTAGAGATAAAACACACAAGGAAGATTTGCAAACTTCTGCAAAGTCAAATTAAAGAAAGGGTGAGGGAGCATCCACACTATTAATGTATCTTCTGGGATAGTGTAATAGAAAAATAAATCTTTCCAACAATTGCAGTGATGTAATCTAAACTCATAATTTTGATCTTCATGGCATGTATTTTTAAAAGGACCTATTAGTACTTATTTTGAATTGAAATTTCTGTGAATGGCATAGCTGATAAGAAAGTCAAGAGGAGTCTTGTGATGTTTTGAACCTACCTTTGCCAAAAGTAATTGTTAGAGAATGTGGATTCACCAAAATTTTCATGTTTCCATTTGCAATAAATTTAAATGGAAAAGTATGTTCCCTCTAATAAACCCTTGTGAAATAATACTTTCATGTACTTATAGCTGCTGGTCAACCCTGTTAAAGGCACAGGCTCATGTCTGCTGACATTTTCCTAAGGAAAAGAGCCAATCAGCTGAGTAGCTTCCTCATTTGCTGTGCTTATGAAAATGAATATGCAACAGACCTCAGGTCTGCAAAACCATCCAGGGTTACAAGTAAGGAATCAATATGTAATAGTGGAACTTCATCAAGTTTAAGGCTCTTGCTTTTTTGCTGGTTAATTCACAAAGCAAAATGGCTCTCCTCTGAGTTGCAATAGTTTGTTTCTTACCTGACTTTCTGCATCAGACCATAAAGCTAACTCTGATTTTGGTTATACTGCTTTGTTTATTTGTTTGTTCGTTTGTTTATGTCTTTATTTGGGGGCCTAGGATCTGACAGGAAAGGCGACTTGTAAATGTGAAATTGGCAAAGTTCAGAGTTACTCTCACAACAACTTCAGCAGGATTCATTTCCTAGTTCTCTGTGGCTGTGGATTTTGAAGTCTGGGTCTGGCTCTTGCTCTTGTTTCTCTAAATATTTATCAGTTAACAATGACACATCTGCTCCAATAACAACAAACTTGGTCGGAGAAATAGATAAGCACGTTTTCTTTCCCAAAATATGCAAAATAATACAAGTTCATTTGAAGGTTTTTAAAACAGCTTTCAGCCAGTTGTCAGAATTAAGTCCTCTGAGTCTAACACTCATTTTATTAAACACATAGAAAAGTCATATTATTATAGTAGGCTTTGTTTCTCCTTTAAAAATACATTTCCCACTTGTTTGGCTCCTTCTAGTAAATTCCTTTAGTGAATATTTGCCTTTTTTTAATCACCCATGCCGGTTGTACTCAAGTTAATACAACTGCTTACTAAAGTCCACTGAATTCTGGTATAAGAACCTTTCACACAACAGAGAATTCTTTTCACTTGGAAAGATTTTAAGAAATAAAATTATGAAAAACTGTCGGATCTGATTTAGACTCCACCATTTGATCAGGACACTAAACGCAGACCTGCATTTGGCAAGCCCTTTATTCTTGTATTTGCAAAGGGCTCTTGAACACAAGTTTACTTAAATTGACCTTTTATGCTTTAAATACATGTACTTTTTACAGACCCGAGGCAAAGCAGCACATACAAGTTGTACTAACCTTAGTATACTGAATCTTCAAATTGGTGAGTGGAACAGGTAACTCTGGCATTGCTGAGGACAACATTTCTGGTTCGGCTCCTGGAACACAGGTGACACGCTCAGCAATTTGGTTCTGATAGAGCACTTGGCTTTATTTGTTCCTTTTTATCTGCACGGGCTAAGGTTTATTTGCATATTGGGATATGATTGGATGAACAGACTGGGAGCAGAAAAGAAAGGACACTACTTATTTGTAACACCTAGGGCAGGAAGCCTTCGACTTTAGACTTAAATCCTTAAGATACCAGCCGTCCAGCACCAAAGTTGCATCTGGAGACAGTGTACTATTTGCAGATGAATTAATTTACAAAGCCGAAACCTGTGATAAGGGTTTGCGGTGCAGCTGCTCTGGCCACTAAAGCCGGTTATTATTTTTTTTGGCTTTTTGTGCTTTCTATGCTACTATGTAACTTTTCGTCCTCTGACAGACTGGGAATCAGAGAATTTAAGAATTCTCAAATCGAAAGAGTCTCTAAAAGGGCACTTGTTCTCAGGAGAAGCTGAGAAGGAGAGGACCCTAGTCAGGTACCTTCAGGAGAAGGCAGTCATCACTTAGTCCATCTCCCGGAAAATCAGGGTGCTCTTGGGGAAAGAAAGCCTTCTGTCTAGACCCTACCAGAACCTGGCTGAAAAAAAATCAATCAGATATATTTTCAGTGCCTCACAGTAGGGTAAGTAGATTTCCTGTGATTTCAGAAGCTCTAAAATGTCTGTATTTTCTATAGGAGAATAGAAAAGTCAGCAGGACATTTAGGGAACTCAGAGGATACTTACTGTTGTACACAGTCACCACAATTGGCAACATAGCAATGCCATCCATCTATAAAACTTCATGTAAAACTTAAGTGACCTAACTCAGTGGAGGGGCACAGGTCTGTAGTCCCAGCAACTCAGGAAGCTGAGTCAGGAGGACCACAAGTTCAAGGGCAGCTAGGGCAACTAAGTGAGAACCTGTCTCAAATTTTTTTTTAAAATGGTAAGGAGAGGTGGTACTGGGGATGTGGTGTAGTGGTAGAGCACCTCTCTCAGTTCAATCCCTCGTACCACAACAACAAACAAACAAATAAATAAACAAACTAACTAAAATAACCTGGTTTTAGGTGTTTATATCTACCGATCATTGCTATACGCAATTGATAAAGAGAGAATTTAAACAGGACTCCCAAATCAAGTTCTTAACATTTCAAGCTGGAAACTTGCAAAAAGTACAATTTTTAACTGCAGTACTCCCATTTTAAGTACAATGCTTTACTGTACTGGAGTTCCAGAAAAAGTTAAAATAAGAACAAAATAAAATTCTTTGGATACTCTGATTGCTAAGAATTTACAACAGTCATTTCTTTCTAGTGACATTGCGTGCTACCCTGAATATGAGATTTAGATAAGGAAACTAAGTTATTGAATAGTTTTTTTTTTTCCAAAATCAGGTGTTGGAGCCTCAGTTTCTCTCCATCCTCACTTGGTATCCCCATTTTACAGACAGAGGGAGGATAACTACCTTGTTTATGAACAGATCTAATAAGTACAAAGCGAAATTTCATTTCAGGCCAGTCTGACTCCAAAACTAGAGCTCTTATTTCTACCGTATTTCACCAAATAATCGTCACCACCATATTAACCTGTATTCACGAGTATTCTGTGCATCTTAATCTTGTAACCAAAGACAGTTTAGAAATAAATAACTTTTTTTCGAGTTAACATCAGCACAAGTTTTTAAAAAGCTTGACACAATGGTCATGACCTACATTTTTGGTAAAGAAATTTTTTTAAAAATTTCACATAAAATGTGACGACTATGCAGTGAAATATGGTATTTCTTCTCCCTGCCCCAGAATCAGCTGGTTTGGTTCTCCAGCTGAATGTCACCCTCTGGGACACCTAGCCTTTATTCATGCACGCAGGAATTGACGAACTTCTGTAAAGAAGTGTTTTCAGCTCTTTGGGCCAGTTTCTGTTTTAACTTACTTGGTTTAAAAGACTCTATAGATAATAGGTAATGAATGTAAGTGTTTTTAATAAAATTATATTTGTAGAAACAGGAGATGGGCCAGTTTGGGGCATCAACTAGTCACTAGACTCTAAGGCAACACCATTCTGAAGTCTTTGTCTACCCTGCCTCTCTTGCTTAAAGACCAAATAGAAGCTTCCGTATTCTTTCAACATTTCTCTTTCTCTCAGTTTCCCCTCACCCATTTTTTAAAAGTTGAATTGTTTTGTCTTTCATAAATGTGTTTTGAATTAAATGCACAATTACACAACAGCTGTTACATAATATGCAGAGTGGTACTCCGCCAAGCCCAAACAGCTGTGTTTTGCTGCTTTCTTCTGCTCCCAGTTCACAGTTGTTTGTGGATTCAAACATTGACTTGTTTGATGTCCAGACATTGAAAGCACAGGCTTCAATACACACTTGGCATGTCATCTCATTCTCTGGATGAGCACATCCCTGATTGTACTTGGTTGGGTAATTATATAAAAACTGTCTCTTTAAGTCAGAAGTTCCTGAAGGGAGGTAAAAGCAGCAGCTTTGGAGACAGGTTACCACACCTGCCCATTTAATGTCAACAAATATTTACTAAGCATCATTTACTCATCAGTCATTCTTCAACCTTAAACTCATTTGAAGAGCAGATCTTTCCTGCCCAGAAACCACAAGGCCTGAGATCTGTATATGGAGTATGAGGGCTTCTTTTGTAGAAGAGTATATTTCTGGGAATGATTACATGGGTGAGAGATTTTTTTCTATTCTTATAGAGGGAAAAATGGCTTTGGTGAGAACAAAGTGGCCACAGAGGTACGCTTTAAAGTTGGATCCAGGGCTTTGTATTTTATTGTGTGCTAGGTGGAGGGGAACTGGTACTTTAACTTGACTTCCTTGACCAAGGATGTATATCTTTTCTTTCACAGGGACAAGATAATTCTCTCTCTCTCTCTCTCTCTCTCTCTCTCTTTCTCTCTCTCCCTCTCTCTCTCTCTCACACACACACACAGAGAAATAAGAAATTTAAGATAATAGTTTATTCATCTTTTGTATGTGACTTCTTCCAACTCTTTGTGAACGCTGTCATTACACCAAAATTAAAAAAAAAAAAAAAAATGAATAGACCTTGACTCTCCAAGTTACCAAAACCATTCTCTCATTTCACAACAAGCCTCTCCTGAACTCCTTTCAGGCCTCAGTCACCAAGGACAAGATGGAAGGAACCTAATCTATCTGCCTGAGTAACTGAAACTTCTAAAAATTCATATATATTAACAAACCTTAAGTGGACAGTAAAACAAAAATTGGTTCTGCAATGGACCGGATGTTTGCATCTCCTTAAGATGCATATGCTGAAATCCTAACCTCCACTGTGATGGTGAGGCCTTTGGGACCGAATTAGGTCATGGGGTGAAGCCCTTGTGAATAGGATTAGTAACCTTTTAGAAGGAACACTAGAAAAGGTTCCTGCCAATTTCTGCCATGTGAAGACACAAGAAGTACAATCCAGAAGAGGCCCTCACAGAACCTGACCCCGCAGGCACTCTGATGCTGAGTTTCTAGTCCCAGAACTGTGAGAAATAAATTTCTGCTGTTTATAAGCCATCCAACTTCTGGGTATTTTTGTTTTAGCAGCATGAAAGGACTAAGACAGCTTCTTGGCAGTTTTGAATTTCAAAATCCTAGAATGAAGCTCACTTTCTTTTTCTCAGCCATGTGCCCCATTCCTAGGCTCCTTACCTTTGGGTCAGCCTGTGGTTAATACCACAATGGTTCTATTCCTACATTTTTTGAAGACTATAATTTTATCAAACACCACATCATTCTTAGTCCTGTTTGGGTTTTAAAACTGACTCTTGGGTTTTAATATTTTGGAAAAAGCAGACCTTTTTTATGGTGAGAAAATCTGCTTGATTGGCAGTTGAATTTAAGTGAGCATATGGGTTGGTGGGCTTCTGTTCATCTGCTATTCTCTACCCAGCAAAATTTCCCTATCTTTGATTTGTCCTGCTCCTCAGATATCCTATCTCTTCATCCCATATTACTGAGATAGGGTAGATGCACTTTATCTCATATAATCAGGACTCTCACAGATTAGTAAGGTCTCTAAAAGAAACAGCAGATTAAATCTTCCATACAATAATTATTTTAGTTTAAGTGGGTTTTGTTACACCTTATGAACCAAGGCTATATTTTGAAACAGGGTGTGCTTGGAATTTGAGATAATCTTGCATAAGCAGCAATTAGTATTTTTATACAGATTTTGCTTCTGTAAAGCAGAGAAATTAAAGACACTAAAAACTTAAGTGAGGTGATTTGAACATAGATTATTTTAAGATTTTAATAATTTTCTCATTTTTTTATAGTTGTCTTGTGCACAGATTATACATGTTTAGCAGTTTGATAGTATTGTTTGCATTCAGTAGTTTTCATAGAAGTAACTCTCCTTTCCCCACCAATAAATCAATAAATATTTATGTAAGTCAAATTGTGGGTTCAAATGAATAGCTATTTCTGGAGCAAAGAGATTTGACTATTGGTGAATAGTGCAGATTGTTCCCTACATGGAGTATTCAAAGACATGAGTGTCAATTATAATGTTTTTTGCTTTTTATTTTGTGTTTATTTTTTAATTTTAAAAAGTCAAATGTGCTGTTTATAGAAAATTGCAAGGTAATTAAGTGAACAACTCAATAATAGTTATCAAATGAACTAAACAAAATAATAATGATTAGATCAAGAAATAGAATAATGTTGAAACTTCACAGACTTCTTGGTGCATACTTTTGATCACTACCCACTGCAACCAAATTAGCAGTATCCTAACTTTAAATGCATCATATTCTCTCTCCTTCAACACCCACCCCCCGCCCCCGATTTTGAACCTGACATTGAGAAAGCATACAGTCAGAATATTTTTACAAAGGAAAACTGGGAGTGCAAATAAATCTGACAAGTTAGTCAAACCATAGCTCTGGGTAAAGAAAGTTTCTCAAGGAATATTCCCCACCCCAGTATACCCAGATAGGTGGTTCATTATGTTCAATAAACACAAAATAACAAATGCAAAATAGGCCACAATTGCTGAGTGCAGAGGTGTACATCTATAATCCCAGGGACTTGGGAGGGGGAGGCTGAGGCACGAGGATTGTGAGTTCAAAGCCAGCCTCAGCAACTCCGTGAGATCATAAGCAATTTAGCGGACCTCTATCTCAAAATAAAAACTAAAAAGGGCTGGGAATGTGGCTCAGTGGTGAAGTTCTCCTAGGTTCAATCCCCAGTACCAAAAAAAAAAATATATATATATATAGGCAACAATGAATTAGCATGTTTTGTCAACAAAGGGAATGTTTTCATCCCAATTAGAGTACATGAAAGAAAGTAAAGAAATGGCTCTTTTCCTTCAGCATTTGTCAGAGAGTAACAATAACACTTAGACAATAGTGCCAGAATATTAAAAATATTCACACCCTTGGTCAAGTTATTCTACTTCTAGAAATTTATTTTAAGAAAAAATAAGTTAGGTTATGAACAAGTACTTTTTTGAAGTGTTTTATATATGTTATATATATGTTATACATATGTTATATGTTATATGTTTTATATATATATATATATAACCTACATGGAGCAGTCATAGACATGAATGGCAATTACAATGACTTTTGCTTTTTATTTTATTTTTGTTTATTTAATTTTTTTTTAAAAGTCAAATATGGTCTCTATAGAAAACTGCAAAATTATTAAGTGCACAACTTGATAAGTAGTTATATATGTTGAAAACACTTTAATGTATTAATATTCATATATATATATATATATATAGAGAGAGAGAGAGAGAGAGAGAAAGGGAGTCAAGTGTTGTGTCACTGAGCTCTATCTATCTCCATTCCTGTATTTTTTTCTTTAATTACAAGCAGTTTATAAACTCGTATGCATGTATAGGAATGCCAAGAAAGTGTGTTTCTTCCTTTGTTTTTGATCAAAATCTGCAACTTGCCTTTGATCCCAACCTTAGCATTTGGAAAGGTAAATGTATTACTGAACCAGGCCATTTTGCCTGCCACACAGTATGCCAATCACTGACACAAGTTTTGCAAAAGAGAAAAAAATTTATTCAAAGAGTAGTCAGTGTGAAAGGGGAGACTCAAGGCTCAAATTCATCTCCCCAAGAATAGGATTGGGGGATATTTTTGGAAAAAAGGGGCAGGTGATTTAAGGCATGGGAACAGGTGACCGGAGATGAAGTAATCAGTAGTCTGTACACATATAACCAAATTTCATCTCTTTATCAGATGCAGATTGAGGAAATGGCATCATTAGCATGATATGGGATGGAGTTTTCATTCTATTGATATCAAATTTCATCTGTCACACACTTACACATTCCCAAGAGTCAGTGGTTTCAACAAAAGTGGTCTTCAAGTCCCTCAAAAGAAACTTAGACAACCCTTATCGTCATGATTCACACACCAGAGATGTCTTCTACAGCAAAGCATTGCAGGGGACCAATAACATATTACTCAGTTGTGTGACCTCCAGAATTAGTGATTTTTAAAGTTAGCCAAAAGCAAGTGCAGTTGGAGGTTTTATGTAGGTTTTCTCTTGGCTTCAAATAGCAGAAATTCTACTTTAGTATCATATCTGGCATCCTGAATTGATGCATGATAAGAAATGGTGTGATTGCCCTGGCTAAGTTCTATAGAACTGTCCTATGCTGAACACAAGCCCCAAAGACATCCCAAGAAAATTAATTTTATATGGAAAAGGAAAGTGTGCAGATGTAATTTAAGTAAGAGTCTCGAGATGATTTTCCTGGATGTTCAGGGTGGCCCTGCATGCAATTATGTGTGTTCTTAATAACAGGGAGGCAAAGGACATTTGTCTACAGAAGCTGAAGGCAATGTGAACACTGAAACAAGATGCTCTGTGACTGCCTTTGAGGCTGGTGGATGGGGCTAGATGCTAAGGAATGCCAAGAATGACACTCTATAAATTGGAAAAGGCAAGGAAATGGATTCTTTGCTACATTCAGCCTCTGGAGGAAGCAGGTTCAGCCCTGCTCTGATATCAGCCAGGGAAGCTGATTCAGATCTCTGGTTTCCAAAATTATAAGAGAATATGTGTTTGTTTAAATTCCCACATTTATAGCAATTGTTACAACAGCCCTGGGAAACTAATGCACTAATCAATGAAAATTCAAGTTCAGAGATGCCGAAGTGAACATTCTGTCATTGACCATGTACCTATCATTCTACATATTCAGGCTTATTGTTAATATCTAAATATTCAAATAAAGGTAAGTGTTCAAATGTTCAAATAAAGGTAAGTGTCCTATCTGTACCTTGGAATGGAAAACTCCTCAGGTGCTTTCCATCTTGAAAATCTTTCAGTTTCAGTAGCAGTATAAATGAATTTTTATTTTAGATGTATTTATTGCAAAAACAAAATAAAATAATGATATTTGTGGAAGCTATTAGTTTTTTAAAACACTTTGAACAATATCAAAATTTTGGTTTGCTTGAATTTGTACAGATGTTTTAAAGTTTACTTGCATACCCATATCTGTGACCAGCAAACAAATTTCTCTTCCAGGCTTGTTGGGACCCTAAACTAAATGTCACCCCTTATCATATAGCTGGGTTTGCAAACTTGAGAGCAGCATATTTATTTTGTTGAAGAATTAGAAGTATTTGCAAGATCTGAACAGTGGTTTTTGCCTGTTTGTCCGTTTGAATCATCCAGGGAATTAAAAATAAAACAGATTCTGATTTAACAGGTGTGGTGTGAGGCAGGTGTGGGCATGCATCTAAAGCTCCTCAGGGAATCCCAGTGTGTGGTCAACTGTTGGAACCACTGAAGTGGAGTTGGGTTCCATTTCCTTGTGGTGCAACCGACTGAGGTTCTCAAAGTTGGAGCAACATCCAGGTCACCTGGAAACCTTTTAGAAATGCAAAGTCTCAGGTTCCATCTCAGACCCATTGAATCAGAAACTCGAGGGTGGCATCTAGTCACCTGCAAGCCCTCTGGGTGACTGATTCAAGTTTAAGTTTGAGAACCCCTGTACTGACTGCCATTCAGACCCCCACCCATATTAATTATTCTAGTCTGCTCTCACTCAATTAAGTTACTTACCTTGTCCTTTATATTTCAAGACTCACTAAATGAGCTCATAATCATGTTCCCAAGTCTAATCTTTTTCTTGAATTTCCTATTTCTGATTATGTCAACCCAAAGCTCACCAAACTTCAGGTATTGGTTTTTCTGTAAAACTATTAATTTTACTTAATCAAATAATAGTTACTTTCAATCTTTCAGGGTCCATATAACTGCTTTTTAATTAAATCTAAGTGTTTCTGCCTTTAATATACTTGTGTTTAATGTTTGTGTTTAATCTGTATTTAATATGTATGTATGCTTTCATCCTTTGTATCTACTTATATCTTTTGAGATTACTGATGTACTTTGTGCTTTCTGTTTGTCTTCAGATCAGTTAGGATTAGAATTGGCTGCCCATAGTTGAAAACCCAAAATAAATACTCCAGGTGGCAATGGATTCCTCCCTCACATAAACAGGGATTTTAAGTGAGTCATTCAGAGCAGACAAAGCAGCAGAGTGGAAAGATACAGAGGTTCCTTCCAGCTCATTGCTCCAGTATTTCTGAAGTACTACTCTTTGTCTCTTAACAAGATAAAGCTGCTACCACTCCAACCATCACATTCAAGTTCCAGGATCCAGAATGGAGAAAAGAGAAGGAAAATGACAAGAACTAAATTTTGAGGTTTCCCTGAAACTTAAAACTGGTTGATCAGCACTGAGTCAGATGTTCCCACCTTTATAAAATAAAGATTATAAACTATTTCTAAGCATCTAGGCTCATACATCATAATCAGTCATTGTGTTTCCAAGGAGGGCAGGAAGAATAATTACTGCAGAGGTAACTAGTAGTCTGCCCCACACTCTTCTTTCTACAACCTATCTTCTATTGTATTGGTGATCATTTATTTACCCCTTCTTTTTTACCTCTGTTCTTATTTGAAATAAATACTATTTTTACTCATTTACCTACACTCCTGAACATGTTTACATTTTATCACTGTTTCTCTTTCTCACAGAGAATTCAAGGACTTGTGCGCCCTTAGGCATCTAATCCTCTTCTGCCCGTGATAGTTGTCTGTTACAAATTTTTGTTCCTCTTTGACTGATAAATCCAAATTTCTCATAATTGTCTCCTTATTGTGTTCAGTGGATCTCTATTTTACTTCACCTGTTTTTTAAGAAATGTCTTTGCCTATTATTCACTCTTTGTCCCTGGCCCTTCCTGCTGGATTTTATTTTCTTGTTTGAGAATCTTTAGAAGTTCACATTCTTACCAGACTTGTCAGGACTCCTTTAATTCTGTTAGTTTTTTAGAGAACTTTTGGCTTTGTGGATCCTCTCTACTGTGTTTTGTTCATTTCTTTCTTTTCATTAATTTCTCTTGTAATTTCCTTTATTCTGTTTTCTTCAGCTTTCCCTTCTCCAACTTCTGTAGTCTTAGATCTTTTGATTTTCAACTTTCTGTCATTTCATATGAAGCTCTAAATTTCCATCAGAGCACATCTTTAGCAGCACCTTGAAATTGGGATATAATATTCTATTTTCATTCAATTCAAAATGCTTTCTAATTTTGATTGATATTTCCTCCTTGATTCTTGGGTTATTTTGATGTGTATTTTTGACTTTCTATATTGGTTAGCAATTTTAAAAAAACCAAATGTTTGTAGCTTATAGCAGTATTCCTATTTTATATATATTCTGTAGGAACATGATGTATATATATATATATATTATATATATATAATATATATATTCTTTTGTTTCTCCTTTAATTTTTCTCAATGTTTTTGGACTTTTATATTTGGCCTTAGTGATATAAATGATTTTCCTTTTGTCCTTTTTCAGCTTTATTGAGGAATAATTGATGAACAAAAATTGCATATATTTAGGCTACACAGCATTATATTTTTATACATATATGCCTTGTGAAATTACTACAATGAAAGTAATTAACATATTCACGACCTCACATTGTTAGACTTTTTAACTCTTTGTTCTATTAGCTTGACAATTATGTTATTCTTCCTATTATTTCAGTGGGTTAGTTTAGAGCTTACATGTATTTTTTCACTTATTTTACTCTTCTCCTCGGCTAATCCAAACACCTTTCTGTTTTCCATTCCAGCTCCATTTCACCCATGTGGTTTGTTTGTTTGTTTGTTTTTTGTGGTGATAATACTTAAAAATAAACGTTCTTGGCAAATTTTAAGTATGAGATGCAATATTATTAGCTGTAGTCACCATGCTGTATGTTAGCTCTCCAGAACTTATTCATATTGCACAAGTGAATCTCTGTACTCTTTACTCGAGTATCACCACTTCTCCAAATACCCAGCCTCTAGCAACCAATACTCTCTTTGAATTTAGGCGTTGAATGCCTTTTTAGATTCCACATATGAATGAGATCAGATGCTATTTGTCCTTCCTTGTCTGGCTTATTGCACTTTGAATAGTGTCTTTCCAATTCATTGTTGCTGTCACAAATGGCAGGATTACTTTCTCCTGAAAGACTGATTGATTGATATTCCATTGTATATCTATCCCATGTTTTTTATGCAGTTGTGGATAGACACTTAGGTTGTTTCCATACCTTGGTTATTGTGAATAGTCTGCAATGAATGTGGGAGCATAGTTTTCTTCCTCTGGATATGTGCTCAGAGGTGGGACTGCTGGATCACTCGATAGCTGTAGGAATGTTTTGTATAGGTGAACATCTTTGTCCTGTTCCTGATTATAGGAAAAAGGGTTCAATCTTTCACTACTTGTAATATTGGTCATAGATTTTTTTCTTGGTTATTCAATTTAACAGGTAGAGCTTTTGAAAATCAGGGATAGATGGTGAAGTTTATGAAACGATTCTTCTTCATGTATCGAGGTAATCACACGGTGAATTATACTAATTGATTTTCAAAAGTTAAGCCAACATTTCATCTCTGGAATAAATTCTGCTTGGTCATAAAGTAGTATAGATTGTTAACATTTTGCTCAGAATTTTGCATCTTGTTTAAGAAGGGTAGTAGTCTGCAATTTCTTTTCCTGTAATGTCTTTCTCCAAATTTTTTTAAAATAAGAATAATCCTGGTTTCATAGCATGATTTTAAAATATCCGTTTTTCTTCAGGATTCTAGAGGAATTTGTGTAGAATTAATTGGTTGTTACAGGCTTGCTATAGTTTGTATCTGAAATGTCTTTTAAAGACTCATATATTGAAAGCTTAGATCCCAGTTTGGCACAATTGGGAGGTTGTAGAAACTTTGAGAAGTGAAACCTGGTGGGAGGTTTTGGTAACTGGGGGTATACCCTCAAAGAGGATTGTGGGACTCTGACCTCTTTTTCTTCCTGTCTCCCTTTTACTTCCCACCACCATTAAGTGAGCATCTTCCTCTCCCACAGACTTCCACCATGATGTACTGTACCACATAGCAATGGAACCAACTGTCCATGAACTTTCATGTTCTAAAACTGTGAGCCTAAATATCCCTTTCCTATTTTTCAATTTATTTTCTCAAGTACTTTTCTATAGTAACTGAAGATTAAAACAGGCAGGAAGGAAAATCTAGTTTTTTTTTTTTTAAATTCATTTTGGCTGGAAGCAGAAATCTATTCTTTTACTTCAATTTAAATGTTTCTTTTTAATCATGCATACATACACATTACCTAAAAATTCCAGTATATTTTAAGCAGATATTTCAAATACAAGACATTATAATGGTTGTGCTTTGTACATCGTTCAGTAACACTTCTTCAGATATATTGACATATTTTTCCTTTGTATTGTTTGTTCTTCATTCCTCCATCTCCAAACTGATACTTGGAATAATTCTACCTATACCTGAAATATCCTATAGTGATTTATTTTTTCATTTATTTTAGTGAGAATTTGTTGGTGTCAGATTTTCTTGGTCTAAAGATATATTTATCTTGCCTTCACTCTTAATTATTCATTAAGAATTTTTAATTAATGTAATATGGTACAATACGATGTGCTGTAACATGGTAATTCCTGATGAGGACTCCAGCTTGGCAGTTATTTTAGCACTTTGATGGCTCCATCTCAGTGCCATCTTAATTGACTTATGTTGTACCATCAACTGTCAATCCAATGATCGTTCTTTCACCTGATGCTCTTTTTTGTTGTTACTCTTGCTAAGTGTTTTCTTCTGTTTGTATTTTGTTTTCTTTAGCTTTACTGAGATGTTCTTACCATTAGGATCCTTTTGATTTATCCTGCTTCAAGTTCACAGGGCTTCTTGAACCTGAGTCATTATGTCCTTCATAAGTTTAGGAAAGTTCCCAGATAGATCTTCTTTCTGGGACTCCAGTTTTGTCTTATTAGACTGTTTCACTATATCATTTAGTCATTTATCCTTTATTTTTTATTCTCTTTTCTCTCTGTGCTTCCCTATGGAATTTTCTCCTACCTCAGTCAATTTATCAATTTTTTCTTCAATTGTGTCCACTTCCTATCCAGTGAACACTTGATATGGATCATTTTAGTTCAAGAAGCATCTTTTTGTTATTCATTTTTGATCCCACTTCTCTCCTGACTCTTTTTTTTTTTTTTTTTTTTTTTTTTTTTTGCGGTTTTGGGGATTGAACCCGGGGCTTTGTGCATGCGAGTCTCCTGACTCTTTCACGTTTGTCTTTCTAACATTCACCAATTGAAGTCTGTCTGATAATTCCAACGATTTCTCTTTACATTGTTTGTGGTTTCTTCAGGATTATGTTCATGTTTTCTTTTCCTCTGACTTTGCTAGACATCATGAGCTAGGTATTTAATATAAACTTTTGTTTCTAGAAACAATCATAGACCTACGAAAATGTGATGGTCTTCCAAAGAGTATGTGAATTTGCCGCTGCAAAGGGTCCTACCTTCTTCATCTCTTCCAAAACTGTCACCACAGGATTTTGCATCAAAGGAAGAGGCTGTCTTCAGGACTACCCTGCCCTTCTCTGCAAGCTCTGGACCAAGTATAGCAAGGTTGTGAATAGTGCAACTCAGCATCTCAGACACTCATTATGTTTTCCACGATTCTAAAATGCCCATGGTAAAGGTAGCCCATTTACTGGGATCCCTTTTCAGGGCTCCTTCTGCCTCACTGAACTTCACTATCTTGTTAGCAAATTTTATGTCTCTAAGAGGTTTGTTTATAAATATTTTTGTCCATTTATTCCAGTTATCCTTCCATGGAAGCTGCAGTCCAAATTATTTGTTCTGCCATTACCAGAACTTGAGAACATTCTCCTTTTTTGTTTTGAAATTATCTCGATTAAAAATTTAGGGGCTGGGGTTGTGTCTCAGTGGTAGAGCACTTGGCTAGCATGTGTGAGGCACTGGGTTTAATCCTCAGCACCCATAAAAAATAAAATAAAGATCTCAAAAATACAATAACATTATTTTAGGTTAAGTGACAATGCTATGCTATCAACTTTTTTTTTTTTTTCCCTCAGTCATTTATAAATATTGTCTTCTCTGCCTTTTTCATGGTATTCTAATTTTCACTATGTATGTCTAAATGTATGTTTTATTTATATTTGTTTTGTGGTTCACTGTGATACTTAGATCTGGGTTTCATGATCTTCATTGCTTTTGGGATTTCTTATCCCTTATTTACATTAGACATGGATGGGACCTTGTCGCTCTAGTCTCTATGTTCTTGTATCGACTTCAAAATTCCCATATCTTGCTCTCACTTTGTAACATCAAAAATAAGTTTCTTAAATCTGTACTCTAGTTTACTTGTGTCTGATTCAGCCATTTTCAATTTGTTACTTAGATTATTCATTGTTATTTTAATTTCAATGACTTTTTTTTCCTAGAGCTTATTTGATCTTTCAAAATCGTTATTATGTTCTATTTGTCTTTGTCTTGTTTATTTAAATAAGACAAATAGTCCTAAATCACTGTAGAACTAAGGGATTGGAGAGAATTATTAGTTATATTCTATCTTTATACATAATTGGTAAAGAAGAGAGTCTAAAGTTCTTCTCTGGACTACCTAATGATGTCTCAAATTAACTTATCAGTTTGAATAACATTACTTGGCAGAACACATATGAGTTCATTTGGAAGATGATACATTTCACAAAACACAGCAACCAGCTCGGAAGTCAGAATGTCTTAAAAGGCTCATTTGTTTAAATAACACGTCCAAGAATGTGTTGGGAATAGAGGAAGATTGCAGACTTTATACAAATCTCCATATGGGAGAGAGAATCATATTGAGATTTTTTTGTAAATGCTCTCAATTTATCACTTTATCATCACTAAATGTAAGATATGAAATTATATCGGTTACTCAGTTACTTTAGAGGAAGAAGAAATTTTATTCTTGTCTTTCTGCCGTCCCTTTCATCAACATTGGGGAGGGATGGTAGTTGTCTAAGGACTGGATCCCTAACAATGAGTGTTAGCCTTTGTTTATGAAATCTCAGGGAAGGAAGAATTCTTTCTCCACCCACAGACTAGGCTAAGGGGCTATGACTACATTCCATCTCCATCCGGTCATGCAGAAAACTTATTTTCCTACTGCATTCCTTTTTGAGTGCAAGTCCTTCAAAGATGTGATCTCAGTTCCTACCTCCTCTTCACTCAACGCTGACTCTCTTCTGAGCTGTCTCTTCAACCCTTTGTCTCTCAAGGCTGAAAATTCTCAAGGGCAGGACCAGTTTGTTTTTCTCCCAATTTTCAGTTTCTTTGTTTTCTTTTGACTTCTGGAGATTTCCTTTCTTATTGGTCAAAGTATGCATTTGATAGCTACTTATGATATTTTTACCTTGCATTCCCCGCTGTATTTTAGAAGGAGAATTCTCATGTTGTCTACCTAGTACACTGAGCAAAAAGGAAACTATTTTCTCAATCAGAAAAGAAAGAGTACGGTCATTTAGAAAAACTGGTTTAGTTCACAATATGTCTAGAGTTTCATGGTTTGTTCATTTTTAATATGTGCATATTTTTATAAAGGGTTTTCTTATGAATAGCAACCAACATCTGAAGATGTTCTTACATTATGGAATTTTTTCATATTTATTACTAGCATGCATAGATGTATATGTGTTGAAACATCCTTCCTGATTTAGGTCTGTTCCCTTTAGCTCTTCCTTTTTATAGACACTCTTGGTTGATTTTGTGTTGAAAGTTACAAAAGCATCTCAGTTTGTTATTGCTCCAATATGCAGTTTTATACTTGTATTTAAAGTTCCAGGTTGAGCCTAAATTCAAGCTGAACTTCAGTAGTGTTCAGACATTTTCGGATACGCCCGGAGACAGTTATTTGTTGCCTATCGGAATCATTTTTAAGCAAAGGTGAAGATCCTCCATAGAATAACACCTTCTAAGCAAAGATAGCGGTGGTCAGGTAAACACGGGTCTCGAATGATGCCTTGGTTGTCAGGGATGAGAGTTGAATCTAATCACAACTGGCCAATTGCTAATGAGATTGGCTTCTGATTCAGTGCCCCTTCTCCCAATCATGGTCTCTGATCATAATGGTAGGGACTGAATAAGCTGAAATTCATTAATGGAAAATGCCTTAATTAATGAAAAGTCCCCTTTCTACCTACACTGGGAAATTTGAAGAATACTCAATTTATCCCTGTTCCCCATATTCTAGAGACACAAAGGAGAAGAAATAGACACAGTCTCCCCACAATGGCTTAGGGGTATTAATGAACTCCCACTGGTGTATCTGAAGACTCCTATAGATCACTCATGGCAGCAAAGATGTAGGGACACAGCCATGCCCGGGAGATCAGATAGCCAGGGACATAAGATAGCAGCCAGGCAGCAGAGGGATGTCAGTAACTTAATGACCACCAAGAGAGAGTGTGCCCTTATCTGCAGTATCCATTTTGTTAAGTTCTAAATGGCATCAGGAAGACGCTGCCTGATGATTTTATGGACAACAAAAGCCTTGATATGAACTCTTACTAAAAGGAATGGAGGGAGAAAGGCGAAGCAGATGAGACACACTGTGAATTGGTCGTTGCCAGGGACTGGGGAAGGGGAGACTGAGAAAGACCACTTTGTGAGTAAAGAGTTTTATTTTGAGTGATGGAAATGATCTAGAATTAGATAAATGTACGAAATGCCACTGAACTGTTCACTTTAGTTTCATAATTTTAATTATAATTTTGTGCAATGTGAATGTCACCTATGTGAATAAACTCTTTTAAAAATATAACGGGATAGCAGAGAGCAGCTCATTTGTGACCATGTGTGACAACCCAAGCCTACCCCTAATAATGAACAATCCTTTGATGGGGGCTGCAGACCTTGCAACACCATGGATATTAAAAGTCTGAGAAACATAGTTTTTATTACTTTCAAACTGACCCAGGAATGAATGCCTGGGGAAGTATGAATTTCACAATATTTACAATATTTTGCTCCCATGTCCCATTGTTTCAGTTGCAATTCTTAGATGCTGTGACAACATAAATAATGATTAGCATGTATCGGATGGCACTTCAGAAATATTCTAAAAGGGCATCATTGCTCTGTATTTTTATTGGTTGTTTCTGATCATTTTCTGAAGGGCAAGAGATGATTTTCCTCCCATTGCCCCTCCCTCAAAGACTAAAACAAAATTAGGCACGAATCCAGAATCATTAGTAAGCAGTCCTGATTGGTTTTCGGAAGGACAACATCCTGGGAATCAGGAACTTGTTTCTCTCTGAAGTCAAATTACTATAACGTTAAAGCTTGAAACCATAGTTTAGCATGGAGAGTTGAGACATTTCAGAAACAAATGGTGTGTGAACGTAGGAAATAGTTTCTTTCAGGAGATGGTATCGTGGTTTATCCTAGACCCACATTTCAAAGGCTCTCTTTAAAACTTTTGGACATGCTTCTATTAGGATGTCACTTTCTTAGTAAAAAAAGCAATGGCACTTTTCTAGCCCTATGTTTCTGTCATGAGGACCAGTTTCTCACACACATGGATCATAAACTCCATAAACACACAGAATCTCCCAAACTGCCTCTTCCAAACTGTTTCCCCAAGAAAATGGACTTCAACAGTTTAAAGTCCTGGAAGGACTCTGGAGAGTCCATTGAGTATTAACCAGTTGATTTTCCATGGTATGTTTTTTCAAATATGAAATTACTCGGGCAATTCAATCCCTCCAGAATGCAAGATTCCAGGAAGCACTCAGCTAACGCCGAACATATTCTTTTTTTAAAGAAATTTTATTTTAAGAAGCACTGTGCACATAGATTCCACTCTGCTCCCTAGAATTGTGAATTATTCATTCCTGCACTTGACAGGAATACACCTCTTCAGGGATTTGAAATCGACATTACGTAGTTATTCTTGTTGCTACTAACATTTGAATCAGTCCCCAAACTAACTTTATTAGAAGTGGGTTTTTTTCATTGTTGTTTTTGTTTTTATGAATGTCTCTTCCTGAGCTGTCATTGACGATGTGCAGGGAAAAATTATTTTACTCTAGTCAGTATATAGAAAGAGGTTCTTGGTGTTTTGCCTCCAAAGGCAAAATTCAAAAAACAGGGGAAATAAACTCATGGTTTCTAAATATAAAATAGCAGTGGAATAAACCTTGAAGGATCAGAATTCCTTGTAGGCTTCTTGATTAGAAAGGGCATTTCACCTAAAAAATCCTAAATCCTGCTGCATTCTGGATTCTCACCCTTGGAGCATCTAGCTGCCGCGGATTGGAATCCCGTGCCCGGCATTCCACACCTCATCTATTTCAGTGGTTGGATTATTGTTCCATGTTCAAAACCAGACTTTAAAAAATCATGATGACTACCATAAAGCACCAGCAATGACAAAGACAGTTATTGCTACCTATTAAGAGCGTGATGCTGCCCTAAAGGCTTCATAAACTTAGGTAGGAGGTGTGACTTGTTTCCTGCATGGTACAGACAAGAGCGCTAAGCTGTCAGTCAGATTCTCAGAGTCCTGCTTTCCTCCTCACCTTTTCCCCCATTCCAAGTCAATACAGTTCTTACTTTAACTGACTTGCCGCCCGCTATAGAAAGTTGTTAATTTTTTTAAAAAATTAATTGCTTTAAATTTTTATTAGTACATTATAATTATACATGATAATAGGATATATTTCAATCATTTTGCACATAATATAATTTAATCAACTTCAATCTTAATGCAGCTACCACACATACATTTGCTCATTCTTCCAGCTGCCTATGAATTCAGGGAATAACCTCCCTTGACTCAGCTTTGACCAAATGTGATGCAGAGAGAAGTACATTGCATTTGATAGACACTTCTATAATTATTTTAGAATTTTGGAAATTGTTAACAATGATGTCATAGAGGAGTGCATAGGTTTTTGGTATAGACCACACAGTAGCTGTTCAATGAAAACTAATAGTTTACTACTTCCAGATCTCCTCAACCTGAGTTGCCACAGATAGAATGGTCATGTCACAGTAAGAATCAGGGTCTCCAACTAGCATACCTGGCTCAGAGAATGTTTAAAAACTCATTAATTAGCATCATCATTTCCTATTCCTAGAACTATGGATAACCTGCCGGAAAAAACAAGAGACTGATGATTCCTTTTGGTTAATATACAAAATTACTTCCCACAAAACTCTTTGCTTATTTACAATGACCATGTCACCTTGCTAGTATTCTCAATTTGTGACAATTACGCATTGATAATGTAATTTTTGCCATGCAAGATCGAGATTAATCTGTTGTATGACCACATTGTCATTCAGTCACATTTGTTTGTATATTCTGAATTACTCAATATATAGAAGTTCCAGAGACTGGAAAGATAGTATGTTTCTTCCCCTCATCTTACTGTCTCTGCACATCTTCCTAAGTCTGTTTAAAAGTTGAAAGCCCTGAAGAATTTTTATGGACTTGTCTTCTAAGCACATCTTTAAAATGTTACTTTATCTTCTCCATATTTGGAATCATATTCTTTACATCTCTGTTGAGCGAGGATTGGGCTGCATATTCTGCTAGGTAGAAAACCATTACTCCATGTGAGGTAGAGACTACTACTTTTCTACCAAAATCAACTGCCAACAATGTTGCAGATGGCCCATGACTGCTTAGCATAGTTCCTAGAAGTTTACTGTTTCTCTTCTGGGTCCTGATCCACACCCTACCTGCACCTTTTGCATAATCTCTTTTCTTTCCCCTCCAGCAGGAAGCTAGATGAGGTGAGAAGTCAACTCTGTACCAATAGGGAACGGAAGGACAGTGATAAGGAAGAAACCTGTCTACAGTGACCTCAAAGAGCAAGGCTTTCCTGCAAACGTGGAGTGGGAAGTTCTAACATTAGCACACTGGGTTCTTGGAGAACATTTACAGAAGCTTAGTCTTACCCTGAAAAATACATCTGGTCTGTTAATAGGTGCCATGTTGTAGACCATTGTCATAACTGCAGGAATCATAAAAGGCAATAGAGGGGTTGGGAATTTAGCTCAGTGGCAGAGTGCTTGCCTAACTTGTGCGAGACTCTGAGTTTGTCCTTCACCCTGAAACATCAACAACAACAAAGACAATAGAATGACCAGAGAACCTAGCAAAACTCAACCTCTCAACATCCTCTTAAATCTCTTTAACTGGATTAATTATACCTACCTGCTGTGGACCTTGTCGATTCATGGGGAATATGTGACCTGCTATTCCAGCTTTTCCACTATGCTTACTAGATACCAAAAAGTCTTCAAGATTGAGTCACATCTTGGTAGATAATGGGAGAAAATGAATAACTCTTTCTCCAAAGGAGTTGCATCAATTTGCACTTCAGTAAGCAGTGAGTGAGAGTTCCATTATTTCAAAACCACGCTGAGACTTGTTATTACACACTTTTGAATTTCTGCCAGTGAAAAAGGAACAATGCATTGCCCAACTTCTAGGGATGCCATTTTTTTTTCAAATTTCCAATTGTACATTTATTCAAATTAGGATCCCAATAAGGTCTTTTATTTTTCTTTTTTAAAAAAATTTATGTTTATTGTAAACAAATGGGATACATGTTGTTTCTGTTTGTACATGGAGTAAGGGCATACCATTTGTGTAATCATACATTTACATAGGGTAATGGTGTTTGATTCAGTCTGTTATTTTTTCCTTCCCCCCACTCCTCCCAACCCTCTTTTCCCTCTATACAGTCCCTCCTTCCTCCATTCTTGCCCCCCTCCACCCCCCATTATGTGTCATCATCCGCTTATCAGTGAGATCATTCGTCCTTTGGTTTTTTGAGATTGGTTTATCTCACTTAGCATGATATCCTCCAATTTCATCCATTTGCCTGCAAATGCCATAATTTTATTATTCTTTATAGCTGAATAATATTCCATTGTCTATATATACCACAGTTTCTTTATCCATTCATCAATTGAAGGACATCTAAGTTGGTTCCACAATCTGGCTATTGTGAATTGAGCAGTTATGAACATTGATATGGCTGTATCTCTGTAGTATGCTGATTTTAAGTCCTTTGGGTATAGGCCAAGGAGTGGGATAGCTGAGTCAAATGATGGGTCCATTCCAAGTTTTCTAAGGAATCTCCACACTGCTTTCCAGAGTGGCTGCACTAATTTGCAACCCACCAGCAATGTATGAGTATACCTTTCTCCCCACATCCTTGCCAACACCTATTGTTGCTTGTATT
This sequence comes from Sciurus carolinensis, assembly GCF_902686445.1. Classification (NCBI taxonomy): domain Eukaryota; kingdom Metazoa; phylum Chordata; class Mammalia; order Rodentia; family Sciuridae; genus Sciurus; species Sciurus carolinensis. The sequence continues at coordinate 73,939,412 of NC_062226.1, forward strand.
GATAATTGTCATTCTAATTGGGGTGAGATGGAATCTTAGTGTAGTTTTGATTTGCATTTCTCTTATTATTAGAGATGTTGAACATTTTTTCATATATCTATTGATTGCTTGTAGATCTTCTTCTGTGAAGTGTCTGTTCATTTCCTTAGCCCATTTGTTGATTTGGTTATTTGTATTCTTGATGTAGAGTTTTCTGAGTTCTTTATATATTCTGGAAATTAGTGCTTTATCTGAAGTATGAGTGGCAAAGATATTCTCCCACTCTGTAGGTTCTCTTTTCACATTGCTGATAGTTTTCTTTGCTGAGAGAAAACTTTTTTAGTTTGAATCTATCCCAGTTATTGATTCTTGCTCTTATTTCTTGCGCTATGGGAGTCCTGTTAAGGAAGTCTAATCCTAAGCCGACATGTTGAAGATTTGGACCTACTTTTTCTTTTATAAGATGCAGGGTCTCTGGTCTGATTCTGAGGCCATGGTCCATTTTGAGTTGAGTTTTGTGCAGGGTGAGAGATAGGGGTTTAGTTTCATTCTGTTGCATATGGATTTCCAGTTTTCCCAGCACCATTTGTTGAAGAGGCTATCTTTTCTCCATTGCATAGTTTTGGCACCTTTGTGTAGTATGAGAAAATTGTATTTATTTGGGTTTGTGTCCGTGTCCTCTATTCTGTACCATTGATCTACCTGTCTATTTTGGTACCAATACCATGCCGTTTTTGTTACTATTTGTTTGTAGTATAGTTGAAGTTCTGGTATTGCGATACCCCCTGTTTCACTCTTCCTGCTAAGGATTGCTTTAGCTATTCTGGGTTTCTTATTCTTCCAGATGAATTTCATGATTGCTTGTTCTATTTCTGTAAGGTACGTCATTGGGATTTTAATTGGAATTGCAGTGAATCTGTATAGCACTTTTGGTAGTATGGCCATTTTGACAATATTAATTCTGCCTATCCAGGAACATGGGGGACCTTCCCATCTTCTAAGGTCTTCCTCAATTTCTTTCTTCAATGTTTTGTAGTTTTCATTGTAGAGATCTTTTACCTCTTTGGTTAGATTGATTCCCAAGTATTTTATTTTTTTTGAGGCTATTGCTAATGGAGTTGTTGTCCTCGTTTCCCTTTCAGCTGTTTCATAGCTTGCATATAAAAATGCTTCAGATTTATGCGTATTGATTTTATAGCCTACTATTTTGTTGAATTCATTGATGAGGTCTAGAAGTTTTCTGGAGGAGTTTTTTGGATCCTCTAAATATAGAATCATGTCATCCGCAAATAGTGACAGCTTAAGTTCCTCTTTTGCTATTCATATCCCTTTAATTTCTTTAGTCTGTCTAATTGCTCTGGCTAGAGTTTTGAGGACAATGTTGAATAGAAGTGGTGAAAGAGGACATCCCTGTCTTGTTCCAGTTTTTAGAGGGAATGGTTTCAGTTTTTCTCCATTAAGAATGATGTTGGCCATGGGCTTAGCATAAATAGCCTTTACATGTTTAGGTATGTTCCTACTATCCCTATTTTTTCTAGTGTTTTGAGCATGAAGGGGTGTTGTATTTTGTCAAACACTTTTTCTGTGTCAATTGAAATAACCATATGATTCTTAAGTCTATTGACATGATGGATTACGTTTATTGATTTGTGGATGTTGTCATTTTTATTATATGCATATGAATGGTGCTCCTTAGAATTGAGCAGTGTACAACCCATGGAGTTGTACATGGCAACCCTGTTATGAAACACATCTGTGTGACTTTAATTTAAAATTGCTTGGTTATTCATGAGTCTGAGAATTTTATCACTTCCTTAATGGTTATTTATATTTCTTAATTTGTAAAGTATATATTTGTGCCTTTTGCTAACTTTTCAAATCTTTGTATAACTTGCATATAATACTTTGTCAGTTTTATGTGTTACAAATAACTCTTCCTAATTTGTGACTTGAACTTCCTATGGTGCCTTAATGAACAGAAGTTCTTTATTTGTATAAGATCAGTTTTATCACTTTTCTTTTGTGGGAAATGTTTTTATTGTATTTTTAAAGGAGTTATTCCTTGTCCTGAGGTCAGCAAAACTTAATCCTAGGTAATTTTCTTTAAAAAAATGAATTTTATCTTTCATTTTTAGGTTTCTTTTTTATTTACCTAGAATTGAGCTTGTCTTTCTGTCATTTAAACACTAGTCATTAATAATGTTCCTTTTTCATTCTCAGTCATAAACCATTCAATACATGCATTACTTTCTGTTTTCTTATTTGATTCAACTTATAGTCTTTGACCAAAGGCATGCATTTAGACCACATAATACTAAAACTTTTTTGGATATTTCTTCTTTCTTTCAAAAGTTGCCACAACTACTTTCATAGTTCCACACTGGTTTTAGTGCATATCTATGCACATTTTTGCAGTGTTTTGTTCTGTTTGCCTGTTGCCATTGAGCAGACTTTTCCTCAATATATTAGACGTTACAAGGAATACTTGTAGTGAACATTTCATGCACATAACTTTTTCTTCCACTAAATAATATCCTTAAGATATTATCCCAGGAAAAGTGAATACTGGTTAAGGGTAAGGCTATTTTGTGATTTTTTTTAAAGTACCATAAAGTAAGTGTCATAATTCCTAAACAATGTTTCACTCTAATCTCTCATTTGCCAGCTCCGAGTTATCCGTGATGAAATGATACTTCAGCTTAGTTTTAGCTTAGACTCATTGGACGGCCTGTGAAGCTGACCACAGGACCTTGAGCCTAGGTCCTGCGTGTCTCTTTACCGTGGGCCTCACGCTTCCTCTCTCCACGCTGATGTCTCAGGGTCCACACGTAGATGGAACCAGCTCTTCACGGCTTGCAGACTTATACCAGTGCGGAGGACTACTACTATCTGTCTGGAGCCGGCCTAGCCCATTTTTTCCCTATTCCATCCTCAGAGACAAATCAGCCTGGTTGGTCCCGAGCATCTGAATAGGGCAGTGGAGTCCTTCTGCAGCCCGGTGGTGGCACAGACGTGGCCTGGCCTCCGGAAACCACTATCACCTATGCCTCTGGGGTTGGAGGATGAATCACTGCCCTGCCTGGAGTTATCTGCAAGGACGGGCAGCAAAGATGAGGGTTCAAGCTTCTGTCTCATTCACAGTGGTGGGGGCAGGGAAGCCGAGCACACGCACTCACCCCCAGGCCGGTCACTGAGCTCAGCGGGCCCTTATCCTCTGCCCTGCCCAGTCTTTCTATGCAGGAGCCCAGCACTCTGCCGGCTGCTCACACTGAGCTTGGAACGGACTCTGGGAATCCAGGAGGAGATGCACACACAGTTGGTCTCTGCTCCTTCATCTTGGTTTCCCAACAGGGTGCCGCAGACTATAAAGGTTGTTTGGACTGAACTCCACAGAGAACTGTCCCATGTCTCCATTGTCTCATTTCACTTAAGAATGTGCCTCTTTCACTTGTCTAGATGTTACCAGTGGAGAGCACTTTACAGAAAGCGGTTATGACTCTTCTCCCTCCCTCTCCCCCTGACTCACACCTCTAAGAAGCCTGGCTCATTTGGGGTGTGTTCTCTCTTCCCATCTACAGCCTTGTAATTCCTCTTGCTTCAGCTCTCTGCTTCCATTCTTATCTGAATTTTATTCTCTGTGTCAGTGAGAATGTTTTCAACTACAAACACAGACTCGGCTCAAACTATTTATAAAATATTTTTTTAATGGTAGATGGACATGATACCTTTATTTTATTTATTCTTTTATATGTGGTGCCGAGGATCGAACCCAGTGCCTCACTCATGCCAGGCAAACACTCTACCACTGAGCCACAACCCCAGCCCTCAAACTATTTTAACCAAAGAAAATAAAACAAGAAGAGGTTAGGCTTCAGGCACAGCTGAATTCAGGAGTTCAAATTATGCGGTCCAGGTTCTGTTTCTCCTTCCTTATCTCTGCTTTTTTCAGCACTGGCCTAGAATTTTTGTTTATAATCTTAATCATGCTATTTTACAATTGTGATTAATGTCTGTTTCCTATCCTGGACTTTGAGCAGCCGGAAGACAGGAATAATTTCCCAGTCCTCTGACTCTCTCCCCTATGCCTTGTATTTCTCCTAGCTGATGCCTGAACACAGGTTGGCTGACTGAATACATAAATGAAATAAGATTCCAGATTTTTGTCTTAAATGGTTATTGAAATTATGATGCTTCCAACCAAATGAATCTAGTTCCTCAAAAAAAAAAAAAAAAAAAAAAAACTAATGCAATGTGTATTCATCTAACAGTGTGACTCTTGATAGGGTGGCAGAAACATTGGCATAGTCATTTATTTGCAATGCTGAAGACCTTCTGTGGTTTGGAAGCATTTTCAAATAGTGGAGCGAAACATTATATAACAATCCAAGAGATTAGAAACTTGAATAATGCAGTGTATTACAAGTATTTCCTTCTGGGACTTGGACTCATTGGCTGCTACCCAGGAGGAGTCTAGATTTCCACTTACTTATATGTGATCAGTTGCTTTAAGACTCACACATTATAGATAAAGTAGGATATTATATGTTCTTGAAATAATATTTGAAATAACATTCTAATATCTTCAGTGATGTTCCCCTCTCATGAATATCTACAAAATGGCTATTAGTGAACAGAGTACAAGAATTTTCACAGGACTTGAAGTATTACTACCGGGCAGATTCAGACACATTTTACTTTGACTTTTTCCTCAGGACAAGGTGCTCCCCGAGGGTTTGCTAACATGGTGATTGCCTTTAGACCAGGACACAGGAGTCACACAATGCTGGGTGGCATTGTGCCTATACAGAAAGCAGTCACATGTCGCTGCATTTGCTGGATTTTGGTATTGACAAGTTCAGCAGGGATTGAAGTGTTGGTGCAAACAGCAACACCTACTGTAAAAAATGCTCTTGTGGATACCACCACAGCAACCACAGACAAACAAGACTTCAGGTGTGTACACAAGGTGTATGCCCTGTTACACAAGTTTGTACATAAAGGCCCTTTGAGTTACAAAGAGGCATAAGGTCATCAGAATGTCATGGGAAATGATAAAACTGCAGATTATATTTTTATGGGGTATATAATTGCAGGTGTGGAAATTCATTTATAGTCTTTATTGGCATCAAATAATGCTGACTCACTGTGCAAGAAAATAAAGATCGAACCGTAATCGTGGGTTAAACTCAGAGAAAAGTGCACTACCTCAGATTAAAAATATGACCTCCACCAATAGATGTGATGTGGAAGCATGTGACCACTGTGGCTTTTATGGAACATCTTAAATTGGCCGTCAGCATGGTGACAGCATTCAGAACTCCTCAAGACCCTCCTAGTGATGCCACTTACCAGAAACGTCATAGTTCAGAAGTATTCTCCACTGCCTGAGAAGCTTTCTTTTCATATGTCAATGTTTTCTAAAGGAGTGACTATCCTTTCAGAAGGCTTTAAGGTAGAAAGATGACAGCTGGGAAGTGCATTGGGAATCATCTGATTTTAAATGTTTCATTTTACAAGTTAAAGCAATAATAACACAATATTCATTACGATTACAAACCACCTGTAAAACAATACCAAATACCAATTATCTGGAGTAAGTAGAAACTTCTTAATGGCTTCCTATTGAAACTAGTCTGCCTGATTATTGGATAATTTTCCAAAATTCCTCGTTTCTTACTTAGCAACTTAAATTTTCTATAGTGGTTTTATAATTTTCAGAAACTTGGAACAAATAATTAGAAATTTGATGGTGATGGTGGGAGTCATCAGTCTACTGGTATCTAAAGAGATACCATATTTTGGTACCCCACATTTCAGGGGGCCACTTTGAACTGCAAATGACTGGTTTCTTTTTCTTTGTTTCTTTTTTCTTCACTAGAAAGATATTTTTGCCTATTTTCCTTTGCTTCATATCCTGACTTAATCTGGAGGAAGATTCCGATCTACATTTTTGGCTCTTTAATGACTAGATTTCTTGATAGCATCTCAAGTGTTAGTTCTTTGATCTTCTACCGAAGCCTGCTACTCACAGAGGGGTTCATTGTGTATGCTGGGGTTTGGGGGAAAGTGTGCTTTGAATAACCAACCCTACTCCTGTTCTATGCTACTGCTCAGATCTGTATCTTCTGTCCCTTAGTATTTTATAAACGTGTTTCAGCTGTTGCCAGTATGACTCTCTGGTAGCTTAAATACATGAAAGGGTATGTGTATTTACAAATAACGGAGTGTCTTTTATTCATCTTTGGCTTCTTCATGAAAACTGATTCTCTTAATAGCCCAAGGTGATTTGAAAAGACATGTGAAAATATTATAATAAAGAATTAAGGGAATGACAAGTCCTTAAAACAAAATCCTGAACCTTAAAAGGTTTATCACTGGAAGCATTTTCCACAGAGAAGTCCAGTTTCAATCAAGTAACTGATTTTTTTCTCTTGTTTCTCCTAGTGCTGGTGGTGGAGGAGGGTCCTTTTTTTCCTGACCTTAGAAGTCCCTCTCAGTACAAATAAACCAGGCTATGCTTTCAGAGAATTTCACATAGGAGGAGCAAGTGTGAAATACAGAAAACACATGATGTGTGTTTGGGGGGCAAATATGATCTGTTTTCTTTCAGGGAAAAATGTGTGACTCTCCTTCAGGACCAGAAGTTAGCCCTCCATCTCTAAATCCCTGACACTTACCATAGTCTTGAACATAGTAATGACTTTATGCAACTTGGATGAATGAAAAAGTCGGTGACTAAAATTCCAGAACCATGTAGATCACAAAGTGCACGTGGTTGGCATATGAGTCGTTTCGATTTCCAAGTTTCTAAGCCCCAGTTCCCCAAATAAGACTGATTTCATGATCTTCTCGCTTTACTTCCTTGTTTCCTATCTTTGCCAAGGTGGAGATCACAGTATCTTCAAGCTCTCACTATCCAGGTGCCTTCTGGACATGACAAGTGGAGGCTGGTCCCTGCTGCTGCCCAGTGAGGCACCAGGCTCCTGAGCAGGTGGGTGACACTCCAGCAGACCCCTAAGCCACATTCCTTGGGTCAGGCAGGATAATCTTCTAAACTTTCAGAAGGATCACTCTGCTTCTTTGCTTTAAGCCTTTTGGCCACTTTCTGTTATTTATAGGGCAAACGCCCAAATTCTTAAAAAGACATATTTTTAAGAGATTTTTAAAAACTAGTTTAATATGGCTTAACACATCATTTTTTCAGTGGAAAAATCCAAATCAACTGTCCAACCAAAATGTAGTGATAACAATTTAGATCAACATTTTAAAAGACAGAAGCCAGCAGAATATAATATGTAACTATGTATTGCATGTAGTAAGGGTAGATATTATTTCAGAAAATGTTCTTTGATTATGTTTATATGGTAATACATGATCTTACACATACACACTGTGTTAAATATGGCATGATAAATATCATGTCATTTCAATAAGTATTTGCTGTAAATAATGTAATGCAAATAATTCAATAAGTAATGCCATAAATAGCTCAATAAGTATTTGCTCTAAATAATGAAAGTTGCTCAAAGTAATTAGCTCTGCAAAATAACTGTCAGGAGGATAGAAATCCTAGGTTTCTGAAAAAGAAACAGTATGACCCATTCAAAGGAACAATAATGCCAGGGTTCTATTATCAGCAGGGAGCTCTGCCCAGGAATTCTTTCAAAACCAGCAGTCATAGCCATGATTAGATAATGACCCATCGGGTCCACCAGTCTTACAGAGAGCACTCAATGAAGAGAATTCTCACCAATACTGTGATTTCTTAGTAACTGAGTCTCAGATGCAGAATCACAAGGCCTTTTCAATTATTTATCCCTACCCACTTCATGGTGATATTATGGAATTTCTAGGCTCCTCTGTGATGCTAGAAGATCTACATTTTGCTCTATGATTTAGGAATCTGTGAAACATAAACTATTACCCGTGCTTACTGTGAACCAATTCAGCATATCCTAAAAAAAAAAAAAAAAAAAAAAAAAAAAAAAAAAAAAAAAAAATCTTTGAGAAGAAACAAAAAGTCATCCCTAATTTAGGTAATCTTCTGTGGGTAAGAAAATGGCATAATGGCTTAATAGAAAACTTTGGTTAATATGTCTTAAGAATACCAACTAATTGGGCTGGGGAGATAGCTCAGTTGGTAGAGTGCTTGCCTTGCAAGCACAAGGCCCTGAGTTTAATCCCAGCACCACAAAACAAAAACAAAACAAAACAAAAAAAAACCAACTAATTAAACAATAATGTCTTAATGATTATATCAAGATAGGCAACAATTATGAATTATCCTCAAAAAAATCCTCTTTGAGCTTATGTACCTACAAAAGAACACAAATTTACATATAAAATTCACATGCATTTGTGAAATTTTAGCTAAATATTGGCAGTGGGAAGCAAAGAGGGGATGATAAACTAAGATATTCTCCATAGAGGCCAGTGACTCTAATAGTTGATCAAGATGTAAGTTAATTCTCAACTAATTTAGATGTAAATTAATTCTCAACTAATTTAATTTTATTTTTTGTAACTATTACACATGATTGCTTTATTGATTTATTTTTCAGCAATTCTGTTATTTGTGTATAAAAGTGATACTTATTTTCATATGCTAATTATTTATTTTGTAATCTTACTACATTTGTTTTTCAGTTGTAATTTTTTTTTTTTTTGGTTAAGTCTAGGTTTTTCTGTATATAAAAACATGTCATCTCCAAATGGTAAGAATTTGACCTTTCCTATTTGGATACTTTTCATTTTTTTTTTTCTCTTGTCTTATCACTTTGGCCAAGATTTCAGTTCTGTATGGAATAAGAGTGGTAGTAGTAGATATCCTTTTCTTGTTCCTACCTTAGAGGAAACCACTTCAGCTTTCAGTCTGACATGGGCTATGGGTTTGCCATATGTAGCCTTTATTTTGTTGAGATAAATTAATTCTAATTTTTTGAGGGATTTTACCATAAAAGGATGTTGAATTTTATAAATTGAATTTTCTGGATCTATTGAGATAATCATGATTTTTTTCATTATTCTATTGATGTGCATATGTTGACACATCATAATCTATTAATGTTTCCAGTGTGGAAAATCCTAATATAAAATGAAGATACTAGGTCAAGTGGATAGAATCCTGATATGAGTCAAAGGTTAGGGTCACAGGTCCATCCTCCAAAAGTCAACAATGCAGGGTTAGCTAAGGGAAGGTCTTGAATTCTTAAGACCTCTGTGTTCCCAATCATGCAACAGTGCTTTAAGTTCAATGGGCTTGGCTTCCAAGCCTTTGAATGCATGATTCCATGTGCACTTTGCATTCTCAAACTGCTTATTAGAATATAATCAAACTGCATTAGAATAAAATCATTCCACTCAAAGTATATACCCAGAAAGGGGCAAATTAAACATTAACATGATTTTTTCTATCTTAAAAACATGAATTATTTTGCCCTAAAATGTTTAAAGAATAGTTGACTAAAATTTTCTGTATTAAATGAAATATGAATGGCAAACTGATTCCCATCCCCACACCAGTTTACAGATAAAATTGCTAATTATCTGCTTGCCTTGTTGAAAGCAACTGGGGCTAAGATACTTTCAGCTTTCCTGCAGCAATCTTTGTTTCAGAGTCGAGATTCATGCAGCCTCTTGATCTTTCCCTTTTGGCATGTAGGCAGTAAATCTATTGACCAATGTTTTGGCAATCAAGTACCACATCAATGACACTGCATTTTGAGAGAGGCTGGGAGGAAAACTGATTACATAAATGTCGTAATAGATGATAACAAGGAATAATTGCTTTGCGGTGGAAACCTTTCTCCTATATAACATTGAGAAAGGCTGTGTCCAAAGTGCTTTGCCTTTGTATAATGACTGAGGTCAAATTAGTTTGATGCTGAAGTTCAGAGTTAAGGTAAAAGTTATTTTTAAAAGACTCCCTTCCCTGCTCTATGTGAATGCTTGATGACAAGTTATCTGTGATGTGACTGAGTTTCTGAAGCAATGAATGCTTTTTAGCTTTTACAGAAGTCTAAAGAGATATTCAGAAATTTGTTAGGAGTGTATTGTTTTCCTGCACTCACTCTAGACAATATAGTGCAAGAGGAAATTACTTTCAATAGTGCTTTATCGGTTATTTATTGAGCACCTATAATATTTCAGGCACTGTGCTTTAGAATTATTTATGAGGATAAGAAAATGCTATAATAGATCACCAAATATCCTTCCAGTCTTCATCCTTTCAATCTTCTCTCCAAAAATTCAGACAAATCCTTCTGACACAACAGTGATTTTTAGTCACCTCACTGCAAATGCTAAAGATTGCAGTGACTCCTTTATTGTTCTCTGGATGCTAAAATCCAAGCTCTTTAGCATGCTGTATCAAAACTGCTTTGTGCTGTAGGCCTTCTCTACCTCTCAGCCTCACCTCTCTGCCCACAGATGCTGAGCTTCATCATGTTACTCTAATTTCCTGAACAGAATTCTCTGTCTTGGTTATGTAGATTTGAATGTACTGTTTTCTCCATCTGTAGAGATCTTTATTTATGTTCTTCCTTTTTTCCTCTTCATTTATTTATTTACTTAACCTGTTTTTATTTTCTTGTTTGTTTGTTTTTTGCTTTCTTCACTTGGTTGATTACTGCTTTCAGTCTCAATCACAATGTTACCTTATTCTAGGGAACCTCCCCAAAACTGTTTAAATCCGGGGTCAGCGTGCTTCCTTCAAGCTCTTACAACATCTAATACATCTGATGATTTCCAGGCATGGAACTCACCATATTATGGTGTCTGTGAATCTGTCATAGCCACTTAGCATTACAGAATTGTGTCTTGGTAGCATTGTATCCATAGAAGCTGAGAGTCAGTGTAGTAAACAAATTGCTAAATATATGAATAATATATATCATGGTCCTAGGGGGTGACACAACAAATCTTTGTGTACTAGATTCCTATTAAAAATTTGTTATGAAGGCAAGAATACACTAAATGGTTAATCACCATAATTTAGAAGCCTAAAGAGTGTTCCAAGAGAGCTCTGAGCAGCAAAATATGGAACGATTTAGAAACACTCTGGCAGTAGCATTGGAAGTGTGAAGAGATTGTTTAATATATTGTGTAGAGTAAATCCTTGTGAGGAGCTGGACTATAAAAAGTAACTGTGATTCCATTTTTAGGCACCTCCCTTCAGTCCAGTGTGGTGCCAGGTACATGCTGTCTCTTGCTCCCCAGACTAGGATAGAGTTACACTCTCTGCCTTGCATTTCATTCCCTTGACTACTTACATAATCCCTCTGGCTGTGCCTATCAATTTTCAGACCAAAAGGAATCCCATCATGAGCACACTAAGTCATATACTTGGCTGCATCACACAAATGTGTTTTACCTGGATTATGTCTGGCAGTGCCAGCCCTCAAGTGATGATAATTTCATTGTACTTGACACAAAATCTCCCTAGAGACAGGGGGGAGGGGATGCCTAATAGATAGGGAAATAAAACCTGTTAAGTATAATCGCTCGTGACAACTTGTCTTCTTTCAACAACTTGTGACTTTAGAAGTGCATTCTCATACAGGGTATTTAGAATTTATCTATTGCATAAAATGGTTTCAGCACCAACCCCCTTTGAACACTTCATATTTTTGCCAAAGTATCCTACTGTGATCATGTGTGAAATACTAACTTCCAGAGGAAAGATGGCTCAATTTTTTTGTTTTGAAATATTTTAAGGAAGAAGAGACAGGCCACCATGATAACTTTAAAAAATGTGTCAAATTAAAATACATAGAAATTACCAGAAGCCAATTGAGACAAGTTATTCATGAGTCAAGGGACACAGAGTAAATCTTGGCTGCAAACGATAAAGCAATCATAATGGTGTCCGTAGCTCATTCTTGTGTGCACAAATTTATGAGCTAATAGAGAACAGAGTGCTAATGCATTAGATCGCCAGACAGTGCCAAGAGAACTGAAATACCATTTCACAGTGTTCTTTAGATGCACATGTTGATAACCAAGATGAAGGAAAGTGTGGTTCACTGCATCAAAGTCCTCCTTCAAGAGAATGTTATTTCTCCAACAGAAGCACTGAAACTACCCACGAAGATTTTATTGGCACTTTTAGATATTCAGATGTGCTCATTTGTAAGAGCTTGCTTCTTGAAGTGGAGACTTCTGAGTATAATCAAAGTCCTTATCTCCAAGATGATCTTCGAAGTGAAGAAACATTTAACCAAAAATTATTCATCATTTATTATGTTCTCATTTTTTGCATTATTAAAATCTGAACATTCATGCCGTTACTGATTTATCCAATTTAAGTAAAGTCCTGGAGAAATTCTGTTTAAAGTATTACCCAAACAAGTCTTAAGAAGTACACATATAAGAGGAATCTGATGTTCACACAAATGTAGGGTCACGGGCAGTGGGATCTCAGTCGAGAACTGGCACATGCCTTCTAGGTTAGTTCTACCTCTGACTCCTGTCCCTTGGGGGCCATTCTGCACTGCCTTTCACTATACAATAGTTCTCAAACTTAATCACCTGGTACACTTTTTACAATACAAATTTCTGCTTTTCACCCTCTGGGGCTTCTCATTTGGCAGGTTAAAGTACAGCCCGAGAATTTTGATTTTCTAAAACGTTCTGAAATTGCTCATGCTTCTGTTATGGGACATACTTTGAGAAATGGAGCAATATATGCATCTCCCAATCTGTTCCTTTTAACTGAAGAGGGAGGCAGAGGGTCCATGATGGATCTGAGCACAGCAGAAGGTGTTATGGTCTTGGACAGCTCTGTAGGAGTAATGCGCTTTTATGGGAATCTAATCAGGCAAGGAGGGAGGAAGGCATACCCATTTGGACACAGTTCCCAACATTCTCAGTTTATTTCAGCACAAAGGAGGTAGGAAATGAATTGCTACCTAGGCAAAAAGCCCAGAGTAGTCTAGGGAAGAGTGAAGAATATGGAAACAAATTCCAACACATTCTTTAGTTCTTCTTCTCTGTCCTTACAGTTCAAAAATACAAAATGATACATACATGCAAAAGAGCAAAGCTGACTTACATTTTTGCTGCCTGTGGGAACATGAAGGGTCTTCCTTACATACAAAGTGACAACTCCTGCAGCTTTATGTTCAGAGAATAACAAGTTTGGATATATATTTTTTTAAATAAAAAAGGCAAAGAATTATTGTGCTTTAAACAGATGCTTGAATTTAAGCATGTATTTATGTGTTCTTTATGATCCATATAAATAAATAGTCACATACATGTGGCTAAATCTGGCATTATACTTTTATGAAAAACATATTTTTCCAGTAGGTATACTAAAACATGAAAAAGATTAGTTAGCTCATAAACTTATAAGGAGTATCTAGAGGAAACTCCCTTTTTATATTCCGTACAGCAAATTCCACTGTAACTGTTGTCATTAAGTAAAAATATGTGAAACAATGTTTTTTCTATGCCTTAACTGATGTATTACTGATTACCAGCAGCATTATACACAATAAAATACCAGTATAAAAACTGTCAGGTGTATTTTAACAGACTTCCTGCGATGGGATTTGTCTTGTAAGAGCTATTTTCTTCCAAAGCAAGGAGGCTACATGCTTTTCTTATTTGCACATCATTCTCTGCATAGAACAATCCTTTGTCACTGAAATTCACTGCCTCATCATGGAGTCACCAGACAGTTCAGCATATTTATAGTGGCATGAATTACATTGCTGGTGTAGATATTACAATGCCTCCCTATTCACAGGACATCATAAATAGCAACATAACAAGGCATCTGCTTTTTCTGAAGGAAAATGCAGGAGCGCTCTGTGTAATTTTCAATGGAAGGGAGAACAATTTGTGAACCTAGAACTGGCTTATGCCATTTACTCATGAAGTCTTTTAAGTTCACCCCCAGTCCAGACACAAAGTTATCTGTGCAGCAGAACAGATTTTGCAAATGAAGCAATTCAGTAAACAAAGACCTTCAATTTTAAGTATTAGTTGGTTTCCAGTCCTTCGGACATTTTTTCACTGACTAGTCTTGGGTAGGGAAATTCACATGAAATAGTCAGACAACAAAGGTTTGTAGTCTGACTCTTTTCACTACATACTTTTAAAATCATGTAATTTTTAAGGAAAATAATTTTACAAAAATTGTCTTTTTTCATTTCATTAAGATGCCAAACACATGGAAGTAGCTTGAAGACGTTTTTAGAAAAAAAATAAGGTAGGCAATTTCAATGAACAAAAATCATAAATAATGAAAATATTTAATTTCTGAAATTCTTATTAGGTGCTTAGATTTAACATATATTTTTACATGTGGAATTAGTAGGGACTTTAAGATCAATTAAGTCCAAGCACATTACAACAAGAGACTGATGCAATTTATCGGTTTACCTGGAGAAGGGAAGGTTATATTCAATTTTGCTTGTTTCTCAATGGCGACAAGGTAGTATAAAATAATATAATAGAAAAAATCTCTCAGCTTTTTCCCCATAAAAATGATAAAACTTTCTCTAAAGGGTGAACATTCTGCAGAACATACAGGAAGGATATAAAACTAGAAAAAATAGTGCAGTATAACTTATACTAAACATTGATTTTTTTTTTTAGATGGTCGCTATAACTCTGCAAATTTTCTATTGTTCAAGGGACTAGGAAAATGAGTGGTAGAGTGTGAATATTCAGAATTGTGTTCATGATTTCATTTTCTAAGTTGTAACTTTAAAAAATATGTATACACACACATACATATAAAATACCCAACTTGTCTTCTCCAAATCCTTTCTATACATCAAAAAGCTACTCTTATGAACACAGAAATCAACTGACTTTTCCCTTTCTTTCCTTGAAAGTAAAAGCATAATAAAATTCAGTAAAATTAAAAGGGCATAAGACATGTTTTAAATGAGGCGACATTTGAGTTATTTGTATTCTAAACAGAAAATTATAAATGCAAGTATTACAGATATGAGTCATTTTATGACACAAAGATGACAAAGTTAAAAAGCTAATAGCAGAAACTAATATGAAACAATGTAGACATCCATTACTCTATAAAATCTATAAAACCTAGACATTTTGTCAAAATATTACTTTTTATATTTGATGACTAACTTCTTTATCTGAATATATTTTAAATGTTTGTTGTATTTTCAAATGCAATGCCTTTTAAAAATCCAAAAGCATATCTTTTGATTAATAAATACATATTTGAAATGATTATGATGGCTACCTAATCTAATCATGATATTCAACACTGTAGCCTAAGATGACTGGTGACTACTGAGTGTGTAGGAACAGTGACTGCAGAGCTGATCTTTAATTTTACTTTAAAAAATGTTAAATATGCTTGGTACAATTTCCTCAACTGTAAATTTTATGAATCCAAATACTGATGAAATATTTCTGATAATAAGTTAGCCTTTAGATTGAGATTTGCTTTAAGTATAAAATACACACTGGACTTTGAAGATTTAGTTATTAAAAAATAGAAAAAAGGAGAGAGATTATATTAGTTTTCTATATTGTTTATATATTGGGTTAATATTTTGCCTTATGTGGTGTTAAATAAAATGTTACTAAAAATTACAAAGTCACCTGTTTTAATTTTTAAATGACTACAAGCATATATAAAATTACATCAATTACACCATATTTTTATGAAAAACCCTGAATTATTACTTCATTGTAAATGACAAATAAAACTCACCAATATTTACAGTTTATAAAATCTGTGACCAAATATCATTTTATATATTTTGTGAGCATATTCATTAAAATCAACCCCAAATCAAGGTTTTACCTAGTCAGCAAATTAAACACACAAGGCAAACTTTCCTTCTTGCTTTTGAGACTATTTCAATTCTTAGCAAAGTGTTCTGAGCCCACATTAGAGTAGTATTTTTTAGTGAAAACCTGAGCTTGTAACATTCAAAGATCTTCTTCTCAGGCCTGCAGTATGCATTTGTAAAGGCTGTCCTTTACACAAGGGTTCCTGACTAAAAGACCCAGCTTGCTCTACTCACCAATTCCCCATCCTGGCAAAGGCCTGCATTTTTCTGGAAGGGGCTGCTTTTTCTACTAGATACAAAGACATAACATGATCTAGCTAACTATGCGTATTTCCAACAACATGAAATATTACACATCCAATACTAAAATAACATTCTCAGAACATTGTTTTCTGTTCTTATATCAAGACAGAATGTGTTAATCTTTCCAAGTAATATGCAGTGAGAATTCTGGTATCACCTTACATCTCCCAGTGATTTTCAATTAGAATTTTCTTAAGGAGTGAGTTTCAAGATCTTTCTTCCTACGCAATGAATATTGTTGGTACCTAAGTGTAGGGGGAACAAAAACGCCTCTTTGCTAAACATCAATGACTCATTTATATTTATTATCTACAAAGGTTCCATTTTTCTCCCAACTTTCACATATACTTTATCAATGTTCTCAGAGTAATACTAGGAGATAAGTGGAGCAGGTATTATTCTTATTTTACAGTCAAGAAACCTAGAGTGAATTTTCCCTTTGAATTCATATAGGATGTATTTACTCTTGTAAACAAAATTAAAACTCATAACTTGTTAGGCCATCCCCTAGACATAAACATTGCATCAGAAAATAAATATAGTAGGCTAAGGACAGACCCAAACATATACCTCATTGAATTTTCATTTATAATTAAAAATGTTTATCATGTTTTATTATTTAATTTATATTTTAAAAGAGATGAATATATAGGGTCCCGCAAAGTATAATATATTTATTCAAATTATTCTGTATAACTTATCTAAATGAACCTATGAAAAAGTTCTACCTTGAAAATTTTCCTGAAAATACCACCCACTTTGAGAAGCAAATTTGCACCACAATCAATTAAAACCTATTTTTGATTAATGACATGCAATGCTTTCATGCTATATTTTATTTAAAGATAAAGAAAAACAACTTAGCTAGTGCTTTCATGAATCTAGTGGACTCTGAGGAGAATATCTCTCAGATAAGTCCTTAATATCCCTTTTGGAAGAGTATTAGTAGTTTCTTATTCAATGTAGATTTCTTAAGTAGCTGACATTTATTTTGTTTCCCACCACCTGATCTTGGTACCTTAAAATCTGTTTTTCATTTGTTTTACATTTATTCATGTTCTAATGGCTCCCAGTGATTTTCAATTAGAATTTTCTTAAGGAGTGAGTTTCAAGATCTTTCTTCCTACACAATGAATATTGCTGGTATCTAAGTGTTGGGGGAACAAAAACGCCTATTTGCTAAACGTCAATGACTCATTTATATTTATTATCTACTTAATAGTTACTAATTTTAACCATTAGATGGGATTTTCACTTAAATACAGTAAATGGCAATTATGTTTAATTTTAATGCATATTATGTTTCTTTTGATATTTTTATGAATTGTGTATTTGTGCATTGAAATTCAAAGCAGGCTTAAACTACATCAATTTTTAAAAATGCAATGGCTTATCTTTTTTAAAAAAAAGTCTTTGCAAATCTTTCATCAAAAGCAAAGCTTCCTCTGGGGCATTAAACCCCACTACACTGCCAGACTGTCAACATTTTGGATGTAATGGAGCCACAGAGGTTTTATATTTATTTCATTCTCACATTTATCAAATCATTGTGGTTGTCCAAAGAGATTATTCAGGCACGTACTTCATTCACATTGATTTGAAGGGAGATTTTAATAAAACATGACAAAAACGGAATTCAGTTTAGGAATGAAAACATGAGCTCACCCACAACTATCACCCACACGACTCATTTTGTAAATCATGTAATGGACTTTGTCATTTTGACACATAGAACATTTCTTTTCTTCCATCACCTTCGGATTAATCAGATTGTATGGTGGATATAAGGGGAAAAAGGGATGGAGTTTGGAACTCCCAATGGCTCCCATTGCTATTTGTATCAGTGAAACATTTTGAAGTCAGGTAGATGTTAACCTAATAAGGGAAGCCCCACTGGCTTTCTGTCTCCTCCAGACAATAAAATGGCATAATTGTGTCTGTGCCTCTCTCTTCAATTGTTCTTTTATAACACAGTCTGAGAAGTAACTATAGATTCTAATTAACTCAAATTAGACTAATGAGAGAGATGGTAAGTACTACAATATGAAGATTAAGAAATTAATCCCAAGTTTAAGCCTCAAAGATGTTGAGGACAAAAGAAATAAATGTTAAAAGGGACAGATTGGGCCTCTGCTTCATAGATGTTGAAAGTAGCAATAGCCAATCAATGGCTTCAACCCATTTGAATGAACGGTCCTTATTTTCTACAAGGAAGAATTTCAATACCTAAAGGAAAGTAACCCAAGCTTCACAATAGCATTAAACCCTTTGTTGCACTTGATTCTGCATTTATTATTAGCTTGGAGATGGGATAGGTGCGGGTATTAGGACTAGGAAGATTATTTAAAAAACCTGTGCTTGATAAGCTTTTGTTAAAATGCAGAAAAATTAGAAAGACCATTATAACATAATATTAAATATATTATATAAAAATGTATTATAAGAACTTATTTCTAATTTTATTGTTTGAACAAACCATCTTTTGATATTAAAAGGTTCACACTTTCCATTTTCCCACAATTTACTAAGCATTGAAGTTTGTTACAATGAGCCCTTAGTTTTTATACTGCTGCTTCTTATGTTCACAAACTTCTTGAATCCTCAATTATTTACTATGAAATTAAGCTTGTGGAGAAGAGGACACCTTTAATGTTGCCAAATTCTCTTACTATTTAGAAACCATGTTATATGATAAATTCAGTTATAAATATATAAATGTTTGTATTTGCAATCCATTTGGTGGATAAAGGATTCAAGGTAGCAAATAAAATAAAAATTCATTATAATAAAAATAGGGCAATTTGACTAAAATTCAAAAATTAAAACATAAAGGAAGAAAACTAAAATGAAAGCTGTTTGTATCAGCCCAGAGGACATAAAGTTGAACATCAAATAACTTGGGGTTTTCAGAAAGCCAGAGTGAAAAGGGAGATAAAGCAGGCTGCATTATCCTTGTTATTAAAAACGATGGAATCCCATTAGCTCTTCACAGGAAGCAATGCTTTCAAGAAATGATTCTTTGAAGTCTTTGGAATAGGAGCTCATGCTATGGCACAAGAAGTAATAATCTCCTCAACATACACAGTTTATAATGGTTGCCTGGCACATTTCACAAGGGAAATATGAATTGCTTTTCCAAATAATGCTAAAAAGAGAAATGAATGGTGAAATGGTTAAGGCCATTGGTCCAGTCACAATTATTAGGCTCTTGGAGTTGATTTCTATCTCTACCCTTCCCTCCTTCTCTCCCCACTTAGAGGTGGTCACGTGTTCCGGATTCCCTCTTTCACACATCACATCGGGCATTATGTGAAAGCAAGTTCCAATCCAGCACACACAGATTTCTCCCCAAGGATGCACAACATTCAAATTCCTGTTCTTTAAACTAGGTAAACTACCAGCTCTCCATTCATTGGACACTGACCAGTACCTTGCATAAAAACTGCTCTGGGGTCTGCGTGACAATAGTTTTGAAGGAGAATGAGCTAATCTTCTAGTTATAATTAGGTAAGTCCTCTATTATGCTATGGGCCATGGGCAAGAACTCAGTCCTAGAGGCAGGGCTCAGTTTTGAAGGATGGAAGGCATGGGTCCTCACATTCTCATATCACCTTTACAATGGGAAAAGGTATTTCAAATGTCTCTTCACTGCAGATGGGGAATGGTATTAGAAGCCATTGGGATTTACAGGCCTGCCTTCTGGCACACGCCTGTAATCCCAACTACTCTGGAGGCTGAGGCAGGAGGATCGCCAAATTCAAGACCAGTCTCTCCAACTTAGTGAGACCCTGTCTCAAAATAAAAAATAAAAAGGAATGTAGGGATTTGGCTCAGCATGAAAAACACACTGGGTTTAGTCCCTGGTACCAAAAAAAAAGAAAAAGGAAAAAAAAAAGTTATAGTTATTTAGTTATTACACTCAGAATTATAACTTTTGAGTTATAGAATACTGATTAGCACTTTTCAAATGCTCCAACTACCCTTGGGTAGTGGATTCCTCATTAGCATATCTCAAAAAATAAACCCACTCCAGCATGTAAAACCCAGTTAATTCATCCACCCACACATTACACTGTCTTTACTAAAGTATTTAAAATAAATTACAGATGACATAACAGGAGTTGCTATAATTTGCCCTCATGGAGACTTGAGGTTTTTCTGAGATGTCCGTATGGACTCTTGCACTCAATTATCTGCTAATAAAATATTATGTATTAATACATGCAAGATACTTAATTTGTTGTAAATTTAAACATTACCTTTTTTATGTGGAGTATTTTATGTTTCAGATTATTTCTGGTATGCCATTTAACTTATTCACTGAATCATTAACCGGAACACAGTGACTGTTCACCTATAATAGAACCCAAGTGCCTACCCTGGTAGAGTGGAACGTCCAGAGCCGCACAGCCCGTCTCCATGGAGTTGGCGTTCTCAGTCTTGTGGTTTTCCATTGAGTAATTTTTCTAAGTGATGCTTTTTTGTAAAGGTCTTCCTGTTGTTCTAGGAAAAATTACAGGAGAAATACATTTATGTTCTTTTACTTGTTTCACGTCCTCTCATTATTCAATAAAATTATTTAAGACATTCTCTTTGGTTGGGTAAGAGCAAATTTTTGCACACACGCACCAAAAAAAAAAAAAGAAGGTAAAAGACAAGTTCTAGTATTGAGTTTTACTATAATTGAGCACTATTTTTATTTAGCAAAATTTAAGTGGTAGCCTGTGCTTCACAGACATTATTAAACATTCACCACATAATAAGCCTATTTTGAAATAAAAATGGAAAATGTCATCCATCTATTTTGTACTCTGGATTTAGAAAATTGGTGTACTTCAGGGAAAATTCTTAAACTTTTGTTTGTTATCTGATGGTCCATCAGGTTGACGCTATCTATATGTATCATTTGGTTCTTCTCTACTCTCAATGCCTTCCTCAACATGGCACCCGTTCCTCCTGAGGAAATAATGTCGCTTCCTGGAAACAGCACTAAACAGGAATCAGATAGGCTAAGTGCCTTGTCCCATTTCTGCCAGTTACTTGATAATTGCCTGCCTGTGTCCTATAACTGCATTAAACCTGGATTGAAACATCTGAAAAGAGGCAATGAGATGAATAAGAATCTCACAGGGTTTCTAGAAGTAGTAAAGAGAGGCAGAATGTCAGGGTCTTTTGTGTCCTGTTTTCCTGGCAATGTCTTACTTCTCCAGGTTTCAGCTCAGGCTCTGCCTCCTCTGGGTACTCAGCCCTCACTAGTACCCTCTCATGCTGTCTAATTGGATCACTCTGCTGCTCTTTGCTTATCTGTCATTGCACTTACAATGTGTAGGATTTGCCCAATTCTCTGCTTCTCTAATAAGAACGTAGTTCAATATGTTGTCTTTAGTTCCATTCCAAAAGCAGGGCTAGATGGAGGAAGTGCTTGATATGGTCTGGATTTGGAATGTCTCCCACAAGTTCATGTGTTGAAAGCATGGTCCCCAGTGCAGCAAGGTTCCAACACGGGGCTTTTGAGCTATAATTAGTCATTGCCTAAATGATTAATCCATTGATACTCAGGTTATTGTGAGGTGGAACCAAGTCAGAGGAAGTACATCACTGAGGGAATGTACTGGAAGGGTTTATCTTCTCTCTCTGGCCCCATCCTCTTTCCTTTTGCTTCTGAGTTGCCGTGAGCAGAGCAGCTTTGCTCTGCTACGCTCTTTATCCTGATGTTCTGCCTCATCTCAGGCCCACAGGAATGGAACCAGCTGATGATGGACTGAATCCTCTGAATTGAAGCCAAAATAAATCTTTCATTTGAGTTGTTCTGGTTGGGTATTTTGGTCACAGTGACAAAAAGCCAACTAACACGATTCTCAAAAAAGTTTGTTAAATGATTGAATGAATAATAATTGAATAGATAGCAGCAAAATGGAAGAAATATTTATTCTTCTCTCTTTCAGAGATGTTGTGAAGTCCAAAGCTGGTAATGTATGATAAAGTTGAATTAAACCTTTTAAACTGAAGTGCATGCACAAGTCCCCTCATCTTGCATAGCTTCAGTAAACTATTGAGGATTCAATTTAAACTAAAACTTTAAAAATTGATCATGAATTTGAGGCCAAACCATCTGCAGTTTGTAAATACTGACCTTGTGCAGACTAAGTGTAAAAGCCCTGGAGTCAGGTCGCCTATCCTAGCACTCGCTCTCCGTGGCCTGGCTCTTGCTGAGGTTAATAAGAACTGTGGATATTGCAGACTGCCAAAACATAAGGAGATATGACAGGAAACCAAACGGGAAACTGCTGGCTGCCTTGGGCTCACTGAGATTTGAGTCTAACAAGGCAGACTTGTCGCTGGGCTCTTTGGAGGTGAAATGAAGCGATGGGATAATGCTGGGCACAGGAGGCGCCAGGTCCTGACAGGCCAAGGTGTGACCTGCGGAATCCTAACCACCCCAGACATCTTTCCAGGAGCAAGAGAGCTGGGCCATGGCCAAGGGCAGGCAAGGTTGTGAGGGTGGGGGGAAGGAGGTGTATGCAGAGCCCTCAGAGAGTAGGAAAAGAAAGGGCAAGTGAGATTACTGGTCATCTGGTGTCTTAGATCACAGGCAAAGCAAACGCCAAGCACAACAGCAAACACAACCTTTGAGCACTGTGTCTCCAAAGAGTATTTACAAAGTGCCGACGGCCTTGATCTCCCAGACTCAGTTAAATATGCATTTGTTAATGTTGTGCTTCTCACTTTCTCTTCTTCCCTTTTTTGTTATTGTTGTTGTTTCTATTTTTTTAAATTATTTTAATTCCTCGCTTGCTTTGATACTATCACTCTGAGGAAAGTGAGAAATAAGAGTGAGGACAGAGGAGGAAATTCCACACAGCATTTTCAAAAGAGGTTTTCAGCATAAAATGTAGGCAATTATAATTATGCTATTAAATGTAGTGTATTATTATGTATAATATAGTAAATATGATGTATAGCTAATTCTTTAAATATATTATTAAATATGATACATACATATAATTAAGCATGTTATTCTCCATTTTAAAATAATAATATTTAGGAATGAGCTGATAATTTATTTAATTTATGCCATTTTTATAAGCTACCTTTTAAAAATGAAACATGGTATCAGCAATAACATTTAAATTCATATCATTTGGTGACTAAGACATACAAGAATGTCAAACCACTTAAACACATTATTTTATTTGATTATACTAAAGGGAACTGAAAAAATGGGAAGGTGAAAATGAGGTGAATGTTTTTATGTACCTTTCTTGAGGTCATCCCATCACACTTTATCCCAATCCTTCATTTATGTGACCTTTGCTCTGATTGAAATAGGGACCGCTGTTTTGCTCCTTCTTGAATTTTAGGCCTAGCAGATGTTTGGACATAATTGCTTCATAATTTAAAATGTATAATGAATTTCAGAAATGGCTAAAATTAAGACCTCATACATATCACACTGTTGGAGCTACATAGTTTTAGAACAGTAGTAATTTTTATTATTTTAACATACGGTGTGTCTCAATTTTACACACTGAAACTAGTCATTGAAGTATAAAAAATATATAAAAACAAGGTTTTTAAAAATAAATGAATTTTTTTAGAGCAGTTTTATATTGGTGGCAAAATTGAATGAGAAGTACAGAGAGTTCCCATGTGCTCTCTTCCTCTCCACATGCAGGACTCTCCAACCTGCAACATCTTGTGCAACAGTAACGCTTTTGTTATAATCGACACATCATTAGCACCCATGGTCGGTAGTTTACAGTAGGATTCACTCTTGGCATTGAACACTACATGGGTTTAGATGAATGTACAATGAAATGTGTCCACCTTTGAAGTATCACACGGAACACTTTCACTGTCTTAAAAATTCTCTGAGTAGCCTGGTGTGGTGGTGCACACCTATAATCCCAGCAACTCTGGAGGCTGGGGTAGGAGGATCCCAAGTTTGACGCCAGCTTCAACAACTTAGGGAGTCCCTAAGTAACTTAGTGAGACCCTATTTCAAAATAAAAAATTTTAAAAGGGCTAGGGATGTAGTTCAGTGGTAAAGCATTCCTGGGGTCAATACATACACATACACACATGTATATATGTATATGTATATATATGTATATGTGTATGTATATATGTATATATATACATATATATAAATATCTGTGTGTGTATATGTGTATATATATCTTCTTTGTGCTTTGACTATTCTTCTTTCTACCCCTAATCCCCTGGAAATCTCTACTGTCCTTTTACTGTCTCCATAATTTTGCCTTTTCCCGAAGTCATATCTTTAGAGTGATATAATATGTAACCTTTTCAGATTAGCTTCTTTCACTGAGTGATATGTATTTAAACTTTCCATGTCTTTTCATGATTGATAGCACTTATTTTTAGCACTGATAATATTTCATTTCTCTGGATGCACCAAATTTATCTTTTTACCTGCTGAGGGATGTTTCCATGGTTTGCAAATGTTGGCAGTTATGAATAGAGCTGCCAAACACATCCATGTAGAAGTTTTTGTGTGGACAAGTTCTCAATTCACTTGAATAAATACCAAAGAATATGGTTGCAGGATCATTTGGTAAAAAATATATTTAGTTTTATAAGAAAATGCCAAAATACCTTCCAAAGTGTCTCTACTGTTTTGCATTTCCACAAGCAATAGGTGAGAGTTTCTTTTGCTCTATATCCTTGTCAGTGTTTTGGATTACGTCCATTGTAACAGATGTGTAGTGTCATTTCATTGTTGATAATTTGTAATTCCCTGATGACATAAAATGTTGAAAAAGTTTCTTAGACTTAATTTCATCTGTGTATTTGTTTTGGTGAAGTGTCTGTTCAGTCTTTTGTTCTTTTATTTTATTTTTGGATCAGGGATTGAACTAAGGGTGCTTAACCACTGAGCCATAGCCCCAGCTCTGTGTGTTTTACTTTGAGGCAGGGTTTTGCTAAGTTGCCCAGGGTGTTCTCAAACTTGAAATCCTCCTGCCTCAGCCTCCTGAGCCACTGGAATTGCTGGCATGGGTCAATGCACCCAGGCTTTTGTTCATTTTTTGGTGATTTGTTTGTTGTCTTATTATTGAGTTGTAAGAATTCCTTGTATATTTTGGACAATAATCCTACATGCCAGATGCATACTTGGCAGATATTTTGCCCCTGTCTGTGGCGGGCCTTTTCATGCTCTTAGTATCACTTTCACAGAGTGGAAGGTTTTAGTTCTAATGCAATCCAGATTACCAGTTACTTATTTTACGGGCCATGACTTTGGCATTGTGTGAAAAAAGACACTGCCACACCCAAGGTCATCTACGTTTTCCTTTACATTATCTTTTGGGAGTCTTGTAGTTTTGCATTTTTACATTTAGGTTTATGGTTCATTTTTAGCTCTAACAGCTGTCTATAAATTTGTGTATGCATGTGTGTGTGTGTGTGTGTGTGTGTTTGTGTGTCCAGTTTTACTGGCGCTATTTATTTAAAAGACTATTTTTGTTCTATTATAGTGTGCCTATTCTTTTGTAAAATTACTGACATTTTTAAAGTTTAAAAAAATTTTTTTTTTATTTGTTCTAATTTGTTGTACAAATAGAATGCACTTCTTAATGTCACTCCATTACTTGATTTGCTATTCTGTTCCATTTACCTGTTAGTTTTTTTTTTTTTTTTTTTTTTTTTTTTTCTAATACCACAGTTTCGTAGCTTTGTACTAAGTCTTTAACTTGGGTTGTGTCAGACATCCAATTTTGTTCCTGTCCTTCAATATGGAATTAACTATTCTGAGGCATTTTCCTCTCCATATAAACTTTAGAGTAAGTTTCTCAATACCCACAATATAACTTGTTGGAATTTTGTTTGAGATTTCATTCAATCTATAAATCAATTTGAATGGAATTCTTATCTTGACACTATTGATTTTCCAATCTATGATCTTCTAAGTTCTCTCCATTTATTTAGTTCCTTGATATCTTTCACAAGAGTTTTGTAGCTTTACTCATACAGATCTTGTACATATTTTGCTAGATTTATACATAAGTATAGCACTTTTTCAGGGGATGCTAATTTAAATATTAGCATGTTTTATTCTCAAGTTGTATTTGTTGATGTATAAAAAAGCAATTGACTATTACTGTCTTTTAGTTCTAGGAGTTTTTTCTTGTTTTTCTTTTTTTTATGATTCTTGTAATACCTTTGTCTGGTTTGAGTTTGGGGTAATGCTGACTTCATAGAATGAGGTAGAAAGATTTCTTCTGCTTCTATCTTCTGGAAGATGTAGAAATTGGCATAATTTCTTCCTTAAATATTTGATAGAGAGCCCCAGAAAATTCATCTAGATCTTGTGTTTTCTATTTTGGAAGGTTTTTTTTTTTAATTTATTCAATTTCTTTTGTAAGTATAGATTTAGTCATATTGTCTATTTTTTCTCACATGAACTTTTGTGGATTGTGTTTTTCAAGAGGTAAGTCCATTTCATCTAGTTGTTCACATTTGTGGTTCATAAGATTGTTCAGAAGATTGTTTTATCATCCTTTTAATGTCCATTGGATCTATAGTGATGTCCCATCTTTTACTTTTCATGTTAATAATTTGTGACTTTACTCTTCTCATTTAGTCTGGCTCAAAGTCTACCAAATTTATTTATCTTTTCAAAGAACCATTTTTGGTTTTGTTGATTTTCTGTTCTGATTTTCAATCTGATTCTTATTATTTATTTTATTGTACTTACTTTGGATTTAATTTACTCTTCTTTTTCTAGTTCTAAGCTGGAAGCTTAGATTATTGATTATAGGTCTTTTTTCTTTCTAATGAATTCATTTATCATTACAAATCTTTCACTAAACACTGCTTTCAATGTGTCCCACAAATTCTAAATAGTTCCCTTTTCACTTTCATTCATTTAGTTCCAGATACTTAACATTATTTTGAGATTGCTGCTTGGACCTATGTGTTGTTTAGCAATGTGCTATTTCATCTCTTTAGTACTTGAGGATCTTTGGGGGGGCAATATTTCTATTATTGATTTCTAGTTTAAGGACATTGTGGTATTAGTTTAGACATTGTATGATTTTTATTCTTTTAAATTAACTTAAGTGTGTTTTTTGGCCCAGTATTTATTCTATCTTGGTGAATGATAGTTTCCATGTCAGCTTGAGAAGAATGTGCAACTTGCCATTGCTAGACAAAGTAGTCTCTAAATGTCAGTTATCTTCAGTTTATTAATGGTGGTGTTCAATTCAGTAATACCCGCACTGAATTTCTGTCTGCTGAATATGTCCATTTTTGAGATGGAGGGACCATGTTACAGGCTCCAACTATGTTAGTAGATCCATCTGATTCTCACTGAAGTTCTGTCAGATTTTGCTTCATAGATTTTGATGCTCTATTTGTGGGTACATACACATTAACCTTTGTTATGAGCTCTTGAAGTTTTTGAACTTTTCTTTTTTTCATTATATTGAGTTTCTCTTTACCTTTGATAAATTTCCTTTCTGTGATGTCTGATATGCCTGCAATTAATATAGTTACAATTTTTATTAGTGTTTATATCCTTCTCCATTATTATTTACTTTACTTTTTGCGGGGGGATGGGGTAGGTACTGGGGATTGAACTCAGGAGCACTCAACCATTGAGCCACATCCCCAGTCCTATTTTGTGTTTTATTTAGAAACAGGGACTCACTGAGTTGCTTAGCACCTCTCCGTTGCTGAGACTGGCTTTGAACTTCTGATCCTCCTGCCTTAACCTTCAGAGCCACTGGGCTTATAGGCATGTGCCACCACACCTGGTCTAATCTATTTTTTACTTTACTTTTAATCTATGTTTCTCTAAATTTAAAGTGGGTCTCCTATAGAAGATTTGTTTTTTAGTGTATTCAAAGTTGTATCACTATCACAACTACCTAGGAGTATTAGAAGATTTTCATCACTCCAAAGAGAATCCCCACATGCATTAACACTCTCCATTTCTTCCCCCTCAAGGCCCTGGTGAACACATATCTATTTTCTGTCTGTATAGATTGCCCTATGTTGGACATTTCATATAAATAAAATCATATATATGTGACTGTTTATTTCTGACTTCTTTCACATAATAATTTAAAGATTCCTTCTTTACGTAGCGTGTACATGAGTGTGTGTGTGTGTGTGTGTGTGTGTGTGTATTTTTTCACTTCTTTTGTTGCTAAATAGTATTGTGTGGATATATCACTTTCGTTTCTCTATACATCTGTTGATATTATCTGACTAGGATTCAAATCCAGGTTTTTCTCTTCAATTCCATTGTAAACATAAGTGAGTTACAAGAAAATAAAAAACTTTAATTCAGTTTCCTCAGTCCCAGTAAACTGGAATACACATATTACATATGCACATTTTATAAAAATTGCATTGAATATTACATAGCTAATATACTTGATAATCGATAAGCACTATAGATTTGACAGGGCTGTTATAAAGATTAAGTAAAACCATGTGTGTAAAATTCACATCTAGCTGGTGTGATAAGTACTTATATCAGGCAGGAAATCATAGACCACACTAATTATCACAGAGAGAATTTAGTATGGGTGATGACTAAGAAGGTAAAAAAATGAACACTAAGGGAACAGAAATTAACTATAGGAAGCAGTTATGCCCACAGGGCTCGGAGAAAACATGAAGGTGTTGGGGTAAATCATCAGAGTCAGAAGCTGGGAAAGGGACCACAGAGGTGAGCTCCAGACTGCTGAGGGGTGATTCGGTTTGTCTTTGAAGGAACTGTTTCTTCTCTTCCAGGCTGAAGGATATAGCTAGTGAGATGGTGAGGAGCAGTATCATATATTATGACATTAGAAAAGCAATTGATTTCTGTATATTAGTCTTGCATTCTGAAATATTTCTATAATTGCTTTTTAGTTCCGGCAGGTTTGTCAATTTTTATAATATTTTTGTCTGCTTTTAGTATTGGAGTAATCTTGACCTCCAAATGAGTTAGAAAAATATTTTCTCTGTTCTGTCTTCTGACTTCCATTCTCCTTCTAGTGCCTCCTATTGATAGAATTTAGAGACACAATCTGTCAAAGAGGAAATGTAAATTGCATTCTCAGTGAGCATAGAACAAGGAGTTTAGAATGAAAAACAATTAGTTTAACAAACTGGGTATAGTCCACCCTTTTACTATTCTGCCCCTATACACATGCTTCCACATATTTTCTGAACTTCCATAAAGCAAAAGCTATGATTTTTGCATAGAAAGGTGTCATAGTTATTCTTTGTTCTCCCCTCTTTCTGGATAAGAGGGACCTATCTGTCTTTAGAGTCCCAGTTTACATTTCTGGATGATGTTGATCACCCTTCAAATTTTTTACGGTCTCACCTGGAAATTTGTAATGTGACATATAAAAAAGAGCAAACCAATAAACCCTTATGTAATGTAATAAGAGGAAAAGAAAAAGAGATAAGAATAATTAGCTAATGAGCTAATGCATATTAATAAAAATACAGTCCTCCTTCAGTATCCACAGGAAATTGCTTCCAGGACCTCCTGCAGATACCAAAGTTCATGACTGTTCAAGTCCCTTATATGAAGTGGCAAAGTATTTGCATACAACCTAAGCACATCCTTTTGTATAATTTAAATCCTCTCTAGATTACTTTCAATACCTAATAAAATGTAAATGCCACATAAACAGTCATTATACTTTATTGTTTGGGGAATCATGACAAAAAAGTTTGTGCATGTTCAGTGTAGATGCAACTTTTTCAGAATATTTTTGAACTGCAGCTGCTTGAATCTACTACTGTGGAATCTTCAGAAAGGGTCAAACCTGCTATATAAAGGCAGGTAAGAAGCATTGAAGAAAACATGCATAGATGCTATAGTCCCTATTTCTGAAACTAATCTTAAGGTCATGGTTAACATTTGTAAACTTCTTCTTTTTGTACCCATTCCGTTTGCCCTCAGCTGATTATGTTTCTTTACTGGTGGTCTTATCTAAATCTTTGTTCTTAGGATGTGAATCTCTAGGAAACTGCTTCTGTAGTTGCTGCAGTGTTCTATTAACTTTTATTTTTGAACAGAAAGTATGAATCTGTGCTCAGGGAATCCAGTCAACATACTCCTTACCTCCCTCACTGTTGTTTAAAACTACTCAAATGCCCTTCGGACATCAACATAGATTGCCACAGAACATACAGACCTCTTCTGAGTGTAGGTTAGTATCAAGAGGAGTCCAAGTGGCCAGGTGATAGTTTTAACCTCGAGTTGAACTTTTGATTCTTATGAATGTGTTCCTTCATTGGGATCTAACCATCTATAAACTAAGCTCAAGGTTTTCTTCTCAGTCATAAGGAATTCCCTTGGATTGAGTGAGAGACCATGAAGCAGGAGCAGATGTCAAAGAACAACACTGAGGATTCATGAATGTGTTGAGCATCTTGTGCATCTCTTGAAAGCATATTTACTTAGTGGTCAATTTCTTGCCCAAACTTATGACTTGGTTGTGCATACCACACCTGGTTCATGAATAGAAGTTCAGATTTCAAGGTCACTATCAACACTTCTTCAGGGGCATTCTATCTCCATAAGGATCAAAAACACTCTAGAACTATTTCTCAAAAACAAACACACAGGGCTGGGGTTGTGGCTCAGTGGTAGAACACTCATCTCACATGTGTGAGGCACTGGTTTCGATCCTCAGCACCACATAAAAATAAATGAAATAAAGGTATTTTTTCCATTAAAAAACAAAACAAAACAAAACAAAACAATACTATCAAAAATAACAGAAGAAAAAGAAGGGGAAGAAGAGGAGGAGGCACAGGAAGAAGAAATATTGAATAGAACATAGGTCTGTTACCAAACCCTACCAGTGTACACTGTGATCCTCCTACTAGGACTTGCCAGACTCCGTGTGGTGAGAGCCAGGAGTCAGATCTGTGAAGAAAGGGTCCAGCCCACTTTTTGCTAGCACTACCAAGGGCTATGGCAAGGCTTTCTCTGGAAGGACTGAAGGAAGCTGGTGAAGGAACTGAATGCTGCTGAGGGTTGGTGGGCCACTGCTGGGGTGAAATCCACAGAATCAGGAAACAAATAGGCTGTCTCCTGTGGTCTCCCTCTAGCACTCCAGCTAGTAGAATCTAACAGGAAACAAGCTGGAAAGGAGAGATGGTTTGCAGGGTGGTGACCTCAGCCTCAGAAAATGAAGAACAGGGCTGGGGATATAGCTCACTTGGTAGGGTGCTTGCCTTAGAAGCTCAAGGTCTCGGGTTCAATCCCCAACACCACACACACAAAAACAAACAAACAAACAAAAACAACAAAGAACAGAAGGATGAGATTGAAGATGGCACAGTAGCCTAGTAACTCACACAGGATGAAACAGGATAATCCACTTATCTTACCACCCAACATCTATAAAAGAATTTTAAAAATTTTTGAACTGAATTATTTTCATACCACAGAAATAGTGCATCATTTATTGTGGAAATGTTAGAAAAATAATAAAACAAAAATCACCAAAAACCCACCACTTTTTATATTTTGTGGGTTCTACTGCCCTTGTGTCTCTCTCGTCTCTCTCTCTCTCTCTCTCTCTCTCTCTCTCTCTCTCTCTCATACACACACACACCTTCACATTTGAAAATAAATGGTGTCTTCTTCTACACATAGCTTTTGTGACTGGTTTTGTATTTAATAGTCTAATATACTGTTAACATTTTGACTTATCATTAAATAATCCACAACAATAATGTTAATGTCCACATAGGATTAGCTCACACAGATTTACTAATATGTTATTCATTAGTCCCTTATTTTGGAAAATTTTAAGTGTTTTAAGTAATTTGCATTAATAAATGATACTGTGATAAATGTCTTCATGTCTTCATTGGAAATTATTTATAAACACTTATTGATATGCTAAATTTGGGTGAAACATCTACTCTTAGGACATTGTGCTTGAATCTTCCAGATATTTACTATCTGAATCCTTTAAAAAAGTAGTATTTGACACACACAAAAAGCAAGTTCTTGAGCCAGGTGTGGTGCGCATGCATGTAATCCCAGAAACTCAGGAGGCTGAGACAGGAGGATCACAAGTTCAAAGCCAGCCTCAACAAAAAGTGAGACATTAAGCAACTAAGTGAGACCCTGTCTCTAATAAAAATACAAAATAGGACTGGGGATGTGACTCAGTGGTTGAGTGATCCTGAGTTCAATTCCCAGTACCTCCCTCCAAAAACAAGAAACTAAATTCTGCTCCCCTCTCTCATTGTGTTATGGTGTTAAGATGAGGACATTACTTGTATTCCCATATATTCTTAACTGGAGCAGAAATTATGACTAAAAATGTAGATGGGAAGAGAGTTTTTGAGTGTGGGTAGTGCTGAGAACAGCTGGGATGAAGACTGAAGGAAATGGCAAAGACATTTAACGTAGATATAAATGGAATTGCTTAGCACAAAATCTTAGAATTTCTTGTGTTAGGAGAATAAATTTAAATTGAATATATTTCTTCCTTACAGATAAAAAATGTTAAATCTTAAAACCATCTGGGCTCCTTCTGAAAGTTTGAAATTTGAATTTAGGTAAGTCAAAATGCAAAAGTCTAGGATGCTCTGGTGTTGCCAAGCAACATTGCTAATCTGAGATCCCATAATCAAATGCCATAAAAAAAATTTGTCCACAATAAATGTGCCCCCAAAGCAAGTGAGTCAGCATCAGCTATTTCAGGAGGAGTTTGTAGGGAACTCAAAAAAAGTCCCCAAGGAAGGTGAAATTATCATCAGGCTATTTTGCCTGTTTTTGAATGCAAACTCTTAAACCTTCATTCATTGGTCCCCAAATCACATACAGTCAAGAGAAAAATGTATCCTGTTCTATCCTGTGAAGGTATTCACAATAAAATGAGAGTAATTTTCAGAGACTAGGGATCCATACCCTCATGCACAGGACAGAAGCCCATGGTTAGAATCTGTGAAATGGAAAGTAGACGTCTCATGTGGATCACTGAATCAGACTGAGGAGCAAGAAGAGGATGAGACATCATGCCTATGCTCTTCTTCATGGAAATGTTCCACTTAAATTCCTTTTTTTTTTTCCCCCTCCAAACTGGTTTGAAATGGGATTTATTGAAGATGAAAACTTTTCACTATTTAATGAGTCTGGTCAAAGTGGAACTTCTGAGAATTATAAGAAAATGATTCAAAATATGTAATTGGATTTCTTCCCCACCTATGAAGATATGTTTCTTTAAAAGCCAAAAACTTTGACTTGATTTTCTATAGGGTTTAAGAAGGAGGATTGATGGCAACAAATGACACAGCAAAAAGTTCTCTTCTGTGATAAAGGACCTGGCAAGATAGAGAAGCTTAGCATGGATAATGATATTCACATCTGCACATTTTCTTTTAATTTGGGGGAATGCATATACCTTTCTGAGCTATTCTTAAATGAAGATAGCAGAACTTGTCAATAAATGGCCTGACAGTTCTGATAGGATTTTAACCAAGTAGGGGAGGTCTGTTAAATACTGTAATTAAATTAAGCATGGAATATACTTTTGGATTTTAGAGTTTAAGAAGGTAGGACCCTCTGATTTTTATTGTTCTCATTTTGTGAGGAAATTTATAATTGTGTCTGTGTTTGTATGTTATTTGGGTTAGTTATTAAAATATGGATGTGTACATTGCTTACATACATTAGAGCAATTTTGTTAACCTGTTACTGTGAGTTGTTATTGTTACAACGAATTATAGAAACAGTCTAGAATTGCAGTGATTCTTTAGTGGGACATTGGAACATAGTTGGTATAATATTTGAATTGCATAGAAACATTTCAGTAGAGATATTATGGAATTACAGTTTACAATATTGAAGGACTGAACCTTATTTAATACTAAATGGACAACTAAACTTGGAAATATAAGGGTAAAGTTTCCAGGTTATTTAGAAGACATGTTTACTATTTAAAATTTCTAATCCTCTCAAATGATTATTCCCTCTGTTTTTGTGGAAGAATTTTGTAACATTTTGTAATGGTCAAAAGTATTAAATGATACTAGAAAATTTGAAAACATTAGACATACTTATAAAAATAAAAAGTTCTTCAAGGCAAAAGTGCAAATGGTTATTTTACTTCTAGTTTTTAACTCTATCATTATAAAATATCCTCTACTCTAGTTACATTTTTTAACAATCCTTAAACGTTAGATTTTATATCTTCTTACGAAGGAACTATATATAAAGTACTATATGTAAAATATTATCTGTAAAATATATATTGTTATGTATTCATAAAGTCCTATATACTCAATACTACATGTTATATTAGAATAAGAAACTAATCTACTTATTTAAAGGCAATATTGATTCATTTTATTCCCATATTTCCCTAATAGATATGTTCGTGATGAGTAATATTTTACTCTCATTTTGAATGGGTTCAAAAGCAGTTCTTAATTGTAGTTATTAATATTTTTTCTTGAAAAATATAATTTTTGTTTCATAACATAGTTATAGTCAAGAATATGGGCCCAATTTCAAGTTTTGCCTTGATGGAATTTACACTTAATCACCTCTTATTTTATTTTAGGATATGTAATTAATAATCAGTAAGAAGTTCAATAATGTATAGTGGTTTATGAAATAATATATTTGAAGAAGAATCACAACCTTTTAAAATGCAATAGTCATCCGTGGTATGGGAAGTTTGTTTTGGCAACTATGCTTTAAAAATACTAAATCTACCAAATTCTTGGCTATGTGAATTTGGCTATGTGATGCAGTGTCCAATATACACTGCATCAAAGGGAGAATAACTGAAAAACAATATTGAATAAGTGCAAAACGTTGCTGTGATTCTCAAAAATTGTTAAAAATTTAACCTCAATTAATTGATTGATGTTATCTAAGGGGAAATTATAGTCTCTGTGAGTTTTCTCAAATGTACTTCTTAATTACTCACTAATACCTAGGCTTTATTCTTATTTGATTTATCTAGGAGTATAAACCTAGGACTTGACTAGAGAAGCAAATAGAGAAATCATGACTAGAATCATGTTAACCTTCAATGAAATGTGTGTGCCATTAGAGTCTTTATCAATCACAAGATCAATCACAGGCACACGGTAAGTGGCAGGACATGGTAGATGAAAGCATTGATCTTGGACCCGACTGACTGGGTACAGACTCTGCCTTGGCCAGTTACAAGGTTTGTGATCTTAGGAAAGTTACTAAACCTCTTTGTGCTTTAATTTCTCATGTATGAAATGAGAATGATAAGACTACCTACTGCTGTAGGAATTAAATGAGTCAATATATTTAAAACACAAAGAACAGTGTCCAGCACATAGTAAGTGCTATGCTAATATAAACTATTCTTATTGCTATTAACTTAGAACCTTTCTGTGCATTAAGAGGACTTTAAAAATGCTTTGAAAACCATTTTAAAAACTCAAAATATGATGAGGGAGATAATAATTACATTTAAGACACGATAGGAATATAAAGTATTAACAGTATTCTTCTTTCAAGATCACATTTTTTGTACAGATTTTCTGTATTCAATATGGTTATAGCAATCATAGCTTCTAATTTAATATTAACAAATCCTCACTAACTCTGTGCCTTTGTGAACATTAACTAAACCCATCATTTTACAATTTCCTCACCTGTAAAAGGGGGAATTAGTAATGGTACCTATTACAGCATTAGTGTGAGAACTAAATGTTTGAGGACTATAAGTGTGTAGCCCTCAAAACAAAGCCTGGTGACAGTAATGCTCCCTAGCATTAGCTATCATCATCATCATCACCATCATCATCACTGTATTTTACATTTTATATATGGTTACAGTCTTCACAGTTTCCATACAGTGGTAAGGAAGATTCACTGAGTGCATAAAATGAGGGAGATACTACAGAAAGAATGTTATAATAAAAAAGTAGCTTCAAATAACATTCATAATATTTATTAAGTATGTTCTACTACACAATGTGTACAATTAGAGACTCTAATTATACCTGGAGAAAGAGAGAGAGCATGTATGAAAAATGTCATATATATAAAGTCAAGTGTGTGTGTGTGTGTGTGTGTGTGTGTGTGTGTGTGTGTGTGTATGTGTGTGTAGAGAGAGAGAAAAACAGAGAGAAGGAAGGAAAGAGATCCTTTAGTAAAGGAACTTATGTCTCAGAGTGAAAAATCTAATCAATTATTAAAATAATAACCAAGAAGGTATCTTCAGATACTGATTCTGATATTGAAAAACTTGAAAGGAATATAAGAAATGACTTAGATCATATCACAGAAGTATCCACATGGGTTAGACAAATCCTTTCTGAGAAGGTGATGTTTTAAACGAGACCTACACACTAGAAGAAAATACGTCATCTAAAATATCAGAATTGCCAAAATTTAGCAAAAGAAATATACCATATAGGTATATAGTCAAAGGTATAAAATGGTAGAACTCAGACAAAATGTATCAATCAAAGCAATATATAAATGGATGTTCTAACCTACTTAAGGCAAATATTTAGATTGGTTCACAAAACGAAGATTCAACTCCTCATTGCATATATGAAATATATCTTTTAAAAAATGATTCAGGCCAGGTATGTTGGTATACACCTGTAATTCCATGACTCGGGAGACTGTGGTGGGAGGATCACAAGTTCAAAGCCAGTTTCAGCAACTTAACAAGGCTCTGAGCAACTTAGCCAGATTCTGTCTCAAAAATAAAAAAAATAAAAAGGACTGGGGATGTGGCTCAGGGGTTAAATGCCTCTGGGTTCAATTTCCAGTAAACTCCTCACCCAAAAAAAGAAAATGATTCAGGAAATTTTAAATGAAAGGCTAGATTATATCTTTACAGGAAATTGTAGTAAAAAGTCATATTGTTAATAACATGTAAGGTGTAATTTGATCTTGAAAGCATTAACAAGATTAAGAAGGGAATACTATAAACCAAAGGCCACAATTCATGATGAATAAGGATAGATACTAAAATAGTAATGAATACAAGGGTACATGAAAGCATTCACTCAAGTGGTCTGCTATTAAGTCACATAAAGCAGCTCCTTATATTGATAAACATAATACGATCAATATTCCATGTACACAATCCAATTAATTAAAAAAGGCCAACATCTTTCCAATTGGAAATAAGAATTTTGTTAGGTAATTATTGAGTCAAAGGGGAAATATGAACAAAACTGCAGACTGCTAAGGTCAATAATAATTAAGACATTGTGTTTACCAGAATATAGGAGATCTAGCTAGAGCAATACTTACAGGAAAATTTCTCTAACCCTGAGGAAATGACAATACTAGTTATATCTAAAGAGTTTTAGAGCATAGTAAAGAAATGAAAGTTCCAATTTGTTCTATAAAACAAGAATAAGTTTAAATTTAATGAATAAACAGAAATTAATACTATAGGATAATATCACACATGTATATTGATATAAAAATATTAAATTATTAACAAATAGAATTCTACAGTACATATTTGAAAGTAAAAGTAATGTATTACAATCAGATGAGGTCTATTCTTAGAATTCAAGGGTACTTCAATTTTTAAGTCAAATATTAACAAATGTAAGAAAAAGACTCATATAATAATTTCTAAAGGTATTTGACAAAATTAAACACCCATTCCTGACTAAAGGGAGGCTCTCAATTATATATATTTAAATATATATATGTGAGTGTGTGTATATATGCCTGTGTGCTGTACATCATACCAAAAGTCAGCATGACATTGTCTATATTATTTTATAGCACTCAAATGATTAACCTAAGATCCATCAAGTCTAGTTATAGTTTCTTGTGTACAAGATGTTCTGGACTGAATTGAGCCCCTTCAAAATTTTTAGGCTAGGCCCAGCATGGTGGCACACCCCTGCAATCCCAGTGGCTCAGAAGGCTGAGACAGGAGGATCAGGAGTTCAAAGCCAGCCTCAACAACAGTGAGGTGCTTAAGCAACTCAGTGAAGCCCTATTTCTAAATAAAATACAAAATACGTCTGGGGATATGGCTCAGTGGTTGATTGCCCCTGAGTTCAGTCCCTGATACCCGCTTCTCAAAAAGAAATGTATAGGTTAAAGTCTTAATTCCTAGTGTGACTCTATCCAGAGAATCTTTGAGGGGATGACAGGTAAAATGAGATCATATGGGCAGAGCCCTAATTCCAACAGGAGGACTGTCTTTAGAGGAAGAGGAAGAGACACCAGGAGGGAATAGACCCAAAGAGAAGGACATGAGAGAACATAGCAAGAAGGCTGTCCATGAGGAGAGATACCTAACCAAAAATCAATCCTGCTGACACCTTCATCTTGGATTTCCACTCTTCTGAACTGTTTAAGTCATTGGATGTGAGGTGGTTTACTATGGCAGCTATAGTAGACTAATATATATACACACAAATACAAGGATAACAGCAACAAGCTGCCAGGGTGGTGGTGCACACCTGTAATTCCAGTAGTTCAGGAGGCTGAGGCAGAAGGATCACAAGTTCCAAGCCAGCCTCAGTGACTTAGCAAGGCCCCCAGCAACTTAGAGACCCTGTCTCAAAATATATCATAGAGGAAAGGACTGGGGCTCATTAATTTTTAAGTTCCCTGGGTTCAATATCTGGTACCAAAAAAAAAAAAAAAAAAAAGAAAAGAAAAAGAGCAACAAATTAAATAGAATCACAGGAAAGTGATAGACAAATCCAGAATATGGATATTTTACAGAAAGAGCTTCCAGGTTCCTTCAGCAGGCAATTGCCATGAAAAGAAAATAATACAGATAAAAAGCAATGTGTGGCTCTTATTGTGGCCCTAATTAGGATCCTGGTTTAGGCAAGAGTGCTAAGGGTCATTCTGGGGACAACTGAGGAAACTTGACTATGAACTGAGGATTAGATAACATTAAGAATATTTTATTAATTTTGTTTGGTGTGGAAAAAATTGTGTGTAGGAAATGTTTACCTAAGGTGAACCTAAGGTACTTATATTTGGAGTTTCATGTCATCTAATTTACTTGAAATATTTGCAGGCATAGAAATCAGGAAAGAATAAAAAGATTCCAGAACTTCTAAAGGGTCTTAAACTATTTGTGAGTACACTTATATTAGGAGAAAATGTTCACAAAACGTGGCCAGTTGTTTCCCTCCCACTATAGCTCTCTCTCCTTCCAGCTTGACCCCTTCTGATCTTGTTCCATGAAAGAAGAGGTCAGAAGACTTTGTCAATCCATAATCAGTAGTGAGTTTTGGATTTTGGAAATGAAAAGGGAAATTATGTACTATATAACTTCAGACGCCAGGAATGACAAAGAATCCCTTCACTCAAATTGACCTGACATTGACCAACAAGGAATCCTCAAGCACTCTCTTTCCCCATGTCCCTCCCCTTTCATACCCCAAATGAGTTCTCCTCCCTGTAAGGAAGAATAACCTTTAAAAAATAGAAAGGAAATGATGGACCCCATTTGTTTACGATGAATCAAAATGTAGTCTGTTAAAAAATAAAAATAAATAAATGATTTTAAAAAATGGATCTTCTTACACATAATAGCTACAAACTGGGAAAAAACAAACAAACAAACAAACACAGAAACAGTTGTCAGAGTAATAGAGGAAATGGAGAATACCAAGCAGTTCTGGAGGGAAGTTAAATCACGGATACAATCAACATGTGTGAGTTTCCCACGTACTATATGCAGCCGTAGGTACACAGGCTAGTTAAAGCATTCCGGTTTCCTTCCTAGAGCAGTGAGGAGGAGATCCAGGGTTGCTAGAGAATAAAAAGGGAACTCCAAGAAAACAGCTCGAGAAGGTGAGCTCCAAATTCTGTATGAAAACTCTGCCCAACTCTCTCACTGATCCCTGAATCTGGAATGTACGAGGCTTGTACACCTGCTGCCACCCAACACAGTCAAGAGAGAGTTTTTCATGGTCTTTTCATCAAATTTATTTCCTGATAGAACATAAGCAGTTCCTTAAGAGGAACAGAACAGGAAAGGAATTGATGAAGAGAGGAGGAGGAGAAAGGAGAAGATAGCAGAGGAGAAAAAAAGGAGTTAGAAGGCAAAAAAAATACAATTCAAGTTGGCAATGCTGTATTTTTCTTTTAACATATTGAATCCAGGTCTCCATTTCTCAGATCTTTTGTATATTTTCAAAGGGGAAATTCAATATTAGGATATCTGGTTAGTTTACACTTTGCTATCAAGATGTTTTGGAAGAGACATTTAATGTTTAAGGGATTCTTGTCATGCTTTCCTTAACACAAGTGTGGTTGCTGCTATTTTTTTGAGCATAGAAAGCTGAGTTTTGCCCAGCAAAACCAAAACTAAAACATTGACTTCATTCAAGTGGTCTATAAAGTTGTAATACTGTTTTGTTCCTAGATTTATTCTTCTTTAAAGGAAATCTGCCTTTATCACTAAGTGGTTGTGACATCCTTTTATGTGTGGTAAAATCTCAACTAGCAAAGAATTAACACAATTAACACTGCACTAGGTTCTCTCTGTAGAAGAACTGATTACCTAGAGCATATGTGCCTGCTTTTAAAAACTATTTTCAATTTCAAGTCGGGTATTTTGTTAATCAATTGACTTGTAAGATTTGAGAGCATAATTCATGTTTATTCTAATAAATGTGTTTTTTTGTGCTTTTATTTTGGAAATTTTTATATCACTGAAGAAACCAGCATTATTCAGCAGAATTACCATGACATTTGCACTGATTTGTGGTAGAAAGAGAGAACCTAGGACTCCTGCTATCTGGTCATGACCTTTTCTCTCTAGTATGCTGCCTTCTCTAATGATTTGTGTGGCACTAAGTTAAAGTTAACTTTGTTTCCTAAATGTATTGATTTCTGAAGTAAAATCAAACGAAATGAAAATAATAAGCTAAGACATTCACTAATATCCCTTGCCTGATACCTAATGCTAAAAGGAAATGTCTAGAGTCTGACATTTATTCTAGACAGTGAGATAGGTCCTGATGGGGGCAACTTCTGGCCACTAAAAAAGAAAGACAAAATGTTGGAGATCTTTTTGTTAGCTTTTCCTAAAACATGCCCCGTCATTCCAAACCCCAATATTTATTCATCCATTTCATGAACTTTTATGATCCACCACAGTGGAGATGCAGTGCTAGGTTTGAAGTTAATAAGTGTTGATGTTTCCTGTCTCCAGTTCAGCTGAATTTGAAGCCCGGAGAGCAGTAGTCCAGAGGGGAGGGAGCAGGGAAGGAAGAACAACAGATATTATTGGACAATGTGTTTTCTCCTTCCAATGTTCCAAAAATCAATAAAGTCTGTTTATTTGCTCCACTTGGTTTAAATTGTTAGACTTTGCCTTGATTTATGCCTCCCTTTATTTTCACTCTGTCCAGTCTCATTCCCTTGAAAAGTACTTAGAACTCTAGTACATATAATTGAACTTGAAGTTACCAATACGATTGTTTTTTTTAGATAGGAATTCTTTTCTGTTTCATTGTCATGTATCTTAAACACCGAAGTGCCAATAAATTTTGTAATTTGCCCTTTAGATTTACTACCACAAAGGTCTCAATTTGATCAAATGTGTAGTTTTCCTATGCCAGAGCTTCTTGCTTTGTGTATTTGTTTTTTAACATGCTAGATTTGGGGGAGCGGTAGGGGTTATGTCCAAACAAACTTTATAGCTAATATCTGCCCTTCAGAGATTTAGAGGAGGAAAAAAATGAGGATCTCCTATCTAAGAGGAGTTGTCTCTTCTCCACTCCAGGAAGGATTTGGCAATTAAATCTAATGACAGAGATGGGCAAGCAGATATATTCAAATGACCTACAAATCCTCAAGGAAGTGCTTTTTAAATTTAAAAGAGAATTTAAATTCTCTTTTTAAATTTAATTTTAAAAATTGACAAATAATTGTATGTATTTATGGGCTATCACGTGATGTCTTGATGTAAGTATACATTGTGGAATGATTACATCTCAATAAACCATAGATCCATCATCTCACAAATTTACATTTTTTGTGCTGAGAACATTAAAATCTATTATTTAACAATTTAGAAGTAGACAGTACATTTTTATTTGCTGTGGTCAACTTGCTGTGCAATCGATCTTGAAAACTTACTTCTTGGATCTAGGTGGGACTTTGTATCCTTTGGCCAACTTCTCCCCATGCCCCCTTACCAGTCTTTGGCAACCAGCATTCTGCTCTCTACTTTTAGACATTTTTAGTTTCCACATCTGAGTGAAATCATGCAGCATTTGTCTTTCTGTGCCTGACTTGTTTCCCTTAGCCTGAGGTCCTCCAAGTTCATTCACAATGTCG
Source organism: Sciurus carolinensis (assembly GCF_902686445.1). Taxonomy (NCBI): domain Eukaryota; kingdom Metazoa; phylum Chordata; class Mammalia; order Rodentia; family Sciuridae; genus Sciurus; species Sciurus carolinensis. The sequence goes on from NC_062226.1 coordinate 73,981,769, forward strand.
CAAATGACAGAATTTTCATCTTTTTTAAGGATGAATAGTATTCCTTTGGGGCTATCTACAGCATTTTTTAAATTCATCTGTGGGTGAATGGTCACTTTGGTGCTTCCATATCTTGAATATTGTGAATATCACTCTAATAAACATAGCAGTGCAGATTATCTCTTTAACAAAACTAATTCCAATACTTATAATATACACCACCCCAAGGTGGTGTTACTGGATCATATTTTTAGTTTTGGATCATATTTTTAGTTTTTTGAGGAAGCTCCATGTTTTTCTGCATATGGATATACAAGTTTATATTCTAACTTGCTATTGTCACAGAATTTTACTTGCTCTTCAATTCTGCCCTTCCTTTTTTGGGTAATAAGCCATTTGGAATGCTGAATATTAGATTTTTCTTGAAAATTGTTTTGATGATTTTTTTTTCTATTTCAAAACAAATTTGTTATACATGTTGGTGTTTTTTTTTAACATGATGCTATAGGATACATATAGATAATAAAATACTTAGTGAAGCAAATTAACATCTATCATCTCACTTTATTCATTTACAAGAGCAATTGAAATCCACTTATTTAACAAAAAATCCCTAATCCAATACAGCTTTATTATGATAATATTCTTAGAATCCAAATAAGTTACAAAATTAAACCAAAAATAGGTAACAAATTATGAAGATTTGAACTCAAGTTTTGGGTAAGCTTGATGTTGGACACTAATTTCTTTTTTAAGTGGTGCATTGCAATTATACAAAATAGTGGGATTCATTGTGATATGTCTGAATGTGCACATAGTAAAATTCTAACTCTTTGAGGAAAGAAAAATTAGACAACATTTATTAGGTTCTAAAGGAAAATATTCAAAGTTAATATGACCAATAGGTAAAATTCTTGGACTATCTGAAGAAGTTCTAGGTACTTTCTAGCAAAAGAAAATGGAAAAATCCAGAGAAATATTAAAATGTTCAAAATATCTAAGAATTTCAGATGCATTATAAATTAGTCTAATTAGTGAGTGCACATTGGGCAAAAAACATAGCTTGAGAAGGAATAAGATAAAGATACATATTTATTTAGGTTATAAAGTTTCAACACAAATGTGTTTACTAGATTTCAGATTTGGAGAAATGTGAAATTTTCCTTCTAGCACTGAGTAAAAGAGAAGGGCTGTACGTGTCAATGGTAAGCATGTATAACTTTTACTCAGAAACACGAAGTAGAGTAAATGTATGAATGGATCTGGAGTCTGATGGGCAAAAACTGGTAATATCATCAAGTTACACTCAATTCTAATCTTTCAAAAGGACCCCGTGTGGTTTTGGTTATGGGCTGAACATTTGTGTTGCTCCAAAATGCATATTGAAAACCCACCCAACAAGGTGATGGTTTTAAGAGATGGGGCCTGAAGGAGCTGATCTGCTCCTTTCATACATGAGGAAAGGACATTTGTCTCTTACCATGTGAGGATAAAGCAAGAAAGACAAACAAGCCCTCACCAAACATTAAATCTGACAGTGCCTTGATCTTGGACTTCCCAGCCCCCAGAATTCTGAGAAATACATTTCTGTTGCTTATAAATTACTAAGTTTAAGCTATTTTGTTGTAGCAGCAGACCCAGACCTAATACAACTTCAATGGGAAATAAATATACTGGACTTTCCAAGCATTTGATATTAAGAAGTTCTCCACTGTTCTGTTTTATAAAACATAATACATATAGGAAGTAGAGTGATACAAATAAGAGAGGGCCTGTGATTTCCAATCAATAGAAATGATGTTATGGGACTTCAAGGCTAGATCATCAGAACACCCTCCTAGTTCTCTTAGGATGCTTGCCTTTCTTGAGTTGTGAAAAACCCAGGTCAAAAGAAAAATGTTCCATCTGAGATCCCCAGTTTGGGTCTCAACTCTTAGCCAACATCAACTCCCTACATGTGGGTGAACAAGACTTTAAATGATTCCAAAGCCCAGCATCCAAGTGTTCCCACAGGCACTCCAGATCCTGTGGAAAGGAGACCAAACATCCCCATTGTGCCCTATCCTACTTTATGAAAAACAAAAACCAAGACAGATAAGAAATTACTGCTATTATTTTAAGCCACTGAATTTTGGAGTTGTTTACTTTAAAAATTGCAAACCAGACCCAGGATGGGATTCACCTAGTTGGTGAATCTGGGGGAAGACATTTTCCTGGGTATAAATGGAAGAGGAGAAAAATTCCAGCAGACTGAGGAGTAAATGAAAGTTTGACAGGAGGAGCAGTAAGTTTATGTAACTCTTTCAATAAATTTGTTTTTGAAGAGATAAGGTATTTACCTTTCTTATTTCCTGAATAGAGAATAGCCAGTAAGGAATGTAAATCTTGAAAGGCATTTTTTTTTCTATAGGAGAATATTGACTATGTTGAAATAAAAGGTGACAGAGAGGTGGAAATGTTGAATGTAAGTTTGTGTAAGAGAGAGAAAAAGAAAGAGAGAGAACTGAGTAAAAAGTTCCCCTGAGAAGGTGGAGAAGTGGGGAGTTCATTACAGAGAAGAAGAACTAACCACAGATAAAAGAGGACTCCTCACTAGACAGGTCTAATGTTTTCTAGTCACAGATCTGCTGGTTAGTCCGTGAGTTGAGTAGTCATCCCTGGTGGTTCCATTTTCTCTGCAATTCAAAGGTGGCAAATTTGCTGCTAACAAAAAGAAAGTTACAGAACACCATAAAAGTGGTAAATATCTGTAGGAGTGAGAAAAGGAACTTGTTAGGGACAGGTAAAAAAAAAAAAAATTAAAGGCAGTACTGAAGGTTAGAGAGCCTCTATATTCCTGAAGTCTCATTTTAAATAGTTTTATTTCTGAGTGCTTTCCCCTTAGGACCCACTTCACCAGTGTTCTCTCTTCTAGGTAAATATGCATGAACTAATGTTTACATACCTGTGCCTTATTTTATTTAATTAAGCTATTAAAGTCATGCTATTATGAAAACTCATAAATATGTGGTTTGAAATTTAAAGTTGCTTCAAATACAACACCATGTCCCCAGTCGATACATTTATGTTCATTCAATGGCTCAGTGATTAATTTTTGCTCAGACTTGAACTAATGAGGTCTCTGCACAGCTTCAAGTCTTCTGGAATTAGGTACTGAACAGGGTTCTGGAAACCTCCATTTCACTGATCTCAGAGGAATTTGGGCAAATTGGGCTGCATTCCCAAGGCCAGTGCAACCAGAATTGGCCAATGCAAGTTTACGTAACTCCTATTATCACTGAACCATCTGAAGTTAACAGGAAACCTCAAACTGTGCAGAGGGGATAGATCTATCCTTATCACAGTTCCCAGATTGCAACTGATGCATGGCTTCTTCTCATAAATCCTTTTACATATCATGCCCAGCAACAATGGTTACAGGGAATAATTAATTCTGCTAGATTGAGTCTTTTCCAAAATCCAGTTGTTTTCTTAGTTGTTAATGTGTAGACAGTCTTGGGAAAATTATTTCAAACACCATGTTTTCAGCTGATGTGCTTTCGAAATCTTCTCTGTGATTATTATAGTGAACATGGACAATGAATGCCACACATTTTTCACTAAGTAAGGAATTTTATTTATCTAACTTCAGAACTTAATGTGACTTTGCAAGTATGACAAAACAAAAAAATGATAAACAAAAGTGTTCTTTCATGAAATTTTATTACATGCTAGCCAAAATCTGCTGGCTCAGAAATAGACTGCCAGATACAGAATTAGGCACAGAGAGCTTTCATGTGGACACCCTTTATATGGCACCCACCCTTTGCTGGAAGGAGTCACTGTGAGGAGAAGGAAAGCTGTTTCTGAAATCCAGGAACCACTTGGCACTATTACAAGGCTTTTCTACTGCTGGAAACTGGCATGCCAATCTCAGCAAGGCCATTGCTTTCCCCTACTGAACATATTTTCAGAGAATGGCAAAATCAGACAAGGCCACTGCATGACTTTGATGGAGCAAAACAAAAAACAACAACCTTCTGTAATAATGTCTTCACATAAAAAAGCAAAAACATTGTCCAGACCACAAAAAAGGTCAAATAATATAAGGAACCACTACCTTTCACTAATTACAGCTTTTACTCTGCTCCATTCTTTTCTACTGCCTAGATCATAATGATTAAGTTTCCTAATCATAGAATTATCCCTACTTCCTGGTAGCAGCAGCCAATCCAGAACAAAAGAACTTGAAATCACCCCCAAATTACTAAACCTAACTCTAAATCTTCAAAGTATTTTCTTGCACTCTTCTACAGAGTTACCTCAGGGTTTCCCATGGTGCATGGTCTACCTCATTGCAACAAGTCAATTAAGTCAATTGTGTTCTACTACATGCTTCTAGAGGGCTAGGAGTATGACTCAGTGATAGAGTGCTTGCCTAGCAGGTGATCCCCAGTAAAATACACACACACACATACACACACACACAGAGTGTTCCTAGAGATCTTTGGCTGAAGAAATTTGACACATCTGTGGAATAAGCTAAGCATTTGTGGGCCAAAGGAAAAGATGAATACTCACTAGAAGAGACAGATATTTTAAAGGACAGAGAAGTGAATTAGCAGTAATAGAAATTCCTCCAAGCACACAAAGGAAGAGTGAGATATATATATATATATAAATACCTCAATGGGATATTGTAAACTGGTGGGAATAGGAATAATCACCCATGCATTCATTCACTTATTCAGTCAGTCAATAAGAATTTACTGAGTGCCAACTATGTGCTGGACTTTTGATCCTGGGAATGCAAAGATCCTTCCTGGATTACAGAGTTTAAAGGCATCAAGTAGCCAGAATGAACATTAACCAAATAATTACAGAGTTAAGAATTGTCACTCTGACTGGTGCTCTGGAGAAAGGGTCCACCAAAGTGTACTAAAGAGGGAAGGTAACAGATGACCTTCCTGAGTAAGGGGGGCAGAGTTTAAAATCTGAAGAATGTGTAAGAGCTAACCAGTTAAAGGGAAGAACTGAGAGCATCCCAGGCAGAAAGAAAGACATTTGTGAAGGTAAAGACCATGGTGGGAAAGAATGTAATAAGTACAAAAGTATGAGGTAGGTGTCATTTCGATGGCAATGGCAGTGAGGATGCTCTGAAGTTGAGAATGGAGAGATAAGGAGGGCTATGATATATATGCAATGCTGTAGGACAGGGATTGGCAAAGTACAGTCCATGAGTCAAAACCAGCTCATCGTTTGTACTTATAGATAAAGTTTTTTTGAAAAACAGAGATGTTGGTTAGGTTTTCATCACTGTGACCAAAATACCTGACCAGAACAACTTGGACTAGGAAAATTTTATTTTGAGCTCACAGTTTCAAGAGTTCAGTCCATGGTCAACCAGTTTCGTTGCTTTGGGCCCAAGGTAATGGCAGAATATCATGGCTGAAGGGTGTGGAGAAGGAAAGCTGCTCACCTCATGGTAACCAGGAAGCAGAGAGAGAGAGAGAGAAGGAGAAATCAGGGGTCAGGATGATTCCCAAGGGTATGCCCTTAGTGACCCACCCTCTTCAGCCATGTCCCACCTTCTTCAGTCATGTCCCACCTGCCCACAGTTACCATCCAGTAACCCATTCAAATGATCAATCCATCAAATGGTGTAATCCACTAATTAGGTGTATGATTCTCAGAATCTAATCATTACACTCCAGCATTAATGCAGGAGCACATGGGGGACACCTGATGTCCAAACCATAACAAAAGCCATCTACTTGCTTACACCTTGCCTATAACTGTTTTTCCACCATAGCAACTGAACAGTTGCAAAAAAGACTGTCTGATCCTCAAAACCTAATATTTTTATAGGGAACATTTGCTGAGCTAGGAGTTTTGTCTTAAATCAGTAATAGAATGCCATCAATAGAGAAGATACCTCTGGCTATGGGATGGTGAACTCATTGAACAGGGTCCAGAGATTATGTGGGTTATGAGACACGGAGGCAGTACATCAGGTGAGAGATGAAGCTGTTTTAGGTATAATTTATTGTGGTTATGATCTGCATTTCCCTAATGGTTAGTGACATGGAGCATATTTTATGTGATTGTTGATCATTGGTATATATTATTTGAAGAAATATCTACTCAAGTATTTGGCCCATTTATAGGATTGGCTTGCTTTTTAATGTTGCTCTGTAGGAGTTCTTTACACATTGTGAATATTAACCCCCTATCAAATATTTTATCTCATTCTTCAGGTTACAGTTTTACTTAATAATGATTTGCAAACATTTTTTCTCATTTTTCAGGTTAAAGTTTCACTCAATAATGTCTTTTGATGCCCAGAGATTAAACTTGATATAATCTAATTTATCTATTTTATCTCTTGTACCTTGAACTTTTGGCATCATAGGAAAAAAAAAAATCATAGCCAAATCCAATCTCATGAAGTTTTTCTCCTGTTTTATTCTAAGAATTTTATAGTTTTAGTTGTTAGACTTAGGTCCTTGGCCTATTTAGAATTGATTTTTGCATATGATCTAATGTAAAGAGCCAACTTCTTATTTTTGCACGTGGATATCTAGTTTTTCCATTAGCAGTTGCTGAAACAAACATTCTTTGCTCTTCATGGTCTTGGCATACTTATTTAAAATCATTCACTATTTCTATAAGGGCTTAATTATGTACTCACCATTCTATTTCATGGGTTTATGTGCATGGTTTATGCCAGCACCACACAGTTTTGATTATTATACCTTTGTAATGAGTTTTAAGGCAGTAATTGTGAGATCTACCACTTTGTTCTTTTTTCAATATTGTTTCTCTACTGTGTCCCTTGAGATCCCAAATGAATTTCGGGATGAATTTTTCTATTTCTGAAAATAGTACCACTGGGGTTTTGATAGAGATTGCTTTAAATCAGTTTTGATATCTTAGCCATATCAGATCTTCAATCCATGAACACAGCTATCTTTCCTTTTACTTTATTTCCTTCACTTTCTTTCAATGACATTAGTACAAACATCTTTTGTTGGTTAACTTTATTCCTAAGTATTTTATTATTTTTGATAGCATTGTAAATGGAATTGTTTTCATGATATTCTTTTCACATTGTTCTTTGTTACTGTGTAGAAACAAAACTTATTTGTGTTTTGATTTTTTTATCCTGCAACAAGTTGAATTCACTTATTAGTTCCAATAGTTTTTGTGCGTAAACTTCAAGATGGTCTATGTGCAAAGTACTATCACCTGATAATAGAAATGATTTTACTTCTCTCTTTCTAATTTATATGCTTTTTCTTTTTTCTTTCTCTCTCTCTTTTTTCTTTTCTTCCTAATTACTCTGGCTAGAACTTCCAATATCATGTTAGGCAAATGTGACAAAAGTAGGCATTCTTGTTTTATCTTGGAAGAAAAGTGTTCAGTCTGTTAGTAGTGAGTGTAATATTAGTTAAGTGCTTTTCATATACAATATTTATTATGTTGTAGTAGTTTCCTTGTAGTCCTAGTTTGTTGAGAGTTTTTAACATGAAAGAATATTGAATGTTTTCAAATGCTTTTTTTCATACCAGTTGAAGTGATCATGAAAGTTTCATCCTTTTCAATGCAGTGTGTTCCGTGGATTGCTTTCTGTGTGTTGAATCATCCTTGCATTCCAGGGATAAATCCTAATTAATAATAGTACATAAACCTTGGAAAATGTTATAGAATTCAGTTTGCCAATATTTTCCTGAAGATTTTTTTGCATCAATATTTATTGGGGGATATTGTTCTATGGTTATCATTTAGTATCTTTGTCTCACTTTGGTATGAGGATAATCCTGCCCTAATAGATTAGATAAGGAAGTGTGTCCTCATTCTTAGTTTTTGGAAGATCATGAGAATTGATATTAATGCCCTTTTAAATGTTTGGTAGAATTAATTGATAAAGTCATCTTACCCTGATATCTTCCATTTTGGAAGATATATTTTTCTTATGAATCTAAATTCTTAGGAATCTGTTCAGATTATTTTGTTTCTTCATGATTCATTCTTGGAAAATTGTATTTGTAGAATTTTCTTTTTTTCTTTTCAGCTAGGTTACAGATTTTTTGATATACAAGTCACATTTGTCATTTTGCTGTACTTTTATCTCAAGGTCTTGATGTTTGTTCTTGAAATTCTTTATCTCTGTGTTGTCCAGTTTTTTGTGCAACATGTCCAGGACATTGAATCCTTACCAGCAAAACTGTGCTGGATTTACCTTAATTACTGTTTCATATCCACACCAAATACCTGGGCTTCTTCTTGAGCTGCTGTGCCTGCTACCTTGAAATTAATAATAGGGAGTTTGGGGTAAAGGTGGAGAGAAGTAGTTGGTTAGCTGTATCCTCAAGAGGCAAAATAAGAGTGTTCCATGATGATTTGGATATGCAAAATAATAGAAAAAAGATCAGAGAAAACTTCTGGTTTCTACCTTGTACTACCAGAGAGAATGTATGCCATTCACCAAGGCAGGGGATGCTAGATGGAGGGCCAATGTTTTGTTTGTTTACTTTTAACCAAGGGAAAAGATGATGAGTAAAGTGTGTGTGTTAATTTCAAAGCTACTTTGAACAGCCCAAGAGAAGATGCATAATAGACATTTGGATATACTGTTTGGGAGCTTAAAAAATAATTCAAATTACATATAAATTTGCTTCCATGGGTTAGAAATAATAGAAGCAACCCAAGGTGATAAATGAAGATCCAAGTCCAGATCAGGATTATTCTGAAGGAACTGGATAAGAGTACCTTACAGTACCTTGTCTCACTGGAATATGATTTCCCCAACTAAAGGTGGGGAAACTAGAGAATGACATGTATTTCCTACAGGCAGTTAGCAAATGGACACCAAAGAGCAGGAGGAGGAAAATATGTCCCACTTGAGGACAGACTATTCTAAGATGTAAAGAAATAGTCAAGTTGCAGGACCATTCATGGATAAGAATTTCAACAGCAATCATCTCACCCACTCCAGGTCCTGGGGTGGACTCAAGGTTCTCAACAAACTTACCAATCAGATAAAGTGCTTCTTTATCCAAGGGAGAAAAGTCCAGGTAGAGAGGGGACAGGAAGTGTATTTCTAATGTGGTTCTCTGTTGGGGAATGGAGACTTTACGGCAGTGTGAGGTCAACAAGTAAGGTGTGGTGGGGTGGATAAAGGCTACCCTTTAATAAAAGATAAAATCATAAGCAGATATTTGGGTTCAAAATTATTTTTGTTGTATGCTGCTTTTGGAAAGGAGAAACTAAGGAACGAAAGTTAAATACAAGAAAAATATCTATGCAATTAAATTTTAAGAAGCAAAGTTGGCAGGGAGGGATATATTTTAAGAAGATTGCCTAGAAGTAATTTCCCAGGGCTCGGCTATTCTTGTTTTCTAAGCTGGTGGAAGGGAAAACTTTCTGAGCCTGAGCTTTACGGTCAATAATAAAGTTTTGGATGCTTTTTATCTTGTTCAGACATTCACTGAGGTGAATAGATTTTATGTAATTAATGTACTCAGAAATATGGCATAAAACTATTTTTTATCACTCCTGTAAAACAAATGCATTCTTCGCTAATCATTGTGCAGTATGGAGTTATTCTTAGAGCTCAGTTTTGAACTCTTATTATTATGCTGGTTAATCACCTATTGATTATATTTCCAGAGGAAAAAATAATGGATTTCTTTGTTATAAAGTCCAATGGCCTTTTGTAAAAGTAACATTTTCTTTCCATAGTAATGCTAATATGGATTCTCATTTATTTATAGCTTTAGAGAGCTTCATACGTGCATTTATATAAATATGTAAATTTATATAAATATATATATGCAAGAGGTTTTTACATAAATTAAACTTCTACTACATAATATTATCATTGTTATCCTTTCTATGTTATTATTATTTAACTTGTTTCCTTCACTCAGTGCAGAGTCTTCTTATGGGCACAGAGAAATCTACTTGGTTAACTTTAACAACTGCAAACTAATGGTACTGTTTTTGGATTTATGGTGCTTTTTAGTAATTAGAACCCAGCACAACATTCTTTTAATAATTCTTAGCCCAGTATTTGCAGACTTGTGAAAAAACATTTTAGCTCTATGTTTAAGTTTTTAATATTAAGATCATAAGAGAAAATGGAGCGTCATATGAAGAGTATTGGACTAGAATGAAACCACAAATTTTTATACTGGGAGATTATTGCCTACATTATTTCTAATATCCTAACTTTAAAATTGTATAAATGTACAGTATTGGAACTCCTGCTCTTTGTTAAAAATGCATCCTGCTTGGCAAGTAGTGAATACCCAACTACGCTCAACTCTACGGGAAAACTGAAGGACAAAAATAAATGTTACCTCCTGCATGTGTCAGAATTTCACTGTAGGGTCATTTCTGGTTTCCCTTTGAAATATGATTTTCAACAATAAATATTTTCCAAAACATACTGATACCATTTAAGAGATCCATTTCATTGAAATGCGGAGTTAAGAATCTAAGTGGAAATTAATTTGGGAAACACACATAGAAGAAAAAATGACAAACATAGAAAAATTCATGAGAACAAGTATGGGTGAGAATCAAATATCTGGGTGGGTGCGGTAGGAGAATTGAACTATGGAGTCATTCTGGTTCCTGGCAAAGAACTGCTGCTCCCCCTTGTGGTGAGTGTGGAAAACAGACATCCTGCTAAAACATTTCATCCTAGATAAAAAATGATAACGCTATCTATTTGGATTACCATAACACACTACTTTCATAAAATAAAAGGCAACCACACACTACCCAAGGGATGGTTCTATCTATGGTATAGTCACCAAGAGAAAAGAGCAGATGATGCTATGACATTCTTGCCTCATGTCTCTTGTCTTTTGTGGTAGACAGAGCCCAAAAAGCTGACTATGGTCAACTCTTTTTACTGGTCAGTCAACACATATTTAACAAAAACAAGCTTGTTTGCAACCATTTTGTAAGATTGAATAGATTGCAAACTGATTTAAGATAGTCTTCTCTTGAAATAGTGCCATTCAATTGGGAAGGTAAAATGCAACCACAGTTTTAAGATCGTATATTCTGTGTCATACTGGATGACTTACAGAAGGAAGATGTAGTGATTAGGAAAGAGTCAACAAAGGTGAAAGACTTTTGCACTGGAACCTGAAAGGGAAGGGTAGGTCAGGTAGGGATGGAATCAATCAAGTAGAAAAGCATAAAGAACTGGAAGTTAACCAATACTGCTAAAGTTTCATATTATAGTCTTAAGGCAAGAAAGAACACTTGAAGCCAGATTTAGCAACCCTGAGCTAAGGGCTTTAGAGTTTATTCCATTTATTTTATAGATGAATAATTGTTCAATGTGTTGAATAGAGAAATAGCATATGGTGAATAGTTTAGGAAGTTTGATCTGGAAAACTGTATGTAAGGCAATTCCCTTAAGTGCATGTAAATTTAAATGTTAAGAGTTGTAATTATGTAAAACAAATTTGTGCCTCTCCAATCCATTATTCATTGTTGTCTTACTCTGCTTTTTTTTCTTATAATATATCATTGCCTGACATTACATTATTATGTATCTGTTTGTTTCTTTGCTTGTATCACTCACTGACTACAAATTCCATGGATAGACTCTGATACTTTTGTTTACTGTTGTTTCCCTCTAACTCTTAAGACATTTGATAAGCAACTGGTGAACACTTGGTAAATGTTTGTTAATATTATAAATAATCTAAATCAAAAGACAAGAGACATGAGGCAAGAATGACCTAATGTTCAGCTATTCACATGATACATCTTGTCCTGGGGTAGAAGGAGAGCAAAGAAAGGGACACTTGATATTTTGAATAATGAAGAAACTAGACTTGATAACACACTGAATATTTCTGGAAGGAAAAGGAGCAATGTAAAAATGCAAAGCCTTCAAAATTATGCACCTGGGGAATGGTGGTAGCATTTTAAAACAATGAGCATTGGCTAGATGATAGATTATGCTCCTGACACAAAGATTCTGAGTTGAGGGACATTTAGAGATATGAGAGTAGAATTCGAGAGGCAGGTCAGAGCTGGATATTTTGCAGCATAGTAGAGATGATAGCTAAGATCTTGAGCTGAGATAAGATCTCAGTGCGCTAACCTCTTGATAAAGTGAGGAAGAGAACAGGGAACTGAAACCTTTAGTTATAGAAGCCATTTTCAAAACTGATTTTCAAAAATGCCTATTCCTTTTTCCCAGATTATTTCTTTGATATTTTATCATTTGAATTTTCTTCAGAAATTCTGGATAATAACCCTTGTCCAATGTGTAATTTGCAAATATTTTCTCCCAGTCTGCATTTTCACTCAGTTAATTGTTTCCATTGCTGAGCAGTTTTGTTTTGTTTTTTGGGGGGGTTACCAGGAATTGAACTCAGGGGCACTCAATCACTGAGCCACACCCTCAGCCCTATTTTGTGTTTTATTTAGAGACAGGATCTCACTGAGTCGCTTAGCCCTTCACTGTTGCTGAGGCTGCCTTTGAACTCACAATCCTCCTGCCTCAGCCTCCAGAGCTGCTGGGATTATAGGTATGGGCCACTGTACCTTGCAGTTGTTTAAAAATTGATGCCATCTCGTTGGTTTATTTTGTTCTTTTTGTCTGTGCTTTTGAGATTTTTATCTAAAATGTCATTAGCCAGAAGAATGTCATATAGTATTTTCTTATGTTTTCTTTTAACAGTTTTATAATTTCAGGTCTTAAATTTGTCTTTAATCCACTTTGAGTTATTTTTATGTGTATGGTGAGAGATAGGGACTTAGTTTCATTCTACTGCATTTGGATATTTAGTTTTCCAACCATTATTTATTAAAGAGACTCTTCTTTCTCCATTGTGTTTTTGGTGACTTTGACAAAACTCAGTTGGCTGGAAATGTCTGGGTTTAGTTCCTGACTCTATTTATGTTATTCTATGTGTTTGCCCTTGTGCCAACATCAAGTGGGTTTAGTTATGATAGCTTTATGGCATATTTTAAAGTCAGGAAATAAAACCTCCACTTGTATATATTTTGCTCAAGATGAATTTGGTTATTTGAGGTCCTTTATGGTTTCATATATATTTTTTTCTCTGTTCTGTAGAAAATGACACTGGAAATGGGTGAATAGCAGTGAATCTTCAAATCATTTGGGGTAGATTTTGGTCAGCTTTCCATCACCATGAAAAATACCTAAGATAATCAACGTAAAAGAAAGAAAGATTTATTTGTTTTGCTCAGGGTTCCAAGGTCTCAGTCTATGATTGGCCCAGCAGCTTCTGGCCCCATGGAGAGGAAGGACATCATGGCAGTGGGAGTATGTGGCAGAGGGGGCTGTTCATCTCATGCTGTCCAGGAAGCAAAGACAGAGAGGAGCCAGGGTCACAATATTACCTTCAAGGGCATGGTGCCAGTGACCTCAATTCTTTCCACTAGGCCTGACTTCCTACAAATTTCACCACACCTGATAGTGCCAAAGGATGGTGACCAAATCATTAACGTGAATCTTTGAGGGGCATTCAAACCACAGCACAAAGGACAGACATTTTAATAATATTCATTATTTCCATCCATTAATGTGGATATCTTTTTATTTATTTGTGTCCTCTTCAATTCCCTTAGTCATTTCCCCAAAAATATAAAAAAAATCGAATACGTGATATAGATGCTCAACATCACTGTCAGAGAAATCAAATCAAAACCATCATGCAATATACCTTATTCCAGTTAGCAATACTATTATCAAAAAGACAAAGGATATCAGATGTCAGTGAAAATGCAAAGAAGGAAAACTGTTATGCACCACTGGGAATGTAAATTAGTAAGTTATAGACAATAGTATGGAGTTTCCCCCCAAAATTAAAAATAAACTGTAACAAGATCCCACAATTCCACTCCTGAGTATATATCTAAAGGAAATGGAATCAGTATGTCAAAGAGGTATCTGCACTTCTGTGTTTATGGCAGCTCTATTCACAATAACCAAGACATAGAACGTACCTAGGTGTCCATCAAACAATGAATGAATAAAGAAAACATGGTACATATACCCAATAGAGTACTATGAAGACTTAAAAGAAAGAAATCCTGTTTTTTGCAGCAACATGGATGAGCCTGTAGGATATTAGATTCAGTGAAATAAGCCAAGCACAGAAGGAAAAATTCTGAATGACCTTACTCATGTGGAGTCTAAAATAGCTGAGCACAGAGGAGTGGTTACCAGAGAGAAAGGAGAGCTGAGAGGCATGCAGAGGTTGTTCAATGGGTACAATGTTACTATTGGGGAAAAGAAATAAGTTCTGGTGTTTTAATGCACACTAGGGTGACTATAGCTAATAATAATGCATTGTGTATTTTAAAACAATAATGCATTATATATTTTAAAAGAGTTAGAGGAGAGTTTTGCATGTTTTCACCACAAAGAAACATTAAATGTTTAAGATGATGAGTATGGTAATTACGTTGACTTTCTCATTTTGTAATGCATTCGTACATGGAAGCATCATATTGTACCACATAAACATGTACAACTACATGTCAAAAAAATAAAAATGAAATAAGAAAAACAACTGACCTTGGGTACTGTGGTCCATTCAGAATTTTTTATCTTGCATTCTGAATAATATACATGATATAAGGATTATGAAGAACTCACAATCTAGTAGGGAGATAGAACAAAAGAAAAATATTTACACATATGAACCATCTAAATGAATAAGCCACTCAACCTTCAGTTACATGTAAACCTCAAGTTGCCAGATCTTACAATCTTTCAAGAAAAGCTGAGTTTTTATATGAGAATTGCTAATTCCTAAATATAGGGCATTGATTAAAATGTGTGAGCCAAACTAAACATGTTTGCTTGCCAGATTTAATTTGAAGTCTGTCCTATTAAAATATCAATCAAGAAGAAATTTTATATACTTCTTAAACCTTAAATTGTACAATCTCAGTGGGAGACTGATTTTAGTCCTATGAGAATCAGATCAAACAATTTCTTAGGAAGGAGTGTTTTTGAAAAGTTACTATATACTGGTAGGATACTCTTTTTAGTAAGACCTTAATCATTTATTTATTTTTCAAATAGAGAATTCAATATATAATGGTGTGCAAACTAGACAAATCAATATTTTAAGGGAACTTTTTTTATCATGTAGGAAAGGGTGCAAGATTCTTACCTATTGAAGGAAAACCTTATATAGTTAAAATAAATAAATAACTGGTATATTGACTGAAACTGCTTTATTATTAATGAAAAAGTAAGTGGTATGGGAGACAATTTTTAGTGTAGCATTTATCTGTATATATTACTTGGGAAGGGGGAATAGACATGACAAAAATGGCCCCAGAATATCTATTATGAGTGTAGAAAAAAGCAAACAAATGAAGAATATAGCATATAACATTTTTATCTGTAGGAAAAAATAGTGAAAAACAAATTTGAAACAAAAACTGCTTAAACCAATAGCTTTCAAGATTTCCTGATTATGTCACAATAAACTATTTTCCTTTTCCATACTGTATAAAAAAGGAAACTCACAATGATGTATGCACAAACACACACACTGACAAAAGACAAAATTACAACTCTAATTTGGCAGGTCTTAATTGGCTGTATTTACGATTCTACAATCAGAAGCAGTCTAAACCAGAAATGGTTCAGAATGCTGTGCTCCACCAAATAGGCAGGTTATATTTATAGTCAACAGAAAGGAAATGACATACAACAAAAGTGAGCTACAGAGACAGCTCTACCAGTTACAAATTTCACCTGACTGACTTGGAAGTGGTATGTACAGGTAGCCACTTATGGCTGGCTACAGAAGTAGGATGCAGTCTGCACATCAAGTTAGATTACCATTTGCTACATGTAGAGAAACCTTTAGGTCCACCTTGAGATAGGCACAGAGGTATCTTTAAACCAACCTAATTACACATACAGCAAAACTAAAATTTCACATTAATATTTACATTGACTATGACATCTTGAAATATTTTCTTATCCTGCTTCATTTCATTTTTTAAAGTACTGACCATGACTTGCTAATGAGCTAAACCCACATCTTTGAAAACTGTGGGCTGAATAAAATAACCATGTGGTCACTTGCTCCTTACTTCTCAGCAAGCCATAGGTTTTCCAGGCCTTGGTATTGAAAATGTACAGTAATATATGAGATATGCATATTTCTTATGTTACTTAGGTGACAAAATTGAATCATTTCATTATATATTTATTCTTTTCAATTTGATACCACTTTGTATTTAAGAAATTATGTTTATTTCCTGGACTTCTTAATTTTACCCATACAAATCAAGCTAATCGTGATTTTGAAAAAGAATAAACAAACTGAAAATTTAAAGTATGGTGGATTCCATATAAATTAATTTCACTATATAACTTATGTTTGCATTTATGCAGAGTACTCATGACCAAATGATAACTTATAGTATTAAAAGCACGTGGTAATAGTGATTTTAGAAAATATTAGCCTAATGTATATTGAGTTTTGAAAATACGTAGGTTATTTTTTAGGGTTTTTATTATTAATGTTGATTCATGGTACCTTTTATTTTTCAAAATACTCTTTAGTTGGATTTTAAAATAATTAGGAGAAAAGATTATTGTATAGAAGTCACCATCTGTGTGCAAATCTTTCAGGAGTTAAATTTCTGGAATGTAGGGGAGTTTGATTATAAAGTTTGTATTATATTCTTTAGAAAATTGCTTGTGTAAATTGAAATATTATGGAATAAAGCTGGGCACAGTGGCACACGGCTGTACTTCCAGCAGCTCAGAGGGCAGAGGGAGGAGATCATAAGTTCAAAGCCAGCTTCAGTAAATTAGCAAGGCCCTAAGCAACTAGGCAAAACCCTGTCTCAAAATAAAATATAAAAAGGATTGGGGATGTGGCTTGGTAGTTAAGCATCCCCGGTTTTAATTCCTGGTGCAAAAAAAAAAAAAAAAAAAAAAAAAAAAAAAAAAAAAAAAAAAAAAAAGAAAGGAAAGAAAGAAAGAAATAGTATAGAATAAAAATGATAATTTCATATAATGTAATAAATTGTTAGGGGGGACAAAAAGAAAGGAGTTTTTTAAAAAAATCAAGTGAATAATCCAAGGCATACAAAATATATTGATAAAATTTTCCATTAATCCAAATAATTGAATTGCATTTTTCACATAATAGATAAGAGACATACATTTTCTATAATAGGCACATTTCAATATATGGTAGAGACTAGAGTAAATCTTGAGTTATATTTATATACCTCATTAATCTTAATCTTTGTTAAAGATAACATGATAAAATTTGTTATTAATTTTGATGTCATGAATGAAATTGTGAATATAGCCTCTGGATTCCTGCTAAAATTGAAAACATGGCCCAAATTTTAAATAGTTGTGCAATTTTATTGAGGCTTTGTACTATCATTGGCCCTTTATGACAAAAATGCCTCCAACTAATCATGAGGAAACATCAGGTAAACCCATATTTAATGACAATCTAAACCTGTACTCTTGTGAAGTACTGAAGTTATGAAGACAAAGGGAAACTCTAACTCTTCTAGGTTGTAGGAGCTTAGAGACATGTGATAACTAAATGAACTGTATTTTCCTCCTTTAAAAAATTATTGAAGAATTTAAGAAAGACCCTTATTTTTTCAATGTCAATTTCTTCATTTTTAATAATTATGCTGTAGATATATTAGAGAGTGTCTGATATTTGGAAATGTACTCAAATAGAGCAGGATAGTATTCTAAAACTTACTTGTAAAAGTTTGAAGAAAGAATGATAAAGCTAATGTGATTAAAAATGTTACCATTTGGGGAAACTGTTCTAAGAATACATGGAAGTTCTTTTCAGTATTCTTACAAAAAAAAAAAAAAAAAAAAAAAACCGGTCTACAATTGACTCTTCTAAAAAATTGGGCGTAATTATAATGAGCTGGGAAAGTTGTAGTCAGAAATAAATGAAATAATTTGTGCAATACTGAGAATCCTCCTTGAAAATTGTGGTTATTAGATATTTCAGCAATTACACAGTATTCTGGAAAAACCTACATTTTCAAAAAAGCACAAACAAAAAAAATACGACACACACAAAAGTGTGCCAACAGGGCTTTAGGAAAAGCAAGGCTAGAAGCAGACCACACAAAACGCATTTTTCTTTCTAACTACGGAACTAACAAAAATAATTAAAATCCCAATAAAAATTTTAACACATCTAAATCTCCAGTGGCAGTTCCACTCTTGGAAGTCTTAATCCCTGATTGCTAAGGCTGTTGAACATTTTTCTTCATATATTTATTTGCCATTTTTATTTCTTCTTTTGAGAAATATCTTCTTTCTGAGAGATGTTAGAAAGCCTCCAGTGTTGCCCAGCATTGCTTTGACTCTTCTGGATCTTTTATTTCTTCGATAAGAATTTTAGGATTGTTTTTTCTATTTCTGTGAAGAATTATCATTGCTATTTTGATGGGGATTGCTTTGAATTTGTATAACACTTTTGGTAGTATATCCATTTTGACAACATAAATTCTGCCTATCCAAGAATGTGGGAGGTCTTTCCATCTTCTAACATCTTCTTCCATTTCTTTCTTCAGTATTCTATAGTTCTCCCTGTAGAGATTACTTCTCCTCCTTGGTTAGATTACTCCTAAGTATTTTATTTTTTGAGGTTATTGTGAATGGAATAGTTTTCCTGATTTCTTTTTCAGCAGGTTCATTATTGTAGTGAAAGAATTACATTGATTGTTGTATATTGAAATTGAGTCCTGCTACTTTGTTGAATTTATGAGCTCTAGACGTCTGCTTACAGAGTTTTGAGTCTTCCAGATAGAGGAGCACATCACCAGCAGAGATAATTTGACTTTCTATTTGTATCCCTTTAATTTCCTTTTCTTGCCTGATTGTTATGGCTAGAGTTTTAAGAACTATATTGAATACAAGTGGTGAGAGTGGGCATAACTTTCTCATTCCTGATTTTAAGGGAAGTGCTTTCAGTTTTTGTTCATTCGGTTTTTTGTTGGCTTTGGGTTTGTCATGTATAGCCTTTATAATGTTAAGATAAGTTCCTTTTCTCCCTAGTTTCTCCAGTGTTAATGGGTGTCTGTCTTTTTGTGCTCTAGTCAGATGATAATGTGATTGTTTCCTTAATTCTATTTAGGTGGTACATTACATTTATTGGTTGGTATATGTTGAGGCTATCTTGAATTCCTGGGATAAAACTCATATGATTATAGTATGCTATCTCCTTAATGTTTTTAAATGATTCTCTTAAACAGTATAAAGTTACCCTTTGTTTTTTTCTTTTTCTGTCTTCTGATTAATTTTGGTTCAAAATCTACTTATCAGGTATGAGAGTATCTCTCCTGCTTTCTTTCCATCTCCATTCACATGATATATTTTAAAGATTTTGTGTCTGTTTTCGTTGGTCATATTGGTGTGTAGTTTTCTTTCCTTGTGTCTTTGTCTGAGTTTGGTGTCAGGGTGATACTGGCTTCATAGATTGAATTTGGGACTGTTTCCTCCATCTCTTTCATCTAATAACTTCAGGAAGATTGGTATTAGTTCCTTCTTTACATGTCCAATAGATTCAGCTCCATCTGAATCCAGACTTTTCTTTGTTTGAAGACTTTTAATTGTTGCTTTAATCTTATTGGTTGATATTGACCTTTTTTTTTTTGTTTTTTTGTTTTTTTTTATCCTCATGGTTCAGTTTGGGTAGGTTACATGTGTCTGTGAATTAATGTCTTTCCAGTTTACTGGAGTATAAATTTTCATAATAGTTCCTAATGATTCTCTGGATTTCACAAGGGTCTGTGGTGATATCATATTTTTCTTCATTACTTTTATTGATTAGGTTCTTCTCTTTCTTTGGTTTGGCTAAGGGCTTATCAATCTTGTTATATTGTTTGTATTTTCAAAGAACCAACTCTTTGTTGCATTGATATTTGTATTGTGTCTTTTCTCCATTTCA
Organism: Sciurus carolinensis; assembly: GCF_902686445.1. Taxonomy (NCBI): domain Eukaryota; kingdom Metazoa; phylum Chordata; class Mammalia; order Rodentia; family Sciuridae; genus Sciurus; species Sciurus carolinensis. The sequence goes on from NC_062226.1 coordinate 74,001,715, forward strand.
TTAATTTCAGTTCTGATCCTAATTATTTCCTGTATTCTACTGAATTTGGAATTAGTTGCTCTTGCTTTTCCAGGGCCTTGAGGTGTAACATTAGATTATTTATTTGAATTATTTTTAGTAGTCACTTAATGCTCTTAGGACTGCCTTCATATTGTCCCAGAGATTTTGATACGTTGTGTCTCTGTTCTCCTTTGTTTCTAAGAACTTTTTGATCTCTCCCCTGGTTTCTATGACTTATTTATCTTTCAAAATTTTATTGTTTAAGCTCCAGGAGTTAAAAGATTTCTGTTCTTTATCTTGTTATGAATTCTAATTTATTCCATTGTGATCTGATAGAATACAAGGAATTATCTCTATTTTCTGTGTGTTAGGACTTGCTATTTGTCCTAAAATGTGGTCTATTTTATTTTTATATTTATTTTTATATTTATTTATTTATCTACTTATTGGTACTGGGGATTGAACTCACTGGTACTTAACCACTCAGCTACATTCCCAGTCCTTTTTGTATTTTATTTAGAGACAGGATCTCACTGAGTTTCTTAGGGCCTTGATAAATTGCTGAGGCTGGCTTCGAACTCAAGATCCTCTTGCCTCAGCCTCCCAAGCCGCTGGGATTATAGGCATGCACCATTGCGCTCCACAAATGTAGTCTATTTTAGAGAAGTTTCCATATACAGCTGAAAAAATATTGAATTCAGTTTTTGATGGATGAACTATTCTAAAGATGTCTGATAAGTCCATTTGATTAACAGTATTTTTCAGTTCTGAAGAGTCTTTACTAATTATGTCTAGATGACCTATGTATTGATGAGAGAGGTATGTTGAAATCACCCAGTATTATTGTATTGGGTCTGTTTGATTCTTTCTATTGAGTAGGGTTTGCTTTCTGTACATAGGAGCACCAATGTTAGAGGCATAAATATTTACTATCATTATATTTTGTTTTTAAATGGTTCTCTTAAACAGTATGAAGTTACCCTATTTTTTTTTTTCTATCTTCTGATTTATTTTGGTTCAAAGTCTACTTGTCAGGTATGAGAGAATCTCTCCTGCTTTCTTTCTGTTTCCATTCACATGATGTGTTTTTTCCATCCTTTCACCTTTAACCTGTGGATATCTTTGCCAATAAGGTGAGTCTTGTAAATAATATATGGTTAGGTCTTATTTTTAAATTTTTTGTGCCAATCTATTTCTTTTGATTGGAGAGTTGAGACCATTTATGTTCAGTCTTATTATAGAGAGATGATTTTTATTTCCTGCCATTTTGACATTTTTTCTGATGTTTAATTCAGACTTGATTCTCCTTTAATTGAATACTGCTCTAGTAAGGTTCATTCATATGCTGGTTTTTAAAAACATTTCTTCTGCATGAAATATTTCATCCAGTATGTTTTGTATTGCTTGCTTGGTGGTTGTGAATTCTTTTAGTTTATGCTTATAATGGAAAATTTTTATTTTATCTTTGTTTTAGTCAGCTTGTTCACTGTTGTGACCAAAGGACCTGATAAAAACAATTTTAAAGAGGAAAAGTTTATTTGGGAGTTCACAGTATCAGAGATCTCAGTTGATATAAGGCTGACTCCATTCCTTAGGGCCTGAGGTGAGGTAGAATATCATGATGGAAGAGTGTGGTGGGGGAAGCAACTGTAGACTGTAGACATCACACCAGGAAGAAAAGAGAGAGAGAGAGAGAGAGAGAGAGAGAGAGAGAGAGAGAGAGAGAGAGAGAGAGAGAGAGAGAGGGAGAGAGAGAGAGAGAGAGAGAGAGACACTACACTTGCCAGGGATAAAATACACACCCCAAAGCACACTCCCAATGACCAAACTCCTCTAGCCATGCCCCACCTGCCCATAGTTACTACTCAGTTAATCACTCTCAGAGGATTAATGCTGATTAGGTTAAAGGTCTTATAACTCAATCATTTCACCTCTAAGCTTTCTTGCATTGTCTCACACATGAGATTTTGGGAGACATCTAGTATCTAAATTGTAACAAAATAATTTTGCTTAATATAGCAGTCTTGGTTGACACCCATTTTCTTTCAAGACTTGGAATATATCACTCCATGTCCTTCTGGCCTTTGTGGTCTGGGCAGAGAAACCAGAATAAAATCTAATTGGCTTACCTCTAAATGTGACCTTCTGTTTTTCTCTTGTGTCTTTTAAAATTTTATCTGTGTTCTGTATATTAGGTAATTTAAATATAGTGAATATTGGAGAGGATTTCTTTTGATCTTGTCTCTTTGGAGTTTTTAAGTACTTCTTGTATTTGAACTTCCACCTCATTCCATTTTCTGATATTGTTTTATTGAAAAGGCTTGTGCATTTCTTTAGTTTGTTTCTCAGTACCTTTTTCTACACCATGGTTCCTACATTTGGTCTCTAAATGTTATTCCAGATTTCTTGAATACTCTGGTCATGGTCTCTTAACATATTTTCTTTATTGTTAACTTGGTTTTTAAGATTATTTGCTTTGTCTTTGAGACCTGAGAATCTGTCTTCTGTGTGGTCTAATCTATTGGTGATGCTTTTTAATTTGATTTATTGAGTTTTTTTATTTCCAGGATTTATGTTTGGTTGTTTCTCAGGAGCTCTCTTTATTGAAATGATCTTTCATGTCCTGTATTTCCTCTCTTAATTCATTCTTTACATCTTTTAGTTTGTTTAGTCTTTTAACTCTGAACTTTCTGAATTCTTTATCCAATATTTCCTTGGTGTCAATGGATCAGTTGTTGATGTGTGTGTTGTTTGCTGTAGCTTGTTCCCTGGCTTTTTCATATTGTTCATATGTCTACTCGTTTGCTTAGATGATTATCTCTGTTGCTTTTATGCAAAGTCTATTTAGTGGACTTCTTTGTCTTAAGTGCCCCACACTGGATGAATACCCAAATATCGATACTCCCACTCAATGCACATCCTTTGCAATGTTCAATATCAGCACCAGTTTGAGAGAAGACACCAGATCCTATTACCTATAATCACTTTAGAGCAAAGACATGTATTGGTCAACTTTATGCAGGGAAATGTATCGAAAACTTTCTTCACAGTGCCTCGAAACCAAGTATAAAATTATAATAATGTTCTTGAATAGGTTGAGAAATCAGTCATTAAGGATACTAAAATTACTATTACACTATCTAGGGTCTTGAAAAGGGAGAAGAGAAAAAATGGTTAGACAAAGGAAAAAAAAATAAAGAGAAAAGATAGATAAATGAAACAAAAGAAGATAAAAGAACCATCAGAAATAAATTGTATCAACAATAGAAATTTATTTCTGATGGTTCTAGAGGCTGGAATTCTGAGATCTGGGTGCCAGGATGATCAGGTTCTGGCGAGGACACCATTTTTGGTGGTAGATCGTTACGTATCTTCCCATGGCAGGGGTCATAGAGAAGGAAGTTTTCACTTCTCTTGTAAGGGCATGACTCCATTCCTGAGGACTCACCTTTTTGACCTAATTACCTTCCCAAAGTCCCGTTTTCAAGTACCATCACATCAGGAATTAGATCTTTCTTTCTTTTTTTCTTTTTTTCTTTTGCAGTGCTAGGGATAAAACCCAGAGTGTCCTGCATGTGAGGCAAATGCTCTACTACTGAACACATTCCCAGTCTATCCTGGCTAGATTTTAAGATAATTAATTTTCAGGGGGACACAAACATTCAGTCAATGACAAATATTATGAATGGCTATGTTATTAAATACGTATAGATTCCTTAAAATCAAGGTATTGTAAGTATGGAGCTCAAAGCTCCAGTTAAGAAATGATAAGGAAATTGAAATGTTAATTGCCCTGATTTGATCAGTACATGCTGTATATATGTTGAAATATTACACTGTGGTTCATAAAAATGTGCTAGTGTTACTCATTAAAAATAACAATATACATTTTCCTGTTCCCAAACGCAATTGATGTGTACTTACTAAGAATAAAAAATAATAATAAAAAAAGAAGATAAAAGAATAAAAATGGGTGGGGTTCAAGGCAGGAGCAGGTAATACAAGAGGGAAAAAAGGGACTAACAGGAGCAAGTGGAAACTTGAGCTCTGAAAGCAAATTTAGAAAGAATGATTCTAGGTCATGGTTTAAAACATTGGAAGAATATGATCAATTGATTTGAGGACCTCAATTTCAAATAATAAGGGAACATGTATATAAATTCAATATGAAAAGTAATATCTGAAATATTGAAACTGACATTAGAGTTTTTTATGATATTCCATGCCAAGTTGGGAAGATTTTTTTAAGTCTTCCTGATTTGGATTTCATCAGGATTTGGGACCTTTTGAAGATACTCAGCACTCCTTGGCTTTACCTCTAAGTTTCCCTGGGTGTGATCACACTAGCTCACCTCTGTTACAATTCTAGGATACTCCCTCCAATCTTTAGTATGTCCAGGTACCTACTAGCTTTCTGGAGGGTCAGAGGAGCTGACCCTTAATTGTCTGTGACTTAGCAGCCTCCATGTTGGGAGGGGTGCAGTCTTGTGTACCTTGCTGAAGAAAAGCTTCATGTATCAAATGCTGTCAAAACCAGTGTGGGATCCCAATGTATATTTTGGAGTTTGCAGAGTGAAATGGTCTAAGGTAGAGGTATTGTAGTCTATTCAATATGGCAGTGGGTGACCCATGTCAGGGAGGTGTTCTGGAACTGCAATCCCTCTGGAGTGCACATGTCATGGGTTGTGGGCTTGTGTCTGGGCACACCGGGGTGGTAGCTGGTGTCTGTGGGTGTTCCTTGGTAAGCCCCTATGTAGGTTGTACTGCCATTGTGTATATAGAACATTCTCCATTGGCTGCTTGCATATATTCTCACGAAAGGTCTTCTGTGGTTCATGCATCTGAGTGAGGATCAAGTTGTCTGACAAGTATGGTGCTGACAGCTGTGGATCCTCCTAGACGTGCTGGGGCACAGGAGCTACTTCTCTGGTTGCTATGGTGCTTATTTGTTAGCCCAGATGCTCAAGACTGTGTGTTTGGAGCTTGTCGTGTCTGCTGGATGCTTCTGTTCAGTGTCAGGGCCCAGGGTGCAGAAGTCTCAGGGCTACTGCTGACTGCCGTGGAATGCTGAACATGGTTTTCCCTCTGTTGGGAATTACTTATAGTGGTCCTGTCTAAGAGCGTGGTGGCTATCTGAAGTGGTGGGGCTCGTGAATGCAGGCTCTCTGTGGGTGGCCTGTACCATACAAGTTTCTACCTTGGCTGCTCTCGATCCCTGGGGTACTGTCCTATGACTGGGGTAGAGTTTAGTTGGCCTACCTTTATCTGAAGTCCTATGATTGGTGCCTGTGAAATCCTGAGCACCTGCTCCCCTCCACTGGGGCTTCCTTGTTGTGACCTGCCCTATCTCTGCCTTTGGGGACTGTCTGCAGCTGAGAGGCCTGTGAATGCAGGTTCTCTGTGTCTTTTGTGGCATACAGGCTTCATCCTGGCAGGTGCAGTTCACTGGGGTTTTCCCCATAATTCTGAGGTCGGTAGGGTCCGTTGGCTGTCAGTTGGCCTGAGCTCCTGCAGAGGCTGTGGAGAGTGCTGGGTTGTGGTTAGCACTTCCCAAAAGTGATTTACTCTTGGGTCAGCTTCAGCCTACTTTCCTTATCTGAAATAAGGGGGAGGGGATTTTAGTAACCCTTAGTTAGTAGCGATCCCTTTACAAGTTCTGTCTGGATGAATTACTGAGACAATCCACTGCAGAATCATTCCCTATGGCTTTATTTGTTATTATCTGTAGGTGGAGAGAAGCTGTATTGATTTAATTTCTTCTAGGGAGATTGACTAGTTGGTACTTTACAAAATGGCTGCCCTGGTGGCACAGCTTTCTGAGCACAATTGAGGCTGAACTGTGTGACCTCTTCCACTGTCTTTGTTATTCCTTTGTTATTTAACTTGGTCTGATTTTGTTTTGTTTTTTTCCAGCAATTGTTAGGGAAGTAAGTTTCTGGGCTCTTTCTCTCCCTCTTCTTCTCCTTTACTCCTCCTCACTGACCCCATCATGATCAGGGTTTGAGGTCAAAACGTCCTTTCCTTATGTCTGATCCAGTAACCAAACTCCCAGTCCCTCCTAGTCTCAAACTGTCCAATATTGAGTTTTAGAATGTTTACTCTGTCACTTATCTCTCTGATCATCTGTTCTTTGACTTTCTTTTTTGGGCTGTGGGGGAGTTGAGGGTAGCTACCTAGATTAGCTCCATCATCTTTAAGATCAAGTATAGACCTTTTGTTCAATACTTTTTAAATTTCCAAACCTTGAGACCAAATGTTCTGGGGAATTCCTTATTCATATTCTTAGTTTCAAACATTAACTGTGTGGAAAAGAGTCATTAATTAGCCATCAAATCTTCTTCAGGATTTAATCTTCCTTTCTTTCTTTCCTTCCTTCTTTCTTTCTTTCCTTCTTTCTTTCTTTCTTTCTTTCTTTCTTTCTTTCTTTCTTTCTTTCTTTCTTTCTTTCTTTCTTTTCTTTCTCTCTCTCTCTCTTTCTCTCTCTTTCTCTCTTTCTCTCTCTTTCCTTCCTTCCTTCCTTCCTTCTTTCCTTCCTTCCTTCCTTCCTTCCTTCCTTTTAGGTCTTGCCATATTGATAATTCTGAGAGAAATTTTAAGCTTGTTTACTTCAAAACATTAATATGTCAGGCAACACTATAAGTTGAATAAACTTGACTTCTTAAAAGAAAAAAAAGCATAATTCCTCTAACAGACATGAACAAATATCATTATGGGAACATTTAAGTGTATATCGGTAAGTATGGGCAACTTGAAGAAGAAATAATATTTTTAAAAAATATAATAAACTCTCTCTCTTGAGAGTCTTAGAAAAGTAAATAGAATAATAAAGGGCCATCTTCTGGGAATAGATGAGACCTTCTTAGAAAGGAAGAACGAGATACCTTCTTGAGTTGGTCTCCAACCCTTTAAACAGATTCACTCCATTCTTGAGTCAAGTCCAGAGCTATTTGTACAGTCACAGTAATTACTCCTAGGGTCTAGTACTTTTTAAAATTGTTTTTATAAATGAAGAGTGACTTTTATATTCATTTAAGAAAATTTCAGATATTCAAATGCTGCAGTAAGACAAGGCTAAAAAAAAAAAAGGAAATCCATATTACACAGCTCTAAAATATTTAGAACCAAAACATAAATAAAAGATTAACTTTAAAAAGTTTTTTTGAGGGCCGGGGTATAGCTCAATTGGTAGAGTGCTTGTCTTGCAAACACAAAGCCCCAGGACCACCCCCCCCCCAAAAAAAATGAAACTTACAAATGGAGAAAACTTGGGAAAGAATTTTGACCATATATCCATATTTTTTTTTCTAATTACAGTGACCTTCAGGTAACTGAGGAACACATAATAATAAGTTAGAACTACTTTATAATTTTAAGAACTAAAGATTCCAAATTATTTTTTGACTAAAGAATTTTGGTCATGTTTTATTGTGGTAACACATATAACAAAAATTACATTTTAAACTTTTTTTTGACTATACTGAGACTAGAACCCAGAAGTGCTTTACCAATGGGCTATATTGCTAGCCCTTTTATATAGGGTCTCACTTTTGAGGTTGACCTCAAACTTGTAATCCTCCTGCCTCAGCCTTTTGAGTCTCTGGGAGTACAGGTGTGTGACAACATGCCTGGTCATTTTAACCATTTTTAAATGTACAGTTAAGTGACATTAAGTACATTCATGTTGTGCAAAAATCACCACCACCTATCTCCTGAACATTTTTCACCTGCACATGCAATTATGATGTATTTGATAAGCCCAAACACAGATGCATGAGAAATTAAAGAGAAATTCATTTATGCTGCCTTCACTTAATATGTAACATTTTCCTCTTATTATTTGTGATGTAAATTAATATTTAATTCATTCACTGAATTTTTTTGTTTTTGTTTTTGTTTTTCTGTCTTCACTTTTAATATGTTCATTAATAGTTTTTCACATTAATGTGAAATTTGTTGCCATACAACTATACAGCATTTGAAAGAAAATGCTTGCACTTTTTGGAAATTGAGCCTGAGTGAAAAGTTTAACACAATGCAGCATATGCCACATAGCAAATATTGTTCATCTGAAGGTAAAATTAATTGTATGGTTTCTACAATGGAAAATTGGATCCTCTATGAATAAAAATATGTCAGATGCTCTTAAATTAAAATTTGTATTTTATCACATCCAACTGAAAGAATAAAATGTTCTTCCTTTCAACTTGAATTTTTATGAATAAAGAAAAATTGTGAAACTCTGGCAATGCTTTGTAATTTTGAGAAAAAACAAATTGGTTTTTAGTCCTGTGGAGTAGATATACTTTTTTTTTCTTTCATGAATTATCTATTTTGAAAGGCCTCATTAAATTCATCATGGGGCTTTCAATATTACACTTCCTATTATAACAACAGCACAATATTAGTTATAATAGCAATCACAACTACCATTATTTGAAAGTCTATTATAAGTGAGAATTTGACATATTTGTGTAGTCATCAGAATTCTGCAAATGAGAGAAACTGAGCTTCAGAAAGGACAGGTGATTTACCCAAAGTCGTTCCCTAGAATCATGCTGTATTTCATTTTGTATACCCTTTGGCAGTAGGAATCTCATATTTCCTCTTGAAGCCAGCATGCCTATCATGTAAACATGACTGGACAGGCTTGTCAGTTCCTCTTGTAATTTCCTTTGGTTTGTAAATTCGAGGGCAAGGGCCATATTTCCGCCAATTTTCATTCTTCCCACAGTGACTAGTCAAGTCAGTTTATTCTACAAGCATCAGTTCCTTCTCTTGGGGAAGTTTCCATCTCACTGTTTGTATCTTCAAATAACCTTAAGGTTTTATCATCAACTATGGGAACACAAGTAATACTATAATAAAGACAAATAATTGAATGATTATAGAAAGTAGGGAAATTGGCTTACTGATAAAAACTTTGATTTATTAAATCATGATTGAAAAATTCCAGTAGGTTAATTTTTTGTTAATGTTCACTGTAAAAAATTAAATCAATGTGGTAAAGTATGAAGAAGAGAGTAGATATCTTCCTAAACCCTCACAAACAGATGAGAACTTGCTTCCAGATATTATCTCTTTATGAATATATGAATATATGTATGTTTGGGTGCATGTGTAATTTTATATAGATTAGTTCTTCCCATGCATGTGGTGTGGTGTCTACTTTTCTATTTAGCAATATGGCAGGGACATCTTCCATGGTTATAAATATTGGAGCTGCCACTATCATTTTAAAAGGATGCAAAGTATTCCTTGTATAAAGTGCTATTTTGAAGAAAATTAGGTGGTTTCAAAATTCTGTCATAAACAATGCTACAATTAGCATTTTTGTGCATACATTTTTATTCCCTTGGCTGATTATCTCTTCAAGATAAATTCCAAAAAGTTTGTTGCCTTGGTACAAGGGTAGAAGCATGATGTTGCAAGTATAAAATAGTAAGCTACTCTATTTAGAAAGGTAGAAACACATTATTGATTGAAAACTTGCATTACTTCATCAACACTTATATACAAAAGTTTATATTAAGTAATATGTAAATCTATTTATATTTTTATATATTATTAAATAATTATTGAGTCGTAATGAACAGAAGAAGATTTTCCCAAGACTTTGTGGTCCTTTTGTACTGTAGACACACTGCTAACACAGGCATCAACTATAACTGCCACTATTGCCAACCATTCTGAGGTCCCAGATGGGAGTTATAGAGATCTGCCATCAAACTGTAAATCTCACACCTGCTCAATTCAGACACCTCAGACACTAACAAGATAGCAGGCCAAAAGAGTGATTCACAGAGTCAGTAGCTGCTGATCCCAGATTTAGACAGCCAGATAGGAATACCTTCCAGAGATCTGTGTGAGCAATATCCTACACATATCGCTCTAGCAAGATATCAATCCAAAGAGTCTGATGTGAGGTTCAAAAGTAGCTTAAAACTCACTTTATTACTTCCTTTTCCTACAACTTGTCACCCCCTAATGGTTATCATGAAGTCTCTCTTATTATTCCATGTGCTGGTTTATAATAGTAAAGAAATGGTTGGATTTTTGTAGAAGCAAAGAATATATAAATCATGTATACTGTATTTTTTTCACAATGATTTTCTTTAACTTTTGCACCAAATTTTATTTAATTTATCAAATTAGGTAGCAGAGTGCTTGCTTTCTATATGCAAAAGAATCTTAAGCTGCTTTTTGAGAGGAGTCCAATGTCTTCATCTGAGCCCTTATGTCTGTATGCTGTTTGTACTATGGTAATGATATATATGTATGGTGGTAATGGGGCAGTCCCAGGGTTGGAGGATGATCATAATGGAAATGCCATGTTCATAAACATTGTAAGTCCTCTGTGTTGATATAGACATTTGTGTTTGTAGAGTTGTGGTTTTATGATAGTCATTTTGATAAGACAAAATGAAAAACATAAAATAAAGTTTCTACTGAAGAAGGCAGTTGACAAATCTTCCTAATATCAACCTTCTCTAGAAAATTTTTCCTGCCATTTAAAACTGTAAATGCAAATTGGATAATATTGCTCTGGTATGGTAGGAATTCAGATTTGCATTGCTGGCTGACAACAGGAAGTAGTTTATCAAGATAGTAAACATCCTCACAAGGCCAGCACTGGCCATAAGATCAGATCCAGTTTGTTACAAATGCCAATGCCAATAGAGCTGCTTTTCATTGAGTTTGCTTTTCACTGAAAACAGACTCTGTTTTCTACATAGATGTAGAAGTGATGTTTCTACATAGATGTTTTACTGAGGGGAACTCTCAGAAGTTATATTCATCAGTAAGTGGGGAAAGCAAATTTGAGCAGAGTGAACTTGATCCACAATGTAAATGTAATTCTAATTAAAGTGTTAATCATCCTCTGCAGATCTATAGAGCTAGAATGAGCCTTTCTGGCTATCCTGAATTGAGTCAAATTATCAGGACCTTTGCATCTGTGCATCAGCCAATCCCAGGCTGAGGACCACTCCTGGAAAGAAGGACATTATGAAGGAGCAAGTGTCCTGAAATCAAAGGAAACATTTCCTAGGGGATACAGTAGAAAGTCATCAGCAGTAGAAATCCCCAACAACTGCTGAGATGTGTGTGTTGACTCTGAAGAGCAGATCTGTGTGAGACAACCCAGTATCCAGTAGCCAAGGAAAGAACCAGGGAGCAAGCAATCAAGTTTCATAGAATCAAACATGTCTTGAAAATTAAATTGGCAATTTTGGTTTTACAGTGTGGTTTTACAGTTTTGGTTTTAAGTTTCTTGAGTGTTGGAATTGTGCATGTGTGGTTTTCCCCCTTCTTTTCTTTCTAAACAGGGATGTGATGGTTAGAGTTGCAGCATCCCAAAAGGGAAAGTCTTTAAAATGGAAGAAATATCATCTCAACTGTCACAGAGCTATGGACCCAGTCACTTACCTGTAGGCATTTTGTGATGTAAGAAATATAGACCCTATTTATTTAAGCCATTTTAATTTTCCTGTTGTTGTTCTTAATGGCTATTAAGTGCAGTCTTGATTACTTGAGAAAGTTGGTGAACTAGTTTAGGAAAGATTTGATGGGGACCAGATCTAGGTAACATAATTGGGGATACCAAACCAGTGAGAAATATGTTAATGGTTGAATCCACAAGACCACATCACTAATTGTGGAATTCAAGAGAGAATGAAGATTCAGGAATGATTCTGAGGTTCTGGCTTATGAAGAGTTTTTCTAGTCTTACCCTCCCCCACTCATTTTTCACTTTATTTCTTGACCATGCCCAGTTCTTTTAAACCTGTCTACTTTTTCCTTCTATTCTTTTCTTTTCTCTTGCCTTTTCTTTTCATTTGTCTTGTTCTTTTCTTTTGTCTTGTTCTTTTTTTTTTTTTTTTTTTTTTTTTGGTACCCAGGATTGAACCCAAGGATGCTTAACCATTAAGCCATGTCCCCAGTCCTTTTTTCTATTTTTTTTAATATTGATACAGGGTCTCACTAATTTGCTGAGGCTGGTTTTGAACTTGCAATCCTCCTGCCTCAGCCTCCCAAGCCATGCCCCACCCTATTTCTTCAAGTGATTTTCTCTATTTAGTATCTCTTCATTCCTACTTCATTTAGTAAGCTCCCATTTGTGCTTTGAAATTATTTTAAATATTACTTCCTCTATAAAGCACCACCTTTTCTTTGGAGAGAAGCTACAGGTTTTTGAATGATCATTATGTGCCCAATATTAAGTGCTTTATAGATATTAGGTCATTATTATTCTTATAACTAACTCTTATGTAGGTACTGCTGAAGTCTTCATTTTACTCATGAATACTGAGGTACTTATTAAGTTTAAATTAGAGAGTATGGAATAACAGAGCTTGCTTTTGAATGCAGGAAAACTTCAGAGATCCTGCTAAGCCATTTTCCATAGAAAAATGGGTAACAATGTACATGAACTCACTTCCAAACATCAGTCATGGGGATATGGTAACAGTTGTTAACTCCCATCTGTAGGGGGTTGACTGGTAGTCTCCAAAAAACTATAACTACACCCCAGATCCTGTGACTATGACTTTATTTGGGAAAAGGATCTTTTCAGGTATAATTAAATTGAGGGTCTTGAGATGAGACCAATCTGAATGACCTGGATGAACCCTGAATCTAGTGACAAGAGTCCTTACAATAGATTCATAGAAGAGACTGGGAGAAGAGGAGGTCATGTGAGAACAGAGACAGAGTTTGAAGTAAGGCAGTCATGAGTCACAGAACATCTATAGCCACCACAAGCTGGAAGAAGCAAGGTAAAATTTATCCTTACAGTCTGTGGAAGAGCATGACCCTTATAGTACCTTGATGACCCTAGAGTACCAGACTTCTAGCCTCTGGGCTGTAAGTTAATAAATCCCTTGCTGTAAGCCACCTCATTTTGTTGTACTTGGTGACAAACCCCTCCAAGAGCTAACATGCCACCCCTGGCCATGTGGCACATGGGTAGAACCCATGATCAATAACCCAGTTTGGAGGGTTGTCTCCATGGTTCTTATATACAGTGCTCTATGGAGAAGGATGGGTATTGCTAGCAGCAGAAGCTTCAGGTCTTGGTGGAAAAGTTCCCTCTAGAAAGTGATATCAGATGCTAAAGGCACAAGTACTGAACGATTTGGGTTCAAATCTTTTTTCAACAACTTACAGGTTATTACCCTGAACAAATTTTTTTACCTTCCCTGCCCTCAGCATCAGTGATATGCAAAACAGAGAAAAAAAATTTCCTCAGAAGTTGGCTATGAGAAATAATTAAAATAATATAGAAAGTACTTTAAAATGTCTATTCCTTGCAAGCACACTATAAACATTAGCCCCACGTTTATCATCATAGAATGGACTTTCCTTTTAACCAATGACAACATTCCTCTCCTAACAAACCTTTCAGATCATACATTCTCAGGCAATTATCAGTGGTCTATGACAGGGTCCTACTTGTACAAATTAATCAAATGTGGGTTCAGATACATCAGAGAAGGAGATACTTCATGGTAAAACATTAGATAAAACATTTTTTGGTAGCTAAATATGACATGATTACATGCCATTTAGCAAAGCTTTTGCCCTTGGGTGAATGAATTTCTATGGTTTGTGGGCCTGTGACAGATTTTTTAGGATGCTTTTGGGGTTTAGATATTCAGAAATCCACAGTATTTTCTTTTCTTTTTTCTATTTTTTAAGTATAACACTGTAGCTCAGGTTCTGAGGATGACTATCCCGGGGATATATTAGATTTATCACTTGCTTTGGAGGCTTACTTTCTTCTCTATGTGAGAAAGTTCTGGCTACCAAAGAACAATTTTGGGTGCTCTCACTAAAAGCTGACTTGCAACCCCGAATACTTACCAAGTTCGAAACTCCAAAGTTTAAAATAGCAAACAACAAAGTCTGTTATGCAATAAGTCACAGCAACCCTGACAGGAAGAGGGTCAAAAATCATAGGTCATTTACCTAGCAACATAGAAAAAAAGACTCTAAGTTTCCTTTACTTTTTCTTTCTATCCATCTTCCTGTACCTTAGCCTGCTGATAATTGCAGAAATGATAAGCTCTGTCCTGGTGTCAAGTCAGCAGCACTTTGGTCAGAGGGAATTTGAAACTCCAAGCCACACACATCTCTGTACTGCTCCCTCTTCCCCACTTCCCCTACCGAGACTCTTTTTCATTCCCTGCTCCTTTTGACCCTCCTTCTGCTTAACACCAGCACTTTAAAAAGGATTTCACCTTTCCATCTCCCCTCTCCTGCCCTGTTTTACTCAAGGTCAGTTCCCAACTTCTTCCCTTCTCTGGAGTCCCTTGCCCCAGATGTCTTTACCTCTCAGTCCACTCACGCTGGAATTTCACGGTTCGCGCTGTACTGGCTGCAGAAGCTTCTCTGTCCCTCTTTCTAGCTTCCAAATGTCCCTTCCAGTTCCAGACTCCTCCCCACACAAGTGGGAGGTCCAGCCCTCCTCCTGTCTTCAGGGCCGGATGTTCTGTCCTGGCCCTTCTCCGCAGGGAAGTTCTGGGCCCTGTTGCTGCTGTGGCAGGGATGGTTCTGGTTTCTTAGGACACACTCAGCTTTGCTGAAATCCTTCTTCATCTTTAGATCCCTCCTCCAGGTTCCTCATACTAACAGGCAAGATTTCTGAGCTCAGGTGTACCTTCGATGTTTTGTTGAAATTGGATGAGTGGATTTGACTGATGATTGGCCTTGTATGACGTTTTTTTTTTTTTTTTTTAAAGACCCTCAACCTGGAATCCCTTAGTCACTTTGAGAAGCTCTTAAAAATACATCTGTGCCTAGAGATTGTTATGTAATTGGCCCAGGTGGCCTTTGTTACTGTTTAAGAGTTCCTGAGGGAGCTCCAACATGACTAGGTTTGAGAATAAGTACCAAAATTTTCAACCTATGTTCTTCTCACCTGTTTTTTTTTTTTTTTTTTTTCCTTAAATTTTCCTAAAAGTATTAGGATTCAGTGCGAATCTTGACTTTGAAGCCACCTGTTCTTAGGCATTCTTATAGCCCCTGTCCTCAACCGGAGTTCACCCTCCAAACAACAGGAACAGAATGTGCCTTCAGAATTTTCCAAGAAAGTTCCTGAGAAAGTTGGCAATGTGACTGGTAAAACTGCCAAAGAGAATTTAATAAAAGAAACTAGAAGGGCTCAGATTGAACAGGAATCCAGAGTGACGACATGGTTACTTAGATTTGCTGAGGAACTGTTAACTGTTCTGGTGACTCTGGCAAAATAACCTGTTGTGGTATTTAACCTTGTGTATCACACACTGGCTCCTGCCCTGTTTTTCCTGTTGGTTTTGATTCCTGAAGGATGGAGCTAGCCTCTGAAACCTTCTAATCTGTTGTAATTATTACACAGATGAGAAATGGAGGTTAAGTGGGATCATAATTTAATAAAAGTTCTGCAGCTAAATAGAGGAAGAGGGAGGTGAGAAACTCTCATCTTTCTGAGAGCCCAATGTTCTTCTAAGACATATACCTATAACCTACTCTACCCTGCCTTGGAAATGCTCTTGATTAGCACAGTTGTACAAACTAGCAATGTTTGGTGTATGTCCAAGACACATCAGATTTCATAAAAAAGCAAGAGCAAGAAGCAGATCATTCATTATTAAGCTCAGAAAAACACAGGGAAATTAATGGAAAAGAAAAAAAAAAACCTGACTTCATCTCTCCAAACTTCTTCGTAACGGGGTGAGTTATAGCTCACAGGGTGTAAGTTGTAAAGACAGTGCCTAATTTGCTTAGTGCTGTATCTGTCACATGTTTAGAGTGCAGTAAATGGTTTTAACCACCACTGATGGGAGAGGTTTTGCAAAGTCAGCAGGCTGCAAAGACCTAAATGTGATGATGTCCTCACTGTGTTATCTTTTGGAACAGAGAGAAGAAAGAAAGTGTTGTAAATTGTAGCTGTGCATTGACTAGGTACTCAGTTTTTGGTTTTTGTGAATTTTTTTTTTTTCTTTTTAGTTTAAATGCACATTTTAGGTCCCCCCACCCCCAACGAAGCTGATCTCTCAATTTTAACTCCCAAGTTCATTACTTAGAAAACAGTACCAACCAAGTAGGTGTAGCTTATTAATTTCATCTGTGAATTTAGAGAGGTGAAACAATCAGATAAGTTAGTGTTTTCTTTCAGATAAGGTAGAATTATTTTTGCTGCATAAGACTCTTGGCATTCTTTCATAGAGTCTATCATGCTCATCTAAACTGGAAGATACCTCTTTTCTGTTGGCAAGAATGATTTTAGTTTACTAAGATAATTAAAAAAAAAAAAGTTTTCAGCAAATCAAGTGTCAGTCTACTAAACAACCAAAGAAAACTGGAAGTTTACAGTAGCCATGAAGTATACTGCCCACCAATGCTGCTTAACTCGAGTAATTCAAGTGTGACAATTTAGCTGTGTTTTCTATTTTTCTCTATTTTTACCATAAAATACATTAGATAATGAAATTCTACATATGTATAAATATCTTTTATTTTGTTTTAGTTAGGACCTTCTTGGTTTCAAGCAACAGGAACAAATTTAGCTAGTTTAAGTGAGAAAGAAATCAACCTAAGGACAGTAATGCACCTGGGTTTCCAGAGCACACTAGAAACAATGAATGTAAGGTCACAAGGCCTCTCTTTATTTATTATTATTATTATTATTATTATTATTTTACTTTCTGCCTCATTTATTGTTCAGACCTCCTTCCATGGTTTTTTAGGTCCACTTGGTGGGTCAGTGGCTTCAAAATCATATCTTCAGAACTCAGAGTTTACTCATCTAACTCCCTAAAGAAAGGATGATCTTTCTTAATCCTGAGGAAGATTCATCTTGGGCTAGAGGTCCATCGTTGGATCAGTCACTAATGTCTAGGTAGAACAGGTCTTGCAGACATAGGAAAGCTTTAAAAGTCACCTTAGTAAACAGCCTGGGAAGTTTAAAGACAGGGTGGGAGGCAGACAACCAATTAGATATACACCAAATGGCTTGTGATTCACCAAATGCTTTCTTTGGGTAATGATTAAATTTAATTCTCAAAGAATGGTGGATCACTTTGTATCAAATTCTCTCATAGCATTCCAACTTTGTGATCTTATTTTTGTTTATTTAGTTTCCTCCCAGTCTGTGAAATTTTGTTTTGCATTCTTAGAGTCTGACATTGAGTGGTTCAGTAGATATTTGTTGAAAGGATGTGTGACTAATTCCGCAAGGTAGGATGCTCACATAAGGACACTGGGATGCACTGGGGTGAAGTGGCAGGGTTAAAGTGTCTCAGATAAGTGTTAGTTCCTACAGCCTCAATCCCCTTCCAAACCACCAGGCTGCTGTCTACACTGAGTTTTCTTCTTCTGTTTGTTAGTGACTTACACAGTAGGATTTGGATCTGGTGGTGAGAAATGTGAAAAGAATTAAATTGGGGATAAAGATGTCAATCATTATACAACAATTTGATTTTCCCTTCTTGGTGCATCAAGTAAGAACAGCTTTACATCAATTACAGTAGTCTTTCCTTATTCACTGGGGGATGCATTCCAAGATCTTCAGTGGATGCCTGAAACTGGAAACTGTATCCATCCCTGCACTATACAGGTAATACTTCCTGGTGTAGCACATTGCCATCCATCAAAATAATTCTCTGCTCAATTCTTCCACTCACAAATTTAATGCCTTTTCACTTTAAAAAAATTTTTAAAAACTGCATTTTTATTCATTGTACACAAATAGGATATAACTTTTCATTTCTATGGTTGTACACAATGGAGATTCATACCATTCATGTAATCATACAGAAGGTTGTCTGTCTCATTCCACCATTTTTCATACCCCGGGCCCTCCCTGCTCTCATTTCCCTCTACATAATCCAAAGTTCCTCCATTCTTCTCTTACCCCTCACCCCCCCCCAACCTCCATTATGTATCATCATCCCACTTATCAGGGAAAACGTTTGACCTTTGACTTTTTGGAATTGGTTTATTTCACTTAGCATTCTTTACCTGCAAATGACATAATTTTATTCTTTATGGCTGAATAATATTCCACTGTGTATATATACCACAGTTTCTTTATCCATTCATCTATTGAAGGGTATCTATGTTGGTTCCACAATCTCGCTCTTGTGAATTGAGCTGCTATAAACATTGATGTGGCTGCATTACTGTACTTTGCTGATTTTAAGTCCTTTGGGTATAAATTGAGGAGTGGGATAACTGGGTCAAAGGTGGGTCCATTCCAAATTTTCTGAGGAATCTCCATACTGCTTTTCAGAGTAGCTGCACCAATTTGCAACTCCACCAACAATGGACAAGTGTGCCTTTTTCCCCACATCCACACCAACACCTATTATTGCTTGTGTTCTTGATAATAGCCATTCTAATTGGAGTTAGATGCATTCCTGGGGTGGTTTTAATTTGCATTTCTCTAATTTCTAGAGATGATGAACACTTTTTCATACTGGACAAAGGAGCCAAAAACATACAATGGAGAAAAGATAGCCTGTTCAACAAATGGTGCTGGGAAAACTGGAAATCTATATGTAGTAAAATGAAATTAAACCTCTATTTCTCACCCTGCACAAAACTCAACTCAAAATGGATCATGGACCTAGGAATTAGACCAGAGATCCTGCACCAAATAAAAGAAAAAGTAGGCCCAAATTTTGATCATGTTGGCTTCGGGCCAGACTTTCTTAACAAGACTCCTAAAGAGCAAGAAATGAAAGCGAGTATCAATAAATGGGATGGAATCAAACTAAAAAGGTTTTTCTCAGCAAAAGATACAATCAATAATGTGAAAAGAGAGCCTAAAGAGTGGGAGAAAATATTTTCCACACACAGTTCAGATAGAGCACTAGTCTCCAAAATTTATAAAGAACTTAACAAAACTTTACAACAAAAATACAAAGAACCCAATCAATAAATGGGCTAAGGAACTGGGAAGACACTTTACAGAAGAAGATATGCAGGCTATTAACAAATATATGCCTTTCAATTTTAACCAAGCACTTATTACACACTGTAGCTATAACTTTTGCAGTTTGAAGTATAGCAGCAAAACTGGCATGAATGAATTTTTCCCTCTTCACAATTTCATAGATAGAAGATCCATTCTTACTGTAAATCTTAATCTCATCATGCACTTTCTTCCCTTTTAAATCAAAAACTTTCACTTTTCACTTAAAGAAGAACTTTATAGCTTCCCATAAGAATATGTGACTCTAGTATTACTATTCCTGCTCTTTGGGACCACTATTAAGGAGTGATTTGCAAGTACCACAATACCACACCAGTGACTCTGATAATCAAGATGGCGACTAGGTTACTAAGGGGAGGGTAGCAGACGCATATATATATATATATATATAGAAGTATGATTGATTCATGGCACAGGCAGATGGAGCTTCATGAAGTAAGATTTTGTCATGATCCTCAAAATGGTGTGAAATTGGAAACTTATGAATTTTGTTTTTCTAGAATTTTCTGAGCATGGTTGACTGTGGATGACTGAAACCTTAGAAATCAAGAGCATGGATAAAAGGAGACAACATAAAGCCTGTGCATTTCTTCTACATGTTTAAATGGAGAAAGACTATTTATCCTATCATTAAAACTGCAAAAATAAAGCTTACATTTTTCTCTTTTAGGTGATTTATTTCTGAAAATGATATTTGACATAATAGTCACCTCTCCAGAGAGGTGACTACTTCTTTCATAATTCTAGTGATGATTTTGTTTTTGTAAGAGTATTTGGAAGCAAGGACAGAAAGCAGGTATCTTTTCCTGGCTCACGGTCTCTCTCCCTAACAGGAAATCTGCAGTTATAGACCATCCATATCTTACACTCATGGAGATGAGAAATAAACATGGTGATGTCTTTCTCCTCACACCGAGCATGGTGTCCATGTTGGTAGTGAATGGAATGGAAATAGTGAGGCAGGTTCTATTCAAGAATAGAGAGTATTTTGCATGCAGACATAACACATTTTCTTTCCTGGCAAAATAAAGAATGCTTATATTCAGTGAATTATGGAGAGAACTAAAAGTTTCATTAAAAAAAAAAAAACACTTTTATTGCCTATTCTAAATGAGGAAGCAAAATCCTTCACTGTTCTTGTTAGCTTGAGGAATCTCTCACCGAGGATGCAGCTAAGTCAATGAAAGTCTGGGTAGTGTTGACATCCAAGGGTGTCAACTTTGATCGCAGAAGTGCAATCACCTGTGTGGTGGTCAATATTTCCTGTGCCCTCTATTTGGCAGGAGTTATGTGCAGAGCGACAAGACTCTGGTAGTTGAAGCATCATGCGCTTACTCACGGTTTCCAGCCATGCTCTCTGTGTTGCTACTTTCCACTGCTGTCTATAAATTCTCCCCAGCAGTTTGTCAGACCCTAAATTGGCTAACTGCACTACATTACTCTATTATCTTGTTACATATGAAAAGGGAAGGATTTAAATTCATACCAGGAGAAAAGTTCCAGTGAGAAACAGAAGATAATGATGAGATGCCCTGAGTATCCAGAAAGTTATAATCTCTCTTGGTTCTTTTCATCAAGGTCTTCTTGCCACAATGAACACTTCTCATGTCATTAGCAAATTTCAAGTCCAGACAGTGATATTACATGGTAGTTACATAGTTCTCATTTGAAAGTCCTCTGAAGAACTCTGAAGTCTTCAGCTCTCAATTTCCCCAGAAACAGAAGTTTCCTGAGTTTGTGGATAGGGCACAGACTTGAATTATGGATCTGTGGTTGGCTGCTCAGTGACAACAAGCATGTAGGTGAGGTCCCGGAAGAAAATGAGCAGTTATTTTGTTTTCCTCATTTCACATCTGATACCCTGCCTTCTCAAAGTGTCAAAAGTATCTGTATATTTTATCAGATCATATAAAGAATAATTATAAAGAATATAAGAAGCTTCCAATTGTCCCTCATTTGGCACTAGCGTGCCTTTTCTTTTCTTTTTTTTTTTTTTTTTTTTTTTTTTTTTGCGGTGCTGGGGATCGAACCCAGGGCCTTGTGCTTGCAAGGCAAGCACTCTACCAACTGAGCTACCTCCCCAGCCCTTGTGCCTTTTCTATATAAAAATGAATTTCAAGATTATACTCATAAATATCTCCAGGAAAGACATTAAACCATGAAAAGATAGAAAAACAAACACATGACAAGGGCAGAAGAGTTAAATTCTTGTCGGTAAAAAAAAATGGACAGAAGACAGTTTTCTTTCAAGCTAGTTCGGGGAATCCTTTGAAAACTTATAATGGAACCACTATTTGACCCAGTTGTTATATATCCAGTGGACTTCAGGTCAGCATACTACTGTTAAACAGTCACATCAATGTTTATTGCAACTCAATTCACAATAGCTAGACTAGGGAACCAACGTAGGTCCCCTTCAACCAATGAATGGATAAAGAAAATGTGGTAAATATACACAATGGAATATTACTCTGCCATAAAGAAGAATGAAATTATTACCAGCATTTGCTGGTAAATGTGTGGAAGTAGAGATTATCATGTAAGTGAAATAAGCCAATCTCAAAAAAAAATGTTTTCTCTGATATGTGGATGCTAACACACAATGAGGGGGAGAGATGAATAGAAGTTCATTGGATTAGATAAAGCAGAATGAAGGGAAGGGAGGGGAATGGGTATAAGAAAGAGAGTTGACTGAGTCGAACGTAACTTTCCTATGTTCATATATGAGTATACAACCAGTGAAATTCCACATCATGTACAACCACAAGAATGGAACCATATATCAGAATAAGTTCTACTCCATATATGAATAATATGTCAAAAACACTCTACTGTCATGTATAAATCTAAAAAAGAACAACAACAAAAAGAATTGATTCTAGTATGATCACGCTGGATATAACAATGTTTAGGAACATAACTTTTGTATGATGCTTTCTATTTGTTGAATGATATCACCTGTTTTACTGTTAAATGCATTTGCTTGGATATGAGAATTGGTTCATTAAACAGAAACTTGAGTTAAACAACAACAATAAAAAGTGTACCTACACACATATTGATTGAAAGAAATTCTAAGGAGAATGAGTGTGGTGATTTAGTTTTCTATCTACAGTCTTTTAAGATTAAGTATTGCCATTGACAACCAAAATGGATGCAAATTTTAAAATGATCTACTTACATTCCTTGTTTTTCTAAATACTGGATTTGTTTCAAGTTATAGCAATATGGCTCTTTCTGCATGGAACTGGTACATGATGTGAAATGTAGACAGGAATGACTGCTCACACTGCATTCTGTCTCCTAAGAGACACTACCAACGCCCTGATGAATACCTGCCACAACAAACACTCTGCTACCAAGAGAGCCACATTAAATGATGATAAGAACGTCAGCACTGTGAGTGACTTCTTTGGAGGTGATATGTGAAAGTTTTTGTCAATGTGTAAGGTAAACACTTGACAAATACTCAGAAGATTGAGTGCAATGTCTTGTTATCCACTGTTTCCAGTTTAGACTATTTCCCCTCTTCTTCCACAAGGGAATTTGTATTATTTATCTCATACTGCATAACCCATATAATATTATGTCTTATACCCATGTCACTAAGAAAACTTTATTGTTATTTTATTTATTTTTATCTTATTTCTGCAGTGCTAGGGGTTTGAACCCAGGAACATTCTACCTCTGAGCTACATCCTCAACCTTTATGTTTTAAAATATATTTTGAGACAGAGTCTTACTAAGATGCCCAAGCTGTCCTTGAACTTGCAATCCTCCCACTATGCCCAGCTTTTTTTTTTTTTTCTTTTTTTTTGACTATAGGAGCAGAGTCGTGAGTTAACCATAGTTCTAAGTTCATGGTACAGTTACATCCTTATCCATGTCATGGCTGCTCTCGTTCATTTATTACTTTTCGTCCTTACTCCCTATTTCTTCTCGCAACCCACTGATGTTTATTCTTAACCTGTTTAAAATGTCGTTTTAGTTTTATGCATTCTTATAAAATGGGCTTAATATTTTCACATATAACCATGCATTCTTGTATTACCATGTAATGTACACTTAAGTCATTTTTTTTTTCTTATGAAACCAAATGCTTTAAAGATCCAAATCCAGTTTCCAGGCATTTTTCTAATTTGCTGCTTCTCAGGGTTGCAAAATATTTCATGATGTACAACCCCACACACGTTTATCCCATCTCACAGGCATCCTGATTGTTTGTAACTTGTGACTTGCCAGAGAATGAAGATGTTAAATTTGTGCCAATGCTAAAGCAACCATGTTTTTTTATGAGCTTTGCCTCCTTTTTGAAATATAACTTATGCTAAGTAGAATTTTTCTTATATTAGTATTGTGGAGTTTTTATTGTCAGATTGCTTTTCAGAATACCTATACCAATTTATACTGTTACCGTATTACTCTCCTTAAATTTCATAGTCATTGCTTAAAAATTATTTTTACCTATCAAATTTCTTAGAGTTCTTGAAAGGTGACAGATGGAGGAAGCAAAAGTTCTTGGTATAACAGAAAGCAAAATGCCAAAAATGTTGTAGAAGTTTTATTTTAGGTGAAGTATCTCTGAATTCATGTTTTCTTTCTTTTTATGTTCTCATTGGTAATTGGTTTCATTTGTTTTTTGGGTTATATTATATTTCTGAAGTTTCTTTGCAATTATTATTATGTAAATTATAGCTGTGGTTATTATCACACTATAGTCAAATTTTAAAGGTCCCCAGAGCTTAGTCTCCAGCTTGACACTATTGGAAGTGGTGGAACCTTTAAGAGAGGGCCCAGAGGAAGGTCTTTAGGTCATTAAAAGTGTGCCCTTGTAGGTGATTGTGGGACCTCATTCCCTTCCTCTTTCTCTCTTTTGCTTCCTGACTTCCCATGAGGTTAACAGTTTTGCTCTATCTCATGCTGTGCCCCATGATCTGCCACCTTACTGCAGACCCAGAGGAATAGGTCTAGCTGATCATGGATTGAAACATCTAAAGCTGTAAGTCCAAATAAACCTTTTCCTTTTTCTCAGGTTATTTGTTATAATAACAAAAAACTGACTAATACACACCAAGAGTGTTTGTGTATTTCAAAGTTCTCATTTTCTGTTTGAATAGTGAGTGAGGTTACAACTATATTTTTATATCAGCTTAACTTAAAATAATTATTTTTTGTGACTGTATTGATTTATGGTTATATTTAGACTTCTTTCCCCTTAGTTTTTAGCATTCAAATATGAAGTAAATTTAGCACACCAATGTTACTAATACTTCTTTCCATGATACTTTGTCTCTTGTTTTATTTTCAGGCTTTAAGCCGGTGTCAACATGTCTACATTGGAACTTTCTTTGTTTAATACAGTGTCCAGAAATTCAAATAAAAAATTCAAGAAGAAATGAGTAGCATGCTTTCAGATAAGAATTATGATTCTCATAATGATCATTTTTCTTATTAAATGAAGAAATACTTGTCTTTAAGATGGAAACATTGGACAGAAACCACCCAGATTTGAAGACAGAAAAAATTCACTCTACATAGGAGCTTTCACAAATAAAATATTCAGAGTCACTTCCTTCTTTGTTAAAGTGTGTGATTCTTCTTTGAAACAGCGATGGATGATGGGATCTAGGAGGTAAGAAATATCAGACATTGGGACACTTGAAGTGATTTAAAATTTGCATTGTGTTACTTATTTTTCTAATACTTCATTTGACTTTGAAACTTTCTAGTGAAATATTTTTTGTAGTGAAAAAGCTAAACTACCATAACATTAACTTTCTTAAATGAACTAGTCAAAGGTAGGGCGAGATAGAGATTCCAAATAATAGATAATCCAACCATAACATCCATTTGGCTCTGAAGCATCAGGGAACTAATATTCTACCTTCTAGACTGATACTCAGAACTGTACACCTTTCCCCTTTACATCTCTGTAATTGTGCCTGATTCCATTAAATCAGTTCATGTTTCTATGTGGCACCTTCTGACTCACTAGATTACCCTCACACTCACTGCACTCCAGAGGATAGTTAGCAACATTTCAATTTGATGAGTTTTAGAGAAGGCACTGGGCCCATTTGGCTCAGCCTTCTAGGTGTTTCCTCAGGTCAGCTAACTTACAGTGAAGGTATATCTCTTCTGCAATCACCAAAGAAGTAGTTTTATGCTTCTAGAGGAAACCCGACATTGTCTGATTTAGACAGAGATTGATTACAGAGCTATGTTTAATTTGGGTGAGAGCATTAGCAAGTATTTTTGGTCTAGCTCTAAGCCACCTGGTACAACCAGCTTTGATCATTTCATCATGAATATTCTAGTCTCTATCTGATTTATGTCCATCTTGCAGGTGGTACTAAACTTTGGTAAATATTATAGATATTATTCATTGGGTGCCCTCAATACTGAACAAAAGCGAAAGCCAAACAAGCAAAAGACCTAGGTTTTGGAAGGATTACCTTCTCCCATTCATAGCCTCTTGCCTGTATCAACATGTTCCTCTTCATACCCGTTCTGTGGATCCAGCTGCCCAAATTTTCTCTAATTCTAGAAGATACTTAGAGATCATTTAACACAATCGACTCTTCATTCACAACTCTTAAATGGAATTAAACTAGATGAAAGAGTTCCCAGCATCTCACTGAGAACAGTGTTTAGTGTTCAGATCTCCTTGTTTCTATTCTATTGTTCCTCCTACCAAGTACTTAAGATGTGATATTTTGTTTTCCTAAATTATTAGTAAAATTCAGAAACACACTGGATACACTGAAAGTACTTAATGATTTCCTTCATAGTTTACTGATATAATTTATTCTGCTCACCATGGCCAATCTTGGCATAGAAATACTAAGAATTTTCCACAGAGATTTAGCTCATAGAAATGCTCTGAATATAGTAAGTGCACATGTTTAACACATATTCATTTAATAATAGGTGGAAATTATTTCAATTTATGAAAATATGGAAAGTTATAAAGATGTAGTATTGCTACAGTAAAAAACAAATAAAAATAGTCTGTGAGTTGTAGGAGAAGGTTTAGGGACAGGTCATTTAAATTTTCAGAATGTGGTATAATGTTATATTTTGCTTTCCTAGTATTACAACGGACATTACTCTGCATGGTTATTCTGTTCTCAAGAAAATTTGCATCTTTGACTTTTATCAACTAAGTTGTGATAAGTTCTCAAAATTAATTTTGGGATAAAATTTGCTTAGTTGTTTATTTGCTATTATTAATCTGGTAAAGATTTACATTGTTTATAACCAAACTTCACTCTTATTTCTCCTGAAAGAAGTTCAGTTTTCTGTCTTCCTTTGTAATGAGAAGGTTGTGATACCTGAACACAAATTCAGGGAAAAATCTAATTCGGGGTAACCAATTGGGCTTATTTTACTGTTTTGTGTTTCTATCACAACGTAGCTGAGACTGGCTGCTTTAATAAAGAAAAGAGGTTTATTTAGTTCACACTTTTGAAGGTTGAAAGTCCAAGTTTGGGCATTCCTACCTTTCTTGTCTCTGGAGAGGGGCTTCTTCTATGTCAAAACATGGTGGGGTATATCACAAAGCTGGAGCAATTTTGAGAGCAACATGTGGCATGTGTAGAGGGGATCAAACAAATGAGATGGGTTTGCTTTAAAACCCACCTTCAGGACAATCAGTCTAGTCTTGTGAGACCTAACCAACTCCCATAGAATGCACACCAGTTACTTCTGAAGGTGAGGATCCTGCTCACATAATTACCTCCCATGAGACTTTTCCTTAAAGGTTCTGCCACCTCTCAATGCTGTTAGACCAAGTTTCCAGCACACAAACCTTCGCGGAGCTAATTATATCCAAACTACAGCAGAGCTCAATATTAGGGAGGTGTGGACCAAGAACATCATGGGCTCATTCATTGCATGGCTATGACCAGTTGATACTTCAAATGCAGCCTGAATTCTCCCACTGGAGTGTAAGCCACCAAATGGATTTTTCTCCTCTCTTTTTGTTTGCTTTTTCCTCTACCCCATCACTGCCTGCTGCCTACTTAACATTCAATGAATATCTGTTGACTAGAAGGAAGTTATAAAAGGGAGGACTGAGATAAAGGCCCCCAAGCAGTTTAAGTAAGGATAATGACAATACCGTTGGTTGTGGTGGGAACAGAGCTAATATTTGAAAACCCCTACTGCGTGTCATGCACATAATCTTGAAACATCTCTCTTGAGCCTCAGTAACACTGCAGTGGTCCATCATGATCCATCTTATTGAAGTAGAAACTCTCAGCCTAGTGAAACCAATTGCCCAAGGTCTCAGGTTGAGAGGGTGGCAGAGGCAGGACTAAATCCAGATATGTAAATTTGTTTAATGGAAATCAGTTTCTCTTTGTGATCAGGACTTGATGCTCCCAATAATTTGGTAGGGACTACCACCTTATGCATATTCAAAGTATTGTAAATTTCTGCATTTTCACCCAAGTCCTTAACTATGTCGCAGGCTCTAGGTTGTTAGGGAGAGAGGGGATTCTCCTGTGTATCTATTGGCAACTTTACAATCTCTGTAACAAGCAAAATGATGGAAGACAGAGCATAGGATCTCCTTTTGCAAGACTTGTTGGTTACAGAGATTGATACCTCCATCCTCCATACTGAGTGAGCCTGCTGAAGAGGACTAAACATTTTAAAGCCCATTGCAGGAAGAGAACAGTCTAGGTAAAATCAATTATCATTTTTCTCATTTAGTAAATGCTAAATGTTATGTATCTTAATAATTTACTATTATATTGAATATTGAGTAATGTTTGAAAAATCTGAGTTAAGACAAGTGCTACCAAAAATTCCTATTTGTATGGAGACAGTTGTTTGAGAAAAATATGTATGTGATTCAAGATTGGAATTATTCATGTTCAATCTAAACCAGAGGCCCCATCTAAAGCACCTAATGAGCAACAGAAAACACCAAAAGTGAGCCAGGCACAATTGTACATGCTTGTAATTCCAGTGACTCAGGAACTCAGGAGGCTGAGGCAGGAGAATCACAAGTTGAAGACCAACCTTAGTAACTCTGTGAGACCCTAAGCAATTTAGCAAAGACTCTGTCTCAAAATAAAAATAATAATAATAATAAAAAGGACTGGAGATATTGCTCGGTGAATTTAATCCCCAGCACCAAAAAAAGAGAGAGAGAGAGGAAAGAAAGAAAGAAAGAAAGAAGGAAGGAAGGAAAGAAAAAGAAAATACCAAAATGATTGAATTGTGCTTGTGTTTGGTAAAGCATCAAGTGGTGTGGGTCATCTCCATCAAACTCAGCCCAAAGAACTGATGAGAAGTAAAACTGTCCCAGACTTGTCAGCTCTTTCAGTTATAAAACAAAACAGAAATGAAGACTTGCTGGATGTTCTGGTGGTACCACTGGTTAGGGTACAGTCTTCATGAGAAATTCAGATTTGTATGTGAAATCTGGTATTTAAACGTCAGCAACAATGAACTAATTTTAAAAGACGATGAGAGTGAAATAAAATTTATTGAAGGGTTGTGTATGAATCGTAGTCCTCTAGGTTTGTGACTTCAATGAAGTTAGAAACCAAATTTTTCTTCCCAGACAGAGGGTGACACCCACCAAGAGGCTAGGTTCTTAGTCAAGGCAAGTGAGTCCCTGATGAGTGGTTCAAAATGTCTTAGAAAACACACTTGCATTTGTTGTCATAGACAAGCCAAATCTGGTGACCATAATAAAAGAGAGGCAGAAGAAAGAACCAGAAGTACTGTGATCTGGAACCGTGGGCAAGCCCTGGAGCAGAGATACTTTCTGGAGACCTGACTCCTCCCTGTGATGAGAAGCCACGCCCTTTTCTTAAACATGGTAGGGTCAGAATGAGACAGGTGACTGTCTCATCCTTCTCCTTCATTTTAAAAGCACAGGAGATGAAAAATTGATTACTTTCTACTTATGCCACAATTTTGGAATATTCTTTTAAGAATTTTGTGGAACTCTTCATATAAAATAATTAAAACTGAAATAAAATTTTAAGAAGATTATGTAGCATTTAATGAATCAGAAGCCATTTTAGTGGAAATTAGATATACATTGAATCTTTATAAATAAATTTGTCAATATATAATTATATCTCCATAATTACATACATACAAATGTGTGTGTATATATGTATATATGTATATATACATATATACAGTGATATATACACACACACACAAAGGATTTTCCAAATTGAGCAAAAAAATTGGTGCAAAAAAATTACAAAATTATTGTGGAGCAATTGAGACGATGGCAAAAGTGTTTAAATTAATTCTTCTTAAAATGCCATTTTATCCATTTTATGCAGAACTATCTGGGATAATCCCAATTTACTTACACCCAAGTACTTTCCAAATGAAAACAGGAGACTGAATAAATGTCTTATTAAGAAGGTTTTGATATTTTGAATGGGAATCCAGAAGCGTCTGGGAAAAGATGTAGCACAAAGTGAGTCATTTGTTTTCATATGCAGTGTTCTGCAGTAACCCAAGCTGAAAAATACCCCAGATCTGAGCCTGACCTGACATCTAGGTGTGGCCTCGAAGTGACAGCCAAACGGTGTCAACTCCAATCACAATTCCAGTACTCAGGCAGTTTGTCTGCTTAGATTTGCAGACTAAGTGCAGAGTTTCTTATTTAATTCAGAAAAATTAGGTGACCCAAGTTTATTTAACAAGCAATTTCAAGAGTACAGCCCTGAACTAGGCTATTGATTCCATTCTGTGTCATGTATTTCAAAGTGTATGGTCTGGCCTCAGTCACGAGATACTAAGGATATTTTAAGATGATCATGGAGGGGATGTGAATCAGGTTTAAATTTGTGTCCCATGAGGTGTCCAGGTGTCTGTGTGTGCGTGAATGTGAGGCGAGGGGAGGGATGAGTGACTGATAGGGTGAGCAGGTGAAGGACGCTTTCCACCCTCCCTTTATGCATGCTGTAAATAGAAAACGATATTCATGTTAGCTTTAAATATAGTGTTCAGGGAGATCTAAGATGGCGGACTAGAGGGAGGCTGCATTCCTTGTCGCTCCGTAACTCCGGTTTCAAGCAGAGGATATCTGTTTCTTGATTGCTCACTGTCAGGCACCTATCATCCGCCATTTACCTGCCTCTTGCCTGTCCATCGCCTGCCTTTCACCAACCCATCACCCCCACCCGAGGTTCATCTCCCGATCGTCCCACAGCTGCCAGCAAACTGACCGCAGACCGCCAGTGGAGCACCAGCTGCCTGCTGTTGCCTGGAAGTTCACTGTCACAGTACCTGCAGGTTTGATTACACGTGGCTGCTGCCATTTTGAGACAACAGCCAGGCCCTGTAGGACCCCTGGCCGAATTGACTGAGCACTGTCTCCAGGATCCCTCAGCCCAACTGACCACTCCCTCCCTCCAGGGCCCTCACATCTACTGACTGCTCCCTGCCGCCAGGACCCCCAGACCAACTGATTGCACCCGGCCTCCAGAATCCGCAATCACACCAAACACACCCAACCTCCAGGACCCCTGCCTGACCAACCACACCCTGCCTCCAGGACCTCCAGCTGACCACATCCACACCCCAAGCTGCAGCTCCTCATTTGCCAACACATTTCGAAGCCAGAGTGGCCAAGTTGGATAATCCTGGAACCGTAGCTCTGATCTTTAGGTGGGGCAAATCCCATCCTGAGATGCCTGCTGGAGACTGGAAGCTCACTGTCAGGTACCTCTCATACATCAGGCAACTGAAGACTGGGAGGTTTGAATACTATACGACTGTTATAGTGCAGATTTTCTATCTTCTCCTTATTGAACAGTTTAAAGTTTTTATTTCTTTACTTTTCTTGCTCTCTTTTCCTTTTGTATACCTGTTCCCTCAGAGTCTCTTTCTCCCTTTTTGCATGATAACATCCAATTTCTTTTGATTACACTCTTTCTATTTTCTAGAACTTCTGTATATTCTTTTCTTATCCCATTAACAGCTGCATCCTACATCGCTCTGCATCCTCTTTGTCCTCCATTAGAAACTGCAGACCTTATTGCAAATCTGTTTGTTATACTGAAGATAATATTTGAACTCATTCTGTTTATTATGACAATTTTGTTATTGTCCTCATAGGGGCTATTTGATCTAGGATTGCATAGTGTCTGAATTGGGCACTGCTAATATTGATCTCCCCTTAAAGAAAGGGTTTTGGAAACCTATAGGGCCACTATAAGCCTATATGGGGAATCTGCAATACCCCAGATCTGCACTGCTAGAGGGGAAGATATATGAACAACATGAAAAAACAAGGGAAGAAAATGATCCAAACAAATCTAGATTCTATATTAATAGAATCCAGTGACAGTATGATAGAAGAAATGTCAGAAAAGGACTTCAGATTATACATGATTAAGATGATTCACAAAACAAAGGATGAGATAAGAGAGCAAATGCAGGCAATGAATGATAATACCAATAAGCTGAAAAAGCAACTGCAGGAAGCAAAAGATCATTTCAACAAAGAGAGAGATTCTCAAAAGAAAAAACAAACAAACAAATGGAAATCCTTGAAATGAAGGAAACAATAAACCAAATAAAAAACTCAATGGAAAGCATCACCAAAAGACTAGACCACTTGGAAGACAGAACCTCAGACAATGAAGACAAAATATTTAATCTTGAAAATAAAGTTACCCAAACAGAGAAGATGGTAAGAAATCATGAACAGAATCTCCAAGAACTATGGGACACCATGAAAAGACCAAATTTAAGAATCATTGGGATTGAGAAAGGCACAGAGAAACAAACCAAAGGAATGAACAACCTATTCAATGAAATAATATCAGAAAATTTCCCAAACCTGAAGAATAAAATGGAAAATCAAATACAAGAGGCTTACAGAACACCAAATGCACAAAATCACAGCAGATCCACACCAAGGCACATTATAATGAAAATGCCTAACATTCAAAATAAAGATAGGATTTTGAAGACTGCAAGAGAAAAGCATCAGATTACATATAGGGGGCGACCAATACGGATAGCAGCCAACTTCTCAACCCAGACTCTAAAAGCTAGAAGGGCCTGGAACAACGTATTTCATGCTCTGAAAGAACATGGTTGCCAACCAAGAATCCTATACCCAGAAAAACTAACCTTTAGATTTGAAGATGAAATAAAATCCTTCCATGATAAACAAAAACTAAAAGAAATATAGTGTTCAAAAGAGCCAGGTTCTGATGTTAACTGTATTTGTTTTCAGTGATGTAGGACCTAGGTGTTCAATAAGGCCACAAAAGGGAGCTAGGATGGCCCTGCCCAGGAGACAACATTTCATAGATGAACTGAGCTAGGTTTAGAAAGGTAGGGAAAAGGACATGAAGGCAGACTTCTTCAAAATCTATTTTTGTACCATCACATATCTTCCACATGGAAATTTAATTTCAGGGCAAACTGGTATTTTTACAATATTACCAATTTCTTTTGGTAATATTGTGTGTGTGTGTGTGTGTGTGTGTGTGTGTGTGTGTGTGTGTGTTAGGACAGTTCTAATAACAAACATCAGAGACTAGGTGGCTTAAACAACAGAAATGTATTTCCTCACAGTTCTGGAGACTGGAAGTATAAGATCAAGGTCCAACTTTCTCCCGAGACCTTCTTGACTTGCAGACAGACAGCTGCCTTCTTCCTTTGTCTCCACGGTGTCTTTTCTCTGTGCACATATCACTGGTGGCTTTCTTTCTTCTTACAAGGACACCGGTCCTATTGAATTAGGATCCTCACTTTAACTTCATCACCTCTATAAAAGTCTTAATTTCCAAGTACAGTACAATCACATTTTGAGATACTGGGGGTCAAGGATACACTACATAAATTTTGATGGGGGGGAAATTCTTTCCATAATTACATGTTATGTCTACAAAAAAAAAAGAAATACTAATTTTAATGTTTTTCAAATGTAGTACACAGTACTAAGTGTGTGCTTCTTTAATTCAATGTGTTAGTGAGTAAAGGCACATAAAAGAACTTTAAATGGACAGTGACCAAACAAGTGTTTCAGATTGCATTTTAAAGTGGAGTTGCCTTTTAATGGACTTAGAACCAAGTAGGGAGACAGAGCATATAAGGAATCTAGTCCAAGTGGAGGTAGCAGTTAGGGAGGTGTGGCCCCCAGATGAAGGTGATCCTGGTCAGGTTATGGCAAGGGAAGCAGAGAAATTATGCAATTCAGGTACACTGAGAATTAGTCACAACCTAGTCTTCTTTTTAAACATGCATAAATTTAGAACTTTCCTTGAGAATAAACCAATTAAACTATTTGTGATTTTCTATAAAAGCTTTTGAAGTTATTTATATTATCCCCATGGTAGTGTGTCAGTATAAAACCTTCTTACATTTTTTTCCATAAGAGACTTGTCAAATTTTTTATATAATCAACAATAATGGGGATGACTAGAACAGCACAAAATCTTGAAATCTGCTTATCTGATATTTTCTTTGAAAAGTTATATTTTTCTCATCACTCTTGTTAAGTAAGCAAAGTCATTGCTAAGCTTTTCATGTGAATTATAAAATGCTAATTTATACTTTTACTGTACTCCTAAGGCATAATTAAGTAATGTACTATTGGGCTTTTTATTTAATTCATGTTTCCATTTTATATATTTTTAGAAACAAGGATAAGAATAAAATTAGGAAAAGAAAGTATAAGCAAAGTAGGAGTGAGTTGGTCATTTATTATGTAAAAATGAATTGATTTCAATTACACATACTTACTCATCCTAAAATGAATATTTTATGAAATATAATTAGAAGCAACATGTGTAACAAAATATTATATGAAAAAGCATATGAACATTAATAGTTGAAATACTCATCTGGAGACTATGTGCAGAATTCATTATTACTGTAGAGTGGCTGATAATGTATGTATATATTCATCAGTTGGTAATCCAAGATGAGCAAAGTCCTTAAAGTTATCACATAATAAAGTAAAAGGCAGAGTTGTAGAAATGAAATATTCCTGCTACACACGAGAATACATAGAGGCTTTGATCTCTCTGCCCTTCTTGTAGCTACAGCTCCTCTGGTTTCTTCATAACATAAAGCCAAAGACTTGTTGAAAACATTATCCACTCTCTGATGCAAGTGGGCACAGGATGTGTCTGACCTGGAATGTTTTTCAAAGGAGAAAACTGGGGTACCCCAGTTGGAAAAGACCAGGGCCTTTTCTCATATTGCAATTCTCTAATTTCTTCCCAGTTAACCCTATAAATCATATATAGTATCAACCCATCTAATACAAGAAGAAAACAGAACCATTTATAAGAGATGCAGAGGGGCCTTTGGAATTTTACTTAGTAAACTGTTATTAATTAGGCTGTGAGATCTACAGATGTTTCCAGGACTCCAGATGTGTGCATATCCGATTGATGTTTGAGATTCACATGGCACCTCCCCACAAAATCCAAGAGATATGCTTTAAACAAACAAAGAAAACACTGTGCTATATATACCTTAAATCAGAAGTAGCTAAAGGGAGTTGTTTTATGGCTTAACAGGCTATAAAAACAAATTGCCTGTGAGGAATGCCTCCATTGGCTTCCTCTTTACACAAGCATAAAACACAGGATACAGGCAACTGATGATCATGCAGATTTTTAACCCTGGAGAGACAAAATAAATAAAAATCATAAAAGCATATAGGTCCTCTATCCTTCAAGTCGTTTACAGAGAATAGTTACTCAATTCAATGTGACCATCAGGCGCCACCAAGAGTAAACTCTACATCCATACACACAATGCTGTTGCCTTTATCAGTTACCCCTGGGTACTGAAGCATGCTACAGGGTGCATTTTCCAGCTAAGTGAGATGGCCAAGTTCCAAACTGTTCATTTTAATGGCTCATAATAAAAGTCTTTCTGAGTTCTGATGTTTTAAAATTCATTTATTAAACATAATTTTCTCTTTTCCAGACTTTACTGTGACATTTATTTCTATGAGACACTGAGCTGGGCTATAATTGTTTGTTGCTCTCTCAATCTCATCCTCCATCCCTGCCCAAATATTGGCTTCATTCATTATTTTAATGACATTTTTCTCTACTACCCTGCAATCTCCATCAATATAGGAGCACATCTGCTTCTCTTCCCATTGTATGTCCATTGTCTATCACTGTAGACATATAATAGGTATTCCACAATGCAAATTTTAACCATTCATGGGCAGCCTAATTAACAATTATGTAGGTAGCAAAATCCGCAGGAATGCAGATTAAATATTCAATGAATAATAAAATTAATTAGTGATTAAGTTAATGGATCCATTGGAGGATGAGGAAAAACTTCAGTGAAAAGTATTTGAGATTCGTATAGAAAGTGTTCAGTCTTCTCACATTCACTTGATCTGTAACATACGGGTCTTATCAAATAAGTCCTGAATTTTTTTTTAACTTACTTTGGTGGCACCAGACACACAATGTTATGGACTATGTTAATGGAAATTAGACCCTTCGGTCTCTCTCCAAGACCACAATCAAAGTGACTCTTGTGTATCTAGGAAATTTTCCAAGTGTAACATCTCAAGCGTGTTCCAAAACATCACTGCCTCGGGCTCCCACTCTGACCTCTGGGGCTGGCCAATACCCAAGCCACAGCAGCTGCCCAGGCCATTGCTTCATCTCAAACATTTGTTGTTTGATGCATCTGTCACTTCTTCTGCTCACTCTGTGGAGAGAAAGGGTCACTGCATTTTTCCTATACACTTTATATCCAATGATAAGTGTTAGGATTAACCTGTCACTCAATGACATAGAGATTTAGGTATAATTTTGAAAACCAGTTTGAAGATTTGGAGCTATTAGAAGAGAGAACATGGGGGCTGGGGATATAGCTCAGTTGGTAGAGTACTTGCCTCGCAAGCACAAGGCCCTGGGTTCAATCCCCAGCACCGCAAAAAAAAAAAAAAAAAAAAAAAAAAAAAAAGAAGAGAGAACACTGCGAAAACAAATACCAACCAAACAAAAAAGTCTACCTTGTCTTACTACCTACTACTTAAATCCAGCCTGTCCCCAGGGCTTCATCCTGGACCAATTACCTGCTCTCCTTGATCTCTGTGATTAGGCACTCTCCCCACCTCCTATTCCCTCCCATTAGAACTGTCCATTCCACTTCATGAACAACCAGAGGCCAACAAAACACACAAGCAAACTAGCTTCTCTCAGCCCTGAAGAGGTATATCTTCTGACCACTGTCCCAGGCATGACTCCCGAGCCTTCGCTTCCTAACCAAGGATAACCTCAAGGACATACAGAGGAAAAGACAGGCCCTATAATCTCAGCAGATACTCAGGTTGTTCACTTCTAAAACCTGGGATAGTCTCACTTATCATCATCTTGCTAAGCTGAAAATAAACAAATATTCACCTTGATTTATTCTAGTTCTCTCCAGCTATTGCTGTTTTCTTGTATTGATCATGATAAAATCCATATCAGTATTTGTGACAACTAATGTAGACATTTCTAAACGATCAATTTGGGCACAGACTATGGACTTGGTATCAACGGTAACTTTGCAGAAAAGGAGGCTCAGAAGTATTAAGTACTATGTCCAAGGTCACTCTGCTGATAAGGGTTTACTGAATGATTGAAATCCATATTAAATGCAATTCAAAGCTTCTATGGTTTCCACGATGGCAGTGGTTTCAAGAGTACCTGACTTAATTTGAACAAAATTTCATCAGCATCCCAATATTTAAAACTGTATTTCATTCTAGTTTTCTGAATCTTTGAAATATTTTCAAACTGAAATATAAAGCTAATAAAGTACAATACTTGTATTGAAATCATGAATATTGCTGGTTATTTAAGTGTTGTTCATAAAAGTATATTTATTGGCAAGAAAGTATTATGTATTCAAAAATAAGTGTGAAATATTGCCTGTATACTTTCATTGATTTTGCTACAAATTTGTGTATACTTAAAGGAAATAATAAGATATTACAGTATGTTTTAAGCAGGCTGCTAAAAAATCCTGATTTTTTCCATTGCAGTTTAAGCTTATGCTCTCTATATGGTACTACACTTACTTGTGATTATAAATTTCCTCCACCTCTGTGAATGGAAATGAAGAGCAAAGCAAGGTTTAAGAGTGGCAAAAATTCATAGATTTAAACTAGAGAGGGGGGAATCCTCAGATGCTCAGAGTAGAGATAGGAACTATGAGTGAAACCTCCAGGTTAAAGAAGTTTTGTGTTAATTAAATTAAAACAAAATCTGACTGACAATAAAGAAAGACACAAAACTGTAGTATGAAACCATAGCTGTCTGGGATTATTCAGTGATCAGTAAAGAAGCTCCTTATACCTGCATAACATTTCATTTGGTGTTAATGAGTGTTTTAAGGTGGCTACTCCAAGCAAGGCACTTTCTAATTGCAGAAAGCACTTTAGAGGAAAATGTTAACAATTGTATATGCATATTTATGTGAATATGTATAAATTCATCTTTATATTTATACACAATATATCATGTATGTTAATATCTATATAGTTATATAGTTGTATATATATATTTTATTATTCTTTATGAGATGGTCATGAAAATTCAAGCTTTCTTCTATTCTTCTCACACAAATAGAGTATGCAATTAAAATTTCATTTGCAATAGTTTCTTTTTTTTTTTTGTCAAAAGACTTTGACAAAATGACTACCTTTTGTTGGAAAGCATATTTGCATATTTGTCTATTTCTACCAACTTACTTTGGTCCACAGCTGGTCACTCTTTCAGAGTCTTCATTCTTTGATTCCTCTGTGTCAACTTGGCCTCTCCAGTTCTGTTTCCTGGCATTCCATACTTGGCAGTCCTCAATGGTTTTCAACTGCCCCCTGCTATTCTTCTTGGCACTGTGACCTTCATCTGTCTGTTTAGCATGGCCATGGGTCTTTGCAATCTCAGAGTAGGTAAGAACAGGGTAGTTTAGAAATCCATTATATTGAGAAGAGAGTTTAACACCTTTGGAAGGAAGAAATAAGTCACCTATTATTTCAGCCAGTGCTTAACTGTGTAAAGTGTACCATCATTCATGCGTATACTCAGATAACTCATTCACATTCAAAGTACTTATTGGAAATTCACTTTGCTGGTCCTTTGTGAGTTATAGAACAGTACTATGTGAAAAGGCTTCTCAAAGTTAAAATTATGATGGGCAGCGAAGTGATTTACAAGATGATCTCTCTCAAGTTAACAGTATTCTTTCTCTACATGTTTCAGATAATTGGGAAATAGAGTCAAGTGTGTGAAAACCTATCTCCAGAACAGCAGCAACAGTGGCCTCTGGTTCTGAGATAAAAATCAAGCTGTTGTTTTTCCAGGTTATTAGACTGCCCCAGTCTGTACAGGATGCCATAGATGAATTTTTCTCTTCTCAATTTATATGTAAGGGAATCAAACAGCATGTATTCTTTCATGCCTGACTTCTTCCACACCATGTTTGCAAGAGTTATCCATGTTTCTGCAGAATTTTCCTTGTCAAATGTAGATGAATTTCATTCATTCTTATTGCTGGAGAGTGTTCCTTTAGGTAAATATTCCAAAATTTACTAATTTATTCTGCTAATAAAAGCCAGTTGGCAGTTTCCAGTGTGGGTCTGTTACGAAAAGTGCTGCTGTGAACATTTCTGAGCACATTCTTTGGTGAACATGCATACACAGCCCTGCTGACCATATAAACCTAGAATTGGAATCGCTGAGTTAGAAGAATTCATTCACACAACTTTAGAACTGCCAGTTAGATTTTCGCTATGGTTGTAACAATTTACACTTCACCAGATAAAATAATTCTCTGGCTGTTCCACATCTTTAACGTTTGGTACTTTCTGTTGTTTTCCCTTCTGTCATTCTGATGACAAACATAATTTGCAAAAGGGACAGATCATCAGAAATACCCCTCGCTTGTTACCTTAAGTGAACTTGATGTTGGCAATGTTAAATAGTTTATTTTCTTTTAATGAAATGCATCTGGGACAGATTGAGTGCCTTTATCCATTGAGGTCATTCAGTAGTGAATGATCTCCCTCCCTTCCCTCCCCCAAGTACAGATGATCTGAGCTCATAGTTACCATGGTCTCCGAGAAACAGTTTTGCTAAGATTTCTTTCTTCTGATTTCCTTTCATAGAGATACTACAGGCTTTTATCCATTAATTAAAACACACTCTAGTTAAATAATGTATCTGTTCCTAGAATGTTTGTATTTTGTTCATGATTTAAGGGTCATCCAGAAGCGGCCATTTACTTGTGGCATGGCTGTTTTGTATTTTTCAGAATCTCATTTTTCATTGCAATGTTGATGACCGAAAAACATGGTGTTTCCTCTAATGACTTACATTTCTAGAATTCTTTCTTGGTTAAAAGTGTAAACCTGTTGACCCAAACTGTCTCTTTGAGCAGAAAAGAAAATCCAGTGGAAACATGTTGAGATCTTATTAACTATTTCCTACTGCCTTTATAGTTTTTTTCTTTTAATTTTTTTCCCTATTTCACATCTTATATTTTCCAATGAATGCCATTCTGTTTATTATTTATTTTAAAAATAAAGAATTGCAGTAATTTTTCATATTTTTCTAGAGCTATCATTTCATTAGAAAAGCATTTCTGAGTAATAGAAGCTCCAATTTTAACTTTGATATTCTTCCAGTAGTTTGAAAGGGTATGAAATTTCTTTAAGTTGTATATTCAGTGAGATGATCTATGAATTCCCTAGCTTAATTGCACATGCAGTGTTCCTTCATCAACTGGTGTCAAGAAAAATTGAAGATTTTCCACACTTAATTTATAGATGTATCTTTGAATTTCTTTCTTTTGTGTATAATATCTTTTGCCATGCATAACTATAACTTTAAAATAGACAAATGTATCTAGCCTTCTTTTTATGGTTTCTGAGATTCCTGTTATGCTTCCAAAGGTCCTCGCTGAAACTTTGTATGAATATACTGGATTCTCCTCCAATATATTTCTTAAAAAAGGAAAAAAAAAAAAAAAAAGAAAGAATGAAGTTCCACCTCTATTTTTCTACATGGAAAGAAAAAGGAGGGATCCAATTCTGTTTCTTTCTACGGGGACAATTGGCCAAAACAATATTATTAATTAAATTAACAAGTCTTTTTCATTCATTTGATTAAAACCACATAAATACTAGATCTTTCTGTGGATGCTTGACCATATATAACTAATAAATTTATATATTCTTGGGTCAACATCATATACTTTTAATAGCAGTGACTTTATAGTTATCTGGAAGTCTCCTACTTTGCTCTTTTTATTATTCAGTATTTATAAATTTCCTTGCTATTCTTCAGACTTAGTCTTCCACAACTTCAGATGTTGTTGTGGCTCTCCAGAGGAACAGAACTAATAGAATGTCGATATGAGAGGGAATTTGTCAGATTGGTTCTCATGATCAGTGGCTGCATAGCCCCACAATGGCTGTCTGCAGGCTGGAGAGTCAGAGAAATCAGTAGTTGCTCAATCCAAGAAGCTGGAAGCCTCAGGGTAAGAGGGACCAATGATGCAGTCCCAGTCTAAGGCTGAAGGCCCCTGGAAGCTCCCTGGAGAGCTTTTGGTGCAAATCCATGTTTAAAGGCTGGAGAAAATTGATCTGTTGTCTGTGGTCAACAGGAACAGCACAAAACATACCTGCTCAAGAGAAGCCCAGCATGAGAGCTCAAGTGAATCTCCTCTTTCTTCCAGTTTTTGTTCCAGTCAGATTCCTGGATTCCAATTCGTCTATTGGATGGTGCTGCTCACGTTCAGGGCAGGTCTTTTCCCCCTCAGTTTGCTGACACACATGCCATGATCTCTGGAAACACTCACAGACACACCCAGAGCATGCTTTACCAATTTTCTAGGTGTCTTAATCTTGTCATGTTTACGATCAAGATTTATCATCACACATACCCATTGCAGAATAATTTTAGATACTTCCATAGAAAACTATGTTTTGTTTATAATTTGGGTCATGCAACATTTTC
The DNA here is from genome assembly GCF_902686445.1 of Sciurus carolinensis. NCBI lineage: Eukaryota > Metazoa > Chordata > Mammalia > Rodentia > Sciuridae > Sciurus > Sciurus carolinensis. Next base: position 74,042,686 of record NC_062226.1, read on the forward strand.
ATGTTAATTCTTATACTGACATATCTATGATAGTTCTTACCATTAAATCTATTTTATGTACCTCTATTAGATTCATTAATTAACTTTCATTTATCTTATGTTACCTTTGCCATATTTTGGGCAAAGAATTGTTGTGTCTTGTCCCTGTTATACATAGATTTTTTTCACCTTACTTTCAACCTGGGTATGGCTAAGTCAGAGAAAAAACTATTGATTTTCATAAACTGTTAATCAGAGCTAAGACAGGGCAACTGGAAAGAGACTCCTCCTGGAACTGAGATTTTTGTAAACTTATTGTCATGAGGAATCTGAAAACCACCTCAACATAAAGGAAAGAAGAATCTAGGGATAGAGACGTGATAGGTTCTGGAACTATTATTTGAACTCCTGGAACAAGTCATTTCTGAAGTCATTATCAGTTGTTCTTTTTAATTATTTGAGCCAATAATTTCCCCCTATTTTCGTTTGACTTGAGAAAACTTAAGTCAGTCTAATTTTTCTTCATTTTTTGAAATGAGGGTGAGTATGGATATTCGAATTTGGCTTTCCCAGATTATTCTTCTGCTGATAATCTTCAGAAAAACATCAAATTATTCTCTACTACTATCATCAGGATATAATGAAAAACAGTTTAATGGAATAGAGTTGAACATGAGAGAATTGTTGAAATGTTATCAAAAGTGTGTAGGCAGATGCTGCTTCACTGAAGAGTTGAATTTTCAGAGATATTGATACAATAAATAGGATGAAGGGTTTCCAAATGCAAAACTGTAAAAATAAAATGAAGCAGCTGTGAGAAAGGATGATAGTCACCCACTTTATGCTGCGAGAGTATAAATTTGATGTATTAATAAATCCCTTTTATGAAGTCACTAGATGGCCATTATTTTATTCAAGATAATTCTGTTAATTAAGAGCATACGCTAATTATAACATCAGTGGCATAATTGTGCTCTTTGACTCAAAGAAAATACAGCTTGAACCCACTATTACATTCTGGTTTATCTCCATCTTTGTTTATCCAGCTGACTTATTTCCTCATAAATGACTTCCTGAGAGATTATTGCATAACTCTCATTGTGTTTGTGTTTTAGTCACACTGAGACCAATCGACATCTTTCAAATAGTTGATTGTATTTGAGATTATATTTAGGGAACTCCTTCGGCTTCTGTTAAAAAATGGTTAGGACTCAATAGGATTAGGACTTATCATCTATCACTTAGGGTGCCAAAGCATCATTTCTGTATCATTTGTCAATTCATTTATTTGTTCTTTCATTTTACTCCACACAGATTTAATTGGATGTGATTAGGATGCAAGCATATTTTAGAGACATAACCAGTATATCGCTGAAAGAAATGGATGCAGTTCTTGCTCTTATTAAACTTAGATCCCAAGGAGAAATAACAACTAAATCTATAAATAAATATGAACACACTGCAGGTATATACATAGGGTTGAGTGGTGGTAAAAACTACAATATGAAATAAAGTGAAGAGTGATAGTGGCTCAGGATAAGGATGTCCTTTTATGTAAAGGACAGGAAAAAATCCCCTCTGACCAAGTGACATTTATGAAAGGAGGTGTGGTGAAGGAAGGAGCCAATGGATATCAAAGGAAGGTACACAAGAGTAAGCGAAAAGACACAGGGACACAGGGACAAGAATATGCTAAGTATATTCAAGGAGTGGCCAGAGACTCAAAGTGCTGGGGTAGAATGAGATCTGGGAGAGTCAGAAAACCGGTGGTGAGGGGCTAGATCATGGGGGATATGATATTTGTTTTACAAGTTTGCTGTTTGCTTATGCAAATAGATGATAGAAGAGCCAGGGAAGAGCGCTATTACCCACTTGCAAAATGACTACTAGAGACAACATTTGTTTTATTAGTTTGTTGTCATCAATCATGGGTTAGAAGGGTGGAGAATGAACCTGGGAAGACAAATGGAAGATATTGAGGATGATATTACAGATTTGACCGAGCAGGTAGAACTACATGAAGATGCGTGCACGTGTCTGTGTGCATGTGAGTACGGAGGGATAGATTTAAGAAAAATCAAAACTAAATCTCAGGCAACACAAATTTAAGATGGGACCTTGATGACAAATACAAATAGAACAATGTACCAGTCAAGAGTATTACGGAGAAGTTGAGACTTGAGAAATAATCTAAAGGATTTTAAGCATACAATTGATTTCGATTCCTTGGAATTGGATGAAATCTCCCCCACACTGAGCATCAATGGAGAATAGCTAATGAATGTAAGGAGAAATCAGCAAAGAGGACACTAAGGAATTTTTTTTTTCCAGAAGGAGGAAGTCACTAGTTATGTAAATAGCTGTTAATAGTAGGAACAAGATGATTGCTGGGGAATGACATTGAATTTGTCAGTGTAGACATCTTTAATAACCTTAACAAGATTGAGACATTAATAAATGTAGTGTTTTGATGGAAAATCGTACATTGTCTAACGATTCTTCTGGGTTATCAGATTTCGGCCTTGTTCATTCTCTTCGAGCTGTGCTATAACTCTTTATACATGGAAGATAAATCATAGACCTGTCTAGTAGTGGTTTTAATTAACTTTCTCTATCCAGTTTGGTAGTGATTTAACTGAGGTTGAAAATCAATTTTATCTCTATTGGCAAATCATTTTACTATTCCATTACTCTATCTAAATGTGTGCTGTTTGACATTTTCTTTGAACTGGTTATAATATCTGCCTGGTTCTTTTAAAGTAAAATAAATAACAGGTGTTCATTTTTATATCTGTAAGAGAGTCATAATTTTACTTCTTTAAAAATTATATTTAAACATTAGTTTTGGTGTAAAGGTAGAGGCAAAAGATTGGTTTATATGTGCTTTGTCGAATATGGGGTCAAGAAAGTAGACATGATACACAGGAAAAATCTCAACACAATTTAACAACTTTGTGGAGTTTTTTAAGCACTGTGGGATGGTAAAGGAATCCAGAGGAGTGAATGAGCCCTAGATCTACTGATCTGTAGGGTCATGAGCCCTAGGGACTAGAAGCAAATTATGGGAGCAAGGACCCCCTAGCATGTTTCTGGGATTCATCAAAAGGCAGAATCTCCGGAGGGGGAGGTGCGGGGGACTCTGCCTTTCCTTTAAAATGAAGCTGTGTGAAGTATTTTGCCTGCCCTGGGTTGAGCTGTAGGTAAGGCAGAATAATAGATGAAATATTACCTGCTGAGAATTCCCAACCACAGGACTGCACCCAGCTTGTTTGTTTAAAGAACTGAATTAAGACAGGTGTGGAAAGAACACAGTGAACTAAAGGAACTGCGGTGTGACTCAAGACAGGTCTTGTCCATCACCTCCTTGTTACCCTAATGTAGAAAGGATAACTTCTTTATTTCATTGGGTCCTAACGTAGAAAGGATAACTTCTTTATTTCATTGGGTAATTCAGCTGTAAGGCTGTCTCTTGATTCGCATTATAAAAGCCCAAACCAGAGTCTTTTGCTGTAGTGCAAACAAACAGGTATAAGGACAGATTCCACCCTTCTCTCATTTCCATCCGGTAAAAATTGGTTTATTATGTAACAACGAGAGTCGCTTGAGTTTTCATTTTATGCGAAATTAAAGAACTTAAAGAAATATAAATGTGAAATCAAAATCTCAGACATGATTTTTTTTTAACATGAATTTAAATCTTTCTCTGAACTCTAACCCCGCGATAGGTCAATCTGAATCCATTTTGGTGTCTTGTCACATCCATCTCATGGAAAATAAGTTGATTATGAAGCCATTTGACCTTTTACCCCTTCCATTGCCATGGACATGCCGGGTCTAAACTTACAAGAATCACTGGAATCAGAGGGTCTTGGGTCTTCTGTCAAGAAGCCCAGGAGACTTTGCAAAGATGATGGACCTGACTCCATACTCCAGTCCCTTAAACAATGGAGGCTGGACTGAGCTATGGTCCCAAGTGGGAATCCACAGATCTCCCTCTAAATGAGGCTTCCCACCTACCTTTTCTATACAACAAGGCACTTGTCTTTTCTTCCCCTCTCTGTCATAATTCCTTCAGTGGGTATCAGGATCACAAATCATCTGCTGGTCAGTTGGCCTTTCTGTCCAGATTGCCGAACAAATCTCCCATTAGCATAAAAGAAGAAAGGGAGCTGGGTGCACCGGCCTGTAATCCCAGTGGCTCCAGAAACTGAGGCAGGAGGATTTCAAGTTCAAAGCCAGCCTCAACACTTAGCGAAGCCCTAAGTAACTTAGGAGACCCTGTCTCCAAATAAAAGCACAAAAAGAGTTAGGGGGACATGGCTCAGTGGTTAAGTGCCTATGAGTTCTATTCTTGGTCCCCCACCCCATCCCACAATAAAAGAAAAAGCACAAAGGGGTTGGCGATCTCCTTGAAGTGGGCATGAGGGGTCAGAAATGCAACAAGAACAGCACACAAATTGGTAGTTCAATCAATGATGCCGATTCACAATTTTAAGTGTGATGCTCTCACCTCATTCCCCAAATACCTGATCAAGGAGGCAAACTCCATCACGCACATGCTCTTCAATTTGTGGGTGACCACGGGAGAGCTGTAGGCCCCCACCAGCGGCCCAGCATTTACAATCTTACAATTACAATGTTTTATTACTGAAATCTGAAACCTGAAGGAGGAAGAAAAGTTAAATTACAAATATCCTTGATTACTGATTTACAAATTTTCCTGTTCTACATATTTGGATGCTTTCTATTTTCTTACAGTTTCTCCCAAACTTTTTTACTTGCTGTACCTCCAGGACATTGAATCATTTCTTGACTCCCAGGTGGTAGATAAAACTGAGGAGGAAAGATACTTCCAGGAATAAGCAGATGAGTGTTGTTTTTGATAAGAAACCAATGGAGATACATATAATTTATATATGTCTTATCAGTGGTTAATTTATAACTGAACCAATATATTGTTGGACTTAAAATTATGAGAATTCCAAAAAAGTCTATCTTGTATCTAGGGGCCACAAAGAGACCACACTTAGTTGAAAAAAATGTGTTTGGGAAACTTGCTCAGGTGAGGAATAGAATGGCTTTGTTAGTTCTTGCAACTTTAGTTTCTTTTGTATGCAAAACTATGAATTATTTGGTGGAGTATATATCAGTATGTCCTTAACTAAAATCAATTTATATTGAAATTTTATTGTTCTTTTTCCTTCAATCTGAGAAAGCACTGAAGTCTATAAAATTCCTTTTACTTTTTACTAAGTAGCCATGGGGTGGGGGGAATATCTTGTGAATAGTGAAAAAAAAAACCTTCATAAATGTTGAATGAAGGTTTTCAGCGGATGTTGTCTGCCAGCATATTTTCACATGACATTGCATTTTAGTTTTTTTTTTTCTATTCATAATGTGACTGAAAGTATAATTTATTTTAGAGCTAACATCATTAAAAATGGATCAGTCATGTCTCAAATTCCAATATTTGCTTGATTGAATGATTGTTGTGGTTGTTTGCTTGTTCGCATATCTGGATTTTTGTTTTGTTTTATTATTTGTTTTTGCAATTCGACAGGAAAGGACCAACTCAGACTTTGGGGATGAAGGAATCTATGTACTGTAGCACCACCTACTGGTACATATTATGTAGTGCCTCAGATGGCAAGAAACTCAAACTGAGAATCTTGATTCTTTCTCCAAACCTTTTATAAAATTTTCTACCATTTTTCCTTCTCCATCCTTTCCTGTCTTTATGCTACTCTATTTATTTTTAATTTCCGTTTCCCTATTATAAATTATTTCTTTGTATAATTCTCATACACAACAGTCTAATGTTGTACTGGGGATTGAAACCAGGGGTGCTCTACCACTGAAATACATTGCCAGCCCTTTTTTTTTATCTTGAGACAGGTTCTTACTTATTTGTCCAGCTGGCCTCGAACTTGCTATCCCCCTGCCTCAGTGTCAAGAGCAGCTGGAGTTACAGGCGTGCCTCACTACACCAGGCTAAAACTCCTACTTTCATGGCTTGTGGACAGCTTGGAAATGAGAAAAACACAAATCCATGTTAGTCATAAATCTTTACCTATGACTCATTAATAGCTAAACTCATAATTACATTATCTTCACTTTAAGTATAAACATTTCTATTTAATGTCCCAAGCCAAGAACCCATTGAATTATGACTGTTTCACTTACTAGCTGTCTGGCTGTACGAATTCCCTAAGTCTCTGTTTTCTCACTTTTTTTAAAAAAAGCAATGCTAATAATACATAACTCATAGGAATGTGGTGAGAACTGAACCATGCACAAGGTATCAGACTCTGGCAGAGCACGCTTTATTTATTGCAGTAAATGTGCAATAAGTGTTTTCTAGTATTATGACCTTTCTAAAGATGAAGCTTATGTTTTTATTCATCTCTATAGCTGTATAGTGGATAGCAGAGGGTTTATACTCTTATATCTTAATATATAACAAAAATGAATTGTGTGTAGTATAGTATAGTAAAGTATAGTATAGCAGAACAGAACATAGTACAGTGTAAAAAAAGAAAACATTACTACCATAGCCATGAGCCAGTCACTGTGCTAATCACTTTGTAGATATTATTTCATTTACTTGATCCAGAATCTTAATTTTTTCCATTCTCATTTTTATTAATAATTTTCTAGGTAATATTTGAGCACGGTCCCCTAGAATTTAGTTCTCCCAGGAGAGTGAACTGTACCACCTCCCAAATTTCTTTGGTTCTAATATCCTTACTGCAATTCTGCCAACCATGTGAATTAGGTTTGAAATGAAATAATTTATATTTATAGTGTCTGTCACTATTTCTATGCATTTCACAATGAAAGGAACAAGTGAGAGAAACAGAGATAATCAGAGCAGTAAGAGTTCACTCAGTTAAACAAGCAAGCAGAGCAAGGGGAAGGTCAAATCATAAAGATAGATGAGCAATATTATGGGTTTAGTCCAGAACTCTTGGAAGATCTGGAAGATATGGAGTTATATACCCTCATTTCTCCAGGATAGGAACAAAAGAGAAGGTAGTGTGTGGGAGGGGCAGCTAAGCATTAGTCCTAAAAGCAGTTCTGTATATTCTTAGATTGCACTAGTGAACTGCAGACCTGAGGAAATCTAAAAAGAAAAATGCTATCCATTTTATAACATGTATCTTCAGAAACATTATGAGGCATACTACCCCGAGGTGATTTCTGAAATGAGAGATTCTCTTTTTAAGTGTAAACTACATTGTAGAAAATTTGAGAGTACAATGAAGTCACCTGCAACATGAATTTGTGCAAGCACTTTCACAGTTCCAAATATGTCATACCTTTTATATAAATATATTGAGTATACATGAACATATTTCTATGAATATATATTATTGGTATATTCATAATGTACATGAAGAAGCTTGATTATTTGATCGCAATTTTGTCATACTCTTACCTTGTCTCTATAGGCATCAAAAGCTGCATACTTTTCGTTCTAGCAAATAATTGCACCATAATTTATCTTAGTATCCACCTATATCATTGAGCATTGAGTTGCTTTCTTAAAAGCATTTTAATCAATTCATTTCACTCATGACACTCTATGTTTTAGAGTCCTTTTAAAATTAAATAAATTATTACAATAGTTGTTTAATTGCTTTGACAAATTACCATATAGCCTTCTACAAAAATGTATAGCATTAAACAATACTGCCTATAATATAAAATAAAATTTTTGCTCTTCTTTCATGTGAAATGGAAACAAATGTGTTATCTACATTTATTTTTGTTATGAATATGTTTTATTTTGATAATTTTATTTTGTACTTGTCCTGTTTCATCTGTCTGTCCACTCTTCCCCTATCTCTCTTCTTTTACATTAATAATTATTTTAATGCTATTATTTTTCATTACTTCCTTGGAATAATATATTTGCTATTTTGTCACCTATACTCTTTATTTAAATCTAAGAGAATACATAACCTAAAATCCATAAACTAAGTAATAACTGTACTATCCTAAAAACCAATATAAAACCCAAGCGCATAAACTCCTGTGAGTTGCCCCCCGATTTATAAATCAGTACCATCCAGTATTTTAAATTTCGTTATCGTTCTTGGAAGTCAATCATCTGTGATTATTTTATATATTCAAAGTTTGTTTAGATTTGTGCATTCTTTTACAAGTTCTTTTGTTTGATATTAGCTCTTGGGTCTCAGTTTTTCCTTTTAGGTTCAAATTTCTTTTTCCTGAAGTATATAATTTAGAAATCGTGTTAGTGAGGTTTTTCAATGTAAGCTCTTTCAATTTTCATTTTCTTGAGATATCTTTATTGGGTCCTCATTTACAACACTGAGTCATTGTTCTTTTGTTGGTAATTCCTCCTTTTCAGAGTGATTTTGATTTTGAACTTCTGCAGTTTGATACTGTTCTTTTTATATAATACACAACAGGGGAAGTGCAGTCTGTCCTATATAATATTTGGTACACATGGATGGATTTATAGACAGGGAAAATAAAGGTATTCATGTAGCTAGTTCATCTTTCACTAATACACTTTAATCTTGCTGTAGATTTGTCTGATGTCTGGGTGTGTGGATTCTTGTTTTTCATAAATTGTAACTTCTAGTAATGACTTTAGGGTCATTACTTGCTTGCCTTTTGTCTTGGTCATCTCCTGAGTGCTCTTATCCTGTTCTGTTCTATTTATTTTCCATGTCCTTGAACTTCTCCTCTATAACTTGTGAGCCTTCCTCCCTTCACAGTATGAATAGTCACTTCATCTCTGTGTCCAAGTGCTATAATTAATTTTTATTTTAGAGCCTTTTTAAAAAAATTTCTGTAAGTTCCACTTGATTCTTCTTTATACCATCCTGATCTCAACTTGAATCATTCCCAGTAGCTACTGACCAAACCCTGTGCCAGGAAAACCAGTGCTTGTCATTTCCTGCATATAATATGTCCTTTCTCTCTCCCATTCTCTTAATTTGAGTGTAAGATCATCATATTTTCCCTCTAATTTCTAAATTTTATGATTTTTTTATAAAATCCTTTGCTTCAAGTAATGCATGAGTTTTTATGAAAATTATAATTAGAAATATAGAAATATAGAAACAGAGTACATTTATTGATTGAGGAAAGAAATAAAGGGCCATGAAGACATGAATCCATCTAGTTCTGAAAATATGCTAAGGGCCAACACTGTACAATTCTTAGGATGTTTTAATACAGTCCCAAGTTGACGTTTAACATGTGGTGGTATAGCTAAGACATGCTGGTGCTGTGCTCTCAGTCAGGTATTCCCCAAACACTCTGCACATATCATTTTATAACCACCCTCTGTTGTAAGTACCATTTTGCCCTCATTTTAAGGTAAGAGTGTGATGACATCTTTTTCCTTTCTTGTATCTAGTACAGAGAATTATAAAATACAATTTCTTTCAGTTTTAAAGATTTCAGGGACCTTAAATTAAAAAAAAAAATATATGTCTCTGAAACAAGTCCTGGGCCTTTGTTATTAAATTGGGTTTTTAATCCATAATATTGTTTTTGAGATATAATGTCTTATTGTGAGAAGATTCTCTTCTTTCCCTTACATATCATCTGTTATATACTCAACGCTTATCAAGAGAAGTTCAGTTTCTTTGGAAATATTTTTTTTAAAAAATGATGTAATGTTACAATTGTCATCATATGTTACTGTTTAGATATGTGGTGTCCCCCAAGAGCTCATTGTGTGAGACGATGCAAGAACATTCAGAGGTGAAATGACTGGGTTATGAGACCCTCAACCCAATCAGTGAATTAATGCCTTGATGGGGATTAACCGAGTGGGAGCCGAAGGTGGGTAAGGTGTGACTGGAGGAGGTGGGTACCTGGGGATATGCCTTCTGGATATATATTTTGTATCTGGTCAGTGGGGCGTCCCTTTGCTTTCTGATAATCATGTGAACTGCTTCCTTCTACATACTCTTCTGCCATGATATTCTGCCTCACCTTTAGCCCTAAGGAATGGAGCCAGCTGTCTATGAACGGAGACTTCTGAAACTGTGAGCCTCCAAATTAACTTTTCCTCCTTAAAATTGTTCTTTTCATGTTCTTCAGTCACAGTAGCAAAAAAAACTGAAACATCATATGAAGAGGTTATTAATTGTAGTAAAGTTTTCACTGTTTTTATTGGAACTATTCCTTCATGCCAGATCGCAAAGTTTGCAAGCGCTTATCTCTCTCTTTACCACACACAGCATTTGAAGTTTATCCCCAAACCAGAAGGAAAAAAGAGACATGAAAATGAACAAGTAAAGCACTTGGCTTTATTCAAAACTCTAAAATTAAGGCCTAGTACCCCATTTGTGATGAGCTGGATAAATTAGTCATCTAAATCTCTACCAGTGTGTATAACTTGGCTTTGGATACATTGCATCTCTTGGATCTGATGGGAACTCACTAGATATGCTTTAGAATTTCATACTAGGTGATATTAAGGATTTTGTCTATGAACTAAATCATCTCATACCCTTCTAATTAAGAAAAATGTCACCTGGTTTACATTTGAGACAGGAAAAGAGAGAGTGAGAGTTCTTTAATGGTTCATCTTTCCAGTCTTCTTTTAGTCCCTCTGATATTTCTTCTGCAGCCTATGGATCATCCAGAATAAGTGGTGTCTCTTGATATTTGCCCAGTGCTAAAGGAGGACAGCATCATTAATGTAGGAAATGCCTGAGATTTAAACATATTTTAATAATTTTCAGATAAACAACAAAATGCAATAAACTCCAAACCAAATCATTGTATTAAAAAAACTGCTCTTTTTAAATGTTTTCTTTTTTTGGTACTGGGGATTGAACTCAGGGGCACTTAACCACTGAGCCACTTCCCAGTCCTTTTTTGTATTTTATTTAAAGACAGGATACTCTGAGTTGCTTAGCACCTTGCTAAGTTGCTAGGGCTGAGTTTGAACTTGAGATCCTCCTGCCTCAGCCTCCTGAGCCACTGGGATAACAGATGTACACCACCACACCTGGATAAATTTGTTTTAAGAAGTCATTTATCTTAGGTGGCTGTTTTGAAATGAAAACATGTGCACCCTATAAAGTGACTGAGAACATATACAATAGGGTCCTAGAGTAATGGAGGTTTCAGCCCGTGTTCTGTTTTGCTCAGTTTGGAAATATAACCCTTGAAATTAAGAGAAGAAATGGAGAGAGAGGAGCAAACATACTTGAATAGATTGACTGTGTTGCCTTGTATCATAGGCGGAATTACACTGTGACTTCCCAGATACTGGTCCCTTATGCCCTGTATGATCTCTCCTTAAGTGTGTACAGGGCTATGATTATGACAGGTATAGCTGGCAAGATTATGTTACATGTTATTGCAAAGGAGTTTTCACATATGATTAAAGATCCCTAATCAATTGAATCTGAGTTGATTAAAGAGAGAGCATCCTGAATATACCTGGCCAAATCTGGTAAGCCTTTTACTGAAATCAAAGATTTCTTATAGTGAACTTGAGAAATCAATCTGTTGTGTTGTGAGAGTCTGTGGCAAGGGACCAGTAGCAGCCTCGGGCAATTGAGCTCAGCCCCCAGATGATAGTGAGCAAGAAAATGGGGAATTCAGGAGCTCATTTCTGCCAGCAACTGCCTGGTTAACACCTTCATCAAACCTTATCACACACTGAGCTGAGAACCAAAGCTCAGTTGTATCTAGAATCATGACTTCCAGAAATTGCCATTTTTTGGTAATTCATTTTGAAGCAATAGAAAATTAATGTGCCTTATAGTTCAATTCAAAATTTAAAAATCAAGGCTATGTTAGTCTAGTCTAGCCTTAGTATTTAATTATTTATATGTTTACATGCATGGATGTTTTTATGAGCACATATATACATACACACATATGAAACTGAATGATTTTATTATGTCAGTCCAACTAAATTTGCAGGCAAGTTTGAGGAGAACAGAAATATTAGTTCTCTTATTTTCTTTCTACTTCTGCAGTTTGGAGTTTAAAAATGTGTTTGGAATTTAAACTTAAGTTTACTATATGAGCTCACAATCATATTCTAAGAACTTACTAACAAAAATAAAAATGTTTGTACCAATGTATATTCACCAATATTCACAACGCTTTGATCATAACAGCATAAAACTGAGAACAAGCAAAATATCTTAAAAATAGGTGAATAGGGAACCAAACTTGGGGGCACCCAGTCTATCTATAGAATAGGAGCGCTCAGCAATAGAAAGAGATGAGCTACTGAAATACAGGAACTATTGATGAAATCTCAAAGGGTAAGAAAAAAAAAATGGCCAGATACAAACAAGTACCTACTGACACTGATACTATAATAATTTGATTTATATAAAATTCTGGAATAGGCAAGAATAACCTGTAACAGATGATAGACTAATGATTTTCTTGAGAGGATGAAGGTAAAGAACATTTTGGAGGAAAAAAAAAATTGCCATGTCTTGACTGTGATGGTGGCTACAAAAGTGTATGCATTTATTGAAACCCATTGATCTGAACACTAAAAATGAATTTATTTTAGTGAATGTAAATTACACTTCTATAAAGCTTTTTAACATAAATTGTAAGAGGTACACAGTAAAACAGTCTCTAAATATTTGTGAATGAACAAAACTTTACTTAAAGTCAATTTTATTCTTTAAGTACTTTGTCAATTTTTTAAACAAATGTGTTTTCCATAGTAGCCCATATAGGACAGTGTGTAAGGAAAAGGTCATAGAACATATAAAATGCAAAATTAATGACACAAATTACTTACTTATGTGTGGTGGTGGGTTATCTGCAATGATTGATTTGGGGAGTTTTCCTTTTATAATGCAATCCAGTGTTATTTGCTTTAGGTCTTCATAAATTAAATGAGTTTTGGGTATCACAGGCGTTCTAAAAAAAATTGCCACAAAATTATTAACCTCATAGTGTAGAAAGTCCGGATGCTGTTAAGTATTTCAATGATTACATTTTGACATTTGAATTAGAGCATTCTGAGTAGTCTGAAGCATAATGTGTTAAGTAAAATGAGTTGAAAAATTTTGGGTCACATTACTCGTTAGGAAATAGCACTTTTCATATCTTCAGATATGTTAGGACAAGGTGATCATTCCAACAGTCATGAATTTAAATCACCAAATTTTAAAACTAAACTCACATTGAAAAAGTTAATATTGATATGAAATAAAATAAATATACTAGGATACTTTACAGGAATTTTGGCAATGCATGTCAAGAGGCAGAGGAAGGTAACTCAAGCTTCAAAATATTATTCCTGTCCCTGTTTTACTTTCAGATATTTCATTAAACTGTTTCCTCTTTATGAAAATCTCCAGTAACCTGGGATTTATTGAAAGCTATGACTTTATATACAAAGCAATATTTTATTAACCAATAAATGATATACATATAATTCCAAGAATTCTGTCTCTACAACTACCTTTGCAAATCCTCTGTTTTATCCTTACAAAATGCTTCATGAGATGACATCTTTGCCCATGTGTCATCCTCTGCAGGTTTGTGCTCAGACATCTCAGCAACATTTCCTGTGAGCAGGTGATGGATTCTTTGCTGTGCAGCGGGAATGTCACAGTATATAATATGGATCTGAAGAAAATTAAGATTAAATCATCTCACTGACAGAAACTTTGACCTCTCACCTGATCACGTTCACTTATTATGTTCCACATTAGAGATGTTTGGACAAAGTTTAAATGGCCAACAGACTGAGAAGTTATAAGGAGTCAAGAATTAGGAGCTATTTGGAATGGATGTCATTTGAAATGCAGTGTAGCTGGAGATCCTATCGTCGATTTTTCAAATGCATTTTTTTTCTTTCACAATCCAGTGTGCATGTAACATTGATGAACTGTATTTTATATTTACATAGTGGTTAAATGTGGTTTTTAAATTTTAAAATAAGTCCAAACAACTGAAGTGGGATCCTGCCTTTATATATAAACACCAGTCTATCTGCAACTTGCCCTGTGTAATCCAGAGAATTGTTGTTTCCTTCTAAACAGTGCATTTAGATATGCACTGTTGTAACACAGGACTTTTTTCTTTTTTAGCAAAATATTCACATTTTATAAATAGTCTTTTCTAAAATTTTACATTTGTCTTTGGTAGAATGTAAAAACTTTTTATTTTCTTCCAAAACTGCTCTGCATGTTCTGTTAACACATAGTGAACGATTTTGGATAATACCTGTAGACACATTATGTTTGAACAAATAATTCAATAATTTTATTTTAAGACATGCTTATTGAGATTTTCCAAACAAATGTCATTTTGACCATGGATGAGCTGCAATCATTTAAAATATTCAAACCTCACTACTTCTGTATTTAGGTAATTAAAGTTGTAAATACTAGCTCTGAGAACAAACTCAACCATTAACCTGGCATTAGTCATGAAAAATTTTAAAAGAAATAAAATATGCATAAAAATTGAAGTGGAATTATGGCATTTGAGTGTTCATTAAGACATTCATGGTACCTATAGGATACTTTATTAATACTTTACATATAAAGTTAATAGTAGACATCATAATCACAGCATTTGTTTTAAACAAGCTTTCAAGATTAAAAGACACAAATCTATCAACATTCCCTTATCTTTAGTATTTGGAAGATAGTTATCTGCTTTAATTAAAGACCAATGAGAGGCTTTGACCTCACAGAAGTGAGGCCCACACAGACGTGAAACCTGTGATTATCTCAACATCCTAATCAACTGTGCTATGAACTTAAAATCACAGTCTTGATGGAAGTGAAGAGCAGAGAAAGTCTGTATTAAAATGCCATTTTACCTTTTACTATATTGCTGATCATCTTTTCCAATGAACACACTATGTTCAGTGGGTCCCGGACTTATGATGGTTCAGTTCACACTATGTTCAGAAGGTCCCCAACTTATAAAGGTTCAATTTGCATTTTTAAAATTTTATGACAGTGCAAAAATGATATGAAGTCTGTAAAAACCATACTTCAAATTTGATGTTCGGTCTATTCCCCAGCTAGCCATGTGGGGATGATGCTCTCCCTTTATGCTGGGCAGCAGCAGTAAGACACAGTCCCTAGTTAGCTACATGATCATGAAGGAAACTGCTGATATCCTACAGTGTATTATTGTTGGGAGAAATCCTAAGTCTTGGCTAGCAGCTGTGAATGTCTCACGTGTGTAAGGAAGACCTTCACACATTCACCCCCGTCAGGAATACCTACGGAGAGGAGCATTCCGCTCTGGTCACTTAGGAAAGCAAACAACAGTCCCCAAATTTACCTAGTATTACCAAGGGAACCTGTACAGGAGCCTGGTGGTCTGATCCCCCGTGGCACATTGTGATTGGGTTAATAGTCTATAAAATGTATGGTTTCTCCTGCAGTAAACGAGTTTGCAGGTTGCTCGCTACAAGTCTGCGTTTACCCAACTCCCGGGGTCTGGGTTATGACTCCCTCGGCTCTTTCCTGCGCCTGAGCTAGCCTGGCACCCCTACATATTACATTGCTCTTAGCCTGTGCCTGAGCTAGCCTGGCACCCCTACATTGCTAAACTATGAGGTTAGGTAGGTTAGGCATGTGAAATGCATTTTTGAGCTATAGGTTCAATTTACAATGGACTTACTGGAATTTAAGTAAAAGAATCATCTGTATTAACAACGTTTTCCTCTTAAAATAAGAAAAAGCATGAATTCTTGATTCTTTTTCTTGCTACAAATCACATTTGGATTTGTGAAAGAAAATATGTCAGTACCTCAGTTAGGAGTCTGATTACCAGTCTATTCTGAACAGACAGGCTGAAGTACAATGTACTTGAAGGGTATCCAGGGAAAACTTACCACGGATACACAGGCTGTATGATTGTGGGTGACATCATAATAACTCCTTGTTTTTCCATGCAAAAAATTTTGCAAACATCCCTGGAAAACTTGCGGGGGGGGGTTTTGTGGGTGGGGGGGTGTGGTTCAAGCATTTGTCCCTCTGGAGCTGGGATGGCTCCAGTCCAGCATCAACCAGGCATCTCTGTTTTTCATTATTATTTTTGTTCTAATATATATATATATATATACACATATATATATGTATATATATTTTTTTTTTTTTTTAATTTTGGGTTTGAGGGATAAGCCAAGGTTTTGTTTGAAAAAGGAACTACATTCTAAAAAGAATAGAGTAGAGAACCCCTGCTGTGAATTACCTTTCAGCTCATGAACACTTTGTTCTGGTGTATTCTGATTTGGTAAATTATTTGCCCCAGCGCAATGAATAGGGCAACAAAAATGATGAATGGGCGATCCAAGATGGCGGCCTAGAGGGAGACTGCACCCCCAGTCGCTCCAAACCCAGGAGTTAAGAAGGGGAGGCATTGAGAGACTCGGACTGAAATAGAGCCACAGGTGAGTCTGCCCACTGGGTAAAGCTCAGCCCGGGTGGCAGGCCCAGATAGAGGTGGCTTATCGGAGCCGGGCAGGGCAGATAGAGGCTTCCCAAGGTAGCCTTCCACTCTCCGGCAGTGGCTCCTCCCACACGGCCAGCTGCACGGTGCAGGCCCACAGTGAGAGCATTTCCACACAGAACCAGTTCCAAACCGTGGAACCAGTAGGGGGCTAGGGGCAGTTTTCTTCGGATGCGCTGCTTTATCAGATTCCTCCAAGACATCAGGCTACTGAAGGCTGGGAGGTGATACACTGGAAATCTACCAGGACACTATAAGCCAATAGTGGAAAACTGCAATATCTCAGGGTCCCACTGACAGCTGACCAATATGAGAAAACAAGGGAAGAAAATGTCCCAAACAAACCTAGATACTACATCAATAAAACCCAATGACAGCACAGCAGAAGAAATGTCAGAAAGGGAATTCAGAATGTACGTAATTAAAACGATCAGGGAAGCTAATGAGGAGATGAAAGAGCAAATGAAGGCATTGAAGGAGGAGATGAAAGAGTAAATGCAGGCATTAAATGATCGCACCAATCAACAGTTAAAAGACCAAATACGGGAAGCAAGAGATCATTTCAATAAACAGTTAGAGATACTGAAAAAAAAACAAACTGAAATACTTGAAATGAAGGAAACAATAAACCAAGTTAAAAACTCCATAGAAAGCATAACCAATAGGATAGAACACCTGGAAGACAGAATCTCAGACATTGAAGACAAATTATTTAATCTTGAAAGCAAAGTTGGCCAAACAGAAAAGATGGTAAGAAATCATGAACAGAATCTACAAGAATTATGGGATATCATGAAAAGGCCAAATTTAAGAATTATTGGGATTGAGGAAGGCTTAGAGAAACAAACCAAAGGAATGAACAATCTATTCAATGAAATAATATCAGAAAATTTCCCAAATCTGAAGAATGAAATGGAAAACCAAGTACAAGAGACTTATAGAACTCCAAACATACAAAATTACAACAGACCCACACCAAGGCACATTATTATGAAAATACCTAACATACAAAATAAAGACAGAATTTTAAAGGCCGCGAGAGAAAAGAATCAAATTACATTCAGAGGGAAACCAATAAGAATATCAGCAGATTTTTCAATCCAGACCCTAAAAGCTAGAAGGGCCTGGAACAACATATACCAAGCCCTGAAAGAAAACGGATGCCAACCAAGAATCTTATACCCAGCAAAACTTACCTTCAAATTTGACGATGAAATAAGATCCTTCCATGATAAACAAAAGCTAAAGGAATTTACAAAAAGAAAGCCAGCATTACAGAACATTCTCAGCAAAATATTCCATGAGGAAGAGATGAAAAACAACGATGCAAATCAGCAACAGGAGGCGCTAGCCTAAAGGAATAGCCAAATAAAGGAGAAACCAAATCATGCCAAAAACAAATATGAGTCAATTGACTGGGAATACAAATCGTATCACAATAATAACCCTGAGTGTCAATGGCCTGAATTCATCAATCAAAAGACACAGACTGGCAGATTGGATTAAAAAGAAAAATCCAACAATATGCTGCCTGCAAGAGACTCATCTCATAGAAAGAGACACCCATAGACTAAAGGTGAAAGGATGGGGACAAACATACCATGCACACGGACACAGCAAAAAAGCTGGAGTATCCATCCTCATTTCAGATAATGTGGACTTCAAACCAAAACTAGTCAGAAGGGATAAAGAAGGACATTACATGCTGCTTAAGGGAAGCATAAATCAGCAAGACTTAACAATCATAAATATCTATGCCCCGAACATTGGCTCATCCACGTACGTCAAACAAATCCTTCTCAATTCCAGAAATCAAATAGACCACAACACAATAATACTAGGCGATTTTAACACACCTCTCTCACCACTGGATAGATCGTCCAAACAAAAATTGAATAAAGAAACTATAGATCTCAACAACACAATCAACAATTTAGACTTAACGGACATATATAGAATATACCATCCAACAAAGAACGAATACACTTTCTTCTCAGCAGCACATGGATCTTTCTCTAAAATAGACCATATTTTATGCCACAAAGCTACTGTTAGCAAATACAAGAAGATAGAGATACTACCTTGTACTCTATCAGATCATAATGGATTGAAATTAGAAATAAATGACAGAATAAAAAACAGAAACTTCTCCAATACCTGGGGATTAAATAATACACTATTATATGATGAATGGATAACAGAAGACATCAGGAGGGAAATAAAAAAATTCTTAGAAGTAAACGAAAACAAAGACACATCATATCAAAATCTCTGGGACACTATGAAAGCAGTACTTAGAGGAAGATTTATTTCATGGGGCGCATTCAAAAAAAGAAGTAGAAATCAACAAATAAACGACTTAACACTACAGCTCAAAGCGCTAGAAAAAGAAGAGCAGACCAATACCAAAAGTAGTAGAAGACAGGAAATAGTTAAAATCAGAGCCGAAATCAACGAAATTGAAACAAAAGAAACAATTGGAAAAATTAACAAAATAAATAGTTGGTTCTTTGAAAAAATAAATAAAAATGATAAACCCTTAGCCACACTAACAAAGAGATAGAGGGAGAAAACTCAAATTACTAAAATTCGGAATGAACAAGGAAACAACACAACAGACACGAGTGAAATACAAAACATAATTAGAAGCTATTTCGAAAATCTATACTCCAACAAAACAGAAAACCTCGAAGACATCAACAAATTTCTAGAGACATATGAATTACCTAAACTGAACGAGGAGGACATACACAACTTAAATAAACCAATTTCAAGCAATGAAATAGAAGAGGTCATCAAAAGCCTACCAACAAAGAAAAGTCCAGGAACAGATGGGTTCTCAGTCGAGTTCTACAAAACCTTTAAAGAAGAGCTCATTCCAATACTCCTCAAACTATTCCATGAAATAGAAGAGGAGGGAACCCTACCAAACTCGTTCTATGAAGCCAATATCACCCTGATACCTAAACCAGACAGAGACACATCGAGGAAAGAAAATTTCAGACCAATATCCTTAATGAACATCGACGCAAAAATTCTCAACAAAATTTTAGCAAATCGCATACAAATATATATTAAAAAGATAGTGCACCACGATCAAGTGGGTTTTATCCCAGGGATGCAAGGTTGGTTCAACATTCGGAAATCAATAAATGTCATTCACCATATCAACATATCAACAAGTTAAGAATCACATGATTATTTCAATAGATGCAGAAAAAGCATTCGATAAAATACAGCATCCCTTCATGCTCAAAACACTAGAAAAAATTGGGGTAGTGGGAACATTCCTAAACATTATAAAGGCAATCTGCGCTAAGCCCATGGCTAATATCATTCTAAATGGTGAAAAACTGAAAGCGTTCCCCCTAAAAACTGGAACAAGGCAGGGATGCCCTCTTTCACCGCTTCTATTCAACATCGTCCTTGAGACTCTAGCCAGAGCAATCAGACAAACCAAAGAAATTAAAGGGATACGAATAGGAAAAGAAGAACTCAAACTATCCCTGTTTGCTGATGACATGATTATATATTTAGAGGAACCTGGAAATTCCACCAGAAAACTTTTAGAACTCATAAGTGAATTCAGTAAAGTAGCAGGTTACAAGATCAATGCTCATAAATCCAATGCATTTTTATACATAAGTGATGAATCTTCAGAAAGAGAAATTAAGAAATCTACCCCATTCACAATAGCCTCAAAAAAAATAAAATACTTGGGAATCAATCTCACAAAAGAGGTGAAAGACCTCTACAATGAGAACTACAGAACACTAAAGAAAGAAATTAAAGAAAACCTTAGAAAATGGAAAGATCTCCCATGTTCCTGGATAGGCAGAATTAATATTGTCAAAATGGCTATACTACCTAAAGTGCTATACAGATTCAATGCAATTCCAATTAAAATCCCAATGATGTACCTCGCAGAAATAGAGCAAGCAATTATGAAATTCATCTGGAAGAATAAAAAACCTAGAATAGCTAAAGCAATCCTCAGTAGCAAGAGCGAAGCAGGGGGTATTGCAATACCAGATCTTTAACTCTACTACAAAGCAATAGTAACAAAAACGGCATGGTATTGGTACCAAAATAGACAGGTAGATCAATGGTACAGAATAGAGGACATGGACACAAACCCAAATAAATACAATTTTCTCATACTAGACAAAGGTTCCAAAAATATGCAATGGAGGAAAGATAGTCTCTTCAACAAATGGTGCTGGGAAAACTGGAAAACCATATGCAATAGAATGAAATTAAACCCCTATCTCTCACCCTACACAAAACTCAACTCAAAATGGATCAAGGACCTCGGAATCAGACCAGAGACCCTGCATCTTATAGAAGAAAAACTAGGTCCAAATCTTCAACTTGTTGGCTTAGGATCAGACTTCCTTAACAGGATTCCCATAGCACAAGAAATAAAAGCAAGAATCAACAACTGGGATAGATTCAAACTAAAAAGCTTTCTCTCAGCAAAGGAAACTATCAGAAATGTGAAGAGAGAGCCTACGGAGTGGGAGAATATCTTTGCCAACCATACCTCAGTTAGAGCGCTAATTTCCAGAATCTATAAAGAACTCAGAAAACTCTACACGAAGAATACAAATAATCCAATCGACAAATGGGCTAAGGAAATGAACAGACACTTCACAGAAGAAGATGTACAAGTAATCAACAGATATATGAAGAAATGTTCAACATCCCTAGTAATAAGGGAAATGCAAATCAAAACTACCCTAAGATTTCATCTCACCCCAATTAGAATGGCGATTATCAAGAATACAAGCAACAATAGGTGTTGGCGAGAATGTGGTGAAAAAGGAACACTCATACATTGCTGGTGGGGTTGCAAATTAGTGCAGCCACTCTGGAAAGCAGTGTGGAGATTCCTCAGAAAACTTGGAATGGAACCACCATTTGACCCAGCTATCCCACTCCTTGGCCTATACCCAAAGGACTTAAAATCAGCATACTACAGAGATACAGCCACATCAATGTTCATTGCTGCTCAATTCACCGTAGCCAGATTGTGGAACCAACCTAGATGCCCTTCAGTTGATGAATGGATAAAGAAACTGTGGCATATTTATACAATGGAATATTACTCCGCAATGAAGAATGATAAAATTATGGCATTTGTAGGCAAATGGACGAAATTGGAGAATATCATGCTAAGTGAGATAAGCCAATCTCAAAAAACTAAAGGATGAATGATCTCGCTGATAAGCGGATGAGCACATATAATGGGGGGTGGGAGGGGCTAGCATTAGGTTTAGGGTTAGGTTTAGGGTTAGGGATAAGGAGAGCGGTAAGAATGAAGGAAAGGACTGTATAGAGGGAAAAGAGGGGTGGGAGGGGTGGGGGGGAAGAGAAAAAAAAATAAACATCATTGCCCTATGTAAAAAAAAAAAAAAAAAAACAACAAATTCCACTTGATGGATAATTATAATGCACCTACTAACAACAATAAATAAATAGAAGAAAAAAAAATGATGAATGGATAAAAATACTTGCCACTCACATCCTTAGTCACCAAGGAGTCATTTGGAAATTTTCATTGATATTTACCGTGCTTACGAAAATTTCCAACAATTGATGCATTGTTTCTTGAGAGTCATTCAATCTCCTTGGTTCATTCTCACTTTGCAAAATCTCCTTAATAGCTCGCTCTTGTTTAGATAAGTCTTGTTTCCTCTCTTCTGGGGTGAATAAGACCTCTTCCATATGTTGTTCTGACAGTACCTTCTTCCTTCCTGCCACTGTGTTAACAGTCTGGTAAAAAGAATACAAGTTTAGTTTCAACGTCCAGTTAATAATGTTTTCCCCTTTAATTTATAAAGTAGAGCAAAAAAGTAAAAGTATACATAAGATATATTTATAGGAAGTATACTACCAGGTATAAAATGCCAGATTATTAAATTCTGATGTATGTTCTGAAAAATTTTTTTATAAAATGCTGCAAAAATGTTATGGGAAGTGATTTGCAATTTTTAAATTGAGAGGTATGTTGCTATATTGTAGTTTAAGTTTTTTCAAATACCTGGGTGATTATATGAGGGGGAAAACCACTTTTAAGAATTATTTTATAGGGGGCTGGGCTGTGGTTCAGTGGCAAAGCGCTTGCCTAGCATTAGTGAGGCACTGGGTTCAATCCTCAGTACCACATAAAAATAAATAAATAAAAATCAAAGGTATTGTTCCCATCTACAACCATAAAAAAAATTTAAAATAAGAATTATTTTATAGAATACCATACACAGATTTCTGAAGGCTATTTGGTGTATGTTTCAAAGAAAATTTCTATTTGTACTCTAAATAGGTAAAATGAGGTAAATAAAAAAGAGTAAGTATTTAATTAAATAAAATGTCCCTAGAAAATAGTCAATAGAATAAGGAAGCCCATCTGTCCTAATTGTGTGTGTGTGTGTGTGTAGCAGTAACACAATACTTGAGACTGGGTTAATTTAAAAAACAGAAAATAATTTCCTCATAGTTCTGAAGGTGGAGAAGATCTAGGGTTTAGCATCTGGTAAAGATTTCTTTCCTGTGTCTTCCAATGGTAGAAGAAAGAAGGGTAAGAGAGAGAGTCTATTCCCTAAAGAAAACCCTTTTACTAAAGCATTAAACCCGCCCATGAAGATAGAGCCATTATGGCTTAATCTTCTCTTAAAGGTCTCACCTCTTAATGCTGTTACAATGGCAGTTAAATCCTAACATGAGATTTAGAGGAAGCTAACATACAAACCCTGTCAAAATCTAGTACTTTAAATCTTGAAAATGACTTTGAATATTGTGAACTTTTAATCAAAATTTTCAGAGACTTCTATACTTCCTCCCTAAATCTTTGCTCTCCACAAGCATCATGAAAATAAAATAAATACCACATCTACCATTGAATTATTAATTTGCCTTGTAAAAAATAAAATAATTCTCCATAAAAAACTCACAATTTTTTCATGAATGGGTCCAAGTGTGAGAGGGCTATCCCTACATCATTGTACATTTTTGTTCTATAGACCAATAATAAACTCTACATTCATAAGATTTTCAGCAATTAGTCACATTTTTAGCAATGAGGTCATGTTTTTATATTTTCCTTAGTCACATTTATATTTACAGTTAATTATTTTGTTATGGTAAGTTGGAATGATTTTAGCTACATGTTTTCATGTTTAATTTGTATGCTGCTATGGAATATTATGTGGAATGAACAGAAAGTAATTTAAAATTAGCACTTATAATTACATACTTATTTGCTTTATTTTAAATTTTTTTTGTACCAGGGATTGAACCCAGGAGAACTTAACCACTGAACTTAACCACATCCCCAGCTATTTTTATTTTATTTTGAGAAAGGGTCTCACTAAGTTGTTTAGGGCCTTGCTAAGGTGTTGCAGCTAGCTTTGAACTTAGGACCCTCCTGCCTCAGCCTCCTAAGCAGCTAGGATTACAGGTGCACCACTGTGCCTGGCTTAAATTTTATAACAAAATTAATTTTCTTCAAGATTTGAACAGCAAAAAGTTTCTCAGAATGATTTTAAGGATTTCTTGAGGTTTAAACCTAGTTTACTTACTCATTAATTTGCAAGTTATATTGAAATATTTCTTAGGTAATCCATGGTGATTTATCAGTTGCTTTAGAATTTAAGAAAATAGGGAAATATTTAATTAACTTCAAAATGCATTTGTGAAACAAATACTACCAATTATAATGTGAGTACTTTCAAAAGACTTTTATCACTTTCAAAGTTCTTATTTTCTCTTGCTATTCTATTATTTATTTGTTCTTGGACTGAGGATTGAATCCAGGAGTGGTTTATCACTGAGCTGCATCCCTAGCCCTTTTTCTTTTTTAATTTTGAGACAGATTCTTGCTAAGTTGCTTAGAAACTGGCTAAGTTGCTGAGGCTGGTTTCAAACTTGCAATTCTCCCACTTCTGCATCCCAATCTCTGGGATTACAGGCATGTACCACCAAACTTGACTCATATTCTCTCTTATATCAAAGATGACTGTCTGTTCTTGACTTACACATTTCCAGGATGGGAAACATTCTTCATAAAACTATTACAGTTCACAACACTCATTTATTCACTACAACAGGTCTTGGGAACAGAAAGGTTGAAGCTGTAACTAAGACACTGCTTACAGAAAATGTGTTAGCAAGACAATAAATCTGAGAAACTCATGGCATAAGAATATACTATTTGTTTTGTCAAAGTGAATCAAAAATTTAAATATGCAAGAGAACTAATGGAAGCTTGAAGGAGACAACTAATGATTACCTTTCACCACCGAAAATCAAGATTATGCTAGTAATTGAAGATCAATTTGTAACTCTGAACATTAAGGGATCAAAATTTCTGAAGAAGAGAATACAACTGAAGTGTCTTCTTTGGTTTTCAGAAAGGTGAAAGGATAGTCTTGATACAAGAAGTTACTGCTTCTGGCTTGGCCAGTTTCATTAGTTTGAATTTGGTCCCACTTACAGTATAAATCTTTTTTTTTTAATCTTTTTTTTTTTGTTCACTTGTTTGTTTCTTGGTCAATGTAGTGTAGTATTTTTGCACAAAACATCTTGTTAAGATAAAAAGGGCTATTTATATTCTTTTATTTCTAAGAAGATCTGTTTCAGATGTGTGTTTCCTACTTATATGTAATTATTTTCTAAACTGAAAGAAAAAAAAAACTACTCTTGTGATGTCAAGTATAGGAAACATTTTTGTCTTGCCATTAGAGGAGTTTAGATTCTGTGGTTGTCAGTCCAGAGGGACTTCATGGTTGAGCCACCAAAAAGTGTGCCCCGTGCACGTACTGTATGTCTGACTCTAAGCTCTAAGGCTCAAAAAAAAAAAAAAAAAAAAAAAAAAAAGAAAAGAAAAGAAAAATATGTTCTTAGAAGCTGAATCCTTATCTCCTGAGTGTGTGTGTGTGTGTGTGTGTGTGTGTGTGTATAGATGTAGGTGTGAATGTGGGTCTGAGTGGGGCAAGGAAGGTAAATAGGTATTAAGTTCAATACATGGCAAAGAGGCACTTCAGGCAAGGAGAGTTTTACTCTCAGGGAAAGAAGAAGCTGACAGGTGGGAAGCTGAAACCCAGTAAGAAGAGGTGACTGAGTTCATGAATGGTGCTGGACCAACCAGGTTAACTATCTTCAGGATGGGGCTCTCCTAGGTAAAAGCAAGTGCTGAGCACCTGGATGTGGAGCCTGGGTGAGAGTCACTGGAGGAACAAAAAGCAGTGAGTCACACATGGTCAGGAAAACTCCTGGTACCATGGAGTTTGGAATTTGCTATCTATGACCAGTATGCCTGCTATAACATGGTATAGAAGCAGAGTCAGTCATTTAAGAACCAATAACTTAAGAGTGCATGTGTGAGGGGTAGTTAGGGGCAGTATCTGCCAAGTTACATGATTGTTATTAATACACATACATGTTCCTATATACATATATATACTTACATTGGTAATATATGATATAAAACTGCAAATATACATGTACATGTGTATATAATTATATATAAATCTATAATTATATAGATACATCATATATAATTGTATATATATGTGTGTATATATATATATGTGTGTGTGTAAAATTATTTTAGGTTCCAGAATTTTTGCATTTAAAATGCGACTACAAGTTCTTATGAAGGTAATGATAGTCTTCTTCATTCTTTTAATGTGTTATTTCTCCACCATTTTATCCTATGATTAGGTCTGATCACTACCAACCAAGATGATGTTTTGTCTTAGTTATAACTAGTGATTCAGTAGAACTCCAAATTGGAATATATTCATCTAGGCATTCCTTCCAAAAGTCAGAGAGAACAGATCTCCACTATCAAAGACATAGCATCTATATCTTGAAGATGTCCAAGCTGTGGTACAATATGTATCTAGTAAGTTACTTATCTCGAGAATGTGCTTGATATAATGGCTTGATATAACAGTTGAGATGATATAACCTACATCTCAACATGACATTGTGGAGTGACTTTTTAAATATATTTTTGAGGAGAAAAATAGACCTCTAAATGAAATTTTATATATATATATATATTTGAAATAAACATATTTATTTGAAATAAATATATATGTATTTATGAGATAAATTTCTTAAAATGCCTGCCTTATGAATGTCAAGCAATGTAATTATCTCAGATATTTTATAGATCATCTCATACTGCAAACTGAAATACCAGAAGGATATTTACTTGAAGGGTGACTAGATTATTATAATCAAAAATTATTTTAGTTATTCTAAAGTCATGAGAAAAGATTACATTTTCAAGTTTGCTTTCACTGTCCTGTTCTATTTCTACATCCAAATCCCAAGATATCATCTTCACAGGGGACACTGTTATTATACTTGGATGACCATGTGCAAATTTCAAATTTTCCTGGACTTCTTCCAGATCCCCCATGATTTCTTGGAGTTCATTGGCAGCTGAAATAAGAACAGAAAAGAATTTTACAAGTAATTATCATAAAAGAATCATTGCAAATGGTTTATGAATGAAAAATTCTAGGGTTTAGTGCACAAATAGCCTTTATCAAATGTACATTTTATTCTTTTGCTTATTCCAGAAATTTCTCAATCTTTATTAAATATTTACTGGATGAAGAACACTTAGTCAAGAGCCAAAAATTCAGTGATGAGCAAGATGCTAGTGGAGCTTATATTCTAGTGAGGAAGAAAGAAACCTAAGCACATATATAAAAACATAAATAAAGATTGTGGTAAATACTGGCCAGCAAGTACTGTGTGCTGTTGTATTGAATTACCTAGGAGGCCTGGTTAGATACTGCTTTTAGGGGGGTTTTCTCAGAAGGAACAACTTATGAAGTGAATCTTGAAGAATGAAAAAGAAGTTGCCCTTAGTAAGAATCACAAGGTCTGTGAAGAAACTGTGAAGGATCTAGCAAGAGAAGAGAAAGTTCCTCAAGGAAGAAAAAGCTTGATACAATTTTGGAACTTAACATGAGTCACTGGGAGAAACTTTCAGTGATTAAGGGAGAGAGTGACCCAGGCAATATGACAGGGCCTGGATCTGGTAAATTAACACCTTGTAGGAGGTGGCAAGGATCTTGGATTTTACTCAGTGTCCACTGAAAGTCATTGTAAGGGTTTAAACAGGCTTTAAGCAGATCTCCCCAACTGCTGAATGAGAAATGAATTGAAACTGGGCATATGGGGGCGACAAAAGAGGAAATGGGAGACCCGTCCAAAAGTAACCGTTGGTGACCAGGCAGCACCTACAGATGTTGGTACTGGAGAGGAAACGAGTCCATTTAAGATACATTTCTGGAATAGAATCAATTAGATTTACCCCTATATTCCATATGAATGTAGTCAAGAATGATGTATATTTTGGTTTAGTACATAGTATCCATATACTAATTCTCAGATGAGTAAATTAAATTTATACACCATAATTTAATATTATTTAACCATAATTTAATACTAAAAAGGCACTCATGTTTGAAAGACTGATTTATCTTTTCATGGTGGTATCTTGTAACATCTTGTCCTATATTTAGAATTTTTGGATCTGCACCAAGGAAGGGTATAGAACAGAGCAGAATCACACAACTGTTAGTATTTTAGTGATATAACTTATCATCTTTCTTCTTGATGTATTTTATTAAATTACTTTATTATATATGATTTACAACTGAATATTTGCAAACATTTAAAGTGTACAATTCAATAAGTTTTGACGGGTTCTTTGTAAACCCGTGATACAACCACAACTACAAACAAAACAGTGTACGTTCATCATCCCATTTCTTTGTACTTTTTTGCACAGAAAATATTATATGTGTATAAAGTCATATGCATTTTAATTAAGGGGATAATTAATTTCTACTATTTACCCAGATATTTATTATGTATGTTGCTTTTCCTTCCTTCTTTAAAATATGAATTTTCCTCAGTACCTAATTTTCCTTCATTCTCAAGAGGTCCTTTAGCATCTCTTATGTGTTTGTACCATGACAAAACAGTCTCTTAGCTTTCTGTTATCTGAAAGCATATCTATTTTACCTTCACTCTTAAAGGATATATTGTTTTCTGGGTGTGGAGTTCTGGGCGATTAATTATTTTTTTTCTTTTCATACTTTAAAGTAATTTTTTCATTGTTTTCTGATTTACAAAGATTTTTAAAGATTTTCCGTGAATTTGAGCTGTGTTTCCATCTCCGTAGTTTTCTTTGGCCTTTTTGCTTTCAAAATTTTCCCTTTGTTGCTGGGTTTCAGCTGATCAACGATGATGTGCTTAGATGTGATTTTCTTCATATTTATTTGACAGATCTTACCAACCTTCTTTGAATCTGTAAATATTTGACTTTCACCTAACTTAACAAATTATCATTTCTTCAGATTTTTTTCTACATCTTTTCTTTCTTTTCCTTTTGTGAGTGTGGCAGGAACACTAGAATTACTCATATATTCTCACAAATTCTTGAGGTTCTATTTATTTTTCAATCCTTTTTTGTTCATAGGTCATTCCTATGAATTCACATTTAAGTTTACTAACTTTCAAAATATCATCTCCATTCTGTTATTAAGCACAACCAGTTATGTTTTAAAAATTTAGATTCTATAATTTTCAGTTATAAAATTTCTAATTGGTTCACTTTCATTTTTTCTGTTCTGGGTGGGTTTTTCTTTTTCTTTTTCTCTTTTTAACAGAGTTAAAAGAAAAAAAAAAAAAAAACCACTAAGCATAGTCATACATTTTTTAAAAAACGCTTCTTTCCTGGCCCCCACATTTGGTTCATCTCGGGAACATTTGTTGATTATTTTCTCCCTTCAGAATGCAATGTTTATCAGGTTCTTTATATTATGTCCTGTTCATTATGGATGCTGTGTTTTGGAGACTCTAGAAACTGTTATAATTCCTTGAAGAGTTTTTGTTGTGTGTGTGTGTGTGTGTGTGTGTGTGTGTTAACAGTAAATTAAGTTAATTAAAATTAAATTGCAGCTAATGGAAGCTCAAAACTTCATTCAGTTCTCCGAACCTTAATTAAGATATCTGGAGTTCCCTCAAACTTTATGGTTCAGGAATCTCTTGAGGAAAGTTTGGACACAGAATTTGGAGTTCCCTTGTTATTCACCTCTCCTTTCTCGAATTTCTTCCTCACTTTTCACTTGCCATATGACCCTGGGCTCCCTTCTGTGGTTCCCCAGGCCAGATGGATGGTAGACTTTGTATTAAAGATTTATCTACCCTGTGCCATGCTACATTTGGGGTCTTCTTCAGATCTAAGATGCAAAAAGTGAAATACCCATTATAGTTTCTTCTTTCAAGTTTTAACTTACTTTCAAAATGTTTGGTTTATTCTACTCTCCCAAACCCTCAAGTAAATTTTTAAAAATTTAAAAAAAAATTTTGTTCAGTTTTATGCATGTGATAGTTGATCTGATCTTACTCTGCTACACTAGAAGCCTCTAAGAGTCTCTACATCCTAATGTTTCTGATGAGTGTACTAGTAAAACAAAGCTTGTGTGAGTGAGTGAGTGTGTTTATATGGGTGTGTGCACATATACCTGTGCAAGTATGTGATTGAAAGAAACATCAAATAGAAGTAATTTGACATCTTTCTGAAAGCTCAGGCAGGACATTATTCTGTTATACAAGATTAGATGAGTTGATTAAACATCTGCAGAGAGAAATACAGACACACTTACAAAATTGCTAGTCGAAATGAAACTAAAACACTGGAGAGAAGAATTACTTACTTAGAAAATGATGGGTACGCAGAAAATTCATTTTCTGAGTAAAAGTTTCCAGAAGCTGAGTCTGCAACATACATATTTCAAAATAATGATATAATGGTATGTCACCATCTTTCCAAACACAATCTTCATTCTTACTCAAGTTAAATTTGAGAATGTAAAATTCAGTTACATTGTTCTTAATTTTATTTATTTAACTCAAATGGTTTTCAAGGATTATTGCTATGGCTGCTTTTAAATCATCTATTTTCATGCTTAGTACTGGCTGGAATCTTCTGTGTGGGTTCATGTTTTTTTTTTTTTTTTTTTTTTGAGTTTCTCATAAATCATGGTGCTGCTGAGGTCCTTATCACTGTTCTCTTTATTGACCTGATCACCTTATTTTTACAAAGGTTTAAATTAACTTTGATTCTCAAATATGTAGCTATTGAACTCCAAACCCACTAAACTAACTGCCTTTCCATCATGATACTTCCTCAGAAGTTCATACACTCTATGCTGCCAAATTTTTACCTGTTCCTTTTTCCATACTTCCTTTACATACTAAGTTTCTTCCACATTTCAAATCATACAACTGCCTTTCACCTGTATTAAGCACCCTTTCCTTGTCACCCTGTAATGCTGAGTGGGGATAGGTGGATACAGGAAGGGACAAGTTTCATTTCTTCAAAGGCCTCAAATGTGTCTGTTAGGGACTGAATTGTGCCCATCCCTAAAACTTATATGCTGATATTCTACCCTCAAGTATGATTATATTTGGAGATAGGGCCTTTAAAAAGGCAATCAAAGTTAAATAAGGTTATTAGGTTGGAGCCCTCATCTGTAGAACTAATGTCCTTAGAGCAAGAGGAAAAGTCACCAGAAGCACAACCACACAGAGAAAAGACCATATAGGAGGGGCACAGTGAGAAGATAGCCATCTGCAAGCTAGGGAGGGAGGATTCAGGAGAAACCACACCTGCTGACTCCTTGACCTTGCACTTCCATTCTATATAATTGTGTTGTTGATGTCACTCGGCTGGAGGTATTTTTCTTTGACAGTCCTAGCACACTAAGTGCCAGGTCTAGTGCCTATACTTACAGACCTTGGGGTATTATAGCAATGGTTAAAAACTAGAACAAGAGGAAAACCATATGCAACAGAATGAAATTAAACCCCTATCTCTCACCCTGCACAAAACTCAACTCAAAATGGATCAAGGACCTCGGAATCAGACCAGAGACCCTGCATCTTATAGAAGAAAAAGTAGGTCCAAATCTTCAACTTGTTGGCTTAGGATCAGACTTCCTTAACAGGACTCCCATAGCACAAGAAATAAAAGCAAGAATCAACAACTGGGATAGATTCAAAATAAAAAGCTTTCTCTCAGCAAAGGAAACTATCAGTAATGTGAAGAGAGAGCCTACAGAGTGGGAGAATATCTTTGCCACTCATACTTCAGATAGAGCGCTAATTTCCAGAATCTATAAAGAACTCAAAAAACTCTACACTAAGAATACAAATAATTCAATCAACAAATGGGCTAAGGAAATGAACAGACACTTCACAGAAGAAGATGTACAAGCAATCAACAGATATATGAAAAAATGTTCAACATCTCTAGTAATAAGAGAAATGCAAATCAAAACCACCCTAAGATTCCATCTCACCCCAATTAGAATGGCGATTATCAAGAACACAAACAACAATAGGTGTTGGCGAGGATGTGGGGAAAAAGGTACACTCATACATTGCTGGTGGGGTTGCAAAGTAGTGCAACCACTCTGGAAAGCAGTATGGAGATTCCTCAGAAAACTTGGAATGGAACCACCATTTGACCCAGCTATCCCACTCCTTGGCCTATACCTAAAGGACTTAAAATCAGCATACTGCAGAGATACAGCCACATCAATGTTCATTGCTTCTCAATTCACCATAGTCAGATTGTGGAACCAATCTAGATGTCCTTCAATTGATAAATGGATAAAGAAACTGTGGCATATATATATACAATGGAATATTACTCAGCCATAAAGAATGATAAAATTATGGCATTTGCAGGCAAATGGACGAAATTGGAGAATATCATGCTAAGTGAGATAAGCCAATCTCAAAAAACTAAAGGACAAATGATCTCGCTGATAAGCAGATGAGGACACATAATGGGGGTGGGAGGGGTTAGCGTTAGGGTTAGGGTTAGGTTTAGGGTTAGGGTTAAGGAGGGTGGCAAGAATGAAGGAAGGAAGGACTGTGTAGAGGCAAAAGAGGAGTGGGAGGGGTGGGGGGAAGGAATAAAAAATAACAGAATGAATCAAACAACATTACCCTATGTAAACGTATGATTACACAAATGGTATGCCTTGACTCCATGTACAAACAGAGAAAGAACATGTATCCCATTTGTTTACAAAAAAAAAAAAAAAACTTGAACCAGAAAGAAAAACTAATAAAAGGAAGAAAACAAAGCACAACCATTATCTCAGAGCTCTTTGCTCTTGGACATTCCACTTAATGAAGAGTTACAAGAACAGAACTATTCATGTCAGGGTGTGGGCACTCACTGTCCAGCTTTCCAGACTATCTCATGAACTACCAAACAAAAGCAGATATCTCTCCTCTTCTTTCTCCAGCCTCCTTCTCAATAAACACTCCTAATTATCCCAAAAGAGGAGCTAGCTATCCAAGGTGGTGACAAACACTTCAATTTTCTGTGCCCACCATCCCTTTAGATGCTCTCCAGCGGTACACCGCTTGGAGTCCCTGGGACACAGGGGCTCTCTCACATGTCTGGTCTTTGTTCATGGTTTACCTTGAGCTTGTCATACCTGCTCCATTCTATTGTCAAAATTGCTTATACTTCCTTCTGCTGTGATACTCAGTTCAGGCGCCTATCTGCTAGGATATTATGACTGAATCTGTTGTCTTGCCATTTCTTTCTCGAAGCTGTATTAGAAGACTTATCTTAGTGTTCTCTTAATAACACCTACCTTTAATGCAATTAAATTATATGTTCTTATGCCTTCATCCTGTCTTACTCCTCTTTATAATGCTAGAATACAAATAAGTTGCATAATATATTATGGTTGGAAAAAAAGATGGACTATTATTCACAACAACTAGATATGAAATGAACCATTGCATAGCAAAAGTCTCCAAATTTCTCTAAGTAGATCCCTACCAGGTCCAAACAATGAATGATAAAGCTTATGTTCCTTAACCTACTTTTTCTCTCTTCCATTTCTCATTTTTCTTATTTGCTTGATGAAGGAGAATTCTCTTTTCTTCCATAAGCTCATCATTTCTCTTCAGCAGAGCCTATAGACATTGGAAGAAGGTACAGGGAGAAGAGCAAAAAATATTTTTTAATTATGGAAATACTACTTTTATCACTATATTTATTTGGTATTAAGATATAAAATTTTTAAAATCAATTTTGGTCTCAAAGCTTCATAAGTGAATCTCTATGGAATTAAAAATCATGACATAATGCATACTGAATGAATTAAACATAAAGATGACCAATTCAGCAAATTAGTGTGTGACCACAAGGACTTATTTAATCTCCCCAAAATCTGAAGGCAAGTTTCAAGGTTTTAAGTTAAGTTTTGCTATATGGATCTGTAAACTCACCCCATTTAACTTAAGCACTTCTCTGTGTAGGTACCCCAAGAAGTCTTCCCAATGTTTGAACTAATCCCCAGAACCTGTAAATATGTTAGGTCACATGGCACAGGAGAAGTGCCATTGTGGGTAGAAGTAATGTTGCTAATTGGCTGACTTTAAATTAGGGAGATTGGACTGTATTGTGTGGGTGAGTCTAATGTAATCAAGAGTCTTTAAAAGTGGAAGACAGAAGCCGAAGAAGAGAATCAGAGGGGATATGGCCATGGAAGCAGAGTGGCAGAAAAGCATGGCAGAGAAGAGCAGCTCAGGACACGGCAACAGGGAGCAGAAAGAGAACTCTGCTCATCAGGGACAAAATATATACCCCAAAGGCACACCCAGTGACCTGCCTCCTCCAGTTACACCTTACCTGGCTACAGTTGCCACTCAGTTAATCCATTCAAGAGAACCAAGCCATCAATTAGGCAATACCTCTCATAACCTAATCATTTTCCCTCTGAATTTTCTTCAGTTTTCTCACACAAGAGTTTTTGGGAGACACCACATATCCAAACCATAACATTTTCCTAACTAGCTATAATCATCTATGTGGGCTTATTTAGTATTTTATATAGCATTACTTTTCTAGAAGACAGTATGCATTTCAAAGTTACCTTTACTGTATCTTGCCAGTGTTTGTTTTTCTGTATCACTTGGTCATGATATGCTTCAAATATTCTCTTGATTATCTTCATTTTCCTATCATGGCCATTCTACATATGGAGAAGAAAGATTTAGAGCATCCTTAAAACTGCTTTAGCTAATCAGAAATCTTGCTGCTTACTGCCTGGGCACATTCCACAGATGAAACCTTAATAGACCTCTCATTGTAGAGAATGACTGTAACTATCAAGGACACCCATTTTTCAATGGGAACAAGAGCAGCTGGGAACTCCGGATCTCTTGCCTCCTCTGACCTTGAGCATTGGTGTTAAGTTACTTTTCAGCCCAAAGGTAATAAACAACTGCTTCAAACTAAATGGTAACAAAACAGTGTTCTGTGGACAGTTCTTGATTTAATAAATAAAAGCTCACAAGTCAGTCTTGAAAAGGTTAGCGTTTGGCTTCAAAAATCTGAGTAGCTTAAAAACTGAGCTTTAACAGAAGGTAACCTTAAACACAAGCCCCGCCAGAGTCTGTACATAGGCATTTTTTGTTTTGATGATCTTTCTGCTCTTTCCAAGCCTATGGGGATTTTGCAACTCACACTTTATTTAGTAATACTCCATAATTCTTTGCAAATGAAGAGAATGATAAATTTAGTGTAAGAGATGGCTCATATTTTGGGTGATTGGAAAAAGATCAAGGTCTTCAAAAACCAGCAATAAGTTCTTTCATATAGACGTATCTCATACTGACTTCCATGTCACAAGCACCACCGATTTTCATATTTTTTTCATATTATCTGATTTTCACAATATTTCTACTTATTAACATGTTTGAACTCATTTGAAAACATGGGTAAGAAAGTAAAAATAGAGCTACAAATGTATGAAGGAATATGCCAGATGCAGTGTCTAAGCAAGAGGAAAAGAATCAAAACTCAGGGTATTTTCAACTTCATTGAGGAAATGATTAAAATCTACTGTTGATTACTTGCCACATTTTGTATAATGAAGATTTCAGAGACTCGGTATGAGCTAGTGTGAATATTCCCCTCTCCCCACTAGAATGTTATCTACATGAAAACAGGATCTTGTTGGTTGATTCAGTGCTGTATCCCTACCATTTGGCGTATTTCCTGGTCCAGAGTAGGCACGGAATAAGTATTAGTTTAGTAAATCAAGAAAGTAAGAAGAGTCTGAGAGAAATGAATGTTCAAAAATTCATTTGCACTTACCCTTAATATAGACATTATTTATTACTATAAACTCTGTGCCTTTGTGAAATTAAAATATAATTATAAAGGCTTGGATGCAGGATACTTTTCGTGTTAATTCCTATATTCTCAACAATTGTCAAGCCTATGGATGTGGGACAGGTCTGAAGGTGTGGATAAGTCAGGTTGCGTGTGTGTGTGTGTGTGTGTGTGTGTGTGTGTCTAGAAGTCTTCCCAACTATAGATTCACAGCTCTAGATAACCTTGAAGGGTCTGATCAGCTAGGCAGAGCTGCATCCACACACTTGGCCAGTAGGGGGAGCAGTCACCTGACACTATAGCACAACCAGGAGCAAACTCTTTGAGAGGATCCATACCTCAGTGATAATGTTTCCCTAAATAAAAACAGATTTTGTTAAATATGTCAATAGGTCTAGCTGACAAATTGAAACCTAATAAAGTGTAACATAAGACCAATTGTGAAACATATTGTACTTTTAAATATAAAAGTGGTTATAATGCATGACAGTAAGAGTTGGCTTACTGGTAAATTATTAGCACTTATATACTACAACAGTTTCTTTCAAAGGTTTTAATTTTTTTTAGTTTAAGGTGGACACAATACCTTTATTTACTTATTTATTTTTATGTGGTGCTGAGAATCAAATCCAGTGCCCCACATGCACGAGGCAAGCACTCCACCTTTGAGCCACAACCCCAGCCCATGCTATAGTAGGCATTGTTTATCATCATTCACCTTCTCTTGTCTCATAAACTCCATTTGCTTGATTATCTGCTTGTTTTTATTCTGCATTTGATGCATATCCTTTTCCATCTGCAGAAAAAAAGTAAAAGAACAGAAAAAAATGGTCAGTAGAAGAAAAGCCCAAATGACTATGTAAACCAACTTATTAAAATGTAACACAATGTTTTTAGGATTTTTTTCCCATCTACTAGGTATGTATTAAGTAACTATCAAATATTATCTTATTTTATTTTCAAAAATTGTTTTCACAATTGGTTTCATTAATTGAAATTTATAGGTGAGGAAATACTTAGAGAAGATAAGAGACTTCTTCAGAACTGCATTACTAGTAAGTGGTGAATCTGATAATTAAACCTTTGTCTCTTCACTCTAATTCCCATGTAATTATCTTTTCTCTTGAGTTACTCCTTTGATCAGCTGTTCATTCAAACTTCAATATATGCCAAATATATGGGATAACTTTTTTCTTCCTCATTCCAAGGTCAATATTTGAGACCAGAATTTTACTCAATTTCATAGCAATCACTGTATGCTAAAGGCATCTTTCACAAAAATCTGTTACTATTGTGTTAGGAGGTCTATGAAGAGCCTGCTGGTCTCCAACTTAGTCTGGTCTGCCCTACAGCAAAAATGTTGTGGAAATCTGAGGTGACCAGTGGTCTTCTCACCTCTCTGGAGTTCTGGCAAACTCACAGAGGCTAACAAATCGGTTCATCAGGAGGTTGACTAAGGAACAATAAACAAAATTTATTCAATATATCACCACAGTGGCTTTGCTAATGATATTGAATCTGCATTTACTGCCATGAATAACTCAATTAAACTGCCTCATGTTTGCATTTTGAATTATAGGGAAAGACATTGTAAATCCAAACCTTTTATTAATCAGAATTACCATCCATGTGTGTTATTCAAAGCTACTTGGGGGCTTATTTGTCAATACTCTGTTACTGGATAGATTTATTTAATTCTTGGAAATTGTTTAAAAAAATACAGTTTAACTGAAAGAGAAGCATACTAACTCCTGTTTAAATGTGGCCATTCTTCATAAATGTTTTTGTGTGTGTTTATGTAATTGTCAAAGAAATTATTTTATAATACTTATTTTAAGGAATGACACTACATATACTGACAGTTTTTATAATTGATTTTGAGTTCTCAGTCTAATATTTACATGTAATCTCCAAATTAATACCATGCTGATTTTGTTCAGCAAGTCTTACTTAACTATAGCCACACTATATCAAATAAGCTAAAAGATTGATTCCATAAGGACAATTAAATACTATGTTATTTTTTGTAATTTAAACTATAAAAACTTATAATTTCTAAAACCCCCTCCCTTCTCATGACTGGACTTTCCTTTGGTGGTATAATACAGAATGGGCAGCAATGTGAGCCCGAGAATTCAAAGAATGAGAATCTAATCTTAATAATTCTACCCATAATGCTCTGTGTACCCAGGTGTAGTTTGAATGGAATAATTCTTAAAATTCCTAAGATCCCACAAAGTCAACAAAGCACATTGTTTAAAGAGTACAGACCAGGACCAGATCACTTGGGTTAAAATTCCATCTCTGACACAAACCTTAAACAGGTTGCTTAAAGGTCCTGTTTGTTTGTCTATGAAACGAGAATAAAAACAGAACTCATAGGATTGACACTATAAATACATTAGTATGAATAATTCACCTAGAACTTGACCTGACACAATAGAAGTGCTATATTTCCACACCTGTTCTTATTTAAACTGACTACAGTATTTAGATCTTTGTATAATTTTGAGTAGCTCAGATATTCATCCAGTATTTGTTTCCTGAGTCTCTACTAAGCTTCAAGGACCACACCCATGAACAACACACACAAAGATTCCTGCCCTGAGTGTTTCCTTACAGTAATATGTTCTAGTTGTAGCCTCCTCAAAACTCCAACTTATAAGAAAACATTTCTTATTTCAATTTTTTTTTTGCTTTTTAACCTTAGTTCTTAATGTATCTAACTGTAGACACAGCTTAATTTGCACCTCTAAACTCAATTCTCTTTATCTCACTTCTTATTATTCTTACTTGCATAATATAGTAGCTACCATATACTAAAAGTTTATTTTATTCTTAATGCCATATTTCCTATAACAATGATTTATTATAGTCTCATTTATGTTAAATAAATCATTTAGGAACATCATTCCAACTTCAAAAATGTTAAAATGTGAAAAAGTATCTTAGTACTAGAAAATATAATATTATTATTTATTTTTATTTTTTATTTTTTCTAATTAGTTGTATATGACAGTAGAATGAATTTATAAATTTTGAAGATCACATATAAATGGAGTGTAATTTTTTCATTTTTCTGATTATACATATTATAGGATCACATTAGTCATGCAGTCATATATGTGCATGAGGTATATGGAAGATGATGTGACCAATATGGCCTTAATATAATTTCTCACAATGTAGCACAAAAAATAATTTGTAATCTACAATCAGATCCTTCAACATAATAATTAAAAGATTTATTTTAGCCATTTCCTAATGTATAATGAATGAAAACACTTAAATTGGAAAAGAAACGTTTAGTTGAGGTTACATATAAACTTCAATCTAATATGATTCATGAATAGTCTTGTCAAATGTCAGTTTTTTCCAAGTGACTGCCAATGTATGTAACTTGTGATTATGGGCTGGTTACAGAGTTGGTATATGGGACAAAATTGGGGGGTATCTAATAAGATCAACTGACTTCTCTGTCATGTTCTTTTTTTTTCCTTTTTTTTGGCGGTGCTGGGAATCGAACCCAGAGCCTTGTGCTTGCAAGGCAAGCACTCTACCAACTGAGCTATCCCCCCAGCCCCTCTGTCATGTTCTTGTTAATATTTTTCTTACAAACCAAAAGTCATGTGTATACTCATTCTAGATGACCCTAGAAGGTGAAAAAAGAGATGTTCTTGAATATGGGAATTACAATTGCCTCCAGACATCACTGTTCCAATATTCCAAGATCTACTTGCATGAGTTCATACAGTGACAGAATGACCCAACCAGACTCATGAAACTATTACTACTTTTCATAAGAAAGACTCCCCACATCAATTACCAAAATGTCTAGAACAATATTTGTGACAAACACCAAGTTACCTGGCAACACTGTTTAGTCTAAGAGTTGGGCAGCAGGGTTTTTTGACCTGGTCTACAGGTACCTTGGAGAAAAATGTGTTTTACAACAGGATCTAGGACTTCATTCCGCAGACATGATTAACTGCTAAAATCTCAGGACCACTAGCTCAGTGATGATATTCTTATTGAGATGAGAAAAGTGTGGACTCATTAAAGAATCTGAAGGATAAGTCATAGTGGAAAATATTCCCATCCCAGTCATTTTATTCAATGATGCTCAGATACAATTCTGAAATTAAAAACCCAAGATAGGGGTGATAATTTAAAATATATTAAAAATCTTTGGAGAAATGAAACCTACCTTTAGATTCAGAGGGGAGATTTACCAGGTTGGAAAGAGGGGTTATTTTTCACCCAAGTGTCACCAACCTGCTGTTTCAGGATATTTAAGGTATCATGAGTCTGGATGACATCCCTCAAAGCAATACTACAGTGTATTTTTGCTATTGAGCTTGGTTTTTCATATTTATTTTATGTTGGTAATAGCATACTCGTTACTATTATTTGCATGGGTTGCTGGGATGAACATAATATTATTTAGATAGAAGTTACTTAATTCAATCTGTAAGTATTAAATACTTCCCTATATTCTGAAAAGATCTGTATACATTTCTGAGAATTTGTATACACAAATCAACAAAAGCAAATTAAAACAAAATACATTTTCTTGACCTATTTCTTTCACAGAAAATATATTTACCTTGGTGATGTAGGATATGGCTAAAGCATATGGAACATAGGGTTGTGTTGTTGGGAAGACTTTCAGCTCAATTGGCCTTTGGTTATTTTCACTAATTACTTCCAAGTTGTTTTCACTGACCACTGTTAACAAAAAGTCAGGTTAAAACAAACATAAAATAGTAATATGTATTATATTTTCTGGGTTTGAGATGCATATATGAAAATAAATGTATATAATATCAATAATATATGAATAAGTAAACAAAAATTATAAACATACATATACATATTTACATAAGAGACATTTTTTACATTCAAAAAAATCACATTACGATTTTCCATTTTTTTCTTTTTTGCTTCTTTAGGATTTCTATAAGTTTTTATTCAAACAAATAATATGCACATTAGATAAATGAGATGTTCAGGGAAGTGATTGCTCTGTATTCCTTTCATGTACTCTTTCTTGTCAGGTTTACTATCAAGGTTACACTGGCTTCATGAAATGAGCTAGAATGTGTTCCCTCTTTTTCTAGTCCATGGAAGAGTTTTGGCAAATTATGACACACTATCTCCTTAAATACTGCTTATTACTTACATTATTTCATATTGCTATGGATTAGATGTCTTTAGTACATTGAGTGTTCTTCCATTTGCCACCCTACAATACACATTTTTACTTTATTGATATTCTTCTCAAATTTTAATGTTTTCAATTATAAATAATACATGTCTATATATGTATTATATATATATATATTATGTTTACATTTTCCCTATTACTTATATTTCCCAGTTCCCTATTAGGATATATTCAAGGATTGAGAAGCCAAAAGTAAGAGTGTTTAATAGGCCTTGAAGTACTGAAAAAGCTGAATTCCATTCCTAATGCTATAATAGTTAAGTAGTTTGATCTTAGGCAAAGCATTATCACCTCAAGGCATACTTTCCTCATTTGTAAGTTGGTGAATTAGGGCTGTTGTGCAAACTTAATGAACTATTGTAAAATTAAAAATTGCTGAAGTACCAGACTTTTAATAAGTTATTCTACAGAAGGCAGCAATTATTATTATCTTTGTTATTGCTATCAATCATAAATAAAAAATGTACTTTTTAAGAAAATGTTTATTTTGTTGGGTTAATCTGTGAGTTAGACACCACTATCATATTTATTCTTAATTTTACCAACTTTAGGTTATAACAGTTCTTACTACCTCTAGATTTTATCTTTATAGTACAAAATAACATGCTTTTTAAATACTCTCTGTTATAAGGAAATTGAAAATTTCTGGGTGCTAAAACTAGTAGGAAGAATAAGCTCTTTGGGTGTTCTTTATCTTGGTTTGGGTGTGTTTTACCAAACTAGTTCTACAAGTTAATAACAACATTTGCTTGTTGCATAATAAAATACCTTTTTCCACAGTTGTACTTTTTCCTTTCCACCCAATGAGCCACCTGAAAAACCTCAGCTTTCTTTTGATGCCAGATCTATCCATGGAGGGCACTCCCAGCTCTTCAACTGCAAAAGAAACAGATAATCTCAGGTGAAAAACATTGAGAGGAATGTAAGTGGAAGGAATCAAGGTACCTGAAACCAACCCTAAATGAGTGATGCAATAGAACTCACACAGTAAGGAAAATAAAAATACTCTTGTAATTAATATTTCCTTGCCATGGCCCACGATGTTAATGTCTCTGATGAAAGATGTTCATAGCCATAGAACAGGCGCAGATGTGAGCAGCTGTACCAGAACAGTGCATAGAGAACATGTAACACTGCACAAAATTAAGGATTCTGGGAACTACAATCAGTGACATTATTTTAATCATGCTGGAAGGTACATTTAGCTGGTAGGCAAGATAGTTTAGGTCTCGGTTTGGATGGAAACCTCGCAATTTTTCTGATCTCCAACATCATCTAGGTACAAAGTAAGAGATCTGATGCATAACCAAAAAGAAGCTCAATATGCATTTATAGAACTTCCAATTTTTGACATTGTTAGAGATGGTGAGATTTTAAAACACATTGCTACATCATATTGCTAATAAAGTTCTGATGTTACAACTTTCCTGTTTCTATACAAGAGACAGTCCATTTTAAAAATTAAAATGCCTGATTTTTTAGAGAGACAAATGTACACCAAATTCTTATATCAATACTATTTTGCAAAAATTTTTATTTGTGGAAGAGAGTAGAGAGATGGAGTAAGTTGTGCCTCAGGATCCAGAGACATCCATAACTCTGGTTTTAACCTGGTATTAACCAACTTAATGGCAATATTTGAACTTTGAGGATACTCACAAGGAAATTATAAAAAAAAACCCCACATTATAGCACTCTGTAGAATATCCATATATATTGAATTTCAGTATTGAATATCACAAAAGCTTTTTGCTGTTTTCGGAGCTTCCTTCTTCAGGCCAAAATGCCCTCACATCATTCTCTCCTTTGCTGTGGGCTCTAAGGACTAAGTTAGTGTTCTTTGTTTATCAAGGGCCTGCCACTGTTAAGCAGTAGATAGTTTCCAAGAATGAAAGTCAGAGACCAACAGAGATGCTAGGCCCCAACAACATTAAATTTGTGAACAAATGCCAACAGAGGCAGAGATTCCCTTTCAGGTTTTATTCATTAAAAAAAAAAAAAAAAAAAAATCTCTTTCTTGTTCAACTCCTGTTAAACATATTCTACGTTAGTTGTAAATGAAACTATTTCCTGATTCTAGGGCCTTATTCTGAGAATTTTCAGTAAGAATGATTGCTAAATTTGTCATTTTCTAGTGATTTTCTGTTGGCTCAGAAAAAGTGATATCTGACTAGACATATTTTTCTTGAAAATTAAAATAGTTTATGAAAAGTCACAACAATCTATAAAATGGTCGCTCTTCAGCCCATTTCAGTATTTGGTTATCTTTTTAAAAAAATCTCTGACTGAGAAGGAGACAAAAATCTTCAATATTTACTGAATTTTCTCCAAAAGATGTTTGCTCATAATAACTAATCCCAACATTTTAAATTCTCTTTATCTATAC
The DNA here is from genome assembly GCF_902686445.1 of Sciurus carolinensis. NCBI lineage: Eukaryota > Metazoa > Chordata > Mammalia > Rodentia > Sciuridae > Sciurus > Sciurus carolinensis. The sequence goes on from NC_062226.1 coordinate 74,085,985, forward strand.
TTTGCTCTCCTCATAAAACTAGTCATTACATCACCATGGCTTTGTCCCAACTGTTCTGTTTGTAAAATCTTCCCCAATATTTTCTTTATTCCAGTCCAGTCTCTTTCCTCTCCGGTCCCTCTCCTCTCTTCCTTTATTTTCTACAAATAACTCTTGGTCAAGAGCAGTGAAAATCAGATGAGGTTCAGTTTACAATTATTACTGTGAAACTTTTCAATACTTAAAGCAACATAAATCTTAAAGGTGTCTATAGAAAAATATGAAAAGCCAGAGTCATTCTATAATGTGATCAACAGTAAGATCTTTCTTCCATTTATATTTCTTTAATACTTGCTTTTAATATGTCAGCCTTTTAAACATGTTACCATTTGTTATGGTACATTTATTTAAATATTATTAATTAAGATGAAATTTGTCCCCCTTCTTTGTTTCCTACCTTCTTCACTCAGGGAACTTTCTATTTCTTCCCTCACTCCTTGGGCTGAGACAATAAGCTACCGTTCAGCTCCATTACATTATTAGTGTGATTTCTTTCACGTGAAGTGTCTAGGCCTATTTCACTGGAAATGTAAATTCTACAAATTGAGAAACTCTAACCAGAAAATATGAAATTTAAGTGGTCCAAAATATGAATTCTTTGAGCTCTTCTGTGATACCACCAGTGTAAAATTTCACATGGGGCTTCATGTGATGGGCCGAAATCCTTACACACTCCTTGTTCCAGGGACAATTTGTATTTGAGAAATGAAAAAGATTCTGAATGACGAGATTCTACTTGTCATTTTTTTCTATATCATACCAAAAGCTAACATGTTTAAAAGATTGGCATATTTAAAAGTAAGCCTTAAAGTAACATAAATAAGGAAGAAAGATTTTATTGTCAATCACTTTGTAGTATGACTCTTGTTTTCTATATTCTTCTATAAAACATGCCTTTAAAACTCATGTTGCTTTGGGTGTTGAAAAGTCCTTGGCTTTTAATAGACCTATAAGTTTAAAGTAGCAGTTGAACATTTTGCTTTTTGATACTGGTTTTAAAGGAGAGTATTTGCTAACTCAGGATTTCTCTTCTTGCTAATCTGTCTTAGTTCTAGTTTTCTGTTCCCTCTGACTCAATATATGAAAAGAGAAAAATGACTTGTTAGTCATAAATCTGACTTCATACATCTTGACTGAAACCAAAGGATTCAATACTCAAAGTGAAATTGTCCAATACATCCGTGGTTCCTCTGACTACTCTGTTACCGTTCATGAAGTCAGTCCATCCCTCCATGAGGTAAGGATATCCAGCTCTCATTGAGTAATTTACAACTATGTATGATTTAAATTTGAATGGAAATTGGAGAGCTAGTCAAACAACTTTAGTGTCTTGCTTCTGATGGGAATATATAGCATTAATTGTTTCCAATTTTGGAGAGGACTTTTTACCCATGTGTATTTAAAAACACATCAGAAAGGAACATATTAAAAATATTAACAGTGATTTTATGCCCAGAGTGAGATTCTGAGTCAATAATTGGTGTGATCTACATCATGTACAATTAAAAAAGTACTTGAAATTCTTTTCCATATGAAAGATCACACAATCAGAAGACTTATTTTTTATAAAAGAACAGGGTAGGTAAAAGTATATTCTTCACTGTGGATAAAGTGGCCACTGGGGTTTATTATGACAATAACTGTTGATCTTGACATAAAAACAACTTCAGGAGGGGTTTCATAGATCCTTAAGGGAAAGTGAGGGAAATGAGTAGAGATAAAAGCAGGCCTGCTCACAGAATTAGCTGTTGGGTTTGAAACGTATTGCTGCTTCTAAAAGGGACAGGTACACTTCCAGCCACATCACCAATCCCTGCTCATATCATGCTGTCATGGGAGTTGTAATGTCCATTTGCCAACAATAGTAGAATTCCAGAACCTTCTTCACAAAAGGTTATTTGGAAAATTCTCATCTTCTCTAAGGTGTTAGTCTGGTTTATGCTGTGGAAACAACCCCCAAATCTCAGGACTTAGTGAATGCTTCACTCCTCACTTGTCCTCAGTCATTCATGGGTCCAATATTTCTTTACAGTCCCCTTCCAAATAGCCACTTGGGGGTCCAGGTCTTCTCTTCCCTCTCTTCTTCAATCGTCTGGCTCTACCATTTGGAACTTCCGTCACTGTGGTGGTTGGAGAGAAAGCTTGAAGAACTCATATGGGCTCTTACATGTCTCATCTCAGAGGGTCATGCCTCTGATTCTCATTATGCTTTGGCCAGTAGAGTCTTATCGGCACAAATTAACTACATTGAGACCGTGAAATGCAGGAAAGCATGTGGACTATTTGGATATGTATGGTCTGTGCCTCAGTCACTTAACATTTTGAGCCAAGCATCGAGGAGTCCAGACAAAATTACCAGTTTTCTCTCTCTCAACACAGCCACTCATACCAAGAACTCCCAACAGTTGGTCCCCACAAGACCAATAGCCTGGATGCCTGTGTTAACCACTGGGAAGAGAGCTGCTCCCCAGAGTTACCAAGTTGCAGCCTACTCTGAGTGTACGAAAAATAAAGCTTTATATATATATTAAGTTGATGAGATTTTGGGGTTCATTTCATTACCACAATGTAGCCTCTCCTATTTGAATAATACAATGGAATAGAAAGATCTTTGGTCCCAGGTAGCCGATGTTGCTACACATTCTGCCATCTGTATTCTCAAGTAATCCTTCAGATTTCTCACAAACTTTTGACAAGTTTTGATAACTGTACTCATTCTCAGCTTTGTCCTGGGACTTCTGAGTTTAATGCTTTCTGACATTTTAATTTCACAGGGACATATTTTCTTACTGATAAAGAGGAAGAGGAAAATACAGATCTATAGGAAACTCTGAGCAGAAGTATAATTAGATCTCATCAAAATTGCTCATGCTACATAAATAGGACAATATAAAATTTCTGATTAATTTTGATTATTTAATTTCTTCATAATTATTGCTGTTATTAAATTGAGAGTCATGAGTAGAAATTATTAAGTAAGGTAAACGAATATACATCAAGAGAGAAAACTTTTATAATGAATATTAAATGCTAATATACATGTGTATTTTGTAATAGAGTTTCATCTCACTAAGCAATTAATCATGCCTTACCCTGTCCGTATTCTTCATCACATTTAATACCTTTAGTCACCCAGGGTGGATGAGTTTGTGTTTCATCAGGAACAATTCCAGGCAAGGGAACATCAGGAGAAATGACATCCTGTGCCATGGTTCTGGTGATAAACCTTTTATGTAACTTCAGTTCCTAGACAGGTTCACAGTATTTCTTGAAGACTCCATTCTATAAACATAATTTCATTAAGTGAAAAGAAATGCTTAAATTTGGAATTACTTTCAGTTACGGTCAATATGATTTTAAACTTTAAAAAATATTTGGCATTCAATCAATTTAACAGGTACAGAAGTTCTAATAATTTCAGATCATTTTGTTAGACCCTTTGGAGATTGGGGAGGTTAGGGTAATAACTTAATTCTTTCCCTTCATGTACTCACATTTTAAATTATGTTTAAATTATGCACTCACATTGCAAATTATGTTACAGGTTACATTTACAAGATTATATTCTTTATAGAATCAATTAGTAAGACAATAGAAATTACATCATGAGAAGATGAAATTTCAGCTTATTCAGTAAAATGCATAAGTTTTTTGAATGATGTAGTCACTGGAATACGATAAAATGATGCAATATTTTCTTCCCACGTTTTCACATGGATCAGTCATGAAACATAACCACTCTCCTAGTCTTCTGGTGTTTGGGCAGGGCAGGGTGCCCTTTCTCACTCTGCTGGAGGAGTGGCATCTTAGTTCATGACTAACTCGAGATGGCCTGAGGGATAGAAGGTTAGACAGCCTAGAACATATCCTGGTTAATTCCGGATCTGAATTACTCCAGTGTTTGTTTTTCTAAGAATAAGTGATGAGGAAAACTTTCTGGAAACTTCTCAACTTAATAATGCGAGCCTCAAGACCTTTATAATATCAGAGTGGACATGCTAGACCCCCTATGTTAAATCAAAATTTCAACACCAAGTTTTCACTTTAATGTGAACTCAGAAACTATGTTGGTGAGTGGAACTCATTCTTTTCAATTCATTACTTTATATATTTATTATTCTAATAAAATTTCTGGATTTCTTTATCATACCAATGTGCATCAAACTAATATTTTTACACGTATTACAAGAGCCAGTATCTTTAATGGTCCTCCATTCTCTTTAATTTTCTATTCAAATACTTATTTATACCAAGAGGTCTTATTTATTTTAGATCATATTAAACTCTAAAAATATCTCATAAAATTGGAGGTGATATAGATGTACAATAATTGAGGTCAAATAAACAACAGTTTTTGGAATAAGATTCATAGATTTTTTTCATAGATGAAACAACATGAATACATGATTTGTATATATATTAAATAGAAATAATCTCAATGAGAAGAATAATTGCCTATAATTTAGGCTAACTGAAATATCAGCCAGAATCCATTATTATAAATGTAAATAACATGGTTGATTTTTAGATAAGTTGAACTTGGTATCATAAAACATTTCTTCTTTTATTTTCTCATGGCCAAGCACATACTAAGTTATTTGTATGTACTAACATATATAGAAGCTTTCCTGTCCCTGGGGAAGGAGAAACACATTTTGGTAGTTGGGAGGAAGAACTTAAGGAATAAAATATATCAGAAAAGGGTTGGAATAATGTCTGTCTCCTACAGGTTTTGTTGGATTCATTTTGAGACACTCTGAAGAAATTGATGAGATAGACTGAGGAACCACAGAAATACTAGGAGTTTTAAAAGTCCAGGTAGCAAAATGAAGAGTTGAGGTAGGTTGTTCTCACTGTCTCTGCCTGAAATTCAGGAATGCCCTGGCAACACCCAAGATTGGAAACTTTCACGTCATCTGGAAACAGCAATATTGGCACAATCCTTGAACTCAGGATGGTCAATGGCAGTAGTGAGACTTCTCCAAATTTCATGAACGGTGGAATTAAACTACAGAGGAGAATGTTTGGAAGAAAAGATCAAGGCAGACCTGTTGCTGTGCTGAAAATATTTAACAACAAGCTCTCCAGGCAAGGGAAAAATTTTAGCTTGTAGTGTTGGCCACCATTCCTCACAGTCACCAAACATGTGCACAATGGGCTCTGGTGAGCTTTAAGAAGCAACGCCAACACAGTACTGGCTACAGACCTCATGCCCCCTGTGGTTCATGAGAGACACCTCTAGGTGATCTAGCACTTTCTTTAGCATTACTTTTTGCTATTCAAGTGGAGGGTTTGTTGCCACCCCTGTTTAATAATAAAAATGAGCCAGGTGCAGTGGCGCATGCCTGTAATCCCAGTGGCTAGGGAGGCTGAGGCAGGAGGATCACGAGTTCAAAGCCAGCCTCAGCAACAGCAAGATGCTAAGCGAATATACTCATTGAGACCCTGTCTCCAAATAAAATATAAAATAGGGCTGGGGATGTGACTCAGTGGCTGGGTGGCCCTGAGTTCAATCTCCAGTATCCACCCCCACGAAAAAGAATAAAAATAAATCACAACTTATTTCTTCTCAAGCCAGATTTCTAGGTAACAAGAATAATATGTCATATGATTATAAGAATTCCTGAAGGCATAGTGATGGCCTTTATGTGTGGGATGGGCAATATGGTGTCTAACACAAGGTCATGTGGGACTTATTCATTCATTCATTAACTCACCATTTTGCAATTACCAATGTTTCTTCTGCTTTAACCTGGGTTGTTTCCTTTTTGAGTCTGCTCCAGTAATGATCTCTTCCTGACTTCCTAATTGTTTCCTTGACTTCTCTGGATTTTCCCAGGGTACTGGGTAACTGCTCATACCTGAATTTGCGTAGGGTGAGGCAATAGGCAAGCTCCTATTTCCTGGACTTACCACTCCCAACTTCAGAGAGACTCCTGTCTTCCTTCAGGCCCCTTCAAATTATCTTCATATTCAACTACACCCTCTGACTCTTCTTCCTAGAAGGTTCTTGGAACGTGCTGGTAGCCTGTCTCATGTTAGGTAAACTAGAATACATTCCTTTGGAAATCAGATTCCCACCTATTTCTAAGCAGAATCATCTCTTTCAGAAGTTCAGTGTAGACAAAAACATGTCTTCTGTACAATTCTGCATGCCTTTTTGCCACTTCTTCTTTCTTTAACACACAACTTTGTTTAGCAAGTGCATGTCTCTTAGACGTAAAGTGACAAAGCCATTATCGGGCAAACTAGGAAAATCAACTTCCAGTATTTTCTACTAGTAGAATATTGGAGATTGGGAGGTATTTGGAGAAGGGTTAAATCTCCTTTGTTCTCCAGAAATCATATCCTAATTTAATTCAGCATCTCCTTGGTAAGAAAACCAGCCTTCGTAAAATATTACTGTATTCGATGCTAAACCTTTGTATTCTGAAAGATTTGATTAATTCAGTCAATAAATATTTATTCTGTGTAGATACTTTGGGGATAAAAATATCTACCAGATATGGAGTCTTACCTCAAGGACCCATATTCAATGAAGAGAGATAAGGCAGGTATACAAATAATGATATTAGAAAGTAGTAAGTGATAAGGACTGTGAGAAAAGTAAGTAAAAGACAAAAGGAGGGTGGAGGTATTCTCAGCTGGGAGGATTACAAGGAGACATTTGGAGGATCGGGAGTGTGGACTGTCCTTAGGGTGGCAGAAACAGTCAGTGGGGCATTTCACATAGAAAGGAAATGTTGAGATTCTTTAAAGAACAGCAAATAAGCTGTTTAAACTGGAATATGGAGTTCATTGTAACACATCATAGGAGAAACTGAATTAGAAAAGGGCAGTGGGTCCTGAATAATTGAGGTGTGAACTCATTTTTTTTTTTTTACAATTTAATTTTTTTTTTTTTTTTGAACTCTTGAAAGGTCACGAAACCCGAGTGATCCAGAGTTATTCCTCAGGGCACTTCATTTGATGACAATTGAATGCAAGAGGGAAAAGGGTCATATTGAAGAAGGGAACACCTACTGGCAGCTATTGAGAATATCATAAGGCCAAAGTAGTAAGATCCTAGGTTATGGTAAGCCCAGTGAGAATAGAGGAAGGAATCAGATAATAGTAGTCAACATTTACTGAGCATTCACTATGTGCTAGGCACTGTGTCTGCATGGATGATCTCTCTTTACCTTAACCAAAGGTTAATGAGATAATGAAGAAGAAACAAAGCTTTGCATTATGTTTAGAGTCAGAAGACTCTGCCTTTAATACCAACATGAGATAAGCTACGACCACAACCCACAACTGTTCCCTCTCCCGTAAGAGGTTTTTTTTTCTTTCATAAGCTGAGAGACTTAAAAGAAAAAATGTTTAAACTTCATGTCATAGTTATAATTCAACACACAAAAAAACAATGATCTTTAATCTTAAGAGTTGACAAAATGGCCTCTTTTGTAAGGTGATTTCATATGTTAGTCTATCATCTTTACATTGGATGTCAGGAAAGATAAGGAAACTGCAACTTATGACAAAGACCAGAACATGTTCCAATTTTCTTTCTTTCTATTTGGTCATACCAACAAAGGCAATTTATAATAAAAAAATCCGAGTAATGTATATGTTTAGTTCCATGAAGTTTGTTTTCTATCTATGTAAAGAAACTAAATAAGTTTCCTTGTCCAGTCTAATTTTGATTTATACTTCCTTTTTGATGGAGACTAATTTTCATCTCAACAAGGAATATATATATATATATATATATATTTATATATATAAAATGTGCATATATATATGCATATATATAACATATATATGGATATGCCAATTTTTATGCAATATTATAGCCCCATTTTACAAGTTAAAAAATATTCTGAAGCTAAGTAGGTTGATTTATTCAAGGCTGCACCATAAGTAGAAGACTCTAAATTTTAAGATAATTATTTTATTTACCTATCTATTGGTCTATCACACCAAAGAAAATATCAACTTGATGAAAGCAGGAATAGTTCAGTAGATGAAATACTACCTGGTTCAATTGAAAATAATTGTATAGGTGAATAAAACCAGGCAGTAAGAACACTGGGTGGCTGTTCTCAGCCACTGGATTACAGTGCTTCCCTGGAGACATTCTTTTAACACTCACAGACATTAAAAGATAAAGAATAAGGGTGAGGTTCTGTGGGTAACAGAAAACTAGGAGGTTGGTATTTACATACATCAGAATGTGCATAAATGAGATAATATTATAACATGCTGATTTGTGGGTTCATGGCATGTTGCCACATTGATTCTAAACTTTTTCAATTACATAAGAGTAATGCAATTTTTGTTGCTTCTTTCAAAATGAGCTACTGATCTGTAAGCATTTAGAATTTTTTGTTGTTATGGTTGTCGTCATTGTGGATAGACAGAATACTTTTTTTAAAAAAATTTATTTATTTTTATGTGATGCTGCTGAGGATCGAACCCAGTGCTTCACAGGTACTGTGCAAGCTCTCTGTCACTGAGCTACCTCCCCAGCCCCTGGAATTGTTTTCTTTTTATCTATTTTTTCCTGTGTGTCTTCTTGGAGGCTGACTTGAGTTGGATAGTTCATCTTCCTGTCTGGATTCAGCTTCTGGGTCTGAATACTAACTCAATCTTTGTTCCTCTGGAAGAAAATTGTTTCTTTATTGTTTTACAGCACGAAAGTTGGCTGTTCTGATTAATAGGCTTGAAGGCAAATTAACATTAAGTGTGAGGGGAACATTTGTGATGCTAACATCAGAATCATTTTCCATATGGTACAGAATTTCCCATGTACGATTTATATAGATATTTAGTCTAGATCTGAAAAATTATTGCATTGTGTTTGGAGTATTTTTCATTCTCTGGCTATAAATACTAAGTCCAAATGGATTCATCTTTGCAAATCGCCTACAACCCTTTTTACATTAATTTTTTTTGTTATCACTTAAAGTGTTACATGAAAAAATTTTGACTTCTATTATTGAAAATAAAACTGACTTCATGCTACTCGCCATGTTTGACAGAATGAAAAATAAAATCTCCTGATTCTTGTATATGTTTACAGAAAGTATTCCTAATTTGAAAAAAATTACTATATCCCATTTATTGTTTTTCTCCTTTTTCTAAAAAGAGAACTGCATCTCTATATTTTATTCTTAAAAGTTTAAAAGCTGAATTGCCATTAGTGTGATTTTTAAGTGTAAAATTAGATTTTTGGTATAATAATTTGTGAGTTTTAAATTTACAGCAATTCTGTTCTATAGGAAATGAACATGGAAAATCAAACTCAGGTAAAAATAAAATCATACAAACAATGAAGTTTTGATAAGGAGTGACTAAACTGAGATCAACTTTAACATCACATTACATAATAGAAGGTTATTTCAATGTGACACCACAATAATTAGATTTGGAAATATAAAATCATACATGGCTAGATTTAAAATAGAGGTATTTTGCATTAGGCAGGGGGGTGTGAAAGTATGGGGGTAGGAAAGATAGCAGAATGAATGAGTCATTATCACTCTATGTACATACATGATTACATGACCTGTGTGATTCAAAATCATGTACAACCAGAAGAATGAGAAGTTATAATCCATTTATGTATGATGTGTCAAAATGCATTCTACTATCATGTAAAATTAATTAAACTATTTTTTTAAAAAAAAATCACATATAGCCAGATTTAACTAAAGAGACCATATTGTGGGTCTTATTTATTCTTTACGAGAGCAAAGAAGTTTTGTGTGACTGTTTTATACATTGTTTTCTACACACAGACAACAATTTCCCAAACTTGGCTATGAATTTTATTTTAGGACTATACTGTAAATTCCTTGTGTGTGCAGATAAGAAAATAGAATTTAATAGTACTGAACTAAGCATAGTCTCCTATATAATCAGTCAACTAAGGAATCTCCCACCCTACTTCCTATTCCAGAGTTTCCTCATCCTTGGTTAATATTGTACCTGGTCTAGACTGATCACTCTCTGGGGACACCCATTTCCTCTGCCTTGAAGTATCTGTGCTCAGGACCTTGACTTCATCCTTAAGCAATCACTGCCTTACCCATTGACTGTTATCAGCCCGTGTAGAAACATCATGATGAATCAAAATAAATTTTGCATAGTTCAGCCATACCTGATTCTGCCTCTATTATGTAAAAACAGCCCTGTGTAAAAGTTTTAGTGCCTACGTTGACAAGTATGAGTCACAGCTTCAGGATTCATTAGAACTCTTTGTATGCGCTTTCTGGAAAGAAGAATGTTTAATGAAACAAAGGCTGAACATGTGGGGACACATTCTGCAAATAATTTCCAAAGAATGAAGAGTTAGGGTCAGAGCAGACACTCTGGGTGCTCTTTCCACATCCCCACTGATTCCCTGCCCCTCCATGCACACCTGCCTCCAGAGGGCTCTCACGCCCATGAGCCACAACCTGCATGCTTTTTCATGACTTCTGTTTCATTTGTTGGGTTGCTATAACACGGTAACACAGACTTGATCATTGAAACAACAGAAACTTATTTTCTCATGGTTCTGGAGGCCAGGTGTCCAAGATCCTGGTGTCAGTGGATTTGGTTTCTGGCGACCTCCTTCCTTACCTGGCATTGGAAGAAGAAAGCCCTTTCTTTTAAAAAACCCTATTTCCAAATGTAGTCACTTTTTGATGTATGGGGGATAGAATTTCAACATATGGATTTGGGGGTGAGGACACACACAACTCAGCCCATAAGAGCTACCTTCAGGATGCACAAAGGGGAATTAAATGTGCCATGGGGGAAATCAGTTATTAGATGGATTTTTGAGGTATTCTCCCAGTCGTAGCTCCGATCCATGACTGGTGAATGTTCAGATTAGAATAATCTAGCTCCTTTGTCTCTGAAAATGGTCTATACTGTCCCCAGAACTCCTTGATGGTAATGAACAGAAGTTACCCTCATGTAGGTGTTGCTTTATAATGTAATCTTGATTTGTCTTCTTTAACCATTCCCATCTCCTCACTTTCTTGTATTTTCTTTACAAACAAATTCTCGTCATAGGATTTGTCTTTATTTATCTTTGGGACATTATTATGGGTGGAATTATTTTCTCCCCAAAAGTCCTCTAACTTGTAAATGAAAACTTATAGGGCCCTTGCAGATAGATGTAATGCTTAATAGTACATTTTAATGCTTAATAGTAATATTTGCTTAGGTGAGGTCATACTATATTAGAATGACTCTCAATCCAATCTGACTGATGTCCTTACAAAGGAGGGAACTTGAACACTGAGACCTAGACACATAGGATGAGGGTCATGTGCTCATAGGGATATAAAGGGAAGAATATCACATGGAGGCATAGGCAGAGACTAGCTTGTTGAAGGTATAAGCCAAGGGATAGCAGAGATTCCCTGAAAACCACCAGGAACTAAAAAGAGGCATGGAATAGATTTTTCTTTGGAACACTCAGAGGAACCAACCCTACCAACTATCATTTGGGACTTATGGTATCCATATACATCCAGGACTATATTTCTGATGCCTTATGCTACCAAGTTTTATGGTATATTTTTATAGCAGCATTGAGGGATTAGGAAGATGCCCAGAAGAAAAGAGTTAACTTCAGAATTGACCCTAAGAAGCATGCACTTTGAAAGGGATTCTGGAATCAGATCGCTGTCCAGCTGGTTAGCAATAGGATTCCACTATTGGAGAGTCTCCAAACTCTTACTATCATAATTGCTATAACTTTCACTGATGGTGAGGTGGGATGGATCTGGATGAAAAGAGATGTACTTCTATGCATGATATACCAGGGGGGAAATCAGTTATGAGAAGGACTTTTGAGGCAGTTGGTTGTGGCTAATTGTTGATGTTGTATTGACAAAGAAAATGTACAAGCTCATATTTGTCAGTTACCAATCAGACATTGTGAAAGTTAGAAGGTCTCCAGGGCAGCATTTAAAGAAATCCATAATATTTGCTGCTAAAAGGCAGATAGAACTGAAGATTGGATTATGTAATTTATTGTAAAAGTAGCAGAACTCTAGGGAAGTCTAAATCAGACCCATGATGGTTCTTTTTTGCTACAAAGGAATCCTGGTAGGGAAGGATGGATCTCTAAGACACTGAGTGTGGAATCAGGGATAGAACATAGGACTCTAGTTCTGTAACTAGGGCTGCAATCTCAGCAGGGGTCAACCAGGGAAGGGAGAAAAAGAATTATTCAACAAAGAAACTTTAGGATATGAACATGTGTAGCAAAGGGACTCATGGAAACATGACAGTATGTAGATCTCCGTAATGTTGAACTGTAGAGGGGTTTGAGAATGGTAACAGTTAAATTGAATAAAGAAGAATTTATCAATAAGGGAACATTCTCACACAACTGAAAACTCCCTGGTATGAGTGCCCGGAAATAGTCCTAATACAATAGTTGGATGGTTACTGGAAGTGTGGGGCAGGGAGGGAAAGTCTCAGGTTAAATTAAGTATAAATGACAGCACTGCCTTGGCAGAGTTTTGAGGAAGGGATCAAAAGGCTCAGAGAAGAGAGCATGATAGAATGAGTCTATTGTGTAGCACCAGAGAGCCTCCCAGCTGACTATGCTCATTGGAAGGGTCAGAGAATGTTCTCATTTCTAAGCTGACAAGGAATGTGCTGCTGATGGAGGGGCAGGAAGTTTGAGAAGCTCAGTGGTGGCTGGACCAGGGTTGTGGTGGGCAGTATTGTTGGAGACCTGGGCTCCCTGTTGTCAGTGGGGTTGATAGGATTTCAGAATAGCAGAGGTTAAGTGGTCATGCTCATCCATTAGAGATCTGAAGTGAGGGCTGTGTTTCTAAAGAAAAAAAAAAATAGATGGACAGCTGACAAGAGCATGGCTTGACACACACAATAAGAATGATTAAAGATAGGCTGAGCAGAAATCTCATGTCATCAGATGTTGGGAGAAATCCTAGTTCTTGGCTCGCAGCAGTTAATGTCTGAAGTGTATAAATTTGCAGAGAGGAGCATTCCGCTCTGACCACCTAGGAATGTAAACAACTGCCCCAAATTGACCTAGTGTTACCAAGGGAACCTGTGTAGGGGCCTGGTGTTCTGATCCCCCGTGGCACATTGTGATTGGGCAAAAAGTTTATAAAATGTATGGTTTTTCCTGTAATAAACAAGTTTGCAGGTTGCTCCCCACAAGCCTCCTTTTATCCAACTCCCGGGGTCTGGGTTCTGACTCTGCAGCTCTTACCTGCACCTGAGCTAGCCTGGCACCCCTACCATCAGATCCCATGGAATATCATCTCAGTTTAAAAACCTGAGTCAGGCCTCAAATGAACATAAAGACCCTGGAATGCCACAAGTACACACCATGGAAATCTCTGTATACCTAACTTGACATATAATTCATGAATAATTTGAAATTACAATCAGCAATGCACTCTATGCATTCTACTCCGTTACTCTTAGTTAGTTATGCCTTTTATCTCTGCAATAACCTTTGCAGAAACCTCCTCTGATGACCTGCCCCTTTTTCCAAACAGCTTGGCCATTTACTTAACATTGGGCACATTCAGCCTTGAAAGGTTCGTTACAATTTTTATGTACAGACAAGCCATTTATTCCCCCAAAATTTGTCAGAACCTTGCAAATGGGATATCTTATACCTTAGAATTTATGACAGTGTGCTTTCAGTTTAACAGATTCTTAATTAAAAGTTTCCACTTAGCACTTTTGTTTTTGTTGTCATTAATGTTTTTTTAGATACTGGGGATTGAACCCAGGGGTGTTCTTTCGCTGAACTATATCCTTAGCCCTTTTAATATTTTTTTTTTTTAATTTTGAGACGGGGTCTCACTAAATTTCCAAGGCTGGCCTTGAACTTATGATTCATCTGCCTTAGTCCTCCAAGTTACAGGGATTACAAGTATGTGCCACCACGCCCAGCCACTTAGCACTTCTAGTTCCTTCCATTTTATGAAATTGTAATATACCTGTTTATTACTGATTATCAAAATGCAAACATTATTACCCTCACAGATTTATCTAGTGTTTATAATTGGCTGAATTACTTAAACTCCTTGAGATAAGATTAAGTATCTAGGTGACTTAATATGGAATGATTAACTAGGGTGGATAGATAGATATATAAAAGTCAGGGTATTTTAAACTAGAATTATAAGTTTTCTCCACCAGATAAGTCAAAGGATAATCAATGGCCACTGCAGAACAGATACAAAGTCTTGCAATTTAGGCTCTTTGGAAACTTTGTTATTTACTACTTCATAATGAATTAAAAGCTACAGTTGTTATCACAGGACCCTTCCAGAAGTCATCTGGCCAAAATGGGAACTAAAACTGGCTGTCTCCTATGTGAATTATCAAAGGATCTTAGCAGAGAGAGACTCAAATAAGAGACTGTGGAGATTGCCCTATCAGATAACAAAATTTCTTACAAAAGTTTAGAAGTTCAAATACTGTAGTACTGGTAAAGAGAAAGATCGAAAGATAGATGGAAGAGAATAGAGATATTAAAAAGATATAAATGTACATATGTTATATATATTGACAGCCATATTCATAGACACATATATTAAAACTCATAATAAATTAAGAAAAAAGAATGAATCAAAGTGAACATAATGTTGGTAAAATGATGGCTTTAAATTTTGGAGTTTTTAAGTTGGTGACCACACTTCCCCCCAGTGCAATTTTACAAGATGAGATCACCCTCAAAGATATACTTATCCTCATTTCTTGATTAAAATCAGACCTTCCCCTTGACAGCAGCTCTCGCTTCCTGTTTTCTTTTGCTTTAGCTTACTGTTTCGGGGCCTGGAGCAAAGTGCCCTCACTGAACCATTCTGTTGTACTGGATGGATTACAATACTTGGGTTACTGATGAAATTCTTATTACTAAAATTTCAATTTAAATAACGATCTCTTTTGTTTTTATCTTCTTTTAATTCTGAGGTCATTAGGGCAAACACACAAAGATGACAGCATTTCTGCTTTAACATCCATCTGCTTTTGATTCTCAGAGTTGTGTAGTATAATTATTTCTATAGCAACCAGTGGAGGAAGTGCCCTGACAGAGAAGAACATACTCTGACAGGCTTAAAACTCAGACACAGGGCTTTGCAGCTCCTCCAGATTCCAGTATTACACATTTCAGTTGCAGAAACCCATGACTCTGCCTATCTCCCCTCCTTGATTTCTAGTGTTAAAATTTCTGATCTTACAGCATCTTTGGCAATTTTTTCTAATAGTTTTCCTTTTTAAACAGTGTTTATTTTTTTCAGTACCCTGTTCTCATTCCTGTTTTATAACATATACACTTGGTGCTCTGTATCTGCAGGTATCACATCCACCATTCAACCAAGTGTGGATCCAGCATACTTGGAAAAAATTGTGTCTGTATTGATCATATACAGATTTTTTTCTTGTCATTATTCTTTTAAAAATTCATTATATATTAATGATTTACATAGTACTTACATTTAACTAGACATTATAAGTAATCTAGAGATGATATAAAGTATACAGGAGGATGTAGGTGAGTTCTATGATAATACTTTGCCAATTTATATAGGGGACTTGAGCATCTGCAGATTTTGGTACCCATAACAGGTTCTGCAATCAATTCCCCATGAATACGAAGGAAAGATTGTAGACTCTGACAATAAAATGATGAATATTTTTCTTGTTCCAAATGTTAACTTGTAAACACAATTAGAAGAAAATGGAATAATAAATAATTCATTTGTTTTCAATTTCTTAAGGTGTCTTCTAATCCATTTTCTTTCAGAACCAAACTCAGTAGGGAAAGTGAATCATGTGTCTTTAAAAACACAGGATGAAAAAAAAAATTAAAAAAAAAAACACAGAATGCAGTTCAGACAACAAGAATGAAGTACAAAAAATCAATCTCTTTCCCCAAATAACTTCATTTTCATTGTAAGAATAAGTTTTGAAAATAAGAAGTTTTCAAAAGAAAACTTAAATTTGTCTAGTTTTAAAATACCTGTATGTTTGAAAAATATCTTTTGGTCTAATTAGACTATGGTCTAATTAAAGATCAGTTTCATTTTTATTTTAAAGAATTTGGTCTACTTCATTTGTTTTGAGCAAAGAGAAGGAAAACTACTGAGAAATATCTACATACTATATATCATGCTAAACTTTCTGCACAGACATTCTCATATAATCCATCAAAAACTATGTGGTGTACTAATTGCCATGCATATTTTACACATGGGGAATTTAGGTATAAAGAAATGAAGCTTGTTAAAACTTACATAGCTTGTAAGTAGCAAAAGCAGATTTGTTCTTCAGTAGATCTAGAAATTTCACTATTAGCTCTTATGTTACATCATCTCACATCATTTTATTGTCCTTAAACTATGTATCACCGTTTTTCACGTTGTTCCATAGGTACCGAAAGTTAAGTGACAATACCTGTTTTACAGATGAGGATACCTACATAAAATTACTTTAGCAAGGACTTCTACAAAAATGTCCAAAATCAATAATAACTGGAAAATTATGTGTGTGTTTGTGTGTGTGCTTTACTTTACTTTGCCATATTAATGAAATTTGAAGCTCACCTAACACTAAAATGTATTAAAGTCGAAATAAAGTTCTGTAAGAAAGAAGTGTGTACTTGGATTGCTTATGGCACAGATTTCCTAAGTATAGTCTATGGAGAATAATTGCTCGAGATTTAAGTCTTAGTTCTCCCACTTAGGGACAGTGAGACCATCAGAAATTTGTTCAACCAAATAAGCCATTGTGTAAGGTAGGGATAATAATGGTATCCAATTCACAGAACCATTATAAGAATTATCTTTGAAAATGTATGCTGTGGATTTTTGACCAATGTCCTACAATGTGCACATGAGCAATACATATCATCTTTTACCTCTATTACTTAAGATGAACTAAAGTAAAACAGGAGACAAAAAAATACAAAACAAAGATTCCTTTGTGGAAAATATTCAGGTTCTATGTATTAATTATATGGGAAATAGAGTAAAAAATGGATACGATTTGAAGCAGTTTAATGAATTTTAGCTTTAAATCTACACCCAATGTCATTGTGCTATTCTGTAATCGTAGATTTACTTTGTAATGACTGATTCCTTAAAGTTGGATTATGATGACTTCTTACTTTTATCTAATGTTTCAATTGTAACTTATTTTATTAAAAAAAACTTTGTGAATCAAGGATTCAATGTACTGGAGTTCAGATAGAGTTAGTTTCTGGATGAGTGAGTTCTTTTGTACCTTCCTATAAACCAAAGAGTAAAGGGATGGATTAGTCTTTATACTTAAAACTCTATTGGCAATATCTAAAACTGGCAGAGTGCCAATAAAAACAAGCTATTCTGATGAGCATTTGTGATTCACATTATACACATCACAGTGAACCAAGAGATTTTTTCTTAATAAGGTGTTCAGGACTCAGGCCAACAAATGGCTTAATGGTTTGCATTTTGTGTGTGATGTATTTTTTTCCCTGGTTGACTTTCATGGTTCTGCCCTATGAGCTAGTTGTAGCAAGTCCCAGCCTCATACCCAGAGTGCCTTCCAACCTTCTTGCTCACCAAAGCAGTCTTCAGTGTTCATGACCCCTAGGTGACTGTCCACATTCCATCTACTTTGAGAGAGTCCTTTCAGAATGATAATTCCTGTGTTTTCACATAATCCCTTTCTAAACCCAAGAGTCATATCACTCAAGTATCAGCCATGAGTCATGCCCAATGGCAAGGATATCTCCTAAAAACATTTCTTAACTACATTTCTCCTCTACTTGAAACTATGCTCAATTATAAACCCATGACCACACTTAGGGAGAAAAAAATCTACCTATGGCCCATCAGAAATTTTCAAATCTTCCCTCATTTGAAAGTACTAATCTCATGGTAGATTTACTTTTGTTTGCTCTTCCCCAAACTTTTTCCTTAAGAAAAATCTTGTTTACTAAAGCTTTTTGTTTATTTTTTAAAAATCTGTATTTTTAAAACTAGAATTGGTAGATTTTATAAAGTTTTTTGTATTTCAGACCTTTCATCTTGATGATTTTTTTTAAATGTCTCAGATCATTAACTTGAGAAAGGTGAAAATCAAATTATTTTTGGCTTTTCAATGATTAGTAAGGATTTTAAGATGGAATTCTTAGTACTGTTTCAAAATTATGTCATTTTGTCATTGTTGTAAGCAAAATGTTTTATATCATAAAATGTGCTACATTTCTAGAAGATGAGAAAAGCAAAAATTCCAATGAATACTGCCATTGGTTAATTAAATACATTTCAAATACAGAGGATCAGAGTTTTCAGAAGTTCATTACTCTACAAACCATTTGAGATAAGAATAAGCCATAATATCTGTCCAACTTTCTTCATCCATGGTACAATATTTTTAGGGTTGAAACAATAGCATTTTGAATTATATTTGCTGTAATCAATAGAACTTATATCTGGTAATTTTCTAGGATTTTCACCTTATTTGAAACCTAATATACAAAGAAAGTTGTCTGGGAAGTCAGCTTATTTATTTATTTTCCTAAAGAATTCTAAGAAAATTGGAAACTAAGCATTTATTGTAGTCAATGACTTGAGGAAATTGAAGCAAAGAAATCATGAAAGAAGACTTCTGACATAAGAACCATAGGTTAAAAGCTAATTCAAGGAATGAAACAATTTCAGAGACTAAATCAAAGAAAGTTACAAAAAATGGTAGAGTTCAAGAACAATCAACCAGGAAAAGATCGTGAACGGACAAAAACTAGGCAAGCTTGATGCCTTTGCATTGTGTTCCTTTCATTATAAAGACAAAGAATAAATCAAACTGTCTCATTATTTCATCACTTTGCTTTGTTTCAACTGTCAGGTATGAAAAATTACTGAGAAGAACAAGTTTTCAAAAGGAAGGAACTTTTGAAAAGTATGAGCATATTATGAGTGCTAACTCCAGAATAGCTGGTTTTTCAAGAATTGTAAAGGAAATTGAGTAATGACAGAGGAGTTAGAAGCAAAAGTGTACTTCTGAGATTCTCTCACCCTCCCCAAGAGAGATTCAGTGTGAATGCCTGTGGTTCTATGTGCCATAAGATTGATACTCTTGGGATAGGAGCTCAATGTGCAATATTTTTAGTATTATTACAGGACAACTGTATGTGAGTTCACAGTCACTAAAGTTCTCACATTCTGGCCTCTGTATGTGACTTTATGGACCTTCTCTAATTTTGTTTTCTAGGTACAAGTGTTAAATAATTGTATGCCTGCAAATGTCTAAGCCATTTGGTTTTCTTTACATTTGGTTTTAATGTAAAGAAATCTGCACTCAGATGTAGAAGAATTAGATTCAAGTCTTGACTCTCTGCTTTACTAATCATTGACTTTGGCTAAATCCTAACTTTATTGGGCTTCATACTTGAAATATGCACAATGATTGTATCTTCTGTCCGGCCTTTTCCAATTGTGTAAATGTGAAGGTGGAATAAATATTGTGAAAGAATAATAATGTTTAAGACCAACAAAAATTTCACTTTTGACTGCTGTAGCAGATAAAATTTTACTTCTTAATTTTTGATTTAAAATTTTTGTAGTTACTCCTTG
This sequence comes from Sciurus carolinensis, assembly GCF_902686445.1. NCBI lineage: Eukaryota > Metazoa > Chordata > Mammalia > Rodentia > Sciuridae > Sciurus > Sciurus carolinensis. Next base: position 74,105,625 of record NC_062226.1, read on the forward strand.
AGTAGAAAATGATAGACATATAGCTATGTTTTTTTCCTCAGTGTGATTCTAAGCAGCTCAAGAAGCAGGTAGTCAGAAGAATAAATTCTAAGTGATGAAGGATAGACCTTATTGGCACAGTGACAATTTTTGGCATGAAAATAACTTTGTCTATATTTAAAAATAAGAATACATTTATAAATACATAAATATCATTCAAAAAAGTAGTTTCAAGCACTCCTTGAGATGTCTTATAAATAGTAAATAACTGTTTTTAGTTCTATCAATGCAATTTCAGCATTGCAGTTTTCAAATAAAATGGCCTTAGACTGAATAGCTGCCATGATTAGACTTCATTTTCTGAATCAATATTTGCTTTATTATTTGTATTGTTCTTGGAAAAATCTATACAATGCTATTCAGTGAAGCACTAATGCAGCTTCTATGCAAGAATCAGAGTAGAACAAACATGATCCTGGTGATTCAGTTTAGGAGACAGAGTCCACCACTCCAGTGTGTTTCAACTTTGTTCAACATAAGTGCTGCCAATTATCAGTCAGTCAACAGTATTAAGAAATTTAAGTTACTGCTATCTAGGAACATTTGGTATTGAGTGGATGTTGAATGCACATACATACATATACACACACATCTATCTGTCTGATCTATAGAAGAACCGAACCGATCCAGTTTAGTAAATTATATGATGAAGCATTTTCACAGGAAGCAAAGCGTATCTACAGTAACCGAGTGGATCACTCAGTGAGAGAAACTTAAAGAATAAGAGTTGCTTCCACCCTGAATGTTACCAGGGATAGATTTGAGACTGCTGAATCTCTACCTGCCTTTGTTTCCATTTGCCCTTTTCGGAGAAGTTCAAATTTTCCTGAACAATCTCAGAATATGCATGAGTGTACTAGAGGGTGGAATCTGTAGAGTTTCAGTTTTAAACCACAAAGGAAGATCTGGTCAACTCTAAGTAAGCACTGTTGTGTCATTCCCTTGTGACCTGCCCACCTGGGCACAATGCCCTGTAAAGTTTTATGTTTCAGAGTTTCATGGCTACAGAAAGATTGTTGATTGATTGGAGATGTGTTTTATCCAGTATGCAGAGCATTAAAGAAACAGAACTCATTTGGTTTTGCCAGGATGCTTGGCTCCCCTCCTCCCTCATTTGATTTCAAGTAGCTGGGCTCAGGCCCCACATAAAATACTGATTCAGGAACTCCTCCAAGACAGGCAGATACTAACAGTCCTTCTTTTATCTTTGATCCTCTTACTTAGTTTCACCCTGTACATGTTCCTCACCCCACCCTACCACCCGCTCATCACCTTTTAAAATTATATCCAAGTAATGCTTATTTATCCTTATGAGATCATTCTAAATCTCTTTGTTCCAAATGTTGTTTGTTAATAACATGTCTACGACAGGTTATTAAACAATCAAGTCATGCTTCATTATTATCATCACTATCATTAACAGTGAAGGATTTCATTTTAGATGAAGAAATGGAAAACAAAAAGAATGTTAGAATGCAGAAACTGAAACTAGAATTGATTTCATACATATAAATCTTCCATGTCTCCTGCTCAGTTATGAAACTTGTGTTGATATATGAAACAGGTATCAGCTCCTCTTGATACTGTCCAAGCAGATTTTCTTTCGGGAAATATCAGTTTCCCAGTGGTGAAAGGTAAGTCAGATTGTCCTGTGTGATTATTTATTATTTAAGAAATCTTAGTCCAAATAAGCTCCTTGTAATATTATATCCTGATTCATTACTTATTTAACAAATGTTTATTGAGTGCTTATTATGTGCCAGACACTGTGCTAGGAAATAGAGCTAATAAGAAATCAATAAACTTATAGTGTGCTTTTGGAGACAGAAATCAAACACATAATTACATGGACAACTACACGGGTAACTAGTCATTCACACCAATTTAGTAAATTGAACTTCAGCACAATCTTTCTCTTAAGTCACAATTTTATATTTATATTTATTTTTCTAATTCTGACTGGATATGTGTAACAATTAATTTAAATACCTAATATACAGTGAACCCAGTGCTAGTGGAAAACAATCTGATCTGAGTTCAAATATTGTCACTTAATTCACTTTGAGTGGTGAAAAAGCATGAAATTCGGTGAGTTTCATTTCATTTTTGTCATTAGACAATTGGAAATTATATTTTCAAACATGAAAATTATGAGTTTTAAATTAAAAAGACATTAAATACAGTGAGTGGTCTAAAGGAATTTCTTAGACTATGGAAGCATGAAATGCTAGTAAAAATAAGAATAAGATTATTCAAAGGACTGAATCAAAAAGCTAGGGAGTGTATAGCATGGGTTACTGTTGGACTTGAAACAATGCAAAGATTTATGGAGAATAGAGGGAAGTCTCTTTCCATAGAACACCCAAATGAGCACAAGTTGAAATCTAAGGTGTTTGGGAAATTGTAGAGAAAGGGTCTCACTAGTATGAGGACATGTGGAGCTCAGGACATAGAATGGGAGACAAAGAACAAGACATCACCATTAACTGTAGTTTGAGAAAGAGAAAAAAAAAAAAAAAAAAGAAAAGAAGAGAAAGGAAAAGAAAGGACGTCTATTTTCCCATTTTTAGGACTTTTTAGACATTAAAGCAAGAGATGAAACTCATACTTTCATTTTACAAATGTAGTGTTCTGTGTTCTTTCTCAGAAATGAAATTGAGAGGAAAAATGTCTCTTTGAGTCTTCAAAGTATGACTTCATTTGAAGCAAGGTCCAGAATCAGGACAACAGGCTCTTAAATGAACAAGAAAGCTGGCCAGTTAAAAATAGGTTGGTAAGAATTAATGATGTTGTTTCTCTGTGTACATCTTCAATAATTCTCAGCATTGATGTAATATGCTCATACATAGAAACATAAAAATACATCTTTTTCATTCCAGAGAGTTCTACCTGAAACCATAAAAATTTCCTTTATTCAAGTGCAATGAATGTATGGGAAAGAGGATCACTACTTCAGGTAGTAAAATTGTGATGATAAAAGATGAACTCTTAGGAGTAAAGGAAAGTTTTGATGCAAGGATGTTGGCTGCTATCCCCAGAAATACTTGAAAATAAAGGAAAGCAAGGTACTAGATTTCATAGAAAGAATACATTGTCCTTTTAGTGGAACTATGTATTTCTGATTTCTTAGAAGAAAGAAAATGCTTTTGAATTGTATATTTTTTCCTTTAATACAATATTTAAATGTAATGCTGCACATTGTTCTTCCAAGGCTTTGGGCAATTGCTTTCTATTCTTTAGGACTTGGATCAAATCTTTTGGTGTCAATGACACCTATATTGTTAAGAGTTATAACCACAAACTGATTTGATAAATATGCCATTAAGTGTGGATCCTAAGAACTCAACTAAATATAAATCTGAGATTCCACATGAGGAGTGGTCCTTTCCTAAATGTAAAATAAAGGACATCCCTAAGTATTCTTGAGTATGTTTCTATCATCAATATGGAGCTTCTAGAACTTTGAATAGATTATAAAGCATCACTGGACACTTCTCATCCCCTCTGATTTTAAACAGACCTTTAAGCTAAGCAACAAGTTAACAGAGATTGGGAGAATGGTCAAATCAATCATGAAATTCTGACAAACACTGTTTTTAATAGTATGCATTACCTCAATTGTGCTATGTTTGTGGGTCTGTCCAATTGAGGGTACATCTTATGGAAGGTCATAAAAATAAGTTTTGTTCTTTATTTTATTTCTCTTAGTAGCCCTACTTAGGCAACTAAGCACACCTTATTCAACATTAGTCAATCTAGTCCAATGGCTATTTAACATCATATTGTGATTGAACTGGGGTTGACAAAGTATATGGCAGTCAACCACGATAAAATAAAGTAATTATATAATAGGAATCTAACTAATAAAGTACAATGTGAATGGAAAAGATTATGATCAAAATAAGGGAAATTAAAAAACAAAAAACACAAAAGACCACATAGGTGGCTGTACGCTGGCATGGAATAGACTTCATTGGCTCATCCTCTTGATATTTTACTAAGATGAAGAGTAAGCAAAATGAAACAGTCTGACAATTGTACAAAGACAACACAAGACTCAGTTTATATAATTTAAAAATTTTGTCATGTTGTAGTTATTCTTGACAAGGGGTTACAGGATTTGTTACCTTTGCCAAAAACATCAAATACATAAAGCACTAAACCAATTAGCTTTAAGGCTGGAATAATCATGAGATGATATTTATTCTGAAAATGGGATTTTTTAAAGGATAAATCAGGATCATGGGAAGAATTTATTCTATGTCTGGCTCTTAATTATAGGAGCAACACACTGTATTTTTATCCATTTTTAAAATTTCATCTTTACCATGTCACTATATAGATTACACAGGAATTTTTTTTTCAGTTGTATCAAGAGGAAAATAAAGATGATCAATTTTAGATGGAAGGTTGTAGTTTTGAAACTTTTCCAGATACTAGTCACTGAGGAAGACAGTGGATTCCACTTCTGTAAGGTGATGTAGAATTCATTATTTTGTCTAAGAAGCAGCCTTTTCCAACATTAAGACATTCTTAATTCTTCCAGTGTATGTATTATGTATTTATGTATGAACAACCCTGTCTTATTTTGGGTAAAACCAAACAACTGGTTTTAGGAGGGTCTTCTAATCATAACTCTCTGTCCCATAGTGGATTATTTTAAGTACAGGTCACAAACCCAAGTTTAGGCCAATCCAAACATTTCCACAGGATTTTAATTTTATCTCCTCAAATGAGGGAAGAAATGATAGTTCTCTGTCACTGAAGCTCTGAGAAGCAAGAACAGGAATGTTGACTGTCATGTTCCTTACTGTGAGAACAAAAACAAGTTTGATAAATGCAGAGACAAGAGAAAGAAAATGAAACTTCTAACATTATTCAAATTCCTGATCCCAAAGTATTCTGAGGGCCTGGTTTAAACCTTCAGTTATCACAGATAACCCACTCATTCCCTAAGCTGCTTGTAATACAACTTCTGTACTAGCAATCCTGAGTAATCCAGGGGACTTTTATTTATTTTAAAATAAAATCAATAATATCAGAGATACTCTTTATATTATACATTGATTAATTAACTTTACAATTGTGACAAACTCCTTGTAATGTTGCCTGTACAAATTCCCTTTCCTCTTGGGCAGTCGCTGAGGCCCCTGTGTTGCAAAACTTGGAAGATTTTCCAGCATCCTCTTGAATCTATTTCTCTATCCTCCTCCCTAGACAAGTCTACTTGCTATGACCCAGTCTATTTTGAGAGCTCAATGAATATTAGTAATGAATTATTACCATCCATCGTTTCCTATACCATCATATTCACACATAATCATCCTCATATTCACACAAAATGTGATGAGTCGGGCTCTGGCCCTCTGCTATTGAGAGCTACTACTCCTGGATTTAGTTGACTTTTCTACTGATTCCCCTCCTCCAAGCCTCTGCTTCTGTTGGCCCCATAGGATGAGTTAATCCTTCTCTTTCTTGGACACAATGCCTTCCAAGTCTCCTTTTAAGTCCCACACTGGGAATGGATAGATGGATGTGCTATCTTTGCAGCATGGCCACAAAGAGCAGATAATTGAATTCAGATTCCTTTAAAGATCTAATTATTATTGCCTTTGTGTTGTGAGCCTACTGTAGTTTTGTGTTTTTGTTTTTGTTTTTTTTTGTAACTGAAAATATTGGCTGTGCTTGTAAATATATGAACTAAACCTTGAGACAATCTTCCATTTATGATCTGTTAATTGTAATTACCTGTTTCCTGAGGCGAAAGTCTGATTTGAAAGTCTGCACTACACTATGTGTGAGAAGACTATGGGAAAATCATAGGGCAAAAAAGAGTCAACTTACCTTTCTGCCATAATACAATAACTGTGTCCCTAGAATGTAAGTTTGTGAGGGTGGTAGATCTTTTGTTTTGTCTATCACAGAATCCCCAGTGCCTGACAGAGCACCTAGTATGTGTAATTGGTAACAAATTTTGAAGCGCTATCACATAGGTACTGGATAGATTTGAATCATTTTTAAACAGTTGAATAAGTGTTGAGTATTTCATGTGTGCCCCTACAACATTCAAAGCCCTGCAAATAATTTGTATCTGAATAAGAATGAATTTTAAAGAAACAATCTAGTGGAGAAGAGAGACAATATAAAACAGATACACTACAAATTCTAATGAAATGATTCTGCATTCAAGATCCCACCAATGTGCTGTTGACTTTCAAGAGAAGTAACATTTATTTCTGTAGAGACTTGAAATTTTGCAAGAGAGAAATGGGTTTGAGCTGAGTCAAACTATGGTAAAAACTTTCAGCAGAGAGGGCTGCAAGTCAGAGAATGCCTTCTCAAGAAATAAAAGTCTTTTCTAAGCCTCTGTAAAACTAGCAAAAAGAAAGAATGCTATGTCTCAAATAACTTTACTGTAATTTATTAAGCACTGCAACTTCTTCAAGTCAAAAGAACTTTAAGCAATTCTGGTGACTTCCTTGGGGGAAAATGTGACTTTTCTAACACTTCTAAAAGTACAATGAGTAACTTTAAAAAAATTTTTTAAGAGTTTATATTTTATATTTAAATATCTGCCATTTAAATGAAAAAGAAGTAAATAAAGTAATAAAAAAGTAAATAAAGACATACACTGGCATTTAAAGAAAAGGAATGTTATTTTTTTTCATTATTTAGTTACAGACAAAAGTATGCAATCTCCCACAGATCTCCCTCCACAACTTCTGTACCTCAGGGCAAATTTTAAAGTCATGATTCATCAAACCACAGTTAGACATTCAGAAGTTTTGCAACTTCTTTTGCAAAAGCAAGTTTGTTCACAAAATGGATTCTTCATTAATTTTTTTTCAGAAAGTCTTTTTTATGGCGAGGACATTCACTATATAATTCTCTTCAATGAAGTGCTTGTTTTCAATCAAAACCCCATCTATAGAGTTTTTAAAAATACCTCATAGTTATGTTAACTTTAGTACATTCAAACTGCATAGAAATGTAACTTAGATGTTTCAGTTTAAAGGAAGTTTAGAAGACACTGCGATTTAAGAAGTTCATGAGGTAGTTTTTCTGATCTGCATTTCATTTCCATATGGCAAATATCAAATGCTATAAAGAATATTTGCCTAACCCATCATTTCTAATCCCAGTGAGTTTTTGTGCTCCCTCTTTACCCAACTAAGCCTTTATTCTCTTTACACTTAGAGTACCTTGAGCAAATTTACCTGTGTCCAGAGCAAATAAGCCTCAGCCTCAGGCAGCTGACTTCTTTTTCACCCAGATGGAAATTAAACCTCAGTGTGCATATTGCAAGCACCTGCCACAGTCTCTTAAAAATGCAAAACCTTAACCAGGCAACGGGATACAGTTTCAAACAGGCAGAGGAGCTTCTGATGAAGCCTAAGGATCTTTAATTCTCTGGATTGCCTACCATAAGCCCATTAGCTGAATTTGAATTTCTTAGGGCTCTTTTCCACCTGACTATCACATGTGGAATTTAGAATTGTTTCTTTTTCACATTGTGCTTATTTTTAGTCTCTCCAAAAGACTTCTGGTTATGTATCAGATTTAGGGAAAATGTTAGAATTTGCATGTTTGACTTTGAGCTTAAAGATGATCATAGTTATAAAAAGTGTGCAGGTCTCCACCCTCTGTATGTTATATTTTGATGCTCATTTTATGGTAGTTTCATGAGCTTCCATATTTTTATGGGTATATAAAAATATAAATATCTGAAAAGCTAAGTCAATGATTTGTATATGCTAGCTAGTTATACAACATTTACTTCCAATATTATTAGACAAGTATTTTGACACTGCAAAACATTTTGAATTATTTGGTTATTAAAATTGATACTATGTCCTCTGCCCTCATTATTCCTCTTGAAAAAAAAATCGTGGTATGTTGTTGAAAAACCAAAGTATTATCTGATTCCTTTAAACTACTGTTACATCTATCTTGCAACATGAAAATAAAATGTTGCTCAAAGACATTGTCAAGATCAGAGATAACACATACACTAGACAGTTTTCCAAAACATGGAGAACAAAATTAGTCAAAGGGTTAGTCTTCTATTTATTTTTTATTTGAAACAGTGCAAAAATGTATGTTTTCTATGAATGAGAGACATATCTTCTTCAACTGTCATTCTGTGCCTGCGCTTTCCTGGGGGTGCACCCGAAGGAACTTGTTCATTGTCTTTAGCTTCAGTGCTGCAGGCATGACAAGGCAACTGCTTCATAGGGAAGTCATTCTGACCCATCCATTGCCTCCCCTAAGACTATGGGAGCATCAGTTTCAACTCTACTCTGGCCTGGCAGCTTAACCAACAGAAATGTATTGCCTAAAGTTCTGGAGGTTCCAAGTCCAAGATCAAGGGCCAAAGGGAAGGTTCCTTCTGAGGGCTGTGAGAGAAGGATCTGTCCCTGTTACCTCTCCTTGGCCTGAGGACAGCTATCTTCTCCCTGTTTCTTTCTATAACCTTCCCTTTGAACATTCTTGACAGTGCTACATCTCCGTCTCTGCCCCTCCACATAACTACATTTGTCTGTCCCCCTAAAGAACTGGGTTTTCTCCTTCCTCCCATCAGGTCCTCAACAAGAAAGATTATAAGGAGATTCCTGGTGGAAGGGGCTTCCTTCATCTCTGAGAATAGTAACATTTCTCTGGATCAATTTTTCCATCTTCTCAAATCTTCTAGAAACATGGACCATAAACTATATTGTTCATTCCTTATCTTTACTCTCTTACCCGAATAGCTTCTAACCTTCCACCTGGAAATACACACACAGAGTTCCCACTCTCACATCATAGTAAATGCCTTGTTGCTTTCATTTTATCACCATTTAGTGAAAGTGTATGCACTTAGTGAGGTGAGAGTTGAGGCATACCTCAACTCCATACCTCAGCCTTTCATACCCTTCTCAAACCACTTTCTCTCTACTATGCTTCTGAAACTAATCCTTAAGGCCATCATCTTCCTTTTGATTTCCAAATACAGGCCCCTTTTAAAGTCTCTTTCTAAATATCAGTCTTTCACAATGGTTTTCACATCTTCCTTCCTGACACTGTCTTGCCAGTGTTTCCACAAGGTTACTTTCTCTCTCAACTTGCTCTCTGCTCTTCTAATTGTCCTCTTCTGTGTGTATTTTATTTTAAATAGCTGTTGGTAACTTACTCTTAAACAAGCAGCAATGAACAGAGCATCCTTTCTAACAGTCTTGCTAGTGAAGGTGGAATAGAAAGTTCTAGATCATCATCTGTCTGATGGATATTTATCCTCAGTTCATTGTTTCTTTAAACAGTATTTACCTCATTGCTGTACATTTTAACAACTTATTCTGTTTGGTCAAATGGATTCACGTCTCTGAACATTCATGTTTTATACTCGACCAAATTGCTTATTCACCTCAAGGGTTCATAAGAGCTACTGGTATATTGTAGATATTAGACCTTTGTTCATATATAAAAATAATTGTTGACATTATAGACAGACTTTAGTGAGTTTATTTATATTCTTGCACATGAGAATTTTTATTTTTCTATATTAAAAACATCTTTCACTTCTTTTATATTAGTTTTTCAGTCATGGATTACAGTCTCCAAACCCACACACATACACTATATAAACTTTATAATAACAGAATCTTGATGTGAGTGTATGCATTTATATAAATGTATGTATGTATATATATGTCTACATTTACATATATATCTTTATATATATACACTCATTTTAATGTTAGATCTATCTAGATCCACATTTTTTTTCATATAGTATAAGATGGATACTCACCTAGTTTTTAAAACTCTTTTGGGTTAAATAATTATTCTACTAAATTAGGTTATGTGCATGTACAAATGTGGCATGATGAATCCTGCTTTTATATGTAATTATAGTACACCAATAAAAATAAATTCAAAAAATAATTCTTTTAAATTACTTTTTAACCTATTTGATTAACATAGAAATCGAAACAGACATCATTTCTAAATTTAAGGATGTGAATCCCTTGCTCATGTCATGAATCCACAGGCTCAATGAGGATTATTTGAAGACTCGCTATATTGTAAATGCATAATGCATATGAATTTTTCCTTCAGCTTTTAAAATGACTTTGAGTAATTATATTAGGAATCATATGGTTCTAATAAGTTCTAATATATCTTTAGAATTATCTTATCAAATGAACTTTCTTTTTTAATTAATGGACTGATTTTTAGAGAAATTTTAGGTGTGTACAAAAATTGTGCAACAAATACAGAGAGTTCTTATGTAGTCTAATTCCTTCTTCCCTGTTTTTCCTACTGTCAATATCTTGTACAGGTGTGGTGCCTTTTGTTATATTTGTAAACCAATATTGATTATTGGTTAACAGCCACAGTTTACATTAGTGCTCACTCTTCATGTTGTATTGTGCTCTGGATTTTGCCAAATGTGTGATGTATGCACTAGCTGGACAGTATTACTTCCCTAATAATCCCCTGTTCTTCATCTACACTTATCCTTCCATCCCTAACCCCTAGAAACCATTTTTTAAAAATTGTTCTCTATAGTTTGCCTTTTCTAGAATGCATGTTGTTGAAATCACACATTTCACACATATGTAGTTTTTTCACACTGGCTTCCTTCACTTAACACTATGCAATTAATATTTTTCCATGTTCTGTCCTAGTTTGATGACATTTATTCATCTTTGAATGATATTCTATGTATAGTAGACTATCAGTTTGTTTAATCATCTACCTCTTTAAGAACATCTTGGTTGCTTCTGATTTTTTTTTTTTTTTTTTTTGGTACCAGGATTGAACCCAGGGGCACTCAACTACTGAACCACATCCCCAGTTCCCCCTTTTAAAAATATTTTTATTTAGAAACAGGTCTTGTTGAGTTGCTTAATCAATCTCTAAGTTGCAGAGACTGGCTTTGAACTTGAAATACTCCTAACTCAGTCTTTTGAACTGCTGGGATTAATGCATGAGTGTTTGTGTGGGCTTAAGTTTTCAACTCATTCAGGTAAACTCTAGGAATTACAGTTTCTGGATTGCATGATAAAACTATGTGTAACTTTGGAAGAAATTGTCAGACTGTCTTTGAAAGGGCTGTGCCCTTTTGCATTCCTGTCTCCTATGAATGAGAACTCCTGCCAGCTGGGCTTCCAATTAAGTAATGTCTGTTAATTGAACAGATATTGCCATCTTGTGAATCTATTTACTTGTTTTCTTTCACATCAACATGTTTTACTACAGTTAGTTTGAAATGCTGGAAGAAAAATCTCACTTTGAAAGCACAAAGTACTAAAGATTATAAAAGAATGTTCATACCAAATGTGTGGCACTAAAGCTATCCTTAAGAATCTTGAAATTTCACAACTTTGTTTCAATAACACCTGTTGACCTTAAGACACATCTTAATTTTCCTTCCCCAAACCTTCTTGAAAATTTATTGTAATAAAATTTGTCATAATAGTAAATGTTGCAAAGTCTTACTTTCTTTTTTTAGATAATATGTAGAATAATAGGGATGACATATTCAGGAATAAAAAATAGACTTGTGAAAAACAGATACTTTTTAACTCTAGCATGATCCTGCTTGTAAATACAATAATAAATTTCCAAATCATTTACTGACTTCTCCTAAGTCACCCGGTAATAGATGCTGAGCTGTCCCTGGATCTGAGTATTTTTTTTTTTTTTTAATTAAAACTTTCACCGCACATAGAAGCACAGAGATAAGATCTTAGTATGAGTCTGTCAGTTTTTTTTTTTTTGGGGGGGGGTTTGGTAGGTATTTGAATTATGACATTAAGATGAAAGAAAACTAACATTTCTTAAAATTATATATCAAATTAAAATTCACTTCAAAATTCCCATACTGAGTTTAGCATTAAATTCAATACGAGTGAGTTTTCAGCACTTTCTCTCTAATGTTGGGTCAAATAAAGGTTTCAGAAAAGCAGATGAAATAGGGAAGAACACCCTCTTATTCTTGGTTCAGGTGATCTCAGGTGGTGATGATCAGCTCAGCAGTTTTAAGACTTGATGCTATGGCAATTGTATGCACTTCTCTCATGCCCGGTAAAGTCAGACCCTCTGGGACCATGTGAACCTGAAGGCATCAGAGCAGATTTAAGTACCTCATACTCTTGAGAATCCACAGTACTGTCCTCCATCTGGGTCCAAGACTGCAATTGTCCCTTCAGATTCAGCTAATTATTTTGAATATTTAGGGTGTGTGTGAGTGGGGAGGGATATGTGTGCATATATGTGTGTGCCTGTGTGTGAGCAAGTAAATTTATTTTAAAAGGAAATCATGTCATTATCATAAATGGAAAGTCAACATCACTTGCTGTACATAGAAGGTACTAAAAATAAACATTGGCAACAAATTTGTTAGATAATTTTTTTGTACTCTGAGACATGACGTTTTTTCTTTTTCTTTTAAACATCGATAGTACTAAAAGATAGAATACACAAAGTAGGGTGTACAAATCATAACCGTACAGATTAGTGAATTTTCACAAAATGCACATGCCCACATAAAAGGAACTTATATTACAAATCAGAATGCCATCAGAATCATAGAATTACCTTTTTGCCAAAAGAAGCAATTAGCACCTTTCCTTCTAATGCCATAAATAAGTTTTGCCTGTTTGTGAACATTGCATAAAGAATCTAGAACATACAAATAACCTTTACAAATCAAAAATCTAGAATATATAAATAACCTTTATAAATCAAGTTTTTGACCCATGAGAAAAATGGGCCAAAATCTTGAACTAGCAATTTAAGAAATAACATATGCAATGATCAATATATCTGTAAAAAAGGTGCTCAACATTATTAGTCATCAAAGAAGGGCAAATTAAAACTACAATATGTTGCTAACTCACAACATCAGAATGAAAAAGTCAAACAAAATATTGACAAGACCAAGGAAGAGTCCAATTTCTCCTATTTGGGAGTGTACCTTGGTACAGCAGCTTTGCTTTGGAAAAGTACATGGTAGTATCTACTGAAGTTGAAAGTATTCATAACCTATAATCTAGCAAAAGAACAAAAGATGTAGATAAGAATGTTTGTATCAACATTTTTATGACAACCAGATATTAGAATCATTCCAACAGTTGACTAGGGAAAAGTGGGTAAATAAATTGTGATATATTTATTCAACATAATAACAGGGCAATGAGAAATATGAAGACATAATAATTCCCACAATAATTATACGTGCATTGTCATGTTCTTATAAACATAATACTGGATAACAATTTAGACATAATGTCTTGGTTCCCTTATCCAATACAATTTTGAATTTTTAAATATACAGAAAAGATACAGAGGACACAAGAAACCCTTTTTTCTTCAATACTTATGTTTACAAATGTTGTTTATTTCTGAATGCTTTTTTTTTCTTTTTTTTTTTTCTGAATGCTTTTTAAAAAACAGATTTAAAAGATATAGATAGTTGAAAATCCTAAACTCTGTGCCATTCCCTTTCTTACTCTTCAGGGTTCACCTCTACTCAGAGTTGGAAAGCATCTTTCCCAATCCAGCTTCTATAATACCATTTCATATTATAAACATTGCTGAAATACATATTGCTGTTTTAAAATATTCTTAAGTAATATGCTTGCCTTTTGCCCCTTTTTAGTCCAAATTGTTATTTCAGTATTTATTTATGTTGATGCATCTAGTTTATTCATATTGTAACTGCTTTTATCCATTCCCCCATTGGTGCATAATAGAGTTATTTTTAGGGATTTCAGTTCAGGGCTTGTTTTGTTGGGTTCGGCTTCATTCTTTTTTGCTAAATCTGTATCAGGAAAAGCAACATCATTTATCAAAGGGTTGATCTGTTACTCTTTAACCAATCATCTCCCTATACCAGATGTGATTAAGAAAATTAAACTTCTTTTCCTTTTTTTTTTTTTTTTTTTTTGGTCCTATTTGCACACAGATAACTTTGCTTTTTGTTTTCTTAAACAAGGTCCAACAAATAAGGTAACAGATCTAAACATATCTACCTAGACATATCTACAGGTAACGGAAAACCCTTTTAGAACACTAGTTCTCAAAGTGCTTGCACCTGAGAACATCTTAGAAACTAAATGATTTCATTGGCTGTAAAACAGTGAGTGTAAGGAAGCTGTGGGGACTTCCAGGGATTTCAGCGAAACATTGTTCTTCATGATACTTTTTTTTTCCTTTTTTCTTTTTTGGTTCCAGGAATTGAATCCAGGGGCACTCAACCACTGAGTCACATCTCCAGTCCTTTTTATTTTGTGTTTTGAGACAGGTTCTCATTAAGTTTCTGAGGCAGGCTTTATACTTTGTGATCCTCTTGCCTCAGCCTCCTGAGCCACTGGGACTACAGCATGTGCCACCACACCCCGTTGTTCTTCAAGATTCTGAATTTCTTCTTCCATGTGAGCAATAGTGTTTAGATAGAGCTTAATAAAAAGGATGAGGAGACACCTCACGAAAGTCAGACATTCTGCCGCTCTTGCTGTAATGTGGTATGAGAGGTACTCAGGAGAATCCCTGTTTTGTCTCATTGTTTTGTTTCCTCTTTGTTATCAGATTTTACAAAGAAGAAGTAGAAATAAGTATGCTGTGAAAATGTAATATATACTGGGTGCTTTTAACTGTCTGCTTTTCTTTCCTTCTCTTCCTTAATGTTCTCTTGCAAATTTACAAAGTAAGTGGAGCTGATGAATCATCTTCTAGAAACAGCAAGAGTGGTGAGTCATTTCTCTGGAGTTGTAGTTCTGTGCATTTAAAAAATGATTCTTTTTCAATGGTAACATATTTTATATCTTCTTTTATTTCCAAAATTCTACTTGGCGTTATTATTGTATGGGGAAAAAAGATTTCAATAGATCATTCACAGCAATATTCCTCCATGATTAATGACTTTCTTTTCCTTTACGTTTGGGAGTTTCCCTTGCCTTCAGAGTCACAGCTGGAAGTTAATTTTGGAAAAATGTTCCTTCAACTTTCTTCTTCCAAATTCTACCACAATACCATGTTTATTGTTGCTATTATGGGTTTGACAACACATTTCAAATCTGAACATACAAAGCAATTCCTTTTGGTTTATGCTGCTGGTATCAACAAAAACAAAACAAAATGAAACTATGTCTTTTAGGTTTCTATATTTTATTTTAAAATATATGCACTTTTTTATTCATTTCACAAGAGTATCACTGGGCAAGTATATTCCAACATTTCCAAAACCAAAGTTAGGAATACAAGCACAAATAGAAAAAAGGAAAGAAAACAAACCAGATTTTATATAGTTATCTTTTCCCTTCTTAGCTGACAACATAAATATGCTATTAGAAAGCTAGTTTACCTCTGTCAAGATCAATTTGCAATGTTATTCATCAAATTAATTAGTATCTAATTAATTAATTTTTATATTTAGCACATAACAATGTGATAGGTACCAAAATACAGATAGATATTTTTTCACATATTCAAATTATATTACCATCTGACTCCAGGCTATATTGGCTTCATTGAAATTGGCATTTAGTATGTTATAAATATTACTAAGTCTTAAGAACATATACTCATTGATTTTTCTTGCCTGATCTATATAATTACCTGAGATATATATGAGGAAAAAGAACAAACCACTTAATGCAAATAAACAGAACCATGCATGAGAGAGCTTACATTTGTGTATACTTTAATGGAAACATCATACATTATTTTGTAAGATTTCATAAAGAATTTAAATAAATCACTTTTGAAGTTACTGGAACAAATTTCCTTCCTTATGTCAGGTGGGAAATTTCATATGCTGCCTGCTGTGTGATAGTTGCTACTCCATTAATCCTTAGGATGTATAGTTTTACATTGTTGTTCAACTAGTTTACAATGTCAAGGATCTATTTGTGTCAAAGTTTATAGATAACTGATTTTCTTCAAAAGAATTAATATAGATAGGCCTTACTCTAATGCTAGTGTTTTCATCGAATGCTATAATGATCAAATTTTTAGCATTAACTTTGTTCAAAATTTGGAATCCCTCTGGAATTTTATTTTTTCATATTTCTTACTTATAAGTATGAAAATAATTTTATTTTGAAGGCAGAAAAATGATGGTGAAATATGAATAGAAAATTACTCATCACTGCATAATGTTAAAATTTATAAATGTATTTTTTTCCTAAGTTGTCACAAGAATTCTTATGGGTAGGCAGCATTGGTAATATTACTCCTATATACAAAAGTAGTAACAAGTTCAGGGGAATTAAATATTTCATAAGGGTCACATAGTAATAGGTAGTGGAGCTGGAATTCAAACCTGTTTCTTTTTTTGATTTATTAGTTTTGAAGTCAATGTACAATGTATTTATTTTAAAATGTGTGCCAGTATTTGGCATTAGGATCAGAGCATATAGCACTGCATACTTGAAACTGTATTGCATTCTTTCCCATCTGGGGAGAAAAAAGTGCAAAAGGAAGAGGGGAGAAAAAAAAAATCTGTCTTTCCGCTTCTTCATACTGCAGCTGAGTTGGTTCAGTGAGTAGTTTTGCAAGAGTCGTTTCACTTTGTTTTTGGACAAAGCTGAGCCTGTACTTCAAACAAAAGGAAGCCAATTACTAACTTCTGTTGCTAGGTGTGGCCTCTGTTCAAATCCTATAAAATCAGAAGTCCAAGGCTCCACTTCTAGACTGGAACCTTCAGAGAAGAGGCTCTCTTTCGTTCTTTGGAAGAAGGTAGAAAAAAGGTAAGCCTTAGTTTTGCCTTTAGATAGTTTGAGTTGTTTTGAAAACTTTTCAACACCAGTAAAAACTCTTTAGATTTTCTTTGTGTTTTTCTAAGGAGTTTGATGAACGTAAATGTTATTGCTTCTATAGGATTTATGGTTAGTTGCATTTAATCTGCTTTGATAAATCTGTAAAATTACATTGGCTATTCATATTTTAAGAAATGCAAATTGTAATTTTTTTTTTAATTTAAGAAACATTTTCAAAAATATGTTAAGTTTACTTCCTGTACTGTTACTGAGTTACCATGGAAAAGAAGGAAAGAATGTGCCTGTTCTGAGTAACCTGGAAAGAATGTGCTTTTCCTCCCTCCTCCTTGAATCCCATGTCTCCTGGAGCTGTGTGTTTTACATGGAAATCATACTGGAGAGGTGATTGTGTGTGTTTGGGGTGGGTGTGCAGGGGTGTCAGTAAAACAGAGGTGTTAGTGGTAGGTTGCAAGGAACTATTTCAAAAGAGCAGATTTTCATAATTTATTTTTCTCTTTTGTAAGGAAAACTAAAGAGATGTAGACCTCAGAATGGTAATTGTGCCCTTTGCAATTAACGTTTTGAAATTAATGTTATGTTTACTCATATCGTTTATGAAGATCCACTTATTACTCATTTCATTTAAACAGGGTGTGGCCACATTTTTTTTTTTTTTTTTTTCCTGTAGTCTCTGTGTCATCTACAGGCTTTTCCAGTGCTGGGTTTGAAAACCTACGGGGAAAGGAAACGTTTCCTGGGTGGTGTCAGATAAGTCATCCCACAGGAATGCCAGAGAGGCCTTCTAAAAGCTCTTCTAGCTCAGCTGTATCTTGACTGTTGAATGAGCTAATGGTCACAGAACTCCTTAGAAAAACAGAAAGCACATCCTGAGAGTTTTGCTACGTGAGAGATTATGAATCATAACCTTACAAATGTTCCTTCAAGGATTTTTCTTTTAGCCATTTTAAATGTTAATTAAATGCCTTGATTTCTAATTTTTAATGTTAGCTGATGAAGAAAGATATGCTTTTTCTTGCTTTGGTTATGCCTAAAATTATGAATACACTTTGAAAAAGCACTGTTTTACTGTGTGTGCAGAAAAGTATTTTGGTAGCTGTAAGAGAAGGCATGTTACAAATGATTCAAATGTGGAAAAGTACTGGTTTCATAATTCTGAAATGGTCTCTTACCCAGAAGTTATGTTACCACCCTAGCCCCAGGCTCACCCACATCTGGCAGGCATCCAACGTATGATTAATGTTGGCAAACTAATAACAACACTTAGGGAACCAGCTAGAGTTTCAAGCTTATTAAGTACTTTTTCAATCAAAACATCTGCAAAGTTCATTTCTATATATGATCTTAGTTATCTAAACTGATTGTTCCTAATTCTCTCAGAACCATTAATTTATGACATTTTTAACATCAAAGCGGAGTGAATAGGCCTATTACTTTTTAGTGATAAGCTATAAATGGTTTTTGAAGTAAACTACTTCCTTTTCCTTTGAATTTTGACAGTTATTTTTCATGAAGATCAGAAGAGATCCAATATTAGCTTTCCTCCATGAGAGTAACTTTCTTTACCTCTTATTCACTCAAGGTGAAATGTAAGATTGTCACTTCAGAGCCATAATGGATCTTAGATACTATTCATTCCAACACTTTTATTGTATAAATGAAAACCATTTGGAGAAGTTGGTCAAATTGCTAATAGATGGGAGAATAATAGAGTGGGGGAAGGGAATCTAGAGGGAAGAAGGAGTGGGGTCAGGAAGAAGTACTAGGGAAATAAATCTACCAAATTATACTATGTCCTTGTATGAATATATCAGAATGAATTCTGCTTACATATATATGTATTGTATATAATAATGTACTCATTAAAATAATGATGATGATGATGATACTAATAACAGAAGGGAAATCAGATTAATAAAGCAAATGGATCAAGGGAGGGAGGAGAGAGGGAAGACTGAGAAACTTATGTTGTATCCAAGTATGGATATGATGTAATGAATTCCACTTTTATGTATAATTAAAATGCATCAATAATAAATAACTGAAAATGAAGATAATTCAAGTAAGACCAGGAGTACTTCAGTTCTTATGTTGCTATTCTATAGATATGGAGAGATGTTTGTTAACCTGATGTATATCTTTTCTAAAATACTAGCAATGATGCATTATTTATTAATTCAATAGTAGTTATAAACATGCTAAGTACCAGGCATTTTTGCCAGGGTTTGGATGTACATAATGAATGGTATATTTGCTCTGTTCTCATGGAATGCTGCTGGGGAATATAAATGAGTTAGCAGAAAGGGGTAAGAAGAGAATAGTTGATCTGCTGTGGAGATGAAGGCAGTATGCTTTGGGAGCGCACAGAAGGTCAATCTAGTGCTAAGGACTCAGTAAGGTTTTGTGCAAGAAGTGATGAGTCTTCTATGCTAAGTTCTCACTTAGACGTAGCAGTTCGTTAGGCCAAAGGAATTGGGTGTGTGGAAGCAAGAGCATTTCAGGCAATGGAAACTCCCTATCCAAAATGCTAGAAGCAAAACATCCATGAGCTTTCATTCCATAAATTGGTTCTTCAGAATCATGCCATTGCGTAGTCTAATTGTTTTCTTCTCAAGAGTAGGTATGGGAAGGAGTTGTGCAATACATAATCAAGGAAAAACCATGCACTAGGCCTAAGCATTTAAAAATAAACTCCATAGAGCTGCTATGAAATCTGCTATAGTCTTCACGGGTTGATTGTTAAGGAATTTGATTCTCAAGTATGACTTATTAAAAAATAATATTGACCTTCATATTGTCTTCATGGTCACTAATTTAAAAAGGCATGGAAAATGTAGGAATCAGAAGGTTTTATGTCACAATTCTGGCCACTACTAGTTAGAATACTGCCTGAAAATCACACTCTATTTTCTAAGATAGAAAATGGGATTGTGATGATAAAGTCGTTGTTCCAAGCAAGATAGTTGATGCTACTATCATTGTAGAACTTTAATAGTTCTTGCATGTAACCAAGACAAATCACAAAGCCATCTCCTCCAGGGATACTCTCTTGTGTCAAATAAATTGCTCAACCCTGTTATGCAGTTAACATAGTAATATCACCATTGTAACCAGGAAGTTATGGTAAACCACAGAACTAAGCTTCCTCTGTCACAAATTCTGGAATTAGCCTTTCATAAGACTGACAAGGATAAAAAAATGATGGGGACTGTCTTAGGACACATAAATATACAAAAACATCTAATCTTTAAAAAGCTACATATTTAGTCAACAGATACACTGAGATTGATAGAGAGTGCTGCTCATCAATTGGAAGAAATGTGGAACATTATTTACTTCCTTTAGGTCAACCTCTGTACAAATGGCTAATTTCACCTCAAAATAGCTGATGCCCATCATGGAGATAAACTTGATCTGGAACTCACTGAATAGTTAATTGAAATATATGTTGACCTAAAATAGTGGAATAGGATCTTAAAATCCTAATACAAGTTTTAAACATATTAATAAAAAGGAAAACCTTTTGGAAACTCCTAAATTTAAGGTGACTTTCATGCATAGAGTTAAGTACTCAATAGGCAAAGGAGTTTAGTAATAAAATTAGGCTAAAATTTGTTTTGCTGTGGTATTTGTAACGTGTGTTATGGTTATGCAGAAATTCTGTTAATATGTGGAATTTGATTTGAGCACTAAACTAGAAGACCATGGTATAATCTGTTTCCTTAAGAGGAATTTCTTACATCCAGCCATGATCTTGTGTTTAATCTTTACTAAGAATGAGAAGATATTATTTCCTGACCTCATCTTTCATTTCCCTTCTTAGACTGTCCTGAGGATGGTTCTATTCTGATGCTTATATCTTCCAGAATATGTTTCTAGTCCAAGAATAAAACGTAGGAACTTCAGAATAAAATGTAGGAACTTAGAAGTTACAAGTCACAAAGCTGTCTTTTCTATGATCACTATGTCAAATAAATTACTCAACTCCTTTATTTCTTTATTTTGTGTTTTATAATTAATATAACAATATTATTATTTTCCTAGGCTTTTTCAGTATTTTTATCTGATGCATTATAAAATTGGTTTTTAGAAGTGAAACCTCAGTGGTTTTCAAAAAATTTTGGGGGGTTACCAGACTCACTTTTTAATATTACACTTGAAAATGCTCTTAGTCTCTGCTTTGCTCTGTTTGGGAGTTTTTCTTCTCTAGTTGAAAAGAACAGAATTATTGAACATGTTTTTATAAGAGATAGAAAAGTACTTTGCCAAGCAACCAATCATATTTCTCCTTTTGAGGATTCTACTTTATTAAAGGTTTAGATAAGATGATGAAAATGGAAGTTCTGAATATTTGAAACTTTACTAGAATTGCTATGAAATGTGGGGTGTACCAATTAAACAGTTTGCATTTGAAATTCCATGTGGCAACAGCAATTGCATCAGATTAGACTATAATGGGAAGTAAAATCTTGTGCAAAAGTGCACATCATTACTGCAGGAAAACAGCTAAATTTATAGGTTGCTGGAGAGAAGAAAATGCATTAACTGAATGCACAATATATTGGTTTTTCACACAGATGACAAAATAGTAATTTGAACAATCCCATGATAATTAAGTGGTGGTTGTTTCTGCTTTGGATATTATTTCCCTCAGGTATTTAATCTCATTACTTGGAAGCGCAGTCATTTTTCAGCAGGTGTGAGTTGAAATACTTTGTCTGAACATGCTGTTAAGGAATCAGGTTATGAGTTTTACTCCTCATGAGTCATTTCGCTTCATATCACAAATTTAAAACTGCAGATTATCTTTCCAACCTCCCTCACAAGAATCCATAATAGTAGTCTCCAAAGGGATATAACAAAAGGGTGTGGAGAGAGATATCAGGGTAGAACTTCAGCATGGTCTTCTAAAAACACAGCCCTAGAGAAAAAGAATCATTGATGGCATTTTTGTGTGTGTGCATGTAGAAAACAGAATATACATTAATTTTAACTTACTTCAAGTTTTAAAAATATATATGATCCATTAAGTAAAAATATTACCACAAGAGAAAAATTTAAGAAATTTACTGTAAGATAATGTTTTCATCAGGACATGTATGTTACAATTTCAGTCCAATGCTTCTTGTTAGAAAAAAAAAATCTGTACAAAATAATCCTTGTCTAATTTTGTGTGTGTGTGTGCGTGTGTGTGTGTGTGTGTGCATTCGTGCGCATGCATGTATGCATTGGGGAGAAAAACATGTAAGTCTAGTACTTAGTTCAAATAGAAGGAAATGTGAAGATAGCAATTATTGTAAGTACTGAAATCATATTACACCAAGAAATGGAAGAAAAAAGTGGATTATTTGGGAAGAAATACATGGACTGAGTTTTGAGTAAATCCATACCTGCAGATTGTTACAGAATATTTGACCTTACAAATGTAAACATTATGCTCTTTCTCTAAGCATCCCAGTGGTACAGACCCTAATTCATCTCACACAGGTTCTGTAATGGCCTACTAAACCTTATCTAATCTTCCAACTGGTTCAGCTCTTAGTCATTCTTCATGACATGCAATGAATTATCTTTCTGAAATATAAATGAAATCATGCCACTTTCTTTTTACAAACCTATTATTTCCCTAAAGCTTTGGAATACACATTTGAACTTCTTAGTTTCAGCTTCTGTCAACATTTCTTGCTCCAGAAAATTTTTTTCAGTTTTCCAAATGAGACAAGTTTTTCTCTACTTTCTGACAGATTAATCTTGACTCAATTCACAAAAGTTTCGGCTCAGCCAGCACTTGGTCTAAGAAGGTTAGGATTAAATAAAACCAAGAAAGAGTTTAGTTTCTGAGTGGAGGCCATGAGTTTCTTTTTTAGGGTTAGACCATTTAAAAATACCTACAATTTGTATTTATTATGTACCTAAATATAATCCCAGCAAGTAAGGACAAGATAACTTTATAATGCTGTGTCTTATGTATATAAGGGGTAGTGTTTGTATGTAGTGGGTTTGTTTCATAAAAATATGTACCCATTTTCTTTCCAGATACTTCTTTAAAAATGGCAATGGTATCAGAGTTCCTCAAGCAGGCCTGGTTTATTGACAACCAAGAGCAGGAATATGTTGTAAGTATAGTGACCTAGTTACCATATTAAATTGGAATTAGCACAAGAGAATGGACATTAATGTATGCCTGTCTCTCATCCATAGCAAACTGTGAAATCATCCAAAGGTGGTCCTGGATCAGCTGTGAGCCCCTATCCCAGCTTCAGTCCTTCCTCTGATGTTGAAGCTTTGCACAAAGCCATAATGGC
Organism: Sciurus carolinensis; assembly: GCF_902686445.1. Classification (NCBI taxonomy): domain Eukaryota; kingdom Metazoa; phylum Chordata; class Mammalia; order Rodentia; family Sciuridae; genus Sciurus; species Sciurus carolinensis. The sequence continues at coordinate 74,128,732 of NC_062226.1, forward strand.
TAAAGGTGAGTGTGTCTCCTGAGGACAGCTGTTCCCCAGCATTCCAGAGTAGCTTTCCAATGGCTGTTGAATAACAGACCTGAGGGACTGGAAAGAGAATTTCATTTTGAAGATAAAAGATCTCTTTGTCAAATGAAGATATATTTCCTTTCTTGGTACTTTGAAAAATTTGGTGTAATCAATGGAATCTCTACTGCTATAACAGATATCCACTAAGTCCATTTCAAGAAGATACTCAATACCGAAATCAACATTCTGATCAAATTTAGGGTTTAAACTGGGTCCAAACCCTGAGACCCTGAGATCCAGGGATAATTAATTGGCTTTTCATTTCTCATTCAAATGAATGAAATGCCATCCTCAGTGCTTTAGATGAATAGTAGTGGAGCATTTACTTCCTGTGATGATATCACTTATATTTCTTGGTTTGCTAAGAAACTCACTTGGAACATCTTGAAAAATGAATCATTTTATGTTCATTGTTGATGATGAGGAAAATTGATTTTAAAACCTGGAGTCTCTTTACTTCCAGGTGTGGATGAAGCAACCATCATTGACATTCTGACTAAGAGAAACAATGCTCAGCGTCAACAAATCAAAGCTGCATACCTCCAAGCAAAGGGAAAGGTAGGTTAGAAGTTTGATTTGGGTCGCATTTCTGGGCAATCATAGATTCTGAAACACAGTTTACCTACTTCTCCAAGTTTCTCCCATTACATCTGAGACTGGGATTGCAGTATTTATCAATTACAATTGAATCAATTTTAGTAAATTTGCTCATTTCATACACCAGTCATCTTGGTGTAAGTTCTTTGCAGATGTGATGTTCTGTATTAGTGATGCCTTCAATATGAACATAACAAACATCAAAATTACTATAGGCAACAAGGAATATGTTTTGATTGAAATGCATCTTCTGCTAAATTTAAAATGAACTGAAATCTCAAGTTTGTGTATATTTCTATTTTAGAATAAGTTTTATATATTCTACAGAAAATATGGATTTTGTGAAAATTGGTGCAATTAGAAAACTGTAAAACATGAATGTTCAATTATAGTACTTACATGAGCAGTGCAAAGTTCAATGCTTGGAAAACTTCATACTGTATTTTTAAAGTATTATTAGTACTGTTTTCTGTTGACACACAGGTTCCTGTGCTTTGAACTCTTTGATTCCTTCCCTGTATAAAGATTGAGAACCCTATCCTCTAAGAAATTACAAATGGATTCCGTAAATTTCATCTAATCTCTCTAGGTTTAAAAAATTAAGATGACATTCCTAAATATCTGTTATGCTTGTCAAAGAGAAGGGAAGGAATTCTAAAAGATGGCTGTGTTTAGGGATTTCTAGGAAGATGACCTAAGATCAAGTATTACCACATTGCTATATAAGCTAGCACCTAACTTATTCTAAACTTTTTTATAGCCTCTGGATGAAACTCTGAAGAAAGCCCTTACAGGTCACCTGGAAGAAGTTGTTTTAGCTCTGCTAAAAACTCCAGCCCAGTTTGATGCTGATGAGCTCCGTGCTGCCATGAAGGTAACTCTCCTGATTAGGCAAAAACCCCTTTCTCAGGATAACATACAGAGCAAGTCTGCTTATTCCTAACATTGCATCTTCAATATCTAGTACAGTGTCTGTCAATCAGTGGGAACTCAATGAATGAGTAAATAAATAATTCAATACATGTGAATTAATAGAGACATGATAAAAATAAATGTCGGTACTAATATCCTTCTTGTAATATTATATGAGTCAAATATCTGCATTTTTATATCTTCACCTCAAATATTTGTTTTAAACCCAATTTGTTTTAGAGCAGTATGGTAAATAGAGATTGTCATAATTATTAAATATTACAGGTGAAATTGACATGATTAAATTCAAATAATTTAAATTCAAAATTTAATTTCAAATTAAATTCAAAAAATCTAGTTGATCCTCTTGAGTACAGATTTGTATATTTTTTTTCCTCTCTTTTTTCAATTCAGGGACTTGGAACTGATGAAGACACTCTGATTGAAATTTTGGCATCAAGAAATAATAGAGAAATAAGAGAAATTAACAGAGTCTACAGAGATGGTAAATTTTGGTGTCCAACAGTCCAAGTGTACTCCTGGGAAATAAATTTGATGATCTAAAGTTTCACCTGCTCTAATTCCTCAAAATTTATCCAAAAATGATAAAATTTTGAAATATGTTCTATAAGTCAATGGACATTGTGGCAATTATAAGTTGTAAGCCAATACAGACATGTGAGATACGGTTATTCTGTTATCAGCATCATTATTTTCAATAGCTTACTCAAAAACCTATTTTTCTTATTTCTTAGAACTGAAAAGAGATCTAGCCAAGGATATCACCTCAGACACATCTGGAGATTTTCGGAATGCTTTGCTTTCTCTTGCTAAGGTATAACAAATACTTCAGGAAATGCCTCTGCTCTTGTGAAGAGGAAAATCTTATATTTGAACCTTCTATAGAAATGAGTAATTCACTGTTTTTCTTTGTTTTCTTTTAAATTAATACTATTTTAATTGATAAATCATAATTGTATTTATGGGTGCATTGTGATGTTTTATATATACAGTGTGGCATTATGAAATCAAGCTAAATAGTATACCCATTACCTGTTTGCCTATCCTTTTTTTATGGTGAAACATTTAAAATTTACTCTCTTAGTTACTTAGAAATATATTATTGACTGTGGTCATCTTGCTATGCAATAGCTTATGCTTCCAGTTTCAACTTGGTACTCCTTGACCAATATCTTCCCACCCCCCGACTCTAGTAACCATCTACTCTGCACTTAAATGAGTTCAGCTTTTTAAAATTCCACATCTAAGTGAGGTCATGTGTCATTTGTCTTTCTGTGACTGGTTTATTTCACTTAGTGTAGTGTCCCTCAGGTTCCTCCATGTTGTCACAAAACACAACATTCCCTTTGACTCTCTTTTCTCAAATAATATTATGTGTCTGAGTTCAAGGGAATTAAGTAAGTCATGTGATTATTTAAAGCTTATGATAGAATTTTTTTTTTTTTAGGGTGACCGATGTGAGGATTTGGGCGTGAATGAAGACTTGGCTGATACAGATGCCAGGGTAAGCAAGGACTCAGAAAACATTGCTGCAGTCGTCCTACCTTGCATGGGTCACCACTTGTGCCCTCTGTGTGACATCAAAGTTCAGATCTGCTGAGAAGTCAGTGGTTCCTTAACATTCCTTCCCTGAATAAGATACAGCTTCCTGGTTTAAGAGTGAAAATGTAGTCTTTAATTTTTCAATGGACCTCAAAGTCAGAGAGAATTGAAAGAGAACAATGAATATTTGATCTGTTTTGTCCCAAGAATTGTTTTATTGAGAACAACTCTAAATTTTCATTTTACCAAGCATAAGGAAGGAAAGGGAAATTTTTAAAATTAAAATAGAAACAATAGCTGGTCCTGTGGCTCTTGCCTCTAATCCCAGCAGTTCAGGAGGCTGAGGTAAGAGGATTGTGGGTTCAAAGCCAGTCTCAGCAACTTATTGAGGCACTAAGCAACTCAGTGAGACCCTGTCTCTAAATAAAATACAAAAAACAAGGGCTGGGATGTGGCTCAATGGTTGAGTGCCCCTGAGTTCAGTCCCCATTATCCCCCATCCCCCCAGAAAAAATAGAAACAGTAAGCACATCTAACATTCTTTTAACAGTGATTATGAAATGGTTTACAGATGCAAATTTATATTGTAAAAATTTTGCAGTGATATAAAAATTTAAATTATAATATCAAACATCATTTAAAATATAATGAAGTGAAGTTACCATTATTTATGCAATAACCCATTGGCAATGTTAGAAAAAACAGAACATTTGGAATCTGGAATTTCCATTTAAAAAGAATAATTATTTGCATTATGCTTTCCCAACACAATGAGTCATTAAGGAAAGAAACTTATTTGTCCACCCACATCAACAAACTGTACCAGTATATCATCTTGCAAATAATAGGCACTAATTAACTTTTTGTTTAATTAAATGCATACATAGCAGATCAATTTGTTTGAAAAGTTCAAAATAACTTTTTATATTCATTGAAAGTTTGATTGTTTAAATAGAAATTGTACAAGCATATAAAAGAACAAGAGTTAGCATTTGAATAATTGCCCATGATAAAAATGATTCTGGTTTGCTTGTGACATTTCTGAATATGTTTTCCATTTTAAGAAGGGCTCTTAGATATATATTTATAGAGGCTACATGGATTAGTGTGACCCAAGAGGATGATAGTAATTAACATTTCAAAGTTAACAGAACATGCTTATGACAATAGGGCAGGGGATTATCTATTTCATTTACAAAAGATGAAAATTTGTGGTTTAGGAAGGTTAAATTATTTGTCTAAGATTATAGAGCCTTTAAATTTCAGAGTCAGCATTTGAATCTTAGAAATTGTAATATCAAAACGCCTGATCTAGCTTATGATTGAATTATTGATTGACAAGTACCATTTACTGATAATTATTTTGAATAATAGAGTAAAAATCTTTTAAAGAGAGTTACTTGGAGAGGTCATGATATGCAGCATAATCTTAAAGCAATGGAATTCTGCAAACACGTGTTCTGCAAACATATTCAGTCTCTAGGGTTTACACAGCACCTTGAGAGACAATGTGGAAGTCATGACATAAAAATAGGTCCCTGTCATTAAGGAATATGCAGTCTTCATGTTGTTTCCTCTGACTGTATTGAGCTGAGAGCAACTGTCTAGAAAAGTTTTGGGGAAGTCCACCATTCTGATGCATACATTTCAGCAGATAGTCAAGTGTAAGTGTTTAATTTTTGTGTTCCTCGACAGGCCTTATATGAAGCAGGAGAAAGGAGAAAGGGGACAGATGTGAATGTGTTCAATACCATTCTTACCACAAGAAGTTATCCCCATCTTCGCAGAGGTAACAAGAAAAATATTTTTCTGGGACCTGTTTATGGAATTTTCTTTACTGAGGACATACAGAGCAGGGAAAGAGAGAGGTCTTATTCAGTGGCATCCTATGTCATATGGGTACAGTGCTCCTGACCCATTATTGCTCTTTTCCCATTTTTACAGCCACCATTTCATAGTATTGGAAATACATTTTGTGTCTTTGGCATGTGGAACATTATTTATTTTTGCTATTTCTATTCTCCCAAAAGATTTAGATTAGATATGATGAAAAATACCCATATAATGGAACAGCAACACAAAACAAAATATTCAGGGTAAATGAAGAAAAGATTATATAAGTATCCCAGAAAACGATGGTCAAAACAAAATCAAACAAAGGTCAAAAAGAGTTCTGGCCTGTGAGCACTCGATTTAGCTCTGAGCCCCTCTGGAAACCAAGGCAAGGGTAATGCCATGATGTCTACCTAAAATTCATTACAGACTGATCTCTAATGGTGAACAAGAGAAGATCATCATGAAGATCTTTTTATAGGGGAAGATACATTTGCTTTGGCACATAATACTGCTATAGTAAGTGTTATGGTTGCTGTCTCATGCCATTTCTAATAACCATTAACACTTGAAAACTCTTCTCCATAATGTACAGGAACACCAAAATGACCACATGAATTACATTCCTAGAAGGAGATGAAGTATTCATAGGATGATGATTTGCATAAATAGTTTCAAAAGTGTGACTGGAGTTTAGCTATCCCTAGAAGTTCCTCAAGTCAGTTACCCTGATTTTGCTGAAGTTTTTTTAAAGAATTAGATGATTTGTATATACTTTAATTTAAATTTAATGTTCAGTGTTTCAGAAATACACCAAGTACAGTCAACATGACATGAACAAAGTTCTGGACCTGGAGTTGAAGGGTGACATTGAGAAATGCCTTACCGCTATTGGTATGTAGTCCTGAAATTAGAAGAATTTTCTAACTAGAAACTGTATTTTAAATGTTGCCTTATACTTAAAACAAGCAAACAAAACACCAACCTTCAGAGATGATACATCCATGTTTCAGATAGAGGCTACATGTAAGATTGGCAAAGAAGCATGATAGCCTTCTTACTAGCAACAGATATTATTTCCCTTTTCAAAAGTATGGAGAAGTAAAATATACTTATTGAAAACCTACTTACGCCAACCAGTGCACCAAGATGGACACACCACTGGGGAAGTTCAGAGTGATTATCAAGGGTGTGGGATTTGGAAATAGATAAATGTATCTTCAAATCCTGTTCTACCACTTGTTAGTTGTATGTTCTTGGGTAAGCCTAAGAGAATCTGATTTAGCAGTTCAGAGTTAGCTTCTGAAAATCTGAAATTTTAAAAAATTTCCTAGATTATTTAGATGACCCATCAGAATTAAGGAATCTATGTTCTCAAGTGGTGCTGCTCAAATATTACCTTGCTTATTGTTGAATCCCCTGGGAATCTTGTTAGCATGCAGATCCTGATTCAGTAGGTCTGGGTTCTGAATTTCTAACAACTCTCTGGTAGATACCAATGCTGTAGGTTCATGGATTTCAGTTGGAATAGCAGATAAAGAAAACTCTACAAATAGACCTGTGCTAGTATTTTGTTTGAGCAGCTTTCTTATATTTAAAGCTTGTCCCATTGCAGGGTTTTAAAAAATGTTCTTATTACAAATGATTCAAGTACTTACTTGTATGACCTTAAACATATGCTGGATTCCCTGTGTCCATTTGGGATAGAAGTAACTCTTGAAGTTGTCATTGGGGTGAATTTGACATAATTAGGAAATAGTTGATATTTGCAGGGGAAAGAATACTCAGAACCACCATCTGGAGAGTTACAATATTTTTCTATAAGGCAAATGTCTTATATGAAGAAAAGGCTAGTGGTGATGAAGAAAGGGCTCGTGGTGAGAGATAGAAATCTATTGGCAAAACGCTCTATTCCTGTTTTTTTCCTATGCATCTTTTTTCTGTGATGAATATATCAACTAAAATTCACCTCTCTTGCAGTGAAGTGTGCCACAAGCAAACCAGCTTTCTTTGCTGAGAAGCTTCATCTGGCCATGAAGGTACCATCCACTCATATTTTTGCTTAGAGAATAAATATTTGCAGGTAGAATAAAAAACTAAATATGGTTTGAAAATCAGAGTTAATATCTTCTCATTAAAGAGAATCATTGTTCTACTCAATTCAAGAGATAATCATCTACTCTATTACATAAATGTGTTAGACTTGGTGCATTTTAAAAAATACATAGATGTGGTTGTAAAGTCAGCTTCTGATTTATGGCTGACTGGTGTCTTGCAAAACTTGAGACACCAAGGGAAGGGTGATATACTTTCCTTTTAATGTGTGATTTTAGTAGCCTACTTCCACTAAAGTTGTGAGTTTTATAATCTTCCACTTTCTTTTCATTTATCTTTTTTATTATGCCATCTTTCATGCCATGAATTAATAAGTGAATCTTTTAAAATGTCATTCCATGATTACAGAAGTAGAAGGTGTTACTAAGATGTATTTGAGATACTTAAACTCTATCACTTCAACTTTATTCTCTAGCATGCACAGTATTATATAGGATACCACCTCTATATTTTTATTTTGAACTCTCAAACGAGTAGTTACGAAGTTATCTCTGTTTTTCTTTTGTACTCCAAAATGAGATCTTCAGAGAAATATGGTGGGGTGTGATGGGGGTGTCTAACCATACAAATAATACTAAGGAGCCCCTATGAGATGATAGACATGTTAGGCACGCCTATCACGAAATGACTGACGTTATAGGTACCGGCACAGGGTACTTAGCACAGTTACTGCCACCATGCCTGCCACTGTTCAGTGTGGAATTTAGATGAGTAATGATGACTATTTGGCATTATGGGAGAGCAAAAAGGGACATGTACACCAGATTTCAGAAACCACATAGGCTTTCTATCAGTTAACCTAAGACCTCAACCTGAATGGAAATGAGCCAGGTAAGGACAGGGTGGAAGAAAAGGGGGATCAAGCAAGGGTGGTCCAAGAAGAGCAAACAGCACATACTAAGACTTGAAAGCAGACAGTAGCACAACCCTTTCTAGATGGCAAAGCCATCAGAGTGACATTTCTCAGTGGAAGAAGTTGTGCATTCAAGCAGGACATTGTAAGGTTGATTAAATGATTAGTTTTCATCCTGAGAGCAACAGGAGGCCACTGAAGTGTTTTAACTAGACAAGTTAGAGGATCAGATTTACAAATTTGGAAAAATTTATTTTATTTGCAATTGTTGAATGGTTCAGACATAGGAAAAACTGGTGGAAGACCAGTTAGGAGGTTGAAAAGCTCTTTGCACCTACTACTAATCAGGCAGCTGGTTTCTTGTCTTGTCTCTAGGTGCCCCCGCCCCCCTGTGTGTGTGTGTATGTGTGTGTGTGTGTGTGTGTGTGTGTGTGTGTAAGAATAGGGAGGTAGTTTCTCCATAGAGATTATATAGGAAGATGAAAAGGGATTCACTTTAAAATCCAGGTTAATGAGATTTTCTTCTGAATACAAGAAATGCCACAATTTGTTTTGAACAGGGTGCTGGAACCCGTCATAAGACCTTGATCAGAGTTATGGTCTCCCGTTCTGAAATCGACATGAATGATATCAAAGCTTACTACCAGAAGATGTATGGAATCTCTCTGTGCCAAGCCATTCTGGTATGTGGTACTTTTTGTAATGTCACCTGCACAAATGAAATTTCTTTTCAGAACATCTTCCAAAGAAGAACTGTCTAAATACATAATTAGGTCTATACCAAACTTGAAATTCTCTTTTCTGAGGAACAGGAAATAGTTTTACTTATTATTTAAATATTTACTTCCTGGTTTTCCACATTTCTTTCTTGTATTAGCTCTACATTTACATTAACATTTCATCTAGCATTTCCAGGTTCGTAGTGTGGCTGGAGCAAATTTCCACACATCTTCGAATAGAAGTCTTCAAATATCATTGTAATAACTTATTTTATTTTTTAAATGATAAAAAAACAAAGAAGAGATGACTCATTGTATCTATAAATTTCTTATGTAAGATTAATTTAGTATATCAAGGTGAATACTTCATCAATAAACTTTCACTTTCAAAATCTACTCACTAGTCATGAAGAAAAAGTACATTTTTCAACCTAAGGCACATAAATGTTTAGTTGCTCTTGCAAAAATATTCTAAAATATTTCAGAATTTTTGCCAACATAGAAATCATGATTTATTTTGCAGTTAAGATCTGTCAAAAGATAAAAGGCTTATTATTTAAAATATTTTATAAATTTTTATCATGTGTAAAATGTTTAAGTTATGTTAAAGTTACCTCATTTGGATGTTGAAATACAAGACAGAAAGAAAAATCAAGGATTTTGAACATATTGATAGATAGATTTATGTTTTAGTCAGTTTTTTTTTTTTTTTTTTTTTTTTTTTTTTTTGCTGCTGTGACTAAAAGACCCAATGAGAATAACTTTAGAGGAGAAAAATGAGCCTCCAAATACATTTTTCTCAATCCACAGATAACAGGCTCCAATCCTAAGGGCTCAAGGTGAGGCAGAACATCATGATGGAAGAGTATAGTGGAGGGAATCAGTTCACATGATGATTAGGCAACAGAGAGAGTCTCCATTGCCAGATACAAATATCTACCCCAAAGTCACACCTCCAATGCCCACCTCTTCCAGCCATGCCCTATCTCTTCAATTACTACTCAGTTAATCCCTATGAGGGGATTAATTCACTGGTTGGATTAAGACTATCACAATCCAGTCTTCACCTCCGAACCTTCTTGCATTGTCTCACAGGCGAGCTTTGGGGAATAACTCACATCCAAACCATAACAATAACTATTTAGAGTCACATCATTATTTGTATTCAATAACTAAAATCTACCAATAAAAAGAAAATTACAGGCATGTGACTTTTTCTGGTGAGCAAATAAGATTATTTCTCTCATATATGAGATTATAATTGTAGTACTTTGTTCAATTCTGTATGATGTATTTTACTTTTAGATAATAATGACTAACATAAAATATAATTCAGGGAAGTTTATAATTCAGGAAGTTTATAAATCTTGAAAGTTCTTGCTTTTTGTATAACAATTCATACTTATCGGTTTTCAACTATATATATTATTTAATTATATGAACAGTATTTTGATTTTAGATCCCAGATAACTGATGTACTGCAATGGATAATATAGCTAAGTCTATAAATATGAGAGTTTTCTACATTAACAATCTGTTGTTTAAAATACATTGCATAGGACTAACTGTGCACTATTTTTGAATCGACAGGATGAAACCAAGGGAGATTATGAAAAAATCCTGGTGGCCCTTTGTGGAGGAAACTAAACATTCCGTTGACATTCTCGAGCATTCTCATCAGAAGACTGCTTAATTGTAGCTTTTCATTCTGTAACCTAGAGTTAACTAGGAAGTTTTGTTTAGTGGAATTTCAGTCTAGCTACCTGCTTTCTGAAATATATAGCCTATAAGTCATTTTTATATCACAACTCTGTATAGTAGAAATGAACTTTTTTTAAAAAAAAATATGTTTACCCAAACCCTAAAAACCCGTAAACAAATTGTTCTGGTAACTACCTGAGAAAGGTATAAGTAGTTGAAAATAAAATAAAATGTTACAAGACAATTGGTGTATCATTGAATCTTCTATTCTGATTTTCTTTTATGTGTAATCCAGAGATTTAATTTAGTACCAAGGGACAGGAGCCTGAATGCTAATTTACAATTATTTAATGAATCCATTTTACGTGCTAAATTGAAGAAACTATTTAAAAATGGACTCCTTAACATTTTTTCATATGAGTACAGATTGCTAAGAAGGTGTCTAGATTTCTATTGCACTAACATTATAATATGACATCTGCAATATTCCACAGAGCAGTATAAAAATGAAATGGAAACACCAATAAAAATACCTGACATTTGTTTTTTGGCAATTGCGAGTTGAGTTTTCCTAAAAAATTGCCAAACTTTTCCAGAGTGGTAATGCCACTTTACTTTGCCATCATAAATGAAACAGTGGTTCAGTTTTTCCACATCCTTGCTACAATTTGTTGTCACTATCCTTGTTTATTTTCTACTTGTATCTTTACTTATTTTTTACTAATGACTTTTGAGAATTCTTTGCATATTCTAGATAATAGTCCTTTGTCAGATTTTCTGTTTGTAATATTTTGTCTCAGTGAGTACCTTTCTTTTCATTTTCTTTTTCTTTTTTAGAAAGTTTTTAAAAATGTGTTCTTTTTAGAGTCAATTTTGATATATTTTTCAAAACATGGCCTTTTGGAACAAAAGTTTAACATTTTAATGAAATCCAATTTATTAACTATTCTTTTGATATATTTTACTAATTATTGATCCTTCATCCCATTTTATTCTCAGGATACACTTGCTTTATGTCTTCTGTGTTTAAAATGGACCCACAAGCTACTTGCTTCTGGGCTTATATATTAATTTTATCTATCCTCATTTGACTCTCTTATTATTAAATAGTAAAGCAAATACCCATAAAATGGCACACTTTTGTTCTTTATAACCTGTGATACTTCAGTTAATACCTCTGCCACTGGAGTTCCCAGGTCAGTTCTTCCAATCACCTTTTTTTTTTTTTTTTTTTGACTCCTTTCTTCCTTTATCTCACTGTTTCTTGATACTTGGTAGGGAATGAACAGTGATGGTTTCTAGAAACATATCAAAAAATTGTGGTCCTTCATAGGTAACAGAAAAGATGTCTAATAAAGGTGAAATTAATCGGATTTTTATTCCCACTCGCCCTCCCCCCTCAAATATAGGGAAAGACTGCTGCCTGCGTTAGGTCAGGATTGAGTGGCAGCAGGAATGCTCTGTTCTTTTGGCATTTCCTTTTTGGTGATTATCTCATTGTTTCAAAGTGGCAGCCAGAGGTCCAGCAAGAAAAAAGAGAAAAAAGGAAAGTAAGGAAAGGCAGAGTCAATTGCATATTTCCTCTTTTATTCTTTTCATTCCACTGAAAACTTTCTTCCATTCCCACCCTAGCAGACGTGTTTTAAGAATCACTGATCAGAATGGAAGAAGGATGGAATAAGTGGTCTAAGCCTTCAATCAGGGCCAACTTTGGCCCCCAGAAGACAGGACGATGTCAGGAAACACTGTGAAGCTACTATAAATGGGGAATGTTGTTACCGGCAATTAATGGGTAGAAGCAAAGGATGCCTGTGAATGTCCTATAGCCTGCAGGACAGCCCCCACCCCCCAACAAAGAATTATCTTGTCCAAATTGTCAATAAAGTTGTGCAACCTCAACTAATTCTGGATGCTGGGCACAATGTGAACAAAATAATGGGCAGATCAGTGGTTAACTAGTGATGTTTACCTTCCTACATCCAGAGAGTCTCCCCAGTAGTCAGTACATTGCGCATGCTCAGAGTCTACGCCAGTCAGAATGTTAGAAAACGTTCTAATCTTGGTTTTCAGTTGGTTGGTATTTTTTCAATTAGGAAAAAATGAAAAATTTGAAGTGGATTCTGGTAACTATGTGGCCTAGTCACTTCAACCACACTAGACTTCATTGCAAAGGGAACTAATATATTATTTTACATAGTCATCGAATAAACACTGGGATTATGTTTAGATTGATTAAAAACACAAGGGTTCTTTCTAATGTGAATCATTGACTTCTTTCAAGACTCATTACTATTCCTATAGTTGTGTCCCCCCACCCCCATGTCATCAGTCTCTGAGACATGTCTCTACAATGAGAAAAAGAAAACCAAAGATTTTAAGAGTTTCATGGAATTCTTATTTAAAATTAAGGCATATAACATTCTTGTCCATTTCATTATGGATTATTCAGCAAGGCAAAAATCAAGCAAAGTATTAGTTACTGTCTTTAGGAGAGATTTTACAAAATCTTCCCAGTTATTCTTCATGTCAATTACAGGATATTATTTATTTATTTTTATTGACTTGTCCCCATACCTTGCTCCCTTTTTTTCTCTACTCTCATAGGCAATGAACCATTGGCACGCATTTACTGTTTATCTCTAATTAGATATTTTTGTACACATTCTTTAGTTTTATGTTTTTCATCAAAATTGAATTCATAGTAAATTGCCTTTAGATCAACAAGAATGAGGTTGAACTTCAAGATGCTACTTTGGTCATTTATTGTGTGTGTGTGGAGGGGTGGGCTTTGGGGATTGAAACCAGAGGCACTTTACCACTGAGTTACAACCCCAGCCCTTCTTATTTTTTATTTTAAGACAGTCTCACTGAGTTACTTTGGGCCTCCCTAAGTTGCTGAGACTGACCTCGAACTTTCAATCCTCCTGCCTCAGCATCCCTATCCACTGGGATTACAGGTGTGCGCCACAGCGCCTGGCAAATATTTCTATTTTTAATGGATAAATTTAGGAGATCTGTGTCCTTACCTTCAGAATATACATTTTGATTTTTTTTACACTTCAAGTTTCTTTCCATTAAATAATAACCACAATTGCAAAACTGTAAGTATAAAATGATATCTTATCAAAAAGTAAGTCTGATCATCATTACTACTACCACCACCACACACACACACACACACAGATTGAACACTGCTTTGATGACTTCCACTTGCTTTTAGGAAAAAGACAGCCTTTTTATGGAGGCAGATAAGGTGTGACACAACCTGGTTCTCATTCAGCTCCCCATCTTGTTGGGGCAGTGTGTTCTCAGGCATTTTTAGTACTTCACCTACATGGGCATTCTATAATCTCTACTTCTTCAAATGCTCACGTTTTCTACTTTGTCCTCCTACACATTATCTGATGTCCTCTCACTCTTGTTAAACTCACTAATTCTAGAACTTTCAGGTCAAGGACCTCAATAGACAGTTTTAGCACTTAAACCTCTGTATTACAGCACATGTCAGAGTTGTAATTTTATGTTAACATTTCCTCAGCATAATTACTTCTTAGCTCAGAAGATTGTATTCCGTGAACAAGGCTTAAGAATAATCATGATTTTTTTTTCAATCTTCATGAAACATTACTAGCCAAGAAGAAGAAAAAGAAAAGACATTTGTGAATATTTTTTAAGACATTTTATGATACAGGAGCAGATACAGTATCTTTTTATGATACAGAGGATAGTGACCTGGGAACCAAAGAGATCTGACTTCTAATCAAGCTTCCACCTCTTATTTGTTAAGCGTCCCCAAAGGTAATAATTGCCTTTTCTAAGTTGCTGGTTTTCATTAGTAAAATACTGCTGAGCCCACCTGCCCTTCAGATTTGCTACAAGGATTATATACAATGGAGTTAAAGCAATTGACACTTAATAAGAAAAAAATGGAGGAACAACTAATATCATGACAATTAAGAGAAAGTGAAAAAATACAAATACTAACATAATTGCTAATGATAGGCCGAAAAGAATAATTGAATCAATTTTTATTTTTCATACACCTTTGCTGATATAGATGGTAGAGACCTTGTGGTGATTAAATTTGGATTAAGCTAATATTCAGCTCCAAACTGAAGTGACTTTGAATAATTGAATGATCATATGTTGTGCAGGGACTCAGATCCAGAAAACAGATTTAGGTTCAGATTCAGCAGAAATGCTTCATTCAGAGGTGGCAACAACTTCAAACCCCAGTCAGTTCCACTGAGACCCTGAGTCTTTTTCTTAGGCCCTTTCTATATGTAGACCAAACAAAGAAGTCACACTACCAAGGTTATTACATTAGTGGGGAGCACGCTCACAAGCATATTTTATGACCTCAAACACGTACGCTGAATCAGAGTGTTCCTGGTCTTGACTACACACTAACCATAATATAGCCAATTTAAGGCCTTAGTTAAAAATGTAGCAAAACATCACACAGCCCACCAGAAACCTAAGCAAGGGAGCCTAACTATAGCTATTTTGGGCCTGCCCCAACATCATATAAGAAGTTCTTATAATGAATTTATGCACCTGCTATAGCTGAACCAGAAATACAGGAACAAAAAGATCTGTTAATATCCAGAAAACCAAAAAGCAGTCATGTGGAAATGATTCTTTTTCCTTAGTTTCAACTGACATGCTTGGAGATGCTGACTCAATAGCCAAAAGGACCCACCTTCCAAATCCCTTTTGTGCCTTTGACATGTGAAAATGCTCCTTCTCGAAATTATTCTCTCTGTTTACTTTCTGACTCTGAAAATGGGCTCAGAGGGGGCCAGTGTCTTCACAGCCATAACTCAGAATTAGGCTGCTTGATTCAAATCCCAGCCCCACCACTCACTGGCAGTGGGGCTTAACCAAGTTTCTCACCCTCTCTGAGCCTGGGTTTGCTCATCAGTGAAATGAGGATATTAATGTCAGGATAGAAACTGAACATGATCATCAATATTCAGCACAAAGAAAATACTCAATAAATATTAATACATAGCAGCTACTACCACTAGGAGGGTCTCATGATGCATTTCTAATGGAGAAACCTTCCCTTAATATGATAATTCATTATGATATGTCCCATAATATTGGAAACATTAAACCGTTTCAAGTTGCTACAAAGATAAATGCAGTGAGATTTATCACATGTAGTAACTAGACTATGAGTTATATTTTTTATATTCTTATCTCTCTGAAGATTATTAAATAGTGTCAGTCATTTAAGTAGTGGATAGCTTGTTCATAGACTGTTCTTTTCTATATTAATATAAAACAATGCATTCAATGCAGGAGCAGGAAAATGAAAAGAAGCAGGATTCGAGTTCAGAATATTAGATATGGGAGAAAAGAATGGAAATGAAAATGCCTTGAGTACATCTGTATATCAAAAAGAACAGAGGTGTTACTCTTACTGCTCCTGCTGAATACAAAACTATTGCCACAGGTGAGACAGGTAGACCAGTGAAAGATGCCGACTATGCCTGGAAATCCCAAGGAGGCAGAAGAGAAGAACTGGCAGATCCACTAATAACAGTGTAGCAGTGTGGGCAACTGGAGAAATGTAAGGCTTGGGAGTGGCCAGAGCTCTGTGATGAGCCTGTGTCTTCCCATCACAGGCAGAAGAGCAGGTCATGGAGGAGCTTTTTGACTTCCTGCATGCAAGGGACCAGTGTGTCCATAACTTCTTAAACAACTCGAATAAGTGGTCAGACTCATTCTCCTTAGCCTTTATGACCTGGACGCCAGCACATTCCCTTATGATTTTGAATAACCACTTGTTTCTAATTTGCGTAACTATACGCTCATGTGAACCTCATGGATTTTAGCTTAGGGAAAGTAGATTTTATATAATTAGCAGTGATTCCAGCTTAATAAAGAACTGTGATCTGAAAAAATTAAAATTTGCACACTTTTTTTTTCTTTAGGCCCAAGCAGAGAAGTTCACAGAAACTCAGGCTTAGTCCCAAGTTGAGTCATCAACCAATCAAACAACTCATCTGGACAGAATACTGATTTTGGCCAGTCCACTGGAAATATGGAAATAAATGTTTAGGCTCTTCTTCTAACTGGAAACAATTATTGTGGTTCTATTTTCATGGAGACTGTGACCACTAGAAAGTTTGTGTTGGCAGAATACAAACCAACTATTAATTTCAGATGCCTTAACTTTTATATTTTATTTATTTTATCCAGAATAAAACAAGCACAGATGTTTCTTCAAGGTACTGATTTCATTTTCAGTTCTTATATTTTAAATATCTTTATCCTGGTTTTAGCATCTGCATGTCTTCCTTCTAGTCTCCACAGATAACTTCCTACCTAAGTCTTTCTAAGGAAGAAAAATATCAAAGTACCCAAACAACATATCTTCACAGTTATAGAAAAACATCTTTTATGTGTATTTTTTAAAGGAAGGAGAAAAAGAGAGAGGGAGGGAGGGAGATACAAATTATTGACTTTTCTGTAGTGACCTCACATATTTTGAAAGGACAAGAGAATAAAGTTAAGCATAGCTACCTAACTTGTAGGGCCAGTGTGAAATGAACCAGTGAGGTTTCTTATTCATAAATTCTTAAGAATTTTAAGATGGTGAGAGCCCATCAATAACCCAAATTGGGCTCTTTTGATCATGGAGCCCTGTACATCTGCATAGGCCATATGCCTTGGAAGCCAGCCCTGAATGTAGTTTCTTTATTTTGTCTGAAAATGATTTACTTTTCAAGAACCCATGCACTCAGCTTAAGGAGGGGAGAAGTTAACTTTTCAGCATCTGCTGTGACTCTTCATTGGATTTGGCAATTTACTTTCATATACTCCTTTATTTGTCTAGGAAAAACAGTGTGGTTTCTCAATTTCTCTTCCACCTCTTCCATTGCTGGCTTCAGTCTAAGAATTTTAGGAGCGAGTGTACTGGGGAAGGGAGTCATTGAAGAATATGGAGATGGAGGCTGAGTATCCCCTGTCCTTCTGTTTTTGGTGCCTTATCCATCTCTTATCCCTCTGGGGATTACTTAACATTAGAGGCCAAAGTCTATAGCTAGTATACTTGGGTGGTGAGACTTTGCCAGTTCTTGAAAGGACTATCATTAGTGGATTTTAAACAAGATAGATCACAAAGTTATTTTTCCTTCTAACATGTGGAAACTTTGGATAAAGACCAGATTAACCACAGTCCAAGAAAAAGGGGGTATATATTTGCTCTAAAACTAAGCTGCGATTTGTAGAACATTTATGACCTTGTCATATATGGTAGTTTTTCCAAGATTTTCTTATTCTTACAAATAATTCATGTTTTCAGTGAGTTTTATGAAAAAATCTGAGACAAAAAAAAATAAATCAAACAAAACCACTTATACTTCTTATTAATTTGCATTCTTATTAATGAAATTCTATAGTAAGTCCATTTATTAAATGAAGTTTTTGTTTAAAGTGGGTACATTTTGCCCATTGTTTCTTCTTATTTCTCTGTTTTGTTATGATGTTTTCAGTGGAAAATGACACTAATGGTACCCATTATTGTTTATTTGTATTCAAAATCTTTATTTTTATTACTTCTTTCTCATCTTCTTTAAAAGATGCAAGAATTTTCCATCATAAAATAATCAAAACAAAAATAAAGTATCTGGCCATGGCTTCTGATCATCTAAGCTAAGGATAGCATTTCCTACTTCAATTAGGTAATGGGTGAATCATCAGGGGCTGGTTAATGAAAAATGACACCAATACAAAGCTGTGAGGGGGAAATTCTGATCCACTGAGGAATTCACTAAGTTATCCTATTTCTGCTATTCCTGCTGGGAGGTGAATTTGTCCACGTGAGTTCTGACCACAGTGCACATGTGTACTGTCTTTGCATTGTTTAGAATGCAAAGACAATAATGTAAATGTCTTACCAAAACTCTCACATTTAGTGGCAGAGAATACTCTATTCCTTCCACAATAAAATGCAAGTAAAAATGAGGAACTGTTTTTTTTTTAATAAACTCTTCTCTTAAATGCATTTAATTTATGTGTTATGTGAGAATCATTGTGTACCATTCTAATATTGTTTTATGTTAGTCAGTTGTTCCACAAAAATAAGGAAAGGGCTAAAATGAATGCTAAAATCATAAATGAAGAAATTCCCCTACTTGTACTTGTTGGAGGAACTTAATGTTTTTTGACAGAAAGTGCAGAATTGAACTGTGACATTTTAGGCAAGCTTCTTAAGTCGTGCTGAGTGGTGAAGGGTCCACCTGTCATGGAAACAGTAATACCATTATTAGCTTTTAATTGTTAAATTTTGACTTCAGTATTTCCAAGATTTTCCCCAGGAGAATCTACTTTTTAAACACTAATAATGAGTTGGCATATTTTTTTCGGATACGTATTTGCTATAGAATTTGGAAACGTAGCTTTCATAGTACAATTTCATAATTTCTTTCAAAATGATCTGCTACGGTGGAAGATTTTGCCCCTGATTTCATCCAACTTTTGATCTTTTCCACCATCTAGTGGCAACATTTTGAACTTTCTCTTCCACACATATATTATAAAGAGCCATATAGTAAAATGTTAAAAAATCTAGAAAATTATGTTCTGTATCTGTATGGTATTTACAGTCTAGCCAAGGACAAATTAACTGAACACACTGAAAAGTATGAAAAAATATTATAAGAGAATATAAAAGAACAAAACTTCTCAACAATGGGAAAACTATATATATATATATATATATATATATATATATATATATATATATACACATACACTAAGGAAACAGAATAAATATATATTATATATATATATATATATATATATACATACACTAAGGAAACAGAATAAAAAGGAACTAAGGAACCGATTTTATACATTTATTATTTTATTTGTAATAAAGCTTTAGAAAGCAAACATCTGCTGTTCATAATTCAGTTTTACACTGTTTAAGACTAATGGAGCACAGATTTTTAGAAGTCACACACATTGTTTTTGTCCCCCTTCTCATCCATAGCTCCTAAAGTACACCTTGGTGACCATTTATTTACACTAATTTACTTCTAATTACTCCTCACTGCTGAAATGAACTTGGAAACCATCTGTGACCTTATCAATCAAAATGACCACTTTTTGTCCCTATTTATTTTTGGTATATTCAACAACTGTCTTACATCTTCTTCTTCCGTGAGTTTAGTCCTCCAGTTCTTTCCAGACTCTCTTTCCTTTCTCTCTTTTTTCCCCATGGGTTCTGTGTCCTTTGACTACTTTTTAAAATGTTTTTGCTATGACCCAAGGTGGTCTACTTGGCTAACTGAGGGTACATGTCATTATCTGCATGCTTGGTTTTATCTTCCATTATATTTTGATGCCCTTCAAATCTAAGGTGTGAACTCTGGTTTTCCACAGCCCACGACTTCCACTTTGCACATCCAGTGTCCTCTCAAACCCTTGGATGATGTGGCCAACTAAAATTCTCCATGTCTACCCTTTCTATCTGAAAATGAATTTCAGGCCTGCTGAGGAAGAGAATAAGTCTGTGAGAGATGGTTAGGATCTTTGCACTGGTAGCAAACAGAAATGCAGGGATTCTAATCACTATCAGTGATTACTACTAAGGATGGGGAGAAAAAACAAAACAAAACAAAAGGGTATTTACTAGGAATGTTTACTAGCAGAAGCATTCATTTGGATTTTATCAGTCAAAAGTATCAATAAGAACCAATAACTCCATTTAGAATTTAGTACTATGAAAACAGAAAATTTAGTAGAAAACATCCCAGACCTAGGATGAATGAGTCTTGCTTTTAAAGTCTTGCTTCTTATCTCCTGGTGCTATGCCAATAGACTCTTGGATTTATGACAGATTGTTGAAAGCCAGTTCACACACAAATGAGAAATTTTCAAGTACTTGAGACCATTAGCATTGATTGAGGGTGTGTATCTGACACAGCAAGAGAAGTTAAAAAAGATCCTTGAAAGTAAAAATGTAAGTGGAAAAAAAGCATTCATTGAAGGCACATGAAATCCAATAATTACTCAGGCATCTCTTTCCAGGGACCTTTAAAATTAAAATCTACCTTAAATTCTAAGTATTTTTTTTTTTTCACATTGTGAACATTTACATTGTGAAAATTCTGTGTGAAGGAAAAAGAAAACATTTTACTTTCTTTGTTCTATTCTTTAGGACAAAAATTTACAAAAGAGACACCTGGGAAATATATTGAATAATCATATTAACTTCTTTATGTGTGTTTTATTTGTACAGGTAAATATAGACATGATGTTAACAAAATGATGTGATATCATTTTGTATGATATCTTCCTTCATCTCATATTTTCAACATATATCATTTTGTATTACTCATTTGGAATTCACTTAATCCCCTTAAGTCACTTTTCCTAATTTGGTCTATTTTTTTTTTTTAATTGCCCAAGGAATTACAATGCTCCACAGCTTAGTACATTTGAAAAATTTAATTCTCTTCTTTAGGTAGCTTAACTCAATATTTCTTAGTAGAAATATATACATCTATTTCTTGGTTTATTAACTTTAGAAAGTATATCCCTATTGTAAAAGATGAAGTTAATATCTTTCCTACTCAATCTCCCTGGTCCTACCTACTTTTACAACTGTTACAACTGTGGTTAATTATATCATTATTTTGAATTTTTCAAATTATTTTATTTACATATTTAAATGTTGGCTCAGTTCGGGAATGTTTTTTGGCTCCCAATGAAAGAAAACCTGATTATTGTTATCATGACTTAAACTAGTAAGAATTTATTTCCTGCTCATAACAAGAAATCTAGAGGGTATGGTTGTAGGGTTGGCCAAGGCTTAATAACAGTATGGCCTCTGGACAACTCTGGTTTCTTGGTCTTCTCCTTTATGGCTGAATAGACACTATGGATTATCATTCCTCTGGTGCCGTCACTTGGGGCGTATATTGCAACCAGCTGCCAATATGGAGGGTTGGCCACTCTGTATTTAACCTTTCACTAATTATTACTCTGTTGGTAACCCTGCCCTTCCTGAACTCTGTGTGTCTATTTTGAGCATGGCCACATTGGGACTCATGACCTCTTTCCATGGAAAGAATCTGTTGCCATCTTCTTCTCAGCCTTCTTATGCACAGGTTTTGAGTTGCCTTCTATATGCCACTTATACATCAATAGAAATTTATAGATTTTCTATATTATGGAAATTTAGCATTTATGTGACTTATGGATGCTATATATTTTTTTCCATAAGTAGTTTACTCTTGAGTATGTCTATTGTAATTTCAGGGAGATTGTAGGAAGGAAGGAAGGAAAATTTCTTCACTTGGTTCAGTTTTTTTAAACTAAAAGTTTGTAAGCAGCTTTTAAAATTTGTCTCCTTGATCCTAAACATAACACACAGATATTTAACTTTTCGCTTTGTGAATTAAAAATTAACCTTGTAACTAAAAAGTTGAAGGGAAGTACTTTTTTATTTAGTTTGTCCTATCAAGTGATTGACTCATGTTGTTTGTTGAAAATCTTCAATTTTAGGCTTGACATGAAAACTGTAGCGCCAGGAATTGTCTAGCAATATTTTCCAGACATGTATTTGTAATTTTTTTTTAATTTTAAAGAATTTTAGACATACAGAAAAGTTTTAAGAATAGAACAAAATTTCTACCTTTATTTCGGATTCCTTAATTTTAACTTTTGCTAAATTATTTTTGGTATTGGGATCAAACTCAAGGGTGATTTACCAATGAGCTACATCCCTAACTCTTTTTATTTTCTGTTTTGAAACAGTGTCTGACTAAGTTGCTTAGAACTTCACTATGTTGCTAAGGCTGGTCCTGAACTTGTGATCCTCCTGCCCCAGTCTCCTGAAATGTTGTGATTATAGGTGTGCACCACCATGCTGAATTAAATTTAAGAATTTTACCTCCTTTCCATCTTTTCTGACCCCTCTCTCTTTCTTCTCACACACACAAATTTGTTTTGAACCTTTGGAAAGCATCTTTAAACATGATTCCTTTTATCACTCGAACCTTAGCAGGTGTTTCCTGAAACAAGGACATTTTCTGACCAAATCATAGTAAAATAATCAAAATCAGGAAATTAACCTTGGCACAATACTTCTATCTAATATAAAGGCCTATTTCATAGTAGAATCTTGAATGTTTCTGATACTATCCAGGCAATGAGGAAGTGTAGTGTCTTTTAAGTTGCTACAGCTTGATTAAGAGTAGTTGTTCAGTTTGAGCTTTGCTTTTTGCTTTTATATAAATATCAGGCATGAATAAACATACTCTAAATATCAAGCTTTGCTTAAGCGTAAGTGGATTCTTAGAGCTCTGTTAAAAGCGCTTTAGACCTTTGATAACTCATTAGCTTCTTATTACTTTAGACCAGTGGCTCTCAACAGTGAATCACTGTTATTATATTCTAGTTTCTTGAAATTCTTCTTAGAGCTTATGATAATTGAAATTCTATTTTTATTTGGCAATAATTTATTAATATGTCTTCTCTATTAAAATACAGGTGCTATTTCTAAAAATGAAATCCCCAAAATATAATGTAGTTACTAGAAGACAGAAAGGCTTCATAAACATTGTTGAATGAATACACTAAACATCCATATTCCTTGTCCTGAAGCCATAGAGCTTTGTCAATCTAAGAAATACTGATTTTCACTTATTAACACATTCAAAAATATTTATTTAACAGATATTATACAATAGACACTGCGGTTTGGGTGTCAGAAAATCTATATTTTTTAAGTAGTACTGTCTTCATGGTTTTTCTATAATGTAAGACAAACATGGACATTTGCATTAGACAACATGACTGTCCTTAATAAAACCTAAGTAGTGTAATGAGAAATACTGTTTTTAGTTATTGAGGAATTTTAGTATGGCATGACACTAAAATATTCATTTTAACATTTTATTTAATTTGCAAACATGAGACATGCAGAAAATAAGTGAAAACATTGACCATATTAAAAACTATGAATCTCTTTTTTAAAGACCATCTTTTTTAAAGACAAATTTGTGTGTGCAACCATCTTTCATCTACAAGAAAATAAATGAAATTTTATCATTCAGGTTAAATGTTGTTTTCAATCAGGATTCAATCCATTTCCTTTAATCACCATTGTTTAAAATATCCCACATTTATAAAGTTTACTGTTTTTTCATAAGTATTATATCAGTAGGGGATAGTGAACTTTGAGCACCAAAGAATTAAAATTTGGCAAAGGAAATATATTTCCAATATTTTAGATTACTTAAACTTAGAAAAATGGTTATATTTGAAATTGTCTAAAGTGACTAAAAATACGTTTTTAAAAATCTATAAACATTTCTTTAAATGTGTGCATACATACATCATTATTAGGTATAGAGAGATGTAAGAAAATCCCCATAACTTAAAATTTAGGTAAGGATGCATGATGAATGAGAGTGACCATCTACACAAGTAGGTAAGATATTAGCTCTGAAGACATCACCGAGGAGCCTGGCTACAATGAGGGTGTGGTGTATAAAGTATGATTGTGATACTTCATTTAAGGAAGTGAAAGCATAATCTTTTCAGAATATAAAAAGACTAAGGGTAATGTAACCAGAGACACTATAAAGTGTAAGAATAATAAGCAAGAAAACTAAAAAAAGTGGGGTCAAAACCGGCTCAGATAAGCAGGACCCCAGATTTCATCGGTTGCTTCATCATGTGAGCTCAAACATGAGACAACAACATTTTGGTCAGCAGGCACTCAACTACCCACTCAACAACAAAATCACTTAACAGCACATTTCTCAGAATATATCCCACCATGAAGGACCACATGACTATGTATGAACAATTCAATACATATTTCTACCTTATTTAAAAGTTCTATTTTCTGTCTAATTAGAGACTACTTTTTATTTCATGAATCGTAATTATTTTGTTAACCCGATCATGCTGTATTTCTTTCTAGAATGCAAATTCCACTAGAATATATATCTGATATGATCCCTCTTACATGCTGATTTCATAATATGTGTTCAAAAATATGTCCTGAATTAATATGTGGGTCTATGGCCACACCACCCTGAATGCGCCCAATGTTGTTTGAATTAACATGTGGAAAAGTTTACTCGATATAATGTCCTTGTTTATATGTTTGTATAAATAGGTAATAACAATGAGGTTAAAGTGATTAAAGAGATAATCTCAGTAAGGTAAAGAAATACAAATATTATTGTTTTTCTATTTGTTGCTGTTACTCTTGTTTTTTCAATTGATATTATCTCTGTTATTATTATTATTAAGAGAAGAAAGCCAAGGAAGGGTACTTGGAGGGAGGATGGAAGGAAAAAAGAAAAGAGAGAAGGAGAGAAAGAAGGAAAAAAAGAAGAAAGAAAAGAAATGAGAAAAAAAACGAAAGGAAAAGGGAATAGGAAGAAGAGAAAGAGAAGCAGGGAGGGAAGAAAATGATAAAAAGTTCATTGGACTTTGACATACGCTGAATTTAAGGTTTGTCAAGGCTCCAATTTCATTCAGCATTTGAATTGAAAGGACCTGATGGCAAGTTCTTTGGCCGGTACATTCCAGAATTACAGTCTCAGAAAAGACTTCATACATGCTTTCAATTTTGTATTGATCAATTGGTATTCTGGAGACCCTTTGAAGAGACCAGATTTCCATGGCATACCAACAAAGCTGAACTTCAGATACTCAAAATGCAAGAACAAGGATCTGCAATAGACTGAGCCCACACAGTGCTGGTGGCTCTGCTGGTGCTAGTGAACAGCGTCATCTGTGTTCTCTCTGATGAGTATGTATTTACACTACATAAACAAATTTGTTATTACAAGTTAAATAATTGGATATGAGTTGGAACATTAGGTAAAATAATATCTCACTTGCATTAACAAATAACAAAAATAAAATCAAGAACATTTGCAAAAGACATTCTTCAATTCCTGGTTTCCTACTGCGAGAGTTTTTTGATTGAGGTTCCAAATAAGTTAGGAAGAAGAAAAAAGTCAGCATTCTACTTTAGCCTTCACTTCTTCAAGGAAAAGTATGTGTTTTCTTATCTGTGTATAATAAATGATAGTTTCCTTGGGTGTAAAAGCTATGAAATTGATGAAATATTGTCTTATGGGAATGAGCAATGTATTGGGTAATTTACTTCTTAAACTAGGAAAAAGATTCCTTTTGTAAATAATTCTTCTGTAAATAGTTCAATTTGTTATTTTTATTAGTTTCTAACTACTTCCTTCTCAATGCCTTATTAAAACACAACAAAACAAAAAACACAGCAAACACTAAAAATTAAAAAGCTTATTTTGAAAGACAAACTTTGCATCTAGGTATCAGGCCACAGTAGAGGATAAACTTCCTCTGAGTTAAATGGCATTTTTTTTTTTTCTTTACAAAGACTACAGGATAGGGTCCAACATAGTTAAGGGAATATTTATTCTTTTTAGGGCAATATTTATATTTTAAAGGTAAAACTCAAAGTGCATTCAGAGACAAATTTTTAACTACCATTTTTCCTCCTTTGGTGGTAAAGTAAAACATAGTACAACGATTGAGATCAGATTCGCCACTAGATGGAGCTGTTGTCATTTAGAGAAGAGAGAAATGGCCACGTTACATTTTTATTTTTTACCCTCAGAATCAGAGAAATTATGTATGTCCTCTGTGACCCGCAGCACACATTTACTATCACCCCCCTCCCCCCAACACACACATACACACAATGGTGCGCTGGTTTGATAGCCACAAAGCAAAACTAAAAGACAACACACCATCTCATGAGTTAATAATGGATTGGCCACAGCGGAGCTGCAAAATGAATTCAGAGAGAAATATCCAGCTATGAGTCTGACATTGTAATTACAGGAGTGGAGCGCAGGTTTCTCTTGAAGCATCAGTGCGTTTTACATGGGTAGGATAGAGCCATAATCCGATCAGCGGCAACTGCCACAGCAACAGAAGGACCCTAAAAATAGGCCCCCTCTGGTAATCTGTCTGGATTACTAAATTCAGTGACTGCTTGGCAACAAATCAGGGAAATGTTTGCGGAAAAGGATTTAAATATATCATGAAGTTCTATCTGCATCATAGAGAAACTCATAAGGCCCCCAATTCAGAGCTGCTGCTTCAGGGCTGCTTCCAAACAACCAAGCTCATTTTGTCACAACATCACCTTTCTGTCCCGCCTCTTCCAATGTAGTCATCTTAAATCTATTAGTGGGGGTGGGGGAAAAGACTTCAAAGGAGACTCTCAGACACTGCATTCTGATGCCCACATTTTACACTGTGGAGTCCTTATAGGTACCATTTTATTTGATTAATGGTTGTTCAGAAATTCACCAGGGGATAATTTGGAATTTTTAAAAAATATTGTTTGAAATAGATGAAGGTAAGATTTTCTGTTTAACTGTGCAAAGTGCATGGGACACATTCATAGGTGTATAAACAGAAAGTAGTTTAATATTTTGGATGTGCACTGCTACTGACCAGAGAGAAAGACACTGGTGTTGACTGTCAACCCAGAACTCGGATTCAGATTTTAAAATAAAGCAAGGCTAGGACTGCTTGTGTAAGAGAAAACACACCAAACTTCTCTGCATTTAGGATCCATAATTTTGTGGGCTTGTACTGTGGTTTTTTAACATGTCAGGAAACTACACACAGATCTTTTACATTGTGGCTTCATATTCCCTTTTGGGATTCAGAAAAGCTCCCTTACTCAGTCTTCAGATATTCAGAATGCTTCTGTTCTCCATCCATGCCTGGTGCTAGTCACTGTCTCCCCAGTTCCTTAAGACCTCTCTTATACTCCCCCAAGATGCTTCAGTTTCCCGCCCCCTCGTTCTGGTCCCCCATAACAATACTACAGTCTTCCCTTTAAAGCTGCTCACTGGAAAGCTCTTCTAGGAAGCAGGGAGTGAACATATATGGGAACATTCAAGCACGGCTGCCCAGATCTCCCTTCTAAATCCTCTGTCTCTCCCTGAGATTATTGAATGCAAATTCAAGAACATTTAAAAACCTTAATTTAAAAGGAGAAAAAGAGAATAACTGGTTAAAAAATTTAGTGATTATTCTAGAATGTGTTTGTTACATACTTAATGCTTAAGTCACAGATACCTAAAATACTGGCAATTTTTCAAGTTATAATAGTGATAGCTTCGATGAAAGCCAAAATTACAACTTAAATGTTTTAAAGTTAATCACATTGATTCCAGGTGTATTTGTCAAATACTTTCATTTTATTTTTATTTATCTCACCTAAAATTAATAATATGAGAAATTTTAACAAGTAGACCAAAAAATTACCACTATCTGTTGGACATGTGGATTTTTTTACTTTAAAAATTCTGACATGAATACACACATATTTTGATCTCTCTTTTAATTGCCATATTATGTCCTGAGTCATGTAGGTGACATATGCTGATATTAATTTTCCACAGGATAATATTCTTCAAAATTTATAAGACACAAGGAATTCTGAACAGGATCTCAAGTTGGCATTGTATAAGATATGTGCATCTATTTTCAAGTCATATTTTATGGGAACTGATAGGTTCTTTTTATTAATCAAGAATTGGATATTCTGAGATTACCATTGCTTTTGTTTTAACAAACTTACCTCGTTTCAGAATCTTATCAATACTGCGCATTTTGATAATAGCCATTAAAAGTAGTATCAATATTATACTTCTGTAATGATAATAAGAGACTGTCAAACAGGACAAATTATAACCAATCTGTTGCAAACTTCTTTGAACCCTATAATTTTCAACATAGCAAGATACAAATAACCTTTGACACCATTGTGAATAATAATGTTAATGAAAACTGATGTGCTGTACAGCACAAAAAAGTTTATGGATAATAACAGTGAAGCATTTGAGCTGTGTTTTCTTGTAAATAATGAAATTATCTGTATGGTTATTAAACCTTACTCATCCCTAAATATATTCAATGAAACAGCCCTATAACATAAAGCAAGCAGCTTCTGAATTCATTTTAAAAATAGATATTTATTGGTATTTGTCTCTGCAACTAGGCAATTAACTTCGTATAACATTCTCTTTTATACGCTCCAGTGGAATAGAGTTTTCTGGTTCATCTCTAAAAGATATTTAGTATTTTATATATTACTGTTGTTAGTGTCAACAAGCATGAAAAATTATGTTGCTATTGCTTAGGAATAGCTACTTCATATGTGTTCTTTTCTCCTTTCCTTTTTGTTTCTTGAATAATTGAAAATTGTTTTCCACAGATATATTAAACATTAAACTCAGTTTTTTTGCTTCATTTGTTTTGAATTACATGCATTTTTTTGTCCAAATAGGTGTTAAATTAAATTAGAAATATAGAAGTATAGAAATTAGAGAAAATCAAGTTAAAGAATATTAGCTGAGCAACCATACACAACAAATCTTATGTTTTATATAAATAAAATGCACAAGTATGAAGTGTTCAACTCAACAAATTTCATAGTTACTTAACATTTTGTAAGTGAAAGAATACTGGTAGGATACTTGTTAATATTTAAGAGCACTACAAATGCTAACATGTGTGTCTTTCCTCAGTCCTTGAGTTTTGTGTTCTCTCTATAAGATTAGGGAATATAGGTTGAATCTCAGTTTTTAAACAGTCTTCATTTTTAAATTATTTTTTTCTTCCTCACTTTCAAATATTGTTTGCTCATTTTCTTTCTTTCCCCTTAACTCATGTTCTTCCCCAAGATCAAGTCTTTGGCGGCTGGCTTAGATCAGTTTACGGAAGCTCCATAGAGATTCCATGTGAGAACAATACCACCTGCATGAATGTCTTTCAAAGTTTGCAACCCATATTGCCCACAGTCTTTAGAACATTTTAGCCAGTTGATTTCACTTCTACCTACCTACCTATGCTGGAATAAGTTGACCTTCTGTCTGAGTGAAAAATGTAAGTTTGGGTTTTAAACTTCAAAATTAACAAATATCTATTGAACTCCTTCATGTAAGTAAAGCGTTGTGGTAACGTTGTGGAGAACCCAAACAATAGGTCATAATCTTTGCTTTTGGGGTACTTCAGATGAACAAAGTGGAATAAAAATGGCTCAATTCGAGCAAAGGAAAATATCACAACCAATTAATTGTGCAAAACAGAGCAAGAACCACATGCAGGTACGT
Source organism: Sciurus carolinensis (assembly GCF_902686445.1). Classification (NCBI taxonomy): domain Eukaryota; kingdom Metazoa; phylum Chordata; class Mammalia; order Rodentia; family Sciuridae; genus Sciurus; species Sciurus carolinensis. The sequence continues at coordinate 74,158,257 of NC_062226.1, forward strand.
CTTCAAGGAGGTATTGTTATTTAAGATGGGACTTGAAATATTGGATATATTTCCAGAGGCAAAATAACCAGGACTAAGAGAAAGAATGCAGTCCATATGTAGAAATGTCACAAATACATAAATAGTTGCTTGTTGGGTTAGTGGATATGTATGTTGAGGGGTCTTTTTGTTTTCAGTTTATTATTTAGGTTAAGATATTAATGGGGTATTCTAGCAGTGCCACTAAAATGATAGCTGCAAGTCGATTTGATCGAGAGTTGATACGAAACTTATTTTCATACAAGTAAAAATAAAATGCTGTGACAGAAAGATTCCCTAACAGAAAAAAACATAAAGAAAAGTAGGCACAGGACATTGAGGATATTTCATTGAAAGAATTTGTCTCAACTCTTGTACCTAAAGGAAATACCTCTCAGTTTATTAAACAATGTCATCCCATAAAAAATACTGGATCTTTGTAGATTTACCTGCAAGTCTACAACACAGTTACTTCAAAAGACTGACTTAGGATATTTGCAAGTAATATCCTCATGATGTATATATCAATAGAAAGAAAATTATCTGGGTCATGTTTTCTCTGTCCCTCTCCCAAATTGGTCTCTGAGTATTTATCTGGTATCTTTTTGTCCTAATGGAGGAGTAATTCAAAAGTGGTTGACTTGGATAACTTTTTTGTGACTTGCATAATTGAAACTAACCGAACTGTCCATTTTTTCACCCAAATGTCCTTTCAAAGAAATCTTATATGATAAATTTATGCTTGAGGTTAGTCAGTGGCAGTGTGTTATCCTTTCCCTTTTATTGTTGATCAGAAAGTAAAACTATGCACTTCATTGTGCTTTCACTTTTCTCTTTACTGTGAAAATACTTGGATTCAGAATCACTTACTGGTGGTACTAAGATGCTCTGCTTTGGTAACTGGCAATGTCTAAATATTGCACTTATAAGTAGCTTTTACTGAAAACAAATAATCCCAAACTTTCTGGCTCACAAGACTTGTTTTTAGCTCATGATTTTGTGGTTTGGTCATTTGGGCTGTGTTTAGCCAGGAAGTTTCTTGTCTTAAATGTTGGCTCCCTCTTCCCTCCCTAGGACAGTCAGCTAGTGGGACACCTGGAGTTGGTTGGTCCCAGATGGCTTCACTCAAGAGTCTGATGGTTGGCTGAGCTGAGCAATACCAAACCATGTGTCTCCAGCATTTAGCAGACCAGCTTGAGCCTCTTCAGATGGCAGCTGGGTTCCCAAAGTAGCAAAATAGGGCCCCAATGTGCAAGTACTTTTCAAGCCTCTGCTTGTACCACGTTTGCGAATGTCCTCATGGACAAAGTCAACCACAGATCCAGCCCAGATTCAATGAATGGGGAAGGAAACTGGCTCTACCTCTTGAATGGGATTTGTGGCAATGCTTTTGCAACCTGGCCTCTGCTCTACTTTCATGATTTCAATTTTGTTTTTACTTTGCCTTATATTTTGTTTAATCGCTTTCTTTACTTATTGTGATGCAAATTCTGGGAAGTACATAAAATAAATACTTGAAGTTTAATAAATATTGTAATGTGATTGTCTGGTACCACCACACACAGTAAGAAATAAAAAGGTTAACAAAAGTCCTAGAACTTCCTCATGTTTCATCCTCATTCCTTGAGGCAGGAAAGACTATCATCCTGACTTCTATAGTAAAGCATCTCTTTGCTTTTCTGTATATTTTTAATAGCATTTTTGGGGGATCTACAATGATATAATTTTTTGAATGAAGACATACTATGCGTACTTCATTTCTTTAATATTATTCATAATGCTACATATAGCAACGGTTCTTTGACTTTTCTTACAATAGAATTTTCCATACACATCACATTCTGATGAACATTGAGTTGTTTCCATGTTTTTACCTTTATGAACTATGTGGCTATAGATTCATTGTATCTTTTGAGAGATATTTAAAAACTGAAAAATCTAATTAAACAGAACAAACCATCATGTTCATGTTTGGGAGAGTATTATTTTAAAGAGGTCAGTTCCCCCAGATCAATTTATAAATCCAGTACAATCTCAAGAGAACTTCCAATGCCCCACAAAACTATTGTTAACACTGCTGCCAAATTAATCTACCTAAAATTCTGTTTTTATCTTGTCATTTCCTGCTTAAAACTCATAATGATTCCCTACTCTCCAGAGCTGTGCTATTTAATACTGATACCACCAGCCTCATGTGGCCACTTAAATTTAAATTTTAATTAATTAAAATTAAGTAAAATTAAAATTCACTTTCTCTGTTGCACTAGTCACATTTCATATGCTCCGTAGCCACACGTGTCTACAATATTGGGCAGTACAAATATGAAGCATTTACCTCATTACAGAAATCCCACTGGGCAGCACCACGGTCTGATTCAACCTAATGACTCAAAATCCCTCTGATAGTTTGAGATCATTCCTACCTGTAACTACTTTTACCTCTCAACTTGGGTGAACTCTTTAAGCTTTCCATTCTGCGATTCAATTGTTCAACTATTGTGATTCTTCTCTTACTAAAGCTAAGTTCAGTTTCTAAACAAAAATGATAATTACCAGCAGCACAATTTTTGTAACTTATGTCTATGTGTTCTGCTGTGCATTCTTTGTTTCTGTTTGTGGATGTTTCAAGTGGGGTAGGGGTTTTCTTGATGACAGACCTGTAATTGGTATGTCTGTGCATTCTCTCTCATTCTATCCCTGCTAGGCTCTTGCCTACTCATGATAACCAGTTCTGGTAGTTGATGACATCATCAGTCCCTCAACAATGTCATCCAGTCCCTGTGGTGCTTTTCTAGTGAAAATACATCTCGCATCAGTAATGCAGCATGAGATTTCCATTTCCCCTCCCATCTTCATTCCTGTGTAACCCCGTTTGTACTAGGGCTTCTTTCCAACATCAAGTCCCTTTAAAACTCTTCTTCAACGCTTTCCCAACAATTCCAAGAAGCTTACCTCCACCTCATCCACTGTAAATTCCTTCCCTGAACCCCTGCCTAGGACAGTGGTGACAATCAAAATTGTCCACCAACTGTACCATGCCTACTTCTTTGTGTATTTTTACTGGAGTTAAAGGACACTAATTACTAATGGTTTATTATGCCCTTCATATCTGATTTTGCAAGTTAAATTTATATCTGTTGTTTCTGGCCACATGTCATAGGTTGATACATGCCATATGTAATATTTTCAGAAAGCTTCATTAAATATTGGTTTAAAAAGAATTGGTAGACAGGGTGCACTTCTCAACAATTGAAGTGACCGTGTCACTGGCAATTTTACCAGAGTTGACATTAACGTAGCCTGACTCTCTCCTTACCATCCTAGCAGAGAAGCCAAAGCCAAAGACTAATGACACTTACAGGCTCAAAATATACTCTCTGCAGACTTTCTTCATTTTATTGCTGTTCATTGCAATATAGTTTGTACCAGAACATTTAATTGTAGATGATTCTGTAACATCACTGAGAAAAAAGATAGAAATGTGAGCTACTGGGTTTGTCAGCTCTTGTTTTCTATGCCAGAAAAACAGCCACTTGACTAACTTCTCTGAGAGAAACAGTCATTCTATTGGAGGTTCATTTTCCAAATACTTATGAATTTGAACTGCTCATTTCACATCCTTGTCTTTGGTGTTGGCCCACATGCTATGAAAGTCAAATTAAAATGATAAAGGAATCAAAGTGAGAAATTTTTTAATGTTTTTTGAAAGCAGATAACAAAAAATAATTTGTAGTTTTCCCTAACTAAAAACTGATAAGTTGAAGTTGACTAAGACTGAAATAAAGAACTAGGGTTTTTTTTTTTTTTTGGTATGATTTTTAAAAATTACTTTTATAGAATTAGAATTTATTCTATATCAGTCTGAGAACAATGCTTACTGTTCCTGTCTGTCAAGGAAAGTTCTTCATTACATACCTTAATGTTTTCTTTGAGTAGACACTGCTGTTTCCCAATTTTAAAAATTATCTTGCTCTTTAACACAAATGTCCTGGAAAGGGCAGACATTGTACCCTTACTTCTTGGCATTTGCCTGCTGTCTGGTCTCCTAGTTAGATTAGTAGAATCGTGTTTTCAAAGATGCTGTCTTAATTCTGTTCTCATCTCTACCCTTCCTTGAATCAATTCATCAGCATTTGACCATAACTATAATTGAGACCCGTCATTTATTTATTTTGGACTCTGATGCCATGATTTTTGCATATTAAAAACAAAAAAGGGGCTGGGGAGATAGCTCAGTCGTAGAGTGCTTGCCTTGCAAGTACAAGACCCTGGGTTCCATCCCCAGCACACCCCGCCCCCCAAAAAAAAGGTTTTTAAAATTATTCCCTGAAATTTATAAGACTATTTTTTTCCGTTTTGTGTCCAGAAGTGTTATTTATTAGAAATCAGCATGTTGAGTTTTTTTAAAGTTCTATTTTTCATCCTTTATAATATTCTTTTTAAAAAAAATTTTTAATGGATGTACAGAATACCTTTACTTTATTTGCTTGTTTTTATGTGGTGTTAAGGATCGAACCCAGCATCTCACACATGCTAGGCAAGCACTCTGCTACTGAGCTACAGACCCAGGCCCCTTTAAAATATTCTTACAGGCCCTAGAAAGCAGGAACAAAATTATTTCTTCAGTGCTAAATATTAACGAAGGGTAACTGTATCTGTTCATCTGTGTGTAGAGAATTCCAAGTGCTTTCTTATCTGGCTGATATAGTAAAATGGACAGAGTATCAGAATTGTGCATGTGCAGTGTTTATTGTGATGAAACATTTGTGTTAAGCTTCCTATGTAAACATCTACAAACTTTTGGACTATTAGTTTGCTAGTTATAGGAGCCCATGGCTTGATTTTATCACGTAAACAAGTTTGTTGGGGTTGTCTTTAATTAGTTTATGTAAATTTTACTTTGAAATATTCCCTTAAAACAATCGATACACTACAAATTGTGATTCATTCTTATTTACATTCTTATTTAGTAAAGTAGTTTCTCTAATGACTGCTTCTAGGCAACATTTTATTAGCCTAGTGTGGGGTACCAAGCACGCTCAGGAGGGAGAAAGATAGCTTTGACTTCAACATAGTCATTAATTCAGGCTACTTCTCTTTTACTTAGTGCAAAACAAGGGAGTTTCTAAATCTCTTATTTATTTTCCTCTGCCTCAGCACATACAATTAAGTCCCCAAAATTATACAAACAAAACTGTGAATTTCTTTCCTTTTGGAAATACTACCAGAAAATTCTACAAAATGAAAAAAAAATGTAGTGTTTATTAATTTGATATATTGAATCTGAAAAATGGGTGAATGTGATGGTTATTTTATTTTGCTTTCTAAAAGGTTATTATAAATAATGAAAGTGTATTAAAACATACTTTTCCAAAGTAATTCCTGTCCATTTGCTTTGACAATGGTGTGTAGAGGTAAAATGCATTGTGATGTCACATCTCTATTCATCAATTCCCCATATTTAACCAGCGACTTGCTTTGAATATTAGGTAGAGTATTTGACTTCGTACAGGTGTTTAAAATGTTACTTTCTGGTTTCATATGTGTCTGTGCACTTGTTTGTGTGTGTGCTTGTGTCAATGTGTACATGAGTACAGATAACTCAATTTTCTTGCTGTCTGAAGGCAAATTGAGACAAGGATGAGTTAGGTGTTATCCATGTCACTATTTACAGAGGGTTGCCATAGCAACACGGTAACCATAACCATATAAACACACGATTTCCTTCTCAATGTCTCATTCCAGGCAACCCCTACTTGAGTTCTAAATTTCCTCCCATCCAACTCTCAACCTCAGGGGCACAAATTATAGGCTGTATCTGACCAACAGAGTTCACTACTAAACTGTTCCAGGGAATTTGACTTTTCTTTTGAGTGAACAGAGCAGCAGCCTCTTTGCCTGCCCCTTTGGCATGGATCTTTTGGTATTTGATGTCTCTAATTGTTATCACTAGCTGGGATCATGGTCACATTATTAATAGCCTTAAATATGTATCAATAGAATTATTTTCCTCCTACTTTCTTGACAATTGCAATCATAGACCTTTGGTGCATGTATATTTAAACTGGAAATAAATCCTAATTAATTTAAAGTAATTCTAATTTTATTTTTGGTGTTGATGGTGGGTAAGGGACTACGAATTCATTCTATATCTCACAATCTGTATTTCTATCAATCTATCTAGTTATTTAAATGAAGTCCACAAGAGCAACCTGGCTAATCTAGCAAGGGACAATTTACCTTAATGCTCACAGATTAGGTGGAATTTTTCTGATTTTTGATTTTTGAAGAGAACTTTCGCTTGGGACTTTATTATTAATAAGTGGAGACATGTCAGGAAAAAAGGGAATGGGCCCATATGGTTCCTTTCATAAATCGACCACCTTTACTGGTAAGTGTGATGCTATTCTTTCACCAAGAGTGGGGCACCGATTTTCAGATTTTTGCTTAGCAGGGGTAAAGGGTTTGTGCTAATTCTGTCATGCTTCTTTTCTTATGTCTGCTGAAGGGAAGACGTGTATTCTTGGTCTCATAATGGACAGAACAGCCCTAATCTCACTGCAGAGATCACATAGGGGAATTTCCTCAACATGTGACTTTGTGACCTATACCCAATACATTTGTCATGTTCTAACAAGTCTCTGTAAAGAGGTACAGAAGGACACAGGGAAAAGTAAAGATGGTTATGGGGACAAGCAGGATACCAATTTATTTGAGGATTTCAGAACTATTTATCAAGGGTTTTCAGGTTTTTAAGCATGTATTATATAACATCAGTCACCGGTTTGTAAGTCTTTCCACTTTGAATACTATGACATGAGTTTTTGAAAATAGAGATTAAATGCTTCATTTAGGTATTTTTAGCATGGTACATATAAAGCATCAGAACTTCAGCATACTCACTCTCATTTGTGGAATGTAAAGTAGTTGACCTCATGGAAGTATAGAGAACAGTGGTTACTAGAGGATGGGCTGGGTAAGGGGAGGGAGACAGAGAGAGATTGATCAATGGGTACAAAATTATAGTTAGATAGGAAGAATAAGTTCTGGTATTCTATTGTATGTAGCAGACTATAATTGATAATATTGTATTACATATTTCAAAATAACTAAGAAAGGGACTTGAAAGTTCTCACCTTCCAGAAATGATAAATGAGGTGAAGAATATGTTAAATAACATGATTTGATCATTACACAATGTATACATGTATCAAAATATGTATCCCATAAATGTGTACAAATTATGTCAATTAAAAATAAAATAAAGCCATATATATATATGTATGTAATTAAAAATGGAGGCTTGATGCATTCTCAATTAGTATTGGAGATTAAAAACAAGGCAGAGAAGCATGCAAAAGAAAGATTGCTAAGACATCATGTATGGCAAATGAGTCACTAATTCTTTTGTCTTAGTTTGATCTCCTCCTGGGACAGGATTCCATTGTATTGGTTTTTGCCTAGGACATGATTCCAGGACACTAGAAGGGGAGTAGGAAAAGCTAAGCAGAAAAGGCAAGGCATCTAATAGAAGGCTATGTTATCAAGCAAGAGTCCATAAGTGGCAAGTGGAGCTTAATTTCAGTGGGGAATTCTAAGAGACAGACTAGAACAAATATCAGAGTTCTGGCACCTCATGGATAAGGGAATAGGAGGAGCCTTTAGACATCAATTTACTCTATTTAGGATGCTATAAGAAAAGATCATAAACTGGATAGCTTATCAACCACAGAAATTTATTTCTTATGGTTCTGGAGACTGGGAAGTTCACTAGCAAATTTGGTGTCTGGTGGAGGGCCTACTTCCGTGTTCATAGATGGCCCTTCACTGTCAGCTCACCTTGTAGAAGGGCCTAGAATTCTCTTTTTGGTCTCTTTTGTAAGACATTGATGTCATTCAAGAGAGCTGTTCCCTCATGAGCTAATCACTTCCATAAGGTTCTGCCTTCTAAAATACCACCACCTTGGTTGTTAGGTTCTCAACTTAAGAGTTCTGGAAGAACAGACATTTTTAGACTACAGTATGCATAACCTTCATTAGTGGTTACATGGAAGTTTTCCTGGGGATGTTAATTCCCTGACACCTTTTGTTCAAGGGTCAGAGACAGATCTCAATCAAAGGAATGCAAGTGTTGAAAGTTGGCAATAGAATTAGTGGGTCGCATTCCACAGCAAGCACTTCCCGTTATGAGTATTAGCTAAGAAATAAATTAAATATCATCTTTTCCTTAAATTTATGTTCTATGTTTCTTTCTTTTTTTTTCAATGATTACTACATTGTTAGAACATAAATACTTTTTTCAGTGTTTGGACTTAACTACTTAATGAATGGAAAAGTAAAGTATTAACTTTGTTGTGGGTGACCTCGAAATATCCTTGAACATTAAAAGTGCCATGAACCAAGAAGGTTTGAGAAATTCTAACTTACTTCTTTTAAGTTTTATGCATGTACTTATAAGATTTATCTCTCCATGAGTAATGTCTGTGGATTGTATGAATCTGTAAGAACAAACCTCTATTTAATAGTCTGCTGATTAAAGTTATTTGAAGTTTTAGAATCAGGAGCCCACATGACTATGCACAACCTGAATTTTTGTACAAAGGATGACCACTTACTATAGGTTGCTGTACTTAATATTTTTTGGCGATTGATTATCATTTTTTAAGAAAAAAATGTGCTCAAAGTTGTTTTTATATCATCTTTGGCCCTCAAGTGATCTAAACCCTTTGGTTTCAGAAAACCTTCCCAATTCTGATTGTGGTATTTTTGGTCAGATTAAGCTAGAAACTATTCTTGGTTGAAATCTTACTATTTGCAGAGAGTCAAGGCAAATGTGTAGATTGTTGAGAAATTCATATTTAGTATTAGTCATTGCACCATGCTATGACTTTAAGCCTTGTGTGTCTCTCTCCATTTCCTACACTTTTAATTTTTTATATATTTTATATGTTATTGTAAATCATTAAAAAAACTTCTGGAATAGGAAAGGAATACACCAAAAAAACCCAAAAAAACAAAACAAAAAACCCCCAAAAACCCAGAGATGATTCTTAACTGAATAAAAATGAATATATGACAGACAAGTCAATAAAACTCATATTAGCATGATCATAATCATAATACTCATAGGCATAACATAATAAACCCATTGAAAACTTAGCACACATCAGACCCTGTGTGATCTATCTATCTATCTATCTATCTATCTATCTATCTATCTATATGTGTTTATTTCATTCCAGAGCACTTTGATGATGTAGTTTCTGTTATGACCCTATTTGGCTTGTACTTATCCTATAGCAGAAAATGTTGGTTTCCAGCAATATTCCCTAGGCCCTTGCCATATAACAATATCTAGCTGCCAAATTCTGCTTCTCTATGCTAAGTGGCTTTCTAGTAGCTGGGTTCAGATTTGGGCTCTTATCATAGCAGTCTGGAAGTACAGGAGGATTAAAGTAACTTGTTACTTATAACCCTTCACTGGTGTTTCCTGGGATAACATTCCAAATTATCATATAATGAGTAGCCAAATATCCCCTATCTAGATTTAATCAATTTTCTGTTAACTGTTCTATCTTTATATAAGGAGGGCCCCCTTTTCAGAAGTTGTGGTTTCCACAGTTTCAGTTGTCCAAGGTCAACTATGTTCCAAAAATTAAAAATTCCAGACATAAAAAATGTACAAGTTTTAAATTGCACATTATTCTCAGTAACATGAAGAAATTTCACACTGTCCTGCTCTGTCCTACCTGGATATGAATCATCCCTTTGCCAAGCAGGTCAATGCTGTATATGACCCATTAGTCACATGTATGACCTGTATCTGTTATCAGATTGACAGTATCATAATGCCCGTGTTCAAGTAATTTTTTTAAAAAAATTATCTGAACTTTTTTTATTGGTGCCTATTAACTATAAAAAATTGTAGATCTCCTTGTGGCATATTTGTACAGGCATATAACATAATTTGATCAATTTCACCCCCCTCCCATATTGGCCCTTAGCCTCTTCTCCCTCCCTCTGATTCCCTCCTCTCCTTTAATGGTCTCACTTTAATAATACCCCCCCAAAGTGCAGGAGAAGTAATCCTGGGAGTTTTATTACAGCATATTGTTGTAATTATTCTATGTTATTAGTTATTGTTGTTAATTTCTTATTGTGCTTAATTTATAAATTAGACTGTCATAGGTGGGTAAGCATGGGAGAAAAAATAGTATATATAGGTTTCAGTTCTAGCTGCAATTTTAGGCATCTATTGAGGTCTTGAAATGTATCCTTGAGATGCAAGTTCGAGGGTCTATGGTATACTATTTGCATTAAATCCTTGGTTCAAGGTTGTCTTCTGGAGGAACCCAAACTGTGACACATGGGTAAATTCACGTGTACATCTGTGCACAAATAATGGAGAAATAAATAAGAAGTGTTATTCTGGAACTGAGAAAGTATTGTCTCAGCCTTGCATAATAAGAACTCTACAGAAGGAGGAATAAGAGGTAGAATGGATTGAAAATTTCAAGAGGGGTCCAACTGTAGGCTGGGTCTGGAGTTCAGTGGTAGATGCGCTTGCCTAGTGTGTGCGTGGTCCTGGGTTTGAACTGCTAAAAAAGAGCCAGAGGCAGGAGTTGTCTAACAGTATAGATTTATGATAGTAGCCAAAACTATTTCAGTCAAATAGAGTTGAAGAAAGAAGGGGTGACTTTGTTGCACAAGACACTGCTATACCATCCTGCTGGGGCCCAGACGAGGGAGCAGATGGTATCAATAGCCAGCTACCGGATGACTCTGGGTTTTCTCCCATCACTTGGCAAAATGATGCAGGGAGACAATTAGTAAATGAATTTAAGTCAGTTGTACTCAAATCTGAAAGGCTGTATGGTTCTGTGGGAGATGCTGGCAGGGGCTGGACTCAGTAGTTTATTCACATGTATGTAAAACATAACCACATTCAAACCCAGACACTGAGGAGAAAATCTGTAAAACTGTACTGGTTCAGGGAAAGTGTTAAGAGGACTGTCCTGTGCTTAATATCATTCTTAATTTTTTTTTAATTTTATATTGATGGTGTCTCTTAGGCACTGGCATTTCTAAGAATTGTGATTGACAGTGAACTTGGATGAGACTGAGGTTTTCATGGGATCCCTAATTTATTTTGATTTGTTTAACCTTTAAAAATATTTAACTTCTGGTGAATTTCACAATTTGCTTAAAAGATTCCTATTCCTCTCTGATGATGTTTGTATGTTATTGTAATTTAAAACATTATTTTATAAAAGTGTTGTGTATATGTGTGTCTTTTAAAGAAAAACCAATAATAAAGTATTATTTAATGTATTAGTGCCTTAAAGTAGGTAGGATCTCACTTGACAGCCTGTTCGGAACGGAATGGAAGCTGTGTGCTTCTCCATTGGAGTCATTACAGTGCACGCTGTGAGTGTGAATGTTCATTAGCATATTATGGATCTATAATTTCTGCTTAAAAAAACTATGCAAAGCAATTACCCAGCATGGTAGGAGCTCTGTTTTCAACTTCAACATTTCCTCCAATTTATTTCCTCTTCTTAATATACTTCCCCATACCTCTAGATAGTTGTTCTTAACTAAATAGAAAGATTGGACATTTCAAGATATTTGGTACTAGATCGTCTTACAAAACTGGCTCACCCAGACCAAAAGCACAAACAGGGTAGATGAAGTTGAAGATACTGCCGATTATCTGACTTGTTAAATGGTTGAAGGAAATGTGTGCTGCAGAGAAGTGTTACTCTTGAAGTAGGAAGCGAACTCTGAAATTTACATGGTGTGACTGAGCCATTCAGCCTCTTAGAGTTTAGTTCTCGAATCTTTCAATGCAAGCCATGAGATCCCTCTCGCAGGGTGGTTCTGAACAGAAAGGAAGATGACGTATGGGAAAAGCATAATGAAGAGTTCAGAGCTGTACAAATGCAAAGTTATTACCCTCATTACTGGCTAAGCAGGTGGTAATCCACAAATTGCTTAATGTCTATTGTTTAATTGCTTAATGTCTATTGTTTAATTTGGTGGTTGGCAATGCACTGTACAGTAGAAAGTGAAACTTCCTATTGCTCAGGTGAGAACACTGATGGCCTGCAGGATCAGGTAGGGCCAGGCATGATGAGTTTTACATTTTAAGAAACTTAATAAAAATGCTTGACTCCTAAATTTTAGATTCAAATTTAAATTCTCAATTATTTGTAAATAATATATAAATACATGCATACATACATGTGTCCACACACACAAGGAAAGAGAGATCTGAATTCACTTGGACTCACGGTACCTTCTAAGATCAGCTTAAATTTTCATCTCAAATTCTGACCTGCCCAAGATTTCCCAAGATTTCTACAAATTCTCCCATGGTTAATGTTTCTAACATCTCTGCTGCCATGACTAGCTTCTGCGAAACGTAAATTCTCTATGTCTGGTGGTTGCTCCCGGGGTACAGTGGGTTATTCTGGTTATTCTCATGCAATGGTAAAGGTCTTTACACATAGGTCTACTCAACACAGAGGCTTAAATTTAACATTAGACAATCCAGCTTTTCAGTGTTTTTCAGTCATTTTCACTGCCTCAGGCTTCATCTTTGGACTTCATTTCTTTAGTCCCTCTCTTCCCTCTTAACTTCTCTCTGCCTTTATGCTGGTCCCCAGCCTCCCAACTCCTGTCCTTTTCCTATGCTGAGCACATCACAAATCTCTCTCTTTTCCTTTTCTCACTCAAGCCTCCAGAATCTCACCTTCACCCCCAGTGGCCCGAGAAGATGAGCTCAGACAGAATGGAGGCCCCACATGGGGAGGGAGGGTGTGGGCCATTCTAGTCTTCCACCTCTGTGGAGGGGAGGTGGAGCACAGAGGGGAGGCAGATCATGGAGGCTGAGAGGCAGCAGGTTAAATAATAAGTATTCATTGAATGAACATATCAAGGAAATCTAGTACCAGTTAGAGAAGAAATCTTTATCATGTATGTAATAATCTCACCCACTACATTATAAAGAGGATTTAGGAATTTCTAATAGACAGATTTTTTAAGCAGACAGTAGTGTTTCACCAAAAGCCCATTTTAAATGTGTTACATATTCCTTGACACTTATATTACGTCCTGTAAACAAAGTACTCACTACAAATTCACTTATCATTTTTTCCCATTACTTTTGTTTCATTTTTTCCTTTGCCCTGGAGATTGCTATTGTGCTGGATGCAGGCATATTCTAGAAACTTCATTTAAAAATTAATAAATGTGTTTAATTGGAAAATTAGAACGGCTATGTTTTCATGGGCATTGGGCAGATACTTCCCGCTAGCCCTTATCCTCAGATTCTTTTTCTTTAATGTCACTCTCTGTAGAATTGCTTGATCAATGAAAGCGTGTCTCTTGATGAAAACAGACTGTTCCTCAAAGAACAAATTAAGGACTTTCAGTCCTGGAGGTAAAACACTGTGAGTTCATCATGCAGTGCTGTAAAACAAATGTGTTATGTGCCTGGCAACTCTGTCACACAATCAACAGGAAGCCTGAGCTGCGGAGATGGGCTGATTTGCACATTTTCATCAGGTACTTGCAAATGCAATCAAAATAAACCAATAGGATTTAAGACTTCTTGTCATGACTCAGCCTCTTGGATTTTCCCCCTTTTAGCAAATCATTTATTTTACATTAAATGAATGTATTGAATTTTTGAAAGCCATTTCAAATTCCAAGTTCTGTTTGAGGGAACAAGTGTTATTTTAATAAGAAGGATCTCTCAAGGAGCTTCCTGACATAATGAAGTGAACAGAGGAATTGCAGTCTCTTCTTAATTCCCTCTTCTGTCCTTCTCTGTCTTCTTCCTTCCTTTCCTTTGCCATTTTTTCTACTCTTCTGTCTTTATCCTTTCTTTATTCTCTCTTTCTAGTCTTTGGTTTAAATTATATATATATAATCATATTTATTCATTCAGAAAACATTTTTGGTAGGCACCAACTGGGTGCTAAGCACTCTGTTGAACATAAACATGGTTTTCAATACACCACTGTCCATCTCGAAACATAATCCAATAAAACACATTTATTATTTAAGAGATTGCTCCCAAATAAAGTTCTGTTACTGTAGGTAATGTGTACCAAAAAAATCTATAACTGACAGTCTCAACTAAATTCTATATGTCAATGTGAGGTGTGAGCGCCCACTCATTAAATTTTAAAGAATGTACAGTGGCTAGATGAGATGAAAATTTACACCAAGCTCTGTTTTTTATGAAGTATGCATCAGGGACTTTGACAATGGCTAATTAATTTATTTGAATTGTTGTTAATGGACTCCCAATTGTATGCTTTAGTTTAGGTCTTTATTCATGAAAATATAAGATTTTTTATACAGACTCAAAAGTGTTTTCATTTTGTGAATCCATGTTGTATTTAAGAATTTTAATGCTCTGCTTATATATATATTTTGGAATTGCTTAGATGGTGTGCACTGTAAACCTCAGTCATTCCACTGAAATGATAAATACTATTTCTACTTGTACTGTCAGGGTAGTGTTAATTAGTATCATTCCTGATCTGTTCTGGGTATTTCTGGTCACTTAGTACCCTTGGAAATACTTGGAAGTCCTGTGCAATAAATTCATCTACCAGGGACTGATCTGAGAAACAGGCTCTCTTAATAAAGACTAGGTCTTAGAATAATAAAGTAACTGACTTATCAATGGAGTTATGTACTCAGCTGTGTTATACATCAGTGTGTGAACCCTCTCCTGCAATCCATATATCCTTATAGCAGCACTCCTGAATTTGACCTTACTTGGAAGTAGATTCTTTACATATGTAATTAGTTAAGATGAGGCCCTACTGGAGTATAGTGTACCCCTAATCCAATACATCTGGTGTCCTCACAAAAAGGGGAAATTTGCACAGAGGCAGACACTCAGACATGGACAAAGTTCAGTAAAAATTCAAGCAGTGCTTTCAGGAACTCCCAGAAGTAAAAAGAGCAGCCTGGAATAGAACCTTCTCCACATGTTCTCAGGCAACCTGGACCTTGAGCACATTTATCTTAAACTTCTGCATATAAAATCCTAACACAGTACATTTTTCTTGTTTTGTCAGTTTGTGATACTTTTATGTCAGAGTCACTTATTTTCTTAAATGAAAAAGTCAAAATAATATAGTGAAAAATTTGTAGAACCAAACTCAAATCAGGGAAGTTCCATGGTTTTGTATCCTCTCAAAAGCAACCATCAGAAAGAGGGGTAAGGTAAGGATTTGAATCTACGAAGACTAAATCGCAGTAGTAACATTGGTGTCTTGAGGGAATTTAAAATGATAATTTATCTTCAGCAGATGAAAAATGATAAAAGCATTTAGGGTTGGTCCCTTAACCCTGAACCCCAAATCCCTCAGCAAAATTTATGAATACCTCCAGAATTCCTGCATGTTTCAATCTCCATTTATGCTGCAGAGGTAGCTATAAGATAAATAAAATTTCAAGCAGCCAGGTTCCTATTGATTATGCATCAGAAGAGACTGGAAGATTTTATTTGTTCTCCCAAGTGGATTGTGAGAGTCTTATTCTAACAACATACCTGTGCACAGCTAAATGAATCGAGCTTTTTAAAAAGTTGACAATACAAAAAAAAAATGCACTTCTACATCTAAGAGTCTGAGAACACATTTTTGAAAATGAAATACAACAAAAACTCAGGCTGCCAACATCCTCCACTATGCAGGGCAACAAAGCAAACAACTACAGGGTATTAAGAGAAGATAATAGAAAATGAAATAGAGCAAAACAGAGAAAATGCAGAAATTTAATGAATGGCATTGATAAAAGTATTTTTATGTGGGAAAATCTTTCATTTCCAGATTTTTAACGACTATACCATGCTGACCTTGGAACATGTATGCATAAGATCAATGCAATAATAATACTTTAATCTTAAATATGTCAGTTGCTTTCCCAAGCACTTAGTATATCATTTAATGTTTACACAGACTTTTGTATTTCTCTTATTATTTCATTTTACAGAGAAGTAATCCGAAGCTTAAAGAAGTATTATTCTTAGAGTGTTAATAAGCTGGAGGTTGGGGTGGGTCCATACCATGACTTCTAAGCCAATAATCTTTACTATAAATCCATTAGCAGAATGTCCCTTTTCAAAGTTGGTCATTTTCCGATGGGAAAAGAACAAAAGAGGACATGTGAGTTTATGTTGTGATTTCCCTAGTCTCACCGATTAGTCAATATAATAGTGGTATATCAGATGAGAACTTACATTTTGCACCTAAAATCACATAAGAGTCAAAGATTCAATCTCTACCTGATGTAGTTTGAAGAGCATCTATGTTAACATGGTTATTCGTTACCATTTTAGAAACAGGGGTGTTCTCCAATCCACGGGTGATTGTACCTAGAAAGAAGGCTTGGAAACAATAGATAGTGTTACCCCTGCAGGTCAAAGCTTTAGCTTAGCTGTCTCCTTGAAGCAAGAAAACTAAAAACTGAAGATTAGGTTCCACACCTCATTTCTTATGGATATCAGTTGAAACTTTATTTTTGGTCGCCCAAAACTAAATGATCTCACTGGGAGAAGTATTGCCAGTTTGGACACCTGTCATAGTTTGCTTTCATTGGTATTATTAGATGTGGGTGCTATAAACAATCTGCTTCTACAATGCTTGCAGCAAACAACTTTTACTAAGATCCCTGGTCCTAATGAATTGTACATATCCTTGCTTTTCCTTATTCAAGGTGGGGAGAAAAATCTTCCTTTAAAACAAATGACAAGCTGAAATCAGCATTCTGAAGTGATTCTTTGGCTTTAAAAATTGTGTCCTCTCAAAATGCCCTTAACACCAAATAAAAATGAAAGCATGTGTGAAATTCGGACCTATGCATGTAGACAGCAACATAGAAAGAGTCAGATTCTACTTGCATCGCCCATTCACAGGTCACCTTGAAGATGTCTGCTATCACTGTGCACCATGAGTTATATATTACAGTGTATTTTTAAAATTACTTATTTCACTTAAGCATCCTAAGCAATAATATTTTTTATATTCAAATGTTTTTATATATGAGTTGTAGACATTAAATTAAATTTATTGCTATTAGAATAAAGCGCAGCATTCACCTCTGTGTCATTTATGTCATGTTTTACAGTTTCAACATCCTTACTAGGAAGTGTGTGGGCTCAAAGCTGCCAACAAGACAGAGCCAACAAGCCTCTCATCACACCCAGTCCCTCACCTCACACTATATCCTCACTTGGAAAACAAATGAAAATCATATGCGTTTCAGAATTCAGATCTCCCAAATACCTTTTCAGTCATTTCTATGCCCTGAGAATCTCATGCAGTCTTGAATTTTCCAGTACTATTAGTAGGTTAGCCCTGCATTCACCTCCTTAATTTCTTTCATGCCCCGACCCTTATGAGGGTAATTTCTGAATACCCCATTACTACTGCTCTTCTGCCAGTCTGCTAGTCTATTAGTCTCCCTACTAGTCTCTACCAGTCCTGAAGAAAAAATGAAAAGGGACACAGTGTGCCTGTATTCTCCAGGAACAACTTCTCCCAAGAGGCTAATTCCGTCACATATCAATGTTGCTGTGACCTGACATTGACATTTTTGGCTAGTTGAAACTGCTTATTACCCAGGTAAGATGCCATTCTTTGGGTCAAAAGTTACTGTTCTTTTGGTCCACACAGTTCTTTTCAGGTCTAATCTGCATCACCAATGTCTATATTGGGCACTAGTTTCACATGAAAGTTGATGGACTTTGATGTTTTACAGGTCTAGGCTCAAATCAGGGTCCCCAAAATTTCAAGAACAAGAGGAAAGACATTAAAAGATTGAAACAAATCTTTAAGGACAAGGACTGAGAGAGGAGAGCAGAGGAGTGGGCCTAAGCAGAGGGAGGAGTAGAGCCTGGTCTGCTCAAACACACACACACACACACACACACACACACACACAATGGAGATATAAGTCTGCTAGAAAGGAAGACAAGAATTGAACCAATTTATGATGTAAACCTTTAGACACGCTCTGCATTTTAGAGTCCTGGTGAAGGCACATCAGTAGCACAAGGACCGAGGAGAATCTGAGTGGCATCCAGAGTCTTACACACTTGCCTCCACTTTTTTTGTAGTTGGGCTAGTGTCTTGAACTACTGTTCTCCCTGCAGCCACAGAACAAAGCCAAGAGAACTCCCTCCTGGACAAACAGAACTAAAGCCAAGTGAAGAAAGGGAAAAGCCATGTGCAAAATGGTGAGACCCTGGCCTCCAGCCCTCTCCAGTGTTTGGCTCAGGACCTGTCAACTGGTGTTACACATCCCAGGCAGGGAATTGGAGGATTCTTCTGGAAACTGACTATCCCAACAAATAGGGTACCTAAAATGCAGATCCCATACAATCAAGTCCACAAGATGGCACGTTAAAACTGGGACAGCAGAGAATCTAATCCTGCATTCTAGGTCCTCATGTATAAATAGGAATAGTCAAGAGTAGGCAGGTGTTTTCAGGAGAACACTAATGTAAAAGACTGAGACCAAACAGACCAACAAACAAATATAAAGAATTTCTAGGAAAAAACACAAATGCAAGCAACAGGAGATAATTTTTAAAAAACTAAAATGAATATCTTGGGAGAAATATGATACTGTCTTCCTGAAACACCATAGAATGCATGAATGGTCAAAATACATGAAAAATTGTTCAACACTTCTAGCAACTAGAGAAATGAAAATTAAAAGTAAATTGAGATTTCATCTCACTATAGTCAGAATGGTAATTATCAAGAATATAAGTAATGATAAATGTTGGCAGGGGTGTGGGGGAAAATATACAATCATACATTGCTGGTGAGACTGCAAATTGGTACAAACACTCTGGAAAGCAGTATGGAGATTCCTCAGAAAACTTGGAATGGAACCACAATTTGATCCAGTTATCCCACTCCTCGGCTTATACCCAAAGGACTTAAAATCAGCCTACTGTAGTGATGCCCACACATCAATGTTTACATCAAATCAATTTACAATAGACAAGCTATGGAACCAACCTCAGTGCCCTTCAATAGATAAATGCATAAAGAAAATGTAGTATATATACACAATGGAATATTACTTACCTATAAAGAAGGATGAAATTATAGCATTTGCGGGTAAATTGATGGAACTAGAGAATATCATGCTATGTGAAATAAGCCTGTCCCAAAAAACCAAAGGTTGAATATGTGTGCTAACCCATAACAAGGGAGGATAGGGAGGGGAAGCATTGAAGTTTACTGCATTAGACAAAAAAGAATGAAGGGAAGGGAGGGGTGATGGGAATAGGAAAGAGAGTAGAATGAATCAGACATAACTTTCCTATGCTCATATATAAATACATAACCAGTGTAAATCCACATCATTTACAACCACAAGAATGTGATCAAAATTGTAACGGGTTGTATCTCCTGTATGTATAATATGTCAAATACACCCTACTGTCATGTATATATAAAAACAACAAATTTTAAAAATGGGGGAAAAAGAATGCTATTTATGGAGAAGCAATATTTAGAGTCCACGAGTGTTCATTTGGAATTTTAAAAATAGATACAGTAGAAAAAAATCAATAGAAAGGTAGATAAATAAGTTGGTATTATGATCCAGAAAGTAGGGTCTTTAGTTAAAAAGAAGAGTTAAAATAAGAGAAACAAAGATTAATATTTTATTATTGTGAGTTTAGAGTGAGTTCTAAATGACTCTCAAATTAAGTGCTAAAAATTGGGTAACAAGGTTGGAGGACTATGAAGGGAGATGTGCTGGTTGAACATTCAGTTTAGCCACAACAGGCCCAAGTGACAAATGGACTTTCAAATGGAGACACAAAGGGAAAGGCAGTACTATTTTGAACATATTGAAATATGTTTAAGGAACGGCTAGTGGGTCAATGGGGTGCACTGGAGTTGGAGGGAATTTGGAAGTAGAGGGGCAGATCCTGTTGGTCTTATATGGAGGGTTAAGGATCAACCTTGGTTATCTTTTTCTTCCATGAGGATTGGGTTTTTTTGATAGGTGTCTTTAATCATTCCTTCAAATTGTGTCATGGAGGAGACTCTGTAAAGTAATGCAAGATTGAATATTTTCAGTTAGAAGAAAAATACAGTAGTTTTCTTCAGGTATATCTTCTTAAATGTACTTTTTAAGGGATCTATTTCATGATAATATCTAATATACATTTGATTTTCTCTTTTTCCTCTCTTAAATTATACATCTAAGAACTAACAAGGTGATTGCAATGAACTAGCTGTATAGAGGTGTATTTTATTTGGTCTGTAGAACAGTAATTCAGTGCCATTTTTAATACCTGAACTCATCTACTACCTTTTCATTTCTGGCTTCAATTAAATACCAGGAATTTCTGGTGTAGGGAAGTATAAACTTTTCTTCTGAAGTTTTGATAATTTTAGTTTATGAAATGAACTGGCAGTGGACAGGTTAAGGAAAAAGCACACAAAATTTATCAACTTGAAGAGACATCAAATCCACACATAAAATATGAAACTCAAAAGTTTGACCAGAAAGTTGAAGTTTAAATTTGTTCTTCACAGGGGAGAGGGAAGTGGGGGTGCAAGTCATTTTAGAGGGCTAGCAAATTATTCTTAGGGAAAATGAATGGGACCAAAGAACATACAGTCACTCTGGACAAGTTTCTCTGACTCTAGGTGTGATGTCAACGTTCAGTTTTCCTTCTTGCAATATGAGTTAAAGCTTCTCTGGTTAATGAAATTTCAGCAAGATCTAAGGTAATTATGTTTTTGTTTTGAAGGATCTGGTCAGGTAGATAACAAGAGTTTCCAGAAAGCTTCTCCCTATGCTTGGGGGGGGTGGGTACAAGGAAAGACCTTGAGTCTGAGGCAGCTTCTAGGGCCTCTCAGCATGAAAAAATGCCAGTCTTTGGGATGAAACATTCTGTGTTCCAACATTGGCAATACGGGATTTATGTTCACACTAACAATTGGTTGGAATTAACTCACAGGGCCATCTCTTGTTCTGAGTATGACCCCTCGAGTCCTACTTTCTCCATTGTCTCAAATTCCTGTCTGCTTTTCTCCTTGACATCACCTCTGCTCTCTCCTGAAGGCATGCGAGTGTTCCAGCTCTGTTCTAGATGGAGGGGTAGATTAAAAAAAGAAACTCTTACTTAACAAACTGGTATATTTTATGACTTCTCCAGCCCCAGGGTGAGAGATGAAGAGCCAACTTGAATTGTTTAGAGTGGCAAACCCTTTATTGAAGCACAGAATTATTGTGGGGGGAAACAGTCTCCTGTAGTGTTGGCATCAGGCTATTTTGTATTTAGTTTGTGGCTTTTTTTTTTTTTATCTTATTGACATTATCTAGCTCAGTTTGAAGGAAACAGGAAAATAGCAATGTCTTTCAGTTTCTCTTAGTCTGATTTCATTTTCTCAACAGATAACAGTGATTTTTGCCACAAGAGAAAAGGATATATACAAAAATGTGTGCACTATCATTTAGGTAGAACTATTTTGAATGTCTTTTAACCTCTTAATATTTTTATTTATTAAGTCGAATAACATCATATCAACAGAAGATGAGAGATTGGCAGGCTTTATTGGTCAGGTTAATGGTGGGTTATATTGGACAAGAAATGAACCTTATAATTGGGAAAACTTAACCCTTGGTAATTCTGATGCTGATTAGGGACTCTCCAAAACAGTTGTCTTCCAGCTATCTTTTCAGGAAACATATTTTCCTACATCGAGTGATGCTGCCAGATCAAAGAGTGTCTTCTAGGATAACTACCTCAGCGGAAGAGAGATTTTAAAAATACAAACTAAGGTTACTCAATAAAACAGGAGTTGAATTAAACTTGGCTTTCATATTAATCTAGAATAATGTTTTTGTATTAATACACACCAAATATTGCATGTCACATGCTGTGCATGCAATATTTGTACAGTGTGACGTGCATCTAAAATTCAAATTTAGCTGATGTCTTGTATTTCTGTTTGAAAATTGGCAGTCTTAAGTTAAACCTGCTTTTATAGATCTAGGCCTATAGATGATATACCTCTTTCCTTTTTACAATCTATTGACTAGAACTAGTCATGAGATAACCAAAAGGTCCAAAGGTGGTTGGGAAACTTAAAGAAACATATGGATTATGTGATGAGTATATTTATATTTGTTCCATGTTTTAGGAAAAAATATAGAATATTTAGAATACAAGGAATATTTGATACATTTAGTCCTTTGACTTTTAATTTTACTGATGACAACTGAATTCAGAGAGAATGCATGTGTGTAAGTCAGGATTTGATTACTGCAATAAAATATTTGAGGTAGTCAATTTACAAAGAAGAAAGTCTTATTTTTAACTCACAGTTTTGGAGGTTTCAGTTCATGGTCAGTTGACCCTTTGCTTTTAGGCCTGTAGCAAGGCAACACATCATGGCTGACTGCCTGTCACAGGAAGTAGCTCATATATGATGACCAGGAAGCAAAGAGAGAGATGGGAAGGGGCTAGAGTACCGATATTCCCTTCAAGAATATGCCCCCATTGACCTAATTTCCTCCCACTAGGGCCCGCGGCTTCAAGGTTCCACTATCTCGCAGTAGTATCAAAGGTTGGTGACAAGGATCTTTGGGTGACATTTATCAAAATCATGAGAGCATGTGTCCATTTTATAAAGTCATTTAGTGACTAACTGAGAATTTCTGGCATACTAAATCCTACTTTGGTTTCCTACCATTACTCAGAAGAGTCTTTCCATATCTTCTTGGAGATTAGCATATAACTCATTCCCATAATAAATTTTAAGATATATACATATGTGGGAGGGTTTCTCAGATCTAATTCTTCCTTGTAATTGAAAACCAATCATAATGCCCATGGAATCTTATTCTAATGATGAATTCAGAAAATGTCTTTTCGATGTAATTAGAAGCAAAATATTGCTGGTATGAAGTTACAGCATGCAGAAATGTGAAGGGAAACTTTCAGTTCATATTAAAACGTTCAACATTTTCCTTTTTCTTTTTGCCCCTTTTTCTAGTAAATCAGAGTCCCAGCTACAATACATTAAGTGATGGCTTAATCAGCGGCTAGAGATGGTCTGAGGTTTGCTTCAGTGAGTGAGAAGCTGGCACTAAAGGCATTTAAGTATCTTCCAGCCATTTCACACAGTTGATTGTAATGATTGTTGATTGTAATGATTTTTGAGCCATTCTATATTATGGGAAATGTCAAAATCGGTATTGTCCAGGAACTCACACATTGAAAAAAAGTGTATGGGATGTGGAAGAGGAGAAGAAACCACTAGATGTGGACAGTCGCTAATCTAATAGCTGCATTTTTTCTTTGTTAGATTGAAGTGGCTCTTTATCACTGCCAACCACTCCCCACTGCTCTTGCCTGTCCCCCTTTTTTTCCCCACATCATCACTTCATATTGATTATTCCAACTGCAGGGTTTTATTTGTGAAGTGCTTTGTCATTTGTTCTAGCAGAAAGGTCACCATTGACAACACTTCCAAAGTAGAACATTCCCTTATTGGTGTTATGCAAAAAATTGCTTTGTGCTCACATTGTACAAGGCAGAGAAATATCAAAACATTAGGCAAGTAGCTACAGTAAAAATATCTCTTATGCCTGTCTCCCTACATGTATGTGTCTGAAAGTTTCTTGAAACAGCACCATTGCTTAGGAAGACACACTGATGTTATCTTTTTAGTTTTTGTTTGAATTCCCTTCAATTTTGTTCTACTCCCTTCTCTTCCATTCCATTAAAAGTGGTTCTTATGGAGGATATTAATTTAATAACTCAAGATAGGCCTTCTTAACTCAGGTATTCCGGTCTTGCCGTAGGCACACTCACCTGACTGCCCGTTAGAATGCTCCATAAAGTTGTGTTTGATCAGTCTAACTTGGAGTTCTGAGTTGTCTTTAAACTTGGTTATTTTAAAGTATTACATGTAGACTGGGTAAGCCTTGCTATGCCTAGACTTATCCCTCATTTTTCATTCCTTCATTTCCACATCTTCTCTTATGCACTTAATTTCTGAGAACATACTTTTCATTTTCAGATGATGTTATGGCTATCCCAAAGGCTCATGTGTGAGACAATGCAAGAGGGTTCAGAGAAGAAATGATTTGGTTGTGAGAACCTTAACCCAATCAGTGAATTAATCACCTGATGGGATTAATTGCCTGGTCACTGAAGGCAGGTAGGGTGTGGTTGGAGGTGGCAGGGCATTGGGGGCGTGGCTTTGGGGTATATATTTGTATTTGGCAAGTGGTGATCTCTCTCTGCTTTCTAATCATCATGTGAGTTGCCTCTCTCTGGTACACTGTTCCGCCATGCTGTTCTGCTTCACCTTGAGCCCCGAGAAATGAAGTCAGCTCTCTATGGACTGAAACCTCTGAAACTGTGAGCCCTTAAATAAACTTTTTCTCCTCTACATTATTCTGGCCAGGCATTTTAGTCATCACAGCAAAAATGTTGACTAAAACAGATGATATGAAGTCTTAGTTGTTTTGCATGGTATAATTCTAAACACCTGGACAGTTTTAATAATGATATTAGTCAGTAAATAAAAGTTTATTTCTTTTTTAACATATATTTTGCAGCTAAAATAATCCGGCTTACTCTGTCCTTCTAAAACATCAAGCCCTTTGATTTGTATATAAAGATTATATCTATGTATGTGCACGCACATACATATGTATGTGTGTATATTATATATTTCACAAGAAAAATTAACAATTTCATAAAATAATTAATCCAGATTTTAAAAACATATGCAATAGTAAAAGGAAGCCAATCTGGGAGAGCTGATAAACTTGACAACTTGTCTAATATACACAAGTGTATATATTCACTCTAGAGAAACAACATAAGTGGGGTTTAAGTCTTATAACAACAAATTGAGAAAACTAGAGATGTGATCAAAGTGTCTTTGTTTTCTTATGATTTCTTAAGGGTCTTGCTTCAGATTTTTAACTTAGCCGTTCTGGTAAGTTCTTGCTTTCTCATACTCTCTGTTGGTCTTCTAAATCCATTCCCTTGGTGGATCAGTAAGTGGAAATACTTAGGATATAGGTTATTGATGTTTCTCTATGTCTGGTAATCTCCCCCACTTTTTTTTTCTGTATAAGTTAGGGAGGAGGTGAAGAGGGGACAGATGGATGAGAGAAATTCTCTCATTCCCTGACTACCTACCATATTCACACTATTTTCTTCCATTAAGAAATCTAAGGGGTTCTAAAATATATCTCTTCCACCGTGGGGAGAAGACAAGGCAACAATCAAACTCATCTTTTGTCAACTTATAAAAGAGCATGATCTTGAAGAAATGGAAATTTGTGAGCTCGTTCCTAGCATGCAATCTTCATCTTGTCATAGTGGAATGTGGATTCAGGGAATTTGGAGATTTAAATGAGTTTGGAAAGACTCAAACATTAGATAAACAATGGAACTATTTTCATGTGGGGCCAAGGTTTCATTACTCCAATGACAGAAAATGGAGTAGTTGGAAAAAACAACATGCATCTAGTTCTCAAGTTGATAACATGCCAGGATTTTTGTCTGGGTCCTGCAGAGAGAAAAGATGCAGGCAAAAATGGAAGGAACTAATTCTGGGAAGGGAAGACTTAGGAAGAACAAGAAACACAGTTTTCATCAGAGGGGACAAAATACATCATTGGATGGGTCGACGTGGTAATTTCTTTTGCATAAACTATCTGTAATAAGAAACATTCAGATTGTGGGAGATGTGATGCTACTTTGGCTTCTCATAGGTATAGTTTCCCAAACTCTGAGAGTTCCACATTCTCACAGCTTTCTTTAGAGACAGCCCATAAGAAAGATGGTAGCAACCTGGAAAGAAAACCCAAGCACATAATCAGTGAGAGATTTGGGGAAGGGAATTTTAGGGACTGGAAGTCCATGCCCAGAGGGTGAGTGTGTCTTACTGATGAAGTCTCTTATTCTTTTAGTCAATGTGAACCAAAATCACAATAAACCCATTGTAACTACAAGATGGAGAGAGGTGGGCAGACTGAGAGACACAGGTATGGTCATGAGTGTGTCCTCTGGCAGCAAAACATAGCCCAATGACTTCTCTGTAGCTGAACTTTAGAGAATGCAATACTCTTTTTCAGAGAAGTCATAGTGGAATGTGGACAAGCAGAGACATGGAGACCATGTCTACTAGACTCTTCTAAACTCTTCCTCAGTTTCTGACAGTCCTAGACTTTAAGTCTCTAGCTAAAAAGTCACAGAATCTCCAGGTTCTGAGAAACTCAGATTTCAAACTAAAATGGACCCCTTCAGTTCAATGTAAGAAAATAGAGACACTGAGAAGCAAAATGAGCCAAAGGCCCACATGTGGATAGTGGCAGAAATGAGAACAGCCAGCATTCACGAGGACTTTCATATGGAGAGAGTGAAAAAAATTGTAGATAATTTATTTTTGTTTTGTTTTCTGATGTTCATCAAACTGACCACCTAATTTCTATTGACCCTACATTTCATATGTAGCTATCAAAAGAATATGAAAAAAATTGTATTTGAATAGGGCAAACAAAGCCCAGGTCAGAGGTTCTATTGGAGAGTGGCTGCATGTTCTCTGCTCTTCAGAATCAGGTCCACGTTGTTCCTGCAGGGAAAGAGCAGACCAAAAGGACATGAAGGGGCTGGGTGCAGGGAGGGACTGAGCGTGGTGTGGGACTCAGTACTCTGGGCCTCACTTAGGTCTCTCTCCAGAGGTGCTATGCTCACCTGTGGTGTTAAGTCCACTTTGCTCTTTTCTCATCTTACTCTCTTTACCTACCCCTACCCCAACACATTCCTTTTTCTTTTTTCTTTTCTTCTCTTTCAATCTTTGCTTTCTTTTTTCTGACCTCTTTCTTCTTTTCCTCTGATTTCCGTTTTCCTTTCCCGCCTCCCTCCTTCTCTCCTCTGTCCCTTCTTTGCTTTTTCTTACTCTCATTGCCAAATGGCTTTTCCAAAACTTTGCACTAATTTGCCTTCATATCAACATTTATATGCATACACCTAGTTCCTTGTGTTCTTACAAATATGCGTACTACCAAAATATTTTATTCTTTCTCAATATGCTAGAAGAAATGAATCTCACATGATTAGAATGTATTCAAGTGCTTTGAGAATGAATGATTTATATCAGAGAAGGATAATAGAATAACTATTAAGACTCTGAGCTATGTGCTTTCCACTATTATCAGTTCACATGAATACTGCAAAAATTCTCTTCTATGTATAAATGAGCAGTGATTAAATAACTTTCTCAGAAAAAAATTCTGCTGGTAAAGTGCATGTCTGTGAGCAAATGAATATATTTTATATTATGAAAACTATGTGCAGGATGTTTTGTTAGGGATGGATCATGCGAATAAACTGAGGAGAGCATTCAAGGAATATAGAAAGAATTATCTTCATGTAATTATTCAACATAGTTCCTATCATTGGCAACAACATGGTCGGAATCAAATATTATGTTTAGTGAAATAAGCCAGGCACAGAAAAAAAAAGTACTACAAGATCTCATTCATATGTGGAGTACAAAATTGTTGACCTTATAGAAGTTGACAGCAGAATGGTGATGACCAGGGGCTGGAAAAGTAGAAGGGAGAGAGAATTGAGGAAAGTTTGAACAACAGGCATCAAGTTATAGTTAGTTGATAATAAGAAGTTCTGATGACAGGGTGACTGTAATGATGATATATTGTATTTTTCAAAAAGATAGAAGGAAGGATTTTGGATGTTTTCACCATAAAGAAATGACAAATGTCCAGGTACAGTGGTACACTCCTATAATCCCAGCAGCTCTTGATGTCGAGGCAGGAGGATGGCGAGTTCAGCAACTTATCAAGGCCCTAAGTAACTCAGGGAGACCCTGTCTCTAAATAAAATACAAAATATGGGCTGACGGGGGATGTGGCTCAGTGGTTAAGTGCCCCTGAGTTCCATCCTTGACACCAAAAAAAAAAAAAAAAAAAAAAAAAAAAAAACCCAAATGTTTGAGGAGATAATATGCTTTCCCTGATATAAACATACTGCATACATGATACATGTATTGATCAGAATGACACATGGTAACTTTTATGTTTTTATGCATCAGCTGAAATAAAATTAAATGAATTTTTTATTAAAAAATCATTCACACTTTGAAAAAATGATCCAACATGGTGATTTATTCCACATATTAAAAATACCACTTCCTTTGCATTGAGCTAGCAAGTAGGTAAATAGAGAACAAATGATATATTTTTTCTCTCAAGGAACATACAAAATACTAAGGAAGATAAATAATAAATGTCTGTTATTTTAATCCAAGATAATTGTCATGAAATAAAATGAGGGAAGTGGAAAGATAATAGCTGCTGACAAGAGTTTTGGGATTTGAATACTTGAGGGTAGGGTAGATCCAAAGTAAGAGGAAGCATATGACCATACCCTGGTGAACAACTGTGGAAAGGAAGTAAAAGTTATCAACATTGAGGAACTGTGTGGGTAGCCTCTGATGGGGTTATAAATTTGTATTTTTCAAGTATTTCAGACACAGGGGATGATTGGAAGTGTAAAGAAAAAGATGTGCCTCAGGGAAAGAGTCCTTTGATTTTGGGAAAATGCCCTGGGAGTCAGTAGATAGTGAAGATTAGATTACAGAAGAGGAGAAAAGAAAGAGAAGTTTTCTTCCCCAATTTCTCAATATTAATGGTAGATAACAGTAGATGGTAATTTTTAAAATATGTTTATTTGTTCTAATTAGTTGATATGACAGTAGAATGCATTTATAAGTTTTTATATATCATACATAAATAGAGTGTAACCTCTCATTTTTCTGATTATACATATTGCAGGTAATTTTTTAAAATTTCTATATGTAGTATCTAGACTATTTCATGTGGACCATGTCAGCTATCAAATTGTTATATGTTCCTAGGGGAATTGATATACAAGATTTGAACAAAGGGTTTTTTTTGTGAACTGAAAGTGGAAGAGAAGAAATTAGTAAGAGAACATCAGTTTGGAGGTGCAGAGGTCATGAGGTGGATTCAGATACAAAAGCAAAATGACTTCTTTGTGTCTTTCCAATCCTACTGGTATCTGTGACCTAGAGAAAGAGCTGCAGGGAGAAACTAAAGATCTTCATGAGGCACAGAGCTCTGCAGGACTGTTTAAAGATCCAAGCAGCTTAAGTGATCACAAAATCAGAACATGGGCATCCTCCTCTTCTTTCTGCAGAATATAAGGCAACTGTGATTCTTGAAAGTTCTAGTGTCATCCCATCCAACAGACTGTCACAGCACATGACTATTCAAATTTAAAATTTAAAGTGAAATAAAAAATTCCAGCCCTTTGTCCCTGTAGCCACATCTGTGCTCAGTATTCACTTGCAGGTAATGGGTACTTATTGGATAGGAACTTCTGTTGAACAACAACAGAACTTGACTACAGGACTCAGCAGAGCAATAAGCAAGACTGTGATGCTTGATGGGAGATTGAAAGATGATGGGCATGGCAGCACAGCAGAGGAGCCTGGACAGACATTCCTTTAAGAATGTTAGGACCACTTAAGTGTTCTTTCACAGAGAAGTGGTCCCAAGGAGATAGTTGAGCAACCAAGTCAGTAAAATTTACTTCATTATGGTTGTAACAGTTCCACTTACATAATCACAGAGCTTGAGTTTGATGAGTAAAGTCACATTAATAAGAAGTCATATCTTGTCCATTAAGAATGTACAGATAAAAAAAGAGTAAACCTACCTAGTTTTAGTCAATAATGGTCAATATAACAAGTATTCCTAGCAGCTAACATATTAGACCCATCCTATCAGACACTGTTCAAAGTGCTCTGAATGCATGAACTTATTTATTCCTCATATCAGCTATAAGAGGTTGATATTTTAAGTATCAATAAGAAAACCAAAGCATGCTCATGTATATAGACTTTCTGAATACACAGCCCATTTACTTAGTCATGATAAAATTACAATGATTAATTCCTGGCATTGTAATAGTAGAGCTACAGACAAACTCTGAAATGAGAGAAGGTAAATCAACAGACGGTTTTAATACTGGGATACATTTGATTTGTAGTCTGGTTAAAGTATAAAAAATATATATATAAAAGTAACAAAAGGTAAAAATCCAAAGTCAGAGAGGTGCGATTAAAGAAAAGACAATTTCAAACAGATGTGATGTCAAGCCAGTGGGTAAGCAACTTAAGAACATAAGGGATGAACTTCAAACTCTACAAGTCTCTGTAAAAGTCTAGGACACGAACTGCAAAGATGTTTGAATTTTCAAGGCCCACTCAGATTAATTGTAGTGCTGGAGAGGAATTGTGTTGAGAAGGATTCTGAGACTCAGTAGGAGTGAAGGTAATAATTAATTAATAATGTCCACTGTAAATGAAAGGGACAGATAATCAATGTATACATCAACATGTATACTTCATTCCTGATTTGGAGAGATGTGGAGGAAGATGTTTAGGCTAGAAACAAAATTGTTTTAAAAAGTAATTAACATTCAAGTGCATAATCCTGCATATTAAAAAATGGCAAATTTTGAAGAAACAACCTATATTGCTTAAAGTGGCAGTTATACTAAGGTGCACTGATCTCCTTAGATCTAGAATTTAAAAATTCATATGTCAGTGAGTTGAGAATTTTCAACTATAAACCATATTTAATTCTTATTATTTTCAGGAGCACTTAGATGAATAGTCAACTCTTCTGACGAGGTGAAGAAGGAAAACAGAAACTGCCAAGATAACCATTCACAGTGTACGTTGTTGTCCCCAAAAGATGTAGGCAGTCCTTGAAAATGTCTTTATCTCTGTCTGTATTCTTCTTTCTGCCTGTGATGAGAATTTAAGAGGGTGAGTGAGTACTAAGGTCAAACAGAAGGCACTGTTCTTCACTTAAGTCTTCCCTCAGCCTGGGCCCTAGGAAGGCCCTTTACTGACCACTCAAAACTCTCCTCTTTTTAGCATTAGTTGACAATATTTATACAGTACCTTTTGGCAGAGAGTGGTGAAGTGTTATGTTACTCAATAGGAACAATAACTCAGTAGTGATAAAAAGGTTGATTCGATTTTTTTTGTCCTCTATGATGACTGTGAAAAGTGTAATGCTTGAAGAGGTAAAATTATTACCAGAAGAGCAACACTCCTCTTATCTCTTAGAACATGTGTGGGAGGATACTTGTGGACTCTCGTCAATGCAGTTTTCAGGGTTTGTGGACAGCATGAGTCATCATGGACCTTAGTTTTCAGAGAATCGGTTAATGGATTATTTTGCTGTTGAAAACAGTTTACATAGTCTTGGTGTGTACTAAATATTCAATATATATATTTGCTGTCTTGAATCGAATGTACCCCTGATACTTTCCCAAGGGTCACTCATGCCCCATAAGCAATACACCAAGTACTTGTTGCCTGGAGAACATTAATGGTGCTGCTCAGAAAGTATCAGTCATGGATAGAAAGGAAAATTCATTTTTACTTTGGATTCTAATCAGGAAGAGTTTTACTTCCTCCAAAGAGCATTATGTCCTCTCCTGCATACCAAAGCAAAACCAAGCCAACTGACCAGTCAGTAAAACCCACAAGTCCCTGCAGAGAGTTCAGGTCATCGTTATATAATTATTCCCAACATTAACAAAGAAAGACTCAAATTTGAAAGACTTTTCCTTTCAGGAAGTTGTTAACAAAAGGTAGACTGAAGAAGGAACCTGCAGCTGGAACCATATGTCCAGGCATAGAGGAGATGGTGTGGGACCAGAACAGAGACCCTAGGACAGCAGTCAGAGAAGATCAGACAACATCTGTGCACCCACGCTGCTTCAGAATTGCCCTCAATTCCTAGGAAGGAGAGATGCAATGATTCTTTAAAAATCAACTTACTGTAACTCCTCAATACTGCCTTTAGATAACTACAACAAAGTATATAGGGTTTAAGAAACAAGAAACCAAAAGAAGACACAGTTAACGAGAATCTATTTTTAAAAGAGCTCTGAGCAAAGTTAGAACTAAGTGATATGCTAATGTAAGGAGACACATCACAAAGACCCCAGCTCCCACATTTCCAATAGGTTATGTTGAATATAAAATAATATAATGCCTACCATTTATTTTGCAGTAAGTTCAAGGCAATAGTGTTATCAGCAATAAAAGAAGGCAAACAGATATTCTTGACACAGTCAGAATTAAGCATTAATAATGTCTCCTTTTTATGTCTTAATTGGATGTGATTTGCCTCTGATAGCACCTTTCATTATCAGTACAGCGGGGTGTCTATGTGTTTCATCTGAGGTGTCCATTGTTCTAATTATTCCTACATGCTGGCCGCCCTCAACGCATGTTAAATAACACCAGTAATGCATCTTGAAAAGAAGCAATATGCTTAAATATATTATAGATAGTCTGTCAGTGTGGGATGGCATTTTACTCTCCAGATTATAGAAAGCTGTGTGACTATTTTACATTGATAGGCATTTGTATTGATTGGAGGGGGAAAAAGAAAGTGCTTATTACAGAAGTGCTGGCAGTGTAATTATAGAGTGGCACCCGTGCTGGGGTGTATTAGAAACCACACTCGTCTTTAACACTATGCATCATGGAATACCAGTAGCTCGGTGGAGTATGCTTTTTGTACTTGAAATTGCCTTCTAATTAGATAAGGGTAGCAGGTGTCTTCTTTTTGTCTACCTATCAGAATTGTGAGGTTAGAATATTGTCATTGGATATACTTTCATCTTAAAGTTATTTAATTGTAGAGATCAATATAACAGGATTTTCTTCATCTTCCATGTTGGCCTAATGGTTAAAGACCTGGTTTGAATATAATGTCTGTCCCTTACTAGCTCTGTGAGTTTAGGGAAATGTCTTCATGTCTCCTACCCTCAGTTTTCTTATCTGAACAATGGAGTTACTAATAGTACTTCCTGGAAATATTTAAGAAAGAAAGAAATTCTGGATGGTGAGTAGTTGGTGTATGAAAACAGTAGCTGAAATAATTGTGATGATTATGGCTCATGAATCAATTCATCCTGAGGCAAAATTATTTTTTATTATAATATGTTATCTTTTTACTACTGACCTATTAACATTCTACCAATATATTCTCTGGAATAGGGAGAGAAATCAACCTGCAAGTTAGTATCTATTTTTCTTAAAGACATTTAAACTGCTTACTGTCTAGGTTCACCCTCTTACAAGTTCTTGAAACTGTCCCACAACTGAACTTCCCTTTCCCTCTGATTGGTTTTCCTATTCTTCTGTCAAATCATACTTCTAAAAGCAAATTTGGATGCAGATCTGGAACAACTTGAGATTCTTGGTCATTGCTCATGGCCTCTATGGAAATGCAGAAGGCAAAGAGGGAATTGTTTGTCTCTGAGTGTACTGCTCCAGAATTTCAGCCTCCTGTGTTTTATCTCCTATATTTCGCAGAAACTCTGGTTCTAGAGTTAAGGCAGGAGGTTTTCAGAGACAACAATGTCGCCAACATTTTTTTCTCTTAAAGTGTATTTAGCATGGCTACATGGTTCTAATAGAGGAACCTGTACTCGTCTCTGAAATTTCCAGAGTTTAGAGGACAGATTCTGAAAAAGCAAGCAGATCTGGCTCCCAATTCTAGCTCTGCTTCTCTTTAGGCTCTGTGAGCTGTAGACAGTTACTTAGATTCTTGAAACTTCAATATCTTTCATTATGTAATGATAGTAATCATAGTTATTTCTTGACTGATTTGAGATGGGAAATAAAAGAAAAAATACTTAGGCAGTAGAGTACCTTCTTTTCCTGTGATATGCTTTTTGTACTGCAATGATAAGGAGATCTCCTAAATTTATTTTCCCTGCTGACCGAGTATAGAATACACCTGAGAATCTGAAAGGTCTATGTGCCACTGAAATAATTTCAGCTCTTTCTCTTATAATGTTGAAATCAGTAGGAAAAAATAATGCATATATGCATGTACATATATATTTATGATAAAGAGCAAAATTCTCTCTTTAGAATACAATGCTTATCCTTTTATATAAAAGATTCTTAGTAATATATTGGTGACAAAAGACCATTCCTTTCACTCTGATCAAACACTAATTGATGTAGAACCTTGCTTATTTTCTGTTCTTAGAATCATCTGTCCCTTTGTTTGCAAAAATTTTCACCTTAACTTCCCACAATTAGAAAGTTGATTCTACCTTCCCAAAGTATACCAGAGCTGTAGTTAGATAGAGCTGTGTTTATTGCTTTTTGCAGTAAGGGGAACATCATATTTTTAAATTGTATACTCAAAATCATAATCAAAATACTCATTTTTTACAAATAAATAAAAATGTTTACATTTAAAGGGATTTGGTTTTTACCTTTGTGCTATACAAATTCTATAAACAGAATTATTATTGTTCTAAGAAAATAAATACATGCATAGTAATTTGTCAATAACATAGGCTAGGTGACCTTTGTAATACTTAATGAGGATGACTTTTCTACTGAAAATTATTCTCAATAATTACAAGAAAGAGATACTAGTTGTTCTGGTTTGGATGAGGTGTCCCTCAGAAAACTCCTGTGTTAATGCAGGAATATTCGGAGATTCAATGATTAGATTATAAGCATTGTAACCTAATCAGTCCTACTTTGAATGAGCATGTTGTATCTGTAGACAGGAGGGGCATGCTGGAGGAGATGACTCACTGGGAGATGTCCTGGAAGGGTACATCTTCTTTGTGGTCCCTTCACCATATACCTTCTCTCTGCTTCCTTCCCTGTGGCGAGCTGAGCAGTTTTCCTCTGCTGGGCCCTTTCACCTTGATGTGCTGTTTCTACTTGAGTTCAGAGAAATGGAGTCAGCCATCTATGGACTGAAACATTAACCCCAAATAAACTTTTCCTCCTCTAAATTGTTTTTCAGGTGTTTTGGTCACGGCAATGTAAAGGCTAATTAAAACACAATTATAATATACAGAATTGATAACAAAGATCTAACTTAAGAACAATCTCCATGTTTAGATTGTCAACATATACCACTATAAATTTAAAGTACAAACTAAATTAGTTGAAAAGATAATAACCCAGGTCTGAAAACCTAAATTTCACCAGGTCCAAAGGTCCACAACTTCCACATAAATGAAGTCTTGCCTGCCCTCTGGTTTAATTTGTTTTCTGTCCTTTAGTCCATCATTCTCATTACACTTTCTCACCTGTTCAAGAGTTCTACCTATTGTTAGGGCTTCTTTGGAAACTGATTCAATCTGTTTCCCAGATCAAAACATGAACAAAAAAAAGCATTAGGACAAGACCCTTGTCACCTGAACTTGTCTTCCAAGTCATGTTGGCACACACATCAATATAAAAAGGATAGCTTGAGATGTGAAATTCTTCTTTGTGTGATTGAGGTGTTAGAGGCAGAACTGATTCTCAATAAAAATTAAAATATTTTCAACAAATAAATATAGACTAATGAATCTAAAATAGAAACAGGCAGAATTAAATTTATGTAACACATTCTATCCGTCAAAATAGCTACTTTCTCTTTTCTTTAAAGTGGAATTGATTGCTTACATTTGGCTTATCAATACTCAATTCTGTCAACACATGTATTAGGGTTCTCTAGGAGTAAAGAATGAATAAAATGTACATATAATTATAAGAGGGAATTTATAAGATTGGCTCATGCAATCAGAGGCTGAATGGTCCCACAATGGTCTTTTGCAAACTGAGAGCTGGGGAAATCAGTAGTTGCTCAGTGAAGAAGTTGAAGCCTCAGAATAAGAACAATAGACCCAGTTCAAGGCTGAAGGCCTGGGATCTGCTACGAATCTTCATTCAAAGACTGAAGAATCTGGAGTCTTATGTCCACACTCAAGCAGCAGCAAAAAATGCACCACTAAAAGGATGTGCTTTGTTTTACTCAGCTTTTTCACTGCTGTGACAAAAAGATCTGACAAGAAAATTAGAGGAGGAAGAGTTTATTTTGGAGTTCACAGTTTCAGAGGTCTCAGCCCACAGAAGGCTGGGTCCATTCCTTGGGTTTTGAGGTGAATCAGAACATCATGGTGGAAGTGTGGCAGAGAACAGCAGCTCAGGACATGGCCAGCAGGAAGCAGAAAGAGGTCTCTGCTCAACAAGTACAAAATATAAACCCCAAAGACACAGTCCCTGTGACCCACCTCCTCTAGCCACACCCCACCTGCCTACAGTACCAGCCAGTTAATCCCTATCAAGGGATTAATTCATTTATTAAGTTAAGACTTTTATAATTTTATCATTTCGCCTCTAAATCCTTTTGCATTGACTCATATATGAGTTTTTGGGGAACATTTTGTATTTAAACCAAAGCATGCTTCCACAAGCAGGAACTTCCCCTTCTTCCATCCAGGTCCCCAGCCTAATGGAAAGTGCTGTCCACATTCACGTTGGGTCTTACTCCCTCAGTTCCCTGGCCAACATGGCAGACTCCTCTGGAAACAGAAGTATATTTAGCCAATTTTCCATGCATCTCTCAATCCTGTCAAATCAACAACCAAGATTAACCATTGCAACACATACATCCTTAACACTTGTAATGTCTTACTCTCCCCTTTTCTTTATAATGTCAGAATAGAACAGCTTTTCTATGACAGTGAATTTCTTTGAGCTTCTATTTTTATTCAAATACTTGCCAAAATGAAACAGAAAACAAACCAACAATATTATAAGTTGGAAAGCAGTTCTTTTCCTTAAAATAAGATTAAACCATGAGAAAAATTACAATTTTTTGGCTTCCTATAAAACGATTCCAACCTGCCTTCTCCTTTTTTTTTTTTTTTCCTCCCTTATTTACAGTACGGTGGGACTTTTGAGTGAAGGAATGGCAAACAGTTAATAAAACCTTTGATGGGTATTAATTACTTTCCACTTAATTACCTGCCATGCGGATCTTGTTGAGCTATTGATTACTGGCAAACACACATCCCACTGGGGATAAGTGTGATTCAACTTCATCCAAAGAGTCAATTAGCCCAAGTAACATGGGGAGAGCTGGTGCTTCGCCTCAATAGCTGGGGTTTCTTGCCAAGAAGGGTAGATAAGCCATTTATTTGTTCATTAAAACACAGTTCTACTATCAACAGGAGGCACTTACCAGGTGTTATTGAGATTGGTAAAATGTCACTCTGTGTCATCAAAGATTAGCTGCATGGTGTACAAGCAGTACAGGCCAAGGGAGTCATGTCTGGTTGAGAACCCTGGAAGAACTGTTGATGTTTTGGAGTCAATCCTAGATGTACAGTCCTGGTGTGGTTCTCTACTTCATAAA
This sequence comes from Sciurus carolinensis, assembly GCF_902686445.1. Classification (NCBI taxonomy): domain Eukaryota; kingdom Metazoa; phylum Chordata; class Mammalia; order Rodentia; family Sciuridae; genus Sciurus; species Sciurus carolinensis. The sequence continues at coordinate 74,195,613 of NC_062226.1, forward strand.
ATGATAACCAAACAACTTTATCAAATACACCTTTGCACAGCTGTCATTTGTAATGAAAATGCCACCTTCTACTGTGTGACATTTGGATCCCAGATTATTTTCTTTGCTATGTTAGATCATAAGGGTGAGATGTTTTCTGAGATTTCACTGAATAACCTACTAAACTCCATGTGTATTGCTGTCAGAAAGTGCACAAGTGGATTGGATGGGAGGGTGGTAGAGAAGATACATATGGGAGAAAGAAAAATCTTTCCATTCATCCAAACTTGGTATGAATTTGTAACTTAAAACCCATAAGAAAATTCATGAACTGGTACTCCTGAAACTTTATCTATTAAGTTTTAAATTACAATTTTAAATACCCCTTTATATACATGCATATAGTATTCTTGTAAGTTAAATTAATGAATTAATGCTGCAAAATATGTCTGAAACTAGGAGCTAGAAGATCAGAGCTAGAATGCAGAATTGCAGGTTAGTGTTAGGACTTTACTCAATAAATTGTGTAAAACATACTTTCCTTAGTGAAAAGTTGTACCAATATTGAAAGAATCCTAACATATTTTTATTTATAATTATCTGTGAATTAGAAATTTTTATTATTTGCTTTGTTGTGGAATTCATTTTGTGCTGAATCTAACATGGCTAATACCCCAAAGTTCAATACTGCATATATGAAAATAAGTTTCCATTTGTACATTAAGAGGAATTACTAGGATTTTTATTATTTATTATTGTGTAATCATAATCTTATTTCATTCTATGAACTATTGGCAATATCCATGTGAAATATAAAGATTGTTATATACCCTTTTTAAAGAAGTTCAATTACAAGTTTGGTGACTTGATTAGTGACACCTAAGTTCTCAAACCAGGATTTGATCTCGGGTTATTTAGACTTCAAAGTCTCCTTCTACTTCCTCTTAGTAGTCTAGGATGATCTAGCAAATGCTGAAGAAAGACAAATGTCAAGTCAGATTACACATGAATATCAACCTCTGGAGTCTGCTTTCTAGTGTGTTATCTTCACATTTTGTTTTTGTTCCCATCCTCGGTAGCTGTACAAATAAAACAAATATATGATGATAAATTCATCATATATATATATATATATTGATCATATATATAATGAAAGAACAGTGTGTTTTGTAGTGGTGGTGATGGAAGATGGAGAGACAGGCAAACACCTAACAAATGGGTTTCATCGCAGTAGGGTAGATTCTTTGTATATATCATATCTAAAACTCAAAACATCCATTTAGGTTTAAAATTTGCCCATTTTTTGGACAAAGGAGACAGCAAGGGAGGTTAAAAAAAGAAAAAAATGTCTGAAGTGATATGCTCAGTAAACGACTTAAACCCATATTACTCTGACAAAATAAAAAATCTTTGTCTTCTATTTTCCTGAGAAATACTCTCTAAGCCAAGGGGACAGTTATTTTGTTCATTCCTCCAAGACTCTTGGGTTTAGCAGTAAGGATGTAGAATAAATGCATCTTGATTCATAAGCTACGTTACCTATTTGGCATTTTCTTATTTATACCTTGAGTGTCAAAGCAATCTCAAGGCTAAAAATACACAGTAGCAGTTGGCACTTTCTCATTATCTTCTTCTTTCAACAGGGAATGCAATATTGAATGAAATTGATTTTCTGTTTTATATGTAAGGTACATTGCGTGTGACTCAATATGTTTAGTTATCTTAATTATAACTAATTATAACAGCAGGAAAATCACTTATAATACTCAAAATTTAAAAGGCACCTTGTCCAGGTAAATTTAACACAAATATTTCAAATATATTATTTATTTATTTTTAATAATTTTAGTCATGAGTGGACATAATACCTTTATTTTATTTATTTATTTTTATGTGGTGCTGATGGAACCCAGTGCCTCACACATGCTAGGCAAGTGCTCTACCACTAAGCCACAACTCTAGCCCCTTCAATTTTATTTCAAAATCAAGATTGTTTTTCTTAACCAAAAATTTTAATAAGTGTACATGAAATCTTATTAGGTTATACAGAGGTAACTTCTGTACCTGTGGTTTCACAGGAAAGTAGGATGCCCAGGCAGCATTGCTGGTGTTTGGTTTCAATATTGTTTAAATACTTATGGATAATTTATTTGTTCTTTAAATAATTCAAAACAAATAAATTAATTTTTGATTCCAGCTCTTAAAGAATAACAGACATTGGACTTATTCTCCCATTGTAAACCATTAAAGAAAACTGAACAAAACAGGTATGGTAATTCCTTTTAGGTGTTGAAAAATTCAGGCCTATGGTCTTTGAGAGAAAATGAGCAATACAGTGTGGTGAACTCAGTATTCACCAATGCTTCCTGAACTTTCTTCATTTCAGCACAGGAAAGTGGGATGCAGGGTTCAGCATTTCAAAGCAGGCTAACAAAGAGAATCTACCATACAGAAGAAACTCTGGCACTAATTTATGATATTCCTAAGTCTTTGACCAATTACCATGCTGCTCCTGCACAGGACAAAACTCTTGAAGGCCTGGCAAAGAACAATTACTTAGTACATGAACTTTACAGTGGTTCTGGCAATTATGGTGAGGGGAGATGCTGGTCTTCTTAACAGTTAAAACAAAGAGAGCAGAGAGAAATATGCATAGATAAATACACTTTCTTTCTTTTCATGAGTTTTTATAAATTGTAGTTGATGAGTGAAGTGAAAATTATACCATAGATGTTGTCATAAATGTATATTGAGGTCATATTTAGACAATTTTAAATGGAGGTGATTAGGTGACGTAAGGTAACATTTCTATACCTCAGTAGAATGGTAAAGTGAGGACACAAGTGAACTGCAGTAAGTTATGGATGTATAATGTAACACCTACGGCAACCACTAAAACAGCTGTGTAGAGTGTAGGGTTCAAATGCTCTGGATAAAGTGTAATTGCAAGAGAGTTTAAGAAATACACAGAAAGGGAAGGAAAGAAATGTAAAGCAAGCAGACAAACAAAAAAGCAAAAAGTAAAACAGTTAATTTAACCCTAAAGTTTCAATAATTATGCTAAATTTAAATGAAATAAATACATCAACGAAAAGAGATGTCAGAACAGATTAAAATACACTCACTACATGTTTTCTAAAAGAAAATCACTTCAAATATAAGAGTAGTCTCCTATTTATGATGTTGCAACTTAGAATTATTTTTTCTTACTTTTGGAAAGGGTAATAACAATAGGCATTCAATAGAAATTGTGCCTCTAATTTTGATCTTGTTCCATTCTAGTGATATGTGATATTAAACAACCTGTGACACTGGCAGGGACAGAGAGACACAGGTCATAGTCAGTAATACAATCACAAGGATAAACAAGCAATACTCTGTAGTGTACTGTGTTGCTAAAATATGATGTTTGGTAGGTTAGGTTATAAATTTATTTTAACATGCTGTTTTCAACCTATGATAGGTTTAGTGGAATACAATCTAAATATAACATGACTGCAAATAAAAAGTTCATATAAACTTTATTGAAAAGACAGCAGAAGTGGCTATATTAACATTATATAAAGTAAATTTAAAGCAATGAAATTTACTGCAGATAGAGACATTGTGTAATAGGAATATTTTAAATAAAAAAGGTACAGAAATCCTAAGTGTATGTACACAAAAGACAGTTTTTACTTCACATTTTGCAAAATACATGAAGCAAAAACTGATCAAAGTGAAAAGAGAAATAGGCAAGTTCACAATAATAGTGAAAGACATGGAACATACTTTCATAGTAATTTGTAGAATAAATAGAGCATTACCAAGATATATAAGGGCTCAACCAACAGAATCTACTTGACATTTATAGAGCACTCCACTAAATGATAGACTACCCTGAGTTTTCAAATGGTCATCATTAGGCCAAGATAAACCAAGTCCTGGGCCCCAAAACAAACCTTAATAATTTTAGAATAATTAATTTCATACAGAACACAGTTTTGATACAATGAAACAAAGTAAAAAATTAATAAAGATGACAAAAAATTCCCAAACACTTGAAAACATACTTTAAATAATGCCAGGGTCAAATAAAAGTCTGAAAAGAACTTTAAAAAAACCATTGAACTGAGTGAAAGTGAAAATATTAACATTTGAGGGACACAGCTAAACTAGTACTGAGAGGCAAATTTATAGCACCAAAAATACATATGGGAGAAAAGAGAAAATTTTTCAAATCAATGAAAATTGAAGTCTAGAAAGGAAGAACAAAGTCATCCCAAAGAAAGCAGAATGAAGCCAACAATAAACAATAGAAATCAATTAAATTGAAAACAATCAAGAAAATTAATTAAACAAAGAACTGATTGTTTGAAAACATCAATGAAATTGAGAAAACCTGTAATTAAAGATTTCTTATGAAGGCAATCTCCAAACCCTCATGGTTTTATTGGAGATTCCTTTAAACTTTCAGAGAACAATAAATGGCAACCATATAAAACCTTATATAGAAAATAAAGAAGAATGAAATGTTTCCCTATTAATTTTTTGAGACCTGTATACTTTGATTCTAAAAACAAAGAGAGCATGAAATAAAACTACAGACAAACATACCTAATGTAAAGAAATTCTGAACAAAATATTAGCAAATGAATTTCAGCAATATATAAAAAGAATTATACAACATGACTAGGGTTGATTATAGAGAAGCAAGGGTGGTTCAATATTCTAAAAGCAATCAATGTAATTTAACATAATAACACACTCAATAACAATTGAATTATTGCATCAATTAATGTGAAAAAAGATAATATAAAAAAAAGTTAAGTGTCCATCCAAGGCAAAAATTCACAAATAGAAAAAGTGAAAATAATTGAATTTGATAAAGAATACCTACTGAAAACTTACAGATAATATACTTAATAATGAAAGATGAACTGCATTTTCTTTATGATCAGAGCTTGTAAAGATGTGTACTCTCATCTTCCTTATTTAATGAAAAGTTGAAAGTTCTAGATATTGCAAAAAATAAAGAGAAAATATAGGAATAAAAGAAGTAAAATTTTTATTTCTCTAATTATGAGAGATATTGAACACTTCTTCATATATTTATTAATCACCTGCATATCTTCTTCTGTAAAGTGTCTGTCCAGTTCCTTGGCCCATTTATTGATTGGGTTCTTTGTATTTTTGGTGTAAAGTTTTGTAAGTTCTTTATACATTTTGGAGATTAGTGCTCTGTCTGAAGTGCATGTGGAAAAGATTTTTTCCCACTCTGTGGACTCTCTTTTCACATTATTGATTGTATCCTTTGCTGAGAAAAAGCTTTTTTTTTTTTTAATTCATTCCATTTATTGATTCTTGCTTTGATTTCTTGTGCTTTGGGAGTCTTGTTAAGGAAGTCTGATCCTGTCTTCTGCAGGATCTCTGGTCTAATTCCTAAGTCCTTGATCCACTTTGAGTTGAGTTTTGTGCAGGGTGAGAGATAGAGGTTTAATTTCATTTAATGCATATGGATTTCCAGTTTTCTCAGCACCATTTGTTGAACAGTTTATCTTTTCTCCATTGTATGTTTTTGGCTCCTTTGTCTAGTATGAGGTAACTGTATTTATGTGGTTTTGTCTCTGTGTCTTCTATTCTGTACCATTGGTCTGCCTGTCTATTTTGGTCCCAACACCATGCTGTTTTTGTTACTATTGCTCGTAGTATAGTTTAATGTCTGGTATTGTAATACCACCTGCTTCACTTTTTCTGCTCAGGATTGTTTTGACTATTCGAGGTCTCTTACTCTTTCAGATGAAGTTCTTGATTGCTTTCTCTATTTCTATGAGAAATGTCATTTGGATTTTAATTGGAATTGCATTGAATCTGTGTAGCACCTTTGATAGAATGACCATTTTGACAATATTAAATCTTCCTATCCAAGAACATGGGAGATCTTTCTGTCTTCTAAGGTTTTCTTTAATTTCTTTCTTTAGTGTTCTATAGTTTTCATTGTAGAGGTCTTTCACCTCTTTTGTTATATTGATCCCCAAGTATTTCATTTTATTTTTTTGAGGCTACTGTGAATGGAGTGGTTTTCCTAATTTCTCTTTCAGAGGATTCATCACTTATGAATAGAAATGCATTAGATTTATGCATATTGATTTTATATTCTGCTACTTTGCTGAATTCATTGTAAACAACTCTAAGATTTCATCTTACTCCAATTAGAAAGGCTATTATCAAGAACACAAACAATAATAGATGTTGGTGTGGATATGGGAAAAAAGGCACACTTTTACATTGCTGGAGTTGCATATTATTGCAGACATTTTGGAAAGCAGTGTGGAGAATCCTCAGAAACTTGGAATGGACCCACCTTTTGATCAAGTCATCCCACTTCTCAGTTTATACCCAAAGGACTTAAAATTAGCATACTATAGTAACACAGCCACATCAATGTTTATAGCAGCTCAATTCACAATAACTAGATTGTGGAACCAACCTAGATGCCCTTCAAGAGATGAATGGATAAAGAAACTATAGTATATATACACAATGGAATATTATTCAGCCATAAAGAATAATATTATGATATTTGCAGATAAATGGATGGAATTGAAGAATATCATGCTAAGTGAAATAAACCAATCCCAGAAAAACCAAAGGTCGAATGTTTTCCCTGATAAGTGGATGATGATAAGTAACAGGGGTGAGGGGTGGGGGTGAGAGAAGAATGGAGGAATTTTAGATTATGTAGAGGGAAATGAGGGGGGTATGAAAAATGGTGGAATGAGACAGACATCATTACCCTATGTACATGTATGCTTACATGAATGGTATGAATCTACATTGTGCAGAAACATAGAAACGAAATTATGTACCCCATTTGTGTACAATGAATCAAAATAAAAAATAAAAAATAAAAAAATAATTTAAAAAATAAAAAAGAGAAAAAGGAAATAAAATTGCTTCTATTTGCAGATGACATGATTATTTATGTAGAAAACCCCAAAGAAATCTACAGAAAATCTCCTAATACATCAATTCATTAAGATGGCAGGATATAAGAAAAAGTGAAATATGTATATTGAGCATTATGTATTGAAAGAACAAGCATATACCAAAGTTAAAACACAATCCCAATTACAATAGCTGAAAAAAATCAAATACTGAATTTGTGCAAATGTAATAAAATCTTTACAGGGCTAATGTGATGAAAGAATACAATGTTGAGGAAAGAAATTTAAGAACTAAATAAGTAGATAAATACAGCATGTTTACAAATTGGAAGACTCAAATAGTAAATATGTCAATACTTCCCAAATTGATATGCAAGTTTAATACAACCTGCATCAAAATTTCAAGGAGTTATTCTGTAGATATAAACATGTTTATTCTAAAAATAATGGCAAAGGAGTTGGAAGAGTTAAAACAATTTTGAAAGGGAAGAATTAAGTGAAGAAATCTGCTCAAATTTTATAGTCTAAGTACTCAAAATTGTGTGGTGTTGCTGGATTGAATTACAACAGAGTAACGAGTCCAGAAACAGATCTATAGGCCCAATTGATGTTTGATAAGCTACAAAAACAATTCAATACTGGAAGGACAGACTTTTCAAAAACTGCAGATCCACAGGCAAAAATCTATGGACTTGGACGTAAGTGGAATTCTTTGCAAAAAGTAACTCAAAATAGATTTCAGATTAAAAGTAAAATTTAAAACTAGAATTCTCTGAATAAAAAGGAGAAAATCTTCAGGTTGGGCTAGACAAAGAAAAAATAGATTTGACATTAAGGGTATGATTCATGAATGGAAAACATGTTAAATTTGACCATATAAAATTAGAAAAAATTTACTCTGTAAAAGACCTTGTTAAGAGATGTGAAAAATAACTATAGTGTAGAAGAAAATATTTGCAAATCACACATCCAACAAAGGCCTCGTAGCTAGAATAACAAACCGTATTCAAAATTTGACAGTTCAAATGCAAAGAATCCAATTAGAAAATGGGCATAAAGTAATATTTCACAAAGGTTTTTTTCCTCTTTCCCCAGCTCTCCTCCTCCCTTGCCCTGCCAAGCCTTGCAGCAGAGCTTGGGGAAGGAGAAAGCTGGTGGGGCTTACCCAGCAGCCCCAAAGAGACACTTAGGCCTCTCCTTGCAACCACCACTGCTATTGGGGCCACCACCTGGTCTAGGGATTGAGATACTGGTTGCCTTCAGTGTGAATGAAATTCCAAGCAAAACTGTAGGGAAGATGGAGGGGCCCTTGTCCCTGTTTGGGGACCACAGCCCTCAGGAGGCCATCCACTCCCAGAATGTTATGGCTGCAACTTCTGTTGCCAACATGGTTAAGAGTTCTGTTTAGTTTGGCTTGGATAAAATGTTGGTGGATGATATTGGTGATGTAATTATTACAAATGATGGTGCGACCATCCTGAAGTTACTGGAGATAGAGCATCCTACTGCTAGTGTTCATGAGCTGGCTGATCTACAGGACAAAGAAGTTGGAACTGGTACTACCCCAGTGGTTATTATTGCAGCAGAACTTCTTAAAAATGCAGATGAATTAATCAAACAGAAAATTCATCCCACAACAGTTATTAGTGGCTATTGACTTGCTTGCAAGGAAGAGTGCTCTATCAGTGAAAATCTAATAACGCAGATGAAGTTGGAAGAGATTCCCTGATTAATGCTGTCCATGTCTTCCAAAATGATTGGAATAAATGGTGATTTCTTCTCCAATATGGTAGTAGATGCTGTACTTCCTATTAAATACACAGATATAAGAGGCCAGATTCGCTATCCTGTCAATTTCAATTTAATATTTTGAAAGCCTATGGGGGAAGACAGATGGAAAGCATGCTATCAGTGATTATACACTCAACTGTGTGATAGAATCTAAGGGAATGTCCAAAAGAATAGTTAATGCAAAAATTGCTTGCCTTGACTCCAGCCTACAGCAAACAAAAATGAAGCTTGGTGTACACGTAATTATTACAGATCCTGAAAAATTGGACCAAATTAGACAGAAATAATCATATCACCAAGGAGAGAACTCAGAAGATACTGACAATTGGTGCCTATGTTATTCTAACCACTGGTGGAATTCATCAATTCCATTCATGTGTCTGAAGTACTTTGCAGAGGCTGGTGCCATGGTAGAAGAGTTTTTGAAAAGGTATCTTAAGTGCATTGCTAAAGCTTCTGGAGCAAATATTCTGAAAACCCTGGCCAATTTGGAAGGTGAAGAAATTTTTGAAGCTACAAGCAGAAGTGGTATAAGAGAGAATTTGTGATAATGAACTGATCTTCATCAAAAATACTAAGGGATGTGTATCTGCATTGATTATTTTACATGGGGCAAATGATTTCATGTGTGATGAAATGGAGCACTCTTTAGATGATGTTCTTTGTGTGGTGAAAAGAGTTTTGAAGTCATAATCTGTGGTTTCTGGTGGGGGTGCTGAAAGGAAAGAAGCCACTTTCATATACCTTGAAAACTATGTGACCAGCATGGGCTCTCAGGAACAGCTTGCTGTTACAGAGTTTGCAAGATCTCTTCTTGTTATTCCTAATACACTGGCAGTGAAGGCTTCCCAAGATTTCACAGATATGGTTGCAAAGTTAAGAACTTTTCATAAGGAGGCTTAAGTTAATCCAGAACATAAAAATATAAAATGAATTGGTCTTGATTTGATCAATGGTAAACCTTGAGACAACAAGCCAAGTAGAGGTGTTTAAACCAACCATAGTTAAAGAGCTTGAAATTTGCAACAGAAGCTGCAATTACCATTCTTTGGATTGATGGCCCTATTAAATTACACCCAGAAAGTAAAGATGACAAACATGGAGGTTATGAAGATGCTGTTCGCTCTAGAGCCCTTGATGACTGATCTGATTTCCCTTTTATTTATAACAATGTTAGACGCAATACCCTGTACCTCAAGTATTATACCTTAAAGTACAGCATACTATCAAAAAAAGAGGAAATATTTTACATAGGAAGATATGCAAATAGCACATATATATTTTCAACACATTGACCGTAAGGAAATACCAATCAAAACCACAGTGAGTCTGTGAGGCACTATGGTACATGCCCAGAATCCCAGTGACTTGGAAGATAGAGACAGGACAGTTGCAAATTCAAGCCCATCTCTGCAACTTAAAAAGGCTCTGCCTAAAAATTCAAAAAAAAAATAATTAAAAGACTGGGTTCCCCTGATTCAATCCTTGGTACTGCAAAAACAAACAAAAAACCCCACAGTGATATATCATTGCATACCTACTAATAAGGATAAAATTATCAACAGTGCCAAGAACAAATGCTGTTGGAATCAAGAAGAAACTGAATGATTTATATATCTCTGGTGGAAATGTAAAGTACAGTCAGTCTAGAAAAACATTTGGTAGTTTCTTTAAAAATAACTAAATATGAATTAAAAAATCTAACCATAACTTCTAATTCAGAAATTTCACTCCTGGGTATTTACACCATAGAAATAAAGACATATATTTGTACCAAAACCTATATTTGAATGTTTATAGCAAACTTATTCATAGTCATAAAAAAAAAAAACAGGAAACAACTCAATTGTCTTTCAGTATGTGAACAGTTAAACAAAGTGTAGTACATTCCTGGGATGAAATACTACTAGACAATTACAAAGGAAGGGGTTATTGATACATGCAACCTTCTGGATGACTCTCCAGAGAATTATGATGATTGAAAAAGGCAAAACACAGTGATTGTATGCTGTGTTATCCCATTTACAAAACATTTTTAGAATAACAAAATTACGGCAGTGAAGAACAAATTTGCTCTTGATAGGATTTAAGGAGGGAGTTAAGGTGGAAGGGCAGTGGGTTTGGCTATTGCACAAGGTAAGGGATCTTCCTAGTGATGAAATGTTCTGTGCCTTGACTCTAGCCATGCCAATATCTTGGTTGTGACATTGAGTTACGGTTTTGCAAGATGCTACCATGGAGTAAAACTGGGAAGAGAACATATGGGATTGCTGTGTTCTTTCTTACAACTGTATCTACAATTATCTAAAAAAAAATTTATTAAAACCATAGTGACTTAAAATTCAACAGATCATTTGGGAAATAGATATGCAAATGGACAATAAACTCATAAAACTAATTATTATTAATGTTAATAATTAACATAACTAATGATAAGGGACAATGCAAATTAAAACCACATTTAAATACTAACATTCTTCTAATATGATGGCTACAATTAAAAAGATTTGGCAGCAGAAATTCTGGGAAACATGGATTAATCAGAATTTACATGCATTACATGCTTTTGGCCCATTCATAAAAAGTTAAACCTTAGCCATTACACAGTGAAGTAAAAACAAATAAAATATTTGCCCAAAAAAGACTTTTACAAAAATGTTAATTATCTGCTTCATGAATGGTGACTAGTTTGGAAACACCAGAGGAGTCCGTTTTTACAGGAGAATAGATAAAACATGGTATATTAATATATTAGAGTGCTAATCTGCAATATGAAAACAAGCTATTGATATACAAAACAATATAAGCAAATATTAAAATCATTAAGAGAAACAAAAGAAGCCATACACAAAGAGTATATATTTTATGAAGCTTTAGATATAATCAAAGATAAGTGATTGTCATAGAAATCAGTTCAGAGGTTTCTTTGGTGGGAAGAGAAATTTCCTTGGAAAGAGTACTGTCTTAGATGGAGCTTGCTTTGAGGATGTGGATTTCACCATTCTGTGCATGTTCACAAGCTTATAAAACTCAATCTACCAAAATTTACAATTAAGGCATGTATTTATACCTCGATTTAAAAAAAATAACTTAAAAAATGAAAGTGGAGAAAACTTTAAGTTCCTACTGTTTAATTTATTTTAAAAAATATTAAATGTAAATTTATACTAAGATCTAGTGTTTGGGTGGTCTTTGGGTGCACACTACATTAACAAGAATAATCAGTTTACTAACTTAAAAAATTAGGCCATTCTGAGACAGAAGTTGAGAGTGGGTGATGAGCAAGGACTAGGATGAATTCAATCCTAGGGTCCTGAGATACTTCCCTCCCCCAAAACTAATAAAATAAGGTCTTCTGGTGTTCTGATTTGACTTAAAGATATAGCTTATATTAGGCACAAAAGAATACACAGGTAGCATTTACATATATTTCTCTGCCTTTTCTAAACCTGATTTTTGATAGGGGTTGGATATCAGATGATTCCACTTTATATAAATTAGTGGGAGCCTGGAGTTCAGGGAGCATAGGACAATGCTAGGCAAGTGCAGTGACTTAGTAGTCTACAGTCTATTTGAGGTAGCTTACGGCTCTCCCATTTGTCAGCTGAATATTGGCATAGTCAGACTGTTGCCTTACCTTGCTCATGTGTGGTGGTGATAATTGCTATCTCAGGAAAGACAGTGGAATGAATCAGACATAACTTTCCTATGTTCATATATGAATACACCACAATGAATCTCCACATCACATACAACAGCAAGACTGGGATCCTAATTAGAATAAGATATACTCCATGAACCTATAATATGTCAAAATATACTCTACTGTCATGTACATCTAAAAAGAACAAATAAAAAAAGATTGCCTTGAAAGTAAATAAGATAATACATAGAATAGTGCCTCACACATAATAAAGGCTCAGTAAATATCAATTACTGTACTTTCTAATATTGCTAGTAATCTATACTATGGATAAAAGTAAAGAAAAAAAGCAAATGGTAAGACTTATTCTACTACTGAAAAATATCAGAACAATGATACCATTTTCCCATTGCAATCATTCATAAAATCCCTCTATAATATCTCAGCTTACATAGTTATGAGGATGGTGGCCTCTCGATATATCTATTAGCATGTTATTGACAAAATTTGAAATATTATTGCCATAAACAGAACAAACTTCCCAGATGCATAGAATTAGTTAATATCAATCACTTAAATACTTGAGAATTATTTAGCTCTGCTAAAATAATAAGTACCTATGTCATCATAATTAATGTTAATTACCTCTTCTTGATTGATAACTATCAAGTTCATAATTCTTCTAAAGTCTGTAATGATCCATGAAAATAAAATCATGACCTTATTTTAAAGAAGGGTAATTATTTTCTCTTGTGAGTGAGCAATGATCCAATACCTTTAAAAAGAATATAAAAATATCTAGATGAAAGTAAAAAGGTCCAAGACTAATTCTTCCCTTATACATTTAAATTGCTGCCTTGCACAATTCTGGCAATCATATCATGGATGTAGATTTTACAAGCATATTAATAACTGGAGACTTATCTTAAACTCACAGAGCTTAAAAAAAATATCCATAGAATTAAAGACAGATGTAAAGTTAATCAAAGCTCTGAAGACTGCTGCTATTTTCAGCAGAATTGTTTCAATGAGATTAAAAAAGAGTTCAATAATAATCAATACTTCAAGATTGAAGTCTAAAATTCCCTTGCTTCTTAAACAAGGAATTATACTGTGATCCCAAATATTCTTTTGTGCAAGTGGACAGACATCAAAGTTTGAAGACATACTAAGTGAACGGTGGGGACTTAACTATTAAGAGTGTTGGGTTATTCTTTCTAAGGTTTGGAAAACTGAACACAGAACATTTTAAAATGAAATTGCAATGGAGGGGGTTGGTGCAAATAAATCCCTTGATTCAGAATAGCACTGTTGTCTTAAGAAGAAATTTTAAATAAATTTACTTTATTAAGCTTGCATTGGATAAATATTTTAGTCCTCCCCATATGTGTTAGTCAGCTTTCTGTTGTGAAGACAAAATACTTGAGATTAACAACTTTTAAGAAAAGACTTGACTGGGCACAGTGATGCATGCCTATAATCCTAGCAGCTCTAGAGGCTAAGGCAGGAGGATCTCAAATTCAAAGCCAGTCTTAGCAACTTAGTGAGGACCTAAGCAAGACAGTGAGACTCTGTATTAAAATATTAAAAAAAAGAAGGGCTGGGGATGTGGCTCAGTGATTAAGCACATCTTGGTTCAATCTTCAGTATGCCACCACTCCCCTCCCCCCAAAAAAAAGAGAAAGAAAAGGCTTATTTTGACTTATGGTTTCAGTCCCTGTTGGGTTGGCCTCATTGCTATTGGTTCTGTGATGAGGCAGGGCCTATGGTGAAGCAAAACTGCTTACCTCATCATGACCAAGAAGCAAAGGAAGGGAAAGAAGAAGGGACTGGAAGTCCCAATATCCTCTTCAAAGGCACACACCCCAGTGAACAATTTTCCTTCCACTGGGTCAAACTAGCTAAAGATTTCCCCACCTCTAGATAGCATGAAGGGCGTCAATCAAACCTTGAACACATGGACCTTTGAGGCAAATTTATAAAAACGACAGCATCACAGCTAGGACCTGTAACTACTTTGATCTAGATTTGCTCTAAGCATTGGCTTCAGACCTTGAAGCCAGGAGAAGATAATCTTCTATATGTTAAGAAACATTATTCCCTAAAATTTCTGAATAGAATCCTGTCAACCAAGAAACATGTCTCAGGCTGGGTTGTGGTTCAGTGATAGAGTGCTTGCCTTACAAGTGTGAGGCACAGGGTTTGATTCTCAGCACTGCATATAAACAAATGAATAATATAAAGGTCCATCAAAACTGAAACAATATATATTAAAAAAGAGACTTGTCTCAAAATCTACCATCTGCCGTATTTTTTTTTTTTTAGCATCTGTCCTGTTATTATTTTTTTTTAAATTTTTTTTTATTGTATACAAATGGGATACATTTTGTTTCTCTATTTGTACATGGAGTCAAGGCTTACCATTTGTGTAATCATACGTTTACATAGGGCAATGATGTTTATTTTTTTTTCCTTCCCCCCCACCCCTCCCACCCCTCTTTTCCCTCTATACAGTCCTTCTTTCCTTCATTCTTACCGCTCTCCTTATCCCTAACCCTAAACCTAACCCTAAACCTAATGCTAACCCCTCCCACCCCCCATTATATGTCCTCATCCGCTTATCAGCGAGATCATTCGTCCTTTAGTTTTTGAGATTGGCTTATCTCACTTAGCATGATATTCTCCAATTTCATCCATTTGCCTACAAATGCCATAATTTTAACATTCTTCATTGCGGAGTAATATTCCATTGTATATATATGCCACAGTTTCTTTATCCATTCATCAACTGAAGGGCATCTAGTTTGGTTCCACAATCTGGCTATGGTGAATTGAGCAGCAATGAACATTGATGTGGCTGTATCTCTGTAGTATGCTGATTTTAAGTCCTTTGGGTATAGACCAAGGAGTGGGATAGCTGGGTCAAATGGTGTTTCCATTCCAAGCTTTCTGAGGAATCTCCACACTGCTTTCCAGAGTGGCTGCACTAATTTGCAACCCCACCAGCAATGTATGAGTGTTCCTTTTTCACCACATCCTCGCCAACACCTGTTGTTGCTTGTATTCTTGATAATCGCCATTCTGATTGGGGTGAGATGAAATCTTAGGGTAGTTTTGATTTGCATTTCCCTTATTACTAGGGATGTTGAACATTTTTTCATATATCTGGTGATTACTTGTACATCTTCTTCTGTGAAGTGTTTGTTCATTTCCTTAGCCCATTTGTTGATTGGATTATTTGTATTCTTCTTGTAGAGTTTTTTGAGTTCTTTATATATTCTGGAAATTAGCGCTCTATCTGAGGTATGGTTGGCAAAGATATTCTCCCACTCTGTAGGCTCTCTCTTCACATTTCTGATAGTTTCCTTTGCTGAGAGAAAGCTTTTTAGTTTGAATCTATCCCAGTTGTTGATTCTTGCTTTTATTTCTTGTGCTATGGGAGTCCTGTTAAGAAAGTCTGATCCTAAGCCAACAAGTTGAAGGTTTGGACCTAGTTTTTCTTCTATAAGATGCAGGGTCTCTGGTCTGATTCCGAGGTCCTTGATCCATTTTGAGTTGAGTTTTGTGTAGGGCGAGAGATAGGGGTTTAATTTCATTCTGTTGCATATGGTTTTCCAGTTTTCCCAGCACCATTTGTTGAAGAGGCTATCTTTTCTCCATTGCATATTTTTGGAACCTTTGTCTAGTATGAGAAAATTGTATTTATTTGGGTTTGTGTCCATGTCCTCTATTCTGTACCATTGATCTACCTGTCTATTTTGGTACCAATACCATGCCGTTTTTGTTACTATTGCTTTGTAGTAGAGTTGAAGATCTGGTATTGCAATACCCCCTGCTTCGCTCTTGCTACTGAGGATTGCTTTAGCTATTCTAGGTTTTTTATTCTTCCAGATGAATTTCATAATTGCTTGCTCTATTTCTGCAAGGTACATCATTGGGATTTTAATTGGAATTGCATTGAATCTGTATAGCACTTTAGGTAGTATGGCCAGTTTGACAATATTAATTCTGCCAATCCAGGAACATGGGAGATCTTTCCATCTTCTAAGGTTTTCTTTAATTTCTTTCTTTAGTGTTCTGTAGTTCTCATTGTAGAGGTCTTTCACCTCTTTTGTGAGATTGATTCCCAAGTATTTTATTTTTTTCGATGCTATTGTGAATGGGGTAGTTTTCCTAATTTCTCTTTCTGAAGATTCATCACTTATGTATAAAAATGCATTGGATTTATGAGCATTGATCTTGTAACCTGCTACTTTACTGAATTCACTTATGAGTTCTAAAAGTTTTCTGGTGGAATTTCCAGGTTCCTCTAAATATATAATCATGTCATCAGCGAACAGGGATAGTTTGAGTTCTTCTTTTCCTATTCGTATCCCTTTAATTTCTTTGGTTTGTCTGATTGCTCTGGCTAGAGTCTCAAGGACGATGTTGAATAGAAGTGGTGAAAGAGGGCATCCCTGCCTTGTTCCAGTTTTTAGGGGGAACGCTTTCAGTTTTTCACCATTTAGAATGATATTAGTCATGGGCTTAGCGTAGATGGCCTTTATAATATTAAGGAATGTTCCCACTACCCCAATTTTTTCTAGTGTTTTGAGCATGAAGGGATGCTGTATTTTATCGAATGCTTTTTCTGCATCTATTGAAATAATCATGTGATTCTTAACTTTAAGTCTGTTGATATGGTGAATGACATTTATTGATTTCTGGATGTTGAACCAACCTTGCATCCCTGAGATAAAACCCACTTGATCGTGGTGCACTATCTTTTTAATATATATTTGTATGCGATTTGCTAAAATTTTGTTGAGAATTTTTGCGTCAATGTTCATTAAGGATATTGGTCTGAAATTTTCTTTCCTCGATGTGTCTCTGTCTGGTTTAGGTATCAGGGTGATATTGGCTTCATAGAACGAGTTTGGGAGGGTTCCCTCCTCTTCTATTTCATGGAATAGTTTGAGGAGTATTGGAATGAGCTCTTCTTTAAAGGTTTTGTAGAACTCGGCTGAGAACCCATCTGGTCCTGGACTTTTCTTTGTTGGTAGGCTTTTGATGACCTCTTCTATTTCATTGCTTGAAATTGGTTTATTTAAGTTTTGTATGTCCTCCTTGTTCAGTTTAGGTAATTCATATGTCTCTAGAAACTTGTTGATGTCTTCGAGGTTTTCTGTTTTGTTGGAGTATAGATTTTCGAAATAGCTTCTAATTATGTTTTGTATTTCACTCGTGTCTGTTGTGATGTTTCCTTGTTCATTCCGAATTTTAGTAATTTGAGTTTTCTCCCTCTTTCTCTTTGTTAGTGTGGCTAAGGGTTTATCAATTTTATTTATTTTTTCAAAGAACCAACTATTTATTTTGTTAATTTTTCCAATTGTTTCTTTTGTTTCGATTTCGTTGATTTCGGCTCTGATTTTAACTATTTCCTGTCTTCTACTACTTTTGGTATTGGTCTGCTCTTCTTTTTCTAGTGCTTTGAGCTGTAGTGTTAAGTCGTTTATTTGTTGATTTCTACTTCTTTTTTTGAATGCACCCCATGAAATAAATCTTCCTCTAAGTACTGCTTTCACAGTGTCCCAGAGATTTTGATATGATGTGTCTTTGTTCTCGTTTACTTCTAAGAATTTTTTTATTTCCCTCCTGATGTCTTCTGTTATCCATTCATCATATAATAGTGTATTATTTAATCTCCAGGTATTGGAGAAGTTTCTGTTTTTAATTCTGTCATTTATTTCTAATTTCAATCCATTATGATCTGATAGAGTACAAGGTAGTATCTCTATCTTCTTGTATTTGCTAACAGTAGCTTTGTGGCATAAAATATGGTCTATTTTAGAGAAGGATCCATGTGCTGCTGAGAAGAAAGTGTATTCATTCTTTATTGGATGGTATATTCTATATATGTCCGTTAAGTCTAAATTGTTGATTGTGTTGTTGAGATCTATAGTTTCTTTATTCAATTTTTGTTTGGACGATCTATCCAGTGGTGAGAGAGGTGTGTTAAAATCGCCTAGTATTATTGTGTTGTGGTCTATTTGATTTCTGGAATTGAGAAGGATTTGTTTGATGTACGTGGATGAGCCAATGTTCGGGGCATAGATATTTATGATTGTTATGTCTTGCTGATTTATGCTTCCCTTAAGCAGCATGTAATGTCCTTCTTTATCCCTTCTGACTAGTTTTGGTTTGAAGTTCACATTATCTGAAATGAGGATGGATACTCCAGCTTTTTTGCTGTGTCCGTGTGCATGGTATGTTTTTCCCCATCCTTTCACCTTTAGTCTATGGGTGTCTCTTTCTATGAGATGAGTCTCTTGCAGGCAGCATATTGTTGGATTTTTCTTTTTAATCCAATCTGCCAGTCTGTGTCTTTTGATTGATGAATTCAGGCCATTAACATTCAGGGTTATTATTGTGATATGATTTGTATTCCCAGTCAATTGACTCATATTTGTTTTTGACATGATTTGGTTTCTCCTTTATTTGGCTATTCCTTTAGGCTAGGGCATCCTGTTGCTGATTTGCATCGTTGTTTTTCATCTCTTCCTCATGGAATATTTTGTTGAGAATGTTCTGTAATGCTGGCTTTCTTTTTGTAAATTCCTTTAGCTTTTGTTTATCATGGAAGGATCTTATTTCATCGTCAAATTTGAAGGTAAGTTTTGCTGGGTATAAGATTCTTGGTTGGCATCCATTTTCTTTCAGGGCTTGGTATATGTTGTTCCAGGCCCTTCTAGCTTTTAGGGTCTGGATTGAAAAATGTGCTGATATTCTTATTGGTTTCCCTCTGAATGTAATTTGATTCTTTTCTCTCGCGGCCTTTAAAATTCTGTCTTTATTTTGTATGTTAGGTATTTTCATAATAATGTGCCTTGGTGTGGGTCTGTTGTAATTTTGTATGTTTGGAGTTCTATAAGCCTCTTGTACTTGGTTTTCCATTTCATTCTTCAGATTTGGGAAATTTTCTGATATTATTTCATTGAATAGATTGTTCATTCCTTTGGTTTGTTTCTCTAAGCCTTCCTCAATCCCAATAATTCTTAAATTTGGCCTTTTCATGATATCCCATAATTCTTGTAGATTCTGTTCATGATTTCTTACCATCTTTTCTGTTTGGCCAAGTTTGCTTTCAAGATTAAATAATTTGTCTTCAATGTCTGATGTTCTGTCTTCCAGGTGTTCTATCCTATTGGTTATGCTTTCTATGGAGTTTTTAACTTGGTTTATTGTTTCCTTCATTTCAAGTATTTCAGTTTGTTTTTTTTTTCAGTATCTCTAACTCTTTATTGAAATGATCTCTTGCTTCCCGTATTTGGTCTTTTAACTGTTGATTGGTGCGATCATTTAATGCCTGCATTTGCTCTTTCATCTCCTCCTTCAATGCCTGCATTTGCTCTTTCATCTCCTCTTTAGCTTCCCTGATCGTTTTAATTATGTACATTCTGAACTCCCTTTCTGACATTTCTTCTGCTGTGCTGTCATTGGGTTTTATTGATGTAGTATCTTGGTTTGTTTGGGACATTTTCTTCCCTTGTTTTCTCATATTGATCAGGTGTCAGTGGGACCCTGAGATATTGCAGTTTTCCGCTATTGGCTTATAGTGTCCTGGTAGATTTCCAGTGTATCACCTCCCAGCCTTCAGTAGCCTGATGTCTTGGAGGAATCTGATAATGCAGTGCATCCGAAGAAAACTGCCCCTAGCCCCCTACTGGTTCCACGGTTTGGAGCTGGCTTTGTGCGGAAAGGCTCTCACTGTGGGCCTGCACCATGCAGCTGGCCGTGTGGGAGGAGCCCACTGCCGGAGTGTGGAAGGCTACCTTGGGAAGCCTCTATCTGCCCTGCCCGGCTCCGATAAGCCACCTTTATCTGGGTCTGCCACCCGGGCCGAGCTTTACCCAGTGGGCAGACTCACCTGTGGCTCTATTTCAGTACGAGTCTCTCAATGCCTCCACTTCTTAACTCCTGGGTTCTGGAGTGACTGGGGGTGCAGTCACCCTCTAGGCCGCCATCTTGGATCGCCCCGTGAAGAGAGCCTGCGGCCCGAGTGGGCAGAGCTGCCTTAAGAGGCCTCTGGCTGCCCTGCCTTGATCCCAGAGGCTGCTTGTGGATCGAAGCTCTCTGTTGGTTCGGGGGCTTGTGGCTGGTTCTATGTAGAAAACCTCTCACTGGGCGGTCTGGTCTGAGAAGCTAGCCTTAAAAGGCACCTCCCACCACAGTGGTCCAGGTTACTTGGGGAAGTCTCTGGCTGCCCTATCCTGGTCCCTGAAGCTGCTTGCATGCCGGAGTATGCTGCGCTGCGCTGGCTCCAGGACTTGGAGCTTGTTCTAGTCAGAAAGGATCTCACTAGCGGGCCCGCTCCAAGAACCTGGAGACGCTGGCTGTGTGGGCGGGGCCCACTGCCGGAGTGCACAGGGCTGCCTGTGGAAGACTCCAGCTGCCCTGCCCGGCTCCGATAAGCCACCTCTATCTGGGCCTGCCACCCAGGCCGAGCTTTACCCAGTGGGCAGACTCACCTGTGGCTCTATTTCAGTCCGAGTCTCTCAATGCCTCCCCTTCTTAACTCCTGGGTTCTGGAGCGACTGGGGGTGCAGTTACTCTCTAGGCCGCCATCTTGGATCGCCCCCATCTGCCGTATTTTTAAACCTAAAAGATTTTAAGTAAGCTTTAATTAGAGTCTTTTAAGCAACCTTCAGTAAATATTTGCATTTCTTCACAAGGTTTGTGAGAAAGGGAATCTATGTAAATATTCTTTTCAATTTGTCACCAGTTAAGCAGTCTAGTTTTATTTGGATTACATAAGTAAGGTACAATCAAATTCAGAATGCCTTTGTCCTTAGAAAAGAAATGTAAATCTCTCAATTACAAGGCAAAATAAAGTTATATTATGTATATCAATGGCCATCTATGAGATGTTCTTTGATTCCCACTCTTTCAGTGAATATTGGATAATATTTGAAGATATTTTTGGTTACCACAATAAGGGACTATACTACTAGTATCTAGTAGGTAGAGACCAAGGTTGTTTCTATATATCCTATTATATAGAAGACCTCCCACACAAAGAATTATCCAACTCAAATTATTAATGGAACTGAGGCTGGGAAACCCTGACATATACAACTCAAAATATTCCAAATCAGATTAAAGTGATTATTAAGATCTGTTCTTGATTCTTTGCATTAATGTGATTAATCATATATATAATATATAAAATATGTATTATATATTACATGTATGTTATACAGTATGATTTATACATATTACATGCATTACATGTATGTTGTATGTAATATATCATGGTGTGTACATATTGCATATACATTACCTACATGTTTTGTGTAATATATATAATGTTATATATAATATCCTATATATCTCATATAAGTTATACATATATATTACATATGTATTATATGCATATTATATATATTATATAAAACATACATATACCAGTACCTAATAGATTATTGACCAATCTATTACCTAAGTAGACTATTGACTAAAGATTTTCTTATGATTAAGGTGTAAACTAAAATATACCAGATTTCCCCCTACTTAACATTTATTTTACTAAAACACTACAAAACCAATATTTCCTCAAATTCAGAAAATAGTATCATGTAAAGATTAATTACATAAATTGTTTAATTTTAAGAATTTCCTTAAAATTTTCTAATGAATTTACAGTTTATGTTCATTTGTTGGTTTATTTATTTTGTTTTCATTGTTTCAGACTGAAAAAGTTACTCTAGCTAGACTTTATCTTAATTGCTATTCTGGGTACAATTTCCTAAGCATTTTTTCTGAGAATTGATCTTATATAGGCAAAATATCTCGGAGATGTCTGGCTGATATGTCAGAGATCTAAATATAAGCTCAAAACCAAGAAGTAGGCATTGAGAATTTATTGCATACCAGTCCTGTGCTTTAGCACATGCTTTCTCAAAATATTGCATGAGGTATTAAGACGAATCCTTTATTCTTTTCTCCAAATTGGTATGTTCAATAGCTGTGTTATAATAAAATATTATGTTTCAAGTCACACAAAATTATGCACTTTGTAATATTTAGATATCAATCACAAGACTAAACAGTGTGCATTTTAGGGACAGATACAAAAGAAGTAAGCTAGCTTACTCTTTGCTTTTACAGGCTGGTTAAAACCAAAGAATTAATTAAAGTACAATATTTGAGTAATAGAGAAGAGCACTTCATTCAATGCCAAATTTCACCATAAGACAGGATTGAGTTATGGATGAAAGTAAAGGTATATGGAATAATAGAGGAAAAAAGGTCACAAGTAGAGTTGATCTCTTCTTCTTCAGTAGATTGATAATTAATAGATAGATAATTATTTTAGTAGCTGCATCAGTTCCTCAGAATGAAAATATTTAACCTTTGATAATTTTGAAGGGCTATTATTGTACTGTTTCCAGCAAGTAATCACTCTCAGTGTATGTACCATTTTTGCAGCAAAGATGTTCCACTGCATCATTGAAAGTGCTATATCCATTATCATGTGATGTCATTACAAATACTGCTTAAGCCAAACAAATTAGTTCTTCTAGTGAATAAAATTAAAATTATAGGTCTATGACTTAATATATAGCCTAAAGATCATTATGTCCATTTGATTATGTATGTTAACTGTTATTATCCTGATAATTCTTATTTAATTACTTTATATTACTAATTTATTATCAATGTATTCATACTACCACCTACTAAGGTTACATGTAGAGTTACACACTATGATCAACACTTCATGTGCAATTGAGGAAAAGAATTGCTATTTCAAATCACAACCATCTCATATGGTCAGTGTCTTGTGTAATATAAAGACTCTTGTGTTCTCCTGAGTCTCTAATAAGAAGGAATTTGTAAAGATGATCTGTGCTGAGTTTGTGGTATTGACCTGTTTTCCTCTAAAAAGACAAAGAAGAATTCAGAATTTGGAGGGTAATAAAAGAAGTCGCAGGAACAAAGAAAGTCTGAACAGTTTGAAAGGAAGGTAAAAGACATGTTCTACAAATGACCAAAAAGTTTCAATTACAAAATAGGCAGTATTCAATTTAAAGCATTTTTGCACTTTGCTGAATCAATCAATTTATCTATCTAGCAGTCACCTATTATCTATCACCATCATCATCTTTGTTTATATCTAAAAAACCTGTCTTCCATCCTGAAGTGAATTAAATACTTACAAATTCCTCTGAAGCTCCAAGTACAGGACAGAGTCCCAGCTGAGCTACGTGAGGCAAGACAGAAGCTTAGATTCAAAGCTTACCAGGATATATTAAGCACTCTAGGAATCTGAAGAAGCAATGGAGAAGTTATTGGACTTTCTACAATTTATAAAATAAAAACTTGTGTTATCCTAATCTAGATATTTCGGTATGGTAATTACAAAATATATTGAGACTACCATATGTAATCTCATTTTAATTCATGGAATGAAGCTGATTCATTGGATGCTAGATAATGTGCAATAAGATATCTGAGATTTTGCCCCAAAGATTCAACTACAGTGAGACTTTCTTTTTTCAATATTTTTATTGGTCCATAGTAATTATGTGTAATGATGGGATTTGTTTTTATATGCACTTGATAAAACAATATAATTTTGTCAATAAAGTTCCCCTCCCCAGTGTTCCCTTTTCCCTCTTTTTTCCTCCCCCAGTCTTTCCCCCCCTCCCTTGAAAATAGAAGGAAGTAGAGAGAAAATACCTGTATACCTGTAGAGGAAAGGAAGTAGTGAGGCTTTCTGCATGAAACATTTTCAAAGTTCCTATTTCCCTTTCTCTCCCCTAGAAAGTACTGGACCATTTGTTTTGTGATCATGACAGTTTTTAGGGAGTTTGATATAAGAGGTTCACTCATCTGCCTTCCTCTGCAGATATACCCTCAGCCTCTTTCCATTACCAGGCACATGAAAGTTGTTTCACAATGTGTGATAAATGAATTAATTTTCTAGCACCACCAAGGAGAGGAGTGATATGCTTTTTCTGTTCATATTCTCATAACACCCAGCATAGTATCTTCTCCATAGCAGGTGGTCAATAAATGCTTATTCTGTGCAGTAGCTTAAAATAAGTGAGATTCTGATAAAGTTTCTTCTAACTTTGTTGTTCTGGAAAAACAGAGGCAAAGTCGCTATCTATTCAGTGGAATTTGAAAGATGCCAAATGTTTTGTGCTGAACAACTATTTTCTCAAAGGCTCTGCCAGTTGGTGTGGTTACAAAAAATATGGTTCAATGTTGTCACAGGCTGGGACTTTTATTAGCTGCCTGACCTTGGGAAAACCACTTGAATGGTATTGGTAAACTGGGATCTGAATATTTTATAAGAGGGCCATGGGTTTAAGTCAGAAAAAGTACGTTCTGTTGCCTAACAGAATTCCTGGCATATGGAAAGAATGGTCATAAAAGTTAATCCCTCTATCTTTTCCGAATTTTCATATCGAAAGCTCTTTGAATAAATGCGAAGATATTTCAGGAGTTCCCTATGGAGATGTTAACATATTTGTAACATATCCAGTTTATTCAATGACAGAGTTCGAAAAAATTTATATTATCCAGCTGTCACCTTACCCAGGATACAGCTGTAAAGGAATGGGGTATAAGAGCAGCCAATATTTATGGCAGGATTTTGGAGAGTCGAAAAGAAACCTCGATTCAGTAAGTAAGGGATTCCTAGTTTTCTGGAGTTAGCATTTAAACACTGGCACCAAGCAAAGAGGAAGGTTGGATGAGATAAAATAGATGAGTGGAGAGATTAGGTAGCAAAGTATCAGAAAGAAACTTAATACGGTGCAATATAGTGGAATTCACCAGAATATCAAAGTACATGATTTCTTTTGTCTTTTGTCGTTCTATAAACCCATCCTTCCTTTGTCTCCTTAGCAACCCCTGTGCTCCACACAGTCATTAAAAAGGTTTAGTGCAAGACTTTCACAGACTCCCAAGGAAGACATTTGGAAGAACTGCCTCCCTGCTTCTTTTGCATGTAGAACTGCAGTTGCAATTGAAGGGACAAGAAAAGCAAAATTCTAAAGGGGGGGAAAAAGATGCAGGCCACCCTTGTGCTGTCCTTGTCCTGTCTCCACTTCAAATAACTGCCTGCCATCAGGTGGCGCTATAGCCTATTCAGAGAAAAGTATTGGATCTAAGATCTGGCAAAAGTCCACTTAAATCATTTTCACTTGGCTTGTGGTTTGTGATTTTAAAAAGTTTTAAAATGCATGGCAGTCACTCTCAAACCCACCACCAACTGATGTAGAGAGAGTTGTTATTTTGGTGCTGCTTGGATTTTAATGTGGTGAAAAGGTGTGTGAAAGCAAGCAGGACCTTGTGTTTTAGCTTAGGTTATAAATACAGCTTCAGGGGAAACTCTTTGAAGTGCTGAGATCTGAGGTGGCAGGGGTTGAAGCCCCCCTGAGGTCCTACAGAGAAACCACAGGTATCTGATAGTGTTTGCTCTGGAGTGAATCATCCGAGCATCAAACAGGGGGGTGATGAAAAAAATTTCTAAACGTGCTTTATTTAAAACAGTATATTGTTGAATATACTCTTATGTTAAATAGGAGATGGCTAGAATTTATAAGGCTGGATTATATTAGCTACAAGAGGGGTTTTGCTTCTCAGCTTGTGATTGTAAGAGGTATGGCCATGAAAGCCCCCAACTGAGTTATCTGTAAAACCCTAGCATCTCCACCCAAAGGAAAAAATGATCCCCCAAAGAGAGAGAGCTCCACGGGTTTCCTGATAACACATCAAGGGTAATCGAGATAAAGGAGAATGGCTCAACAGGAGTGTGTGTTGCATGACTCCCTGGGCAGTGCTCTCTATCTGAAAATCAATTAAAGGGCAAGGTACACCAGCTCAGAGCTGGTTTGGGATTTCCTGGGTAAAGATTTGCATAGGAACCTTTCAAACAACTAAAACCTATTGTAAAAGCAAGGATGGGGTTGATCTTGAAGGAGAAAAAATCTATGTCCAATATGGACTAATACTGGGAAATATTGATTACCAAACATTTATCCAACGTGCAGATCTCTTTTTCCCTGTTGATACCACATGCCCCTCATTCAATCAATGTGCGTATATTCCCATGTTGTTTCTTTACAGGCTGGTCTTTTTCTTTTAAAATCTCACCTTCTATTCTGAGTCATCTCTGGTTCCTCATAGAGCCTTGCATATTACAGTTACACAACAAACATTTTCTGAATACGCAATCCTCAGTCCAACTGGGAAATCTGTACATACCATGACTCACCCTTTTCATTTATATAATACTTCTCCTCTCCCACATCTTTGCTTTCTTTTATATCTTCATTTTTACCAGACAAATGCATGTTGGTTTCTCTGTGCCTTTGTTGTTGAAATAAATAGGGCTCTCACCCATTCCCTTGGGCCTTTTGTCTTACAACTTTGAAGGTCTTTCCGCTTTCTCTGCTACAAAACACATCACACATCTTTGCCTCTTGCCACTCCCCTGGGTCTCAGAGCCACAGACTCACACTGTCTGGGATTGTCCATCCATCTAGAGCACCTGGGGTTTAAGGTGTAAGCAATTTGACTGTAATTGCTTCTTCCCAGCAGTTACTCCTTGAAGTGGTGAGGGGGGACATTTGGTTGGTTCTCTTTTTCCATCTACATAAATAGGTATCAGAACCAAATCCAAAGAGCATGGCGTGTTTATCTAGAAATAAATGTTACCCCCCATGATGAGAGTTTTTAGCTATGCTTTTATTTTGCCTTATTCTTTTCTTGGCTTACCTGTTAGCAGAGACTGAATTTAATTCACTCTATTCACATTTGACCTGTTCATTTCTCTAGGTGAACTCAAACATAGTTTTTAATACCACTCTACTGGAATACATCACATGCTTCTTTTTTTTTGCCCCATTAGAACTCTATGTTGAATTGGTCTCTTGATGCATGACTGCTAAATTGGACTGAACTATTAGTTCTTAAGTTGTATAAAATGCATTTCAGATATCCTATTTTATTAGAAATTTTTATTTGTCTCAAACCTCCTTACCAGTTTTGGTAGAGGAAAACATGCATAGTGGTGCTCATGACAGAGAAGAGATGGACATGTAAGTAATTTAGTAACCTTGACTTTCATTTTTATTCTTAAAAGAAACCTTATGCAATTAACAAAATAAATACTTTAATGAAGAATTTAAAATTTTAAAGACAAAGTCTAAGTGTGATAAGAAAGGCAATTAATGAGGTGGGCTATATTTTCCTCTCCCATGGTCATTTGCTTCACTTGCCATGTATTCCAGCTAATCCATTTAGACATCATGGCCCGAAAAGGAGTAATGCATGCTAAACTAACCTGAACTGGAATGGCAGATTCTATGCCTTCCTTGTCATGTTTTAGTCTACTATGAGGATATCTTTGATCCTGAAGAGAAAATAAGCCAACTTGTATAAAAAAAAATCAATATCAATATAATGATGTAACTGCACAAAGATCCAAATTGACTTAGTACAATTTTTATCACCCAAGCTATTGGGGAAAGTTCTGTTACTGTCCCAGAGTAAGAGTGGAATTTTTATTCATTATATACAATTTGTAAGAGATCATATCAAATCTTTAATCCAATGCCTCTCCACTGTTTTGTTCATATTTGCTGCCAAGCAGTATATAGAAAAAAATGTAGTTACATTTCATGTCATTCCCTTGAATGAAATCACTAATTTACTCCAAAAGCATCTTGCCCAGTATGCTTCCCCTATACTACCTGCCTGATTGGTTGACAGTTCAACTGACCATCTCTAATTAGTTCACTTTCAAATGAAAGTGAGTCCTATTAATAGTAATGTTGAGGCAAAAGGAAGAAACTGAGGCTGCTTTAAGATAACTGAGACACATGATCATATTCTTATGGCACAGTTCAAAAATCAAGTCACACATAAGGTGGGGGTTTCAATTTCTAAGGTCTCAGTGACTTTGGACCAAACTTCCTGTTACTATGCAGGTTAATACACAACTTTCAGAAACTAAAAATGCTGTAACAAACCAGTCTATTTTCTATTACGGTTTCTTTCTTATCCTTGTAAGGATAAACAACGTATTAAGCAGTAGATTAAAGAGTGTCTAGTACTAGAGGAAATCTGGATGCAAGCAGAATGGAGAGGGCACGGTAGTGTGAGAGGGGTGGAGTTCTTCATCTACATCTACAAGGACACATTTCTAGCCGCCTCTGAGAAGTCATCACAAGAAGGGAAGGGACCAGTATTCTTGGTGACTTTGCTATTCCATGAACAGTGGCTGTCCCAGTACCTTTGGTGGCCTCTCTTCTGTAACTGTGCCCTGGGTGATCCTGGGCATTCCACCTAATTGCATGACATTTCATCCTTGTTCAATAATTACGCTTGTGAATAGTTATGAGTAAAGTGATTTTCCTATATATACATTAAAGTTAAGTTTTACTCCTGGGGTTTAGTGCCTGTGCCTTCTAGTGGCATCAATAAGGAACATGTGTGCTTCTTCCTGCCATGTGTGAGAGAAGAATATGGTCAATTATGATAGTGAAATTTACTAAATGTGATGATAAACACTTTTAAAAGCAGCTCAACAAATGATTATGGATTTCACACTTTTACTAATTGCTTCAATTTCTGGCTGAAATAAAAATCTTCTACTTGCTTTACTATTATGGGGTAGAGATTTTTAGAATATATTACAAATATCTTCAAAGTATGTCTCATTGTGCACCTTACCTTTCTTTGCTGGCCTCTCTATTTCTACAAATTAATGACTACTTGTAAAATTTTATTTTCCCATATAAAACTCATGTAGAGATAAATGTACATGTTATATATGAAGTATAGAAACCTCTTTATATATATACATATATATATATCATCCTAAATGATTTTCTGATATCAATCTTCTCTATTATTTCACAGAAATACTCATATTTTGAAATTTTTTCTGAGGAAATATAGATTTGATTTTCATTTATTCTTTTCTGTGACTTCATCTATTGAATTCTCAGCTCAAACATTGCCATCTTGAGGAAGTTTTTCGATTCATATCTACCCCTCATCCTCAGCTAGGTTAGTAATGCCCTGCTATACTCTTTCTGGCTGCTCACTACTTAGTCAATATAGAATTCACTACTTTGCATTTTATAGTTATGCTTATTTATTTCAGGTCCTCTCCCTGGTAGAACATGAGTGTTATGATCTCAGGGAATGTATTATTTTGCTTACCATTTTATCCCATTGACTCAGAAACAGAGGATAGTACATAGTGTTTAAAATCAATGTGAAAAGAAAATAGGAAATGAGGGAAGGAAGGAAAGGAAGAAACACATTTTACTAAAGTTTTATTTTTATTTTCTATTTATTTGATATTTTACATGTTGAGGATTCTGTTGATCAATGATGGTTTCTTTGCTGGTAAATGTGAATATATAGCCCAAGACTGAAGTATCAAAAATCAAGTAACATTTCCTTTTAACTTTAAAGGGGAGGGCTTTTATGATCCTGTTTTTATTATCCATTTTTCCCACGTAGAAACAAAACATGAAATTTTTCAGTGTTCTTAGCTTCCTTCCTCTTTATTGCTTTGCCTTCATTTCTCTTCACTGAGTCCCTTCCATACCATCAGCATCTCATTTCAAGTGCATGGTTCCCTAGGTCAATGGAGAGTCAGTGGTATGAGGGTGAGGGTGTCACAGAGCGTTAGGTATATTACTTAAATTATAGAGCCAACAGTACTTTGCTACCCTCATTTGTTTCTGTGTCTCTCTTCCTATTATCCAGTAAGCCACATGAGAAAACATGCTGTATTGTTTCTGCTGGATGTCTTTCTTTAATGTGTACAGAAACCCTCCAATCTGATCTCCACCTTTTCTGTTCTGCCCTGTGTTCTAGGAAGTCTCTACTTGGGTTCAACCAATGGGAGGTACCAGCCAGATATCCCAGGGAGGGGTCCGAGTGATTCGGGGATTGATTCCCAAACTTTTGTAAAGTAGCCCAGTACATTCAGTGCTTTCTGGCTTCTGGTAACTGTCCCTCTTTTGTGTTCCTTAGTCCTAAGCCTGGATAAAGCTCCCCATAGTTACTAACGGTGGGGACCCTACATCAGCCATCCTTCCTTAACCAATTTTCTCTCTTTTGTCCAGTTTGAATGATCTGTTGCTTGATTTTATGTTTATCTTTACCCAGTACAAGCCCCACATATTTTGAACGAACAGTGTATTTTGTTCAAAATTCTATTTTATTAACATGGTTCCTGCTTAACTATCTAAATCACACAAACAGCAGGGATCAAAAATGGAAGCTGGATCAGTAATTTTTACTGATTCTGTGAAGAGTGACAGGATACTACAGTGCTTATTCAAGACAACTGTTCCTCTAAATATAAATAAGTGCTAGTTAGTTTCTAGACCATTTTTTGGCTGTCTGACCTTAGAACTAAGACTCAATCTTTCTGAGTCAAAATTTCTTCAATTATTCTTTGGAAATTGGGATTTGCTAGATCATTTAAATCTGGCCTCTTGTTTGTAATATAATAAAGAGTTAACATTTTCATCTTGTATTTTATTTAAGTGTCTTAGAAAGAATATGAAAATAGATGAAGAAGATGATAGGATGGTCATTTTGAACTTTGTGGAGTTTGTTAGTGTAGTGTTGTAGTGAATGCATTTGTCAACTCTTTTCGTCTGTGAACTTAGTTGTTAAAGAATGAATTCTTTCCCACAGAAAGCAAAAATTTGGCAGAAAAGGTTTTAAATGCTCCTTCAATATTTTATGTGCTCCTACTGTGAATACAATTTTTTATCTTATTCCATTTATTTAAAAAATCACTTGGACACTGAGATTTCTCCACATATGCACATATTTTTGGTGTCACAGTCCATTAGGTATTTGCATTGTTTGAATTTTTAACAAACTGTAATAATTTTTTAAATTTGCTTGTTAATATGGCCAATTTCTACGTTGTTTCATGTAGGCTGCAGAGAATTCATTTGATTAGAAAAGAATCGCTGATGAATACACAGTGAGGAGAGCAACTGTGTTGTATTTCCCAGGTATTCCAAGATAGGAAATGTCTTCCTTGTAATTTTATACTTTATCTGAAAATACAGTGTGTACATAATTGTGTGACTTGAGTATGCACAGCTTTTTTTGGTTTTATTTATAGCTAGCACAACTATTTTGTAAATGCAAGGAAGGCAATGTATGACCCAAATTCCTTACAGAGTTGTGCTATGTTTGGGTTAATATCTAGGACCCATCATTATTTCTGGGTCTCAGTTTCCTCATCTGTAAAATAAAAATAATAATAATAAGAGGGTTTTTGTGAGGATTAAAGGAACCAGTGCAAGTAAAACCCTGAAGAATATTGCCTGGCACTGAGTAAATACTCCAAATATGTTAGATGTTTTTATTCTGAAATCCCATAGAATTTTTCCACCCCTTTCAAAATGCGTGAGTATTTTCTGCTTTCCATTTTAGTTATTTTTGTAAAACCCATATTATCTTTACTAAGTCCCTCAAATGGAAAATTTCATATCTGATACACATATTCCACATAGTTGGTATGTGCCACCATAATAGTTCTTAGTTTATCAGGTGTGCAATAAATATTTGTGCATATGTGAAGCAATATATTTTCATGAGTATATATAAGCTTTATTTAACAGGATAATTGATAGCTTTGAAATTCTCTATTGCTTCTTTCCAAAATAAAATAATTTTATCATTTTGCTAAAAAGATGTAATACAAGCTGTAGAGCTTCAATTAGCCCTTGGAAAGCATTGCTATTTTCATGAAGTGTGAATGTTGCCTGAGAATGGAAAATTTAAAAACAGGAACTTAACTGAAAGTTAAGATTATAAAAGAGAAATAGGAATGAGGGAAGAGTCATCAAATCACAGTTCGTTAAGTGTCTTCAAGATGTTCGCTACTTCATATAAACTTAGCACTCTGGGCAGAGCAGGGCACAGGAAGATTCCCTTGCCAGGATGTTCTCCCCCTGGTTAGATAAAATGAAGAGAGAAAGAAGAAGGAGAAGAGAGAGAGAGAAAAAAAAAGAAACAAGTTATACAACTAAGATTGTATGTGAATCTTTGTTCAAAATAATAAAAGGAAAACTGAACCTGCTATAAACTTTCTATCTGGTTATGGGGTTGTTTCTCCCTTCTCTGATGCCAGAAACTTCAAAAAATTATGTGTGTCTATACGAGATAATTTGTTAGATTCTTTACAAATCTAATGAACTTCAATTTTCAACATTATCTTTTCTTTTATTGGGGGTAGGTTGCCTTTAAATTATTTTCATTTATTGCATAACCATTAAACTGTAGAGGCATTTGCTACATTTTTAAAACTTAGGTTCCATTATTAGTGCCTGGCAAAGGACAGTGTATATGAGCTGGAATTAAAGGCCATTGTCATATATTTCTACATTGCTCTGAAGATAGTGCTCTGAAGATGAGAATATTTTCAAGAGGTTTGCTGAGCTTGAAAATATATATATATATATATATTGACTAATGCAAATGGACCTAAAAGTGTGATACCCTGATTTCAGCTTTCAACTTGCAATATGTTAGCCCAGAATTTATACTCTGATCCAAAAAATTGATGGACTGGGAGTTAAAGCTTTACATGGGCCCTTTCTTTTCTCTAAGTACGTATTTTCTTTGTATTCCTCAACTGATTGGTGGTGTTCAAAGAAATAGCTAAAGTCTTTTGATTTGTGATAGGAAACAAAATTTATTTTAATTTCTTTTCAACTAGATAGAAAAGACATAATTTCTCTTCTACTGAGTGAAGTTATGAAGTGAATTTCCTAAATTCAAAGATGAAGGCATACAATGATAGCAAAGTTTGTTACTTAACAGATATATCTTTAAAAAAAAATCACTGTAAGATTTTCAGGCTTGTTTCATTTTAGATTCTATACTATCATTAAGAAAAACCCTTTTCTTTTATCTGTGCCCCATATTGTATTCATTTTCCTGTAAGCCATCATTGGTAATCAGGTCTCTATACTGAAACATTCTGAAATTCCCATCTTAAATGTCATTGTAAATCTGCTAAGATATTTTCCGTTCTCCATACCGCCAGTGAGCAGATGCAATGGAGAGAGTATGCACAATGTTATTCCTCTACTGTTACACCCCTTTAAAAGGGGAGCGCTATTCCCAAGTCAAAATAACTAGGGTAAAGATCAGAGTGTTGAAGAATCGCCCCAGAGCTCTCTGAGATGTGCTGCCCTAGCCCAATTCTCATTTTGATTTATCTAAGTTTGGAAATAACAGTATTAAATTAGCAAAGACAAGCAATGAACAAAACCCTAGAGATGAATTAGCCATTGTCTCTGGTCCATTAATCTCCTCTTCAATTCTAGAGAATTGTGGCTCACCCAGACCCGAAGATCAAATAAAATGCCTAATTGGGAAAATCCTAAACAAGTGTGTCCTGGGGAGCTTGAATTTATTTGTCACCCGCTCAAACAACTGTGTTGTTTATATAAGTCTTTAAAACCCTGATACTTTTCCGCTACTATATCTTAATCCCTGGTTCTTTATGCTCAGGAGGGCAATTTAGAGTTGTTTTCAATTAACTAGAATGGAGAGGGGCACTTATTCCAGAAACAGATAGCTGTGTTGTGAGTATTTTTCCAAACATGCTGAGTGGTTTAGATCTAAGCATCGGGTTTGGGAGATGCATTGGGATCTCCTTGAAGATAATGATATCTGCTCTTTGGTGTTTTTAATATCAGTAATAAATGGTTGAACATAATCACAATTAAGGACATGAGTGTAGCTAGGAAGGTTGAGATGTTAAGGCTAAACACAAATGTGAAGTAAAGAGCTGAGATAATTATCTAGGACGACAATCCAGATCAAGCAATACTTTCATTTAAAATATGCAGATGATATGCAGATAATTGAGGTCAAACTTTTTATTTAACACAGGGCAAAATAGAATGAAAATCAGTCTGTGGAGTTTTGTTCACCTAGTGATGGGGTATTTATTTTGACAAAGAAAAATGCACTAATAGTTTATGTCCTATAGAAAAAAGTCAAAGAATTATAAACTAGAAATAACTAACAGCAAAGGGACTAACATGCACTGTCAATATCAACTTCTTTTCAACAATAATTTAAATGTGGTACTTAGGTTGCATAGTGTTTTACAAGAATTATGTCATTTACAAGAATTATGTCATTTACAGTAAAGCAGAGGCAGATGATATTATTAGTGTTATTTTATAGGCGAACATTTGGCTGTGCCTAGAGATTCACCCAAAATTGATTAGCAGATGAATGGTAGAATGCACACTCAAGTCTGTTGGTTTTTAAAGGCTGTGCCCTGAGTACTAAACTGCATGGCTTTTAGTATAAAAAATTTCAGTATTGCTAGCAGGTTTGATGAAGGAGTTGCTTAAATAGATTAGAATAAAAGTTAAAAAAAAAAAAAGTCCAGGTAATCTTAGGTGAATTAGACTTCAGGAATATACAAAGGAATTCTATACTTAGCAATATCTATACAATAGTGAAAAACCACTTAGACATCACTATAGTTGGCTACACTGATGGGTTGCACAGTATCTTCACTGTATTTATTACATCCCTTCATCCATGATAGCTCCCTATTTTCAGGTGTATTAGCATACTCTGCTTTAACTGAAGTCATTATGTTTTATTTATTTATTTTTGCAGTACTGGGGATTGAACTGAGGGCCTCATTACTGGACCAGCACTCTACCACTGAGCTACATCCCCAGTCCTTTTTATTTTGGTTTGACACAGGATTTTTGCTAAACTGCTGAGGCTGGCCTTGAACTTGTGATTGTCCTGCCTTAGACTCCTGAATATCTGGGATTATAGGTGTGCACCACCACCACCACCTTAGCTGCAGTTACTGATTGAAGCAAAATATTAATGTGCTTGGGAAAGTTGCATATAGATTAAGTCAACTTGTGTGTTTTGCAAACTTCATTTTCTCTATTATTAATCAAGTACACATTAGTTTGTCTTCAAGAAATATTCACCTGAGCAGAACAGACTATATTTAAGATGAAGAATAGTTTAAATTATGGAGATTATGTGGTGATAATTAGTCTGATAATTTAGGTGTCACAGTTTTGTGTGTTTATGTAGACTCCTTCATAGTTATTTGATTGGACAATTATATATCACCTGGATCATTTAAAATATTTTCATTTATAACAATTATCCTGCTATTTACAAAGTACTTTTCAGTTAAGGGACTTTTCCATAAAATTCTACTTGATTCTCAGAATGGCCCAACAGGCTGTGTATTCTTACTATTTCCAATTTATAAAAAAAAGAAATAAACACACACACACAGGTCAAAAGACTAGTCAGTCATCTCAATGAAATAGGTGTTTAAATAAAATCTCATTAAGAGAGCAAAATATTGGAGTGGGGTGGATTATAATAATATTAAGGTATAAGATTGAGACATTTATTTATTCTACTTTACACTTTAGAAATGTTTAGAGCATGCAAGTCCATGAATTCTGTTTTTCAGGAGCTGAGGTTTAGAGAAAGGCAATTATCTTGACAAATGGCAGAAGATGATCCTGACAGTCAGGTTGGAGCTGAAGGAAAATTTTTCTTTGGACCAAATGTTTCTAGGGATGATTTCTACAAATTATTTAAAGTATTCAGAGAATAAAAATACTTGTATGTGATTCTAATCAGATTTTCTAATCTTAAGAGTGATAAATATTTTTGACTGTAAAATATTTACTATTAATTCATGTGCTACTGATTAATTGTACACCAATGAGCAACAGATGCTAAAAATTTATTTCTGTGGTCAACAACCTTAAATTTAAGAAATTTCTCTCTCTCTCTCTCTGACTCCCTCCCTTTCTTCTCTCTCCAGATAGAATAATCTTCATGTGTGTTAATTAGTGGAAGAGTTATTTCTATCTGATATTGGAAGGTCTTCTAATCCTGAATCCATGCCTATAACAAGATAACCAGAAAATTTAGGCAGACGATAAATTGATTATTTAGCCTTGTACACATAGAATAAATTATAGCTGGACTTTGCTCATGTTTTGATCTGTAGCTGCCATCTGCCATTTTGGAAGCATTTTGTAAGGGGAGTTTTATTAATCTTACTGACTATTAATTCATTTAGTCAGTAGGATAACAAAAATCTATGGAATAGTTCCATGGACCAGGCATGCAGCTAGAATCTGTGGATGCACATGTGAGCAAAAATGTACACAATCTCTGTCCTCATGAAATTTCTAGTCAGGTAGAGAAAATAGGTTTGGAAAAGATAATATAAAATAAATAAATGTAAAAAATACTACTATCCTAAGTATCATGAAAGAAAGGTGTCTTGTATTCCTTACTGTAGGAACCTATGATCTGGAGAAACTAGTCCAGAAGGTCTGGAAAATTTTCCTTGAGGAAACTGCAGATGAATGAAGGACATGTTGGAGTTAGGTAAACCGGAAAGAAAGAGTGTCTGTGCTCTTGATAGGGAACACCTAATGCCCCTTCACAAGGAGCAATGTACTCAGTGTTGGGGAGCAGTGAGTAAGGGGGGAACACATGGAGAGTGGTTGAATTCTCTTATACACAAATGACATTGCTAGGTATGACAGTTTATTGACTGAACTGACTTATTTACTTGACTGAAC
The DNA here is from genome assembly GCF_902686445.1 of Sciurus carolinensis. Classification (NCBI taxonomy): domain Eukaryota; kingdom Metazoa; phylum Chordata; class Mammalia; order Rodentia; family Sciuridae; genus Sciurus; species Sciurus carolinensis. The sequence goes on from NC_062226.1 coordinate 74,232,617, forward strand.
CCAGTGCCCAGGTATCTGGCAGACCTTGTGACTGTTTCAGACAGAGTATTCTTTTGGGTGAGAATAACACTTAAATTGATGAATTGAGAGTAAAGGAGAATGTGGGTGGATCTCATGCAATCAGTTGAAGGTCTCAAAAGACTGATCTATTCCTGCCCTGCTAACAAAGCAAGAAGGAATTCTGCAGGAAGCTCTCTGGACTCCAGCAGTAGCTATTCACTGGTCTACAACCTACGGCCTGCTTATTTCCCTGTAGAGTTTGGTTTACTAATCTTCCACAGACACGTGAGATAATTCATTTAAAAACTCTACCTCATATATTCTCTTTCACTTTTTCTGAAAGCATGCAGCACACACATACACACACCTTGTTGGAGATTGTTTCAAGGACTCCCAGCAGATACCAAAATCCATGGATGCTAAAGCATCCTTATATATAATGGTGTGGCACTTGAATGTGACCTAAACACATTCTCCTATAAACTTTAATCATCACTAGATCATGTCTAATATCTAACATAATGTAAATACCATATGAGTATTTATCATAATGTATTATTTAGGGATTGATGACAAGAAAACGTATGTACATGTTCAGTCAACACATAATTTTTAAAGATTTTCAATTCATGGCTGATTGAATCTGTAGCTGTTGCACCCATGGATATGGAGGGTTAACTGTAGATAGGTAGGTAGGTAGGTAGGTGGGTACCTAGCTAGAACTTGTTGCTTCTTTTTTCTGGAAATTCCTAACTAAAATGCAAGATTATTGGAATGACCGAATATATAGAAAGTTAAAAACTAATAGCATGAAGATAATAAACATATCAAGGTAATATGAAATTAAAACAAACGTAAGAGTTATGGGAACAAGAGAGTGTGGAGTCCACCGTGCTTAGGCAGAGTTCAGGAGCTGGTGGACCTCAGCTGAGTAAGTGGGATGGAGAAGGTAGCTCAGGTACAGCATGAGCAATGGGGTGGAAGCAGACATGAGCTCAGGTAATTGCCAGACTCTGGGTGGACCAACCTGAATGAAATATGGCTTCTAATAATAAATACTAGAGCCTGACATCCACCCCTGATCAAGTCAAGAGTGGAACCAGAACCCAGAGCTCTCTGGGTGACGGAAGAAAGACTGTGTGAGGGGAAACTGGATGTATGGCAACCTCACAGGAAAGGCAAGTTGCTAAGATCCTCTTTATGAATTATTCAGAAAGAGAAAATTAAATAACAAGTCCTGTACAGCCGTCTAGTTCTTTCTGGATTGTTTTCACCTCACAGGGGGATACAGAATAAGATGAGTAGAGCAAAAAGAAAGTGAAACAACCAGTCAGCCAAACATAGCCAGAGAAGCAGTGCCTTGGACTCCCCAGCATGGGGACAGGAGGAGCCCTGCTCCCCAGGGAGCCGTGATACAAGTCTTCCGCTGGTGATGCGACATCAAACCCCATCACCAGAGTCCTTTACTGCTCTTTATGTAACTAGGTTAATCTTTTTTATTGTTTCTTTCTTCCCTTCTTTCCGGAACAGCACTCGGAGAGCATTTTCCTGTAGGTAATGTCTGGGAAAAGTTCTTTCTTTTATGTGCACGGTGCTGCTGTAAAGCCAGGGAGTTTGCCAACTTTGAAGTTATCAGTTCTGATTTGTCACTCAGTGGGTTTAATTTACAGGAGCAAAGAACTAAGCGGTCCCATTCTGGGGAGCACGGAGCACGCGTCTAGCTGGCTGCTACAGGCAGGCGTTGGTTTGTTGCTCCGGTCCCACCGCTCTAAATAACAGATCAGCACTGTTATGCAACTGACATTTAACCCCCGGCATTAATTAAAAGTGGCGTGCTGTGTCATTAGGGCAACTGTGGTTAGAATCAAGTGGTGATACTTGGAGAAACAGGCTGTGACAATTGTTTAAAACTTTTGCACACGTTCGTGATGTAGAATATATTTCTTTTAATGATACCGAGACCACAGAAATAGCATATCTTGAAAAACTGAGCAGAATCTTGCATTCAATTGCTGCAAAGATAAGAGGATAGGGAGTATATTATTGTTACTTGAAATGTACATTAAATTTATAAAACTGGCTATGCACTGTGTTCAGTGATCTATAGTCCTTTATTATCTGACAACAATTGTGTAATTTTGCTTTGTTAAATTTTACTGAGCGTTTATTTTGTGCCTATTTCTGGGCATAGAGCTGCAGGTAACTTTTTTTTTTCAAGTTTAAATTTTTTTCACTTTTTTTTTTATCAGTGCATTATAATTACACATAGTAGTGGGATTCATTGTTACATTTGCACACATGCACATAATATAACAATGTAGTTTGGTCAACATAACTGATGAGGTTTCTATTGTTATGGAAATTCCCCTCTGGTCAACTGTGGAGACAGTGGAGCATAAATTCTGCATTGGCAAGGGCTTGTATCTGTTTCAGTCATTGCTGTCACTCCATCAACTAGAAAAGTACCTGAGAAACAGTGGCCGAAAAAATGAAAACCAGAGAAATTGAGTCACTCATCCGGGGATTTCTATGCCTATAACATATGAATACCTTCTGGATATTATTATTATATTTTTTTTAATTCTACTTATATGTTTTCACAAATATAATAATTTTACTTTTAAAGTTCAAATCTTCCCATTGATAGCCCATTATCTGAATAGTAAAGGTTTTTTTGGGTTATTATTGTTATTTGGAGTCTGGCTATCTTATATTTCCATTGGAACCATCCTTCCCAGCTGGTTTAAAATGATTCTGGCATCAAAAATAATTTTTAAAGCTCTGAATTTATAACACAAATTTTTTTATGTACAGAAGATGTAAAAATTACTACAGAAAACAGTTTTTGCCTCTGTTGGAGAAGGGAAGACTGACAATAACAGATAAACAAATACATATAAGATAAGTGACACAAAAAATTCAACAAAGAAAACAATATAAGGAAATGTGGTAGTGAGTCAGGAGGTGGGCAAAGGGAGGGTGTTATGGTTTGGATGTGAGGTGTCCCCTAAAGCTCCTACGTGAGACAGTGCAGGAAGGTCCAAAGGAAAGATGATTGGGTTGTAAGAGTCTTAACCCAATCAGTGGATTAATCCCTGATGGGATTAATTGAAGTGGTAGGGTGAGGTGGGAGGAGATTGGAATTGGCGTGTGGCTTTGGGGTATACATTTTGTATCCTGCAAGTGGAGTCTCTCCCTCTGCTTCCTGATGATGTGAGCCGCTTCCTTCTGCCATGCACTTCTGCCATGATGTTCAGCCTCACCTTGAGCCCCGAGGAATGGAACCGGCCTTCTGTGGACTAAGACCTCTGAAACCGTGAGCCCTCAAATAAACCTTTTCTCCTCTATCATTGTGCTGGTCAGATCGTTTTGTCACAGCAGTGAAATAGCTGACTGAAACAGAGGTCCTTTCTCAGGTGGTAACATTTGAGAACTCAATGAGGAAAAGATTCTGAGCTGGAAGGAAATACTGGAGAAATTCAAGTAGAAGGGATTCTGAGGGATGGGACAGAGCATGGTTTTATGCTGACCAGGATTGTCAAAGGGGCATGGTAACCCAGATGGCATATGTAGGGAAAAAAACTAACAAGGTGAGTGAAAAAGGAGTTTGGATTGAAATTTTAATCACGATGGGAAGGTTTTACTTGGTTTCCTCTTGTTGAGTGAAGAGGTCTGATTTACATTTGGAAAAATCACTCTGGCTGCCATTGAGATGGACAGAGGCTGTCAAACACAATCAGGGGACCAGTTAGGCAGTGGGTCCTTTTAGTATTTCAGGCAGATGTCAGGGGTTGTAGCTCAGTGGTAAATTGCTTGCCTAGCATGGGCAAGGTCCTGGGTTCCATCCCAGCACTGCAAATAAATAGATGGTTATTCAGGGGAGAGTTAATAGTGGAAATAACAAGGGGGGCTATATTAGAAAGTAAACAAAAGCTGAGGAACTAACTGAACAAAGTTGGGCATGATGATGCATATCTGTGATCCCTGCTGAGGCAGGACTGACTGGAGTACAGGACTTCAAGACCAGCCTGGGTCATACAGCAAGACCCCATTGCAAAAACAAACAAACAAACAAACAAAAACAGTAGACAAAATTATTTGTGGATTGGGTAAAAGCAGAGTGTGAAAGAGGCAATCAAAGTTGATTCTAGGCTTGAGTAACTGTTTGATTCAGTAATAAATGATGAAAATCTGGGATATAAGTATGTACAAGGTTAGTGCGAATCATACAGTCCTTTTTGACTGATTTAAGTTTTCAGTGGTATTAATGTTAAATAAACATGATATATGAAGATGACCATGAGTCTAGAACAAGGAATTCTTTTAGGGATAAATTTTAAATTCATCATTGTGTTTAGTATTTGAAGCCATGAGACTGAATAAAATCCCTTTGAAGGAGGGTACTGATAGAGGAGGCAGAGAAAAGAGCCAGTGGGTGTTTCAATGTTTAAAAGCTTGAAGATAAGTCAAGGTGCCAGCAACTGCAACTGGAGAGTGCTGATGAATGTCAGATGAAAACCGACAACATGTTATGGAAAGAATGTGTTAATAAAAGAGAATGCATTAATAAATGCCAGGAGAACTTTTATTTATTTATTTATTTTCATTTTAACAGAAGAAAGTATATATGGGACTACCAAGGAGGTTACGGTAATTGGTGATGGAGAAAAAAAGCAGGAGTTATTGGGAAGATTTTTCTCTATGAAGTTTAGGTCTTTCTTCAATGGTTAGTTCTAGACTTATGAAAGACTTGAGGAAACTGTGAAATTGTCATGGTCATTCACAGTCTTCATGACAATTTCACATACATTGCAGCATTTGTCCATTCATTTGAGATAAATTTTCAGAAAGACCCATCCAAAGAATTTCTTATTTTTTTTTTCTATAGCTATATTCATCATCTTGAGCATGGAAACAGAGTAAATGGATTTTTAGAATTTAATCTGAGTTTGGAATTTACCATGTATGTACAATGAGGAGAAGAAAGAAACATGTGAGTTGGTTAAGCATGCTTTCAGGGGAGTGGGTGTGATGTTAGACTAGAAACAGTGCAGTCAGGGCAATGGATAGTGAGAGAGTGATCCGTGGATGCAATTCTCACAAAATGGTGTTATTTGGAGAGTAGGGATATTGTGAGAATAAAAGAGTGTTGGGATGTTTGGAGACTATTGGTAGCTGAAGTGTGTTATTGGATTCTAGGTTTGATCATGTGTATGGAAGGCTAAGATGGAATGGAATAACAGGGTCAATAGAGAAAAGGATTCAAAGAATTAGGAATTCATGTTGCAATTTACAAAAGGAGTGATGGAAGAAGGCAGGGAGAGCTGGTAAAATCAGTGACAACTTAAAGAGGGTGATCAGGAGTTTCAAGAAAGAGGAAAACCAAGAAAGCTAAAGGGTGGTGTAAATATAACATACATATCAAAGAAAATGAAACTATTGAACACTGAAGAGAGAAACAGTTTGGAAATGGAAATAGTGGATAAATACCTGAAGCAGTTCTGATTTATAACTGTTGTATTGATATAATAGAACCCTCGTTAAATGGTCATCCCTAATGAAAGGATTATCCCGTTAGATTTCTGAAAGTTATGGAATATGAACAGGAGGAAAGAGAAACTTTTACTAGTGGATTTGTAAGGTTGTATTCTTCAGAGGACAGTAATATTTCTGTTACAACCAGCAAGTGAAAGAACTGTTTATAGGACAGTGCGTGAATATTAGCACAGTGACTGGTAATCTGTAAAGGGCTTTGAAATACAGTCTTGGGGAAGAAATGGCTGACTGGGGTCATATTTCAGGATTTGTGGGATCTGGTGAAGGGTATTTTGAATTCTTCAAAATGACTGATCCTGTAGAGGACAGTAGAGGATTTGGTGATTGAATATTCAAGTTGAGATGGCTCCTCTCATACAAAACTGTACATTTTTTGGCAATTGGTATTGTAGAGTGATTATAGATAGTGAAAGTTTTGGTGATTTATTATGATTTAGGAAAGGGGCTTCCCCATAGGACCAATGGAATGTATAAGACTTAATTTCCATGATTTCAAGCCACATTATAGTGCATATCTACATCTTCAATGAGTCATATCTCAATTTATTCATGTATTGATTCATTTGTTCAATGAATAACCATTTAGGATTGATATATTAAGAACCATGTGGGCACATACACATATTTATATATTCCCAGTTGGTGTAAATTCTGTAAGAGAAACCTCAGATGGCAAAACCTTATTTTAAGAAAAGTTAAGAGATAAACATCACAAAGCATATCAATTTATAAAACTAACATTAATATATTTATAATTAACATTTGCTGAACCTTACATCATCTGTAAATTGCCCAATCAATAAAAATGTGTTTATTTAATGCCATGGTAGTAGACACTTACTATCTACATTTCATAAATGAAGGGTTGAGGAGTAATTTGCTCAGTGTAACTAACCTGGCATGCACTGAAAACACAGTGCTCTATTCAAAAAGGGGCTATTTCTAGTAGTACAAAGGTCTTCAAGAGATAATAGCCTTTGAGTTGGGACTTAGAATATAACGTGTTTGAAATGGGGGTGAAGCAAAGAGCAAAGGACAAAGGTGATTTTCAAAGGGCTTTTATAGGAAATAGTGAGATAATTATTTTAGCCAGGTTGTATGCTGAGTGAGAGATAAGACTGGAAAGACATAATAACCTTAAGTGTATGACATACAGGTATTGGACATAAAAATCTCTGCCAGGAAACAGGAAAAATGAAGGAAATTATGAATTGTGCAGCAACAGAACCTGTTTGGAAAGCCTCAATTTTGTCTCTCCTGTAGCTACTGTTCCCTGAATTCATGCAGTGGACTCCATTTTTATTTATAAAATCTTAAATCCCAAGGTAGAGTTAAGGTTTGGGGAATACTCAATGTATCTAAAAATCATGAAAGGAAAACATTTTTTTAAACAAAAATAAAATGCTCCTGAGCTGTGTGGTCGAAGAAGGACAAGAGGCATGAGCCTGTGACCAGAACTCAGGGAGGAAACCCTACCAATTGTGAATAGTCTAGGGACACAGGGTTCTGGTAGAGGGTCCAGGGAAATCTAATGGGAAGAGCTGAATGTGGTCTAAAAATTAACAGGACTTTTGGATCTAAGGGTACTATGGCTTTGAGGTTGGGCATTGTGACAAAGTATGGGAGACAGGAGGCCTAATGTCCTTGTGTCTCATGTCTTCTACCCTCTGTAAGTCCAAGCAACTTTCACAGATGTCTTGGACAGAGAGAGAATGTGAACATTGGTGAGAGGAGGGGAGAATGAAAGCCAAGAAAGGAATGATTGATATTCAAGTTCCACACATGTCTAGCCTGATGGGCAGGGGTCTAAATGTAAATGAAGTTACAGAAAACAAAGCCATATTTAAAGGCATATTTATTAAGCATCTGAACTTGTGAACTGATTTAGGTCTGTTGATTCAAATTTTTCTGGCTATATTTATTAGACTAGTTAACGTAGGATGTGGCAAGAAATCATTCCAGAAATCTCAGGGACTTAACAAAGACGTGTTTTTCTTCCTGGTTAGCATCTGATGTGGTTCAGCAGCCCTTTCGCATCCGAGCAGGGGACTTTTTGAATTCAGTGTTCTTGCTTTCTGGACTCTCACAAAGTTTCATGAGGTCCATTTGTATGTTTAAGGCAATGTTTCCATTCCCTTTTTCCTCCACTGTCTCCTCTTCTCCCATAAAAACTGCAACACCATATAAGATAGGATTGTGTGATAGAAAACTTTATCAATTGCATTTCAAAATGGATATTTAATTTAAAATCCAGAACTATTTAATAATTAACCTGGCAATTCAATTTATTGTTTCTAGTCTATTATTTGGGTCAATAATTGAACTTCAGCGTTTCATTCATTCTTCTGTTTCTATTTCTTAGTTTGATTCCTACAAATTTTTTAGTACTACTAGAAAATACCTTGTGATGATATTAATATGGTATAAAAGTGACATTTAGAATTGTCACTTGAGTAAAGCAAGGAGAGATCATTTCAGGAAACATAAACACAGGGCATTCTCTTGGTATCTGCAATTTACTCCCATGCTCTGCAAACATCTTCTGTAACTACAGCAGTACACAGAAGAATTCCAAGGGACTGGGGATGAGGCTTAGTGGTAGAGCACTTGCCTAGCATGTTGCAGGGGTTTAGGTATCCCCCTTAAGTGTTGGATTCTTTCTGTCTTGAGAATTCTTTCCAATTGGATATATGACATTGGACTGAAACTCATCAAACACTCTCTGTATGATACCTGGAAAAAGAGGAAATTATAGGGTTAGAGTGTGGAACCAATAGTGGTTAAGTTCTAATTGACTTGTCAGTGGCTCAATTCAATAATCCATACTTGTGTCTTTTAAAATATTACATTATAGGTTCTTTTTTTTATTATAAACAAATGGGATACTTTGTTGTTTCTCTGTTTGTACATGGAGTAAAGGCATACCATGTTCTTATTCTAGCATATAATACAGGAAGTATATGTACTGATTTTGATTTGGTGGCACAGTTCTTCCTTCATAATGCAAATCTGCATAAATGGACCTCTAAATTTCGATCTTACATATTTCAGACTGATGGTATAAACATGAATAAAAGAGATATAAGAAGAGAGAGAGAAAATGAATGAATGAAAGAAAATAATTAGAAAAGACAAAAAGACTGTAGATAGCTACATTTTTTGTCTTCACTGATAGTCTAAGCTATTGTCCTTTACTTGATTAAAAAAAAACAAACAGAACTTCAGGTGAACTCTACTAAATGATTGTCATTTATCATACCAGAAAATTTGGCACATGGCTTTAGATGGTTTATTGTGTTGTATGCTGCTGATAAATCTACAAACATAGCAACTGTCACCATTTCTATCAAATTATTTTTCCACAAGCTGAATGGTATTTTTTAAAATGATTTGACCAGTATAGGTTTTGCCTGACTAAACTGGGCCTACTCTGAATATTAAGTGTTTTAAGAAACAGAAGGATTAAGATATCAACCTAAATTTCATTGAATCACAAGCATCATTCCTTGGCAACACAGAATTATTATACTTTTTTGTGCAGTAATAAGGTATTGAGGAGTTGAAGAATGGGTATTGAATGGAGCAATACCTAAAACTGGAATATTGGCTCAGATTGTTTTATGCCTTTGCCACTTACAGATGCTGGCAAGCTTTGATACTCTTCAGAATTAAATTAATCTGAGGTGTAACATATATGGAAATGATTTTCTTTTGGACCAGTCTGCCATCTGATCAATAGTTTCTATTACTTAGTTGTGAGTTCCCATTAAGCAGATGTTCACCTGCTGCCTGACTCTCTTCCACATCATTGAGAGGATTTTTATTTCAGCAGGTGAATGATTGACTCTACTTTCTTGTCCCTGAGGACTACATACACTTTTAAAATTGTTTATCATTATAGCATCTCCATTCATTTACATGACAGTTTAGACTTCTTTGAGATTACTTCTTGGAGGGAGAAGTTTTATTTCTGTTAGATTTGACTTTTTGTAGAATGATTTTAAAACTTCCATTAGGATAGTTTTCATGTAATTTAATATTTCTACATTTTAAAGAAAAGAAATGGTTTGAAATAATAATATTCTATTTTTCCTGTCTAGTGGAATCTATTACACTGTTTGAAACATAGTGAATTTTTTTCACCCTTCTTTTAAAATCCTCAGGTTCTAACTTGGTGAGCTAACCAAACTCCATGAAACTCAGTGGACACTATGTAGATATCTTCCTTTACATGGAACTGCCAAGTTATCAGTATTTTACAACTTTCTAAAAACATTTTCTATATTAGTTTTCAACATGTATCATAATGGATTTAAGAGTAAAAATATCAAGGTTACATTACACTAGCCCAAAAGTTTTAATTTGATCTTAAAAAGACCACATAAAAACTAAAGGTTTTGTTATTGCATTAGTTCTATGACTTAATTTTCTTTTTCTAACCCCTCCTAACCTCTTTCAACTTCTGTATTCTTTCTATTTTTGTCAAGGGCTACATTTTTCTAAATTGCAAAATTTTAAAATCATATTTCAAGTCCATCTATAAATGTTCAAACCTTATCAAGTTCTTTATTGGACTATTATTCTGCTAATTTTGAATTTAAAAAGAAAAAAGGGAAAGGAGAGAAAACAGATTTAGGGCATCTACAACTTTTAAATTAGAATTGTAGGATTTTTTTAAATTATAATGTTGAGTAACAGAGAAAAGTATGCACTTGGCATCACTTGTTTATTGACACTGAAAAAAATTCATTTTGACATTTTTGAATCTGATCAAAGAGTTCTTTAGGAAGGATAATATATGAAAAGGTTAAAGGCATTGCAGAGAGAAAGACTTGATTTTGAATCTCAGCTGCATAATGTAGTCTAAAAAATATTATCTTTCAATAATGCCCCAGTCATTCCTTGGGTATAATAATCTTCATACCCATTTCTCAGGGTTATTGAAAGGTTTAAGATAGAAAATAAATTAAGTCTTCATTAACTTATTTTCCTCCTGTTATTCCTGCTTCTCGATTAAATCTGGTTAATAATTTTTGTATAATTTCTTAACTACAGGCCAGAGGTTTCGGTGGTATGCTGAAATTATTCTTCAGAAGAACAAAACCCTGACTTACAGGTCTGTTAATTTCTGTGATATAAATCTTCCCAACCTGGTCAAATAGAAGCCACCAATGTGATGTTGCTGAGGAGTTGGGGAGAGATGCACACAGTCCCATCCGGCAAGCTTGGCCAATCTCATAGCTACCAACCTCATCCCCAACATCTTCCAGGACTTTCCAGCAGCTCACTCCAGTTAGAAAACCTCTCCTGTCCTTCCTTTCAGTGGATCTGAGTTCAGTCTCTTTCCCCTTGCAGTGGTTTTGATTAAAGTACTCCTTGTCTGTTGAACTGGTCTAGTGCAATATTTCTTTTGTATTTCCCATTGATTTTTTTTTCTTTATAAAAGCACAACTGAAGCACTAAGTATAAATAAAACCCAAACTTTCATAAGCCAGCAAAGGCAATATGAGAGGGAAATTATAAATTAGATCCCAAGTAGGACTTTCTTGATAAACTAAGGGAAAGGCACCTTCATAACCTCATAAAAATGCCCTCAATACCTCAAAAAAAATCTCCTGTGTTCAGGTGTGCATTTCAAAAACTAACAATGACAACAACCAAAACCCAAAATAAAACTGTTCTTTCTTCACCAGACTCATGTGAAATATCAAGGCCTGAAACTATAACAGGGGAATGACATTCCAGGGACAACTGCATTCCAAATGCATCTGTTTTTATTTTCATGATCAACTTGCTCTTGTCCAAATGTCCTCATGGATTTTTCTATCATTGTCACTTTGTTATTGTTCTCATATTCTTTTCTAGAATGAATTTAGAATTCTAGAGATGACTTTGGAGAATGATAGGACTTGTTTCCAAGAACTGGATATCTTTATGAATGGACTGTGATTTCTTTATGCCTTTTGATTTTCTTAGTGAAAATTAGTAGAAACTAGTATAATGGATCAAACAAGTATAAGGTGAGTGACGTGTTTATGCTTTTCTTTCTCATTACTGAATGAGAACATTATGATAGCAATTTCATTTCTTATTTGGAGCTTACCTCTTTATCCAACTGTGCATTTTTCAAGAGAGTATAATCCAATGCCAAATTATAGTTCTGGCCACTGACCATAGTATTTGGTTGTCTGTGAGATGGATCCACGTCAGGTTTGATAAGCCTATCAGACTATTGTAAGTCTAAATTGTTTTGTGATGTTATGAAAAAAAAGTACAGTCACATCATAATTAGCTGATTTTGCATTTCAGATTAAACAAAGGTTCTGTGATCTTTTGAACACTAAAAGTCTGCATTATGTCTGTAAATTATAATAGTTATCTATTCTTCTCAGAAGACTGTATGATAAGTATAAAGATTGTTGTGCCAGAAAGTATTCAATTAGGTATCTAGAACAAGGCTTGGGTCTAGAATACAGAGAAGATATTTAAAACAGAAGCAGAGGCGTAATCTTTATTTAACCCATGAGAGACTTATTAATGTATTCCAGTATGACTACCTGTGTTTGCAGTGTCCATTCTTGGATTACCTAGAAGGCCTCATAATCTTGAATGAACTTCATTTCAAAAATTCACTTTGGGTTCTTAACTTTAGTAACTCAGTCAAAAAAATACTCTTTGCTATTATCAAATCAGGCTAAGAGCCATAATTTTCAGGATACTCCAATTTGATGAAATTATTAGCGAATGATGTTTGAGTCTGTCTCTTCCATTTGCTAATCTTATGACATCAGTCTGGGTCTCAGTTTGGTTAGTCAGAAAACGAAAGCATTAGATTAAATAAGTTGATAAGTATTCATACTGCTTGCTACTATTTGTTTTTCCCACCATTTTGGAAACACAAGGATGTTCCCCTTGAAGTTAGAAATGGTTCTCTGACTTCTTTGAAATAGGACATGAGAATTGAAGTGGTGTATATCATTCGTGTCCTATGGTATTTCTTGCCTCCATGAGCTTGTAGAAACATGTTTTAAGGTAGAGGTACCACATAATTGAAGGGCCCTGAAATGCCAAACCATCTCACCATCTCATGGAGGAAAGCTGCTCTGGAGAGATGTCTAGGCTTCATTTGAAATGATACTTTCACTGTGTTAAGCAATAAAATTATTCTGTAATTTTTTTGCCACAGGATTACTCATACTATTCTTATTAATATAGATCATTTCTAGAACATATTTTAGATTTGCAAATGTTTGACCATAATAAAATATGCTGGCCTAAAACTGCAACAATATAACTAAAGAAGACCATTGACTTTAAAGCTTATTAGATCAAATACATTGTTAGACACAGACAGTGAAATTCTTTAGAGATGCTGTCTCATAAACTATAAATTTCCTAATGATATGCATACCCAGTATATTTAAGATTTACCAGTAGGCTTTATATCTTGATATTATTTTATAATCTGACTTTTTTTTTCTTTTTCTCTAGCAAAGAATTACTTGAATTAGAACAAACTTAAAATGGACAAATGGTGTTCAACCAATTTAGTATGGACTATGGGATTCAGTCAAGCTTGAATAATTCTTGACATGTAAATGTCATAATGACAGTATTCATTTGCAGCAATGGATTTGGTTTTGGCCTTATGAAAGATGGATATGATATGGAATGGAGAAAGTTGTTAGCTCCATGGTGGAAATGAAATGTCAGCTGTCTGCTGCATTGTCCATCAATAGTTCAAGGTTGCCAGCTTTTTAGGCCTGATCGTATTTCTTTCAAAATACAGTTGGGAGAATGTGAACTAATTCAAGATGTTATTAAGTTATTACATTGTTCTTTAAAGTCATATGCACACTTCTTTAAGTTTTGATCTTGTGTTTAGAAGTATCACATTCTTCATCCATGACTTTTTTTTCTAAAATGACACACATTTCACTTTTGCTAGCTGCTTTTTTTAAAAATAGTTTTTGAGCTGTAACCTTCACCACCGAAATTAAGATAACTCATAAAAAAGAAACTTTGGCTTAAAAGCTGTTTCATTTTGATGGAAATGAAATTAATTTCATCACCCTTAATAAGCAGCAGTTTAAATAAATAAAGTAGTAATCTGAAATTTCATCACAGTTCTCCTGTGTTCTTTCTCTTCTTCTTCTTCTTCTTCTTCTTCTTCTTCTTCTTCTTTCTCCTCCTCCTCCTCCTCCTCCTCCTCCTCCTCCTCCTCCTCCTCCTCCTCCTCTCCCTCCTCCTCCTCTCCCTCCTCCTCCTCTCCTCCTCCTCCTCCTCCTCCTCCTCCTCCTCCTCCTCCTCCTCCTCCTCCTCCTCCTCCTCCTCCTTCTTCTTCTTCTTCTTCTTCTTCTTCTTCTTCTTCTTCTTTTTGTAACAGAGATTAAACCCAGAGGAGCTTAACCACTCAGCCACATCCCCAGTCCTTCTTATTTTTCATTTTGACATGGGGTCTGACTAAATTACTTAGGGCCTTGCTAAATTTCTGAGATTGACTTAGAACTTGCAATCCTCCTGCCTCAGTTTCCTGAGTTGCTGAGATTATAGGCATGTGCCACTGTTCCCAGCTGTGTCCTTTTTTGTTTCCATGATCATTTCTTGGATAATTGTTAATGTCAAGTTACTATTAATATTCAACATATAAAGTTCATAACACCAAGCTTCAAATGTTTATTGAATGTTTATTTTATTCTGAAAGTATCTACTTCATTTTTGTTATCCTAATTATTGTTGTGTGACACGGTTTCTTTTCCTTAACAAATTGTGTCAGTTTCAATTTTTAATAATTATTTCCTTAGCTACTAATTTCATAAAGATATCATACATACATAGAAATATGTATACTGACTTATGTATACTTACATAAAGATCTGTACACCTATATAAAGATACCATCTAAGCTTGGGTTTAGAACTAGTTTTCATCAGTGTATTTTCCAGTTTTATCAAGTCATTGATGAAGAAATTGAGAGTTAGAAATGATTTTTTCCAAGCGCATAAAGTTTTAAAGTAGACCAAGGGCTATTTAAAAAATGAACAACAACAACGAAAACATAATTTGGGCTTAAATTATCCTTAAGTGCCTCCTTTCAAACACTTATACAGAAAGAAGAGATGGCACTGTTTTGTTGGACATAAATGGAAGGTTCACCGTGCTATGGAGAGAGCAATGACAGAGCAGCACTGTTGTCAAGCAAATTTATTTGCTATTTTATTTATTTATTCCTTTTAAGTCAAAACAGGTAGTCCCACCTCTTCCACCCACAAAATCTGGGTTTGGGGAGAGAAATAGACGCTATATAGATTGTCTCTGTTTTGTTCATCATATCAAGCAAAGAGTCTTGATAGTCAGTCCTGGGTCTAGTTGAGTATGCATAGAATTTCTTGTGAAAAAGTTAAGTAGGTAATGAAAAAGGAATTGAGTGCTGGCGGAGGGATAAAGGTTGATAGTGTCTCAGGATCAGCTGTGTTTGCTAGGCATGTGTCACGGTCCCCTTGTGTTCAGAAGGGGAACTGGCAGGGCTGTCAAGGTGCAATGTGTGCAGTGTATCACACACTGAGCTAATGGGACTGACAGGACTGGAAGTAATTGGTCTGTTATAAATTACAGGACAAACTTATGATTTGTCATTCCAGCAGGAGAGGCACTGTGAGAATGGTGCCAGGTGCACATCGTAGATCAGTGTCAATATTCATGATTACACCTATAAGTAAACCTATTTCATTTTTCTGTACAGCCAATGAATTGCATATCTAGACAGAAGATTTATCCACCATTAGATAATGATGGCTTGAACAGAAGTAATTTTTCTCTATATTTTTCCAGTGATGCTTGTTACCATTCCAATAATGAAGATCAAGAAAAAAAAATGTTGGAAGAATACATTTGACATGCTGGATATTGCTATATTCCAATAGGATCGTATTTTATGTTAGTAGAGAAAATGAATAGGATAATATTATGAAATGAAATAGGCAAATGAGACTGATTTCCCTCTTTGTCTTTGTCATATTTAAGGGATTTATGCCCCACTAGTTTGAGATATTTTTCTTTCTCTATCTGGAACCATCTGCTGCCACTTTTTCATTTTAGATTACCACTTCATTTTATATCATGAAAGGTGATGAACTCAGTTATACTCCTATCAGCCTTCTTTCACCATCCACACTATTGGAAAACTATCTTCTAGATGGTTTCCACTAATTTGGGGACCCAGGAAATATTTTCTATCTCTCCAGATTTCTGTTTTTAGTTCACAGTTATTATCCAATGAACCTACCACATTCAACTAATTATTGTGTCTGGAAACAAGTTATAATGTTATTTTACTACTTCAAATAGCTCAGAAGACACCTACATGATATAACTAGGTAATGACATTTTTGTTATAATTCACTAGTTCTTCAATTTAATACTTCCTAAATAATTTTAGATATTTATTTTATAAATGCCCCCAAGGGGTATTCACTAGACTAGGTACACTATCTATACTACCACACATGGGGACTTTATGATTATAGAGTATATAATATGAAGATTGATCGCACATTTAATTGTTTAAGTCTGATAACTAAAAATTTTATTTCTAAATCAATCAGGTGACATTTTTTGGAAATTTTTATTGATTGATTGATTGGTTCATGTTTCAGGTGTTCATTCTGTCAATATAAATTCCTATGGGTACACATCCAGGAGTAAGACCAAAGGGAAATAGTATAATCCTTCAGAACACACTGGGTTTTTTTCCCCCCCTCTGAGGTCTTAAACATGGACTCTAGTTGGTAGAAATAGTCATTAATTACCATTGGTAGAATCTGTAGAGTTTTTCCACCCAACCTAGCAGAAAAGCATTCTTTCTTTCTCATTTGAGCACAGAGCTTCCTCTGATATGGAGAATCAGGGGGGCCACGGGGCTGTTATTCCAGTCACCCAGAATTAAAGCCTTCAAACTCTTTAATAGCCACCTTTTGCTCTCCTCTTCTTCACCCCTGTGTCTAGCACACTACTAGGTTCTTCCGCACTTCTACTGCTATTGTTTGAGCCAAAGCTATTGTTCCAGTCTTAGATCCTCATGGTAGTAGTGGCCTCTTAATAGTCTGCCAGTCTCAGTCTCTTTCTCTGAGCTCATCTTGTTCTCCTTTCTTTATTCAATCAACTCCCAACCATTCAGTTTGCCCTTCTTCCATTTCCTTCGAAGTTGTTCTTCCTTCTGACATTTTTCCCTGGTCTTTTTCAGGTTCAGGCCTAGGTGCATGTCATTTCCCCTCTCTAGACTGTTTCATGCCTGATCATTAACAGTATAATTTTTCAAAATCCAGCTAAACAAACTTCTCTGAAAGCTTTCGATCACTCCAGAAAGATTTTTTTTTTTTTTTTCTGTGATCTCTTGAGCCTTCATAACACTGGATGCTTGAACATTTGTGATGAATTCCTTGAGCTCATGGACTGACACATCTTTTTATTTCTTACAATGTCTAATGGGTTGTTTTACACATAGTATGCCTTTAGTACATATTGTTAAATGTATGAATTTACATTTGTCTGGTTTGGGATCAACCAGATATATCTCTGATTATTTCTCTGACCATGATTTCTAATTGCTTAGTCCAGTGTTTTTAACCTGTCTAGTTTCTCATGGCCATTTCCCTACAGAATTTTTTTAGATTTTCTTTTTCCTAATTGGTCTCCATGAAATAGTAATAACACAGATATAATGGATTTATGTTTGTAAGTTTATATATATATCTATATTTTAAACACAAAAGCAAAATATCATTTTCACTCATAAAGACTCCAATTTTGCCCTTTCAGATGCAATATTGCTATTGCTTCAGCTGAGAATGAATAATTTAGTCTTTTCATAGAAAGCTGTTACAATTTCTACCAGAAACTTTTGCAAAAGTTGTGATGTTGCACAGAATTATAGGATTGGCACGTGTTAGGGAAGAAGGGAGAGAAGGAATGATTGTTTCCTGAGAATCCATCAACTTCACTACATACTTTAAATATTTAATTTCTTTAAATCTCCTAAAAACACTACAAAGGAAATACCACTATTTTGCTCAACCTATCCCAATTTATCTGCTTTTTTCCCCCTGAAATTACTGGCTCTGCTAGTACTCATGAAATGCTGCTTTTCTGTTTGAGCCCTCTTCATATCATGGTGAATGATGATTTTCTGTCTGCTAATGTTCTTCAGGGTCAGTGGGCAGTAGCCCAGACCTTTCTTTAAGCCAGAAATACTGCCTGTTCAGCTGAATTATATTTACGGAATTCCAAGTTAAATTTTTATAATTAACAAAATTCTTTAACAAAATTGAGAAATTTCTCTTCTTGGGTACCTGCCATCCACTTCATTTTATAGATGACAATCTGAGTCTCTGAGAGGATAGATATTTTGCTCACTCCCAGGTATGCTCCTCCACTGAGCTCCATCCCCAGGCCTTCTTATATTTTACTTTGAGATAAGGCCTCATTAAGTGGCCCAGGCTTTACTAGAACTTGTGATCCTTCTGCTCAACCTTTGGAGTTGTTGGGATTACACCACTCCCAAATGAAGATAGATCTCTTGCTCTGGTCAAATATACTTTTGTTGAACAGTAGAAGTAGATTCCAATTTCTTATCAAGGAGAAAAATCAGCTACCTCAAAAAGAGCATTTACATTTCATCTAAGGAATTTTTTAACTTTATTTAGATCCTGTGGCAATTGTTTATTAACTATATCATGTCTTTACATTTTGATTACAGAAATACAACTATTTTATATAATTGTAATTAATAAGATTTAGTACTAACTCCAAACTGAAGTATACTTCTTGATTCACTGTGATAAAGAATTGTTTTCTTTTATCATGAGAAAGTTATTCAGTTAATGAAAGTATTTTGCATAGCATGTAATGTAGAGTAAATCATTATGTTGGCACATTGATTTATGAAAATATTGATAAAAGTAAGTGTATTCAGTGAAAATAGTTTTAGTTATATTTTATGTATTATTTCAGTGTATGTGTAAGGTATAGACTCTTAAAGATTATTATTTTATGTTTGTTAAAATCTGACTCCTATGTGAAATTATTTCTTTCTGATTTGAAATGTCATTTAGAATGAAAGTATGGCTCACTAATATTTATATCTTTGTTATTGAGATTTCCATAATTAATAATATGAGGTCTACATTCAAAACAGTATAACAATCAGTAATGTGCTGATTTTTGAGTTTAATAATGCAAAGAATAAGAATCAATGGGTTGAATGAATTAATGGCTTCTGAGGTAGGTGAATTGAAATAAATTTTCTTCATTTACACTACTTTCCTCTCTACGCAAGTCCCTCCACCTTACAACTTGCAAACATAAGTTACTATTATCTCCTTTGAGTGCTAGAAAGTGGATTTTAGTTATTCTAATGGCAGACATGTCCTTCTTCCCTATCCTAGATTATAAGTCACCAAAAAAAAAAAAACAAAAACAAAAAACCCTTCAACTCATTCATTTTTCTATCCCCTCTTTTCTCACAGCTATGGCATCTGCCTCTAAAACTGATGTGGATGAATGCATGCTCAGTGAGGTGGTTTCCTTCATTTCTTGGCTTTCTGTTGCTCTAGATTAGAAAATGGCACTTTCTGCTTTCCTCACTTTTTTCCTACTAGTTAGGTTGAGATAATGGAAGGGTGCCATTTCAGTGTAATACCCTGATAGTACTGTTAAAAAGGACACCCATTAATTCTAATCATGGTGGCAGCTTTTAGGATGTTGACTCTTTTTTTATATTACAATTATAGTCAACAACTTAGTGCACACAGATCACTACAATGCTGTCAGATGGTAATCAATACCCACCTAGATAAGGTTCAACCTGGTAACCCAGAGGTGAGTACCAATCCCTAGAGTAATAACTTGTTTGAGAAAAGAATATTTATTTTCTTCTTCACTTGGGCATGTGTGATTACTTTTAATACCCCCCTCAGTACTGCCAGGCTTGCGAAGTAGTTTCATGAACAAATGTTCACTTAATAAAGGTTAATTGCAGGCTTCAAAGTACATAATGCACATTATCTTTTGCAAAACAGAACACACCTAAGTAGGTAGCAAAGAATATTTTTCATTGTATTATGAGCAGTGCACACATTTCATTTCATATAGAAAGATGGATCAGTGTCAAATTATCTTAAAGTTCTCAAAAAATAGAATCAAATTTTCACAATGAAATACTTTCTTTAGGGGATCAATTTCAGTAATTGTTTTTAAATTAAAAAATTCTGACAAATATTGAGCAAAAATCAATAAACATAACAGTTAAATACTTGATTCATTGAAAATGAAAAGGGAAATAAAGATCACAGTTTTAACTGCTAATAAAATAACATTTCATTATAAAAATGCAGCTCCTTTTTAACTTTACACAATATATCATAAGAAAAATTCCTAATGTTAGTGACATACATTCATAAACACCTTTAAGAGTTCTTAAAACACTGCTATTCCATATAGCTGGAATACATGTCTGGTTATAGGAAATCCATTCAAGTCATGAGACATTTCCTCACTGACTTTCCCATGGAAACACACACCTAATGCTAACATCCAACTGCCTCTACTAGGGGCCACATCTATCAGGACCCTAATCAGAGTCCTATTTAATTCAAAGAGGTAGAAAGTTGGATTCACCCTCCCCCATTGGTCAATTTTGCTTCTGTATTTTTTTTTTTTTTCTATTGCTTATAGGGGCACTTGTTTCAATAATACAGAATGATTCATTTTTCACATGGATTTTAATTATCATCTCAATTACATACTGAATTCACAAATACATTTGGGATTTTTAACTTACTCTTCTTTTCCTATAATCTATTTGAATATATACACTGGTATCCTAGTCTCTTAATTTTTGTAACTTCATGTTAAATATCGAGAAGGCTTTCACAGTTCTTTCACAAGATTTTACATGAGTTCCTCTACTTTAAACATTGTGTTATTTATTTCAAGTTTCCCTGTTTAAAAAAAAAAAACAATAATAACAACAAAATTATTCCTGTCTTAAGTGAGATTAGAGTAAATGCATCAAATAATGTAGGGAACATTAGTATCTTGAGCCTCTGGATACTTAAAGTTTCCTGTTATTTGGTTCATTTACTGCAATCCTAATCAAGGCATGGCAGCTCCAAGGGAAGCGGTCCATCCGAAATGCGAAAGCCAGTGAGAAGGGTGTGGATTAAACCAGCCCTTGTTACTTGAAGACAGTTAAGGTCTGTCAGAAAGCCAGTACTGATTTCTTCTTAAAAGGATGCTTGCTTATAAGAATTCTTATATTTTATTTTAATTCCCTAGGGTTCACTGACTGTATCTGTGAGTCGAGTGAATTTACCCCCAAAGCTATGTTGCTCTTCAGAGTACATGTACATCCACACAGTGGGGGCTGTGCTATAGAGTAGATTTCAAATCTGATTAAATAAGGACTAACTCCAAAACAGAAATCATAAAAACACAAGAGAAAAACACGGATGACTTTGTTACTAGTTCTCAGTTCAGAATGAGATAGCAATGGCATAAAATTCAGAATCTAGATGTGAATAAAAATATTTATGAATTAAAATCTTAATTGGGTAATGATAGAAGACAAATTCTTTTAAATGTAAAAAAATACCCACAGAGCAGAAGTCTGTGAGGTTCCTATAAGATTCCTAGACATCAATGGAAACAGAACCCACAGACTTGGGTGAAAATTCCAAAAACATTTGGAAAAGAAAAATCTCAGATAGTGATACAATAATATGTGGAGTTCCACATGAAATCGGTTAAATACAACATATTACCCATCAATTATTGTCAACACAAAGTAACATTTTATATGAAGCTTCTTATTTTTAGAATGTTGACTAAATTTCATAAAATTGTATAGACACCCTGTACCCTGCCCCACCCCCACCCCCGAAAAGGGCAAATTTGACCTTTGGGCCATGAGTTTCTTCAAACATTACTGGGTTAATATAGAATGACTACTTCTTTTATCAGATACCTATATATGTGTTCTAGGAAGTACAGAATTATTTCTGCACATTTGGGGAGAATGATTTATTATCTTCTCTGATTTATTTTGTTTAGAATGATATAAAATAGCACCATGTATCTATGGACTTATTTTTCAATTAATGGCACTATTTTGGAAAGTATGAGATCAGAACATTTGGCAGAATGGGATCCACACTAAAGATAATTACATTTCTTACTATGGCCATCATGTATGTGTGTGTATAAAAATATATAAATATTATGTATAATACATATATGAAATAGATATAGATAAATTCAGAGATCTATCTATCTCTGTATCTATCTATTGTTTTTCAGGAGAAAATGATTAGTATTTTCTAGAATTATTGGTTTTTAACAGATTTATCGAGGAATAACTTGCAAAGAGTAAAATTTACTCATTTAAAATGTATACTTCAATTTTGAAAATATTCTTATATATTACAACAAATTTATGTGACAGTTCCATTATCCTTAAAAGATCCTTCATAACTCCTTTCAGTTCTTTTTCCGTCCCTATTCCCTGACAACCACAGACCTGCATACTATTAGTATAGTTTAGCCTTTTTCTGAATTCCATACAATAAAATTATAAACTGTGTTCATCTGACTGCATTCTTTCACCTATGATAATAATTTTGAGCATCATTTGTATTTATAGTGCATTTCAGTAATTTAATTCTTTTCATCGAAGACTTTTATCTCATTGTCAAATTACACCATGATTTATCTGTTAATACATCAAATTATAGATATTTGAGATGTTTCTAGTTTTGAACTATTATGAAAAAAATTGGACATAGGTCTTTTTGTGGACATGTGTTTCTACTTCTCTTGGGTAAATATCTAGAGTGGAATTGCTGGGCTACATGTTTTAAGACAGTAAATGTATAACTTCATAGGAAACTAACAAATAGTTTTGAAAGTAACTGTACAGTTTTACATTCCTGTCTGAAATCAGGGTTGTATTTTCTCTACATCTTCACCAATACTTGGTTTTGTCAGTCCTTTTAAATATATTCACTTTAATAGTAAAATGTAGTATCTCATTGTGGTTTTAATTTCCCTAATGTTCAGTGACGTTTAGCATCTTTTCTTGTGTTTATCTGCCATTCCTATTTCTTCTTGGATTTAAAGACTATTTTAACTGGTGCATGCCTGTAATCCCAGAGGCTAGGGAGGCCAAGACAGGAGGATCGCAGGTTCAAAGCCAGCCTCAGCAATTTAGAGAGACCCTAAGAACTTAGAGACCATGTCTCAAAAACAAAAACAAAAACAGTCTGGGGATGTGGCTTAGTGATTAAGTACCTTTGGGTTCAATCCCTACCAATACAAAATCAATACCAAAAGAATGAATGTGCATTGTAATATTTTACCTATTTGCTGGCAATATAGACTGTTTACTTTTTAATTATTAATTTGTAAGGGTTCTTTATATATTCTGGATGGAAGTTCTTTATCAGATATTTTCTTCCTGTGGGTAACTTGTAACTTCATTTCTCTAACAGTACCTTTTGAAAATAAAAATATTTACTTTTTTTATAAATAATATTTATATTTTAATTATATTTTGTGTGATTAAGTACTGGGTCAAGAAAAATAGTAAATAGTAATAGTTGTTTCAGAGTTAATTTTATTGTAAGTTATTCTTTTGTGAAAACTTCATTGTGATAAAGCTTTATTTAAAAACCTCTTCTTGAAGACATGAAGTTGAATCCCATCTAAAAATGAGCAATGTATATCACATCACCACTTCTCCAAGGACAACTAGGTGACTAGTAAAAACATGAAAAGATGCTCTACATCAATAATCTTTAGGGAAATGTAAATTAAATTTACTATATAACATCCTTTAAGATGGTTGTTATTTTGATGCCAAAACCATGCTGTTTTTGTTACTGTAGCTCTGTAGTCTAGTTTGAGATCAGGTTTTGTGATTTCTCCTGCTTCACTTTTCTTGCTAAGGATTGCTTATTTTTCCAAATGAATTTCATGGTTGCTTTTTCATAATAGCTAAACGATGGAACCAATCTAGGTACCCTTTAACAGATGAGTGGATAAAGAAAATGTGGTATATATGTTTGATAGAATATTACTTAGCTTTAAGTAATAAAGAAGAGTGAAATCATGGCATTTGCTGGTAAATGGATGGAGTTGGAGAATATCATGCTTATCGAAATAAGCCAATCACCAAAATCCAAATATGCAGATGCTAATTCACAATAAGGAGGGGATAGCTAGGGAAGAATAGGGTTACTTTAGATTAGGTAGAGGAGAGTGAAGGGAGAGGAGGGGGCATGGGGGTAGGAAGGAGAGTAGAATGAAACAGATATTATTACCTCATGTACATATATGACTGCATGACCAGTGTGATCCTACAGCATGTACAATCAGAAAAATGAGAAATTATACTCCATTTATGTATGATCTATCAAAGTGCATAAATGCATTCTACTGTCATATATAACTAGTTAGAACAAACAAGGACTTTTTTTATAAAGATAACTATTATTAAAAATCAAATGAAAAAATATGAAGTATTGGTAGGGATGTGGTGATGATGGAATAGTGCACACTGCTGGTAGGATTGTAAAATAGTGCAGTGACTGTGAAAACAGCAATGCAGTTTCTCCAAATATTAAAAATAGTATTGCCATATAATGCAGCAACTCTACTTCTGGATATGTACCCAAAATAACTGAAAACAAGACTCGAGTAGTTATTATACACCCGTGCTCATGTCAGCATAATTTGCTATAGCCAGAAGGTAGGAGCAACCATGTGTCCCAATCACAGATGAGAGGATAAACGAACTGCAGTATATACCTCAAGAGAAAATGGTTCAGCCTTTAAAAAAATGAATGGAATTTTGATATATGTTGTGATACAGACTTTGAAAACATTATGTTTGATGAAATAAGGCAGAAAAGGGAGAATATTGTAGTGTCATTTATATGAAGCATCTAGAACAAATTCTTAGAAAAATAGAATAGAGGGTATCAAGGGCAGTCAGAGGAGTGTGGTTGTCGTTTAATGGGTACATAGTTTTGTTGGAGATAAAGGAAAATTTTTGAATATAGGTAATGGTGACAATAACATATTGTAAATATATTCAATGCTACTAACAAATGTTTAAGACACATGCATGGCCAAAATGATAAATACTGTGTACATTTTCTATAATAAAAAAAGGTTAAAATAAAGTCTCCAACAATGAGATCCTTTTTATTTGTCCATCTGATTGGAAAATAAATTAATGATGAAATCAGAGAAGGTTGTGGAGAAGGAAGAAGAGGAGAAACAGCAAAAGGAGATCAGGAGTAGTCATGCACTCTTAGAGTATAAATTAATAAATAAATTTTTGAAAATATTTTGAACCATCTGTCAAAATTTCAAATATATATATGACTTCTGAAAGAATCATCAGACTGTCAGGGGTCTTTATTACAGAAATAATCATATAGTATGCAAATATATAGGCAAGTATTCATATGGATAGATATTCATTACATTACATTATTCATATAATACTGGAAGCTTGGAAACAATCCAAATATAATAGAGGATTACTGAATAAATCTTGGTACAATCACATAGTAGAAAACTAAGATTGATTGGTTTAAATTTATACCTTGTTAGATATTTAAAAATTTTAGGTATAATCACCAAAATAGCAAAAGAATGGATAACTTCCAAAACAATAGAGATTTTTAAAAATCATTTTCACAAGAGTCAAAAAGTAAAGTTTGTCAGTGGAAAGCACTTAATAATTTTGTGAAAGCATACAATTATGTCAGTAATTTTAATGAATGTTAAGAATTAAAATAAAAGATAGGCATATAAAATTTTGGGGGGATTTTAAAGATTTTTATTTTAAGACTAGTCAAAACTTATACAATTATGTGAGAATAATTGTCTTGGAATGGAAAGAACTAGAATTACCTGGATTAAAGACTGTCTATCACTAAATGATGTATCCTTTGGCACATCTCTTCACTTTTCAGAGCCTCCTTTTTCCTCACTCAGGATAAAATACAGTTGGGAATTAAATACAGTTCACAGGTAATTGAGGATGATTATTTAAACAGAATTAAATATGACCCTCATAGTACTTTGTCCATATAGAATAAGAACATATCTTTGCCATTACGACTTATATTGGCATTGGCATATGATCTCAACCCAAATAAATGACTTCACTAACAGAGCTGTACAATTAATGGGACAGCTTAGCTCTTTTTAAGCATAGCCTGCAGTTTGTAATAGTCTTTATCATTATAAGAGGAAAGTTTAGTATTACTTGGGCAAGTATGAGATGTGTTCTCTTTAGCAATTAGGCTCACAGGATTCTTTGCTATTGGTATCATTTCTTAAAAATAATTAAGGTGATAAAACACCCATTCAGATACTAGTAATAAGTTGGGAGAATTAGATATATAGTTGGGCTGGGGTTTGGGGGTTTTATCTCATTCTGTGTATATTATGGTACCTAGCATATTTTTGATACGAATGAATATTAATAATGAAAGCAGTGATGATTTCAATTTAGTTTTGTATGTAGAATACAGATGTAGCAGAAATTTCTGCTGAACTTTTTCTCCTAATGCAAATTTTGAGTATTACTCTCAATTTATCCCTGCTATTGACTAAATCTATGTTCTTCAGCAAATTATTTAATATCTTTGTACCTATGATTCCATCTATAAAATGGGGATAATAATCTAAACCTATTTAATTATTCAGTTCTTCAGAATGCTGAGACTCTTTATTCAAGTTAATTATACAAAAGGTACTTCAAGTTCAGTCTATTATTGAACATATTTATATGATTTTGTACAATATGACCTATCAATTACACATGGCACTAGACTGAACATGAATGATAAAGATAAAGTGATTTCAAGAGATCTGAATAGTAAAAATAGTGGGTTATTAACAGAGGTGTAAATTATTTAACATAATAAAGGGATTATTCAAAGCTGCTAGATATGAGCATTTAAATATGAAAAAACCTCAAAACTATGATGTTCTTCTTGATATCTAGTTTGAGTAATTGAAATTAAAAACCATTCTGTTCCTAAAGTTTACATGTTATATTTATACTGAGATTTATAATTTAATGTATGAAATATTTATTATAACCAATGTATTAAAAGTTAATAAGACTTCATTAATAAAGGTTTATGTTTATTTTGGATACAAAACACAATAGAATTAATGAAAATGTGGTTTTGTTTTTAAAATGAAAATTGCTTAACATGAAGGACTAGTAAATACTATATGTAAGACACTGTGCTAGACATCTTAGATGCACTATCCTTTGAAGAAATGTTATTATTAAATAATAATTTAGACAAATAAAGTTAATCTTTCCAAATTATATAGCCAGTGACAGAATCCACTTTTTAATCTTTGTTAAGCCAGTTTAAGCTCCTTCCTTAAATTTCTTCAAGAAATTTATATCATTTCTACTTCTATATTTTATCTATCACATGGGCTTACTGATGTAAACATCCTCCCCACCCCACTTTCTATATATGTTCTTTATCCCATGGGGGAATATGTCATGATACCTGGCACTAATTTATTCCTGATAGGCAATATTATTATTATTATTAGTAGTAGTAGTAGTAGTAGTAGTACCAGGGATTGAACTCAGGGGCACTTGACCACTGAGTCACATCCCCAGGCCTATTTATATTTTATTTAGAGACAGGGTCTCACTGAGTTGCTTAGTGCCTCACTTTTGCTGAGGTTGACTTTAAACCCTTAATCCTCCTGTCTCAGACTTCGGAGCCACTGGGATTATAAGCGTGTGCCACCATGCCCAGCACAGGCATTATTTTTAACTGGTGTGGCACATACAACCAAGTTGTGTCCAGTATTCATTCTTTCCCTTTTCTTTTGATTACAGCACCACTGAAATTGAGCTGTGTACATAATTACCAAAGATTTCATTTCCCAGTTTCCCTTGGTGTGTTCGTCTAAATTCTGATTTCCCAAGCAAGGTAGAAGAATCATTAGGTATCTTTCTTAAACTTACCCACAGAGAAAGCATTGTGTAGTATTTGCCTTCATCTGTTTTGGTTTTATGTTCCCACTAAGGTGGATTCTGCATTGTGGACTGCAGAAAATGGAACACAAAATAGAAGCTTCCTGGGTTCCGAACATGCAGGCTAGCCATATAATTTGTATAACCCTGTGCAAAATAAAAATGTGTGGCCCTCTTGCCAAAAAAAAGAAAAAAATTGTCACTAAATGCCCTAAAACATAATCCTTTTTTATTCATAGTTTGTATCTCGATGTATCCTGATGTTTTTTACTTACTATTAATGTCATTCTAAGTAAAGAAAGATGTTTAATTAATAGCATGAGTTTTACTATTTACCTTTGTATACTTTAGAAAGCTAGTTTTAAATAAAAAGAACTCATATGCATAATTACTAAAATTAGACAACTTATATTTCATATCGTATTCATGTTTATGCCAAGAGTGGAAATGCTGAACAAATTAATGCTATTGCTTTTCTTTCATTTTTGGTAAGTTCACATTCTGCCAACACTATCCATGTTTAGCTTACTGGTGAAAAAGGAAGGAATGGAAGGAAAAGGGACTCCAGGTTGCCCTATCTTTACTTTTACTCTGTTTTAACCTCAGTGTGAAGAATGGGCTGGTGCAGTAATTAACATGAGTGAGGAAGGACATGATAGGGTTGCTTGGTAGTTGTGTGTCTCAGAATGTCATTGCTCTTTTCTTTCTGCAGTTGAAGCAAGTCCTTCTTTGATATGGAAGAAAGCATGACCTCTTCTGAGCAGTTAGTACTCCCACTCACTCAGTCTTGGAGGTCACATACTTGTATTGAACTTGCTTTGAATTTTACTAAACTGAAATATATGCTGGATTCCCATGGATTCTGTACTGACTGGGTATTGTGAAGGTTATATGAAAATAGGATGGTGAAGAACATCACTGTGTTTATCTGTTCATAAATATTCACCTAGCAAATATAAATTCAAAGATAAAATTATTAAGGATTTCAACATGGCTCCTGAAAAGCCTCAAATGAAGTGGGAACTTGTAGGACAGCTCAGGTCACACACCCATGACCCTGGTCTGCTTTTTTGGACTTTCAAATTTTAGACTCTTATTTCAAACACTGCTATTTTAGATCTTCTTTCAAGCCTAGCTAAACGTTTTCATTAGGTAAAGTGCCTGCCTCAGAGTTTAAACATATCATAAAGTCTCCATAATAGTCATATTATTGTCATTATTAACTCTAGTTACATTAATAATTCTTTTTTTAAAACTATTTTTTTGTTGTTGAGGACCTTTATTTATTTTTATGTGGTGCTAAGGATCAAACCCAGTGCCTCACACATGCTAGGAAAGTGCTCTACTGAGCCACAACCCCAGCCCCTATTAATTACTCTTATTATACAACACTTTCTCTCTTGTGAATGTTTACAACTATTTAACTGTTGTCAGTATTTTAACTCTATAGACAAATTACTTGCCAAAGTTTCATGTGCATATATCACCTCTTGGGCATGGTTGGGTTGACTCCAGGAAAATCCAATCCAAGACAGTTGTATCCATTTGTGAGACTTTGAGTAAACATCAAGGCAAAATTGAAATCATTTGTTCTGAATTCTTGTGACAGCAAAAAGTTTGAGCCAATAAAAATATTCTTAATTTTAGTCTCTTTAGTATGAGTAAATTACCTCAAATCAAGATTCAGAAAGAGTTCCTGTTGACATTGTTTGTTAGAAAACCGCAGTCAAGAGCTCATTCTTTTTTTGTTAACAATTACATTAGATAACACTGATGGTTTTGCTTAGCTAGAATACTGGCTACAGAAACCTTGGTACCAAATCTGCCAGCAATCCTAGTTAGAGAGAAATAGGTTAAGAGGAGTTACAAAACTTTATTAACTCTAATATAGAAGTAATGAATTTACAACTATAGAACTATGTGATTTCTGGATAGAGTAGCAGAAACTTGGATAAGAGAATGGAATTAATCCAAATTGTGGAAGCCAATTGCTTAGACTCTATGAGAAATGCTAATGGATTATACCTTCCTTTATTTGTCTGAGTTCTTCAAGAACTGGAAACAAGTGTTATATTGTCCCCCAGTGCTTAGTATAGTGGCTTGCACCCAGTTGGCACTCTTTAGATATTTGTTTTATTCTTTCCAGAGGAAAAGGCAAGATAAGATCAGGTAAAAAACGAAGTGAATTGGGAACATACTGACACCCTCAAATAGCTGTCAAGGATTTAGAGGCCATGTCTTAGATAGTTTGGACATCTGGTGAAGAAACACAGAAATAGAAACCCAGTAGGATTTTTTTAAACTGAAGTAGAAAGCAAGAGATCTAGAAGCAGCCCTTGAAATCCCTGTAGAAACATATTAAAGAAAAGACTTTAAATAGAAACCTTCAACAGAAAGCTTCACATGCTACAGGAGTTTAAAAAGGTGGAAGGAGTTCATGTCTCTGATAATAGGATGAAGGTCTTTATGCTCTATAGACAGAGGAATTACAAGATTCATGGGAATAAGTACCCGCTTGCAAATACAAGCAGCCAAACCCTGACCACTTATAAACTATTTCCTCCATCTCCTGTCAATATTGAGACATTTCCGTAGGTGGGAGTGTCTGCTTAAATAATTTTGCAACATTATTCTGTAGTCATTTCAAAAATTGAGAATTTTGTGGAAAAGTTACCTCTGGAAATAGCAAATAATATATGTTATATAGATACAAATTTAATTAATTCTCAAAAGTCATGATATCTGAGCAAAGTTTCAAAGTACTATTTTTTATGGGACATGAACATAATCGTTTTATTTATTTTATCTTTTTTTGAATTAAATTTATTTTAACTCATAAAAATAAAAATTATGCATATTAATGTGGTACCATGTGATGTTTGAATAAGTGTGTACATGTGTAATGCCTAAATCAAGTTAAATTTATGTATCTTCTCAAACATTTATCATTTCTTTATATAAGGATGTTCTCTCTTCTTCACCTTTTTGGAAGAGTTTGAAAAGATTGGTATTAGTTCTTTAAATGCTTGGTAGAGTTCAAAGGTAAGTCCTCAGCTCTTCTTTGTAGAAAGAATTTTTCTTATTGATTTAATATCCTTACTCATCATTGTTCCGTTCAGATTATATTTTTAGTCGTGATTCAGGCTGAGAAGGTTATATATTTCTAGTAATTTTTCCATTTCTTCTAGGTTATCTCATATTTTGGTAAATAATTTTTCATAGTAGTCTCTTAGGAGCCTTTATATTTCTGTTATCAGTTGTAATGTCTCTGCCTTCATTTATGCTTTTTTTATTTGAGTTTTTTCCTCCTTTTTTCTTATTATAGTTAACATTTGTTACTTTTGTCTACCTTAAAAAAAAAAAACTTGCATTGATTGTTTTATTGTTTCTGTTTCTTTTTTTTTTTTTTTTCCTGGACTTTATTACTTCCTTTCTTATACTAACTTTTGGATAGTTTTATTCCTCTTATTCTAGTTGCTTGTGGTATAAAGTTAGATTACTTATTTGACATCTTTCTTTTTTCTTAAGGTAGATGTTTATTACTACATGCTTTTCTTTGAGAGGTTCCTTTAAAGCATCACACAAGTTTAAATATGTTGTCTTTCAATTTTCATTTGTTTTTATATGTTTTCAAATTTTCTTCTTTGACTTCTTCTTTAATCCATTGCTTGTTCAAAAATTCTTTGTTTAAATTAGAGAAATACAAATCAAAACTACATTGAGATTTCATCTCACTGCAGTAAAAATGGAAGTCATTAAGAATACAAGTAACAATATATGTTGGTGAGGATGTGGGGGAAAATGTATACTCATCATACATAGCTGGTGAGACTGCAAATTGGTGCAACCACTCTGGAAAGCAGTACGGAGATTCCTCAGAAAACTTGGAATGGAAACACCACTTGATTCAGCTATTCCACTCCTTGGCATATACCCAGAGGACTTAAAATCAGCATATTATCATGACACAGCCACATCAATGCAGCTCAATTCGCAATAGCTAAACTGTGGAACCAACCTAGATGCCATTCAACAGATGAATGGATAAAGAAAATGTGGTACACATACAGGATGGAATATTACTCAGTCATAAAGAATAATGAAATTATGGCATTTGCTGGTAAATAAGTGGAACTGAAGACTATCAGGTTAAGTGAAATAAGCCAATCCCCCCCAAACCAAAGGCCAAATGTTCTCTCTGATATGCAGATGCTGATTAACAATAGGTTGGGGGAGGGAAGAGAGGAGGTTCACTCAATTGGATAAGGGGGAGTGGGGGGTGGGAGGAGGATAGGAATGAAAAAGACAGTATAATGAATCGGAAATAACTTTCTTATGTTCATATATAAATACATGATCAGTGTAACTTCACATCATATACAACTACAAAAATGGGAAGTTATACCCCATATATGTATGATATGTCAAAGTACATTCTACTGTCATGTATTAATAAAAAGAACAAATTTTAAAAATTTGAAAATGTGTTAACTTCCAATTATCTGTGAATTTTCCAAAATTCCCCATTATTAATTTCTAGCTGCATACCAGTATGGTTAGAAAATATCCTTGTTATAATTTCAATCTGGTTAAATTTTAATGCTTGCTTTGTGGATTAACATATGACCTATCTTGGAGAATGTTCTATGCATGTTTGCAAATACTGTGCTTTATTTTGTTGTTAGATAGAATTTCATAGTTATGTCTATTAGGCCCATTCAATAAGAAGCATATCTCAAGTCTAATATTCCTTTCTCGAATTTTGGTCTGGATGATCAATCCATTGTCAAATGGAAGGGATTGAATCATCCATTATTATTGTATTACTCTTTGTTTCTCCTTTCAGATTTGTTAACACTTGATAGTGGGTGCACATATATTTACAATTATTATGTCTTCTTGATGACTCCTTCATCATTTTACAATGAATTGGCCTCTTTTTACAGTTTTTTATTTAAAAATCTGTTATGCCCAATAGTTTAGCTACCCCTGCTCTCTTTTGGTAACCATGAACATGGTATATCTTTTTTCCATTCTTTCATTTTCAATCTATGTGTGTTCTTATAGCTGAAGTGTCTTAAAGTCATGTATATGCAGCATTTTGTTGGATTTTTTAGGCACTCAATTACTTTATGCCTTTTGTTTTGAATTTTAATACATTGATCAATTTGTGACATTAAATTATTAATCTTTGTCTCTCTTATAAGGGCACTAATTTCATTCATTATGAATCTTACTCTACCCTTATGACCTAATTACTTCCCAAAGGTCTCATGTCCAAATACCACCATGTTAGGGTTTTAGGTTTCAACATATCTATTTTGAGTTTCACAAATATTCAGTGTTTAGAAGAGCACAAACCACTTTCAAAGGAAGGATTCTTACAAGGTTCTGGATATTGGAAGTAAAATGTAATTAATATATTATCTAGTCATTATACCTTAATTTTTGTTTACAGTGGTCTTGCCTAAGCAAAAAACAATGAAAAAATGAAGAAAACACTCTATCTTATTTTTTATTATTATCTTCAGACATTCTTTTTTTTATTGTAAACAAATGGGATACATGTTGTTTCTCTGTTTGTACATGGAGTAAAGGCATACCATTTGTGTAATCATAAATTTACATAGGGTAATGTTGTTTGATTCATTCTGTTATTTTTTTCCCTTCCCCCCCTAACCCTCCCACCCCTCTTTTCCCTCTATATAGGACATTCTTAAGTAAAGGGAAAATGCTTGTATTTATTTATTTTTTTCTAGAGTGAGTTTATTCAACACACACTCACTGAATATTTACTATGTGCAATATTTCCTGCTGAATACTCTGGGCAAGATAGATTATGAATAATGCCTGTTCTCTTAAGGAGTTTAATATCAATTTGAAGAAGACAGGGTTACAAAATTCAACATATAATATAAAAGTTTATTATATATGTATACATGCATACAGATACACACACACATTTACACATACATATTCAGGACAATGTGAGTTCAGAAGATGAAGATACGCTTGGGATTTTCAGTTTTACATGAAAACTTAAATGCCTCATCCAAAGCAAAATGTGGCTTTCATTTGACTGAATAGATGGAGTGCACGTGTTATATGCTGAGTGCATGACAAGAATTTTGAAATTGGAAAAGAATTGATTGCAGCTCAATCACTGTGTGCACTGTCTCAATTTAAATAATTTTTTACAAGAAATTGTTGATTTTATTATATTGTAATTCTCAAAAAAACTAAAAAATGTCGACATTACCAATGCATGAAAGAAAATGCCTGCTGTCAAATGGCATCTGTTTTGGTTTGTATTTTGACCTAAACAAATTATTGTATTCCTGAAAGTCTAAAGATTATCTGAGTATATAACCTAATTAAACACAAAATAAATTATAGAAAGATAGAAGGCAAGCTGAATAGAGAAATATGGGTTAGTCATCTAAAATTTTCTCAATGAATTATATAGGCTTGGATTTACTATCTCTAAGTTTTACAGCAGGTGAAGCATAGGAAACTCCAGGCTTAAGAAAATACATGTTTCTCTTAAATTTAAAATTTTCCCTCTTCTAGTTTCTCAGTGCAAAACTGTGCAATGCTTTTGTATACATAACCCTGTTTTGTTCAGGTTCAGACTTTTTATCAAGAATTGACTGGTGGAGAAATTAGAATCTGAGGAGGAATTAAAGTCGTCTCCCTTGGAGATCAGATTGTTGGCATTTATAGGAGGTGGCAGGATAAGTATGAAGGACTTTGTGACAACAGAGAAAAACAAGCAAATTTTAAAAACACACACACAAAAAAAAACCGTTCCTTTTGGAGAAAAATGACTTTAATAAAAGTTCAAACATACACTCATTGTCAGTTTCCCCCAATTTTTTGTCCTCTGGCAATTTTTCAATGCCATTACAATTACTTTCATCTTCGATTACTAAGATGAGAATGACCAAGATATAACAGGGCATTTAGATTTTACTAAATCTTTTAAAGTAACTAAATATGTATGTTTATAAAAATGCATTGTTGAATTTATTTTTATTGTGCAAATTCATTCCTTCATGTATATTGAATGGTATTGAGGATTGTACTATTTTTTACTTACATTTACATTAATTGAACTTAGAAGAGGATGAAGATTTTTTCCCATATTAAGCAACATGTGCTTATTTTCTTGAGGTTGTTAGGTCCAAAAATGGAATAAAAATTCAAAGTTTCTTAGTCATGCTGTTTGGCAGACCCTGCCTGGGATCTCTTCCTCACCTCTGGTAGGAACACTTTGCTGGTGCCATAGTAGATGTGAGTCAAGACCTTTGGATTCTTTAAATTATTTATTTGTTTATCCATTTATTTCATTCACTCAAATAAGTGAGCAATCAAATATGATTTCTGGCTAACACTTTGGATTTTAGTAATACTCTCTAGTTACCAGTAAATTGTTTCTCTATATAGTAGCTTGTGATAAGTAGAAAAGAATTTTGAATGTTAGGACCCTCAGATTTCATGCCTTTATCCAGGAATCCTAACCTAAACTAAGGGCAAAAATAATTTAAGTAGAGTGGAAGAAAAAAATCTTCAGAGCAGAGAAATGGGCTGGATGGCAAAACTGATGAGATGAAGACCAACCCCATTCTCTCCATGAGCACACAAGTCAACCAAATACCCAACCTGACTAATTCCCACAAAGTATTTGAGTACCTAATCCAGTACATCCTCCCATATACTTTAAATCCTCTCTACATTACTTATAATATCTAATACAATGAAAATGCTATGTAAATAGTTTTTATACTATATTGCTTAGGGAATAATTGCAAGAAAAAATGTCTGTATATGTTTATTGCAGATGCAATTTTAATTTTGAATGCTTTCCATCAGAGGTTAGTTAAATCTATGGATATGGAACTCATGAATATGGAACATTATCTACACACACATATATGACTATACACACAATTCATATATAATGTATGCATGCATACATAGATTACATGTCATAACAGTGCCAAAATTATTATTATTTACTATATACTTGTACTCATATAGTCACAACAAACACACAAACAACCACAAATTTGTACTTAAACTTCTGATTTCAAACTGATTATAATAGGATTTATTTGCATCTCTCAACTTTCTCTGATTTATAACTTCTCTCTCTGACTATAAAAACCCTGACTCAAATTATTAACAATTGATTTACTAATCTGTTCTAATCTAGTAGACACATCAAGTAGTTTGAGAATTCTGAGGCCATTCCTTAATGAAAAACACTTTGTGAACTGGATTACATATTATCTGCCATGCTATTACTTTCTCCCTAATTTGTTTTTATTTTTTTAAAGTTATCATCATTCTCTGCCTTTGGATGTTACTCCTAATTCCCTTTTAACTTACTCTTTCTTTTTGATGATTTTGTCTTTTCCCCCCATTTCTTTCCTGATTCCAATCAACTGTTTTTAATTTCTCTGTTTTGTTCATTTCAGTTCTTAGGTTTTGAGTTTCTCATCTAGCATTTTTTGTTATATTCTCAAATACTTGAGCATATCTAATCACATTTGAAGTGTACACTTACAGTTTTATTCTGCTTCATGATTTGGGAGGGGATTTCTCTGTTAACTTGTATAAATATTCACTTATTTGCTTTCTGCCACAGTTCTATATAGATTTTAGTTTCCTCTTGTTCATTTTTGTGATATTGGAGTGTTTTATAAAGTTACTAGCTTAATGACACCCTTTTCTGCCAGTCTAGTAAAATCCAGTGATTTCTGGGTTCAAATTATTTGTTTTGGGGAAGGACACATGCTTACTGTGTGGATTTCTTTGGTATGTCAGAACCCTTAAACTTTCCCCCTCTTTTTCTGTTTCACCCTCAATTGCTTAGGGCGTCTTCCTCCTTCCTTTTCTCTTTTGCCCCTCTACCACAAACAGTACCCTTGGATTAAAGACTATTGAGTTAAAATCACCCTGATGCCTTCCAGTAAAGTCTGTCCTTTCAAAAGTTGAGCTTGACCCTTCAAATGGTATGAACTTTGAAACATTTTTTGGTCAGTGCTGTTCAATTGCCTGGTTACTTTCTATGTGGTTGAGATTCAGTTGGATTAACCCTTGTGGATATGGTCACTCCATCTCTTCTCCAATGCCCTGGGCTCCCTCACCACCCCTGCATGCCTGGAGTTTCACCATCTTCCCCAGTTGCCAAGGCAAAGCATAGTGAGGGTACAGAGCATCAGCCATTTGGTATTATGGCCATTCGCAAAGGTCTAAGGGTGCTGGTGATGGGAATGGTGAAGAAATTTCATAGCTGCGATGTTATTTCATATCATTTGCACAAGGGATTTGGGGAAGATAACTGGGCTCTATCATTACCTTCATTATGACAGAATGATAAAGGTGCCATTCACCTAAAAATACACATGGAGTTTTAAAACTGTCAAGATGATGACAAACCACATCCATTATTAAATAAATACAAATTAAAAGAGAGATATAATCGTGTGTCTCATATTGATCAATATAAAAAAGTTTGCAATCAAATACTTACAAGATGTGGGGAAGCACCCATGTATTACTGAGATTTTATGTTGGATAGGACTTCAGCAGTGTTTGATAATTCAAATAAAGTTCAATACAGCAATGCCAGGTCAAGATACACAGAAGCTTTAAGTCATTTGCAAATGTGCATAAAACCACAAAAGTGAGTTCACTTTAACATAGGGAAAGTTAAGTAATAGAATCAAACTTAATAAATCAAACTAATTTTTTTTTAATATGGAAGCCACTTCAGGCATTTAGAGTCATCACTTCATATAATATACACTTAGTATTATGGTTTTAGGAATATTATTTAAAAACATAACAGCAGACATTTTTAGTCTTCAAAAACCAAGTGTACCAACAGTAAGACAAAGATTTTGTACACTAAACTTGCTGTTTGTCTCATTTTGTCTATTAGAGAGGGTGGCATAATTGTATACTGAAGAATCTCAACATGAAGTATATGAAGAAAACTAAGAGTAAGATAGGCTTTGGTATGATTAGAAATAATTTACTTTTTAAAAAAAAGTTTTTAAATAAAGGTTTTTACTGACCTAAATAACAAATATACATCATAATATGGGGAAAACAACCTGCTAATAAGCTTATAATTTATAAGCTTTTATTTTATACACTCACATGTGTATATATATCTCATATCAGATACATTTGTATTTGTTCCAACTTAACCTTACATCATCAAGACATTTTTTTGACTATGAGCAAGAAATGTATGAAACAATGATTTTGAAAACTGCTTATCTCTCTGTACATATTTTAACGCAAATGTGTTTAGAACCTCTATGTTGGTATGCTAATTGCTTCTGGTTTTCCCCCTGATACTTGCGATAGCATATGATGGTCCAGTGGGCATCTGTGAGTACAAAGTCACATTCCCATCTTTGAGTATTTGGCATAAACTGTGGCAAATTTATAAAAGCCTGGTCCAAATACCATGAGCATTATTTTAAAAATAGATTAACAAATTGATTTCCTAAAGGTAATACTAATTTATAGTCCTACTAAAAATAGATCAGTGATCTTAAAATAAGCATCATAGATGGTGATGTTGCTGAACAGAAAGCAAGGCATGGAGAGACTGCTTTGGGGTTGAGATTTGGTGTATTCTAATGTAATACCTGATTATTCACCATGGAAAAACATTGGTCTTTGTATTTAGATGGATGTAGGTCATAATCAGACTTCTATTATTAGCTATGTGACTCAGAATTTTGAAAGTTAGGATGACTTAGTCTCATATTGTTTATTCATGAAATGATACTCATAATGATTACCTAAAAATGTGACCATGAGAAGTAAGTAACAAATACAACACTGGTAAGTTTCCGAACCATGCTTTAAATTTAGTAAATGAAAATTTCATTATCATTATAATAGGGGGATAAGCAGAAAACTTTATGAGGAGCTAATTGTTGCAATGTGTGTCTTAACTACAATTTTAAAAAGTATAGTCTATTCATTTGTGTATCTGTTACCACAATTTACAATTTGGTAGATTTCTTATAGATTAGGCACATATTACTGTGATTGTGGTTTTTCTTAATGAAAGATGTTAGTGGAACAGTTTCCTAGAAAAATACCAAGTAAGGACAAATTGGAAAGTCAGGACAAAGTCAGATTCATGAGCTCCAGAAATGCACATGACATCCATCATATTTCACACTTGTGACCGACCCTGCAAGAGTCAAAAGAACTTTCATATGTTATTTTATTCCCACCAAAATACTAAATGCTAATCCAAGCAAAGAGTGGGTGGAGTTACAACTTCATAGTTCATAGAAGAAACAAATAAAATATGAAAACAATTATTTACACAGGGCCACAGTCAAAAGCTCATTAAAATCTAATATTTTGGAGTCTATACTATGCCACAAGTTGTCCATTTTGTGTCACTATTTTCAAAAATCATGATAAAGAAGTGGACTTCAGTATGTTCAGAAAACTCAGATAAACTTCATATATACATATGTATTTCTAATACAACTGATGTAAGAAAAATGAAGCAAAATTAAAGTGTACAGGGAGGAAAAATTGAAATAAAAATTTAAATTTCCCCATAACTGATATTGCCTATGCTTCTATTTGAAAGATAGCTGAATAGTCATGTACTTCTTTTTAGATACTCCTAGTTAATATGCAGATTACATATGTATATAGATATTTACATAAGTATTTCTATAATATGCAGCATATTATATATTCTTTCTTGTACCTTTGGTTTATTCTAGCTACTACATCTTGAACATTTTTAAGAGGAAATAAAGTGCATTATGTTTTCAAATTTCATAGTATTCTCTGTATGAGTGTAACATGATTTATTTACTTGGTCCCCTGTGGATGGGTATTTAGATTCTTCCTAGTTGTTTTTCTTTCTGAATTTTTTTTTCTTTTGGTGCTATTAAATTAAAGTAATCATATAGAAAAGCACTTATTAATGAAGCTTAAGTTTATCAGTATGTGTAATTCTGAGGTATGTGTACTATAAAGGTAGGAAAAAAAACTTGAATTTTGCAGACAATGCAAATTTTTACCCTATAATAGGTTTACTCATAAAACTATAGTTTGATCTTTTAGTACTCATACAAAACAGAGAACAGAAAAACACCGATGTCTTTGTTCTTACAGGCATTCCACTCTATTGTTTGCTAGAACAGGCACGATTTCTTGAGCTCTGAAGAGAAACTCAAAGTCAAGTCTATTGGCTGACACAGCACTACCTTCTCCTACGATATCAAAAGCAGGCTGGAAATGAAAATTCCAATGGAGATTGGGTCAGGAAAGGAGAGTTCAGGGTAAAATCCTCTCAGTTGTTGCTCATAAATGTGAATATGTACAGATTTGGACTGTTTAGATGGATGCATCTGAAAAAAAAAAGTGTAGGAAAAGCTGCACTGGGAATTAAAGTAACAATGCTTGGATCATGAGATGAAGCAAAATAAACTGTTATTCAGTGAAAGGAGAAAGGTCTCCTCTAATGCATCCAAGAGCTCCTGTTTTTACAGCTCCTTGTGTGGAGTCAGAGCATTAGAGGACTAAAACCTTACCCAGATTATCTGCAATTTGACAACACCAGGCTGTTCATAGAGCTGCACTCTGATGGGTTTTTAGCTTCAGTATGAGGTTCACAATGGCTTTTAAAAAAATTGTTTGAGCATTAATCTGTCAGTCCCAGTAAACCAAGGGTCTTCTATTTAAAGTTGAAAGTTCAGAAATGCACCACCTCTTTGGTAACCATTGAACACCCCCCGCCTAAAACATTAATGTGCCTAAAAGTAGCAAAATATCCCTTCAAAATATTTTCTTTTATTCCATTTTGAAACTTCATGGCTCTGATTTATGAATACTAGACACATCTTGCTGGATATCACTGGGATCTGGGTTATCATCTGTTTCACCACCTAAAAAATATGCAAACTTCAATGATGAAGGTGTAATTAAATATTAAGAGAAAGTAGAAATTCAAAGTAGAGGTATCATGTCTCTTGGACCTGTCATTTAGTTTATTCTGTGAACTACTAAAAATTATGAGCTTTTTGAAGAATAATTATTGTTGATTATTGAGTTCTCTTTTGGCAACTTTAGGGTGAATTTTAAGTTTTCAAATCTTTGTTCTTTTTAAAATGTCCCATTTTTATTCAAACTAGAAATTTATCCTATTTTGATTTATATGAATTTATTCAAGTAGTCCTTCTGTGAATAATATCTTAATAATTAAAAAGATGTTTCTCCTTTTTTATCTTCGCCCTGTTAGAAACTCTGCTCTGACTACGTGACTCTTAAAATTCTAAGGGCTGTCCAATCTTCTATTTTGGGACTACACCTCATCCATTCTCACTCAGTAGGTGCAATGAAAAAAAAAAATAAAGAGAAAATATGGGGATTGTTTAAAAACAAAGAACCCATCAGAATCAGTTTAAATATGTCTAAGGTCAAACAAATTTTACTTAATATTTTAAGTCAAGTGTTTTTTTTTTTTTAATAAATAATACATTAAACAAGGACTCAATATTATATGAATTATGAACACATTAATGTTTCTCAGTCCTGCTGGTTGCGGTGATGTCAATAGAGGATGCTTAAGGAAGTCAAGACAGAGACTATGAATGAATCGTGAGAGATTTAAACGTTTGTAAATTCTTCCATTTTGGAGAATGCAAAAGAATTTGTCCTGAAGGAAGAAATGGAGTGGTGGAAGGAAAAGGAAAGTCCTTAGGAAAATGGATTGGTCCATCGAACCTGGTTGCCCAAAGAAGAAGGTGATGCTATTGGATGCTTTTAGTATTTGATCCTCTTCAACCCTCCGAGGAGACAAGTTAGGCCTCCTGTCAAAGTATTCCCCTGGAAAAGGCTTACAATTCTCAAAATCAATTCTCTTTTCCTCTCTGTTTCTTAGGATCTATTGGCAATTCTTCCCCATCTTCAGGGAATCCTTACCTCCAACTCAGATCTTTTGTGTTGATTGGCTAAACTCCTAACTTCCAAACTATGCCCCTATTCCTTTCTTACTCTTCCCAATTCTTGGTAAAAATATGGCTGCTGCTGACCATTTGAGAAAGGCTTTTCTTTCTCCACCCTTAGAACCTCTTATCCTTAAGCATTGTTGTGGAAGTTCTCATTCACCTGGATGTCGTTAACACTTACTACTTCCTCTCCGCTCACTTGAATCCAGGGCAGCACTTCTAAAGTGAGCAAAAAATGACTTTTAAAACCACCTTTATTCTGTTAACATGTAAAGTTGAAAGCAGTAACTTCTTTCTTTTTTCTTGTAGAAAAATCGTTGGAATTAAGATGAGCTACATTAATGTAATTGTTTCAACTTACAGTTTATCAAATCAGCAAAAGCAAGCTTTAAATCAGTGTCATTTTTAAGCCTTAAAATAAGTTGTTCTCTGAATTTGGGCAGCTTATTTCTGGCAGTTTGCAGATGGACAGCCTCATGGCATTACTGAATGTATGCATTAGAACATAATTAGCTACATGTAAAGATAGGTTTAGCTCTTTCTAAATGGGTTAATCAGTTCTCACTGAATTCAGGAAAATATAAGGGAAACTAAATGCTCCATGTCTTTAGATTTATTGGCTTAGACTTAGGTAAGTTGTGTGTAAATCGTTATGTATCCCAATGAGAACTAGACCTGTCACGTTCAGCTTTTCTACCAAGTTATCAAGGCATGAATATTATCCAGTCACATTGTAGGGTTTCTTTGTTTTGATTTCGGTTGGTTTTCACTTGTAATCAAAATCTTTACATTTGCTACATTAAGTAGACATCTTGTGTGGTGTGCTGCTTTTGCAAGTTGGTTGTGAAGGGGCAGGGCTCATTTGCTTATTAGTAAGCTAGCTGTTAGAATACCTTCTATAAATGAGTTGTAAAATATGACGCAATTAAAGCAAGAAAACTGGGCTGCATCCTTGGCTTAAATTTTCAATTCTAGCTTCCTGTTTTCCTGTTCTTGTATTCCTTTTGCTGTAGGTGGAATCTAATGCTATTGTTCCTGCAGGCTCTGTCCTGGCTTTTCTTCTTCGTTTTCATCCTCTTCAAAGGTGTTCTTATCTAGTCAGATGGCTTTCATCTATCCATATGTTGATGGTTCCTCAATGCATGTCACCAGGACTGATTTTTCCCCCAGTACTCTGTTATCTTGTGTGTGTAACTGATGTCTTAAATTTAATACGCTACAAACAGAAATCTGATTACTTCTGTCCTCAAATTCCCATATGACAGTCTCTCACTTCCTGGTCTTCTCAATCTTAATAAAAGACACCTGGATCTAACAGATCCCCAACAGAAATCCTGGGAGGTGTTTGTCTTTAAAAATTAAATTTATATTTTAAACTGAT
Organism: Sciurus carolinensis; assembly: GCF_902686445.1. NCBI lineage: Eukaryota > Metazoa > Chordata > Mammalia > Rodentia > Sciuridae > Sciurus > Sciurus carolinensis. Next base: position 74,275,653 of record NC_062226.1, read on the forward strand.
ACTGTTTTAGTTTTTCTGTTGCTATAAACAAAATATCCTACAAGAACAATAAAGAGGAGAAAATGTTTATTGGGGGCTCATGATTTCAGAGGTGTCATTTCATAGATGACTGACTCCATTGCTCTGGGAAGATAAGACAGCATATCATGGAGGGAGGGTTCAGAAAAGAAAAGCTGTTCAGCTCATGATGTGGTCAGGAAACAGAGAAGGAGAGAGAGAGAGAGAAGGGGAACAAGAAGAACAACCGTTCCAGGGCACACACCCAGTAACCCACTGCCTCCAGCCAGGTCCCATTTGCCTAGCATTACCACACAGTCAGTTCATTCAAATTAGGACTGACCAATAGATAACAGCTCTCATATTATTTTACCTATGAATATTCCTGCATTAAAAGGAGCTTTGGGGAGGGACACCTCATATCCAAATCCTAACAGATACATTCAAAGATAAAACTTGCACACATTTATGGAGTGCCATGTGAGGTTTCAGTACATGTCGTCTTCATGTAAAATTTAAATTGGGTTGCCTCTCTGTCTTCTCACACATTTATCATCACTTTATGGTGAAAACATTCAAAATCCTTTCTTCTAGTTTTTTTGAGTTGTAAAATGCAGTTTTGTTATCTCTAATTACCTAGTGTATACTACCACACCAAAATTTTGTACTTCTATCTAAATGCAACTACTTATTATTCATTGATCAACCTTTATACCTCCCTCCCTCCCTACCACTATGTCCAACCTTTGGTACCCACTATTCTGCTCTCAACTTCTGTGAGATTAACTTTTTTATATTCCACATATGAGTGAAATGATGCAATACTTATCTTTCTGTGCCTGGCTTATTTCACTCAACAACAATAATTTCTAGTGCCATCTATGTCATTAGAAATGATAGGATTTTGTCCTTTTTATGGCTATAGTATTCCATTGTGTGCATGTATCATATACATCTTGTACATATGTATTTTCTTTATACATTCATCAGTAGATGGACACTGAGGTTGTATCCATTTTTTGGCTATTGTGAAGAGTGCTGCAATAAATATGGAAGTGCAGATGTCTCTTCTACATACTGATTTCAATTCCTTTGGATATATACCCAGTAGTGGGATTGCTGGATCATATGGTAGTTCTATTTTCAATTTTTGAGGAACCTCCATACTGTCTCCATAATACTGTGCTAATTTACATTCCCACCAACAGTCTGTAAGGGTTCCCTTTTCTGTGCATCCTGACCAGCACTTGTTATCGTTTCTCTTACTGATAATACCATTGGTACTAGGAAGTATACTTGATTGTTCTCTTTTCTTCAACCACAGTCCAATCAATTAGAAGTACAGTGAACTCTACCTCAACTAAATATACAAATCCTTTCAGTTTTCCGCCCTCACCACCATTCATTCAAAGACTTAGACCATCCTCATCACTTCCCTGCCTCATAATAGTAACCTCCTAACTGGTCTTCTTGCTTTTATCCATGTCCATTTCAAAGTTTTCTAAATGTAAGCAATATCTTTATGTCTTTATATTATTTTTGTTGTTCTTCATTCAAATGTCCCTGTTCAAATGTTCAAAATATTAAAAAAAAAACTGAATGGACAATGAATCCCTATGTATCCATTATCTGAATTGAATAATTGTCATTTATTGTAACTGCTTAACTTCATGTGTGCTGCTCTCAAGACACACCAGTAAATACTCAGAAGAAATGAAAACATCATATTACTTTATCTGTGAATACTTCAGTCTATATTCCTGACTCAACTTTTAAATGATTCTGCTATAGCACATCTCTATTTGGTTTTCTAATTTCCTTGGCCATCTGAAAATATGGTTTCATAATTTTAAATGTTTTGCAGATGTATTTGTTTGATTTTTTGGTCTCTTTTTAATTTCTATGTTTCCTTTCTTCTCTCTCTCTCTCTCCCTCTCTCTCTCTCTCTCTCTCTCTCTCTCTCTCTCTCTCTTCCTTTACTTTCAAATGATCTGTTGAGGAGATCTGTCAGTTGATCTGTAAAGTTCCACTCTTTTTAATTGCATATCCTCTATTGAGTGTCTCAACATTTTCCTTTAACTTATATTTTTAGAAACTAAGGACTAGATGAGATTTGTGTTCATGTCGTAGGAAGAATAAGTCAGAGGGAATATTTGTATTTCCTAGTTCAACACATCAAAGGTCATATAATCCCTGATTATCGTCCCTTTGGGGGCTTAAAAACTGCTCAGTAGGTTAACATGTTTTCAGCCTGAGGATTTAATAATCTTGTTTCCTGCCTATAATTCAATTAGTAGTTTTAGGTATTGCCAATGTTTGTAGCCTCAATTCGTTATTTTGTTGAAGGTTGCAAACTGGTTACATTCTAAATCCACATTCATTTTTCATTTATTTCCTAGAGTAGATCTATAGAAAAAAAAACTTTCATTGTTTAGTTGTAGATTATGAAGTGAGTTTGCACAGGAAATGCAGGATAAATGGGAAATTTTTCTCTTTATTTCCATATTTTAGAAGAATGGATTAGTTTCCTGGAATCCTTAGCTATAATTGATATTTGTTTTATATTTTGAGTATGAAATCAGTTTTCATATTTAAAATATTTTAAACATGTATCCTTCACAAAGATTATTATTGCTATTGTTCAAATCATCTCTTTTTATGTCCAAATGAACTAATTCAGATTAAGTTGTGTGGTTTGTTGTGAGGCCATTACATGATTTCTGGTAAGATCCATGCTTTCCTTGTATCTTTCTTTTTTTTTTTTTTTTTTTTTTTTTGGTCTATAACCAGGAAGCAGCCACTTTTCTTAAAACTCTGCTTTTTTTAGTGGGAAATGACATTAAAAGACCTTAATTTAAGTATTATGAATGCCCATGGCTGCTGTGTTTGTCAATGTTTCTAGACTTTTTCATTGGGAAAAACTTAAACTTCAGGATAAATTACACCTTGACATCATATTCAAATTTCCAATTCCAGTATTAGATTTCTTAAATCTTGCATTTCCCTATCTTTTATAGTTAAAATCTTGAATCCAAACAAGAGTGACTATGTACTTTTTTGCTCATCTAATACATGCACGAATGTGCGTAAATCATTTGTCAATTACATATACAGATGCACAAATAATTGCAAAATAGCAAATGATAACTAATAACAGTTTGAGATCTTTTTAGTGTTTTTGTCCTTAGGCTATATCCCAGTGGAGATGTATGAATAACTGTATTTTAAAATCATATAATATAATACCTGTTTGTGTGTTTTAGTTCCCTGATATAGAATTTGCTATAGTTGAGACCCAGACTGTCACTCAAAGACTGATGTATTAAAGGCTTGCTCATAAGTCTGTGGTCTAGTTGAGAAATAGTGAAACTTTTAGGAGTCGGGCTCTGTGGAAGGAAATTAGGTCATTGGGGATGTTCCTTTGGCCTCTTTTTTTCTCTCCCTTTCTCCTTACTTCCTGACCTCCATGAGATGAGTAGCCTCCTCCACAGTTATCTCCCATTGTGATGTACTATGCAGCCACTGGCACAAAGCCATGGGCCACGAGACATAGAGTGAAACTTCTGAAACTGTGAGCCAAAATAAACTTTTCCTCTCTTTAAGTTTATTTATTCTAAGGTATTTGTTACAGTGATAGACAAATAGGTGAGGAGGACAAGCATTTTTTTTTTTTTTTTTTTTTTTTTTTTTTTTTTTTTTTTTGGTCTATAACCAGGAAGCAGTCACTTTTCTTAAAACAAATGAAAAGAAGGCCAGTGGAATGGGAATATAACCAAGTAGGAAGAACACAGTTGAGTTTGGAGAATTAAGGTAGAAACCCAGTGTGTAAGTGATAGACAAAAGCTAACTAATATAGAGTTCATTTAATGTGTTTTATTTTCCTTTCAATTCTTTAAGGATTCCTTTCTATTTGATTTAGTTTTGTATGATTATTAAAAACATTTAAATCATTCTACAATCAAAACTTTAAAAACAGGTATAGAGAAGTCTCTTTTCACCCCAGTCTTTGCTTCTTTTACTATTTTTAAAATTAGGATTTGGTTTATTCTCCTTTTTGAATATTAGCATTTCTGTGTGAATAAGTATGAATTTGTGACTTCCCCCTCTTAAAGTAAATGTTGCTATAGAGTACACACGTTTCTCCACCTTACTGTTTCACCTCAGTATATGCTACATAAAACTCTATAGTAGTTATAATGTTTCTCATCATTTTACGGATATACTATCACTGCTTGAACTAGTCACCTACTTATAAACCTTTATATTGTTTCTATTCTTTTTCTTTATAAATATTACTCTCCTCCCACTTAACACCCTACAATGACTTCCCATTCCTTAAAGATAAAAATTCAAATCCGTTTCCATAGCTTACACACTGGGTTTCTACCTTAATTCTCCAAACTCAACTGTGTTCTTCCTACTTGGTTATATTCTCATTCCACTAACCTTCTTTCCATTTGCCAAATAATGAAGCCTTATTTTTTAATAGAGTTTACATTTTCTATACCCATTTAAGAAAAATTTCTTGGCAGTTATTTTCACAGCCAATATATTTCACTTTCCATATTAGGGGAATACAAATGCTCTTGGCTTAAAATTATCTAGGTCCCACCCAATACAACATGAGTCACCTGTGTATTTTCTTTACACCCTGTACCACCATCTGTGGTGGTGTGTGATCTATCACACTGTATTATTTTCCGATATGTCAAATTGTGTTAGAGTACTTGTTCATTCCATGCTTGTCCTCCTCACCTAAATGACCTTCTGAATATTTAATCTTTTCACATTCTACATAATGTCTAACACATAGAAAAGGCTCAAAATGCATTTATTCAACTAATGATTGAATCAATTGATAGCAAACATAAAATAAGCTTCTGTGGAAAAATATACATAAAGGCTTAGCAACTTAAAAATTCAACTGAGTATCAACCTGACGTTTTCTGTACATTACCATATAGTACCCAAAACTTTACATCTTTCACAGATGACAAGTACCATGTACTTAACATGGTTGTAAACTCACTTGAGTGTTACTATACCAGACTACACTAACTTTTTATTACTTTCAGAACAAATGCAATAATATGTATGATGAGTAACTCCATTAAATTGTGATGTCTTTACATTTATTTTGAGATTCTAGATAAAATTTTAACTACAATCATATTATCATTCACATATGAGGGAAGATATCAGATATATATGGTTTACTCAACAAATGAGGTACCATTATTTCCATTTTAGAAATGAGGAGACTGTATCTCAGAATTGATCAGCAATCTGAGAATTGTCATATATTAACTGACTTTGCTGGAAGTCAATCCTAGATTTCCTGATTCCAAATCTCATGCTTTATGTCTGGATACACTGAATATGAGGTTGTAACAAAACAGGATTTTCAGTCATTTTTTTAAATTTATAGCTTAACTTGAAATGCTAAAATCTTTAATGAAATTTTTATTTGTGTAGAGAAATTCTGACTGTTTTGATGGATGTTCAGGTACTTCTATTTACCCAGTGATTAATTCAACTTTTTCACTCCTGTGACTAAGAGATCTAACCAGAACAATTTTAAAGGAGGAGTAGTTTATTTGAGGGCTCATGGTTTCAGAGGTCTTGGTCCATAAAAGCATGGCTCCATTCTTTGGAGCTTGAGGTGAGGCAGAATGTCATGGTGGAAGAGTGTGGCAGAGAGAAGCAGCTCACATGGTGATCAAGAAGCAGAGAGAGAGAGACTCCACTCTCCAGATACAAAATATATATCCCATAGCCATACCCTTAAGGACCCACCTCCTCCAGCCACACCTTGCCACTCAATTAATCCCTCTCAGGGAATTAATTCACTGATTGGGTTAAGACTCTCACAACCCAGTCATTTCTCCTCTGAACCTTCTTCATTGTCCACATGTTGGCTTTTGGGGGGACACCTCACATCCAAATCGACACCCAGCCAATATTTTTTCATTCTCCCTGACTCAGACACTTAAGATATAGCCATGTGACAAAATTTTAGCACTTCACATTGTTAAAATAATTCACAACTGCTCATAAGGTTTTGGCCTACTTAAGTCTCATAACTAACAACTAGTTTTGAGATGTCCTCTTTTTCCTGTTATAAAACAGCTGACTCAGCACTACATATCCTTACACTTGATGCATCTGTCAGATTTCTTCTAGTTTCCTGTCAGAATTGCATTTCCCACTACATCCTCTATTGGACCACCCCTGTACTGCACAAAAGGACTTAAAATTCTCAATTGACAGAACCTTTAAATGGTTATGTATGTATATTTTTTATCAGAGTAGCCATAGCAAAAATATCCAAAGCATAAAACTTACATTGAAAAGATATTATGAAATTTACCTCAAATTGTGTTATTTTTGTTATTATACCCTTGATTTCTACATAAGGAAACAATATTCACAAATTTCATGGCAGCATTTTTGTTTTATTTGTTGCTGTTTGTTTTTTGCTTGGTTAGGATATTTGCAAGAGGCAAATGTTAAAAAATATAACTCATACTTCACCATATTTCACAAGCAACTCTAATGTTTAGAACTACTTGGAAGAGATAACAAACATACCGATGCCTGAGCATTATGCTGAGTGGAGCTGGTGGACCATAGTTGTGTAGGAGCCTGGGAATCGACATGTGTACATAAAAGAGCATTCTGATTCAAATTGGATTCTAATGCAATTGTGATTGTCACAGGTTTAAATGCTCTACTATTTACATTAAGAATTGCTTAAAGGCAGGACCATTCTCATTGTCAACTAAAGAATATTCTAAAATTTAAGTGTGCATCTGAATCTTTTGGTGAGGGACTGAGATTATGTGAATCAGACAAGCTCCCACTTGATGCCAGTGCCAGTGTGGAATACATTTTGAGTGGTTCTCAAATTCATGTGATGTTTAGAATCACCAGGGGATTTGAAATTCAAAAACAAACAACAACAACAACAACAAAAGACCCACAGCAGTTCAATTAAATCAGAATTTTCACTAAGAGAGTGCAGTAGTTTAGATAAGTGACCTCCAAAGGGCCTTGTATTACAGGCATCATCATCAGCTTCTGGCACTGTTGGGAGGTGGTTGAACCTTTAAGATTTGGACCTAGTGGAAAGCATTAGCTCATTGGGAGTGGGACCTAGAAGGGAATATTGGGACTCCAGACCCTCCTCCCTCTCTCTGTGCTTCCTGTATATCATGAGGTGAGTGCTTTCATGATATACTGTCATGATATACTGCCTTGAAATAGACCCCAAAGCAATAGACCAACATACCATGGTCTGAAACCTTCAAAACTATGAGATAAATAAACCTTTACAATTTTTAAGCTGATATATCTCAGGTAGTTTTTATAGTAACAGAAAGCTAACACAAAGAGGTTAGGATGTAAGTGGGGACAGGGTCTAAAATGATCCAGAGGTGATTCTAATGATTTCTACAATTCAAAACCACCAGGTTCAAAAACAGAATGCAAGTGAAAAGGAACATCAAATTAACAAAAAAAAAATTTTAAAAACTACCTGAAGATATTCTTTATATGAAGTGATTTTTATTTCTTTCACAAGTCATTGGTAGTAATATAGAGACACAGACTCAATATTTATTTTACATGATAACATACTGGGTTCAGGTTGATCACAGCACTTGAGTTGTTATCTATGATCCTGGTGTTTGACTCATTTATTTTCCACATATTTGGTTGCTAGAGCTTGACAAAGATTTTTCTTTCCTTATTGGCTCTTTCTCCATGCCCCTGCCTTAACTACTTAGGAAGTAAGGAATGATTAGACTCTTGAAAGCATCAGAGGAGAAAGAACTACAACAATCAGGATGTCATGAAGGTTTGCTTAAAGTAGAAACAAAATAGTACTATTATTTCCCAGTCAGCAGACTGTTGCATTATCTGGGAATTTGTGGCCAGAAAGCAAACTTAATCATGTCACCACATTATGGTGATTTTCATAAGATCATTCATAAATATTAGCTGATTTTTTGTAGCTATCACTATTTCACACTTGACCTATAAAACTGCAGTTTACTTTTATTTTATTTCTATTAAAAATAAGTTCTTAAAATGCAATCTAGAATTCCATTTCTGGTCATCAGAGTAACTAGTCCCTGAAAATCATCCAACTACCAACAAGGAGAACTATGTAAAATATAAGAAAGCTATTCTCATGAAGTAGAAGCAGCCAGTCTTTAACTATTATCCAGGAAAAAAAAAATAAACAAGAAGGAAAACGTGATTTTCCTGATTTCTGCCTGGATAATACTAGAAGATAGCAGAGAACTTACTTCCTGTTGAAATGAGATAACAGAAGTCATAGTTTGGGGAGATTTAGGACTAGAATTTTTGGACAGACTATGACCAGAGAAAAGAGATACATAGAAAGAGAGCTCTAGGACTCTGTTTGGGAGTCACCATGAGTCTGTTGCTGAATATTATCTGTACAAAGCACAAAATCCCATCAGGCTGGTGAATATTGTCAAGTGGGTAAAAACTGAACAACCTCCAGAGCTTATACACACCTTAGGAATATATATACAAGTTATAAACAACCAGGTTGGAGATAGCTTGTTGAATATTTAGGATGTTCAGTATATACTTCTGCATGTAAGATTTTAGAATAAGTAAAGTAGTGCTAGACAAAACTCTTCCAGAACCATCCCCACAGATACAAAAACAGGTCATAAAAATATTGGATGGATCCACAGAATACTTAAATCCTTGGAAAGGAAGAAGAAACGAAGGGATAGAAAGGGGAAGGATGGGAGGGAAGCGAAGAGAAAAAGAAATTATGATTGATGATAAAATTGAAAACCCTGTTCTCTTCCATAACAAATCTTCCATCATTGGTGATATTGATAGACTGTTCTCAATCTGAGAATAACCAATTTTTAAAATGGAGCTTGCACAGAGAGTCACACTGAATAGGAAGTCTTGTTGGCATAAACTAATGAAATGAGTTTTGTATTCATTAACCTCAATTTATTCTAAGCAAGCAAAACTTTTTTTTAATGTTGATAAGTTAATGAATGTTTATTTTGAATATGGATAATATGACATTATTTAAAATAAATTTTTAAAATGTCTTGATATATTGGTTCATATCATCTTTTCAAAATACAACTTAGTCAAATATATACATTCCTGGTTATCTTACAAATTAATTATTTACAAAGAATAAAATGCCTAAGTTATGGCTTACTGTCCATATGCATACATTAACATGTAGACATTGAAACAAAAAGAATTTTTTTAAAGAATGAAAGCAGAATAAAAAAAATAAAATTGAAGTAAATGTACACATAATTTATTAATGTGTTAAATAGTACTTAGAAACTTAATTTTTGAAAAACATCCTTTAAATCTCACTGAAAGAAAAGAAGAGTTATTTGTAATAATGAATTTGTAATCAAAGCAGGGAAGGCTGAAAGTGAAAATAAATGCAAACTAAAATTCTAAAAAATCAATTATGCCATGCAAATGCATAAACTGTTATAAAATGACTCAATGGTTTACAAAATCAATAATAATGTGGAAAAAATTAAAATGCTTTCAATTAACTCATTGTTTCCTAGTATTATGTCATATTAATCAAATACTTTTGACCAATTTTTGCCTTTATTATTTACTTTTTAAAATTCTCCATGATATTTTTCCTAGAGGAATTTCAATAATATTAACTCATTTTTTTAAACTTAAATTCTTCTGGGTACAGTGGCACAAGTCTATAATCCAGTGACTCAGGAGGCTGAGACAAAAGAATTGTAAATTGTAGACCACCCTCAGCAACTTAGAGAGACCTTGTCTAAAAACAAAATAAAGCAAAACAAAACAAAAAACAGGCTGTGGAATGTGTCTCAGTGTCTCCCCCCATTCAATCCCTGGTACAAAAAAAATTAAATTCTACCTAAGTGAAGTAATAACAGGTAAATCATATTACACTGAAAACATTTAACATATGTTTTAGAAAAATACCATGAAACATTACATGACTAGTTTATCTAGTTATTCTCCTATTAAGAATTTATTTTAAAGGTTTGCTACTATAAACTATTCTTCCTTGAATCATTCTTTGCATTTCAAGTTGCATTTCCTATTTCTGAAATTGATTTACAGGATGCATTCTCAAAATACGTTGTAATCTGGATGGCAAAGATCTTCAAGTTATGTTTGAAATGTATAGATTGGCCCAGTGAGCACCAGTTTCATTTTTCTTTTGTAGAATCTCACTTCTTCAATGGTTTCCAGTGGATAACTTAAGTGTAGTTTCCCTTTGCATAGCAGCATTAATTTTCTTTGCAGTTAACTTCAAAGTTCACTCTTTCCCAGAAGACTCAGATATTGGAAGAATGTTCTAATGAAGATGACTTCATTGCTAAATATTGCTAAATGTGATTCATAATACTTATACACTTTGGAGAAAGTTGTTGATCAAAGCTTAATCTTTCAGAGTCCCATCCAAAGGGAGCCAGTCTTGATACTGAGAATTGAGAGGATTGTTTACTCTTTATTTTGTTTTTTCTATTTATGTGGGTATGTGTGTGAGAGACAAAGACAGAAAGACAGACACAAATTGAAATTGACATACTTCATATGTGTTTCTTCACCTACTATAATCTGCCGGTTTCACAACTACTCAGTAGGAAAGAAAATCCTAACATGAGACTAGCTTTATATTTCCAAGTAAGTGATCCAAGAAAGTGAACCAAAAGAGAATGGCTGCCAGAAGCAACTGTGGAAGAGAAATACTGAGCAATCTCTTTTATTCAAAATCATTGGTAAAAATCCTCAGGAAGAGAGAGAACAAGAGGATTTGTAATTTTCATTTTGAAATTGTTTTAGGAATTTCCTTAAAAGTTACTTTTAGTAATATGAAGCTCACTGATCGTATTCTTTTAGTAGCTGTTCCTTCTTCTTATTTTCTTCTTTATTTCCTAATTTATGACTCTTATATAAGGGTGTTGTAGCTTTATGGGCCAAATTTTATTTTTTAAGCTGAAAGAAAAAACACCCCTGTAGAAGTTGATAATCTAAGTGTTTTATGATTGTTAGTTAATCCTTAAATCAGTACTATGGATATGCACTGATACACTTCTCATTTTATGAATAAGGAAAGAGTCAGTAAATTTAAGTAACTTGCCTAAAACACATCTCTAGTTGTCATAATCAGGATTTGAGAGAGTGAGAAAGGAAAGAAAGCAGGGTGGATGGTTGGTGTATATTTCTCATGGGAAATTATATTCTTTTGTCCAACACCCTATTTTTCTATCACTTTTATGTCATATCATGCAAATTAAATTTTCAGTTTTTAAAGTATTTGCTTTTTAATAGTTCTGCTATAATAGTTTCAAATTAAAAATTAATATTCAACAACCCTCTAAAGAATGAGAAGTAGCTTGAGGAAAATAAAACTGGATGACAGCAGTAGCAAAATTCCAATCGGCCCTCTATTCTTTCCTTTTTTCCTAACATTGAATTTCTGCTTTATTTTAATGTGTGCATTGCAGCCTCACTAAGGAGAATTTTTCAAAATATCAATTCATACAGATTTATTTTTTGGAGGAGTGTCTTTTAAAACTTACTTTTTCTGGGGAGAAGACCATTATGGGTATTATATTTGGAAGTACATTAAGATACCTAGACTCAATATGTGAGACACTGAATAAAGAAAATTCTGAGAAATTGCAGTGCCTCAAGGTTATACAGTTCAGTTTCTAAAAGCAATGTGATATTAGAAATAATGAATGCAGATGTTTATGATTGACCTACTCAAACAAAGATGAAATATTCAGATTTTTGAATTCTAAAGAAGGGCATTTTTAATTTCTTCTTAAAATGTTGTTTTCCTTTTTTTTTTTTTTTTTTTTTTTAGGAAATCCTACAGCATCTTATAACCTTTTCAGAGGAGCAGTTGTCTAACTTTAAAAATAATCAGTTTTATGTTTGATTTATTTTAAGACTATATTGCATTACTTTGATCAATGCTCTTAAACAAATATATTTCCTAATTAACATAATATATTTTCTGTTATGGGATACACTAAATTTCTTAAAACCTTGCAGTATAGAAGTTGCTTTATATGGGTTATTTTTTCCATTTAAAATGAGTAACAAATCCTAGGTGGGGAAAAGAATCACTGTTTTTTGTAGAAATGTCAGGATTATCATCTGATAGAAATAATAATGTACCCTCATTAGTTTTCAGGTATGTTGAAAGTAATAGAATACATGTTAGAGCTATTCCTGAAATTTACAATTTTCTCTCTACATTGCATGATTTATTATTCAGACTTGAGAATGCTGAACATATAGATTTTCCTTATCTTCTTGGTTAATCACAAAATGGCTTTCCTTTAATAATGATAGTGTACAGAGTGTCAAAGTCTTCAAATTGATTTGTAAGCATTATTTCACTAATCCTCCATGTTTTCCAATACACCTAGGTGACGTGAGCTAGCTGCTTGAGTCCAGTGGAACAGAAACATTTAAAATGGCTGTTATTGGTTTCACCAGTAAGTGGCAGGAACCAGTAGTAAAATTTAAGCCCACATAGCCAGTTACTATTTTTGTCTTAAAACATTTCTAGAATATTAATAATAGGGTATTAGGAGGGGGGAAATGTTGAGGGTATTGTGAAATAAAACTAGAATAAGACTCTTCTGACCTTTGGGATAACCTATCTATTGAATTGTTATCCAATGAAGCTTCTTCAATCCAACCATTTCAATAGAGGTCAAGGTTTGGTTGTCATGAAAACCTAGCTGGCTCAGAGTTCTCATAATTATTAGAAACTTTGGAAACACTCAAAGGTCATACTCAGTTTTTACTTTACATTTTTCAAAAATGTAATTTGATGTTGATTATTTTCTGATTTTACCACTGAGGAGCTAGCACACTTGTTTAAACTCACACTTGAGAATTTGGAAACAAGTGTAGGTATACAAAATATATGATAGGGTATGATTTTCAAAATAATAAATTTTGATGATAATTCTTTTACTATGCAAGCTATTTATCACAGTACTTAACCTAACAAGAGTTGGTTGATCAGTATCACCGCACAACTTATAAGAGAATAATTTTAGGTAAGGTAGATATTTACCAAGGAATAGAGAAAAATATCTGTGACAGAAGGTAAATCTAACTTGTACTTATTTCTTACTGGTTGATATTAGTCTCTTGATGTGAGCAATATTATTTTAAAACACCTTGATTCAAAATATGTCATCATAGACTGAATTACTGTTTTTGGTTAAAGTAAATGGAAAATAATTTGGGGCCAAAGATATAGAATAATATGCAAATGCTCTACCAGAATTTATATATTTCACACAATAATTTGCAGTCATTTCTGTTAGAGCAAGTTAGCATTCCCAAAAAACAAGGACAGACTCTTTAAAAAAAGGTTTAGGTTTACTGAAACCTAATATTCAACCTTAATCATTGTCAAGTCTTATACTACCAGTTGTAATTAATCAAACAATTTTGACTACTAGCTAGAAGTTGTTACCAAAGTTTCATAGCAAGTGTTCCCTTACTAAAAGATGTTTCTGGCATTTCTCCTCAATATTTGTTTATTTAAAAATATTCACCTTTTAGTTATTTGACATCTTGATTCCTTTTTTACATATGGGGAATTCCTTTGTAATTAATAATTCCTCAGAGTACAAGGACTTAGAAGAGTCATGGATTCTCAACACTGGGGCTATTTGTGGAGAGCAGACTGGTATGAAGCTCGACTTCCTCAGTCCAAATGAGACTTCTGAGTCTCCTCCACGCCTGTCCATTCACCCTCCCCCAATATTATCTGTCCTTCCCCTCCCACATCCTTTCCATTGGCATCTTATCTATTCTTACACCTCCAACTGCCATCTGTTGATATCTTCCTAATCTGTTTCTTCAAAATAGACTTCTATTTCAGACTTGTGTAATTTAATGGGAAGCAGATGTCTCACAGACACCTCACATTTGATGTCCTGCCCCCACCCTCTCACTTTCTATTGAAACTGCCTCTTCTTTCTGTGTTCCTGTCCTTTTTCTTTTGCATGTAAGTACCATTTATCCACATATTCCTCCAACACTGTGTCCAATAGACACTACAAGACCCTTTAATGTCTCTCACTGGACACATTTTATAAGTCATCAAGTTTTGATTAGTGACATAGTCCAAAAATATTTCTTGTTCTAATTTACACAGCTTGGGTCAGTCCCTTATTTTCTTTTGTGTGGACTAATACAGTGTTTCCCAGCATGTACACCATGGACATTTTGGGTCAGATAATTCCTTGTTGTGGCAGGTGGGCCTTACATTATGGTGTGTTCGCGTCATCTCTGGCCTCTACCTGACAGACGTCAGTAATACCTCCACCCCCTCTCAGTTCTAAAAAATATCTCTAGATGTTGATAATTATCCCAAAAATCACCCTCCCCGGAGAAAAAAAGAGGCTAATATAATTGAATTGTAACTTGTTCCCATGTTTTAGCCTCAATTTCCTCCAATCCATCTTCCACCAAAATTTTCAAAAATTAACTTATAAACAAACCTGCCCTGTTTAAAAACTTTCAGTGACTCATGTTGCATAAAGAAAAAAATAAAAAGCATATCAAACCATTTACTGACTCTCTGATCCATTTTCCCTCAACCTGTGAATACATTTGAAAGAGACAAAAGTTAACCTTCAAAGATTTGTATTTAATATACACATGGAGTAGACAGGCATATCCTAACCTTTTTAATGCTAATGATTAACCATAACTGCAAGGCAGCTTTGAGCACATTTAGAAAGTTAGTGAAGTACCCCAAATCTTCCTGTCCTTGATTTCTTGTATTACATTTCTTTATGACTAGACCACACAGAAAATCAAAGTTCTATAAGGAAGACAGCACCTTCATTTTAAATACTGCTAATGCCAAAGCTTACTCAGAAAAAGGGAATCAAAACACCGTCTGCAAGCTGTAAATTTTAATTCCTATTCTTCTTCTCAAATTACATTGAGAAAACAGAAACAAAAACAATGGCCCTACAGAAAGAACAGCATATATTTCAACACAATTCAGAAGCACCTGCATTAGTCAGAAATGCCATGGCAATAACCTGACCTATTGTTGGAGTTCTAGCAAGTACATTTTTCATTGTTTCCCAGTGGGAGTTTATGCCAACCAGTATTGATTGTGGAAGTTTCAAACTCCTATTAGTCTGTACTTGTCTCTTAGTTGATAATTATTCCAGTCCAACAATAAGATGATTTAGGATTGTGAATAAAAATTGATAGAGGCCAAAACTGATATTTGGGTAAAACTCAGTTGTTTTTCCTTCATAACAGAGAACAAAATACATATTTTGATGTTATTAACCTCTAATTGGTTTTAGAAATCATTGTTTCGATTTTTTAAAAAGACATCGTATGTTCAGTTTACCCTAAGAAATTAACACAACTCAGTAGAATTCAGACTGAAAGAAATACAAATGTGGACATAATGTGATATGAAGCAAGATTTAAGGTAAATGGAAAATAGGAATTCGAGAAGGGCAAAAAAAAAAGTATGGAGAAGTATAAAAATGAGATATCACTTGGTCCTAAGAGTACATAGGGTTTTACTTTGAGTTTGAGACTAGTATAGATATGTTCCTTCCAATGTAGCCATAGTGCAAAGCTCCAGCAAACCATCTATATTTCCTTAGTTCCCAGCAATTTAATTTACAACTTACATCAATAAAGTGTAGTGTTTTAAAAGATGGGCCCTCAAGTCAGACTGTTTAGACTCAAATTCCAGCTGTACAACTTGCTAGCCATGTGGTGTTGAGTAAGCCATTTAACTGCTCTGTGTCTGGATTTTCTTATCTGAAAAATGGGGTGGATAATTATGCCATTTTCATCTTGAAGCTGTGATAGGGAATGAACAACCCATGTGATTCCACAGGGCAGCTATCTAGTACATGCCATCTATGATCATCCAGCATCTCATAAAGCTCAAAGTTAAGGTAAGGACAAAAAAAGGGGAGCACCTGCAGACTGAGTGTCAGATGGTGAGGGTCATGCTACCTAACGCAAGCTCAAATGATTGGCTTTGCAGAACTGCTCTCCGTTTCTTCGTTGTATCTTGCTTTAGTTGTCTGTTTCTTTGCTAGGTGAAATGTTCTAGTACTCAGCTGAACCCAGTTTACCTAGTGAGGGAAAACCTTTAATACTGACCTAAATTCAGAGGTCGAAATAAAGAAACTGGAAATCCAATTACATCTTTTCTCTTTACTTTTAAAAGATCTTGTGTGATGACTTTTCCATATGACTGTGTAATGTGTCAGTTTTTTCAGGAAAGATTGGCCAGAGGAGTGCAGATTTGTCTGCTGTGTTTACTAGTTATTAACAGATAAGTTCTCCTTTTTTTGCTTTCCATTTTGTTTTGTTTGAAATCATTTCTTTCTCCATTGTTTCCTGTCACAAGCTAACACCTTATTCTTTTTTCACTAATTTGACATTTTGCAATGCTTATGAAATAAATGTTATTCATAGAATTTGGAAGCTTTTGCCTGATGTCCTAAAAACTTCAGGAGAGAGTCACTATGGAAAAATATTCCTGTAGCTATTATTAATAATAGCTTTAATATTACAAAGCTGTGAAGAATTTGTGGGAAGTGCTTCCAAGTGTTTCTGCAGACATTTTAAAAGTTCACACAGCAAAAGTGTAGAAATCTATCTCCTGTATTTTGGTTAAACCAAACCTGTCTTTGGATTTATGCTAATTGTGTGTGAAAACCCAATCCCCACGGCCTTGGTCTTTTCATCCCCTCATTTACAATTCATTCTCTTTCACTGGCTGGTAATTACCATCCAATGTCCTGACCACCCAGCTGCGCTCTGACAATGTTACCTAGCTTTACTGATCCCATCTTTTGCTGAGGTGAGCACTCTTTCCTACTGCTTAGTGACCATTAAATCACCCCACAAAGATGCAAATACCCTGCTCCATAATGCAGAAAGAGTAGGCAGTATAAGTTGTCTTTTTTTGCACGATGCTACTAAAACTCAGATATGAGTAGGAAATGGATTAAGGTTTTCTGGATGCTTATTTCTCTAGATTGTATTTAAAGGTTGGTATCATATGGCAGGCAAGGCATTTCTGCAACTTTCCACAAATGATTCTACATAATCCTCCAAACAAGTGCTAAATGGCTAAGGGCAGAGATTTCGTCTTCCTTTAAAAAAATAAAAAAATAAAAAAAGTTCGATGGGAAATAAAAGCCAAATATATGTCACTTTAAGAATCATTTAGAGTCTGCAATTCTATCTTTGAATTGACACCTTCGCTTCATTCCACCATCTGCAGCTTATGCACAAGAACATGGTCACTACTTTGGAGCCAACAACTCATTAACTTTTAGCATAACCTCTAGATTACAGGTACAATTGTAAAGTAGCCCAAAGAGTACACTTATTTTGGGGTGGGGTGTGATTTGGTACTGGGAATTGAGTCCAGGGGCCCTTTACCACTGAGCTACATCCCCAACACTTTTTGTTTGTTATTTTGAGACAGGGTCTTAGTAAGTTGCTTAGGACCTCAGTGAGTTGCTGAGCCTGACTTCAAACTTTGTATCCTCCTGCCTTAGCCTCCCCAGTCCCTGAGATTACAGGTGTGTGCTAATGCACAAGGCAAAAGTGCACTGACTTTTAAAAAGTGTATATTTTTAGCTTATTATTTTTCAATTTATTCTTTAAACCCTTCCCACAGAAAAAGTTAGTTCTCCACTATTTACACAATTAAGAATTTGGACTTGGGAAGTTGAGGCAGGAAGATCACAATTTCAACACCAGTCTGGGCAACTTATCAAGACACTATAAGAAAATTAAAAAAAAAAAAATGTTTTAAAAAAGATAAAAGAGCTGTGGATGTAGCTTAGTGGTAGAGTTCCTCTGGATTCAAGCTCCAGCACCACAAAAAATAATAATTTAGATGAATGAGCAAGACATGAATTACTAAAAATAAAGTTTAGGTATTCATATTTTGAGATGGGTCATGAAATAATGTTTTGGCACTAGTAGACATTATTATTTCTTGATATACCTTTCTCATGAGAAATTTGTGGAAGGAAGAACTTTAGATTCTACCCTTTAAAAGAAAATCACAAAGAGACCTGGCTTCTTTTTGCTAAAGCTTTCTTGGCCCTATGGCTCTGGAAGCCTCATCTTTAATATATTAGTGTTAATTATAGATATCAAGGGCAATAAGATAAGAATGAGAAAGTGAACTATCCATTTATCTGAAGAATGAAATTTAGATTAAGTGGTAATAATTTACTGTTATTTTCCAAGAAATTGTTCAGCTATTTTTTTCAATCTACATAAATCATATTCTTGGTGGAAAGAGAAAATTATTTTACCACCTACCTAGGTGGAATGGAGTTTCTGGTCCCTTAGAGTTTTGTTGTCCAGTTCTGTAGTCAGTAGATGTACCTGGCTAGGGAGCATTTGAAGTATGATTAGTTTGCAGTGAGATTTACTGTAAGTCCAAAATAGACCCTGAATTTTAAAAAATTTAATACAAAAGAGTAAAATATCTCATTAACAGTTTTATATTGATTACTTCTGAAAACACTACTTTGGATAGAATGGGTTTAATAACATGTATTATTATAATTTTATCTGTTTCTTTTCATACATTTAGAGAAAAAAAATTATTAAAAATAAAAATTGCACACCTGACTCATATTGCTATTACACTGTGCTGCTACAGAGAACTAAACATTTTTAGCAGAGGAAATTATAGGAGAAAGAAAAGTATAAGATGAAGAGGAGAATATGAGCCTGTCTCCAAATTCATTTTTCTGGTCTAATATCAGAGCAGTATGTAGAGAGGGCTATCGATAGGAATAGAAAGAAGAGTTTTCATGAAGAACTTTGAGATATAATCATTTCTGCTTGGGAATCACTATCACAGAATATAATACAAAAGGTTAAATGGTGTATTTTTACTATATACTAGGCTACTGAGTATCATAGTCACCTTCTGTGCAGTTAATGGGGGAACCCTCTGGATAGGCCCAGAGGCCCGGTAAGGAGCATTGCTAGTGGTAGTCAGACACAACAAAGTCCAGTGTATGACTGGCAGATTCGGCAGACACTAACTCTGCACATATACACAAGAGCCCACAAAATAACATCAAAATCTGGGATGGGCAGCAGGAACAATTTGGGAAGATGCATCAAAAGTCAAATCCCTACATTATATTTCTCCCTTTATACTTCTTAACTAGTGAAGCTTGGAAAAAATTGGAATGTCAGATTTATTCTTATTGCCAAATATAAGGAGGAATTTTGAGATGTGAATTTTCTTAACTAACCACTTATTTTTTTCAAAATAATAATTTCTCAATGATTGTAGAGGGTTTTTTAGTTACTAACTTCTGTCTTTCTTAAAATAAAATATTATTTTCTTAATACCTGTCATATCTTTTCAACACTTGAAACAATTTTTGTATGAGGTGTTTGGAAAAAATCCATTTTTCCCTGTGGATTTATTTTGTTCCATTTTATTCTCTCTAGTGCTGGAGGTTGGTGAGTGGACTTTCCTTTAATCTTCTTGGACTTTTGTGTATCTTAGTCACTCCTATAACTGTGTAAGGCTCAATTCATATAATAAATTTCTTATTCTAGAATATGGATAGTGTTTCTGCTTCCATGATTGAACTATAACTGATGCAAACAGCTCAGTGAAATTCACAATATGCTGCTCTTCCAGTTTGCCTTTCTGACCTGGAGAGAGGGGATTTCTGGAGGTATTGGCTGTATCTCTAGATACGGTGGACAGGAGTAAGAAAGCAGTAACTTGGCCACATTTTGTTGGGTCTCTAAACCAGTTGATACATGACTGATCTTATCCTGTTGAGAAACTTGAAACCTTCAGCTGTGGCTACAAATTAGGAGGCCATAAAAGGAGGTTATCTTTTTAAGAGCAGAATTAAGGATTCTGCTGAATTTACTCACCAACAATAAGTCAACCAAGTAAACTTACTGAAAAATACAGGTTGTCTCTGTGTTTTTTTTACTTTTTGTGTTGGTTATTTAATCATGTTTATTTGAAAATTGACTCCTCTATGACAATCCATTCTGTTGAGTTTATTGTTAAAAGATCAGGAATGATTAATGACACTAGTGAAATTATGGATTCCTATTGTTACTAGGCTAATATGTAAGAACCAAGTAAATCTTATAATGTATGATATATATAAATGTGGCATTCTTTGGGATATAAATGATGGTGTAAGTGCTGATGCTATGGAGTTTACTTCCTATCCTAAATCAACATCAGTTCAAGAAATAAATATGGTGAATATTTTGAATTTAGTTATTTCTCAAGTAATAATTTTAATTATTGCTTCTATATAGAACTCCAAGGAAAGCTGACTAATTTGCATAAATCAAGGAGCCTAATTTGATTTAGGGCAAAATTACTGTATTTTTAAAGCGAATATAATCTTATTGTTTTGATTTATTATCATCTTTTGACAAAAAATAATAGCTATTCCAAAATTTATAGATTTTTAGATAGGTACTTCACAATAAATACATTAATATTGTACATATATATTACCTATGTTACTCATATGTTGATGATGATAACAAAAAGTATACATTCTTTCAGTCTATGTATAATATTAGGCTAAGTATTGAACCTATGAGGTGAGTAATATTATTACTCCAATTTCACAAATGAGGAAATTGAAGTATAAACAAGTTAAATAACTTTTCCAAGGTGACATGGCTAACGTAAGACGGAGCCAGAATCCGAACCTAGGCAGAGTAGCTCCTGACTTCTATTCTATACTAGGGGGGTATGTTAAGATATACCCTTAACATTCACAGTTCTGATGGACAATGGTTGATTTAATGTACTGTTTTCTATTCCCAGTCACGTGGTAAGAGTTCCTTGGGAAATTACTCCTCTATGGAATGCAATCAGGTCAGGACTATCAAGTTGGGACTGTAAAGAGATGTAGTTTTCTGCCTTCTCTAAGAAAACATGATGGTGAAATGATCTTCCAGTAGTAGTAAATCTTAAGCAGACTGACATAAAGAGGGGAAGTGGTTGGACCTGTGGTGGTTTCTTGAAAAAAACTCCTCCACTGTCCTCAGTACACATCTTCCCAAGAGTTTATGGAATTCTTCTTTCCTAAGCCTTAATTTTCCTACTTTCTCTTTAGTATGATTTGCTCAATATTTGTATTTTATTTTTTGGTTTGCTTGTTTTTGTTTTATTTATTTAGAATTGCTTCATCCTGCTATGTGCTTAAGTACTTGAAATCTGGATATTCTAATTTCAACAACTGATATTCAAATTATGTTTTCAATATCATGTTGCACATAAAGAACCAGAGCAAGCACTGTACTTTGTTAGCTAATCCGGCTTTCCTTTTTGTTTTATTGTGTTAGAAAATGTGGTCACTTTGAGTGGATTGCCCTGGAATCATAAGTAGCTTGAGCTTAATTATGTTCTTTCAATTTACTGAACCTTAAGAACTTAACTAATTTATTTGGTTGGTTTTTTTCAGGGTCCTGTAATAGTTTGGATATGAGGTCTCACAAAATCTCATGTAAGAAAATGTGGGAATGTTCAGAAGTGAAAGATTAGATTGTGAGATGTATAATCTAATCATTGAATTAATCCACTTGATGGATTAATAATTTGAAAGGACTACTATACTGGATGGTGTCTATAGGCAGATAGGGTCTGGCCAGTGGAAGTAAGTCACTGGGGGCTGCTTTTGGGGTTTATATTTTATCCATGGCTCCTCCTCTCTTCTCTTTCCTTCCTGTCATGAGCTGAGCAGCTTTTCTCTACCCTACCCTTTCTCCATGATGTTCTATCTCCTTTGGGGCCCAAAGCAATGGTGCTCACTTCTCATGGACTGAACCTCTGAAAACATGTGTCCAAAATCAAACTTTTCCTTTGGTAGCTTGTTCTTTTCAGGTTTTGGCTCCAAAAATGAAAAACTGACTAACACAGGTTCCAACTCTAACACTTGATTCTTATGATTTGCTTCATATTTCTGCCCTTTATATCCAAAGATTCTGCAAAAGTTGACATTTCTTGTTCCACTATATTTTCTAATAAGATGCGATTCATGTACTTTTGCATAAATTTTCCCTTTTTATAATATAAATTTCAGTGTTTTAAGTACATTCACAGTCTTCCAAAGAATGGGACAAAAAAATCAGTTCAAGAATTGTATAGTGTTATTATTATTGTTATTTGTTATTATAGTTTTTCTTGTACTTCCTATACTTGATCCAGCGGTACCTTCTTAAGTAGACTTAAGAAGATATGAGAAAGCCAAATGATAGGGCCAAGATCTGAAATCATCTTATAAATGACATTTCAAGACTGGGGATGTAGCTCACAGCAAACACTGGACGTTTAGGATCTTCTCACCTACAAACAGGGACAGTTTGACTTCTTCCTTTCCTATTTCTATCTCTTTTATTTTCTTCCCGTGTCTAATAGATCTTGCTAAAGTTTCAAGGACTATATTTAATAAAAGTGATGAAAATGAATTCTTGCTTTTTTCCTAATTTTAGAAAAAAATACTTCCAGTTTTTTCTCATTAAGTATGGTGTTAGTTTGCGTGTGTGTGTGTTTATCATCAAATTTGTAAAAGACTTTTTCTGCATCATTGAGATGATCATGTGATTTTTTTGTAGTTGATTCTATTTATATAATATATTAGCTTATTTGCACCTTCCAAACATCCTTGTATCTCTGGTGCAGAACCAGCTTCATGGTGATGTACAATCTTCTTAATTTCTTGTTGAATTCAATTTACTATTTTGTTAAGGATTTTTGCATTTACGTTCATCAGGGATACTGATTTGTAGTTTTCCTTCTTTGACATATTCTTATCCAGTTTTGGTAGTTGGTTTGGGAGAGTTCCATTCTTTCTATTTCTTGTAATTATTTGAGGACCAGTGGCATTGGTTCTTCTTCAAAGGTCTAGTAGAATTCAACTGTGATTCCATGTAGTACTGGGCTTTTTTATTGTTGTTGTTGGAAGACCTTTTATTATGGCTTCAATCTTTTGCTTGTTATAGGTCTGTTTAGGTTTCCTATATCCTCTTAATTCAATTTTGTTAGAATGTATATGTCTAGAAATTTATGCATTTCTTCAAAAGTTTCCAGATTAAGGAACTATTAGTTTTCTATGTTGTCCCTAATTAACCTCTGGATTTTAGTGGTGTCTGTTGTAGCATCTCCATTTTAATTTTGAATTTTATTGATTTGAGTATTCTGTCTCTTTTTTCTGGTTAGTTTGGCTAAGTGTGTTTCAATCTTATTTATTGTTTCAAGGAGCCAACTATTTGTTTCATTGATCTTTTTAGTGTTTCTTTATTCTCAGCTTCATTAATTTCAGTTCCAATATACATTTCTTTTCTGTTTTGTATTTTGGGAATGTTTTGTTCTAGTTTTCCTAAGACCTTGAGATGCATCATTAGGTTATTTAGAATCTTTCTTATTTTTTAATGTAGGTACTCATACCTATAATGTTTTCTCTTAGAACTGCAATTCCTGTATTCCAGAGATTCTGGTAAGTGATATATCTGTTCACTTATTTAAGTTTCTAGGAATTTTAAGTTTCTCCTCTGATTTCTTCAACTCAGTGATATTGTTTAATTTCCATCTATATGCGTAGTTTCAATTATTTTATTTCTGTTGATTTTTAATTTTATTCCTGTATGACCTGATAAGATGCCTGGCATTCTTTCAAGGTTTTGTATTTGCTCAGAGTCTTTGTAGCCTAAAATATGGTGTATTTGAGAGAAAGCTCCATGAGTAGCTGAAAATAATATGTATCCATCTCTTGTCAGATAAAGTGTTCTGTAGATCTAATAAGTCCATTTGATTTACAGTGTAATTTAACTCTGTAGTATCTTTGTTGATTTTAGGTCTGGATGACCTACTTGTTAGTGAGAAAATCAACTAGTATTATTACAATGTATTCTATCTGAGCCCTTGGTGTTGGCTTTATATAATTAGGTACATTTATGTTTGCAGCATACATATTTACTAGTATTATATTTTTCTTGTGGATCATTTCATTTGCCATACAGAGTGACCTTCTTTGTCTCTTTGAACTAATTTCGGGTTGATGATTGCTTTGTCAGACATGAGAGTAGCTATTACTGCTTGCTGTAAAGTTCCATTTGCATGGAATATTATTTTCTACTTTTTCACATTCAGTTTATTTATATCTTTGCCTATGAGGTTGTTTCTTGCAGTCAACAATATGGTTTGGTCTTGTTCTTTTATTCAGTTTGTCAACCTATTTCTTTTCATTAGAATATTCAGACAATTTACATTCACTGATTTTACAAAGAGGTATATGTTAGTTCATGTCATTTTGACTTATTTCTAGTGTTTACTGCAGTTCTAAATTTCATTTACTTACCTATTCTTCTAATGAGATTTATTCTTACCCATGTTTTCTTGTTTGTTAGTACATATTGTGTTTAGCATTCCTTTGAGTATCTTCTGGTATTCTTGATTAGTAATAATGAATTCATTTAGTTTATACTTATCTTAAAAGATTTTTATTTCTTCTTTGATTCTGAAAAATATTTATGATGGATATAGAAATTTTGGTTAGCAGTTATTTGGGGACTTGAAATACATTTTTCTGGACCCTCCTGAATTTTAGGTTTTCTTCTAAGAAATCTTATGTTATTTTGATTGGCTTTACTCTAAATGTTATGTGGCATCTCTCTCATAGTTTTTAAAATTCTTTCTTTAATCTATATTTTTGGCATTTTAATTATAATATGTTGTGAAGAGGTTCTTGTCTATCTGAAATTCTAAATGTTTCCACTGTCTAGATGTCTGTGTTTTCTCCTAAGGTTTGTTATGTTTTCTGCTACTGCTTTACTGAACAGGTTTTCAGTGCCATTACCCTTTATCTCTACTCCTTTTGTAATGCCTATGAGTTCTATGTTTTGTCTTTCAATCTTATTCCTAAGTTCTTGTACATTCTGATCATAGTCTTTTTTTTTCCCCTTTAATCCTGTCTAAATGTTCAAGGTTGTCCACCTTATACTCAAGCACTGAGATTCTGTCTTCTACATGATAAAATTTATTGGACGGACTTTCCATGAATTTTTTCTTTGATTTATTGGGCCTTTCATTTCCAAGATTTGAGTTTGGCTCTCTTTCAATATCTCTCTCTGTTTTGTTGTTGTTGTTATTGTTGTTGTTGTTTGGGGGTGGGTACCAGGGATTGAACTCAAGGGTACTTGGCCACTGAGCCACATCCTCAGCCTTATTTTGTATCTTATTTAGATACAGGGTCTCACAGAGTTGGTTAGTGCCTTACTCTTGCTGAGGTTGGCTTTGAACCCATGATCCTCACGTCTCAGCCTCCCAACCACTGGGATAACAGGCATGCATCACCACACCCAGTTTGATATCTCTATTTATTTCATTTTTCATTTATTGCTGTAATAAATTACTTAGTCGTTTCAGTGGTATTAATTTCTTCTCTTGGAATTTATTGATCTTTTTAAAAGTCATCCTTTTCAATTCCCTATCTGGATTCTTTTTTCCACCTACTTTGATATCTTTATAGTCAAGTTCTATGGAATTACAAGACCTTAGGTGGTATTATATTACCTTGTTGTTGTTGTTTTCATGTCTTATATCACTATGTTGATATTTGCATGTCTATTGCAATGGACTTTTATGTGAGGGCCTTTTGAGGGCACAGCCTTCCCTTGACAAAGTGTTCTTGGGTATAAGTTTGTTGTAAATTGTGGAATTTGTTTCCAAGTGAGTTTCATAGCAAAGTTTCCCTGCTAGTTGTTTGGCAATGATTAGTGTATTTTGATGCAGTGTGCACTCTGTCAGAGTTTGAGGATCACACTTTATTTAATTCTTACAGGAGTAGTCTTGTTTAGGCAATTGCATTGTGTACTTAAGGTATACAGTGTTCACGCTCCATGATTACTCTTCTAGGTTGGACAACTCATATGTTCTGAAAGGGTATGGGAACAATCTGTTGTCACGTATGTGTGATGTCTACAATTTTCATTTTATTTTTCTCTGCTATTGCTATAAAAGCAGATATTCATGAGTGTGTCCATGAGTGTGCCCATTCCCTGGCCATTTCACTTGGGTTCCAGTCATTGATTTGCATTTTTTCTTTTCCCTGATTTTTGTGTTAAATTATTGCTAACATTTGTCGGGGGGGTAAGTTGTGTGAAAAGCAAGGTTTATTGTCTTTTATCTGGTTTGTGGATATAGCTCAGCAGCAGAGTATCTACCCCATGAACTTAAAGTGTCACATCACATCCCTAGTACCTCACACAAAGGGAGGAAATAAAGAAAAGCAACAATAGAAATGGCCAGTGTACAGAATTAAAGTAAATACTAGAAGCCAACTATAACTCCATCACACTCAAAAGTAGGAGCTGTGTGTGAGAAATTAACAACAGCAACAACAGCAAACAGCCATGAACTAGATACAACATTAAACATAGTACTTACTGAGAACTCAACAACGTGAATAGTGGAGGTAGACATTACACAAACTAAATAGTTTTTTAAAATGGCAATAATGCAGTTCAAAAGAGAAAAGAAGATGAAAAAGGAAGGTAAAGGAAAGGTTGAAGTATTTTTAAAATGACAAGAGAGAAAGGAAGTGAGATAGAAAGTAAGATCATAAAAGAGGAAAAAGTAATTAAAGAAGGAAACAAAATAAAGAGAGAGAAAGAAAGAGGGAATTTGACTCTTTGAGGAGGAAGAAAGGAAAAAAGGAGTAAAAAGCAAACAAACAAAACAACAACAAAAATCCATTATCCCTCAAAACACAAAATAAGATTTAAAAGATTAGTAAAAAGAAAATAAAGTGGCAACATATGTTAATGTATATCAACATATTATTATATATAATACATATTATATATATAGTTGTACAATAAGAACAACAATGAAAATTCTTTTTTTTTCTTTTAGTTCTGGGAATTGAACCCAGGGGTTTTAAACCATGGAGCTACATCTCTAGTCCTTTTTATTTCTGGAGATGGTCTCACAAAGTTGATGAGGCTAGTCTCAAACTTGCAATCCTCCTGTCTCAGCCTCCCAAGTAAACAAAAATTTCTTTCTTTCTTTTTTTTTTTTTTTTTTTTTTGCCATGCTGGGGATTGAACCCAGGGCCTTGTGCTTGCAAGGCAAGCACTCTACCAACTGAGTTATCTCCCCAGCCCCAAAAATTTCTTAATGAAAAATGAAATAATTGAATTGAATTGAATAGAAATAATTCCACTGAGGTGTTTGAAACTATGAACAAGGATGGCATTCACTCTCTTTGTCATTCCCTTCTTACATTTCTTCTTGAGCTTTTCAGCCCTTAGACAAAGGATTGGGAATTATTAAACCCTTCCTTCTTTTGTGTTGCTCACCAGGTTGCTGACTGGAGCATCCTAGAAATGAAGTTGGTAGAAATGGCTCTAACTTCCCTGCTTGCCTGTAAAAGTTAAGGTAGAATGGGAAGTTCTGTCTAATCGACGGATTAGAGCAATGCATTTCCAGGGCTGAGTAGACAGAGAGTTCTAAATGGGAAGTTCCAACTGGGGTGTAGTTCTAATTGGAAATTTGTCAGGAGGTATCTACTCTGGAGAGATTTGATCAACACACCAGTAGGTCAGATAATGCCAATCTCTGCTGAACATTTGGATATCAGGGACCTCCCCAAAATTCTTCACGTTGGGCCAAGTAACAAACCTCCCTGAGTGGAAGGGGGAAAAATCTACCACCTATGGCTATGACCTTCCAAAACTCAAACGATGAATGTAATTATGCACATCTGTTCAGTTCCCAAACCTCTTTGGCTGCTGATATAAGCCACCAGAATCAAATGAAAAGCCACTTGCATTCCCCTTCATATCTTTGACCTGAATTCCCTGGATATAATCTTCAGTTATGTTCAATCAGGTGGACCCTGGGCCACCTGGTAGGTGCTGGCTGGGACAGTATGCCAACATTTGCTAGGAACTCCAGGACTCCCATGGCAGCAACCTCTGACCTGACCTCCTCAAGATGGCTTCCCGCCTCAGCTGTCTGCTCATAATTTGAGAAACACAGAGTACTTTTCAAACACTAGCTCACTGTGTAACTTCTGAATTAGCTAAAAGTTCACACTACCTTTATATATTCTGTAGGTGTTTTTGTGCCAGATTTGTCTATGGTCTTTCTCTTTCTCCATTTGTGTTACTCCTCCACTCTGTGGTGACTTGGCACCCACTGCTGCCACTGGTGTGATGCACATGTGTTCTTTCTTGTCCTATGTTCAGAACACCTGAATTTCAGGATCTCTCTGAGTCTGACTGTCCCAATATAAAATTTCAATGAATCACCTCAGTCGTCCACCTCACAGAGAAGCAGTATTTTTGTTGCTTCAATTCTGAGCCGTGGAAAAAATTGGAAAAATGCAGACTTTTTCTACTTTAATTCCTCTGTTGAAGCTCTCTTTCACTAACTCTTGATGGAGAGGTCTACTTGGATGAATTTTAATTAAACTATTTTGGTGTCAATAATTGAGTTGGTGAAGTGAATTTATGTCAGTTGCTACATTTAATGAACACTCAGAAGCAAGAATCTCTATTTTTAGGAATTTATCATGGGGCTAGTGGTAGAGTTGTTAAGACATGTAAAAAATATTACTCTATTTATACTTGTGAAGAAAATAGATTCTGTATTATTCAAGGTTTTTCAGAGAGACAGGGCCAGTAGAATGTATATGATTCTAAGAGGATTTATTAGATTGGCTCACACAATCACACAGGTTCAAAAGTTCCATAAGTGTCATCTACAGTTTGGAGAACCAGAAAAGTCAGTCTAAGCTGGAAACCTCAGAAAAACAGATAGGTCAGTGATGCAGCCTCAGTTTGAGGTCAAAGGCCAAAAAGTTACCTGAGGAGCTACTGATATTTAAAAGACTAAAGAAACTAGTCTGGCATCCTTTGGTTACAGCAGCAGAAAAATGCATCTACTCATGAAGGAAGAGCATGACCCAGTGAGCAAGCTGACTTTCCCCTTCTAAATTTTTTTCTGTTCCATCTTGGTATCCAGTTTATTAGATGGTGCCACTCACATTCAGGAGGAGTCTTGCAAACTCAGTTCACTGACAATACCAATCATGTCTGGAGACAACTTCATAGACAACATTCAGGAGGATGCTTTACCAATTCTCCAGGTATCTGCACGTCTAGTCAATCTGACAACCAAAATTTACCATCACAACTGCACTACTGTCAACTTGCCACACATACACACCTCCTGAAGCCGTATTTAATTTCTGAACAAAGCAATAACAAAATCATAATTCCAAAAAGCGTAATATAGCTATCCTGGTAAACTGAAAATGCTCTAATTCTTTTCCTAGAGAAAATAGTAAAGTTTTTTTGAGTGGTGCTTACTCTTCTTCTGATATCTCCTAATTTAAATATGACATAAATTTGGCAACACTTAGATCAACTAATCATATTTTCAAGTGCTAAGAGAGGGATATAAATAAAGATATTTGCCTAATAGATGTATATATACATACAAACATATTCTTAACAAAATAAGGAAGAGAGATACTCAGGGCAATTAATCTTCATTTTTGAATGAAGATCAGAACTGGAATTGATTCTGTTATCCATTCTTTATTTTCTTTGTCGTTGGCAAGCATCTTTGTGGGTTGTGGTTCTCTACCTGGTGCAGTGACTCACTCCTTCATTCCTAGGCAAATAGTAGTCCTTCCTGGATTGATTCATTATACTTTTCCACTAACCTTAATCACAGGGCATGGTAATACTAAGAGATACCCTATGTGATTGACAGTATTCCAGACATATTTTTCCTAACCTCCACTGTGCATTATTGGTAAAAATTTTGTTATTATTTTGTTTGATAGTGTGGATGAATTATCCTCACCAATATTTGATTCCCTTCTTACCCTGTTAACTTTAGACATGAGGAGCCAACGTGTTCAGGATAGAATTTAAATTTCCAGTTTAATGGAATATTTGTTCTGTCTTCTGATAGGAGCATTCCTCCCTCTGGAACTTTTAGGATAGCAGAGCATAATTTTGCAGAAAGAGAAAGAAGAATTTTGCCAGTGTGTCACTAAGGGTAATGAGGACTGTTACTATTTCTACTTTAATTGCTAGATTCCCAGACTCACTAATTCTGGCTATGGGAGAAATAGTACCATATATTGGATACTTGTTAAAAACCTAAAGCTTTCTGGAGAAATTTGTTCCAGTTCTGCAAGGTATCATCACCTGGTTTGTGTTAAAAGTGTCTTTGAAAGGCCATTTAATCATTCTACTAACATACCTCCTTCAGGATGAAGGGAAGTGTGGTAACACTGGCGAATACCATGAACATGGGCCCATTGCTGGACTTTTTGGCTGAAAAGTGAGTTCTTTGGTCAGAAGTTATGCTATATAGAGTACCATGATGGTGGATAAGTGAATTGGTTAAGTCCATGGTGATAGTTTTGGATGAAGAATTATAAGCAGGGAAGGCAAATCCATATCCAGAATATATGTCTCTGCCAATAAGAGTAAAATGCTTCTCTTTCTATGATGGAAGCGGTCCAGTGTAATCAACCAGTCACCAGGTAGATGGCTGATATCCCTGGAGAATAGTGCCACACTGGAGGATTAGAGTCGTCTTTGCGGCAAAGATTAAACTCTCAGTAGTGACTGTATACAGGTCAGCATTGAAGAATTAAAGTCCATGTGCTAAGTCCATGATTAAACTCTATCCCTGCCACCATGACCACTTTGTTCATTAGCTTACGGGGTAACCATGGGATAGTTGGGAAAAAAGGTTGACTGCTATTCTCAGAAGGGTAATCTTATTTATTTAGTTATTGAAATTCTTCTTTGTTGAGGTTCCATTTTGTGAGCCTTTACATGGGATCTTTACGTCCTTCACCCATTTGTAGTGGTCTCCCACAAATGTCTTTGCCAATAATTTTCTAATCATATTTCTTTCAAGTTCCTTATTATCCAACTTGAGTACTGATTATAGCCCATGAATCAGTAGATAGTCACACATCTGTTCTTTTCTCCTTCCAAGTGTGATGCACAATTAAAGTACACAGCAAAAGTGCTGCCTGTTCTGAAGATTTCTCTTCACCAACTGACACCTTAAGCACCATTGGATCTTCCAGATCATGTGGCTCAAGTGGCAGAGTAACATGCACAGACATCTGGATCTGTTACAGAACCTTCTCTTCTTTTGGGCTCCACTTAACAGTAGCACCTTTTTAGGTCAATCAGGAGATGGGCTGCAATAACACATCCAAGAGAGGAAGGTATTGCCTTCAAACAGGCTCATCAGGCATTGGGCTTCTTTCCTGTTTGTAGGAGGGGTTAGACACAACACTTATCCTTCACTTTAGGAGGAATGTCTCAGCAAACTTCATGCCACTGGACCACCAGAAATTTCCCTGAGGAAGGAGGCCCTTGAATTTTACTTAAATTTATTTCTCATCCTCTGCTGTACAGATGTTTTACCAGTAAGTCCAGAAGAGTTGCTACTTTTCACTTGGTCCACTCAGCATAATATCATCAATAAAATGGACCAGTGTGACATCTTGTGGAAGGGAAAGTGACTAAGATTCTAGTGAATGAAGATACACCATAGGGCTAGAGAGTTGATGTACCCTTGAGGTAGGACAGTAGGAAAGTGAAGGTGTATTGCTTCATCTCATGTGAAACTTTGAAATGACTAAGGATGAAACTAAAGCTCTATTTCAAAAAAGAGCCTGGTGGTTTAGAATATGTGTTCTTGAGGCAACACCATTTTTATACTTCTAGAATAGCTTCAACTAGCTATCTGACTTTGAGCTCCACACATAATCTCTAAGAATTTAATTTTGCATTTGTAGCAAAAAGAAGAGTTCCACCCACTTAAAAATGATTGCTATGAGGATTAAACTGAGATTACCAAAGTAAAATGCTCATCATAATGCTTAATTCATAATAAATGCTAAGTAAAACCACTATAAATATTATCCAAAGAAAATATATTCTCCTCTATGAAGCCTTTTTATTTTTCCCTAGTTGGACTTATTCTTTCATCTTTGCACTCTACAACATAGGCAGCTCCATAATGGCGCTTGTCTCGCTGTGTTATATAATTATTTATGTGCTTGCACTCCATTACCATAATAAGAGTTGTAGGCTTCGTCATATCTTTAGCACAGGATTTTTCATGTTCACTCACTAGATACTGGAATGAAACAGATGAATGTATGTATGAATGAATGAATAGACACAAAGATACAAAATGCTTTTAGATTGAAATAGCAATTATTGTAAAGTCATCACATTACTTGAACATGAGTAATTTGGATAAGAGACTCCATCTTGATATATTTCATAAAAACTGGTGAATACAAAGGCTTGGCATTGTACTCTTTATCATTCAATTAGTCAGTAACTTATTTTTTAAATCGAGAAATGGAGTTTCCCTCTGTCATTTCTACATTTCAACAATAATAAGAAAACAAACCAGTTTCTGGCATCAATGCCGGATGCCATTAAGATAGTATATGTTTTGCAATTCTTAATTAATTTATAGCAAGCACATAATAGTCTCTATGGCCAGCTTCAT
Source organism: Sciurus carolinensis (assembly GCF_902686445.1). NCBI lineage: Eukaryota > Metazoa > Chordata > Mammalia > Rodentia > Sciuridae > Sciurus > Sciurus carolinensis. Next base: position 74,308,327 of record NC_062226.1, read on the forward strand.
CTGCATACAGCAGCATAATCATTTTTTCCTTATAGTAGAGATTTTTTTATGAGTCATAAGTCTTCTCCAGGGGGTGTGGTTATCATCTGATAATCACGCCCTTGGGAGATTAAAAACACTTATCTTTGGATTATGACTTGCAATGCCCCAGAGGTGTGATTATCTCAGGAAACTCACACTCTCTGTCATGCCTAATTGCTTAATTATTATAGCTGTGAGTTCATACCACTATATAGGAACTAAAGTTGTGTCAGCATTTCCATTCTAAACTCTCTTTCCAAGAGCCTATATAACTTAGCCATTTTTTTAAAAAAAAGAGCTGTATTCTTTTGAAACCCTACACAAAAGATATTGTCCTTAGGTAACATATTTATTCAATAGATTATTTCCATCTAAAAATTGAGTCACTGTCCCCTTGGTGAGTTGACCAAAGGAAAAAAATACTAATTTAGTGCCTTTTAATCACACAATCTTCAGAGTATCTGTGGAGATGATATATATTCTAAAGATATAAATATGATTTCATCAATCTAAATAGCAATAATAGCTTGTATAATTTCAAGTTTCCTTGGAAATACACTTTTTAGAGCCATTCATAAAAGATTGTGTAAATTAAACCATAATTGGGGAGTGTTTTCATATACTTGTCAGTTTCAAACCTCAGCCAAATATTTCTAAGATCATATGGTATTAACTTTCTAAAAAAAGATTGAATGAAGATCAGTTAAGTAAAAAAAAACAAAAGCAGTAGCAGTTCTGAAGAGTTTCTTATGAAAAGAAACTAAATCTCATCAGTTTCTCAAAGGTGATGATTGTCTCAAAACCTGCAAGAGACTACATCAATTTACAAGTCACCAAGATGAAACTATTCTTCTAATGCATCAATGTACAAGAGATGTATTTAATTTCCTGGTTGCAGTTCACCCACGGTAGCACCTTTCCAATAGCAGCATTCCTGGGATGTTAATATAATTCTTCCCTGTAAATATGGAATCTGAGCAAATAGAAGAGTGTCGAGTGGTATTTCATACAGAATATACAGAAGGGTAAGTGCTCTTGTTCCTAGCATTGAAGGATAACTTTCTTCAGTCGTTAAATCTCTAGTTGCAGCATCTTGCCTTGGGATATTGTTCCAGAATTGGACCTTCAGTTTTCTTTACTCTGAGATAGTATGTCTGAATGTATACACTTGGAAAATTTATGTCTTGTACTGAAATCTCCCAAAGAAGAAAAAAGAATGCTTTTTTGTTTGTTTGTTTTTAAAGAGATGCTACCTTTCTCCGTTAAATGTCACAGAAATGATGAACACTTGACCTTCTAGTCCAGAATTACCATTAGATATCAGTTTTATTTTAAACTACTTGTTCATTTAAAAAACCCTCAGTATGGTTTTATACAATTTAGAACATGATACAAATAACATGTTTTCTTAAAAACAAAACAAAACTATCTCCAGAAAATGAAAATGGGTGTCTACTTTCCTGCTTGCAAAATAAAAATTGTTCTCCTCATTTATAATTGAAACATTGTATGTTGTGGGATTAGAGGCCACCAAATGTATCTATCTGTCTTTCCTGACTTTCTGAAAAAGTTGAAATATTGAATAATACCTTCTTTTCAGAGAGCATAAAAATGTGCTCCAATTAGTTGTTTTGTTTTCGATAACTGATAATGAAACACTAAGTAATCCATTAAGAAAATAGGTAGAAAAAAATGAAGAAAATAAAAAAGAAACACAAAACTTTTTCTTTCTTTTCCATTATTTCACACATAAATTTCATAGTAACTCCCACCTGGAAAGTTTATAATTATTTTATAGACACATGCATGGTAGCACCCACTATGCAGTTAACAATGACAAGGTAAAATTAGATTAAAAATCTAGGATTTTTTGTAGGGGGCTACCAGGGATAGAATTCAGGACACTCATACACTGAGCCACACCCCCCAGCCTTATTTTGTATTTTATTTAGAGACCAGGGTCTCACTGAGTTGCCTAGCACCTCGCTTTTGCTGAGGCTGGCTTTGAACCCACTATCCTCCTGCCTTAGTCTCTGGAACCACTGTAATTACAGGCATATACCACCACGCAAAGCAAAAATCTAGAATTTTTTGGATTAAGGTGCTTCATTAAAAGAAGAGTAACAGTTGATAATAGAACGATAATATAGGAGCCAACATGTATATTTGATTGTTAATGTTTTATTTGATATGTTATAAAATTAAAAATAAATGACATGTTTGCAGATATTTGAAGAATAATTATAGATACACAGATATGGGAAATGAGGTCCTGAGATGAAAAATACATTGCAGAGTATTACATAACTATTCTGGGACAAAAAGTAATGACTTCTCTTCATAGTTCAGCATTCTTGTTTATACAAAGATTTCAAGAATTACTGAATTGTAGTCCAAAAGATTCTTTCTTCTGAATTCAAAAATCAGTCTTTGGTTTGTCCTTTGGGTTTAGTAGTTTTGGAGTTTCTTGTTTGTTTGGATCTGTTGAGGGTGGTGAGTGTGTACATGTGTGTGTGTGTGTTGGGGAAATGATTATCTGGTTTTGGAATCATAATGTTCGTCTCATAAAGAAGTTGACCTGAGTTCTTATCACTTCTAATTTTGAAAAGGATTTATGTAAGACTATTATTGTATCTTCTTTGGATTCAAGATAAAATTAACTAATGAAGTCATTTTTTCTCTGTGGGATTATATTTCATTCTGAATTTACTTGATAAAAACAGCAATATTCTTATTCTATTTCTTCATGAATTGGTTTGATGTTTTTTTCTTTCAAGGCAAGGAGTTTTCCAATTTAATCTAAACAGTTGAATCTATTGATCTAAAATATTTATACTGCTTCCATATTACCAATTTATTTTATATAGCAGGAGTCACCAAACTTTTCTATAGAGTCTAATAGTATATATTTCACCTATTGCAGGCCATTACAGTCTCTGTGGAAAGGACTCATCTCTACCATTGCAACACAGAAAATGTCCTAGAATAATTGTATTTACAAAGTTGTTGGTGGGATAAAGTTTCACAATTGAGCTGAAGTTTATAATTCCTTGATCTATGGGACCTGTAATATGATACATGCTTTAATTACTATATTGGTAATTTCTGTCTAATCTTTATTCATAGATCTTCTAGCTAAGGGATTTATCAATTTTATTGAATTAAAAAGCAAACTAAATTTTATAATTTTTTAATTATTAATTTCATTTACGGTTACAAAGTTCATTTTTATTTTAGTGACTTGCAATTATTGTTCTCAAATTTCTGCTTACTTGAATTTGGTCGGCTCTAGTTTCTCAAAGACCAAAAGTTAGACCAATCACCTCAAATAGTTAATCATTGCTAAGTGTGCATTTGCAGTTATGAATTTCCCAATTTTTATTATTGATATAAAATTTGCATAACCTAAAATTAACCATTTTAAAGTGAACAATTTAGTAGCATTTTATACATTCACAATGCTGTGTAACCACAACACATTTCATTCCCAACACATTTTCATCACAACAAAACATACTCCTTAAGCAAAGTCACTCTTTGTTTCTCCCTCTCTCAGTTCCTAGAAGCCATTAACTTGTTTTCTGTTTCAATGGATTTACCTCTTCAAGATATTTCAACAGATGACCTTTTTTTTTTGTCTGACTTCTTTTACTTAGCACAATATTTTCAAGATGTGTTCATGTGGTGGGATATATCAGTACTCCACTAAATTAATGATTAAATAATGTTCCATTGTGGATACATACCATAATTTGTTGATTCATTAATCTATTGATAGACTTTTAAATTGTTTCTACCTTTTGGCCATTGTGAATAAAGCAGTTAGTAACATACCTGTATGAGTATTTGTTTCAGTATCTGTTTTCAAATTTTGGGGTTAATTCCTCAGGATGGAGTTGCTGGTTTCTATGACAATTTAAAGCTTCACTCTTCCAGTACCTGCCAAACTGTTTTCCCTAACAGGTTACTTTATGGACAGCTATATATGATGAATTTTTTTTTTTTTTTTATGTAGGAAGGTCTTAATATCTCTTTCATTATTTTCATCAGATATACATTTCTTGGCTGTTTTCTTTTCTTCAGTAGTTAGAATTTTACATCTCAAACTTCTAGCCTTCGTGATTTCTAATGAGAAAATGATTGTTAATCTCACTGAGAATATTTTGCACATGAAGAGTTACTCTGTCTATTCACAGTTTGATTGCAATGTTTCTCATGGTGGATCCCTTTGCATTCATACAATTTGTAGTATATAAATTATAATTTATATAACAGGTATTTGGACTGGTAGGTTCAAGTATTTCATCAAATTTGGGAAGTTTTCTGTGGGATGCCATCTGTGGAGCCATCAGTCACAGAAATCTGGCTCTCAGGAACTGACAGTCATGAGAGATTGTTTCAGATGGCCCCAAGTATGTGGTTTCAGTGCAGAGTGGCTCACTCCCAGAATTTGCATGTCCTAGATGCAGCCACAAGACCCGCTAAAGCAAAATGGCTTCCTTAACTCCACTCCATCCTGTTTCTCATGGAAGAAGCTCCTCCCGGTACCCCTTTTATCAATACAGCTATAAATAAAGGAAAGGTGTGTTCTTACATCTTTGTTAGAGCTGGATCCTTAGCATGGCACAATCCTTCACACCCCTGATTCAAAAGATAATTGTCTCCTGTGTTTTGTTTTGTTTTTCCTATTAAATAAGTTTCTTAGCAATTAATTTGCAGCTGGCCCATCCCTCCAACAGAAACCTTTTCCCTAGACCATGCTGGACGTGTGAGAGTTTTCCACCATTATTACTCCAACTATTCTGTTTGTTTCTTTCTCCCTCTCTCTTCCCCTTCTCAGACTCCCATGATGCATATGTTTTTTCACTTGGTGCCACTGTGCAGGGCATTTAGGTTTTGTTCACATTTTTATTTACTTGTTTATTTATTTATTTACTGGTACAAGGAATTGAACCCAGGGGTGTTAAACCACTGAACCACATCACCAGCCCTTTTGAGATATCTCCGTAAGTTGTATAGGGTCTCAATAAGTTGCTGAGGTTGGCCTTGAATATGTGATCCTCCTGTCTCAGCCTCCATAGCCACTGTGATTACAAGAGTGTGTCATCATGCCCAGTTCTGTTCACATTTTTAGTTTTTATTATTTGTTTTTTCTGTTCTGTTTTTTTTTTTTTTTTTTTTTTTTTTTTGCAGTGCTAGGGATTTGAACCCAGGGCCTTGTGCTTGCAAGGCAAATACTCTACTGAGCTATATCCCCAATCCTTAGATTGAATAATTTTAATCATCTTAATTTCAAGTGTCCTGATTCTTTTGTATCCTTAAATATACAATTGAACTCCATTAGTGAATTTTAATTTCACTTACAGTACATTTCAGTTCCTGAATCTCTCCTTGCTTCCTTTTAATATGCTTTATCTTTTTACTGATACTAAGTTTTCATATATCATTGGTTTCCTTTCTTTTAACATAGTTAAAATAATTGATTTAAATATTTGTTCATTAGAGCCACTGTCCAGGATTCCCCATAATTTTTTGTCAATTTAATTTTGCCTCATGAATGTGCTATATTTTCTAATACCTTTGTATGTCTGATAATTTTTTGTTGAAAATTAGAATTTGGATATTGAAATATGGTAACTCTGGAAATCAGATTCTTCCTAGTCCTCAGGATTTGTTGCTTTTGATTCTTGATGGCTGTAGTCATCTATTTGTTTAGTGACTTTTCCAAACTATTTGGCCAAAGCTTGTGTTTCTTGTGATGTCAGATCACTAAGATCACTGCAGTTTTCATTCAATCATCTTAGCATTCACCCAAAAACCTGACAGGAAGTTCAACAGTTTGGATGCAAAATGAAAACATACTCTCCGACTCTTTGCAGGTTGTATCTGAGCTGTAAGACCTCTTCAATACTACGTAAGGGACTCCCAATTCAGCCTTGATCTTCACTGTCTGTTTATATGAATTTCAGATTTCAGGTAGAGGTGAAAACCTAGGGTCTTCTAAGTTCTTTTCTGAGCCTGCATTCAGCATTCACATTAGACTCCACATTCCCTGGTATGTATTATGACTCTTCCAAACTCCTATTTCCCTAAGAATATTCCCCCGTCCTTTTGCTTACAGGGCTTTGAGTCTGTCTGCTGTTTGACTTCCTTACCATTACTTTCCCTGGGTGGTTATGGGTAGTGTTCTTATTTAAATGCTTTTGACAGAGGTCAACCAGGAGGTTGCTCCTGATGAGAGGGAAAGAATGGTCACCTCCTGTGCCTGTTCCTCAGGGAACCTTCAGGCAGGTCAAAACACAGAACCATAGTTCATTAAGAACAAAGTCCGTATTGGTCACCCTTGACACCCGCAGGTCACACTATCAATGGGGATCACCTCCCCATGGCCATCACAGCACTGGGCAGTGGGGGATGCCAAGCAGCTAAGCAGCAACACCACAGTGCTTTCTCACCAAAAATTAACAACCTCTTTCTTCACTAACTACTACCCTGATTGGTATAAATTTTCATTATATTTTAAAGTTTGAGAAAGTTTATTTTGCCAATTTTTGCCAATCTCATTATTGTTTCAGTGAAGAAAATTTTTCTTAGAGCACTCTGCTTTACCATATCCATGACCATCTTTCCAGAATCATAATTTTTAAAAAATTTTCTCTTTTATCCAATTCAAAATATTTTCTAGTTTGTTTTATGATTACTTTTTTGATCCAAGGTTTACTTTGAATTACACTGTTTTGAATTCTTTTTCCAAAATCTTTTTCTTGTTACTTTTTCCTTGGTTAATGTATTTTTAGCCAGAGATAATATTCAACATGAAGCATTATTTTATACTTATTGAGACTTGTTTTATGGCCCTTTGTATGGTTTATCTCAGTGAATATTTCCTGTGTACAAGAAGAATGTGTATTCTGCTCTTTGAGGCATTGTGTTCTATCAATGCAATTAGGTCAAGTAGGATGAATAGGTTTTTAGATCTATTTAATTTCAGTTTTTCTATGTATTTGTTCCAACAGTTATTGAGAGATAAGTGTTGAATTCTCCAAGTATAATTGTGGATTTGTCTATTACTCATTTCAATATGCTTTTGCTTCATATATCTGAAACTAATCAGATACAGACACTTTAAGGATTATCATATTTACTTTCTAAATTGATCCTTTTATCCTTATCAATTGTCCTTTCACTCTGGAAATAAATAAACATTTTTTTTTGATATTTTATTGTCTAGTGCTCATATAGATTTGTCCCTTTTCTGGTTAGCATTTATATGGTATGGCTCCTCTGTGCTTGTACTATGAATATAATCTGTGTCATGACCCATAGCTTTATATTTAAAGTTTCATTTCATATTTGGATTTTTAAAATATGATATTATATGGTTTGCACTTATGCATTTATTGAAATGTCTAAATTTATGTCTTTCCATTAACTGTTTTCTCTAGTCCTATTTATTTCTTCTTTCCTTTTAAACTTCCTTTGGATTAACTGAGTAATTTGTGTGAGATGCAGGGTTTTTTTAAAAATTATTTATCATGGAATAGGCAACATGATACTTTTGGATGATATTGATTAATTCTAGGATTTCTTTAAAAATTGTTCAGTGTTATTGAAGAGTACCCTTGTACTAGTTAGAGTTTAGAACCATTTCTAAAAGTCATGGGTCCTTTCAGATCTTTACTGAATACTATTTCTCATCAAAGAGACCTCTTCTTTCTGGTTGGGTGGAACTCAAATGCCTGTTATCTCTGTGTGAGATTTTAGAATCATTCATTTCATTATTAGTTACTCTTTGTTAAACCTGAGAAGTTTCATTTTACACCCACTCTGCTTAATATTCAGAGGGAGTTGAGGTATTCTCTGCATATTTCTATTGCTTATTTTCTACATGACTTCCTTCTTCCTAGAACCCATAAACGTCAGTCACATAGACATGCCTGAATCTGATTTCTACTTCTTCAAATCAATAGGACTCCTATCCTCTCTTGGGACCTAGTGCCCTTTTCTTCACACACACACACACACACACACACACACACACACTCCAAGGGTGTTCCTCCTGGTAAAAAGTCAAATTATTCTTAGGGCTCATCTTATTTGTTTGCTTGTTTTCCTTATCCCGTGGTTCATAGGTCTATAGTTTCTGTGTTTCAATGGCTTATGGAGTTTGATATGCTTTTCTAATTTTCTACTTGTTTGCAGCAGGATGGTAAGATTAATTCCTTGTACTCTATCAAGGTTTGTGGTCTTTTTCCAGGGTTTCTATAACAAATTACCACAAACTGAATGACTCAAGTCACAGAAATTTATTGCATTGTTGTTCTGAAGGTTAGAAGTCTGAGATGAAACCTATGCTCCCTTCAAGGTTCCAGTGAAGGAGCTGTTCCAGGCCTCTCTCATAGTTTCTGGTAGTTCCTTGGCCTTCAGTCTTCCAGGGAATTCCCCATCTCTGCACATCTTGGGACCAATTTTCCCCTTCTTCAAAGACAGAAGACATATTAGACATATTAGACATATTACGAGTTCACTTTATGTGGTATGACATCAGCTTAATTAATCTACAATTTAATTAGTTATATTAATTAATTCTATCCCCAGAGAGGGCCACATTCTGAAGTATTATTGGTTAAGAATTCAACATATGAATTTTGAGAGACACAATACAACTTATAGCAAGGATGGAACCAGAATTCTCCACATGTGCTATGCATGACATAAATCAGAAATTCTGCTCTTCATTAATAATTAAACAGTCTTCAGACTGCTATTATACCTAACATGATTTTGACTTAGGACTTTTCATGATAGAAAAATTGCTGTTGCATAGAAATCATGACGATACAAGTAACTGGGCTGGGTATGTGCTTAAACATGCAAGTTTGTTTATTTACTGTTGGATGGTTAGAAATTTGTGCTGCAGGTTATTTTGATTTTGTATTTTTTCATTTCTCCATTTTACTTTAATATAATATTCTGTAATGTTAAAGATGGTCAAGAACTTTGTACAATATGCCTAAGCTTTACATATTTTCCAAGATTAGTTCAGTGAATTTATGTATTTTTTTTCCACAGATTATTCTTGGGATACAGTTGTAAATTTTATATACCTAAAAATACTAATAAAAATTTCTGCTTAATTAGTATGATCATGAAGCTCTCTAGTTTCTAAACATGTTATGCCTTTAAAACACTTTATATGCCACAATTGTTGGATGCTTTTCATAATATAAATAAATAACTCATAATAAGCAGAAATAATTAATAAATAAAAGGTAAGGTTTAGACCTGTGTGTTTATGATGTTACATGAATTATTCTGGGCATTTTCAGTGACTTGATACATGGGTTAAGCTATGTTAACTTATACTGAGACCATGTCCTCTAAGAATTTATAATCAGGTTTAAAATTTAGATCTAGATAAATTCCTCTTGAGGAAAAAAAATGCTGTTAAGTGCTTTATTAGTATTGAGGACCCTTAGAAACAATAAAGTTATAGCACAGAAAGCCAAACTTTTAGATATTTCTTTTTTAATTTTGAAAGGTGATTTTTTTTTAGGAGTTGGGCTAAACTTTAGTTCTAGATAAATTCTTAAATTCATAGGGAAGTGAAAACGGTTAATTACAGTCCAGATTATCCTGAAGAACAAAGACAGGAAGAGAGAAGGGGACCTGATTTATTACAAAGAAGCCATCGCAATGATCTGAATAAATAAGAAAAAGGAAGAATTAAAAGTTTTTGTCCTTTGAAGGTTAAAAATATATAGTCAGCACTCCATGTTCACAGGTTCCTCATCCAGGGATTCAACCAAACTTGAGTTAAAAATATTTGGAAAAACATTGTCTTTAGTGAATATGTACAGACTCTTCCCCTTCATTATTCCCTAAACCATACAACAGAACAACTACTTCTATTAGCATTTATGCTGGATTTAACTGTATTGGGTATTATAAGTAAACTAGAATGATTTAAAGTATACAGAAAGATATGCATATGTTATGTGCAAATACTACCTCATTTTAAAGAAGAAACATGCAGGCATTTTTGGTATAAATGAGAGTGGGAGGGAGTCCTGAATACAGTCCTCTGTTAATATGGAAGGATGACTAGCAACTTTTAACCTTTTTTGAGAAATTTGTATGTGCTAGATAACTTGGTTAGCTTGGAGCATTTATTAGCTTATTTGATTTTCATAATAATTCTAAAATGATTTTCTTCATTTCAGAGGTGATGAGACCAAGATTTATAAAATGAGGAGCTGAAGGACTCAAAAAAGATTGTCTAATTCTTGAACATATGATAGTTAGAGGATAAGACACTCACACAGCTGGAAATGGAAAAATCTATTGCTTTTCCTCAAAACTTATTTTTCTTATAATGCTGATGTCAGAATATTCATCGAGTAAGCTTATTCTCCCATGTCTTATAATTCTAATGATTCTTCTGGATAAAAGCAGACTAAGATTGTATTTGTAACTCTACTAAGTCTTTCTTTATCCAAAGTAGAATTTGAATACTCAATACCTGATTATCATGGGACTTTCTGATCACTTCACTGCATAGGGTCATGTTCCCATTTTAGAAACTTGGCCAATTCAAATGCAAACATACCCGTTTGCTAATCACCCTCCAGAAATGACTGCCCAAGAGAGGCAGTAGCATATGTTGGTAATCATTCAGCTTTATCATGCTTCAATTGCATTTTTGATAAACAAAATAATTTATGTGTGACAATTAAAATGGTCACACCTATTATTTTCAGAACAGCTTTCTATTCACCAGGTCTGTAGAATTTAATCACTTTATCAAAAATGGATGTTATCAGTACAGATTTAATCATGCTTTATATGAACTCACTTATCAGACATTTTGCAGGTTTCTTATGTGCTGAGTATGGATTGTGTGGATAAATAAACTAATTTACATTTTTAAATGTGCTTTTCACTTATTTTGTTTCAAATTAATAATACCATATTTCCTTATGGTTGATGGACCATACATAGGCAGTATGGAAATGGCTTTTAAGAACATTTAGCACAAGAATTCATAGTTTTGGATGATGTTCCCTTATTTTTAAGGCAATAAGTGAGGAATTAAATTTGGATAAAACTTTCTTTTTGACATATTACTTTTAAGATAGATATTTCATAGCAATTTCAAACATCTTGATTCTTAAAGAGACTTTAAGAGAATATAGGTCCCTTTGGAATATACATCATGAGATTCCCCCCTCCATTTTTGAATAGGTTAGTCAAATATCATAAAGAGCAGATGACAAGACCTAAGATATACAAGAAGTAAAGGTGACTATGGGGAGATGAGAATGCAGATTTTCCATTTTCAAATATATTAATTTATTATTTTTGGTTCTAGTTATCTACTACTGGTACCTTTAAGATTGAACCAAAACAGAGTACCTCTGGGTATTTGCATGTCCTTTTTGCCCAGTAATAAATAGTAAACACAACATATTTAATTTTGAGTATAAATTGTTTAATGTTGGATAGTGACTATAGTATTACAACATTTATCTGTATGGTATACTTTTAAATACTAAAAATTTGGCAGAGCAAAAAAGATATTTCTGTATGAAACTACTGGATCACATGTATATCAAAATATTCCTAGGAACAAAAAGTTGCTAATTAAAAGTTTCAATTCCATGCACATACAACATTTTTATGTAACAACACAATAAGTTCTATTTGAAAACTTCTATATCAGGCATTTTCACAGTTATTTGGTCATGACAGTCTTTGGATAGGTGAGACAGGTATTGCCATCGCTTTCATTTCGATGGTTAAAAGGGAAACCAAGTGCAATTCTTTTGAGAAGTGATTTAAACTGAAAAAAAAAAAAGCTATTGAAAAGTGATAGACATGGACTTCTTTCAGGTCTTTACTCAGATTGTATTTCTAGTGCAACATATTTTTAAGCTAAAACCCCTGTTATACAATGGTCTGCTTGCAAATCAGCTATCCATGTTGAAACTTCACAAGCTGTATCAGTGCAATAAAGGGAAATAAACTTGCCCTCAAAAATACCAAACCTGGAATTTATAGAGTTTTCAAAATTATTGTTACTCCAAATAGTGAACCACCTGACTTCAAACACATGTAGTTTCCAAGTAATTGTCTAGAATTACTTATACTTATTTGTTAATTAAAAACAAAATCAATAAATATGCAAAAAACTAAGTAAATGGATAAATAAATAGTGACACAGAGGTTTTCAAGATGGCGGACTAGAGGGCAGCTGCATTTCACGTTGCTCCAGGATGCAGGATTCAAAAGAGGAGATAGTGAGAGGCTTGGGACCAACTCAAAGCCGTCGGGTGAGTCTCTCCCTTTGGGGAGGCGTCCCGGATGGGGCGGTAGCCCTGGAACGCAGGGAACTTTGTGAAGTAGGGTTGCTCGGCGAGAAGTCCCTCCCCCCACTGGAGCGGTAAACACGGACAACTGGGATCATCGTAGAGGAGGCGGCTCAGCACAGCGCTTGGACTCGGAGCAACCACTGGGGCTCCAGGCAGCTGCCTGAGGAGGAGCTGCGTGGCGAGCTGTTTGGACCCAGAACGACCGCTTCTGAACACCGGGAGGTTGCCTGGAGGAAGAGGAGGAGCGCGGCGGGTGGCTTGGTCTAGGAGTGACTGCATCAGAGCCACAGGCGGTTGCCAGAGGAGGAGCTGCGTGGCGAGCTGTTTGAACTCAGAACCACCACTCCTGAACACCGGTGGCCTGCCTGGAGGAGGAGCGCGGTGGGTCGCTTGGTCTAGGAGTGACTGCATCAGAGCCACAGCGGTTGCCAGAGGAGGAGGCGAGTGGTGAGTTGATTGGACTAAAAGAGACCGCTCCTGAACACCGGTGGCCTGCCTGGAGGAGGAGCACGGTGGGTCACTTGGTCTCGGAGCCACCGCTCCTGAACACCCGGGGGGCTACCCTGAGGAGGAGGAGGAGGAACAGGGCGGGTCACTTGGACTTGGAGTGACTGCCTAGGGCTACGGGCGGTTGGCGGGAAGAGGAGACGCGAAGTGAGTTGCTTGGACTCCTAGTGACTGCGTCGGAAACCGGGCCGCTGTCCAGAGGAGGAGGTGTGTGGCGGGTCTCTGGGTATCAGAGCTATTGTACAGGGCTCCAGGTGGCGGCTCAGAGGAGGGGCTGAATAGTCAGGCGATTAGTTGCAGAGCAGGGTCCCAGGAGCTAGGTGGCTTCTTGCTGGAAGAGCCGCACAGAGACACGCCTAGGGGCGGAGCGAAGTTTCCAGGACTGTGGGCAGATTCTCTGGGAGAGGCAGCCTAAGGAGACTCGTCTGCAAAGGGTGAGGCTCCCAGGCCCAGGAGGTAGGTCCGGGCCCCTGGGAACATGGCAGAGGAAGACAGCCCAGCCCAGGCGGTAGTTGTAGATTGAGGGGAACCTCTAGGAGGGCAACTGACCAGCGAGACATCCCCACCGAGTGAGTCTTCCCTGCCGGGTGAGGTTTTCCCACAGGGACGGTAAAACCAGAGACACAGGCACAAACAGGACTTACCTCAGCCCACAGACTAGTTCCCCATTGGATGACCATTGGTCAACAAGTGGAGGCACCTCTGCCCACTAGCAGGGCATATATACCACCTGAGGGTCACCACCCCTAGAGAGGCAGCTTCTTCGTGGAGTTCTGCATTATCAACTTCCTCCAAGACTTCAGGCTACTGAAGGATAAGAGGGGTTATACTAGCAATCTTCAGGGACATTATAAGTCGATAGAGGAAATCTGCAATATCTTAATGACCCACTGATTCCTGAACAATATGAGAAAACAAGGGAAGAAAATGCCCCAAACAAATCTAGATGTTACATCAATAAAATCCAACGACAGCATGGCAGAAGAAATGACAGAAAGGGAGTTCAGAATGTACATAATTAAAATGATTAGGGAAGCAAATGATGAGATGAAAGAGCAAATGCAGGCATTGAATGATCACACCAATTGACAGTTAACAGAGCAAATTCAGGAAGCAAAGGATCATTTCAATAAAGAGTTAGAGATATTGAAAAAAAACCAAACAGAAATCCTTGAAATGAAGGAAACAATAAACCAAATTAAGAACTCCATAGAAAGCATAACCAATAGGATAGAACACCTGGAAGACAGAACATCAGATATTGAAGACAAAATATTTAACCTCGAAAACAAAGTTGAACAAACAGAGAAGATGGTAAAAAATCATGAACAGAATCTCCAAGAACTATGGGATATCATGAAAAGGCCAAATTTGAGAATTATTGGGATTGAGGAAGGTTTAGAGAAACAAACCAAAGGAATGAACAATCTATTCAATGAAATAATATCAGAAAATTTCCCAAATCTGAAGAATGAAATGGAAAATCAAGTCCAAGAGGCTTATAGGACTCCAAATACACAAAATTACAACAGACCCACACCAAGGCACATTATAATGAAAATACATAACATACAAAATAAAGACAGAATCTTAAAGGCTGTGAGAGAAAAGAACCAAATTACATTCAGGGGGAAGCCAATACGGATATCAGCAGATTTTTCAATCCAGACCCTAAAAGCTAGAAGGGCCTGGAACAACATTTTTCAAGCTCTGAAAGAAAATGGATGCCAACCAAGAATCTTATACCCAGCAAAACTTACCTTCAAATATGATGATGAAATAAAATCATTCCATGATAAACAAAAGCTAAAAGTATTTACAAAAAGAAAGCCAGCATTACAGAACATTCTCAGCAAAATATTTCATGAGGAAGAGAAAAAAAACAATGAAGCAAATCAGCGAAGGGAGGAATTATCCTAAAGGAACTATCAAATAAAGGAGGAACCAAGATGTGTCAAAAATTTTAAATATGAACCAAATGACCAGGAATACAAATCATATCTCAATAATAACCCTGAATGTTAATGGCCTGAATTCATCAATCAAAAGACATAGACTGACAGATTGGATTAAAAAGAAAGATCTAACAATATGTTGCCTGCAAGAGACTCACCTCATAGAAAGAGATACCCATAGACTAAAGGTGAAAGGATGGGGAAAAACATACCATGCACATGGACTCAGCAAAAAAGCTGGAGTATCCATCCTCATTTCAGATAATGTGGACTTCAAGCCAATGTAGTCAGAAGGGATAAAGAAGGACATTTCATACTGCTTAAGGGAAGCATAAATCAGCAAGATATAACAATCATAAACATCTATGCCCCAAACAGTGGCTCATCCATGTATGTTAAACAAATCCTTCTCAATTTTAGAAACCAAATAGACCATTACACAATAAAACTAGGTGATTTTAACACGCCTCTCTCACCACTGGACAGATCTTCCAAACAAAAATTGAACAAAGAAACCATAGATCTCAATAACACAATCAATAATTTAGACTTAACAGACATTTATAGAATATACCATCCAACCAAGAGTGAATACACTTTCTTCTCAGCAGCACATGGATCCTTCTCTAAAATAGACAATATATTATGCCACAAAGCTAATGTCAGCAAATACAAGAAGATAGAGACACTACCTTGTATTCTATCAGATCATAATGGATTGAAGTTAGAAATAAATGAAAGAGTAAAAAACAGAAACTACTCCAACACTACCAAAAGTTCTATACAGATTCAATGCAATTCCAATTAAAATCCCAATGATGTACCTTACAGAAATAGAGCAAGAAATTATGAAATTCATCTGGAAGAATATAAAACCCAGAATAGCTAAAGCAATCCTTGGCAGAAAGAGTAAAGCAGGGGGTATCGCAATACCAGATCTTCAACTCTACTACAAAGCAATAGTAACAAAAACGGCATGGTATTGGTACCAAAATAGAAAGGTGGATCAATGGTACAGAATAAAGAACACGGACACAAACCCAAATAAATACAATTTTCTCATACTAGACAAAGGGGCCAAAAATATGCAATGGAGAAAAGATAGCCTCTTCAACAAATGGTGCTGGGAGGATTGGAAATCCATATGCAACAGAATGAAACTAAACCCATATCTCTCACCATGCACGAAACTAAACTCAAAATGGATTAAGGATCTCGGAATCAGACCAGAGACCTTGCATCTTATAGAAGAAAAGTAGGTCCAGAGCTTCAACATGTCGGCTTAGGACCAGACTTCCTCAACAGGACTCCCATAGCACAAGAAATAAAAGCAAGAATTAATAACTGGGATAGATTCAAACTAAAAAGTTTTCTTTCAGCAAAGGAAACTATCAGCAATGCGAAGAAAGAGCCTACAGAGTGGGAGAAAATCTTTGCCAATCATACTTCAGATAGAGCACTAATCTCCAGAATCTATAAAGAACTCAAAAAACTCTACACCAAGAATGCAAATAATCCAATCGACAAATGGGCTAAGGAAATGAATAGACACTTCACAGAAGAAGATCTACAAGCAATCAACAAACATATGGAAAAATGTTCAACATCTCTAGTAAGAAGGGAAATGCAAATCAAAACCACCCTAAGATTCCATCTCACCCCAATTAGAATGGCGATTATCAAGAATACAAGCAACAACAGGTGTTGGCGAGGATGTGGGGAGAAAGGTACACTCATACATTGCTGGTGGGGCTGCAAATTAGTGCACCCACTCTGGAAAGCAGTATGGAGACTCCTTAGAAAACTTGGAATGGAACTACAATTTGACCCAGTTATCCCACTCCTTGGCCTATACCCAAAGGACTTAAAATCAGCATATTACAGAGATACAGCCACATCAATGTTCATAGCTGCTCAGTTCACAATAGCCAGATTGTGGAACCAACCTAGATGTCCTTCAATTGATGAATGGATAAAGAAACTGTAGCATATATATACAATGGAATATTACTCAGCCTTAAAGAATGAAAAAATTATGGCATTTGCAGGCAAATGGATGAAACTGGAGAATATCATGCTAAGTGAGATAAGCCAATCTCAAAGAACCAAAGGAAAAATGATATTGCTAATAAGTGAATGATGACACATAATGGGGGGTGGGAGGGGTTAGTGTTGGGGTTGGAGTTGGGTTTAGGGAGGGGGGCAGGAATGGAGGAAGGAAGGACTGTATAGAGGGAGGGGAGGGGTGGGAGGGGTGGGGGAGAAGGGAAAAAAATGGCAGAATGAATCAAACAACATTACCCTATGTAAATTTATGATTACACAAATGGTATGCCTTTACGCCATGTACAGGCAGAGAAACAACATGCATCCCATTTGTTTACAATAAAAAAAAATAGTGACACAGTACATTCTGCATTATTTAAGAATTAGTAGATACTAATTAATAAACACTAATGGAGAAGAAATTGATGGTTTTAATGGTGTTCATAAAATTCTACAGAGTTCTGAATTTATATGTTATTGCTTGAAATGTCTTGGGTGTCTGATATAAATTTAGAATTTTTCTAAGATGTCATCTCTTCACATTTTATAAAGGTAAGAATGACAATTTTGCTTTTAAATAATAATTTTGAAATTTTATTCAGACGTAATCCATAATTCCAAGTAGTTTCTCCAGTTGTTTTCAAATTTAGCTTTAGTTTGTGGGAATTTAAGAGATTCTGAGGACACTAGAATAATACTTATTTCAAAAATAAATCATTGTGCTGGCAGCTAAGTAATTTATACATTAGTTCACTTTTTCGACTGTAATATCAATACTTAGCATTTTGTGTTTTCAGGAAGTTTTGAAAATACTTTCTGAATACTTATAGTTAGTTTAAAGGAAAGGAAAATTATTATCATCATCTTACCATGTCACCAAAGCTCTTGAATTTTCTTTCCTCCCTGATATGAACTCACAACATATGTAAAATTCCCCTCCAACTTGTCTGATTTAGAAAAGTAGAAAACTCTTGTCTGTCACGATTAAAATGTCACCGATTGAGTCGAACTTGTCATTTCACTTATAAAAGCTTGGTTTTTACAGTTTTGGACATTAGATGAATCCTATTAATTTAATATCCAACTCTAGAAATCCAGTATGTTAGTGCCTTGTTAGTTTTGTCTAGAATAGTAGAGATGTTCACTTCAATGAGGCTGTGACTATCCCTAGTGACATATTTCTTTTTTTTTTTTTTTATTATTGTATACAAATGAGATACATGTTGTTTCTCTATTTGTACATGGAGTCAAAGCATAGCATTTGTGTAATCATAAATTTACATAGGGCAATGATGTTTGATTCATTATTTTTTTCCCTTCCCCCCACCCCTCCCACCCCTCTTTTCCCTCTATACAGTCCTTCTTTCCTTCATTCTTACTACCCTCCTTATCCCTAACCCTAAACCTAACCCTAACCCTAACACTAACCCCTCTCACACCCCATTATATGTCCTCATCTGCTTATCAGCAAGATCATTCGTCCTTTAGTTTTTTGAGATTGGCTTATCTCACTTAGCATGATATTCTCCAATTTCATCCATTTGCCTGCAAATGCCATAATTTTATCATTCTTCATTGCGGAGTAATATTCCATTGTATATATATGCTACAGTTTCTTTATCCATTCATCAACTGAAGGGCATCTAGTTTGGTTCCACAATCTGGCTATGGTGAACTAAGCAGCTATGAACATTGATGTGGCTGTATCTCTGTAGTATGCTGATTTTAAGTCCTTTGGGTATAGGCCAAGGAGTGGGATAGCTGGGTCAAATGGTGGTTCCATTCCAAGCTTTCTGAGGAATCTCCACACTGCTTTCCAGAGTGGCTGCACTAATTTGCAACCCCACCAGCAATGTATGAGTGTTCCTTTTTCCCCACATCCTCGCCAACACCTATTGTTGCTTGTGTTCTTGATAATCGCCATTCTAATTGGGGTGAGATGGAATCTTAGGGTAGTTTTGATTTGTATTTCTCTTATTACTAGAGATGTTGAACATTTTTTCATATATCTGTTGATTGCTTGTACATCTTCTTCTGTGAAGTGTCTGTTCATTTCCTTAGCCCATTTGTTGATTGGATTATTTGTATTCTTGGTGTAGAGTTTTTTGAGTTCTTTATAGATTCTGGAAATTAGCGCTCTATCTGAAGTATGAGTGACAAAGATATTCTCCCACTCTGTAGGCTCTCTCTTCACTTTACTGATAGTTTCCTTTGCTGAGAGAAACCTTTTTATTTTGAATCTATCCCAGTTGTTGATTCTTGCTTTTATTTCTTGTGCTGTGGGAGTCCTGTTAAGGAAGTCTGATCCTAAGTCAACAAGTTGAAGGTTTGGACCTACTTTTTCTTCTATAAGATGCAGGGTCTCTGGTCTGATTCCGAGGTCCTCGATCCATTTTGAGTTGAGTTTTGTGTAGGGTGAGAGATAGGGGTTTAATTTATTCTGTTGCATATGGTTTTCCAGTTTTCCCAGCACCATTTGTTGAAGAGGCTATCTTTTCTCCATTGCATATTTTTGGACCCTTGTCTAATATGAGAAAATTGTATTTATTTGGGTTTGTGTCCATGTCCTCTATTCTGTACCATTGATCTACCTGTCTATTTTGGTACCAATACCATGCCTTTTTTTGTTTCTTTTGCTTTGTAGTAGAGTTGAAGATCTGGTATTGCGATACCACCTGCTTCGCTCTTTCTACTGAGGATTGCTTTAGCTATTCTGGGTTTCTTATTCTTCCAGATGAATTTCATAATTGCTTGCTCTATTTCAGCAAGGCACATCATTGGGATTTTAATTGGAATTGCATTGAATCTGTATAGCACTTTAGGTAGTATGGCCATTTTGACAATATTAATTCTGCCTATCCAAGAACATGGGAGATATTTCCATCTTCTAAGGTTTTCTTTAATTTCTTTCTTTAGTGTTCTGTAGTTCTCATTGTAGAGGTCTTTCACCAAATTTTAGCAAATCACATACAAAAATATATTAAAAAGATAGTGCACCACGATCAAGTGGGTTTTATCCCAGGGATGCAAGTTTGGTTCAACATCTGGAAATCAATAAATGTCATTCACCATATCAACAGACTTAAAGTTAAGAATCACATGATTATTTCAATAGATGCAGAAAAAGCATTCGATAAAATACAGCATCGCTTCATGCTCAAAACACTAGAAAAAATTGGGGTAGTGGGAACATTCCTAAACATTATAAAGGCCATCTACGCTAAGCCCATGGCCAATATCATTCTAAATGGTGAAAAACTGAAAGCATTCTCCCTAAAAACTGGAACAAGGCAGGGATGCCCTCTTTCACCACTTCTATTCAACATTGTCCTTGAGACTCTAGCCAGAGCAATTAGAAAACCAAAGAAATTAAAGGGATACAAATTGGAAAAGAAGAACTCAAACTATCCCTGTTCGCTGATGACATGATTATATATTTAGAGGAACCTGGAAATTCCACCAGAAAACTTTTAGAACTCATAAGTGAATTCAGTAAAGTAGCAGGTTACAAGATCAATGCTCATAAATCCAATGCATTTTTATACATAAGTGATGAATCTTCAGAAAGAGAAATTAGGAAAACTACCCCATTCACAATAGCATCGAAAAAAATATTTCTTTTATTCTCAATTTTTCAGTTCATACTATTTATTATGAACTGAATTCAATTCCCTCCCCCAAATGAATTCACGTGTTGAAGCCTAACCTCAACATGACTATATTTTGGGGTAGGACCCATAAGGAAGCTATTAAAGTTGAATGAGGCCAAAAGAGTAGTACTCAAAGCTCTGGTGTTCCCATAAAAAGAAGAAACACCAGAGAAAATTTCTCCTGGAGCACAGGAAAGGCTGTATGAGAACACACTGGGAAGGTGGCCCTCTGAAAATCAGGAAGAGAGACCTTGGGAGAAGTAAACTCTGGAGATACCTTGATTGGACTTCCACAGCCCAGAACTGTGAGAAAACTCATTTCTATTGTTTAATCTATCCAGTTTTTGGTATTCGGCTATAGCAACTGGAGAAGACTAACACATAGGTCTATATCTACCCACTTTTTCATTTTGTGACTTGTAGACACTTTTTTATTTTTATTTTCATGCTATCCATGCTCTCCTTCTCAGAAGCGCTAGTACTACTTTTTTAATTTTTAATTTTTGGTACTGGGGGATTAAAACCAGAGATACTCTACCATTGAACTATATTTACAGTGCTTTTTATTTTTTATCTTGAGACAGGCACTTGCTAAGTTGCTGAGTGGTTCACTGAATTGCTGAGACTGGCCTTGAACTTGTGATCCTCTTGCCTCAGCCTCCTGAGTTGTTGGAAGTACAGACATGTCCCATGGCACTACAGCAAAAGGGATACTTCTTCGTGCATGATGGAATCTTTAGCCTTCTGTTTCCCAGACAGAGAGAAATAACATCCAACATAATGAAATTAGAAATGGCTGTAAATTCTATATCACTATTAAAAATAAAGAATAGATTTATGCAATCTTCAAGGAAACCCCAATAATGTATTTTTGTGGATTCCCCCCTCATAAATAGAAAAATTTACTCTAAACTCTATATGAAATTTCAAAGGACTCTGAATACACACACATACACACACACACACACACACACAAAAAAAAAAAAAACACTGAAAAAGAAGAGCAAAGTTAAAGCTCACATTTCCTGATTTTAAAACTTATTACAAAGCTAAAAATATCAAAACAGTGTGTTACTTGCACAAGACATATCATCAGTGAAGCAGGATGGAGAATTCAGAAATAAATCATCATATACATGTCAAATGATTTTTGACAAGGGGAACAAAATCATTGAATGGAGAAAGCCTAGTCCTTGCAACAAATAATATTTGGAAAACTGAGTATTCACATTTATTTAAAAGGATGAAATTCAACCTTTACCACACATATCATAATTAACTCAAAATGAACCAAAGACCAAAACATAAGAGTTAAAACAATAAAATATTTAAAATAAAACAGGAAAAAAAAAAACCTTCATTACCTTGGCTCTGGTAATGATTTCTTTGGATATAACTCAAAAATTATAAAAGCTAAAATAGATAAATTGAAATATATAGAACTTTAAAAATTGTACAATAAATGATACAACCAAGAGTGAAGAGGCAACCAGTATAACAGTAAATATTTTTATGTCATATCCAATAAGGGATTAATACTAGAATATATAAATAACTCCTATAATTGCACAAGAAATCAATAGTCCAGTTTTTAAAAATAGACAAAAGACTTGAATAGAACACTTCTGCAAAGAAGATATACAGTTTACCAACAAACATATGATGTTCAGTGTTATGAATCCTTAGGGAAAAGCAAATCAGAACTGTAATGAAACATCACCTCAAACCCATCTGGATGTTACTGTTAAAAACTGATTTGAGCAAGTATTCAGAGAAATTTGAACTTTGTGCCTGTTGGTGAGAATGAAAAAGGCTATAACTGCTATGAAAAACCATATGGTAGTTCCTCAAAAGATCAAAAATAAAATTGCCATACGACTCAGCAATTCTAATTCTGGCTATACCTGTTATGGGTTAACTGTGTCTCCACAAATTTCACATGTTGAAGTGTGAACCCCCAATGTTTCAGAATATGATTGTATTTACAGATGGCATCTTTTGAGGGGAATTAAGTTAAAATGAGTTTATTAGGTGGGCCCTAATACCAGTAACTGTTGTCCTTTTCATAGGAGGAAATTAGGACATAATCTATACATAAAGAATACCATGTGAAGAGACTGAGAGAGGACTGCCATCCATAATTTAAGGAAAGAGATCTGAGTAGGTAGTGACCTGCCAACACCTTGATCTTGGGTTTCGACCCAGAATTGTGAAAGAAGAAATTTCTCTAGCCATCCCATCCATGATCTTTGTCCTGGAAGCCCTAGAAAACTAATATAACACCCAAAGTTACTGAAAGCAGATTTTTGAAGAATATTTGTACCCTGATATTCATAATATTATTCAGAATAACCAGAAGGGGGAAGCATCAACAAAGGGCCCATCAAAAAGTGAGTGGATAAATAAAATTTGGTTTATACAGACAACTGAATACAATTCAAGCTCTGAAAGGAAAGAAATTCTGATGCACAGAACAACATGGATGAACTTTGAAGATATTGTGCCAAGTAAAATAAAATCATCACAAAGAGACAAATACCATATTATTCCACTTATATGTGGAACCTAAAACATTCAAATTCATAGAAACAGAAAGTAGAATTGTGGTTGTTTGCTAGTAGGTAGAGAATTTTAGTTTTGCAGGAATAAAAAGGATTTGGACAATAATGTGATTATAATTGACACTACTGAGCCATACACTTAAAATTGTTTTAAAGTTGTGGTAACATGCACATTATATCAAATTTATTGTAATGGTATGTGTATTTTACCACAATTTAAAACAGTGGTTTATTGAATGTGATGTTCCTATGCAGCTGTTAGTAGCTGCTATTTTTTTTTTCTCCAAACATCAGTATGAGCAGTGATTTGGCTGTAATGAGATACAAAAATTAGACTTGCCAATAAATGACAGGACACCCAGTTAAATTTGAATTTCATTAGTATAACATACATTGTACAGTGTATGTTTATACTAGAATAATATGTGTTGCTTATCTGAAATTAAATTTAACTGGTTACCCTATATTTTTGTTTGCCAAGTATGGCAACTATAAAGAAAAATATGTATATTTTATACTTAAAATTTACATTTCTCATAATATTTCACCATAGAAGAATGTATGTTATTCTGTGTAAAAAATAATATCTTATATGTAAATATTTGTAATTATAAAGAGAGAGAATATTTGGGATATAAAATTTACCAGAACCAGTGATATTTTAAATATAGTAGGTGGCCCAGGTAATGGAGTATCTTCTGTAAGTAGCTCTTCTGACTATCACTTTTTAGTTAGTTTTGTATTTACTCTCCTTTGGGACTTAAAATAATACTATGCTAAAAATCTTTCTGATCTCTTTTTCAAAAAGGACATTTTTTGGTAGGGATACTATTTTTAAAATGTTTCTTGTTGCCAGGATGTGAAGTAATTGCTTACACACCTGCACACACACACAACACACACACACACACACACACACACAATCATACACCTTTATTTCTGTGACGAATTAAATCTGTTAAATGTTGAGTTATTTTGGAAAAGTCTACTTCTATCTATTTTTAATCATTGTCACCTTATCTCAGATTTGTCAAACAAAAGTAATAATCCTATAACAATAAAGTGGAAAGTACTTGTGACCTGTAACCAAAAAGCCTGCATTTGACTTTTGGCTTTGCTGGTGTCTTGCACACACACACATGCATGCACAATGTGTCCATAAAGGATTATTATTAAAATATGGAGAAAAATACATATGGGCACATGGTAAGTTATCAATAGTGGTTTATGAAAAGACTAGGAATGGAAAGGAACTGCTGTAGTCAGGAAGAAGAAAGGAGTGTTACTGGAAAGGTATGTGTGCAAAAACAATGTGTTTATCCCACCTATAAGGAAGTGGGGAAAAGCATAAGGTAAAATAAACCTTTTGTCTTAACAGTAGAAATTCAAGTTTGTTTTTTTCATACTATGGATCAAACAGAAAGATGCTGTGTCTATTCGTATGATTCCTATTTATGATGTAAAAACAAACCAAAAGTAATGAAACCGCATTATGAATTTTTTTGTTTTTGTTTTTTGGTACTAGGAATTGAAACCAGTGGCACTGTACCACTGAGTCACAACCCCAGTCTCCTTTCTTTATTTTTCATTTTGAAGCAGGATCTCACTAAGTTGCTGAGGCTAGTCTCCAATTTGTAATCTTCCTGCCTCAGCCTCTCAAGTTCCTGGGATTGCTGGCCTGGCTCAGGTTTTTGTTTGTTTAATGCAGCTGCATATAGCAACAATAAACTAGATTTTTTCAAATCCCATAAAAATAGTCTAACATTGACTATAACAAAGGAAATAATAGTTTTGGAAGTTTGCCATTCAGTCGTCTCATATTGGGACCTTTACATTATTTGAAATAGGATGAAATTCAGGAAACTGACTCTAGCCTAAAATTAGCTACTGAATAGTGAACAATTTAGGAATGTGTTCATTTAAATTAGACTCGAAGTAGTCTTAAAGTCAAATGAAAAATTTTGAATGAAATTGCTGTCACTGTTAAACTGTCTTTTTATTTTTTATTTTTTTTGTAGTTTTCTTGACTTCACTTTACACTGCTGGAAGCTGATCCTTTTCATGTCCACATTAAGGAAGTGCTGAAGGTCACAGCACTCAAAGCCAACAGCAGCTGGCATCCTAGCAAGGTAATCTCTACAGAGGTCAGAGGTGCGGATGGCACAGAGAAGAGGCAAATCCTACCAGTCCAGTTCTAGAAATTTCTCACTTTTTCACCGGGGGACTCTGTTTGATAGAAAAGAAAAGGATTCCACTAAGAAGACAATGGAATTCCCTCTATTTCATGTAGATATTTTTTCATGAGAGAAAAGCAATAAGCCTCTATTTTCTTAGGGTTTTAAGGAATACTATACTGTTTTAAGCACTCTACCAACTGAGCTATCTCCCCAGCCCGGAATACTATACTGTTTTATTGAAAGTAGATTATTTATTTGAAGTTTTCTTAGTGTGGTGAACTAAATTAATGCCCCTCCAACTTTCATGTGTTCATACCCTAACTCCCAATGTGACTGTATTTAGAGAGAGGCCCTGTAAGAAGGCGACAAAGATTAAATGAATTCATAAGGACTGGCCCTAATTCTATAGGACTGATGACCTTATAAAACAAAAAAGAAGCTGGGTATGGTGGCACATGCCTGTAATTCCAGCAACTCAGAGGCTCAACTGGAGGATCACAAGTTCAAGGCCAGATAAAGCAATGTAGTGAGACCCTGTCTCAAAATAAAAAAATAAAAAAGGGCTGGGGATGTGGCTCGGTGGCAAAGTGCGCATAGTTTTGATCCCCAGTACAGAAAGAAAGAAGATGAGAAAGATACCAGGGACTCCTTCTCTCTTCCATGTGAGGACACAGTGAGAAGGTGGTCATCTAAAAGGTAGGAAAAGGGACCTCACTGGGAAACTGAATCTTACTGAGCCTTAATTTTGAACATACTAGACTTCAAACTGTGAGAAAGGCTCTTTTGCTGTTTAAACCATCCAGACCATGCTATTTTGCTATAGTAACCTGAAACAAGACCACCTGCAAAATAGTGTCAGTATGTTTTACGTCTTGTTTGTGTTGATCTCTATCATTTGATATCTAACAAGAATTTCGACTATTCCATTTGAATCAGAAGTTCCATCATGATCATTATTTTTCTAGTTCAACAAGAGTGCATTTAGTGTCAGATTCACCATGTTTGAAAGCTCCTATGATTTTACATTGCAATTCATTTATTTATCTTCAGTGAGTATTTTTAAAACAGAAATTTAGCATTTTCTACTCTTTTTAAAAATCACATTCATACAGTTTCTTCAATGTGGAATTTGAGATCATGATGGTTAATACTTGATTGCAAAGGAATTCATATCTACTTTATTTTTAAAGACAGATTCTTAAGGTTAAGTTTCTGCTATTCAGTATTTCAAACATAGAAGAATAAGTTGGTTGAATATCAGTTCCAAGAATTTTATTTTACACTGAAAATATTGGTTCAAGGGTATTTAAATGACTTTTACTCAGTTGCACGTTTTGTCAGTGATAAGAAAGATTTTACTGGTAGAGAGGCAACGAAAGAATAAATAAGAAAGCACAACTTGAAAAGCGTACTGAGTCACAAAGAGAGAAACAGTAAAGACAAAATCATGATGTTTATTACAAACCATCCAAACTCTTGTACTTTTTTTTAATATTTAAAAATTAGTGCCTTATTTTTAAAAAGGTTAGTTTAAATCACACCAAATTACTGTGTAAATTGATCTCAAAGTAGTTCTATAGATAAGATTATCTCCTAGTAAAAGAGAAGTTAGCTTGTAGCAGAAATGTTTGCTTAGATTTGGGCAGCAGAATAAAATGGGATTCAGAATTGTGACTGTGTAGCCTTCCTGGCCCCCACCCCACCATCAAGTGGTACCTGGCCCTAAGCAGCACTTTTACTCAAACATGTGGGGCTTAGGCTGTTTGAACATTCTTTTTCACACAAAATCATAACTGTCCAAATAACCCAGGCAAACTCTCATTCTTCTACCACCAGCTTTTTTAGACTCCCATGGTTTCAACAAGACCACACACAAACTGATCAAAAGTGATTCCACATGGACTTATAAATCCTAAAGACCTTAGTTATAGTAACTCCCTATTTTGCACAGTCATATGTCGCCGCCCATGGCAATTTGTCACCGCCTGCAGCAACACTTTGCGTGGGTATAGAGGATAGAGGAACTGAGGTTTGCTTGCTTTAAGAGGAGAGAGAGAGAGAGAGGCTTTGCATAAGAGAGAAAGACTTTGCTTAACAGAGAGAGAGACTACACTTTCAGAAATCTTATCTTCTTAGTTTTGCTGCTGCTTCTTAAAGGTGCGTCCTGCATCCTGTGAACTAAGGATCTGTCTACCTAAGGTGCTTTAGGGATGTGTCCCTCGTACTGCAATCTGTGATCTGCAACCTAAAGATGTGTTCTCAGTTCTCCACTCTCCGCTCTGCGATCTATCTTCCACCGCTGCCCCTACTCGCTGTTTCTATCTGCTTGCCGCTTCTTCTTCTTCTTTTCTGCTAATGGCTTCTCTGTTTCTTTCTGCTAGCTGCTCCTCTTACTGTCGCTCCTTACTCCTTGTCACTTTTCTCTGCCTGCTGCTGCTCCTCTCTCTACTACCTACTGTCCGCTTATATTCCCTCCAAGAGGCGGAGGGCGGAGCCACACCAGTTGAGATCAGGCGAGGAGCCAGCTGCCCAATCACAAGCAGGCGCAAGCAGGAGCACTTGAGAACACCTGTGCACAGGTACCTCCAATGTGATCAAAACAGCTTCTGGCTGGCTGCCAGGCACCATCTTCGGAGTTCACATGGCATAGCCCCCAATAGTCATACCTCTCCCTACCAAGATTATTCTGTAACTTTAGCACCCAAAACACTGTGAGGACCCTTCCCTAGCTTCACCCTGCTCCTGGGGATGATTCCCCCTGCTCTGTGGTTTCTTTTGCTGCAACATGTAACATAACCTTGTTGATCTCAGAGTGTTTCTGGTGATCTTTGATTGATGGGAATAGAGAATGTTCAAATCAAAAATTATAAAATTTAATATTCTTTAAATTTGTTTCCAAAAAGACTCTCCCTCTTTGTCTTGTCAGAAGTATACAATGTTATTCAAATCTGATTTCTGGTTAAAATGAATCTTACCTTTGTACTTTGCCTTTTATTATTTATTTACATTTTTAAGATTCTTAAGTATGACAATTACAATGAGGGAACTTCTTGAAGGGTGTTAATTTCTCACATTTATTGGCAAAATTGTATATGATCAAATGTCTTGGAATAGTTATCTTAAATTCTTTTTTTTTTTTTTTTTTGCAGTGTTGGGGATTTGAACCCAGGTCCTTGTGCTTGCGAGGCAAGCACTCTACCAACTGAACTATATCCCCAGCCCAGTTATCTTAAATTCTTGATTAAAAGCCAGTGTATTGAAAAGTTTTAATTGATAAAATTGTGCACTATATGTACATTGTATATAAACATTATTTGACAGGTCAATGTAAATTATTATTACTTCCCTTTTTTCCAAGCACTTTCATAGATGTGTTCTTGTTAAGTGACATTCACAAGGGATAAAACCGTATTGTAATACTGACAAATTAGAATCCATAAATGAATTTCAATATAAGATTTTGCTTTATTTAAAACCATAATATGTCCCAGGCAATTTTGAATTATCTATTAAAAGACCATGCAACGTGCAAGTGGGAAAGATCTATAGGAGCTACAATACTGAATAAGCCTGTCTTCTACCATCAACTAACCAAAAGCTCATCTTATGGAGTTCTAAAAGTATATTTTCAAATTATCTTGTGATCACATAACAGTTAAAATTGGTTGAAATAAAACATTGGATCATTTCACCATTGAACATTAGATTTTTCTCAGGATGTAAATGTCAGAATATTTTAATATATAATAAACTATCTAATATAATATCTGACATTATAATAGCATGCCATCTGATGTTTAAATCTGAAAGTAGTATTAAAATTTTCCTATTTGAGATACTTGCAGTATTATCTTGTGCAGGTCACTCAAACTCTCTGTGATAACAAGCACAACTTGCCTTCCTACAGGGTTATTGTGAAATTCAATGGGTATAATGCAGATGCAGAGTTATTTTGTAAGTTTTAATATGTTAGGAGCCTATGTATAAATTCAATTAAAATTAGTTCTATGATTACATCTTCAAAGATTAAATATTTCATGACAGGAAAAATAGTTTTCAAGAAAATACGTATTTTGTATCGTGTGTTGATGGTCATGTCAGATTAAATATTGCTTGGGAAGATTTCATGAGATTCACAGCTCTACCATGTAGTTGCCACATCACCTGAGTAAAATCGCTGAGTCGTTTTGAGCCTCAGTTTACTAATTGGAAAACTGTGAATAAAGAAGAGTAGTAGAAAAGTTGCAGTCACATGAAGCTACTGGGTGTAGTAAGTGAAAGGACAAAACCATGCCTGATCCCTTCTACTTCTTCAATTTCCTGTCATGTCAACTCTTCCCTATTCTGTGTCTGAGCCTCCCTGTCTCTTCCTCAGGAATTGTCTCCTACCCTTCATGCTAAGGCTGAGAAAAAAAAAAAAAAAAGCAAGTTACTTCCCTGTTCTCTAGGCAAACTCCCATTATTCTTTCTATATAATTCACCCTAGGCAGAACTTTTTCCTTATGACAGGTTCTGTTTCACATGATAAAGAATTATCCTCAACTTTTTCTTGCTACACAAACAAATTAAAGATATAAAAACAGAGAACATAAAGAGATGGCTTAACTTTTAAAATATAATCTTCCCTAGATTTTTAATGCATGCCTCCTCACCAAATGTTCTTGTTTATTATTTGGAAGATTATAAGAAACTGCAGCTATATATTTTCACAATAAAGTTGTTATCAATTTTCATTCAAATGAGACTTCCTTACCACTCAATGTAATATTGACTCAGAAGTCAACCAAGAGCAATAAAACAGGGTTAGCACACATTTTATTTTCCCCTTACTTGAGAGTCAAATGAATCATCTGCATGGTTGATATGAATTTTCTTACTCTGCTATGTTTTACTAAAAATCAGATGCATTATAATCATACATGACCAAATATCCTTTGCCACAATTCAACGTTTAGTATGAACCTACAATTGGTAGAAATATTCCTTTTAGGGAGATTTTTCCATGACTAGTATGAATTAACTTTGCATTTTCTTTAAAAAACTTTGATAGGAAAACTAGCAAAAACTGCCTTAACAGCTTGTCTGTTGTAATAGATAGGGAAATATACCCAATTAAACAAGAGGTAAGAAGCATAAGCACCAATTTAACATAAAGCCAGAAAATATTTAATTATGTGATGAATTCACATTTTTGAGGCAATATAGGAAACTATGGGAGGGAAATCTCAAAATATTTTCCCCCTTTGATGGCAGAGTTTTAAAGTTGTGAATAATGAGGTTGGTTTTTTTTCGTTAGCTTTCTAATTCATATTGTCTTATTTTAAATCCTCATAAATCATAGCCAAGTTTTTAAGCCAAAATGAAATGATAAAAAAGCTCTTAATAATTCACCAAATGGTAAAAGAAACAACATATAATTGTACACAGCCAGCAGATCAAACTCTGATTTCTTTTTGATTGATATTCACACTTCCATGGTAATTACACAATAAAACATATGTCTAGTTCACATGGATTATTTGACTTCAAGTACTTTATAGAAATTCAGATTCATTTTAGGGAAAACTGCATGAACGTTTTAATCACTGATCCTTAATTCAGGCTTTTATGCTAACGTTTCTAATTCTGAGTCTGCGTGAATTATTTTTTTCCCATTTTGGGAACTGCTGTGGCTTGAGTCCCACCCCCATTTACGTTTTGAGGTCTTAATGTCCAATGTGATTACACTTGGAAATAGGGCCCTTAAGAAGATGATTAAGGTTAAACGAGGTCATAATTCCACAGTACTGATGTCCTCCAGAGAAGAGAAGGAGACACGAGAGCCATCTTTCTTTCCACACACACAGGGGAAAGGCCATGGGAGTTCTCAACAAAAGGACAGCCTCTACATGCCAGCAAGAAAGAAAGGCCTCAGGAGAAACTAGTGCTGATGGCATGTTGATCTTGTATTTTTAGCCTCCACACCTGTGAGAAAAAAAAGCCACCCAGTCTATATTTTTTTACTGTGGCAACCCCAGCTGACTTATACAGGGACCTCTTGAGTCTCATTTCCTCCTCCTCCCCTTCTTGCATCAATGTTCATGTTAGAACAGTTCACTTATAAACTTGCTTATGTTTAATTATCTCCCACATTTTCCAGCTGTAATGCTACCTAGACTTTAAAGCTTTCAAATATACCTTTAAAATATTTTTATTTCTTCCTTTGCATATATTCCTCTTCCCTGTAGTATATACTGTCTCCTACTTGTAGCCCCATTAACATGTTTATGTATCTCAGTTTAGTAACAGTATGCTGATTTGCATATTAGCTATTTGATATTTGTCTCATCCTATCCATTAAGAAAACAATACATTGAATTAGTTAACTGTGCCAATTTATGATAATCTGGTGTTTTTTTGCTGTTGTTAGGT
Organism: Sciurus carolinensis; assembly: GCF_902686445.1. NCBI lineage: Eukaryota > Metazoa > Chordata > Mammalia > Rodentia > Sciuridae > Sciurus > Sciurus carolinensis. The sequence goes on from NC_062226.1 coordinate 74,340,026, forward strand.
AGAATTCAAAACAAGGAAAATTATTATTGTTACTATTAGAGAGAAATTAGAGAAAATGAAATTACAACTCACAGTAAAAAGTTATTTATTATACTCATAAGCAATAGTATCTCATCATTACCAGTGCTTTTCAAACAAGAGGTTGTATATGGGTGTGTTTTGTGAGGAAGAGTAGTATCAGATTACCTCTGTTTCTTTTTAATTACTGTGTGGGGTGCTTTTGAATAACAAAAGCATTCATGGATATTTAATTCTATTTATTTGAATTGGTCATATATCAGCAAAGGTAACTAGTATAATCCACATGCAATTAGCAGTTAGTAACTAATATCATTCTCATGTGTTTATTAGTAAATAGCAAGATATGTAACTAAACAAAGGTAAGTCACACCAAGCAATTTATATCTCACTGCACTGTATGGTTTTCTTTATGCTGGAGTCCTTTATGTGGAACTCACGTGAGCTCACTATTGAATTTGTAGGGATAGGAATCAATTCACTCATTTAGAAAGAAGAAGCTATGTAAAATTTTGCCCCAGTTTCTTTACTTAAAATAGTTCCCAGTAGAGAACATTTTCTTTCTAATTTTTCTTCTCACTCCAGCTGCCTAAAAATCCTTTTTTTCCCCCCTTGCTATCATTCTATGAATTATTCTGTGTCTGGCCTTAATATAAAATTCCATGAAACAATGGGCTATGTAGATATCTCTAGGGATGTCTCTGTCTCCATAGACATACATACATTACAATGGAGATTTAGGAATGCAAAGTAAAATATTAGTAGGCTGAAAAGAATTGGCCTGGAGATAACTTTTGTGATATTTATAAAAAAAAAGAATTAAGCTGATAACTAACATAAATTTCAGGTGACCTACTTGACACCTCACTTTAAGTTAATCACTGGTTATTCTTATCTTTTATAACAAGTACGAAAATTTTCATAGTGGATCATACAGCGCTTTTTTTGCCCAGATGCGTTTTGCATCTTTAACAAAAATAAATTTTAATACATTCTTCATTTCATATTATTTACTAAATATGGGTTTCTTTGCAACTAATGTACAGTTGAAGATGCTTCTTATTATTGTACAGTGTAAAAGACGAACATTTACATCCTCATTTGACTGATTACAAATCTATGCCCTTTACTATATAATTTGTCTTCCTCCCATGGATGCAATATAGACCAAATTGGCTTTAAGGATGGCTCTGTACTTGCATTGGCCCCCAAAGAGAGTGAAAAGGGACAGTTCTGAACAGAAGCACTCATAGTCATTGCTCATGTCTGTTGGTTTTTTATTCCTACTGTTACCATGAGGAAAGCATATATAAGAAGTTTCTCCTTTAGCCTTGATTCCAGAATGAGAAAAAGCATGGAGTATATTAACAGTCTCATATCAAAAAGCTTGAGTCTGACATACAGCTGTAAGTAGAACTATAGGCGATCTGGTGACGATCTAGTAAGAAAAAAAAAAATGTACTGTTGTAAGCCTCGAGATTTAGGACTGTTTTACTAACACAAATAATTTAGACATTTCATGACCAATAATTAAATATCTACCAAAGTCAGTCTTTAAAAGATTTGACAAATAATTGACCAAAATTCAAGAGACATCCAACTCCGGTTTACATTAATGAATTAGGTATTTAAAATAAAATAGGTTTTGTGGTAATATTTAGCATCCAAGAGACTTCAATGTCTAGGTATGGAATAGACATACTTGTCTCTATTCTCTGTCTTCCACAAATCATAATTAAAACCTGGGGTATTGTATGTAAAACAAACTCAGGAAGCTTCCGGAAGATAGAAGATGGAAGCCTAAGGGACTGAGGAATAACTATGGTGAAGACCCTGGGTTTTCTTTTTGTCTCATATACATATATCTTATATGAATATGAAGAAACTGGCTACAGAAATACCAATGAATACAGAAAACGTCTGCTTTCTCTAATCAAAGGTATGTGAAAAGGACAGCCTAGCAGGCAGGGGAAAAAAAACCCAACTTTTTAGATAATAACCACTGTAGTCTAGCTAAAAATACCACAAGATAAAATCCAAGTCCTATCACACACCAAAAAAGGAGAGTAGGAGACCTAGACCCCTGTAAGGCTTTGATGAAGCAACTTGGTGTTTTTACTAGGAACATATCAGAGAAGGCCAAGAAGAATAGAGATTTATACCTTGCTAAATGTAATGAACTGCTTCCTTCCGCCTAGAATGGTGTCTAGGAATGCCTAGTGGAGATTGATATTTACCATTGTTTACTCTTACTGAGACCACACTCATCACCATGTCAGTAGATGCCACAAGAGGACCTAGAACACCCTGCCCAGCAATAAAGATGAATCTTCACTATTCTTGGATGTTAACAGAAGTTGAAGTGAGGAACATGGATTTTGACCACTTTGTCTAAGTAATGAGTCAGCATTTCTTCTCTTTCTTTGCTGCAGCAATGTCAGAAAAATCTAGCTAAAACAGAAGACTTAAATATGGTCTAGTATTTCATAGCATAGTTTTAATAGAAAAAAAATACTGGTTTAAATAAAAAATCATCACTCAACATACCCAAACTCAGGAAGATTGCAAAATAAATGCTAAAACACAATCAATTGATATTAGCATAGAAATGACAGAGAAGACAGAATTATTGACAAAATTTTAACACTATTAAAAATGCTTCAGTGAGCAACATACTTTAAATAAATTAAAATAAAAATGAGAAAACAGTAGCAAAGAAATAAATCTCAGAAAAAAAGGAAAAAATAAAGGAAAGTGGACTTTTTAGAACTGAAAATATAATAATCGAAATGAAAATCCCAGAGGATGGACTCAAAAGCAGAATAAGGTAGACAAAGAAAAGAATCAATAAATTGCTAAAAAGTATCCAAAAAAACTAATATCTAAAAAATTCCAAATTTGGAAAGAGACATACACTTCAAGAAATGGCAGGACTCCAGGCAAGGTGAATTCAAAAAAATGTATGCCAAGGAAAATAAAAACCAAAAATTTAAAAAGAAAGAAAAGAAAAGTAAGAACCTTTTTTAAGAAGCTAGAGAAAAATGTCCTAACTTACTAGAGAAAAAAAATTTCTGAATGTCAGATATCTTAGAGAAATCATGAAGATCAGAAGTAAGTAGTACAATATCTTTCAAGTATTAAAAGACAATAAGACAACCCCCAATCCTTTACCAATGAAATATCCTGCCGAGTGGAAGGGAAAATTAATTCTCAGATGAAGAAAAACTAAAAGAATTTGTGGCCAGAGGACATACCTTGAAAAAATGACTTTAATAAAAGATGAAACCCTGAAACATCAGGAAGGAAAAAAGAACATGGTAAGCAGAAATATGGATAAATACATTAGACTTTACTTCTGTTCAATTTTCTAAATTGTGGTTGACAATTGAAGCAACCGTTATAACAGTTTGATATGTTACTAAATGTATGTAAAGGAAATAGTGAAGGCAATTATATTATAAATGGTGTAATGCAAAGGAACATAAAAGGAGTAAGATTTCTATTCTTCACTGAAGCTAGTAAAATGTGACAACAATAGGCTGACACAGTTATGCATATGTAATATACCACTAAACATATATCACAATAGGAAGGCTCAAAAACATTACAGATAGATCAGCCTTTGATTCAAAAACATTTTTAAGAAATTACAAATAGGAAAAGAAACGTAGAAAACAAAAATTAAAAATTAAATGGCAGAGAAGTCCTAATATGTTAACAATTACATTTAATTTAAATTATCTAATTGTACCAATTAAAAGACAGAGAACATCATAGTAAATTTGGAAACATTATTCACCTGCATGCTTTCAGATATAACTGTATAGGCTAATTGAAGGTAAAATTTGGGGAAAATAATAATTGTTAAAACATGACTCAAAGGAAAGCAGGAAGGTCTACTTTAGTATCAGATAAAATAATCTTAAGAGAAAAAAAATGACCAGAGACAGCAGCATTATTTAATGGTAAAAAGGTCAATATGCCCCAGCAAGAAGACAAAGAAGTCCTACTTGTGGGTGCTCCAAGTATCACAGCTATGAAATATGTCAAAACAAAACCTGATAGAATTGAAAGAAAAAAAAATAACATCATCATTGTAGTAGGAGACTTTAACACATTTTTCCAGTTACATTTTAAAGAAAGTGAGCAATAATTCAGAACTCAGCAACATCAGTAACTAACATAATGGACATTTATAGAACATTCAACCAACACCTGAAAACACATTCTTTTCAAGTTCCCAGAGGACATATACCAAGATATGTTACAGGAATCTTATGGTCCAGATGACTTTGTAAAATTCATTTTTGGAATAATTAGCATCATTTCTACACAATCTCTTCTAGGACAAAGAGAGAGGAGATAACACTTTCCTATGCATTTTATGAACATAGTCTTAACCTGAGAGCAAATCAAAAAGAGTACCAAAAATATAAACATCAACAAAAAACAAATGGACCAATTCTTTAAAAAACAGAATACAACAACTCACCTGCTATATACTAGATAAATTTAATATTCCTCTAACTTTTAATGTTAATGAATTGGTAATTTAAAAACTCCCCGAAAATGAATTTCAGACAAAAATGGTAATATTTGGAAAATTCAAGATGGAGTATATCTTGAACGATAAAATGAACCTCAACAAATTTTAAGTTTGAAGTCATGTAGAGTATGCTCTATGACCACAATGGATAACATTAAAAATCAATAATTAATAAAAATAAAGTCTCAAATATTAAAAAAACTAAACCACACATTTAAAATAATCCTTGAGTCAAAACAGAAATCTTAAACAAGTTAAAAATATATTGAAATGAATGAAAATGAAAATATAACTTCAAAATCTGAGTCACAGTAAAGTAGTGCTGAGGGAATTTTATAACACCAAATCATACATCTAAAAGAATGTCTCAATATAATAATCTGAGCAGTCGCATCAATAGACTAAAAAAGATGAGAAGAAATCTATTTAAAAACAGAAAAGCAATAGAAAAAAATCAATGATTCTAAGAACTTTTTCTTTGCAAAGTCCAATCAAATAGCTAACCTTTAGCAATACCAACAAAGAAGATAAGAGATGACACAAATTATAATATCAAAAATTGGGTTATTATTACAAATCCTACAGATATCTAAAGGATAATAAGAACTACAAAGATGCATACTTATATAAATATGACAATTTACACTAAATGAATCCATTCCTCAAATAACGCCGATTATCCCAACATACCTAATATGTAATAAATAAATTTAATAACTCTATTAACTTTTGAGGAAACTCAATTTGTAACTTAAAAACTCCCGTTCCCAGGAAGGAAATCACAGGACTCAATGGTTTCATTTGGAAAATTCATTTTCAGAAGAATTAACATCACTTCTACACAATTTCCTTCAGAAAATAGAAGAGGAACAAACACTTCTCTATTCGTTTTATGAAGGTAGCAGCCTGATAGCAAATGAGACTATCAAAAATAACATCATCAAAAAGCAAAAGTCCAAAAGTTCTCATAAATATAGGCACAAGAATCCTTAACAGAATATTAGCAAGTAGAATCAAGCAGCATATAAGAACATTACACACCACAACCAAGTATGATTTATTTCTATGATGTAAGTCTGGTTCCATATTTAAAAATCTTTCATTATAGTTTACCTTACTTTCAGGACAAAGAAGAAAAATCACACGATCATATTATCCAATCTAGGGAAAACCAGTTGACAAAATTTGATATTCATAACAAAACCTCTCGGAAACAAGGAAAATTCCTCACTTGATATAAAAAAAATTGATATATCATTACTTAATGGTGAGAGACTGAATGCTCTTTCCCTTAGGTATAAGGCAAGGAGGTATGCTCTCATCATTCAATCAACACAATGCTGGACATTATTACTAATGCAATAAGGAAAAAAAAAAAAAAGGAAATAAGAGACTTAAAAACCAAAAGAGGGAGAAACAAAACTCACTGTACTTGTAAAGGACATGCTCGTGTATAGAGAAATAATAATTAATCTACAATTTACCTTATAATGCACTCTCAATTGATATCTCACTGATTTTGTATTAACTTATTGATCTTTATCGGCTTATGACAACATGGTATGAGAGTGTAAACAAAAGATACGGCTCTTCCAATTTTCAATCAATGCCTGCTCAATTTTTGGCATTTTCAACTCTATTCAAGCCAGGATAGTGCTTATATGTTATGAACAGAGATTGTTTAGACCCCTCCACTGTCGACATTTATGGTAGCACCAAGGTCAGGCTTCAAGGTGTGTTCCTTGGTCCAAGTAAACAAAGGGTGGCAGACATGAAAGGATCTATGGATAATGGAAGTGGGGAGATGAAGTCTGAGAGTACTTTATAGGCATATTTCAAAAACAACTTCTTAAGAATAGAAAGACCACCTAACGGGAAGAGGATGGAAAGGTGGTGTTCTCCTTTGGAGTCTGAGCAAACTTTGGAATCCGATCTTGTTTACGAACAACTACAAATTTCACCTGATATGGATTACTGCTGCATCTCCTCTCCTCCAGATGCTGATGAAAATAGTGAGAGGTTATAAAAAACAAAACTTTAAGAAAAGTTGAAATAGAAAGGATAGACTTTGCTTCTCCCACCCCTTCATTCCAAAGAATTCTGACATTCCATAATCAGACACTGATAACATGACTTTTCTTCCTTTCCTTTGACAGAAATCATGATGTTCTCTTGAAGTTGTATACCTGAAAGTTAGACTGATACTCTTTCTTTGAGACAAGAATTAGAGTGAGCCAAAGTACACTGCATTAATAAAACAAATCTTTGCTTGTAACAAGGCTAGATGGTTTTATATCAAACTATTCTGGCAAATAAAGACTGTTCATTATTTTGTGACTGCACATTTGTATCCAGTCAGCAACCTAGATCCTTGTTGTGATTTGGATATATTTATAAACTACACTATAAATTCTTACTGTAACTTAAATGCCTATGGACTTAGTGTAAGTGTCAGACAAAAATTATTTAGTATGCTACGTCAATTATCCAAGGCAAATAAAAATATATGCTTGTGTTAGATAATGTTCAAAGCAATTGGAAAAGGATGTCTTTGCATCTTAAAAAATCCTCTTTGTTAATGAAAATACCATATATATCAAATCAAATATTGGATGATATATACCTTATATATGGAGAGATACAGGATACAATGAAAGGAGAGAGAGAAAGACAGAAAGAGAGGGAGGGAATATTTTAAATGTAACATGTTAACATTTAAGGAAACCTCATGAAAATTCTCTGTTGCTAAATTTGCAACATTTAGGTCTAACTTTTGAAATTATTTCAAAATTTTTAAGACAAGACACTTATAAAGTGAAACTTTGTGAAAGTTCTTCCAAAATAATATTAAGAACAAACATAATAGTATCATCATCAATGTACAGTTTGAATGTTTATTAACATTTAAAGATAGCTTCATGAAGATAAAAATTCTTAACATTTTTATTGGTAAGGGCAGTCTTTCATACAGATTACAGAAAGTGACAGAATTATTTAGCAGAAATTATTTTGAGATGATGTCAAGCTTTACCTGTGACACAGGGTCCATGTAACAATGGTAGTATTACATTGCCTTTTCATCCTTCACCACCCACCCAAGAACAGAGAAAACTTGAATCACTTTGACAGAGCATCAGTTCTTTTTATTTTCGGCAATGACTTTCTCATGTGCACATAAGAAATACTATTTGGAGAAAATAGATATCCAGATAACGAAAGCGGGATTTAAAACTGCATATGTAACTGATATTGACTTAAAGGAACCAAGTCTCTGTAGCATGCTCCTGCAAATGAGAAAACACGTTTCCTAAAACAATTTGGGAAAGTTAAAAATGACTAATTCAATTGGACTTTTGTCCATTTTAAACTCTAAATATAAACCAAATAAGAAAAAAAAAAAACACCTAAGATTTAAGGTTTGGTTTTTCTGAACAGATTCTGGTTTTTAAAGAGAATGTATAAACTGGTAAGTGAATGAATTTAGATGCTACTTTCCAACTGAAATATAAAGCCACCAAATTTATTTTTGGAATATTTTCTATTTCCTTTTGTTGATTTAGTTCTTCCCACAATTACCTTCAGTATTCAGGAAATGAAAATCATTAACCTATGAGAAGTCTAAAAGTTATTAGAAATATATGAATTATCAGAATTAAGTAAATGTGTTGCACAGGACAGTTACTCGATAATATAAGCTTTAGACCCTGAGTGGAATGTATAGAATTCAAACTGAATTCTGTTAAGTGAGAAGCATTTAAATAGTGTTTTAGTCTCTTTATTTACTGAGTTTGGGGGATTTGGGTGTCATTTTAAATAATTTTTTTAAATATTTTCCTAGAATTTCCCTTACCATTTAATAAATCTCTGTATCAAAAGTCATTTCTGAGTTAATAGCATTAAATTATTTTTATTCCAGTGTTTAACGTAGAGTTTTGTACAGCACTTAAATTGTTTTCTAGCCTAAAACAAACCGGACCACCACCCCAGCCTTGACTTATTTTTCAGAGCTTCAAGTAAAAGTTTGCATCTGCTACCCTTAAAGTCTGTAATTAGTAGTTGAACCACACAAAGAATCAACATGATGTCATGTCTAGACAACATGTAAATTAATATGAAAGCAATTGACTTACAAACTCTATACTAATAGAAATTAATCTGAATTAAGTTTAATCTCCAGTTATTAACTGATTAAGTGTGCTGTTGGTAGCTACAGAGTGGTGATTTCCATCTGTGATTTTTAGGGACACACTTAATCATTGATTTTTGTATGGAGACATAGTTAAAACACACACCACACACAGTGATGCTCCATGTCTGTTCCCTGCACCGAAGAGCTAGGGAAGCAAAACTGAAATATACAATTTAAAAACATGTAGGAAGCTCTTCTTAAGTGTCATAATTAACTTTTGGCAAAGGGGATGTTTCAGGCATGTTGACTCTGGCTGTGACTGGCACACCATCCCTCTTAGAAAGTGTGTTCATCTGTTCAGAGGGAGAACTTGCTCTTGCTTTGAGCAAACATGAGATCAAAACTGCCAATATGTTCTTTCTTTTTAGTGGGATTATTACAATCTAACGTGGACAGTAAAATGCATTGTTATTGGAAAGATGCTTGGGCTTTGGGCTAACAGTACTCCCAAGACTTCAGAGCAAATCAACAGGTGACTGCTTTCAAACCAGAGTAGGTTATTATCTCACCCTTTCACCTGTACTGAGAGTGCTACAGAAATATTATATTTCGCCCATTCACTAAAATATATTTATTTATTTTAATATTATGGTTTCCCTCATGTTTCATTGTTTGTTTACTACCATTTGTTTTGTTTTGATTTTTTTTTTAGAAATGTTTTCTTTTGGAGGAATGTTTGTTCAAGTAAAATTAGCTACGCCACTATATAGTGCTAAAATCTTACTATGGATATTTTCAGCATACACAGAAATGTTGGTTTTACTTCCAATAGCCAGTTCCCATAATTGCATGAATAATATTTTTCAGATAATTTGAAATCAAGAACTATTATATCAAACTATGAAAAATATTTTACTCTTTTTGATTTGGTAGTCACGTTAATGTACTTTGCCAGAAAGTTCTATAGCTCATGTTGAAACAAAATTAAAGAGTGTTTTATGATCATAATGTACATAGGTTTGATAATTAAAAAGCAACTATGTGATATCAAAATGAGGGTCATTGTATTTATATGGACTCTTTTATAGACATCCCACTCATTGTCATAATAACTGAGGCTGTCATGACCATGGTCTGTGCCTCGCATGAAGCCCTAAACAATTCTGACAGGCTGCAGCTCATTAAGGGACAGTCATTTTGTTGAAATGTCTATCAGCTCGCAGGGATGCACCAAGATGAATAGGCCCAAAACAATAGGCCCATTTGTTAGAGCAGTAGCTTCTCTAATACATGATGAGACAATCAAGCCAAGCTGCCTTCGGCACAAAGACATAATTAATCAAATGGACAAATGGTTCAAAAATTGCTCTAGTATATTCTGTAGTGGACAGAGGTTTCCATGGAAACATTGGCGTTTGCATCACAGTTAATGACCATTCTGTACAATGAAGTCTCCCCTTCATACACACTTCTTTCCTCTGCACCTCTTCTCTCTACTCCTCCAACCATTAAAAAGCACAACCTGGAGAGAAAAAAAAAAAAAAAAAAAAACACAAACAAAACAGGAAGAAAGAGGAAATATAAAGAAGAATCTTATGTATGCTATATCAGAAAACCTAATGGTTCTTTTTAAGCATTTGTGAAGCTAATTATGAATTTTTCTTATGTTTTTAATACTTAAAAAAATGTAGAAAACCAGCCTGCATTGACTTTTAATTCTACTACATAAAACAGTGACTTCACTTAAGTAGTTACAGATATAGCTTAAATTATTATAATGATTTAAAATGTATTTGAAAAAAATTTAATTGCAATCTAATATCTTAAGTGAAAATTTAGTAAAGTCCTATGAATAAGGGAGACTTTAAATTTAACTCAGTTTGTGGGGAAAGATCTATAAATATTAAGCATGACAGCTTTTTACCTTGCATCTTGAAGCATCTTTTATTAATATTTAATCAAGGTAAAGGTACCCCTACTTTGACACCTAATAAAATTACCCCCCATAGATAACGAACCTCTACTACCTTGAAAGTATTTTTTTTACTGTAAAATAACATGTAATGTTTTAATTATGTCCTCCACATTTTCCTAAAAAATAACTTATTGAAATATTCTTTCTAAATCACAAAGTGGATTCTTTCTCAGAGATATCCTAATAAATATCATATTCTCATTCTAGATAACTTAAGAAATACTTTAAGGGTCTGTGTAGTACTTGAAACAAAGAATTTAACTTTTTTGAAAATGCATGGAAAGACAGATTATTGAAATATTATTTGGGTTTCTGTCTCTGTTTTACCTCTGTCCATTTATTTAAGATCATTTCATGCACCTGGATGGCTTGGTGGGTTCTTTTAAGACAGCTGGCTTTCCTTTGTGGTATTTAGGTCTTTTTTTTTAAAGCCCACACCAATGGAGTCTTTGGTAGGTGGGGAGAGGGTGGTATATGCAAAGAAATATTTGGCTTTAGATTTTAAAAATATTTGGCTAAGGGTTGAAGACAAAAGCAGCAAGGGAACTGAAGATGTTTTCCAAGACAGGAAATGGGAGAGAGGGATGCTAGTCCTATCCAAATGAATGACCCAGATCATTACCTTGGGCAACACACGAAGAGTATTTCTAAAGTCAGAGAAGATTGGCTAAAGGATGCACTTCAGGATGTAAGAGCTGAGGCGCTCAGTGAGGCAACATGTTCTTCACCTGTGTTCATCTTGGGAGTTTGCTTTGAAAGAGCTATAAAGGTTGAGCTATGAGCATGTCTGTAGTTACCAAGATGAATGAAAGACCATGGACTACCGCATCATTTTTCTGTATCAAATTGGTATCCCATTTTCTTGTACTATCCTAGAGCCAACTAAGATCGAATTTCATTACTTGGCTTAAATTTTTTTCAAATTGTATTTCTGCTGCACCTGATATGTAGAGTAAAATTTATCATTCTTCTCAAGTTTTGTTTTTAGAGAAGAAAGAATGAGAACACCCTTCTTTTCATTACATAAGGTTAAGGGAAGAACAAAAAGCAATCTAGTGTTAAACAATATGGTCATGAAATTTTTACTTTTAGTAAAAATTGCATTAATGTATAACATGCATAAAAAATGCAAAATGCATAAATATAAACCCTAACCACCAACCAGTTCATGATGCTGAAAGTTACAAGCATTTCAGGAGCTCTTTAATTTACTGCCAATCACTATTTTGCCAAGGATAACTTCTGTCTGCCCTTCTAATCCTAGAGTTTATTTTTACCTGTTTGAAGTTGTGATATTATTATAAATATACATTTAAGCCAGATTAATTAAATATAAAATTTTAAAATGAATAAAAGGAACAAAAATAAGTTGGGATGTTATTTAACCCCAAATGGGATAGTTTCTGTTTATTAAGCAACTTGGTCTAAGTATCTGCCTAGTTTGCTTACAGGAAGCAGTGGCCTGATTCACTTTATTCCATAGGGCAAAACTGCTGCTAAATGGACTAATCTCTCAATAATACTGGCCATTTATTTGGAGAAGATACAGTCTCTTTGGGAAAAAAAAATTCCTCAGTTGTAGGAGTAATAATAACATCATGATGCTATTAGAAAATTAATAAAATAACATGTATTATGAAAGCACTTTGGAAACTTTAAGAGCCCCAAAGTGAGGCTCTGGGGAAATTGGTACTCTATTATATTGTTGATAGGAGTGAATAATGATTCTACCATTGTGCAAGGGAAGGTGGAAACATCTGCCATAATTGTAGCTGTATTTCCTTTTTGATTCAGCAGTCCTAATTCTGGAAATCTGCCCCACAGAAACACTTGCCTTTGAGTGATATAACTTATAGGTAATGTACAAATATTCAGAGAATATTATGTGTTTTTACCCAAATTAGAAGACTCACATAAAAGTACAAACCATACAGGAATGTTTAAATAAAATATAATAAAACCACAAGTGAATTCTATGCATTTGTGAAAATGAAGACCTCAATGAAAACTTTCTAGAATGTATTTTAAGTGAGTAAATCAATTTGTAGAATAATGTAGATAGTATACTACAGACATGTGAGAAAGGGGATAAATATAACCATATATTTACATTTCTTTGTATTTTTATAAAGAATCACCAGAAGGATTGACATGAAACTATTAAATATACAAGAATGAAGGGAGAATAAAGTTGATGAAAATGGAGTCAGGACAGACTTTTCAGGCTGTACTATTCAAAAAATTTGCTTACCAAAGATTTGAGAACCTAATCACAGCATCCCACACAGCTTTCCCCAGGCTTAATATCTTATACAACCAAAAAATTGACATTGGTAAATACTGTTAATTAAACTAGAGATTTATACAGATAACAGCCATTTTTCCAATGATGTTTATTTTATGTTTTAGAACTCACTCAAGGATTGCTTTGCATTAATTCACTAAGAATCCTTAGTGTCTTCTGATTTGTGACTACTTCTTTTATTCCCCCTGATTTTATAATTATGACACTTTTGAAGCATAACTGTCAGGTAATTTGAAGGATGTTCTCCAGTTTGGGATTGTCTTCTGTTTTTGCACTATTAGCTAAAGAACATGCATTTTGAAGAGATCACTGGAGATAATGTGCCTTCTTAGTACATCATGTAGGGGCATATGATGATGTGACTCATTACTGGTGACCTAATCTTCTTCACCAAGTTAAGGTGGTGTCTGCAGATTTGTACTCGGTAAAGTTATTTTCTCTTTTAAATACTAAGTGTTCTAGGGAAGATAACCAGAAACTAAATTATGTAAAATCTGTTTCTTTTTAAACTTTGCTCACAAGTTCTAGTATTTATCAAGGAATCTTGACTATAGTAATTACTACCATGGTGTTCTGTTGATTTTCTATTTCCCTCATTCATTTGGAAATGGAACAAAGAAACCCACTATTACATACCATTGTAATACCCCCCCCCAAAAAAAAACCCAACACTAAATTCATTAAAACATACTAAGTGAAAGAAACTAGGTGAAAATAATTTCAATAATTTAAATACTTTTATTAGATGTAATTGTTTCTTCTCAATCTTTGTATAATCATGTATATCATATGAATTCATTGGTTCTATTTTACTTCCTTTCTGGTCTCATTATATATATTTCTTTTTTTGAAAGATAAATCACTAAAAGGAAATTTTCTAATGTTTATAATACTCACTTAAATATTATAAAAGTATATTTTCTTTTTTTTTTTTTTTTAAGCTCTTTTTTTTTTATTTATTTATTTATTTTTTTTTACGTTTACATAGGGTAATGATGTTTATTATATTTTTCCCCTCCCCCCCACCCCTCCCACCCCTCCCACCCCTCCCACCCCTCTTTTCCCTCTACACAGTCCTTCTTTCCTTCATTCTTACTGCTCTCCTTAGCCTAACTCTAAACCTAACCCTAAACCTAATGCTAGCCCCTCCCACCCCCCATTATATGTCCTCATCCGCTTATCAGCGAGATCATTCGTCCTTTAGTTTTTTGAGATTGGCTTATCTCACTTAGCATGATATTCTCCAATTTCGACCATTTGCCTACAAATGCCATAATTTTATCATTCTTCATTGCGGAGTAATATTCCATTGTATAAATATGCCACAGTTTCTTTATCCATTCATCAACTGAAGGACATCTAGGTTGGTTCCACAATCTGGCTATGGTGAATTGAGCAGCAATGAACATTGATGTGGCTGTATCTCTGTAGTATGCTGATTTTAAGTCCTTTGGGTATAGGCCAAGGAGTGGGATAGCTGGGTCAAATGGTGTTTCCATTCCAAGCTTTCTGAGGAATCTCCACACTGCTTTCCAGAGTGGTTGCACTAATTTGCAACCCCACCAGCAATGTATGAGTGTTCCTTTTTCACCACATCCTCGCCAACACCTATTGTTGCTTGTATTCTTGATAATCGCCATTCTAATTGGGGTGAGATGAAATCTTAGGGTAGTTTTGATTTGCATTTCCCTTATTACTAGGGATGTTGAACATTTTTTCATATATCTGGTGATTACTTGTACATCTTCTTCTGTGAAATGTCTGTTCATTTCCTTAGCCCATTTGTTGATTGGATTATTTGTATTCTTCGTGTAGAGTTTTTTGAGTTCTTTATAGATTCTGGAAATTAGCGCTCTATCTGAGGTATGGTTGGCAAAGATATTCTCCCACTCTGTAGGCTCTCTCTTCACATTTCTGATAGTTTCCTTTGCTGAGAGAAAGCTTTTTAGTTTGAATCTATCCAGTTGTTTATTCTTGCTTTTATTTCTTGTGCTATGGGAGTCCTGTTAAGGAAATCTGATCCTGAGCCAACAAGTTGAAGATTTGGACCTACTTTTTCTTCTATAAGATGCAGGGTCTCTGGTCTGATTCCGAGGTCCTTGATCCATTTTGAGTTGAGTTTTGTGTAGGGTGAGAGATAGGGGTTTAGTTTCATTCTATTGCATATAGTTTTCCAGTTTTCCCAGCACCATTTGTTGAAGAGGCTATCTTTTCTCCATTGCATATTGTTGGAACCTTTGTCTAGTATGAGAAAATTGTATTTATTTGGGTTAGAGGAACCTGGAAATTCCACCAGAAAACTTTTAGAACTCATAAGTGAATTCAGTAAAGTAGCAGGTTACAAGATCAATGCTCATAAATCCAATGCATTTTTATACATAAGTGATGAATCTTCAGAAAGAGAAATTAGGAAAACTACTCCATTCACAATAGCATCGAAAAAAATAAAATACTTGGGAATCAATCTCACAAAAGAGGTGAAAGACCTCTACAATGAGAACTACAGAACACTAAAGAAAGAAATTCAAGAAAACTTTAGAAGATGGAAAGATCTCCCATGTTCCTGGATAGGCAGAATTAATATCGTCAAAATGGCTATACTACCTAAAGTTCTATACAGATTCAATGCAATTCCAATTAAAATCCCAATGATGTACCTCGCAGAAATAGAGCAAGCAATTATGAAATTCATCTGGAAGAATAAAAAACCTAGAATAGCTAAAGCAATCCTCAGTAGCAAGAGTGAAGCAGGGGGTATTGCAATACCAGATCTTCAACTCTACTACAAAGCAATAGTAACAAAAACGGCATGGTATTGGTACCAAAATAGACAGGTAGATCAATGGTACAGAATAGAGGACACGGACACAAACCCAAATAAAAGTATATTTTCAAATGTGATATACTGCTTTATTTGTACTACAAGTACTTTGTAACCTAAAATCCAGATTCTTCTTTTCTCTCCCTTGTTATATTCATTTATTTTTTTATTTATTCATATGTTATAAATATTACAAAATGTTACTGTTCCTCCAATCTGATAACCATCTTTCAGATGAGTTAAATAAGATAAACCAATGAATTTATATTATCTTCATGTCTTCCTCCTCTGATAAGCTCCTCTTTTTTATATAGATTTGTGTCTAATCAATATAACTTTTTTTCTTGCTTAAGGACTTTATTTTATTATTTTTAACAGAGCAAGCCTAATGATTGGGAATACTCTGAGTTTTTGTCTGAGAAAGTATTATTTCACTTTTAAACAATGATTTTACTGTATGTAGAATTTGAGGTTGTAGTCTTCTTCAAGGTCGAAGTCTTCTAGTATTGTATCTATTTCATTCCATTCCCATCTTGCTTGTGTGATTTTTCATGAGAATTTTGCTGTAATTCTTATGCTTCCATATGGAAAGTGTTCATCAGTCTTGTATTCCCTGAAGAATTTATTAACTCTTGTTTTTGTGTACTTGAATATGGTGTGTCTGTGTGTGGTGTTTGAGTATTTATCCAGTTATTGTTATTTAAGTGCTCTGTCTCTGTAGTTTGCTGTCTGATCTTAATTTGGGAACTTCTCAACCATTATTTCTGCAAATATCTTTTCTGCTCTATTCTTTATTTCTTCTTTTTCTGATATTTCAATTGCATGTATATTGCAACTTTTGTTATTGTCTCACAGTTTGGGAATATTTTACTCTATTCTATTGTTTAATTTTCTTCTCTTTATATTCCATTTTTGAAAAGTTTCTATTTACCTCTGTTTGAGTTCCTTGATTCTTTTCCTCAGGCATGTCAAATCTACTGATTAACTCATCAAAGGTAATCTTTATTTTTTGACATTTTTTCATTTCTAGTTTTCCCTTTTGATTCTTTCTTACAGTTTCTCTCTCTCTCTCTCTGCTGACATTCCAGAGACATGTTTTCCTCCTTAAGTCATATGGGAAGTCAGAAGAGGTTATGATGAGGTGCATTTCCCTTCTCCCAACGGAGATGAGATTTTAGAATTTCCCTCTAGCGATGACCTGCATATTGAAGGTTATGTCTTTGCTAGAGAGAAGAGTCTGGAAGGGTTTCCATATGGCTTCTCTTAACTCCTTCTGACAGGGCCACTTGGAAGTCTTCTCAGATCCTCCAATACAAACTTGGTTTTGTGGCTAGAAGACAAAGCATTTGAAAATGTGGGAGTGAAATGTGAAATCTGTCCCTAAGAGCTCTTTCCTAGACCATATACACCTCCAGCAATTCCTACTCCTTGCCAGTTAAGTTATCCTTGACCCTTGGTTTTTGCTCCAGATAGGCAGTCTCAGTGAGTTGCTTCATCTCTTTGGATGTGCCTGATTCTCCAAATTTTGGAAATGCACTTTGTCTTGTGACATCATTTCTCTGATGAGTCCAAAACAAGATACTGGTCTTCAGAATATGACTTCCAAGCATTTCCTGTGTCCAAGTGGAAACCTGAGGTTCTCAGACTCCTGGATATTTCTTTTATTTTTTGGGTTACAATTCAGAATTATTGTTATTTATTTTGGTACTTAAATTATTTTTAATCTTGATCATTGAGAGCTCTTTTTAAATTTGGTGCCTATGTTGTTTCAACATGCTCTCCTTTTTCCAAAAGTAAGAAATATGTTTCTTATTATCTATAGTTTTATTTATTTATATTTATTTGTTCAAGTCTAATGTACATACAAAGTATATGGAGAGTAACCGACCCATACTTGTGTGGAATAAATTGACTATCTAAACTAGTAGTTCTCCTTTTCATGTTAAACCTTTCATTAATCAGTCACAAATCTACTTTCCTGAGTTACTTAGGTTGACATTTTCTTCCTCACTCATTTCATTGTGTTTGGATTAGTTGGCAGGTTCCTTAGTCAGAGTGTGCATTCCTTCTTAGGTGGTTTCTGGAGACTGATCTTCAAGTGTTTTGAAAATATTGTTCATCTTTCTCATTTGGCGCTTTTACTATTTCCATTTAAATATTTCCTATGATTTCCATGTTTCTGCTGAATCCAACTGTCTTGTGTGTGGTCTACTTTTTCTCTGAGAGCCCTTAACATACTCCTCATAGTTGTTTTAACCTTCCTCTCATATAATTCTAACACTGTCAAAAGAGTTTGGTTCTGATTATCTCTCCGTCCCTAGGATTTTTGACTGTTTCTTCTTGACTTTTTGTATATTGTCTAATTTGTTGTTGGAATGGAAACCACTTGAGTAGGACTTAAGAGATTAAAATAAATCCTTTTTATGCCTGGGAATGGCCGTGCCCTCCCTCCTCCTAGGACTTATGGGGAGATGGGGGCATCTATTTTATCTGTGAAACTTTCAGGTTTGTCGTCGCTATGATCACCCTCAATGTACCATGGTTTCACATTCTTCTGATGTATTTAGGGTAGGGCTCTCAGAGGGAGAGAGAGAGAGAAAGGTGTGGTGGGAGAAAATGTTGTTCCCTGTTATTTGATGAAGTGTTGTCTTAGACACTATATTCCTGGTTCTCAGTGGTAGAGTTTACTCCATCATCCTGAGTCCAATATAATTTATGCCCTTCCTTTAGGGTTTGAAGTGTCTTTTCTCCTGTTTCCTTCCCCTAGCTGTAGCAAGTTTTCATCAGTGTCCTAAAAGCCCTAGTCTGTACTGTCCACCTTATGGGTCAAGGTGCTATCTGGGGTATAAATATGGAAAAGAAATGCCATTGTGAGCTTTGTGACTTTCCCATATCAACTCCTGTTTCTTTCCCCCAGTTTTATCCAGGGGAGAGTCTCAGGAATCTACCAAAATTCTCTGAGTCCTCAGTAGGCAGACTCCTCTAGTGTTTGTGTTTCCTAGGGACTTCAGTTTCTCTTTCCAGGGCACAGTCACTCTGTACTAATTTGACAGTAAGCTCCCAGTGAACCCTTCTTATTATCCACTGTGTTCTGCCCTGATAGGCCACTGCTGCTTGCTTATGTTTCCTGCAGATTCTGGTCCTGGATTTTTGGGCCAGATACTGCCCTGTAACCTCAGCAGTCCAATGGGTTCAAGAAGAACTCACTATGGTGTGTTTGCCTTTTTAAATCACTGTGGATTTTGAACCATGAAACTGTTTTACCTATTTACACAGTTTAAAAAGGAAGAAATCTAGGACAAACTGGTACCTGCTAAAAACTCTTGCTTATGAAGAGCTATCTGTTCTGAAAGTTATATCAATAATAAATCTTGATAAATTATTAGTTTATGTGGCTTTTTTGCTTAACAATATTGGAAAAAGCTAATTCTAAAATTCCTCAAGCCTGAACTTAAATTCTAAAAACCTCCTTTCAACTAAAAATAAAAGAACAAATAATCAGTAGAGTGCATTTTCAGATTAAAAGAGATGCGATGATACAATTGTTTCCATGTGCTAATGGAATTTTATGATGCCCTTTGCTTTCAAGGTTTGAATTAAGCTGCACTTCTATACTGAAACTTCATTTTTATTTATGACATACTTACACATTAATAGCCTTCCTACCTTTGGTGCTACTCTTATTCATCTGGCCACATAAATTGTTCTATTTATTTTTTTGATTTTTATTACTTGGAAGATTTCTTCATTGAACTCGTAACTATTTTAT
Source organism: Sciurus carolinensis (assembly GCF_902686445.1). Lineage (NCBI taxonomy): Eukaryota > Metazoa > Chordata > Mammalia > Rodentia > Sciuridae > Sciurus > Sciurus carolinensis. The sequence goes on from NC_062226.1 coordinate 74,359,589, forward strand.
TTATAACAAATTTGCTTTCCTACTAAGAATTTATACTTATCTATATAATTCACACACACGTAGGCATTTTTATTAACACCAATTCATATGTATGTATATATAATTTTTATATCTGTATAATATATTGCATATTTTTCCTGCATGTGATACATTTTAGGCAGTTTGAAATTGTTATATATATGACATATATATATGTGTGTGTGTGTGTGTGTGTGTGTGTATGTGTGTGTGTGTGTGTATGCTTCTATATCCTTTAATAAAATTTATTATTTGTACAGAAAACATCATTGTAGATATTGGAATTTGGCAAATTCTTTTGTTTTACAAATGAAATATATAAATAAACAAAACCAGAAATAAAGAGAGTGATTTGTTCCACATTTACTCATTGCATTGGTTGAGATCTAAAATCAGAATGTAAATGTTTGATGAGAGACTTTTCTTTAGCTTTTCTGTTGACAGGACCAAATAATGCATAGTCAGTTCTACCTCTCACCTACTTCAGACTAGAAAAACATTCTTGGACTTCTAGCATTCAGGATATTAGTTAGTTACTTAAAGAAACAACATACAATGCATGGAATAGATATAATAAGCAGTCCTGGCCTGCCATGAACTTGTAATCAAGTGGACCAAATTTACAATAGCAATACACTCTAGAGATACCTGTTTATGATTCCTTGTGATTTTCTTACTCCCCAAATTTAACTCTATTGAATAGAATGCTTAAGTTAATAAACTTCTCAAAGTACAGAATGAAAAACTGACCCAATTAAACATTATGGACTGATTATTTTAAGAAGAATAAATGTATTTAAACAGGTAAAATGTTTACTCATATTATCTCAGCTGACATTGCAAATAAGAGGAAATAAAGGCATACGCCAGTATTAAAGGTATAATTTTATTAATCTAAACATTCCCTCTATTGTATATTTCAAGGATAATATGAAGACAAACACAATATTTTTAAGTGATCTTTATTTTCACAAATGTAAACTGTTGGCAGAGAGGGACGTGGGTCCGTGGTTGCTTTTCCATTATCACAAACCTATCCTTTGTATGGGATCTTCCATTTTATTTCATAAAATCATATTTTTATCTTGAAAAACCCAGGGCTAAAAAAAAAAAGATAACATACAAGTTTCAAGTGGAAGGATGGAAAATGGAAACGGTCAATGCAAATCTTTACTATTAACTTGGGCACATCTTTATAATCATGCAACGCCTCCCCCCCCCCCCCCCGATTGACTGGATCAAATCTGGGTATAATGTGCTGAATTTGGGTTTCTGAAATGAGGGGTAAAATATTTGTCTCCATGGGGACAGATTCATTACTGCACCTTTCAAAATGTCAAGGGTACATTTGGAAAGTAGTAGTAATTTTCTCCAATTTATAAACATAATTCCCTGTTTGTACTTCACACATAAAAAAAAATCTGTGACTTAATGAAAATTTGTCTTCACAGTATTAGGATCATCATCCCAACTTAATATGTTTTAGAGTATAATGTGTGTGGGGAGAGGATATAGAGAGAAATTCCAAGGAGGCAAAAACACAGTGCCTTTAATGACTTAGTAATATCTTGTCACTTTGACCACTTTCTCACTTTTGCAGGTTATAAGTTTTTTCAGAAACACTGTCAAGTAAGAATAAGTCAAGCATATTTCCAATATTTGCCTGTAATATTTCAGGAAACATGTTTTCATTTTTTTGTGTAAAATATTGGTAGTAGCCTATCTCTACTAATAGACAAAATATGCTAGATAAAATATGTTCATTTGTTTGTATTTCATAAACTTTCAGTAAATTCTGATGACATATATAATGAAAGTAGAACTAAACACTGTAATACACCTATAAAAACTATTAAACCACCAAACTTTATTATGATACAAATGTTAAAAATATCAGTAGCTATTTGAAGGTAGATGTTGTGAGCTAAAATGATAAAGGCACAATAAAATTCTTCTGTATGAATAAAATTAATTTCAGCTTATTAGAATCCTTAACAAATAATTTTAAAAGTTTGTCCACATAAAGAATGGCTAGTAGATGGACATTTGTAAAAGCTCAGTAGCTAGAAGCATCATCTCTATGCTAGGAATCAAGAATGCGTATGGTCAAAATTTAGGTCATTTTGCAGATGTCAATCGTGTGTTCTTTATTAGAAAATTCTTTACAGTCCATAAAACATTTGAATGGGAAAGTAGCACCTCAAATGACTTTGTCTTACAGAAATTAAAGTGGATCTTTATGAAGAAATATGGCATAGAATCTCATGAAGAAATATTTAGATTTAATTAAATATTATAATATACTTGTATATAAACTTGGGCATTTTCATATGGGTAGTATTATGCAATCTTCACAGTAACCTTATGTAATAACTATTCTGTTTTAAAGAGGAGAAGATGAGGCTTTAGAGACTAAGGAATCTATTCAAAGTCACTTGGCTAGTGATGAGAACTTTAAATGAAGCTCTTCTTCCCCAGACCTAGTGCTGTTCACATAACTGACTCGCAAATAAGTTTTGCTTCGTTTAGACATCTCAAGAAATATTTTGTTTATTCCATAAGTATTTGCTAAGTATGTCATGCATCCTAAGCTCTGTATTACTAGTTTCTAATTTTGAAAACATTTGTCATTTTTCCACTTATAATGTGATTTTTCCATCCAACTTAAGAAATCTTTGCCCAACAGAAAATAAGTTTCTTGTATTTTATTTTAAGTTTTGTTATAATATTTTTCTTTACATTTAACTCTCAGATCCAGTTGAGTAACTTTTTGTGCATGATATGCAGTAAGATTGAGGTTCATTTTGTTATTTGTATGTGGCTAACCATACTGTCAGCACAATTTGTTGAAAAGATTATCTTTACCCAATCAAGTTGCCTTGGCAACTGTGTCAAACGTCGATTGGCTCTGTGCATATGGTTCTATTTCTGCACTCTACTCTCCTCCATTCACTTATATCTATCTTTATGCCAAGGCTATGCTAGCATGATTATTGACCTTTATAGTAGTAAATCTTGAAATGAAATCCTCCACACTTCCTCTTCTATTTCAAACTTATATTTGCTAGTCTAAGTTATTTGCATTTTCACATGTATTTAGAAGGTACTTTTTAGTTCCTACAAAAATGTCTTCAAGGAATTTGATCAAGATTGTCTTAATCTGTAGAATTTGTGGATAAGATAGATTTTAACCTTGATTTCCATAATCCATTTAAAACTACTTTTTAAGCTTTGCTAGGACAGTTCTGGAAGAGCCTTTGCTCTAGGCTAGTTCTGTGGTGCTCCTAAGCCTTTTTTAATTATTATTTTTTATTTGTTCTAATTGATTCTCCATGAAAGTAGAATGCATTTTGACACATTGTACACAAAGGGAGCATACCTTCTCATTCCTCTGGGTGTACAAGGGGCAGAGTCACACCAGCAGTGTAAACATATACGTATATAGGGTAATGATGTCTGTATCATTCTACTGTCCTTCCCATCCCCACTGCCCCACCCCTCCCTTAACTCCCCTCTACTCAAATCCAAAGTTCCTTCATTCTTCCATACCTGCCCCCCATTATGGACCAGCATCTGCTTATCACTCCTAAGCCTTTTATGTGCCTTTCCTGAGTATTTTTTATCTGTCCAGATTTCTCTACTTTGAGTGGTTGGCACTCAAATGACTTCAAACCTGTGTGATCTCTGAATTTTGTGGTCATTTGAGTCCCCAGAACATTTTTTCTGCCTAGCCTGATGGAGTTTAATCCTATGTATGCACAGTTAAATATGGCAAAGACCCAAAAATAGCCCTGTGCAAACTGTTGGTGCTCATTCTCTGCCTAATTCCATTCTTGCATAATACTGCTGGTTTAGGTGTCCCCAGTTATTTCTGTTTTCTGAATCCATTGAGACAACTCTATTCTTCTTGGTTTATCTTCCCAGTACCATAATCTAGGAAGTGCTTCTGAACAGAAAACCAAGGTAACTATAGCTCTAACCTTGTTTTCTTGTCTTAGGTATCACAGTGCTGAGGCTGCTCATTTTCCAATTAATGGGGGGTTGGGGTAGGGGAATTATTTAGGTTGACTATTTTTCAATTTCATTATTATAGCATGAAGGAATGTCTGGTACCACTTTCTCCAATACAACCAGGATTCGAACCTATAAACTTTTAAAATAGTATTTTCTTTTCTTTGTTTTATACACACAGTAATACACACAAACATCAGTTTCCATGGTACCTTTAAAAAACATGTGCATGAAGAACATTTTTCTCATCTGCTCTGTTTTTTCTTTTTCTTTTTTTTTTTCTCTGAAATAGAACTTTTTATTTCTTTATTCCATAGCACACCCTCATCATTCTGTTAGAGTGATTACTGCTAGACTCTCTGACAACAACACATCTCATTAGGTAGCATCCCAAATGATTAATTTTCACCTATGCCACAATCTGTTGTAAGCCAGGTAGGTGCTACTTGGTGACTTTTCTCTGACTGGTGACTCGGGTATCCAGGACTTTTTTATCCTGTGGATGTGACTAAAGTCATAAGAAAAAAAATAGCAGGGTGATCACATAGAAGGTGTACAATCGAAGTGTACCTACCACATTTCATGGTCCAGACTCAGGCCTCCAGTACACTCACATGGCAACTCATGAGACCTAGAGGACACTTTTTGTTTGTATGCAGTAGGAGGAAATGTCTTTGGTGAATGAAGCAGTCTTTACCTCAAACATAAACTCATGAAAGTTTACTTTATCATTTTATGTCATTCTTCCCCTTTATCTATGATTCCTAGGCCCATTCCCAAACCACCATCATAACTGTTTTGTTATATTTCTTATCATGAGTTTTATTGAGAAAAAAAATATATCTATATGCATATATATATATATATATCATGTACTATGCTCAAGAGTTTTTTCACTCAATGATTTATTTTAATGCCTATTTTTGTAGCTCTATATATTTAAACACTACCAAAAACTTTTAAGCATTTTAACTCTAATATCATTACCTGAGATTCTCAGTGAGTATTTATAGGGTAAAATATGAGCACCCAATAGGAAAAGAAAAAGAGAAAAAAAAGTAAGACATTAAAACATTAAAGAAAAAATAAAACAAACTAAGCAAAATTTGCCCCCCCCCAAAAAAAAAACATAATGCTTTCAACTGTAACTACGATACATGACCATGATTGAGGACCACTGATTTGGTTATCTCAACTGAGCTATGGGAAAATATATTAGCAACTATCACTGTTACATTATACTTTCTAGGACTCCAAGTTATGTTATTTTTATTCCATTTATATCTTTCTTTTCCATAAAATTATTCTGTAGGAAATGTATCTGATTATGACCAGAAAGTAGTATTTTCATGTTAGAAATAGCTTATGGAATTTGTATTCTAAACACCTAAAGTGATGTTCTGACAATAATATTAGAAACACTTGTGAACAGCATTTGATGATTATATATATTAACTTTTGAGAAATGTCTTTCTATATACTTCCTCAGGTATATAATAGATGCAAACATATACCTCAAAGATTTATAATCCCATACAATAGCAATATAAAATCTTTATGCCAAGCAAACAAAAAAGCTTGAACATAGTTTACAAACAAAAAGTTGTTTGAATCAAGTAAAACTTCAAATTTTCATAAATCTGCAGGTGGTCACTTAGCAAACTGTTTTGTTTCTTAGATTGACTGACGATCTCCTTAGAGGGTATATAAACATTATTCTCAAAAGACAGACATAATGAAAAAAAGAAATATTATTGGCTGGATGATATCTGTGAATCCTCAACTCAAAACTTGGAAAACAATCTATAAAAAAAAGTCCCAGGTGTGAAGTCCCTGAGAAGCTAGGGAAGCCAGTAAAACAGAAGAGCGATTGTCAAGAGGTGAACTGTCCCAAACTCTTTCTCACCCAGGGTGTCTTTAAATATGAAGGGTTTTTTGGGTCCTGACTTGCCTCTTCTGTGCCTAGTGTTTTTAAAGTTCATAATCATAAAAAGGATTGAACTTTGTAAAATACTTTTGATACAGCTATTAACATACTTAAAAATTTTTTTAGTGCAGTCACACATTGCCTGATAATGATAATTATCAATGATAATTCATTCTTTTTTTATTTTTTATTTTTACAGACTACATTTTGATTCATTGTACACAAATGGGGTACATCTTTTTGTTTCTATGGTTGTGCACAATGTAGATTCATACCATTCGTGTAATCATACATGTACATAGGGTAATGATGTCTGTCTCATTCCACCATTTTTCATACCCCGCCTCCTCCCTCTCGTTTCCCTCTACATAATCAAAAGTTCCTCCATTCTTCTTTCACCCCCCCCCACCCCCATTGTATATCATTATCAACTTAGCAGGGAAAACATTCAGCCTTTGGTTTTTTGGAATTGGCTTATTTCACTTAGCTATTTCATCCATTTATCTGCAAAGTCATAATATTATTCTTCTTTTTGACTGAATAATATTCCATTGTGTATGTATACCACAGTTTCTTTATCCATTCATTTGTTGAAGAGCATCTAGGTGGCTTCCACAATCTAGCTATTGTGAATAATTCATTCTTGAATGTTTGGATTAAATTCTTTTTTAGGATAGTGTATTGTCATTATTTTACATAGTAAATATACCACTCTATGTTAGTTTTCCGATTTTACTTTTCACTCATTTCAATGTCTGCAGGCTACCTCTACGCTGTTGGATGAAATTCATTTTTCAGAATCAGGTGGAGTATAAATGATCATACATTTATAGTATAACATAAAAACAGAAAAGCAATGCTGATTATTGTGCTTCCTTCACCCTACGGATGTTAGTACTTGTATCTGTAGAAGAGGCTATTGTTAAGATATTTGACCACAGGACTCAACCACTCTTTGGACATGCTTGCCTGTGCCATTGATGGAACTGATGAACCCGTACCACACATGTGAAAGGCAAGAGGCATAAGGTAGAACAGAGAAGCAAAGATATAAAGGGAGTTGCTCTTCAGGATTTATTTGAGGATGAGGAAGAAATCTGGATTTAGTTTAATGGAGATGGACATTGGCTGGCAAAGCCTGTCAGTTCTCTCAAATGACATGTACAGTAGAGTTTAATGTATTTTCTAGTTCATATTTGGTTTCTAAAGCTATATATTAAAATTGCAAATAACTCACAAAATAAAAGCAGCGTAGGTGCCTAGATATGTTTTATATTTTTATACCCATTTATTTCCATTGAAGGTTCTAAGTTTCTCTTGTGGTACATGAAGAGGTATATACTAAGCCTTGGGAACTTGAGTTGTAACAGCACAAATTGTAGCATTATTACTAAGTATATTGTAGGAAAATAAACTCAGTTGAAAGCAGGGCAGAGATGTGTGCCTTTAGTCCCAGCTATTCGGGAAGCTGAGGTGGAGGAATCATTAAGTTTGAGACCATTCTTACTTAATGAGACTCTATCTTAAAAAATAAAATATGAAAATAAATTTAAATTGAGAGTATCTTCTGGTCTTTTATTGTTCAGGGACCCAACTGTCAGTCTGGAATTTTATGTGTTAAGACATCCTGAACAAAAAGTCAAATAATTTTGGTGATTGTATAATTTTTCTATTTCAAAAATCAGAAAAATACTCTTCTAGTCTATCTGTAATTTTAATATGTATTTAAATTCTGGTCTGGATCGATCCAAGTGACTTGAGTAATATTGTATATGTGTCAATATCCATAAACTGTATGTGTGTAGGGGTGTCTACTCAGGTATACCTATACCATTTTTTATGAGTTTAATTATACCCCTGTATGATTTTAATGATCCCCAGTACCCTCAGATGGGGTGACCTTGTTTGAGGTAGGGTTTTGTGTTAGTCAGTTTTCCATCACTGAGACCAAAATATTCAACAAAAACAATTTAGAAGAAGAAAAACTTCTTGGGGCTCACTGTATCATAGATCTCAGTCCATAGATGGCCAGCTGTGTTGCTTTGGGACCCAGGTGAGGCAGGACATCATGGCAGAAGGGCCCAGCAGAGGACAGCTGTTCAGCTCATGGTCGGGTCTACAAGCAGAGAGGCGGGGGAAGGGGTCATGGGGAAGATGAACACTCAGAGCACACCCCCAGTGACCCACCTCCTCCATCCATGTCCTTCCTGCCTACAGTTACCACCCAGTCCGTCCACCCAAACCTGAATGGGCTGATTAGGAATGGACTGATCAAGCTACAGCTCTCACAATCTAATCATTTACCTCTGAATATTCCTGCATTAACACAGGAGTTTGGGGGGACGTCTCATACTCAAACCATAACAGGTATCTACAGAGATAATAAAATTACAGTGAGGCCGTTAGAGTAATAACAAATTTATCTAGCATCCTTATAAAAAGAGGCAATTTAGTTATAGAGTCAAAAAATAAGTAGCCTGACTATATAACTAACTATGCATCTAACCACTCCCCAGTCAAGAAATCTATGCCAGATTTTAGGCACTAGGTTAGGATGATCTCCCTGAGGCAATAAGGAATATCAAAGGGAGAAATCTCAGTAATTTCAAATCCCAGAATTAAACCACTAGAAGAGCCACGTCTCGATAGTAAACCCAGGAAGCAGGTGACTGAGCATTGACAACATGAGTCACACATCCACAGCTGTGTTTGGGATTGTGGAGGTGGAATTTGAGTGGCAGTGGGCAGTGGTTCTAAAGTACAGTGACTCATCCTTTCTTGTCTCTCTGGGGGAGTTTTGGTTATGAAATACATCTTCTGCATCAGGTCAACATCTGAAAAACATACGAAAGCTTAGACATCCTACCCTTAATAAAACCTCTGAGAAGGACAGAGATAATTATTTCTTCCAAAGAATATTAAAATGAGTGTCAAGGGACCTAAGGTTATGATTTTTATGTCTTAAGTACTGCCAGCTCAAGGAAACTAAATGCAAGCCCATAGCCAAAGGAAGGTATTCCATCTGTAGTATAACCGTCTTCCAAAAGAATGGCATTGAGAGACTATTAAATCTTTTTCAAGCAAACCAGGTACTTTGAGTTTGCTTAAAGAAGTATAGAAAGGAACAATATTAGGGAAGATGAGATTTCAGATTATCTGCAGCCTTTTCAAATATTCCCAAACACTGTGGTTGTACAAGAAGGAAGTTGGAAAACTTTACTAAAGAGGAATAGGTCCTGGGGACAGAAGGTAGTAGTTAAATGTTCTCATTTGTATCTCAAATGTATCTGCCACCAAAATTAAGACCTTCATAAATTTCGTGAAAGATACATAGGGCATGATATGTTCTTCAGGAAATCAACCACTGATTGTGTCTGTTTGTCATTCTCCAGATGATGAACAAATGTTGATAGAGACACACTAAAATCAATATAGCAGAATGCTCTCCAGAACCAGGCTATGAACTGAGGGTGCCCTTCAAATGTTTGCTGTAGTCACAACTAAGAACTCAGACTGGAAATGAGTCTTTTTTGGTTTAAATCTTGGTAATAGTATTACCTCATGTACATATATGGCTGCATGACCCATGTGGTCCTACAATATGTATAATCAGAAAAATGAGAGATTGCACTCCATTTATGTATGATCTATCAAAATGTATAAATGCATTCTACTGTCATGTGCAACAAATTAGAACAAATAAAATTTTTAAAAAAAATACGATTCACAGAGAGAAAAGTTCCCACCCTACCTGGAAATGCTGGACAGAGGAGGCACCAATAGACAAAAGTGTGACCACCCATTCCTTCTCACTATCCCTGCTGAGTTCATTGCTCAAACACTTTTAAGATGGAGAATCCGTAAGCAAAATACTAGCTGAAATAAAGAACCATTTCACTTTCCGTCAAAAAAAAAAAAAAAAAAAAAAAATCTGGACTATGGAACTTACTTCAGAAATAGTAACATAAGTTCTAAGAAAAAAAATTATAATATTCTGGTCAGTGACCATCACACAATTTTCCATTTTTTGGCTATTAGAAAGGATACTAATGAAAACGTTTGCATATACATTAAACACACACACAGTTTAGTAAACATATGAATGCTTTTGTTTTAGGCTTCGAAGGGGGATTTAGTTGATGGACATGGATCTTGGGCAGGATTAAAGGGTGCCTCCCTGGAATATGCATTGGTTTGCAACAACTTATCTCTTTCATTTTTGACTTTGCTGTAATTTCTTCACCTGATTTCTCTGATTCTCAACCCTCCGTCATGGCCTTGTCTGCCATCCTATCTTTCCCAATTTGACTCTTCTTTTCAAACATGCTTATCATAATGATAAAGTTCTTGTTTATGTTCTTGGCATTTTATTAATTGTCTGATCAAGTCCCACCTAAAATTCCTCTTCTTCCTTCCTTCTCTCTTCCTTCCAACTCCCCCACCACCCCAGCTTGCTTTCTCTCTTTTGTTCTTACTAACCCCTGGTGAAGTTCTTATAAAAAGTTAGAGGTTCCAATGCTCCCATTTTCCTGTTGCCATCTTTTATGTGTTTCTTTCCATCTTGGGGTTCTATGTAATTTAAAAAATGCATTATCTTTTAATTACAATTAGGTTACTTTTTTTTTTTTTCAGTCATGCTTAGGCTAGAATCTGAGTTCCTCAGGTCCAGAACCATAACTAGTTCATTTTTATATTCTCGTACTAGGTAGGGAGAGTACATGAAATACAACGGATGATAATATATCAGTAAATATATGAGTAATTGAACAAAAAATTATATTAACTGATCTATTGTTTAAGCATGAGGATTCTCATTCTGTTTATTATGCCAAAGAAAATTTTTGTTGTTGTTTTCTCCTTTTTTTTTTTTTTTTGATATATATAGGACCCACTATTTTCTCATTTAAAAAATATATTTTTCTGTTGATTAGACATTGGCATGTGTGTGTGGATGGTTATCTTTTAATATTAAGGTATATATTTCTTTCTGAGATTCTTGCATGAGACAAAAAATTCCTTCCACTTTGTGGTGTATTACCTAGGCTAAGCTTTATGGTAACTTCTTAGGCATTCAGATAATGATTTTTGATCATTTGACTTATTATTACTCTCTAAGTTCTTTTTTATTATATATGTCACCAATGTTTTTATGTCCATGACTTAGTTACAATGAAGACGTTAGCACTCATTTTCAATCAAAATCACTTATATCTTTGTTTTTGTTGAGATCTCAGTGTGTATTATTTGTAAACAATGTGCAGTTGACAGGGGTGAACTTGGAGTTCTACAGTCTCCAGAATCCCAGATGGAGGAGAAAAAAAACAAAAACAAAAAAACAGTGAAAGCCTTATTAACCCAAAATACATTAAATAACTCTTTTATGTTTCCTGCTGCGTACAAATTAAGAATAAATTAATAAATAATTATTAGGCCAGACCTCAATGGTTACAAAACCAAGTACTTCTGGGGAAAAGTTAGGATCTTTGTCTTGTTATTACCTTCAGAATAAATCAAGATTCAATGGCTACTTATCAGTTTAGGGCAAAGGAATATCCTAAACTCAGGTTTTCTATAAAGAATATTAATTGCAGTAAAGACAACAGTGCATCTTGTACATTTGTTTTTAAAAATATGACAATTTGATATACTTTTTGTACCCAAAAGACACATGCATGAAAAAAAAATTATAAAAAAACACAAGTATGTGCTTAATGCCATTTTACACATTAGTTTGAAGATGGGTGAAATTTCATTTTCACTACTGAAGTTTGTTTTTTTTGTTTCAGGTTACATCTATAAGTGTCAAAGATTTTGAGAAATTACTTTTGCATGAACTGTTGGGAAAACTGGATCTATTAATATGTGAAACATTCTAAATTTCATGTTTTCAAGACTCTTTACAAATGCTCAATTTTCTCAGTCATGGTAATACTCTTGTGAAGACTATGCACAATGGGAAACCAGCAGTGCTAAATTTGTACTGGGCAACAGGAATAACAAGACACAGTTTTATATTGTTTTCTAGAGGCTTCCATTTCATTCTAACATGTTGAAGGTAATCAGTACATGCACATATTTTTAGTTGGGTTTGTCTTGGTGTTTTTTAGTTTGGGGTATTTCTTGTCTGCGATGAGCTATTTGTAATTTTGAAAAATATCTCTGTATAAACTTTGTGAATAGTTTAGAAAACAAAACAGATTTTTTGGATTTAATATAATCTACTTAATAATAATATTTTTCTTTTAAACAATACATTCTGGATAAACCACATGCACCTCAATATTTAAATGTTTTAAACAGATTTACTGTTTTAAGAGTCATAAAGCCAATTTGGACAATACCGATTAATATATGAGACATACAAACATATATCTGCATGTATTATGTGCAGAAACAGAGATATATGCAAATTATATGCACATATGTTTAGAGACTTCTACATGTTGAGGTGTGACAGAAAATTGTTTGAAAAAATGTAAAGGCTCCCTGTTGAAATGTATTCTTAAAGCTATACTGATCATTCACAGCCTTAACATAAAGCCTAGTGACTTTCTCTTAGCATCTCACTGAGCCATGGAAATATTGACCTTGCATAAACCTTTGTCATTTGACTGAGGCTTTGTCTGCTCAACTATGGTTTTTGGTGTGAATAGTTAAATGTGTGGTTTTTCTGCCCTGAGTTATACTTTTGAAGGCACATTGCTGGCCCCCAAGGTAGAGGTAAAGGCATCTAATATAATGACTACTCATAGAAAGGCAAAGAGAATGTTACTTACGATAATACATCTTCCTAATTCATTCTCCTTTCTTTTCTTTGAGATTATGAGAGCAACATGGTATTGCAGAAGGAACATGCACACACACACACACACACACACACACACCAATTTGAATACCAGTCTATTACTTATTGGTATAAAAAAAGATTGTAAATGCCTATTTATAATATTTATGATAACAACTAATCAAAGTGATCCAGAATCCCTATTCTCAATATGTGTATTACCTTTTGACAGCAAATGATGCTGGCTTGGTGGAATCAGGATGCAGTGACTTACCATTTTATCTCTTATTTAAGCAGGTGAATTTATGATCTTTCAGTTCAAAATATATGTTGGCTATCTGCTTCTGGATGTCTGAGTTTTCATCATCCCTCACATGGGTTTTGAGACCTTTAGATTTTATTTCAACACACCATATTCCCTTTAATTTTATAAATCCCTATAGAATTTGGTAACAGTTTACTCTCTTTAGTGAAAATTCACTGAAGTAATTATTTGATGGATAACTCTTGGATCCCAGGAGACACAAATAGTATCTTGGAAATAGACTGAAAATATTTAGAATTTTACCCTTTTTCAGATTTGATACAGATCTTAAAATGAGGAAGCAGGATAAAGTATTTTTGTTCAGATTTTCTAAACAGCATTATTCACCTTCCCATTACCATTGGGCAGTAAATAAACTAATTTTGCCAACAAATTTCTGAGCCATTAAAACAAACTATTTTTCACAAGTCTTCTACTCTCTCAGTTCCATTCACAACTCTTGCCATTTTTTTCTTTTTAAAGTCATGCTTTATACTACATTGACACAGTCTTATCAATGTTTATAATGGGTCAATGCACAATAGCTAAGCTATGGAACCAACCTAGATGCCCTTCAATAGATGAATGGATAAAGAAAATGTGGTACATATACATAATGGAATATTATTTAGTCATAAAGAATGAAATTATGGCATTTGCCAGTAAATTAATGGAACTGGACACTATCATGATAAGAAAAATAAACCAATTCCCCAAAACCAAAGGCCAAATATTCTGTTATGTGGATGCTGACTCACAATGGGTGGGTGGGGGAGGGGAATGGAGGTTCATGAAACTGGATAGGGGGAGTGGGGGAATGACAGTAGAATAAATTGGACATAACTTTCCTATGTTCATATATGAATACATGACAAGTGTAACTCCACATCATGTATAACTACACAAATGAGAACTTATACTCTATGTCTGTATGACATGTCAAAATACATTCTACTGTCACGTATAACCAAAAAGAATAAATAAAAAAAAATTAAAATCCTGCTTTGTCTTTGAAATTTGATGAATTTTACTGTCTTTTCATGACTGATTTTTTTCTTGACCTGTTTTTACTATGTTACTGGCAATAACGTCATACTGCCAAGTCACTCCCTAAGTCACTTGGAGAAAACCCCTCCTAGCATTAACCTTATAGTTGAGCAAGTTAGACTTACTAACCCTATTCTGGACCTTGACTTCACAAGAATCATTCACATTGCCAAGAAGAAACTACAGAACTGAGAGACTGGGGTGGCCAGGTTATTGTTTGCAGGCTGAGAGTTTGTCTCAGTTTGCCATCATCATGAAACTGTGTTAGGGAGACCTTAAAGGCCCCATCTTGTACCCACGGTGGAGAGACTGGAGCACTCATATTTTATTTTTCGATTTTATATTGCTCTTTTACAACAAATTGATTTCAGAACACTCAAGGAAGTAGATTTCTTACATGGCGGTCTTTCTGACATTGAAATTAAGATGTGCTATCTTGCTCAGAAGGATAAAAACCTGATCAGAGCACTGTGTGGAGAATCTCATCCTTGAAATGATGATTTTAATGATGTAATAAATTTGTATCTTGGAAGATGTCTATCTACACGTTAAAAACTTATTCTAATTTTATTATTTTTTTATGTACTATGTTATTTTCCCAAGCCTTAAATTTCCCTATCTTATGCTCTATTCCTTGACTTGGTATTTTCCTGATTATCCAAGATCATTTGGATTTTAATTTTTATCCTAACTGTAACATTCTTGTCTAATTTTAAGATTATAATTTATGAAAATTATTATAATCATTTGCATAATAATGTTTGAAGATATAAATGATATTCATAAAAACTTATACTGGGTCTCAATAACATATAAGTACATATCTTGGTGAATAAATCCTAACTCTGGAAAATCAAAGTAAGTGTTTGCAATGCAAAGAACAGCCTCTGGGCCAGACATCTCCTGGGAGATGTCACAGAACTTAGGTCACAGAAGAAGAGAAAAAATTCTGACTCCACCCAGGAGAATATTTGGCTTCCATTTTGCTCTGGGGGAGCTGAAATCAACAGAGGATCAATGTAGATGGATTATTCTGTTAGCTATTTTGCAACTTTAAACATCCCATACCAAAACTTCCATCTCCGGACTGGAATAATACAATCATCATGAAGATTTAAAATGAAAATTAGGAGTGTGGTCCTGTGGTCCCAGCTCCTTGGGAGGTTGAGGCAGAAGTATAGCTTGAGTCCAGGTGTTTGGGGCTTGGGCAACGTAACAAGACCCTATCTGGGGGAAAAAAAAATTAGAGACTAAAATCACACTAAACTCATCAGAAATTGTGTCACTTTGTTTAATCTTCAAAGAGAGACATTGTTTAATGATGTTTAACACTGTGTTTGTGGGCTGTGGTGTTATTCTCTACAGCACCACATCACTGCTGAGAGAGGAATGTTGTTCATTGCCCTGGTCTGAACTTTGGGGAAGGAGGTCAGGGGTCATGGGAGCCGTTTGTTTCAATTCTATAGCTTTAGGTTTTGAATTTTCTATGTGCCTATATTCTTATGATAATTTAAAATAGGATTTTCTAATATGAGTGATCTGGCATGGAAAAATTGTATTTGCTTATTTATATATTTGATTTCAAAGAGAAAATAACAATTTGCATATTTTTGAATGCACATAAGAAAAGGTAATTTCTTTCTTCTTTTGTAAAAAGTGCATTAGTTATTTTTTTTTATCTTATTTTTTTACAGTGCTGGGGATTGTACTCCAGGTCTTGCTCATTCTAGGCAACTGATCAACCACTGAGCCACATCCTTAGACACAGATATTTGCTCTTTCTCACTTACATATCCTTTTTAATTTTTGGAAAATTTCTCTTTTTGAACAACATATTTGGCTTCTCCATTAAATTATACCAATTTCTTTACAGACTATTCTCAGAATAAATGTTGATTAAATGCCATTTTTGGTCTGAGTTGCAATATATAAAGTCATTCCTGTAGTCTCACATAACTGCTTTACATTTGCTAATTATCCTTTTTTCTCTCTACATCTTTCTTGCTGTTATCCTATTTCTGATCTCTTTTTATCACTCCTTTTATTCCATAAATACATGGATATAATTTTATAGCAGTTGAGGACTTAGTTGAAGACTTATGTTGGTATCATTGTACGTAATTTTTCTGTGAAATAGCAGCATCAAAATGGATTAAAACTAATAGATTTTATTCATAAACATATCCATTTGATGTTGGAAGGACTATTCAGATTTTTATTTCTGCATTTTGAAATGTCACCTACTTAGCAGGTTATAGCAAGACATTTGCTTTCCCAAGTTGACATGGGTCAGGAGACCAGGTCCAGCTTATGTTGTCATCTGCTTTGGTCTCATAGGCATCAGTGAGGTGACAGCCAGGTAGGCTTCTTACTGAAGGCTAGACTAAAGAAGAAACAATAGCACTTGGGGGACATTGGGAAAAGTTATGACTATGTTTGCAAGGGTCCATTCATTGCTGGTTGCAACTTGGGGGATACAGTCCATAGCTCCTGGACACCACTGAAATTCCTTGCCTTGTGGACTTCTTTAACATAACTACCATTTACCAAGCCCACAAAGAAAGACTTCAGCTCTCGTCTCTGAAGGCAGAATCTTGTACAGTGTAGTCACCAAGGGAACACTAGCACCCCTTTCATATTCCATTAGAAGCAAGTCTTAGGTCCTTCCCATTTTCAAAAGGAATTCTTCAGCCAGGGTTTACCAGGCCAACAGAGCCAATGGTACATATGTAAGATTTGTTTTAATCAATTAGCTCAGAAAATTATAGGGATTGACAAACCCGAGACACATGAGGCAAGTTTGAAAGACAGAAACTCAGGGAAGAATGGAAGTCTCCATCTGAAAAGTAAAATTTCCCCTTCTCTGAGGAATCACAGCTTTTTGTTCTAAAAACTTTCAACTGATTGGACATGGCTCACCCATATTGTGAAGGGTGATCACCTTTATTCAAAGCCAACTGATTATAAATGTCAGTGACATTAAAAAAAAAACTTTACAGCAACACTAGGTTATTGTTTGATTAAATAGTGGGATACTATTGTGTAGGCAAGTTGACATCAAAATCTAAGTCTCACTGGGAGGAAATTACACAAAGTACTACACAAAGGAGTGAACACGGGGGCAAGGACAATCAGTTGGACCACCACCACCTTGGAGTCAGTCCACTACAGAAGGTGTTTAGTTTTTTTTGTTTGTTTCTTAATCATTTTTCTGCAGATAAGCAATGTGTGGAACCCACTGATGGACATATTTCTTCTTGGACAACTTCTACTGTAAAATGAGGACACACTGCTTATTGATAATAAACTGGTCATTCCACAATTTATTATCTGAAAATCCCCAAATAAGTTCTTCTTTTTTTCACTTCTGCATTCAAGTTTTGAATAAGAATGTTTGAAGTAGTCTAGAAATAGTCTAATCTCACACCACCATCTCTCTGATCAAAGATCAAAAGCACAAAAGTTTTCAAAGAAGAATGCGTCATGGGATGCCCATTTCCCAAGGATTGTATCCATTCTCTGCTGAGAATGATTTGGGTGTTTGCATCTCTGTGTGTGTGCATGCTCATGACAGAAAATGAGTTTGTAACACAGCAGCAGGTGAAATGTTCCCATCAACTGTGTCAATCTTAAGTCAGAGTCAGTGAGGGAATCTTCAAATCCTTGGTCTTAGTCCAATGTCAGAGCCTGTAGCCCAAGGTCACAGCACATGAGTGGAACTCCTAGAGCACAGAAAGTCTTTCCTGAGATTAATGGCAGGACTGAGCCAAAGATGACTGAAGGGGCACCCTCTGGCATGCTCATTTATCAGGGATTTACTTGTTGGCTAATGATAGCAATAACAGTTTGTATCTGACAGACACAACTGGATATATGCGGTGAGAAACTCTATATTTGAAGTTGGATTATACTGGGTCTATACAATTTCCTCTTCTGCGGCTCGGTCTGTCATCACCTTCACTTTGAGTGAAATTCGTGCTTTTGTATTTTAAAGGAAAAGCAAGTGTCTTTGAGGAAAAATTGAAAACCATAAGTTGTTTCATTTGTCTATATTCTATAGAAGATATTTTATGAGTACAGTATTTTGTGGATTGCTGTAATTATAGCAGAGATAGAATTAGTTTCTTTACACTTACTGCTAGCACTATTCTATGTTCTGAATTTTCTAATAATAATGCTCTATGATTGTTTTTTTTACATTTTTTATTGTTTCATTGGTGCATTGTAAGTATACATAGTGGGATTCTTGTAACATATTTGTACTGCACACACTTGTAACTATAATTTGGCCAATTTTGTTTTCATTAATATGGAATATTTATTCTCATAAAAATGCATAAAATGCTGATAAACAAAATAAACTCTTACTCTCAAACTCACCAATGTGCTATAATCAATATTATTTTTATATGATCTTTGTATTATAAATATGTACCTACACAAATGTATTCACATAAGCATATATACATATGTATGCACACAAATGCAATAAAATTGTACTCCATTTTTCCTTTCACTTTTTGATGTAATTTTGTGAATATATATATATATATATTTAATTATCTTCTTAAAACTTTTAAATGACTATAGGTTACTTTATTGACTAGTTTTAGTTAGTCAAGAGCCTGATGTTGGCTGTTGCTATTTTTTTCGCTTTTCACCCCACTGAAGTGTACTATGATGAAGATTTTATTGTATTTTTGTTCTTAATCCTGGAAATAAATTCTTAATCATAATGTTGCTAAGTCAAAGCATTTGTACATTTGATAACTTAATTATATATACTCTAATATCAAGGATGATCAATAAAATAAAAGATACAATATAGCTATAAACTTCAAACAAAAGAAAACCATAATGGAAACAATAAAACATGAAAGTTAAGAATTAAAAGAAAACAGGAACACATGCCAAAACACACAAAAAGAAGGCAGATTTGAAGAAGATTAAAAATTACATTGAATGTAAAAAGTCTATGTTCTCTGGTTAAATGACAAGATTGGAAAATTGGTGGAAGAAAGACTAGATATATGCTATTTATGTAAAAAAATTAAAACAGAAAGATTGAAGTAAAATAGAGAAACAGAAATATATATTATACTAAATATCTATATATATATATTATATAAACACTAATAATTCCAGTGCACATATTTAAACATCAAACAAAAATTTAAGCAAAATAGAGACAAAAGCAAAAACTGTAAAAGCAGAGATTAGAGAAAGAATTATTTTCTTACGTACTTAATAACATTGCCTAAAATATCAAAAGAAAAAAAAATACTACTTTTCTCAGTAACTGATCGAAATGGGGCTCCAGTTGGGATCCTGAAGGTCTTCTAAAGACTCAAGTACTCACGGCTTGATTGGGTAATGGGAGGTGGTGGAACCTTGGGGAGGCGCAGCCTAGTAGGAGGTTCTTAGAGTTGGAGGTGTGCGGTCAACAGGCACCGGGCCCTTCCTGTGCTCCTTGGTTCACTGGGTGTGTGGCTTTGCTCTGCCTGTTCTCCCCCCAGGATGATCAGCAAGGCATTGCTGATCCCAAACTAGCAAAGGACATAAATGGTCACTCTCCAAAGTTATAAAGGTGACCATGAAGATGTTCAAAATTAACAGTCATTAGGAAAATGCAAAATGAAGCCATGATGAAATTATACTCCACTTTAGCCCTGAGAATGGCAAGAATGCAGAGCAACTGGACCTTTCCTAACATTGACCGAGATGGAAAATGGTGCAGCCTCTCTGAAAAGCATGGTGGTTTTTTTGTTTTTTGTTTTTGTTTATTGTGTGTGTCTGTTTTGTTGTTGTTGTTGTTTGTGGTACAGGGAATTGAACCCAGGAGTGCTTTACCATTGAGCTACAGCTCTTTTTATTTTTTATTTTTTTATTTTGAGATAGGGTCTCACTAAATTGCCCAGGCTGGCCTCAAACCTGAGGTTTGCGGAGTCATCGGGATTATAAGTGTGTGCCACCCTGTGCAGTCAGTTTCATAGGTTTCTGGACTGGCAAACATATACTTACCATAAGATCCAGCATTCTCTTCCCTAGTATATACACTAAGATTTGAAAAACTGAGCTGAGGGTATAACTCTGTGGAATAGCCCTTGCTTAACATGAACAAGACCCTGGGTTTCACCACCAGCACCACAAAAAAATGAAAAGTTATTATTATTTTTTTAAGTATTTTTTTTTTATTTTTACAGACTGCATTTTGATTCACTGTACACAAATGGAGTACATCTTTTCCTTTCTGTGGTTGTGCATGATGTAGATTCATACCATTCATGTAATCATATAAGTACATAGGGCAATGATGTCTGTTTCATTTCACCATTTTTCATATCCCCAACCCCTCCTTCTTTCTGCACAATAAACGCCACGTAAATATTTAGAAGTTTCTATTCATAAGCGTTTCAAACTAGAAACAACCTGAATATCCTCCAGGATATAACCAAATTGTGATTTGTGTATTCATATAATGGAATACTA
Organism: Sciurus carolinensis; assembly: GCF_902686445.1. NCBI lineage: Eukaryota > Metazoa > Chordata > Mammalia > Rodentia > Sciuridae > Sciurus > Sciurus carolinensis. Next base: position 74,380,169 of record NC_062226.1, read on the forward strand.
CTCAAAAAGAAAAAAGGATTGAACTCTTGAAATATACAGAACTTTGAATGAATATCAAAGGTGTTATACTGTGTAAAAGCAAATTAGTCTCAAAAGGTTACATACCATTTGACTCCATATATGTAAGATTATCAAAGAGTCAAATTTATAGGAATACAGAATTAATCAGTGGTTTCCAAATGAGAGGTGTGACCTTAAAGATACAGTAGTTCAAAGGAGACTTTGGTGGGATGATGAAACTGTTCCATACCTCATTAGGACAGTGGTAGTATGTATCCATACCTATGTAAAAATGCACAGAACTGTACACCACAAGGGGAAAAAGTCAATTTTATTGCAAGATGATATTAAATATAGTTGAAATGCTCAGATTTTTAATTCTCAAATATGTCAGGATGATTTTAATTGGATTAATTGAATTAGTGTGGGGGGAGTACTAGGAATTGAATCCAGGGTTGCTCTACCACTGAGCTATATTATCGGCCCTTTCTGCTTTTTATTTTGAGGTAGGATCTTGCTAAATTGCCCAATCCAGCTATGAAATTATGATCCTCCTGTTTCTGCCTGGGATAACAGGCAAGTTCTATCACACCCATGTGGATTAGTTGAACTGAGACTAAATGATATATTTTATAATGTATTCAGTTCATTAGAATTGATAAAGAATTGTTTTATGGCCTGTATGTTATCAATAGCTTCCTATAATCTGTGTATATTCAAAGAATGTGTATTTGTAAATGTTTAATACAGGGATCTAGGTCTTACATTACATCAAAGTTGTTAATTATGTTCACTAACATCCTTATTCGTTTAATTTTTTTGCTTCCTGTGTTAGTTTTCCATCACTATAACAAAATACCTTAGAAAATTAATTTCAACATAGAAGAGGTCTATTTTGGTTACAGTTTTGGAAGTTCCAGTCCATGATTGATTGACCTCTTTTCTTTGGACGTGTGGCAAGGTGACACATTTTGGTAGGAAGAAAGGGCAGAGAAACACTAATTTAACTTAATGGTTAGAAATGGATTATTCCTTTTGAGCTCAGTAAAAAGACCAGAATGCTTACTGTAACCATTTTCATTCAACGTTTTATTGGAATTGAAGTCATTCTAACAAAGGAAAAAAGTATATAAGTGATGCAAAGAGAGAAATAAAATTGTCATTATTCACAGATGACATAGTTGGTATGTTAAAATATTAAATAATCTATGATGAATGACTTAAAATTAATAGTGTTTAACAAGGTTGCTGCATACAAAATCAATATGTAAATAAAGCAATTATTTTTTTCTATGTCAGAAATAAGCAGAATATCAAATGTAAAGGTTGACACTCTTTATAATTAAAAAATTTTTCTCCGAGGAAAAAAAATCTAACAAAAGATGTGCAAAATGATTATGAAATTAATTGTGGTACACTGAAGATTTCCTGAAGAAATAAAATCTTGGCATGGGATGTGGTTTAGTGGTATAGTGTGTTCCTGTTATGCAAAGGCCCTGTGTTTTTAATCCCCAAAATTAGGAAAACAAAGATAAAAAGAAATATAAAGATAATCCTCACAAAATCAGCATTAGTAGGAAAGGTGTTAAAAATACAAATTTGGGGGGATCTTACCCTAATGTTACTGAAACAGAAATTGAAAGGGTGGAGTCCAGCAATGAGTTAGGTCTCCAGGTGATGGTGACACACACTGAAGTTGAGAGCCACTGTCTGGGAGGTTTGAATATTTGTCTTCCCCACCATATAAGTAGTGTTTCTCGTCATCCCAAAGTGAAGAATATATGGATGTCAGTCAACAGTAAATTCCAGGCTGTAGTGGCATGCTATAAAACAATACAAAAATGAACAACAGGCACATACAGCAAGATGGGTGAATATCACATACGTACTAGATTAATAAAGGAAAACATAGAATATATTCAGCTTGTTTGTGTTCACATAAGGTGAAAAAGGAAAAACTAAGGTATATTACTTAGAGCTGCTTAAAGAGGTGGTAGAACTAAAAGCAAAAGCAAGGACATAACTTTTTCTTATTTTTTCCTATATTTTATGTATAATAATAAAAATGTAAACAAGTAAAGAGATGTGGGCATAACATAAGGAAATTCTGACACTTGTTGAAGAGACATTCGAAATGTAGAGAATAAAACAACTGGAGGAAAGACAATATTTAGAGAAATAGTAGATAATATAGTTGTGTAACAGAATGGAAGAAAGAAACCAGGATCCTTATTCTGAAACTAGTCACTAAGTTCTCCAACAGGATAAAAATCCTCATGGATAGAAAAACATTAGTGAAAACTAAGTTGAAGAAAAGGAGAAAATTCTTGCTTCCAGAAAGAGAGGGGGACATGTAGTGCAAATGGACAAGAGACAGATTAACACATCAGACTAATTACTGGTAACCTGAATTCATGAAGACAATGGGGCAATTATTTACATGTCATTGTCATTGCATATTATATGCAGTATGCTACTATGGATAAATTAGTTAACAAAATACTAAACATTCTATTAATTTATCATTTGGGGAAGTATTGGATTTTTGCTATTTACTTATTTTAAGATATGAAGGGTAACTTTCCAAAACTTTGGAGGCAAGAACTATAACCCATTGTAGTATATAGCATAGTTTAATGCATTAGTAATATCAAAGTGTTACATATGATTGTATATAAACACACATGCACATGCATGGAAATGTCATTTATATAAGTGAAACTACATGTATGCATTGATATTTAGAGAAAAATATGTTTGTGAAAATAAGTTAAAAATTTAAAAATAATACTGTCAGAACAGTGTTATTAGAAAGTACTCGAAGACTTTGTCTAAGATACTGTATGTATCAGTAGTATCTAAGGGATAAAATCTAATTCATTCGAAGTTAAATCTGACTCCTTATCCATGGAAACTTTAGCAATGACAACAGACAAAGAATGATCTCTGGTTAAAACCTCTGCTAAGAACATTTCTCTTTCAGACACAGAATTCAAGACAAGGTCGTCAATTGTGTTCCATAAACATCCTTTTCTATTCTGTATGGCTCCTGCATGTTTGCCTTGAGATGTTTTTCATTCACACTAACACTTATCACTCGTCCATCTGTACTGTCTATAAGCATCTTATTTTACCATTGAACAGTTCAAGATAAATGACTGCTTTACTAGATGGTAAATAAGACTCTTGAATTTTTCTTATATTGAAATAATTATTTGGTTCAAAGCTATTAAAGGTGACATTGTAATGTTAAGAAAGAACCTTAACTTTATCTCCAAGTTCCACTGATGCTACTAAATGCTTACTTAATTTGATTATACATATGTATATATATGCATATATATATATTTTTGCCCTCATCTATCTATAGATATATATTGTACATGTCTTACAAGGTTATCATGCAAGATCAACAGAGTGTCTAATGGAATTACCATACTTAATCGAAAAAGAAATTTGAATTCACCTTTTGAATTTGCTTGCTTCATCAGAAAGGATAGTTATCGCGTCCCCTGCCCGCAGAGAAACACGAAACCGGATCAGGGCAAGTTCTTTATTTTCTGCAGTCTGCTTCTTCTGGCTGACCAGCAGCGGCGGGCCGCTCCTGCAAGCGCCTTACATTACATACAACAACCAATCAGCTTATAGATCACGAGGGGAAAGCATGGACAGTAATGGAGCACAATAGTGTGGATATAGCAATCATGCAGTGTCCACGAGGACCCATGGCCAATCACATTAACTTCCTCAAAATACGCCACTTGTTGGCAGAGAGTATTAGTCTGCTGGAGGTACCTGGTTTTGTTCTCAGCACTTCCTTGGCACCTTGCCAGGCGCCATCTTGGCCACGCCGAAGGGCTGGGGGTCTGCAGTACCCCGACAGATAGTAAATTCTCTGTTCTTAAATCTGACTCTGATTTTTTTTTATTACTGAAAGAGTAAAATAGTCTAAACATCGAGTAATTATCTTCATTTCACTACATAATCTATAAGTCCGTTGTTGCAAGGAAAGGACTTGAAGGAAATTGATTTAGGTTGGCTCAGATGGAAATACATGCCTACCACAAAATGAAGCTCTATCAACAGAGGTATTTAAGTGTAATTTGGATGACTACATATTAATTCTAGAGTAGAGGGGATTCATGTATCACAAGAGTGGGGACCAAGGAATAGGGGAGGGCTAACTTACTTAAGTTACCTTTAATATTTCTTACCTGTTTTGTAATTGGAACTGGCTTCTCTCCTCTTCTGCCATTGCATACAATAAAATAGCTTAATCATTCAGCTCATTCTTTAATCTTCAGCCTAATTATTTCTCATCCTAAAGTGGTGCCATGTGTTTGTCAACCATGTATTGAAAATTCTACCCAAATAGTAATAGATTAGAGTCTGAAAGAAAAGCCCTTAATGTGCTTGGAACACATCAGAATGGAAAGTGGAAAATCCAAGTACCTGAGTTGTCCCAATTTTACCATTAGAAATTCTTATGTTGCTGAGAAAGTTACTGCCCTCTATGCCAAGTGATGTTTGGTTTTTTGACCTTTAAGTTTGCTTTGGGCTCTAAAAGTATGTGATTTCAATGTCTGTTCTCTATCTCAATTATCTCTACAATTTAAGATGTGTTTTACTTTCTCAATATCAGTACTATCAAAACTCACATAAAGAAAAGCAATACCTGTGTGAACCTCATTTGCTGAATTTTGATTGAAATTAGAAATATATGTTTATGGTTTGATCCACCAATTGAGGGCTAGAATAAATCTCTTCCCAGAAAAGATTGCCAAAAGGAGTTTGAAAACCATGTATGTCCAGCTAATCTGTTTTACAAGGTATTAGAAATGTAGTTTCAAGAAAAACATTTTGTGGATTGTGCTATCTATCTTTTCTATTTTGCTGATGTCACACTGAGATGTCAATTAAAGATGATATGTGCAAATCATTTAAAGCCCTAAAGAGGAAAAGGAAAAGGTTACAAAATATAAGGTCATGCCCAGGCAATTAAGGAAGCAATAAATGGAAATTATGAATGGCAGACAAACCAAGCCCATAAGAAATGGTATGGGCTTCAAATCTCTAGATTCTTCTCTAGGTAGACTGTTGGCATGCTGCCCTTCATGCAGAATATGTCATGCATTAAGTGATGTCTTTTAGAAACACAAGCATCAGATCTGTGGGGGCTTCTTGCTATGCATTCTTTGGTGTTTATAAAGCTTATTAATCTAGAAGTTATTATTGGGAAAAATTAGTGACTTTTCTATTTATAGATTTTTTTCCAAGAATCAATGTGTACAGGCTATGTATATAAATGCATATTTCTTTAAATAAACATTTGTGTGCTCATATAGAACACTGCAACTTTATGATCTGTGTTAATATTATACCAACATATAATATAAATAGTAAACTTAAGGGAATAATATCAGAATATAAATCCATGTTGTTTCAAAGTAAAACCTTGTCTAACTTCACATTGTAAGAACTCAAATATTTTAAAGTCAACTTAACCACTTTTGCCATCTCCTGATATCTAAACATGGGTACAAAGCATCAGATATGTTATTTTCAGAGGGTCAGAGGGAAATTGGCAACAAACTGATTATTCAATCACTACCAAGTTTTCCATGGTTAGTAAAGGCTTCATGTAATTTCATCAGAGTAAAATCAGATGGTTCTGACAATGTCATAATTTTAGATTGACTTTCTTGCTATACATGTTATCTCTGCCCCAAATATGGTGTGACACCTGTGGAATTCAGAGTATCAGGGTGGCCTGGAGGTCAAGCACTGCTTGTCAACCCAGTGATTTGGTGGCTGTGACCTGCAAACCTCAAAATGCAGAGTCATTTGACTTCCCTGCCATGTAAGAAGCAAGTCGGACTTCCAAAGAAAGTATCAACGAAGGAACAAGAACCAAACAGAATTTAATAATTAATACATTGAAAACTCTGTTTTGGGGAGACTTGAGTACACCAGGCATTTTTTCTTCTGCCTGGAACATACTCCTTTTCATTATTTGCAGGTCAATCCTTCTGTTCCCAGTTTCTATGTCACTTTTGATAGCTCTTCTGTTTCTGTAGTCCAGGCCGATAACTCCTCCTGTGGGATCTCATATCACCCTATTCTTGCCTGTCGTATTGTTTATAACACTCCACTTAACTCTATCTAGTTTTTGATTTCTCTACTAAACTTAAATCTTCAAAATGGCATAGACATGGTCCATGTGTTTCTTGTGCTTGATAAAATACCTGGTTTATTATAGGCATGGTAAAAACACTTGGCACTGCTTCCTACTCCAAGTGAATAGCTCCAAGTGAATTAGCATATGAGGGATATTATCAGATGCTGTCCTATGAATAATTAGGATTCAAATCTTAAGAAAGAAAAAGGACTACTATTAATAGAACCTGATTTTAAATCCCATAGGTTTGGACCTATGGAAACACAGATGAAATGAAAACAAAAATTTATATTGGTGCAGATATACAGAGTTTAGAAAGCACATTTGTAAATGCGGTGAGGAACTCAGGCATGCACATATTTCTCAGAGACTGTTTGGTTGGTGGGCAGATGAGAAAACTGACCTAGCTATTGATTACAGTCAATAGTTGGGTCTAGTTGATTCAGATAACTCCCTTCAAAAACAGCTTAAATGTTTAGTATACCACAAAGACTTAGGAACACACAAGGGACTATTTGAGATTAATGAAATTCATGAGTTCAAACATGTACAGTATAATAAGATTTTAAATTAAGTATAAATATATTTACAGCAACAAAAATGAAGCATGATTTGATTGTGGCATTAAGTTTGTTTTATGGAATTTTTTTTTGAAAATTGGTCATAAAAATCATTAGGGATTATTAGAAAAGTCACGATTAACCCAAAGTAATGTCTCTGTTTGCTTTTCAGAATTTGTGAAATAGCACAAAAATATTATAAGTAGGTTCACTTTTTCAATTGATTTTATTGTGTTTTGACAAACATGTCACTGGCTCTTGATATGTTTTGGGTTAGAGTCTAAAATGTCAGGTTTATGATTTTGTTATTAATATTTTATTTTACAAATGACTTTGAACCTGAAAGGACACCCAGAAATTGCCTTCTAACACGTTAAAAATGAAATATATGAAGAGATTATTGTTGACTAGAATTTCAAAACATTTTTAAAGAGGTTTTTTTGTTTGTTTATTTGTTTGGTTTTTTTCCTCAAAATTTCTAACCCACCAGTGTAACCACATATGAAGTTTCTGTTGGGAGAGGTTAGAATTATTCCTTCATGATTATCACTCTTTAAATTTGTTCAAAGAATTAAAGATTCAATGGGCAGCGTTATACACCACCAAGAAGAAACATGGGCTTGTCGTGGGGAGCAGGCTGTGCTGTGATCCGAGTTTCTCCATGACGTATAGAACAGCAGTTTTCAGGCTGTGCCTAAACCTGAATGACTCCATTTTGAAAAGCAGTAGTTTTCCATGAGCTACTCCAATTTGAATTTCAATGCTAAGATAGAATGACTCAACACCTTGTTTATACAAGTAAACAATCACCATCTGCTTGGCACAACCAGAAGGTATAAGTTGATAAATAAATTAATCATGCTAATAAAATGATCAACTGTGGACTTAACAAATTAATCAGAAGCACAAAGATGCATAGGTTCAAACTCATATCAGAAAACCAGACCCATGAGCTTATGGAGCACACGAGACCACAAAATGAAGCAACCTCCTCACTCATGAACTGCCACCAATGAAAGTGGTGTAGCCTGTGAATTTATTGTTATTCAATCTGCACGCTTGGTATGCTAAGGCACAGCTCACTCAGGACTGTCCCACCATGTGCATGAAGAAGGCTCAGAGCCTTTCCTGTGTTTTAGTCATTTCTCAGGTCTTGACTGTCTTTGGAGGCATTGAGGAACTAAGGATCTGGTTTAAGCCTTAGATACATGAAAAGCAAGTGTGTAGAGTCAAAATCAGGAGAAATGGGCTCAATGCTGGTGGTGCTGCTGTGTGACTCTAATAAGTCACCTAACCTTTTGAGTGTGTGCCTCTTCCTTTGCAAAATATGTCTGTTCTGTATGATTGAATGTCACCTGCATTACAATGTTCTGGGTGTTGCAAGCAGGAAACACATTTAAGGCTGATGGTTATCATTATTTCAATGAAAAAGTAGAAAATGTAGAAACAAAGGAACAGAAAAAAAGAAAAGAAAAGGAGCAGAAGACTGTGAAAGCAGGAAACATGGGAAGTGTGCAACCTGAGAAATGGTGGAATGGAAAAGTCCAAATCCTCAGCGTGAGGCAGTCTCACTTCTTGGCTGGCCTCAGATCCTTAGTTTCCTGGACAGTGACCTATAGAGTCAATCACATGGAAATATGGGGGGAAATGTCTGGGAGATTTACAGGTTCTAAAGTCACTAGCTGATCCTCTAGTTATAGCAGCCCCAGGAATGTGGCTTAGGAACAGGGTAAACAGTAACAACAAAAAACAAAATAAAATTGGGTGTGCCACTACTGATAATAAAGTATTCCCTCTCTCGGTACAATTGAAAATTCATGCAAAGATATTTCATTTCAATTTGGTTAAATGGTTTAACCATTTGGTTAAATGGTTTTGGACAATTTATAAAATCTTGCTGAGTATCAATTTCCTGATGGAGGAGTAGGTAATATACCTAGCTCCTAGCATAGTATCAACGTACAAATATTTTGTTGTGTGTATCTTTCCTGTCCCAAAGTCCCATCATTGTTCTTGTGGCCTCTCTCTTCTTTTACACTTACCATCATCCTACTTCCATTGTCCTTTTATTATAGAGCACTAGATGTCTTACTCCTGGTCTGCTCTTCCTAGTGAAACTTACTTTAATAGACCTTCCATATAGGTAACTCAGTCAATGAACTAAATAATGGGAGAGAAATATTCAACCTCAGAGAGTCAAAGAAGCTTCCAATCTAGTATTTTCAAAGTATCACTTCCCCAGAAAATTTTAAACTCCAATTAAAGACTTAACAAAATTCCTATGCGACCATAGCCTTCCAGGCATAGAATCGGAGTTTCCATTTGTTATTAAATTGTTGTCTAAAAGCTAAATGTATGTTTTATTTTGCAAAGCTCTTTCAGACTACAGACTATTTTTAGTGGAAACATTTTCCCAAATGAAGAATGTTTTTAAAAATGAACAAAAAGTCTGTTACTTCCCAGTAGAATGTTTCACTCTTCTCCATAGAAATTTTGCAAAGTGAAACCTGATTGTGTTTAAATCTATCAAGTTGATTAACCCTTTAGCCCTGCATGCTGAAGTTAGAGTTATAAAAGAACAATAAACCGAAGCATATACACAATGGTGGGAGACTTAGACATAAACAAATAAATGATGATCCATACCTATTAGACCTTCCAGAACACAGGGATTGATTTCTCGATATAGCCCTGGAGAACTTCTGATTTATAATGAAATAATGGGCCACTGAATTATCTAACAACTTTTATCACCAGAGAAGGTTCAGCACCTCTTCTCCATATCCTAGGTCCAATAATTATTAAGATGCATTTTTGTGATGCATTATGGAATCAATTACTACTTTTAATTATTGTTCCCCATACTTTTTGAATATGTATGTATTCATTCCCTTGAGCACCAATGCACTCATTCATTCAATATTTATTTGATCTTATCTGGGGGTAGAAGATGATATAATAATAGTCTTGTCCCTAGACCCAGAAAGAAGGGGCTGTATACTTGTCTGCCAAGGAAGAGGTGTCTGCAGAACTGAGGAAATGTGCCATCCCTTTCCAGACCATCATCAGAGCACTCAGAGTCCTGAATTCTCTCTCTAAAAAGTTAAGACCCCCCTTTAAGAATATGAAGAGTAATCTTTCTCCTTCTGAGGTCTGAAAGCAGCAATGAAGATATTTTTTGAACAGAGGGGTGGTCAAGCCTCAGATATTTAGAAGGGATATACATAACGGAAAAGCCTGGACATGCTTGCTGAGATGGCCAAAGTCCCCACAGACGCAAGCAAAGTCATGAGGGATGGAAACCAAGGAAGAAAGAGAATCAAGGCACAGGCATGTAACCTGCATTTGTACACCCCAAACCCTGACAGTAGGAATAGGCCTTGCAACAGATGCTAGTAATACCAAGGTAGATTTAACACATCTTTCTGTGTTCATAGATTATAGAATGTGAAAAATCTCACCCTTTCCTTTTCACATCTTAACATTGTTGGAAAGATATTGTACAAATGAGCCAAAGATGTCCTCTGAGTTATTTCTTCAACGCTGGCTGAGACTCTGAGACCTATTGTTAGCTTAAAAGCCTGCTGGAATCATACTCAAATTTTTATACATTCCATTGTTTTAAATATAGCCCAAACATGCAGATTTTTAGCCTTTTAGAATCTTCCTATTTTGCATAGTCTTGAAAACGGCATCCAACATCTACTAGTTATAGATATAACCCTGAGCTATAAAAAAACAAAACAAAAAATAAAATAAAAAAAAAAATGATATGACTGCTCTTCAGAGTTACTGACCCAGAGAAACCACCCTCTGCCTCCTTCTGTGTTGCTAAGTAACATCACCTACCTAGGTAGCTCCCTTCTCCAAACTACCCCTTCAGGGTGGAGCGCCCCCCATGCTGTGAGAGAATTCTCCCACATTCAAATCCATTATGATATAACTTGAATAGACCTCCTGTGTGCCAGTACCACCTCACAGTCACGCCTTTCCCCTTCATCAGTCCTCAAATCTAAACTCATCCCTCACAAGGCGAAAACTTGTTTTTGTTTTTAGGTATAGAACGATGGTTGGTAAACCATGACTTGGTCGAATCTGCAAAATGTCTGTTTTTGTACCACCTAAGAACCAAGAATGGTTTCGCACATTTTAAATGACTGAAGAAGAACCAAAAGAAAAATATTTTGTGACCTATGAAAATTTCAAGGACTTCTAACTTCAGTATTTGTAAATAACTTTTTGGAACGTAGCCTCATGCATTCATTTATACATTGTCTATGGCTGCTTGGTGCTGCAGTGGCAGAGATGAGCAGTTTCAAGAGAGACTACATGGCATGCAAAGTCCAAGTATTTATCATCTTGCCCTTTACAGTAAAACACTTTACCACACTCTTGAAATAAAACATAATGTTTTGTGGGTCACTGTTTTCTTCTGACACATGCAATTTCTGTGGAAAGAAGATGTGGAAGAAGGAAGAGGAAGAAGAGAAGAAAAAAGAGGAAAAGTTGGAGGAGTAGGATAAAGATATAACCCTGCACATTTTTGCGAAAAAATTTTTTTAAATGATTCAAAGTACCACGTAAAATACCTCAAGGAAAAGTGGTACACGCAGACTTCGATTGATTAAAATCTATTACTCTTTCTACAATTCTCAGGCATTTGTAGCTTTTAGAGAAAGAATTGATATACTGAACTCATCAAAGAAGTTGTAAAGAGAAAGGTTCAACTTCTCTTTGGATTTGTAAAATGGGATTTTTTTTTGAGTAAAATTCAGATCTTAGTTCCAAAGAGGACAAATATAAAATATTCCTAAAACTGTCTCATTTTACCTGGGAAATTTTAAGAAAACATTTAGTTCTATAAGGATGTTTGTTAAGTTTAACTCTTATACTGATTCAATATTCATTAATTTTAATATTCATATTTTGTTCCATGATGTGATCCATATACCATATTTTGTATAAGTAAGATAATTTTCAATTTGTTTAATGCCTCTATGAACAAAAGTATGGCTATTTGGAGACAGAGTAGGCAAAATGTGAGCTTACATATAAAGCTTATTAGGTTTACTTACAAGGCTTAGTTCTTCCCTGAAGAAAAGTACACAACTACTTAAAAGCAAAGGTGCTGTAATCCCCTTGAACTTGTGGTCTTCCTATATGAAACTCTGATTTGAGAAAGTCATCAGGTAAAAGTCTAGAGGAAGCTATTTCCAAATTTTTCAAGGTGAGATAACACTGTCTCTTTTGTCTGGAGATACTAATGTTGCTTAATCATATGGGTCATTAACAGGGTCCATCCTTTCTATTATTTACCTTGTTAATAAATCTTGATGGATTCCCCTGTATCTGCCAAGAACTAGATGGGAACTGAGAATAAAAAGAAACGAGAGATTATTTTGGTCCTCCAAGTTCTGGCAGTCTTTCTAAAATGGTTTTGTTTGTACCTCCTTGCTACAGCAGATTTCAGTTTCTTTGGAAGATGTTTTTTGATTTCTTTTATCTTAAGGCCTTTCCCCTCCATGGTATGCTGGAAGAAAGAAAGGTAGCTGTGGTTGTGCAACACTCCCCTTCTATGGACACCTGAAATCCTGTTGACCTTGATCAGTCCTTTTTGTAAATACCTTTGGTAGTCACTCATGAGAAAATTACCAGAAGATTCTTTTCTAGGAATGCTTTATCAGAATATACCTGGTCTAATTAGAAAGCTTATTAGACACAATAGGGAACTTTTAGATTTATAAAATGCAATTGGCTGAAGAGTGTAAACTATACTTTTAACTCAGACTTTGTAAACGCTCCGTGCTATTGAAAAACCAAAATATGATCCAATAGGAAAAGGCCTAGGCATAATTCACTTTTAGTTTACTTAATGAACCAATTTTTTTTTCCATTAATGCCTATGAGTTCTTTATATATTTGGAATAATTATCTGTTACCAGAGATAAGTGTTATAAGTACCTTCCTCCAATCTGTATTTTTTTAATATCACTTTCTTTAATGTATTTTTGATCAATGGAAGTTCTTAATTTTAATGTAATAGAATTCATCAGGTTAATCTGTCTTTCATTTTATGTATAGCATTTCCCTTTGTGATCTTATGATCCTATATTATATTCTAAAAGGTTTAAACTTTTGTGTTCTTCTTTCCCAAGATTTAATTTTGAAATATTCATATCTATAGAAAAGCTGAGAGAACAGTATAAGACTATGCATATATTCTTGACCTAAACATACCAGTTGACTCTCCCCTTAGATGTATGTTGTATGTGTGTGCTTATCTATGTTTATGTAAATATATCCATTTATGATTTTTGCTGTTATCAACATAGAAGTGACATATATGCAGGTGGATAGATTGATGGAACGATCCATAGGTAGATCATCTTTCTAGTTATATAGATTATTCTACCTCTTCTTGAACCATATGAAAGTTGTGAATTTCATTCATCGCATCCTTCAGCACTTCGGTTGAATTTCTTAAAAGAAATTATATTCTCCTATATAGCCAAATTTTCTTGCATCCAAAAAGATTAACAAAAATACAATTGACTTTATCTTTAAACCATATTCAAACATTTTGAATGGGTTATAAATAGATCTTTATAGCATTTTTTAAACTCAGAATCCCATCAAGGTCCGGTGTATTACTTTCACTTACAATGTCTTTTCATTATTTCAAATCTTTAACATGGGCTTGGCAAACATTTTCCACAAAGGCACAAGTAGCAAAATACTTTGGAGCCTGTGGGTAAGATGGTTTCTATTGCAATGGCTTTGCTATTGTAGTGCTAAAGTAGTCACACTTTGTAAACAAATGAGCATTCTTTGCTAATAAACAGGTTTGCCATAGCTTACTGACACCTGGTTTAGAACAACCACAAAATATTTCTAATCTTTCAATCACTGATTTTTTAAAATTTCAACACAGTTTTCTTATAATATGTACCACAAAACAAGTGCATCTCTGAATTTCATGTCCAGAGATTGCCTCATTGAGGATGTTCAACTTTATCATTTGGTTACTTTCTAAATTATTAAATATACTTTAAATAATAATTTTAGACAACATGAATATCTGGTTCCCCAACAATTCACCCATTGGCTGGGACATTTATCAATGATCCTTACTTCAATAAATTATTATATTGATGTTAGCAAAATGGTGATTTTTAATTCTAACATTTCTTCTAAATTTATTAATTGGCAATATTCTTAAGAGCTTTCTGTTATTTTTTGTCTGTCTCTACCCCAAATTCACTAAGAAATAGTGATGGAAAAATACTGAATAATTTTAGTAAACAGAGTTAAGAAACAAATACATTATAGCAAAATTGAATGAATGCCAATAATGGTAACAATGGATCAATTTTTGAGAAAATCATTACTTGAATTGATGAATTAATATACCTGGGGGCAAAGAGAAATGTTCTCCATGGGTATTTAAAAAGTACTTTAGGAAAGTTTGTAGGCAATCATTATTTTAAAAACACATAATAATTAATAGATATTTTCTTGACCCAGTAAAATATAGATTTTTCAGTCTAAAGCCAGCATTCTATTTAAGTTAAAAAAAACTAGCATATTTCTACTGATGTCAGTAATAAGAGTTATTACTCCACATTTCCCACATTTGTCTTGGTGGAAGAACAAACAGATAATGGTCCAAGGAGATAACAATTTGTCTTCACATTTTCTAAGGTAGCTGTAATCTTAAAGACAGGATATTATAGAAGAAGAACTCCCAAAGAAAGAGTTCTAGAAATATACATATAATTCTCAGGACTTTAACTCAGTCTTAAACTGTGATGTGCAGAGAGATAACTAAAGAGACACAAAACAGAGTATCTATTAGGACAAAGACAAATTAGAATGGAGATTTCAAAGGTGACCTCTTTCTAGGAAGATATAGCCTTTCATTCCAGCTATGGTAGAGAGTTCTTTATGAGCACACTAAAGATTTGAGTTCAGAACAAAGCCTGCAACAGGGGATTAGCACTTACTATAGGGCTATAAGGAAGGCTAAAATGGGTTTGCCTTAAGAAAACCCAAGAGGTAGACTTGATAAAATCATAGTGATTTGTCAATTTAACTATCTTCCAGAACAAAATCCAGCACACTTTAAGGAAAAAAGACATACTGTAAATCTACTTTACATAATTTGAGAACTTCACATAAAGTAAAATAAAAACAAAACTTAGACATGTGAAGAAGCAAGAAAATAAGTCACATGTTCAGGAGAACACAGTTGCCAACACAAGGAGATCCACAGATAACTCATGTGTTGAAATAAACTGAATAACAAAAAAAGACTTTATAATAACCATTAAAATGTGTTAAAAGTTCTGTTGGTAAGATGCAAGTGTTATGGTAATTTAGAAAAAAGGAAATCTTAGGAAAGAATCACATTTAAATTCTAAATCTAAGAAATAGAGTATCTGAAAAAATAGATTTTATTACAAGTTCCTAGTCACAGAAAATCACAGCAGAATTGATTGTGAATTCAAGAAAGTTAATATAATTTATGTAATTTGAATCACAGAGAAAATGTAATAAAGAAATAAAAGAAGAGAGAATATGGCGTGTAATGCACTATTGAATGGTCTAACATACAGCGAATTGGAGTATCTCCAGAGATTTTTGAAAAGGAGATATTTGAAGAAATAATACCTCAACTTTTTCTAAAATAAAAGAAAGACATCAATACAGAGATCCAAAAGGCTCAACAAACCTAAAGTAGGCAAAGTAAATAAAAACAAGATTATATCTAGGCATAATGGTGAAACTACTTATATGAAAGGAGAGAGAAATAGATACACAATTAAAGCAATAAGCAAAAAGAAAAGAAAGAAAAGACAAACACATTTATTGAGGAGAAAACAATTGGAATGACAGCTAACATTGCCTCAGGAAAAAGGAAAACAAACTGGAACACAGAGAAAATGCAATGGCATAATGAAAGTACGATTAGAAAGGTAAAAATAAAATTCTATACTGAGAACATATACACTTCAATAATAAAGATGAAATAAAGACATTGTTAATAACTGTGAACAGCTAAGACTAATATAGCAGTATCTAATTACTTAAAATTCCACAAATGTTAAACATTTATGATAATTATAAAAATAATACTAAAATATTTTATTAGTTCAGAGACAGGAAAGAATATATACAAAAGGAAATCAGCAATAAGTAACAATCTTATCAACAAGCCAAGTGATATATGAAACTAAATACTCAATTTAATGGCATAAAATATAAGACCAGATGAAAAGAAATTTAGTTAAATGTTGCTTTTTTTATTAAAAAATAATATTTTAGACATAAGCAACAATTTATTTGAAAGTGAAAGAATGGAATAAGATGCACCATGCAAATAAATCTTGAGAAAGATGATGGAATCTGACAAATGGAAAACAAAATAGACTTTCAGGTATAATACTCAAAATATATTTTATATAAATGGGATAAGAGACAACCACCTCAATTGGACATATCCAGTAAATAGTTTCAAGATCTTTACAACCAAAATTGATATCAGTAGAAGAACAAATAGATAAATCTAGAATCATGAATGGGGATTTTAGTACTTCTCTTTATAATCTAAAGAAAAATGAGAGAAAACTTCAGTAACATAAAATAGAGTAGGAACAAGACTAATAACTAAATCAATCAACTTCAGATTTATAAAAACACTGCACCAAACTTCAAAGTGTATTATATTTAATATTCATATGGGATTTTTATCAAGCTAGACCACATGTTTGTCATAAAATAAATCTCAATAAATTCAAAGTGATTTAAGTCATATTCTCTGATGATGAATTTAAACTAGTACTAAACAACTAAATGATAGCCTAAAATATTTCCACCTCTTTGAAAAATAAAGTTTTCCTTTACCCCAAAATTAAAAAAAAAAAAACTTACAATGAATGTTAGAAAAAACTTAGAAGTAAACATTCATAAAAATAGTATATCAAATTATGGTAGATGAATCTGTAATACTGATGAGAGAAGTGTACACTCTAGATGAATACATCACCAAATAGGATATACTGAAAATCAATAAACTAACTCAGAAGATCAATTAAAAGCCAGAAAATATAAAGGAAAAGATAAGTAATAAAACATTAGGGGAAATGAATAAAACATGAAACTACTGAGCAGTAAGGAAAATGAATAAAGTCAAAACTTGCTTATTTGAAAGAGGATTAATAATATCAGCAAATGCCTATCAAGATTAATCAAGAAAGAGATAAACAGAATTCAACAAAAAGAGGTTAGAGATACCATTACAGTATATACACATAATAATAAAACTTAAATCAGTATAATAAACATTCTCCCAGAAAATTCAAGGAAGTAGAGGAAAGGCATAAGTTCCTCAGAGCACACAACTTTCTCAAACTGAACAAAATGTAGCAGAAAATCTCAGAGTTCTTATATGTTAAACATTTTAATCTGTATTTTAAAATCTTACATAAAAAAGTAATTCTCAAATGACTTTATGATGTATTCTACCAACTATCTGAGGGAAAAAATAAAAGTAAACTTATGCAAATACTTTCGAATTTATAAACTTCCTGCATTGTGTTTTGTGGTGAGCATCATACAGAAACAAAACATGAAAGTCCTTTTGGAGCATTCTACTAAAGAGAAAATTTCAACTTACCAAACTAATATCAGGAACAAAGGCATACATAAATCTTACAAATCATAAATTTAAAAATTTCAGCAATATATAAGTAAATTTGATGACTGTGTTTATCTCAGTTTTACATTAGAAAATGAATTGATATAATTCACAAGGTCAAGAAAAGAAATGGAGTAAATAAATTTATGTGTCACATAGAACAAAGTACAAAAGAACATCTTCATAGCCCTCTGTAGGTAGTTTTTTGAGGTAAAATACACGTGGAATTGCTTGTAAAATATAATAATAATAAATTGCATTTCATTAATATTTGAAACATTATTGTTAAAAGAAACTGTTTAGAAAGGCAAAGAATAAGGATGAAGTCTCCTTGGGGGGGTTGCAAATTTTTCTTGTTTTGGGTTGTCATTAAACAATTCTATGCCCTTGTTGAAATGTATAAAGCTGTACAGTTATGTTTGAAAAATTTTATAATGTAAATTACAATTCAATAAAGTATCAATAGCAAATTTAAAAATATTCCTGATAGTAAAAACTAAAAGAATAAATAAAACCTGATACAAAGAAGGACAGAGAAAACCCAATTATCAATCATATTTTAAAAATAAAATTAACTAATACATACAAAATCTATATTTTGGAGTATCATTCAATAAATGGAAATAGTCTTGCTCCTAGGCTGTCTCAATCCTTAATTTTCTGCTTTTCTCTAAATTGATTTATAAATTTTATGTAATCTCAATAAATATTCCAGCTGCTTTCAAGAGAGGTGAGATAGGCAAATTATTAGGTCTATAAAGAAAAGTAAAAATTAGATTGGTATAAAAATCCTCACAAAAATAAATGAGTTGATATTAGTTCTGCCAGATATTTTAAAATAGTAATAACCTTCTTTAGTCATAATAATGTCACTTTGCAGCATAAACACATAGACCAAGGGGCAAAAGAGGATAATAGCTCCAAAAATTGAGTATGAAAAAATTTATATGATAAAAGCAATAACTAAAATCATTATGGTTAAAAAGTTATTTAAAGAATTAATTGCATTTGAGTAACAATATTGACTTGAAGAGACACAGATTTTAATTCACACATAAAATTAGAATAAATTCCATATATATGATCTAAATTTTATAAAACCAAGCAACTGGTAAAACTATGGGTGAAATCATTTGTCCCTTTGGTATTGAGAAAATTTTGCTCACTGTGATTCAAAATGTATATAGAGGTGAGGGCCGCAGGTTCCTGACGCAGACCTAAGCTGCAGCCCTTGACTTCTCTACAACCCAGAAAGGAAGCAAAGGAACAGCTGACCAGAGATGGGTGACAGAATAAACTCCAAACTCAAAATTGGACAGCTTGAGACTGGAAAAAAAAAAAACTTGGAATTTAGTGACTGAAGCAGATACTAAGGAAAGAATTCCTTGACCCAGAGCTCTGACCAGACTGGGGTTAGCAGGGAGGGATAACAAAGTGAGAAAGAGATAGAGGAAAAGCTCACAAGCTGACTTCCTTAACAACAGTTGGAAGAAAAGGCAGACCAAGTTAAAAACGTGACAGGAGCAGCAAAGATAGAGAAGGAGATCACACAATTCAGCCTAAATTGTGGGTAGAAACCTGTGCCAGGTAGGGCAGTCATTTTATAGAACCCACAGAAATTGTCTTGAAGAAATAAAATCAAGACAGCTTCTCCCTACTGACAGTAACAAATAAAACTACAGGGAATTCCTCTGAAATGGGCCTCTTTAAGGAATCCTCTGAATTCCTCCTATTTAAGTAATCCATCCAAAAGGATCATGTAGAGGGGTCAGGATCTCTGCTAGTCAAAGATCACCAAAACCTCCTCCCCTTTACAACAAAGAGTGGGGTGGAACTGACTCAAGAACAAATCCCTCCAGAGGAGAGGGGTGCTAACTCCAGTCAAGCACTCCCCACAGCCCCTGCAGGAGTTTAGATGAAGATGGCCCAAGGGACACCCTCACCCAGTCACAGAGAGAGTTAAAGCCCTGGTGATCTGCAGTAGCCACGGGTGCAGGGTTCTGTGCCACAGACTGCCCACAGAGAGCCTCATCCATACACCCCACCATTGCAGACAGCAATCAAACACTGAGATAGAGCTGCTATAAACAAATCCCAGCAAAGGGGAGTGGTTGCTCCATTATACATAGTGATCAGTAACAGGCTTGAGTCCTGTGCCTTATAGCCCTGCACCCAAAAGAAACAGCCAGAAATGCAGCACCCTCCAAATATGCAGACTTGGACTTCTGCACTGACAAAAAAGCACCAGCAAATAAGAGAACGTAGAAACCAGAGAAGTGGCTCCAGTTCCTGTACCTCCTAGAGGGTCCTCAGCAGAGTCCCGGAGTTGGCAGTTAACCTAGTACTCATTTAGATGCACGGAACCACAGAAGTCATTTCCTAAACAGCAAGCAGAGGACTTCACACATGTAATGCAGTATACACACCAAAGGGACTTACCAGGAGTGTCCCACATACACTAGCCACTATCCGATGTGCCCAGATTCAGGTCCAACAACCTGTGACTTGCACACTCCAGAGGGGCAATAGCCTTATACCTTCATGGACTGCCCAGTGCCACTTCAACCAAACCACAGCACCTCTACCTTATGCTACCACACCCTGCACACTAAAATATCCATGGGGTAAACCACACTGGATTTGACAGTGCTGGATACATGAAGCTTTTCTTCAGCAGGCCACACAAGTCTGTAATCCCTAACAGGGAGTAACCTGGCTGCCAAGGCAAAGACAATTAGAGACCATTTCTCTTGGCCTGCCATAAAATTAATAAATACCTGGACACACCAAAGACCAGAGCGGGATCTTAGAATGGTAACTAAGGGGAGTTTGTATGACCACTACTTCCACACACAGAAAAATTTAGAAGTAAAGTAGAGAAGCAGGGAGCATCTACTTAAGATCCCAAATTTCGATGAAGTCCAAATCAGGAAGACTCAATAAGAAATGTCCCCAACATGGCATTGAACATCAAATTAAAAAGCTTCTGAATGAAAAGAAAACCATTAAGAGCAGGAAGAGAGACTACAGAGTGGGAGAAAAATCTTTGCCAGCTAGAATATACAAAAAACATTAATATCAGGAAAAAATAGACCACTAAGTGGGAAAAAGAACTAAGCAGACATTTTTCAAAAGAAGAAATACAAATATGCAAAAATACATGGAAAACATGTTCAACATGCCTAGAAATCAGAGAAATAAAAATCAAAAGTATATTAAAAATTTATCTTACTCTATTAGAATGGCAATAATCAATAATATAAGTAATAAAAAAATGCCAGTGAGGATAAGAGGGGAGTAGCTTCATTCATGGGTTGTTGATGGTACTGCAAATTAGTACAACCTCTTTGAAAGCAGTATGAAGATCTTGGAAAATTAGGAATGGAGTCACCATGTAACCCAGCTATGGCACTCCATAGTATTTATCCAAAAGAACTAAAATCAACATACTCTAGTGATGCACATCAATGTTTATAGCATCGCAATTTACAATGAGCAGTTCAAGTGTCCATCAACAGATGACTGGATAAAGAAAATGTGGTATATACACGCAATGGTGTTTTACTCAGCCATAAAAAAAGAAATTATGGCATTTGCTGGTAAATAGATGAAATTGGAGAACATCATGCAATATGAAATCAGCCAGATTGAGAAAGTCAAAGGTCAAGTGTTTTCTCTCACATTTGAAAGTTAGGGCAATAAAAGGGGAAAAGGTGTGGGGGATCCCATAAAAATAGAAGGGATGTCAGTGGAGTAGAGGAAGGTGGATTAAGAGGGTTGAAGTAGGCTATGGTAAAAGGAAGAAACTGCAGAATGAAATTTACAAAATTATGTTATGCATGTATATGACTCTACAGCAGTGAATTCCACTTTACTATATCTATAGAAAGCATCAATTTAAAAACAATAAATAAGCAGAAAGAAGATCAGTAAATAGAGGGAGGGGATGAGGAAGGAAGATGAGAAGGGGGAGAGTGGAAGTACTGGGAATTGAAATGGAGCAAATTATATTCCATATATGAATAATTATGTCAAAATTTATCATACTATTATGTATTACTGTACTGCACTAATAAAAGCAGTAAAATATACATAGAATTAATATACTAAATTTAATTGCCTAAAAATAAAATTGCATGGAAAAAACAGAAGAATCATAGTTAAAAATAAAAGATAAACAAGAACGAAACATTAACCAAAAATCTTTCCCCCAAATAAAAGACCAATTGTGCAAATATTTTAAGAATCATAAAAATTTGTGGGAAAAAATGGTAATTGGAAAAATGTTCAAAGTATATTTAGAAGACTCAAGATAGCAGATTTGAGTCACCCAGTCCTTGTCTACTTCCCCCAAAATAGAATCAAAACAAATGAAGAGCAACTGTGAAGTGAGGTGGGTAACTGTGGGAGAACACTGAAGTTCAATGACGGACAGAGACTCAGAGAAATCCACAGATGACGGTTAGTGGAAGACAAGGTAAAATGAAGCATCCCAGCACCCATCTTATGACAGCATGACTGAGGACAGGGACATTGCTGAAAGAGGGAAGATCCCATGGGTACTACTGTCACAGAAATCGTGACCTTGGAGAAATACATTCTAAATAGACAATAGACTTGGAATCTGCACAGCAAACAGGCTCTGAAGTTCTCTGCCCTTACAGGCATATTCTCATTGTGTTGTAATGAGGAACCATCTTAACATCTTAAGAAGATCTCCTCTGATCCAAGTGCTCTAAGAGGAAGATAGATGAAAAGAAAACTCCTTGCTGCTGTTTGTCAGAGCAGTATTACACTGAAAAAATCTTGGGGGGATCTGGTTCATTGTATACGACTTATATCTCATTAAAACAGATAAGGAAAAAATAATATTAATTTATACATTATATACATTTTATATATTTATGTCTATTAAGGATCCTCCATTCCAATGCTTAATAAAAGCACAAATTTTAATATGGAATGGAGGATTCTTTCATTCCAATGTTTAATATTATGTACAAGGGCACAAGAGAAAGAGTGGCTAAAAGATTCTCTGCATCAAAATGCTCCTCTTCTTATATTTAAAACAACTCTAATTAGATTTCTAACACTCTTTCTCATAAAATTTAAATTTATCTATTGAATTTATGTAATGGTACACCCAACATTGTGGATCCTATATTAGGGAACGTCCTCCATGGAATGATTTGAAATTCTGTCTCGGTGTCTGAAGCTTCTGTTGTTAGACATTATTTCTTATAGAAATATCATACTTTGCACATATTATGGTTCAGATATGAGGTTTTACCCGAAAGCTCCAAAGTTAATACAGGAATGTTTAGAGGTGAAATGATTAGATGTGAGAACCATAGCCTAATCAACCCATCCTAGTTTGAACAGACTGGGAGGTAACTGCAGGCAGGTGGGGTGTATCTGAAAGATACACTGGGAGTTTGCTGTGGAAGGGTTCATTTCTCCCTGCTGGGCCCAGTCTCTCCTTGCTTCCAGGCGACCATGAGGTGAGCAGCTCTCCTCCAAGATACCCTTCTGTCATGATGTTCTGCCTGACCTTGGACTCAGCAATGGAGTCTGCTGACCAGGGGCTAAACCTCTCTGAAATCATAATCCAAATAAACTTTTACTCCTTTAAGTTGTTCTTATCAGGTATTGTAGTCACAGTGACAGAAAGCTAAGAGAGGTTGCAATTATGCTATTTGCTAAGGAAAATTCTTTAAAACAGTATCTTATATCCATGAGTTGTTTTAGAATCTGTAGAATAGAACACAAAACAGGTATGCTTTTATTGTGCATTATTTGAAAAGAGCTCTTTCTTAGGTGAGCATAGGATGGGGTGGCCTACCTCAGAGATTCCAGAAAGCCACCTAGCTACTTCTCAGGCAATGTGTAGCTTGAGAATCATGCTGCCAGCATTAACCTAACAAGGGGGATTCTTAGTCGTGCAGAATCAGGCCTCAGTCTTAACCTCATGAATGTTTTAATGTGCAAAATAATTTTGAAAAGCATTGATTTAGCACTCCATAGAAGAAATAAAAATGACAGCAAAGAAAAGAAAACCTCTCTCCTCAGCGTTCTCAGTAGTCAAGGCCTACAATGCTTCTTCACCATTGCCTCCCTTCTTTCCATTCCAATTCCTCTTTAGGAGACTTAGCCTGTATTAATTCTTGCTAGGGATTTTGCAATACCTTCTTGCCTGTTCACCTTTTCCTATCTTTTCCCATTCCTGGATTTAAAACCATCCAATCTTGATTCAGTCTGTGTGGGAACAGGCAGTATTTGATTCATTTTTTATAAATGTGAAGACTCAGAATGTGTTAATTGTTGCTGAGGAAAAAATAAAATTAGTGGATTCAAGGAGAGGCCAAATATTTCTGAATTCTATAAATTAAGTATACTAGTGATGAACACACAAAAAATGTAATTTCAGAGATGAGGTATAGAAATGAAGAAAAGCTATAGCAGCCAAAGGAAAGATCAATGGAATCAGAGTATAAAAATACAAATAATGAGATAAGCCTGTTAGAGAAAAGGAAACCTAAGGAAAAAATATGAAAAAGAAAAAGAAATGTTAATAATATCCAAAGGGGTTTTCAAAGAAATAAATAGGGATTACATATATACTAATTAATGAGAAGATAATGAAATCCACAAAGACTTTGAAATGACTAGGATATTGACCTGCTTTCTAAAATCATCTTTAACAACAAGCCAGGAAAAAAAAAAAAAAAAAAAAGCCAAGGTAGGAAGTTGAAGTTGAAGTAATTAGCATATAATGAAGACCTTGTTAAACAGAAAGAGGATAGGGTCATTTTAGAAATCCTGTATTCTGTTTCTTCAGAAGATCCAGAATGTTGAGGAATAAAATAATTTATATATATTGATTTTGTGCCACAATTTTAAGACAGAATAGGAAGACATAATCTATTCAGGGAGCCTACTCTTCAATGATGGACATAGCTTTGTTTATTTTCACAGGTAACTTGAGACTATAAAAGAGAAAAGCTATAAGCAAACAAGACTGTTTTCTTAAAAGGAGAACACCAGTCATCTCAACTCTTAGTAAAATAAGGAGACAAATCCTAAGATAAATATTGGAAGACATCTAGAGGATAAATGAATTATGAAAAGCAAGCAGTATGATTTTACAAAGAAAAAATCATGCCAGGCAAATTTAATTGCTTTTTTTTTTTCTTGTGGATCAAGTCATGAGATTAATAGATGAAAGCAGCAATAGATGTGGTGTATCTTGATTTCAGCAAAGCAAAAGGATAGCATATCTTATAAAATTTTACTCAAAGAATTAGTTTAAATTAGCTTAGATATGAACACTTTTACATAGACTAAAAATTGGTTGAAGTATCACATGAAAGAACTCATAATAAATGGCAGT
The DNA here is from genome assembly GCF_902686445.1 of Sciurus carolinensis. Classification (NCBI taxonomy): domain Eukaryota; kingdom Metazoa; phylum Chordata; class Mammalia; order Rodentia; family Sciuridae; genus Sciurus; species Sciurus carolinensis. The sequence continues at coordinate 74,404,993 of NC_062226.1, forward strand.
TTTTCTTGCAGGGAGGAGGTATCTAGAGGACTGCTACAAGGGTTAGTGGTAGGTCCAGCTTTTTTTAAACAGGCTCATTAATGATGGCAACAAGAAAGTAAACAGTATGCTAATTAAATTCACAGGCCATGCTAAGTTGAGGAATATTGCAAACATTCCCCAACTAGAGAAGCAATAATGAGCCCTGAGGAGGTTTGATATATGGTTGAAATTTCATTTTGATTCATCCAATTTAAGGATTCATGAGGGAAAATTTCCTAGACCACATAGGATACTCAAGAGCAACTTGTCCACAAAGGCTGCATACCCATTACTCAAAATGCTTGGGACTAGAAGTATTTTGAACCTTGGATTTTTTTCAGATTTTGGAACATTTGCATATGCATAATGAGATATCTTGGGAATGGAATCCATGTCTAAATGCAAAATTTGCATGGTTTATATACATGTCATATATATACAGCCTGAAGGTAAATTTATACAATAGTTTTAGTGTATCTGTGTTGTATGCAACCCATTGTGTGCAGTCAGGTTTGGAGTTTTCCAGTAGTGGTGTCAGTTGGTGTTCAGAAAGTTTTGCATTTTGGAGCATTTCAGATTTTGGATTTTCTGTTTAGGTATAGGTCGCTCTATTGTGGATACCTATTCAAGAAACAATCGAAATACAGACTCAGTGATTTAGTTAATATACAATGGTTGGTTTGGAAATATGTTGCCTAACTCTTTTAAATTTTTATGATTAAAGCATGGTTTAATGTGAATATAGAGATTTTTTTTTTTTAGACATCTCATTTCTAGGAGGCAGTTAAAGAAAAATTACATATGGTCCATAACAAAAGTAGTGTCAAAGGGTTTGTTATGAAATGGCCTAATGGGTTGGTTTATTTTACATGCTATCTCTATTTGGAAATAAGCTTTAATAAATTTGCTAATAAATCTCCATACTTTCAACTCACTAATTTTATATGTAGTAATATTCTTAAAGTAAGTGTTAGGAGATTTATGATTAAAGATGTTAACCAAACTATTACTTATCATAGCAAAATGTATGGGAACCAATGTCAAAAAAGACAACTTTACAGCAATAGGAACTGTAATTTTGCAGCCAAAGGAAATATTCTCAAAGCATTGCTACAACATTGAAACAAAATAGCAAAATGAAAGTAAATATGTCAAATAAACAATATGCACAATACATATGTTTCCAACTTGGTAATAGTATATGAAAAAAAACACTGACGGAGATTGCAGGTGGAAAACTTGTTATCTCTAGGTAATCTATTAATAATTATTGGAAATATTATCTTCATATTTTTCTGAAATTACCAAAAACTACAACACTGTTATCTTAAGTATTAAGTTTTTATAATCTATCAATATAGAAGATAAAATCATAACATGTGAACAAGTGTAAATCATACATTAATCATGGAAACCAAAGGCATAGAGTCCCAGATAGTAATTTTTAAACCAGGTTGAAAGATTAAAGTGGAAATATGAATGCATTGAGAGTGGATTATGTATTATCATTTTATGGCATACAAAAGAGCATAAACATGATTTTAGCATTCTGTATTTACTTACTGAGAAAGATGTGGTAACAATAGTAAAAAGTGCATGAAATTGGTAGAGTTTAGACTGATTTGTTGTTATACAATCCTTTGTAAATATGATTAAAAATATGAAGTTTCCTCCATTTTTTTCTAAATAGACAATATTGTTTCCATGCATGGCATTTAAAATACATGGATATTTCCAACATTAAGAGTTTTGTGGTCAAACTTCTTTCCTAATGTTGCAAGCTATATGGATTGGTTCTTGGAAAAAGTAAGAGCTTTAATACTTTTCACCATTTTCCAAGACAAACATTAGCTTAAAATGTAAGTCAGTTTTCTTGGTAATACAAAAAATGCTCACCTAACCTATATCTTTATTTCATACTATTTAATTTATCTTTCAAAGATGAGATATTGCCTATGATTCATACAAAGCCTTTGTATGTATAATGTGCAGAATATATTCATCACATACAGGAAAATTAGGGATTTGGGTAGGCAGATCAAAACTTCTTTGTACTTTATGATCCTTTCTTTATCAAGCTATACAAAACAGTGCTGTGCATGTACTATAGAGTGTGGGGTTGTTCATCTTGTTTTTACCAAAGGGGATCTTGATTGTGACCCCAGTTTGTCCACATCCCTTATACAAATGTCAGCAGGAACTTTACTGTTTCTAGACTAATAGCATAGAAAATAGAAATATTACAACTGCTACTCTGCATGTGGTAATCATTTTGAAATACTGCAGTTTAGATATTCACATTGAGCTTTCATTGCAATCCTCACTGTATCAAACAATAAGAATATCTGTAAAACTCTATTAACTTTTCAGAAAAAAGAATAAAAAAGAGCACAGCTAGTTTTAGGAAAATAGAAGAAATTCCTTTCTTTTCTTGGTTGGTTGCAAATAATTTTCAATTTGTCTTTGTTTTTATATAAATTTTACTGTATATGTTTAAGGTATATAATATAGTATTATGAGAGGCATATAGGTAATAAAGTAGTTACTACAGTGAAGCAAATTAGCATATCTATCATCTCACATATTTACCCATTTTCATGGCAAGAGCAGCTAATTCTACTCTCTCCCTGTGATTCCCAAATATAGTGCCATTTCATCTCTGGTACATGCATAGCCCTCATAAGATCTCAAGATTTTCTGGTCCTACATTTTTTCTACTTCATGTCCTCTGAATTACACACCCCTCATTTTCTTCTCACCTCTCCAAACTTGATAACTACTGTTTTGTGCTCTACCCTGTGCATTTGATTGTATTTAATTCTGCATATAAGTGAGATCATGTGGTATTTTTCCATGTCTTCCTTATTTTACTTAGCATTAATGTCCTGCAGACTCACCCAAATTGTGGCAAATGACAAGATCTTATTCATTTTTAGGGCTGAATAATTCCTGTCAGATATGTCTATCACAGCTTCTGTAGTCATTTTGCTGTCAAGAGACATTTAGGTTGTTTCTACACCTTGGCTGTTATGAATAATGATGCAATGAACATGGGAATGTAGATATCTCTAGAAAGTGGTGGTTTCACTTCCTTTAGGTCTATACCCAGAAAAAGGATTGCTTGATCAGATTTAGTTTTGAGGAGTTGTGGAGTGTATGGATTAGATATTAATTCTTATGTTTGATATACTAGTGTTTAACAGTCTAAACTGTCCTGAAGTTGCTAATTCCTTTTCTAGATTTGTCCATGTTTTTGAAATTTGCTATCATGATCACTGTAATTTAATTAACAACCACATAAAAGCACTTGATCAATTTTTCAAGTACTGACATCAGATCACTTCAGAAAACATCCATTATTCTCTTGCTCTAAAGGCTTTCCCCAGGCCACTGGAAATTATTTGTTTATTGACAATATTATTATGATTATAGAAACTATCTAGGTGTAAACAGCTTTTTCCTTTTATATTTCTGATTACTCAGTTTATGTACATAAAACTAATAATAAGTTGGTTCAAAAGCTGGTTGTGGATGAATATTTTATATTAACCATAAATAATTTCATGATGTTAGATCATCTTAATTTCATTTTCACAAATTCTTACTCATTTAGCTACAAAGTAATAATAATGTATTTTTAGAATATATTTTAATAAAAATAAAAAAGACTTTCTTTCAAGAATTGTTTGTAACATCAAAAAAGTAATTTTTAAAAACTAAATTTAGCTTCTTTTTTAAAAAATAAAATTACATATGAATGAAGTAAATAAAATCATTCATATTTTTAGGCAAATGATAAATGAAACTAGTAAATGTGTGTTTTATACACTAGACTAAAGGTTATGTCGGTGACAAATATTACTTTTAGCTTCCATTAATGAATAATTATCAATGATAATTTTAAAACATAGATGAAAACACACACACATGTGTATATATATGTATATGTATATATATAAAAGAATAACCATTACTTGAATTCCAAATTGGTGTCTGATAACTTATTCCAATGGAACACATTGTTTCTTTTCTTAAAACAGAGAGCTTTTCTTAGAATTCATTTTCAGTTGGATGTTTTAAATAGACATGGTAATGGAATGCATAATGAATAACTTCTCTAGTCTGCTATTCCCTAAACTCTTCTCATACCCTTTATGCAGCAAGTAATGCCATACTTTGAACACATTTTAGCATTCTTATTTAACACCACCTTTTATTTCTTTAGTGCCAGCTCATTAACAAATTATATAATTTTGACATATATCACTTTTTTTCTGAGTTAAATTCTTAGTTTATATATACATCTCCAATTATAACAACACAATTTCTTCTTTAACAGCAAAGGTGCTTTTGAAGAATGCCCCCAGTTGAGTAAGTAGAATCAATTCACAAAAATTGGCAAACATATACCAACTAGTTGTAAGACCTTGGAAAAGTATCATGATTTTGATAATCATCTTCAATATTTTCACTAATGCTTAATGAGTATTTATTATTGTGCAGAAATAGCTGTAACTATTTAAGATGCTTTATCTCATTTAATTCTCACAATACTATAAGAAAATGCTGCTGTGATTGTCTTCAGTTATACTATTTAAAAAAGAATAAATAGGATCAAATAAATTATCTCTTGTCATCAATGATTATGGTCAAATGAAGAATAATTTGTGAACTACGACTTTAGGAAAAGCCCATAGTATTAGCAGCTAGAATAGCATGATTTATGATAAGATATTCTTTATCACAGTTTCCTCAAAATAAAGGTATTAAATTAGCTGATCACAGTGTGTTTTTCCATGACAAACTAATGGATTTTAGAATCATTACAAAACTCTATCCCTTTACATATTCACTTGCATGCTAGTTTTAATCAGAAAAGGGCCAGCATATCAATGGTATAAAAGTATGCACTAAGGCATTTGTCCCAAAAGAGAAAAAAGTGAAAGAACAAATTAAATAAACATGTTCTTTAGGTTAAAAACCATATTAATAATTACAGTAATTTGAAAGATGATAAAATAGTTTTTCTAATGAGGTAGTCTGTAGTCATTTTCAAATCACACTTAACAAACAATAATCATCAACTATCATGACATTGAAATAACTCTACATTGCTATGTGCATAGACAGTATTTTTCAACATTTTAAATGCTATGTTCAATGTAAATCTCTTTAATTTTATACATTAAAAATCTAATTTTTATTATGTAAAATCAAATTACTCTTCAGAAAACTACAATCTTCAAAATAATTTGCTTGCATTTATTTGAGGATAACTACTGACAATGGTCAATTTTTCCTTACGTTTTAAACAAGGTTATATTTTCTTTGATTTAAGTAACTTTAGATTTAATATAATTATTATTTTAGCATACAGTAATGTCATCTATGAAAATAACAATTATGTGTGAGTATATAAAATAATTATGTGTGGTATATAAAAGTAATATTTTCATTTCAATACAATCATGGATATCAAAGTAGGCCATTTTTATAGACATAGATAAGTATGATGTGAAATATTTATATTATAAATCATAGATTATTAAGGAAAAGGTAATCTTTAATCCCAGGTATGTGAAGAAGGTATTGCTCTGTTAGTTGTATACTCAGTGGCCCAACCATGAGAGAAAACAAGAAGTGATCAGAGATGAAAGTACAGTGGAACCAATAATGAAATCCAGGAATATCTGATCAATCTACCTTTTAAAGCTGGTGTATGTTGGTTAATGTGGCTATGCAATATTAAATAATGAGGCTGAATCTTTAAGGTAGGTATTTCTAAGAACCATTTAAGATATCACCCTGAATGCATCACATAATTAACATTATAATTAGGACAAACACATTATTATGATAATGATAGCTGAAATTTTTGTTTACCACCAGACATTTTCTTCAAGTCTTCCTTTTTACCACTCTACAAGACAGGTAATGTTATCTACCTATTAATATATGAGAAACATGGGCTTAGTTAAATTAAGCAATTTGCCCAAATTTACACATTCATATCTTAGGAAGTAAGATCTAAATCTAAATAAGTAAAACTCCCATAATTTTTACTTCTCATTTAAAAGAATAATTTGAACAAATAAATATAATCTCAAGTTTACAAAAAAAAAAAAACTAAAAGATTATATAAAATACTCCCACATAGTTTACAATTTTTCCACAATTACTTCAACTTTTTTGAATACATTATTTAAGGACAAGGGAATTATTTTACATAAACATAATGCAAATGTCAAATTCAGGATATTTTGTATTTGTCAAATACTATTATTTAATATGCAGTACATGCTAAAATTTCATTAATTGTTCCAGTCCCTGTTACAGCTATCACATTTTGCACTGAATTATAAGACCATACATTGCAATCTAATTGTGTCTTTATTCTTTTTTAATGTGGACCATTTTATGACATCAACATTTCTGAAAATCACAGTTAAATTTCTTTTATAGAAGAGCCCTCAACTTGGATTTTTCTAATGTTTCCTCATGATAATATTCAGATCATGTATTTGGGAAAGAATGTTCTGTTAAGTAGTACTGCCCTTCTTAATGCATATCAGGAAATACCCCATGTGGGTAAGCAGTGCTGTCATGTTTATTTTATTAATTGGTTAAGTAAGTTTTATCATTTTTCTACTATACAAATATTATATTCCATTTGTAATTAACAAGTAATATATAAAATATTTATTTTCCAAATTTTCACCCAATATCTGCAATTATTCTTTTATCCTTTGATGATTCCTACTTTAATAAATTTCTGTAATTGTTTGCAGAAGGAAAATTTGTTGACTATATTATTCCTTCTATGTTTAATTGTCCTCTCTTATGAAAAGAACATTCTCTTATTCACATATGAGTTGTCAGGATAAACTCAGAAAAACCTTTCTTATTTAATGGTTAAAATTCTTTTTAAGTAATTACTTATATCAATGCTCAAACTTTTCAGATTTGGCAATTATGACCTGCTTTATGTTAACTATTTTATCATCTTTTGACATCTTCCCAACACTTAAAAAAGTAAAAGTACTTTCTTACTTTTGATAGAACAAGATGATTCATCCTCATCCTGTATTTCTACTTCTGAAATCCTAGCTCTGATCTCAGCCATTGCTCTTTCCACTGGGAAAAGCTATTTGAAAAGCAAGTTCTGGGAACCAGGTGTGCCAAGTGATGCCAGAGAATCATGGCCTCAGAACACAAACTTTTAACCTAAGATATACAATCAACTCTGGACAAAAGAAAAATAAGTGTGAAATCAAAGTCTTTATGGTTAAGTTATAATATATTAATTCAATAAATATTTATGGGCATTGTGGAAGTCATGGGACACAGAGTAGGTTATAAGATGGAATTCAATATATAATTTTTGCCAGATGTGATGACACACACTTGTAATTTCAGAGATGATGAAGCCTGAGACAAGAGGAATGCAAGTTCAAGGCCAGCCTCAGGAATTTAGCAAGACCCTTTCTCAAAATAAAAAATAAAATGAGTGGGGATGTAGTTCAGTGGTAAAACACCCCAGGTTCCATCCCCAGAACGAAAAAAAAAATTATAAATGTATGTGTATATATTTGCACATAAAATTAAAATGTTTTTTAATAGTTTTTAATAGTTTTGTTCTTCTTTAAAAGCATTGTTATACAAATGGTAACCTACACTTTGGTATTTTAATTTACAAAGACTTCAAAAATTAGTTAAAATCCAGAATGTGCATTCTGTCACATTTTGATTTTGGAAATTTTGTAACCATTAACTTCTATAGGAAGATATATCTGTTATGATTAAGACATGAGGTGTTCTCCAAAAGCTCATGTGTGAGACAAAGCAAGAAATTTCAGAGGTGATCTGATTGGGTTATGAGAGCTTTAACCTAATCAGTGTGTTTATCCACTTGCATGGATTAACTGAGGGGACATAGATAACTGTGGGCAAGTAGGGTTTACCTGGAGAAGGTGGGGCACCAGGGGTATGACTTTGAGATATATATTTTGTTTAAATGAAGAAGTCTTTCTCCCTCTCTCTCTCTCTCTCTCCCTCTCTCTCTCTCACTCTCTCTCTCTCTCTCTCTCTCTCTGTGTTTCTGTTGCCATGTCCTGAGCTACTTTCCTCCACCGCACTCTTTCACCATGATATTCTGCCTCACTTTGGGCTCAGAATAATTGGCATTGTCTGTCTAGGGACTGAAATCTCTGAAACAGTGAGGCCGAAATATACTTTTCCTTATCTAATTGTTCTTGTCAGGTCTTTTGGCCAAGCAATGACAAAACTGACTGAAACAATTTCAACTATGCTGGAATAGTTTATAAAATGTTCCTGCACAAAGGAAATGGAACTAAACTGACTCTTAAAGAAAGAGTTTGGTTTTCATTATTGGAGTAAAAGAATTGTTATTCCAGATTGAGAGAAACATGAGAAAAGACAGGCAATGAGAAGTATGTCATGTCTAAAGGAAGAACTTTGTTTTGGAAAAGATATTAGATATATTTTGCCTAATTTATACAGAGTATAACATCAAGATTATGGAAGTGATCTAAAAAACCCCAAGTTTATTACTTGGGCAAAAGAACTTAATGTGAATTTTTGAACAGAAAAGTGGTATAATGAATAGGTTTAGGAACCCTGATACATAATTTTTTGTTCACTTGTTTGTTTTTGTAATTTTTATTTTTCAACTATGGAAATGACTTTTTGTTTGTTTGTTATTTAGCTGGCAAAGTACAACCAAAGGAAACTGACTGCTTAACTTCTAGTCTGAGCCCCAAGGCATAGGTTGCTACTTTCCCAGCAGCATCACTTCTCTTTCCTGCTGGTCCTAGTGCTTCCCAGGCTCAGTGCATTTCCTAGCCTTCCTTGAAGTCAGGATGGACCAGGTGAATAAGTTCTCACCAAAATATATTGTGAATGATCCATGCCTCATTTGGGGCCTACATACAAAGATGTCTACTTTGCAGATGATCACAGGCTACAGGAGATTCAGTGAAAGATGAATCCCAGAATGACCTTATGGAGCAAAGTCCCTTGGTATCCTGGAACTTCCCACATAGGAGGTTCTCCTCATCAATATTAGTGTAGCTTCACCACACTATGGTAAATGATCAGTTGTGTCAGAGAGAAGCTATACTGATCCGGGATTGCTTTTTAAACTTTATACTATAAAATTCTTCATTTTAAATGTGTAATTCATAGACTTTTGATAAATCTACAGTATCATGCAATTATCAGCACTATATATATATATATATATTTTTTTTTTTTAAGAACATGTATTACTCCAAAAATATTTCTCACGCCCATTTGCACTCATTCCATGCCCTTCCCCTTAAGTGCAGATCTATTTTCTGTGTCTATAGATTTACTTTTTCTAGACTTTTAGTATAAACAAAATCAATCAACATGAGGTCTTTTGACTTCTTTCACTTAGCATAATGGTTTTGGGGTTCATTCTTGTTGTATCATATATTACTAATTTTAATTTTTGAATGATATTTCATTGCAGGACAGACCACATTGTGTTTATTCATTTACTAGTTGAAGTACATTTGGATTTGTTTCTACATTTTTGGTCTATTGTGGATAAATATTCATATATATATGTATATATATTTTATATATGTATGTATATATATGTATATAAATCTTTATATAAACACATATTTTCATTAGTCTTGAACAGATACCAAACCGTCAAGTTGTGGGCTATGTGATGTATTTGTGTTGAACATTTTAAGAACCAAAAACTGTTCCAAAGTGCCTTCACAATTTATAAATATCCCCACCAGCAACGTATGAACTTTCCAGTTATTCCACATCTTTACCAGTGCTTATTATTGTCAGTCTTTTTAACGATGGCCATTCTAATGGGTATAAAGTAATATCTCAGTGTGATTTTTGTTTGCATTTTCTTAATGACTAATTATGTTGAACACCTTTTCATATGTTTATGGCCATTCATACATATTCTTCACTGACATCTCTATTCTTTATATATTTGGGAATAAATTTCTTTTTAAAACATATGATTGCAAACATTTTTGCCCTGGTCTGTGTCTTCACTTTAATGATTTCATTAGTGGAGAAAAGTTTTTGATTTTGATTAAGCCTGCTTTATTGAAGTTTTTCATCCTGTTGCTTGCATTTTGTTTAATTGGCTCTAATTTGTCTAGTATTGTTCTAGATGTAAGCTTGTGTTATTGACTTGAGATTTCCTTTTCTAATACAGGCACTTAAGAATATAATTTTTCCATCTAAGCTGTCTTAGGTGTATCCCGTAAGTTTTGGTAGGTGTTGTCTTCATTCAGTTAAAAACTTTTTAAAAAAAAAATTTCCTTTGCGATTTCTTTTTTGCTCCATGGGTTATTTAGAAATGTGTTATTTAATTTTTACTATTTACGATTTTTAAAATTTTCATTCTGTTATTAATTTCTAATTTACTTTGTTGTCAGAAAAACTGATTTTGTATATTTCAATTCTTTAATAGTTATTGAAACTTGTTTTATGAAGTAGGGTATTGTCTATCCCGGGGAATATTCTGTGTGTGCTTGCAAAGAATTTGTATTCTGTTATTGTTAGGTAAAGTGTTCTATAAATATCATTAGATCAAATTGACAGACAGTATGGTCTTAGTCTTCCACCTTCTCTGGATTTTGGAGCTGATTTTGCTATCCATTATTGAGAGCAAGGTCCTATCTTCTCCAACTACTCTTGTTTAAATTGTCTATTTCTTCCCTTAGTACTGTCATTTTGTGTTTCATATATTTTGGGGACACTATTGTTAGGTGATTTTTGTTTATAATTATATATTTCTGGTGAATAAGTCACATTGACTTTTAACTCTGACCAATTCCACCATTTTCTTCCACTAACAACCACAGATACAATTAAGAAATGATTAGATGCTTGTAGTTCCATGTTCACTGAAGCACTATCCACAGTATCTAATGTACACAGCTACATGTTTATCAATAGATGGAGGGATAAAGAAAATGTGGTATGTATATACAATAAAATATTTTTTGGCCTAAATGAAGAAATTCTGTTACTTGTGACAACATGAATGGAATTGGAGCTCATTATGTTAAGTGAAATAAGCACAGAAAGACAAATACCATAGATTGTATCATTTATATATGGAATGCAAAACAATCAAACTCAACAGCAGAGAGGAGAATGGTGGTTACCAGGGGCTGAGGAGTGAAGTATGGAGGGATGATAGTCAAAGGGCATGAAGCCTTACATAGAAAGGAGGAATACTTTTTCTTTTTGGAAATCTGTCACATGGCATGATGAATATAGTTAATAACAGTGTATTGTACATTTCAACACTGGGAGTAAATTTCAAGTTTTATCATAGCAACAATCAATGGTATTTGAAATGATTGACAGGTTCATTAGCTTGCTTTAATTATTCCATATTGTATTCAAAATGCCTGGCATCAGTTTGTACCCCATAGGTATATACAACTATAATTTTTCAATCCACAATTAAAAAAAAAGAGATAATCAAAATAACCTTATACTTTTATTATTCTTGACTAGATAATGGAGCTCACTGACAGGGCAAACAAAAATTTTTTTAAATCTAAAAAATTCATGAATATTTAATATATTCCACTACTTAGTAAATGTAAGCCCTTAACATAGCCAAAAGTAGAAAATATATGAAAGGTGAAAAATAATCATTAGTTCATCATTCTTAATATTATGATGTATTTTTTGTTCTTATACTGTGCCATTTTTGTGTAATCATATTATGCTTTATAATTAGAAATAATATATCAAAGAAATAATAGATAAAAGTAATAACCAAGATTCATAAATAAAATGATGAATCAAACATAAAATATCACTGATGTATAAGCTTTGCTATAAAAGATTTTAAAAATACTTTTTATTTTCACTATAAAAGTCTAACACATTTATATATGTGATTATTAGTGCTGAGTACCCCTAAATAGAAGTATTTAAGAGTGATTACTGAGAAAATACTATGAAGATAAAGAGGATGATTGAAAAATGAAGGAGTAATATATCTACTAATAAATTATCTAGTAAGGAAAGTTAAATCGTATGATTTCAGTACGATTGGGACATTTTAAAAGGTCAGACAATGACACAAAATAGTTGGATATTGGTCCAAGTGGTTTATAAATCATTCTTCATCAAAAGCAATTTTTGTCATGAAGGAATTCATGTAATAAATAATGTTGTAAACTGAGAAAGACATAATTATGCACTATTTAAATATGTGTACAGGTGCTCTGGTTTGGATATGGTGTGAATGTCGAAGTTTAATCCCCATTTTGATGTATTAAAGGGGGAAACAATCTGATTATGGTGTTCAGAGGTAGGCTTTGCAGAATGACTAGGATTAGATAAGGGCATCCAGGGGATCCTCCATGATTGAGTGGCTTTATAAGGACAGGGAGGTGCATGTCTCTCACCTGTGACACTCTGCACCACCTCCAAAGTCTGCCAGCAACAAGGTCATTATCAGATACAGCCTCTTGACCTTAGAAAAGAAGTGTGAGCCAAACTAAACTTCCTTTCATTAGAACTTACCCAGTCTGGTATTGTCTTATTAGCAAAAAAAAAAAAATGGGTAAATATAACAGGTTTAAGATAAATAGTTATACTAGCAACATTTGCTATTATTTTCTTTTAGTTACATTGTTGGTAGAAGCAATTTTCCTTAAAAACTGTGGTAGAGATGTGCTGGTCCTCTAGCAGCTCCCCTGTTCTTGCAGACATATGATAGCGTAACATTTTACCCTTTGTAGTTACACAGGGTCATCTGAGCCTGTCAAGACTATGGACTATGAAAGAAAGTGATGCATGTGCTGCAGAATTGGGACATGTTTTTTCTGACCCAAGGCTTCTTTGTTTCTTTTGCAACAATTGGGAAAGCCTAGGTTTAGATGGAGGTGACACAGTGCAAAGCAGCCCATACTTTTGAGGTCATTAAGGATATATGTCTTGGACAATTTCCTGGATCTCAACAAATATGATATTTTTAAAAAAGTTCTGTCACTCAACTAGGAATAATGTTGCTATAGGGTTTGTATCTTGAATGTCCCCCACAGGCTCATGATTGAAGACTTCATCCCCAGTGCACTAATGTCCAGAGGTGGGCTTTTGGGAAGTGAATTCATCAATGAATTAGTTCATAGATAAATATATAACTGGATGGCATTATTGAGAAGTCATGTAAAATGTAGAAGATAGAACCTAGTTGAAGGGAGTGAGTCCTCAAGGGCAACTATACCTTCATAGTTGCCCTGAGTTGAGCAGTTTTGCCACACACCCTTCCAAGCCACAAAGTTCTTTCTTATCACAGGCCCAGAAACAGTAGAGCCAAGTGATCATCTACTGAAACTTCTGAAACCTTAAGTCAAAATAACTCTTTCCTCTTCTAAATTAATTTTTCCAGATATTTTGTCACACTGACACAAACCTAATGTAGACGCTATTTTACTGTAACCTCATCTCAACAGACTGATCAACTTCAAAGTTCATAAGCACTTTTTTAATAGTGCTTTTTTTTTAATTGCCAGATAATAGTGAAACCTGGGGAAGTTTGAGATTTAGCTTAAGCTGCTCTCCAAAGAATGTGATCTCTGTGAAGGTCCAATTTGTCACTCAACAGTTTTAAAATACACTCTATCATATTTTCATGATTCATGTAGAAGAATGATCAAAATAATATATGATTGGATAGAAGTGATGTTTTTCCTATGCTGTGTTTATTACCACCTCCCACAGTTCAGTACTTCTGAATTCACAGACTCTGGATTGAGAAACATGGCTTAAAGTGTTATCTTGGTGCCATACTCAGAAAAAATATCAGAGTAGCTAAGATAAGAATTTAGGGAAGATTACTTCTCAAATAATGGAAAGAAAAAGGAATGGGAAATGTGAGCAGAAAAAACATGATATAATTCACATAAGGTAAGAAAGGAAAAAAAAGAAAGAAGAAAGAAATGAAAAAAATGTCAATGAGACAAAGGTAAAATACAGAGAAAGGATGGCAGAAATAAATTCGAGCCTTTCAGTAATCACTTTTAATATAAAACATTGAACTTTTTAATTGTCTTGAGTGGTTTTATTAAAAGCAGATCTCTCCTCCTTTTCACAAGGATTAGAGGATAAAAATTTGAGAGCTGATACCAGGAAGGAGTTAGGAGACAGGCAAAACCTTGGGTCACTGAGGTTCTAGCCAGGGGGGAATCTCTAGGAGAAAGTGGAATGGTTCAGGGTTCAGGAGCTATCTATTCAACAACTTATCTATTCAACAACTCCCATCTCCCATTGCCTGAGGACTGGTGTTAGGGCATTAGCTCTCAGCACTTCCAAGCTGTCAAACATCTCATGCAACCACAGAAAGTCCCCCAACAGAGCATCACTGACATATCTACTAAGGAGATGTTAGTGTTAACCAGAAAGAGTAAATATGGAGGTGATAAAGGTGGAGCAACATTAGTTTCTGCTATGTCAGCTAACGAAGATTATCAGATCAGATTATTAAAAATCAGATAAAGTTTGTTGACAAGAGATCTACCTCCTAAAACATGAGGTGCAGGGAAGTAAAAAGTCAAAGAAGAACCAATACAAGGAAATGAAATATATTTTCCATGTTAATATCAATTCAAGTAATTTTTTTAAAGTCCTAATTTCGAGATCAGGAATCACTACATATTGATAACATATATGTTTATCTATCCAGGAATACATAACAACACACTATACCATCAATGTCAAACACTTATAAACTAAGAGCAAACACTTTAGATCTACAGAGAGATCTGGAAGAGTCTACAATTATATAAGGATACATCAGCACAAATCTCAATAACGGATAAGACAAAGCAGAAAAGTCTAAGCGAGTCTACATATTTGAAAGCATGTATAATATTGAGTTAATTTAAATACATAAAACTTCACATTAAATTGCAGAATAAGCATTATTTGTAGTATATATTAATTATAAAATTATTAAATAATCATGAACAATTTCCAAAATATTGGTATGATTCAATGCACACACACACACACACACACACACACACACGCACGCACACACCTCTGTGGACAAATGATAGGTAGACAGATACAGATATCTATTTATATGTATATATTAATTCATCTATGTCTTTATGTACACAAAAAAGAATAGAGATAGCTTATAGGTAGAAAAGGGATCATTTTCTATCAAGTGACATTCTTAGAATGGGGAAAATATGGAGAGCCAGGGAACACTAAGGTTTCTGAAGAGCCTGAGCAGGAAAAGGCCATGGTATAGATAGGGCTACATCCAACTACCAATTGCCTGGCTTTCCTGAGGTCTACGTGATCTGGACACCAGTGACACTCGCATTATCTTTTAGGAATGCTAAGGTTGTTGATCATTCTTCTAAAATGGGGTTATCCAGGAATCCTGGAAGTACTCCTCACACATGCATCCCATGAAGGCACAGTCTAGCACCACAGTACACCCTTAACCCACATGTGCAGCAGCATGCCACCCTGCAGATTGCCTGGCACCACCCTTCACTGTTGATACACAAAAGGCACCAATTGCCAAAACAACCAAGGCAGCCCTGACAGTTTTTCAGGCTCTCTGCCTTTCCACCAAAGTCTTTGAAAATTATTCAGAAAATCTGAGAAAATCTATAGCCATATAGGTCCTCAGAGGCTGTGAGTGAAGAGCTCAGTAGCATGGCTGGCACCAGTATGGTCTACCTACCTCCCAGTTCACATTCATCAGCATGCTGGTGGGCAAGCACTTCAGTTGGCTTGTTTCTTTCTTTTCTTTTCTTTTCTTTTCTTTTCTTTTCTTTTCTTTCTTCCTTCCTTTCTTTCTTTCCTTCTTTCTTTCTTTCTTTTTCTTTCTTTCTTTTTCTTTCTCCTTCCTTCCTTCCTTCCTTCCTTCCTTCCTTCCTTCCTTCCTTCCTTCCTTCCTTCCTTCCTTCCTTCCTTCCTTTATTTTTCTTTCTCTTTCTTTGCCTAAGTCTTCCATCTGAAAGCCTAGAACTAGAGTTACTGTTAGGTAGGAGTTCAAGGACACCAAGATGGCAGAGACAGGGTATTAGAAAGAAGCCTCTGAAGGACCAGACAAGGGGACAAGTCCTGTTCCTATTTATAGTAAATCCCATTACCATGACAACTCCTGCCACTGAGGACTTATCACCATGACAATTCCCACCACAGGTTCAGTATTTTAAAATGACTAATGGAGGTAAAATGGGCAATATACTAATTAAAATTGGAAAATATACAAATCAGGTTATTATAAGGGTACAAATGGGGTAAGATCTTTAATCAGTCCATATAGGGAAGAGAACACCTCACAGCTGACTACAGAAGATGCTAATTTCCAGACATGGGGATCTGGAGCCTCTCTGTTGCTCAGTCCACTCTGCTCCACCTTGAAAGTGCTACTTTCATCTTCACCTTCAATAAATCTGTACTTTGTCTGTTATTTGTGTGTGTCTTGCTCATCTGTTTCGGTCACCAAGAATCTTAACCCCAACTAGACAGCCTGGCGATAACACTACTAAAGAAGCATCCCCCAAAACCTGTGTTAATGCAGAAATATTCAGAGATAAAATGATTATATTACAATACCTGTAATCTAGTTAGTCCATCCTAGTTTGAATGAACTGGGTGGCAAAACGGGCATTATGGGAGATGCCTGAGGGAGTGGGTTATTGAGGGTGTGCCCTAGAAGGGTACATCTTCTCTGCAACCTCTCCCTCTTCTCTTTCTGCTCCCTGACCAGTCATGAGTGGTGCAACTTCCCTCTGTCATGACATTCCTCCATGATATTCTGCCTCATTTCAGCTCAGAGCAATGGCATTAACAGTCTATGGACTGAGACCTCCCATATCATGAGCCAAAAATAAAATTTTCTTCCTCTAAGTTGTTCCGGTAGGGTATTTTGGTCACAGCAGCACAAAACCTGACTAAAACAGGTAGGCTTTCTTCTCCTTCTCCTCTGCTAAGTTCTCCACCTGAAAGACCAAAGCAAGAACCACTAGGAGTTTAATTTTAGTGGCATCGGAACTCTGTCTTTGTTTAATTCTGCTTTTATTTCTGAGGCTTCCATCTGTTCAACCCCAGGGCTGCAAAGTCCCAAGCATATCATTTACTGATCCCAAAGAAAGAACTTGGAGGACTCAACAGAAAGATTTTGGACATCCTATTGCTTACGCACTCCTTGGCAGAGGTGAGCTAGGATACAACAGAGGGCCGCCCCTTGCCTATGAGCAAGGAGAATATATAGAATAAGTCGCATGCTGTTTTAGTCTGCTTTTTCGCCAAAACACCTGAGGAGAACAATTTTAGAGGGGAAGAAGTTTATTTTGCTCACAGTTTCAGAGGTCTCAGTCCATAGATGGCAACTCCATTGCTCAGGGACCTGAGGTGAGGCATAACACCACAACAGAAGGGTGTGGAGGAGGAAAGCAGCTTAGGGAATGGCACCAGGAAGCAGAGAGAGGTTTGCTCACCAAGGACAAAATATATACCCCAAAGACACAACCACAGTGTCCCACCTCCTCCAGTCACACCCTACCTGCCCACAGTTACCACTCAGTTAATCCATTCAAGTGGATGGGTGCCCTGATTAAGTTAAGACTCTCATAACCCAATGGATTCACCTCTAGACTTTCTTGCATTGTCTCACACATGACCTTTTGAGGGACATCTCATATCTAAACCATAACTAATACCCACTGCACAGGTGTTTTTCCTCAGATGTTTTATAAGAACATTCTTTTGCTATACAACCAGGGTTACTCTGTTTAGATCCTCACCTACAAGTTGGAGATAAGAGAAGTAGGAAGTTCCCCTTCTCCATTACCTTGATTATTGCATGTTTAGAGACTTTATCTCACTGCAAACTTTCTGAGGCACTGATTAGTGTTTAACAATGTCTTTATCTATTTTACTAAGTTTAAATCTCTCTTCTCAAAACTGTTGCTCTTTATATACTTAAATAGATCAACAATTAAACATGAATGATACCATGTTAACAAAACCAAAGACCTGGGCAGATAAGTAAGGTCATAAGTATCAGGTACTTTGTCAAAGGAAGCAAGTTGGTCCCTGAAAATCTGATTCAAGTTGAAATTTTGCAAACTGTTAACACTTACTCAATTGATGACTCTTTTCACTGGAGTCAACTTTTACATCAGCAAATAAAGATTTTAGAAAATATTAAAGAGGGGAATGTGTATGGAGTGCAAGTGTGTGTTCAGAGGCAGCTTAGGTTAGTTTTTGGCAGAAAGTCTCACCTATGGGTGGAAACTCACTATGCTAGAAAAGCAAAGACACTCTTCACTTCTCCCTCACATTGAATGAAATAGACTAAAGGAAGGACTACATTGTATTTGATGTTCAATCCCAGTATCTCTGTGGGGCTATGATACAGGCTTCTGTTTCCTTTATTTTTATGCATCAGTAGGAGAAATCAGCCTATCAGAGCAGTGCAGTGGGGCCACATTTTAAATTAAACATTTGTTTTCATTCATTTTATTCCTATTCTCCCAGTCCATTCAAAAGCATTCCTTGTGAATCACCCTCAGGGTAGTGAGGATAAGGAAAGAACAAAGAATAAAATTCTAAACTTTTATGCAGACTTTTGCAATCCACATCAGAAACAATGTACTTGCAGTGCTGAAATACATGTCAAAGTGCCAGACACTTGGAAGAGAATGGGGTGTTTTAAAAGTTATATATGTTTGTTTTTAGTTTTCGAAAAACATACTTCTGAAAATAAAAGACAGAACCTACAATAATTGCCATGAGTCATTAAGAAAGGGAAGAAAACATGATTGCAAAGTAACCACCAACCCTTCAAAAGAAAGTTGAACAAATGAAGACAAATCCTAGACAGGAGAGGCTAGGAGGGTTTTGATGCACCATGTCTCTGAGAAATTCCCAGAGACATTTCTCTTCCTCTTCTGCACACACCACTAAATAAGTTTTCCAAGTAGAGGTGGGGTATTTACAGGCTTTGGACTGACTCTTCAGCAGTCTCAGGGAATCCCCTCCTTCCTGTGCTTCCCAATGAAGAGGTGGAGTAATGGAAACCTTTTGACCATCACATCAAATCTTGTCTTCTCTGTCTTACTTCCTATCCAGCACTGGTACCATGACTACTCTGTACAGGCCCCGACCATCCAAAGACAGATATAAGTTGACAGGTCTTTCTCCAGGCTCAAGAATTGCCATTCTTATCTTGCCCCCGAGCTGCTCCATGATATAATGTTGGGATTCAACATTGACCGATCCCCAGAGTGTCAAAGTGCACACACTGTAATGCAAGACACACAACGAGGTTTTATTGCAAGCTCGAGTTTAGACCGCAACCAGCCTCTCAGATCACTACAATGGCTGAGTGGGGAGCGGCCCCGAGGAGTAAGAAAGCACTCTATTTAAGAGATTTTCAAGCATTCACACACAAAGACCTGTATATTATTGGTTAACATTTGAACAGCTAAACATTTGTCCTCTTTGGTTGGGTCCCGCCAAACTATTTGATTCTCATTGGGTCCCGCCAGAACTGAACGGTCCTGGAGGAAGAAGGGAGGAGGGAAGGGGTGAACTATGCAGGAGATGTGTTGGGGCTAGGCCCCCTGTCCTTGATAGATAAGGTTCCTGGGCAGCTGCACATTCCTCAGACAGGTATCTCTTAATAGCCTTGATAAGCCAGGGGGCCCAGCACGTCCTATTTGTCCTGTATTGGCTCTTAAGGGTGCTGTCACAACTGCCGGCATCCTGGTGATTAAGATAGTCTCTCATTCCTTAGTGTTTGTGCGCCCTTTCCTGTGTGTGTGTGTCGGGGGGGTTTACAGATGTCACCCTGTTCTCAACAATAGCAGGAACATCTTAGGATGCACAGATGTGCAACCTGGCATCACAAGTGTGTCAATGCCCTGTGAAGTCACATTTGACCAAGAAAGAAATGATCCAATGGAGAAATGAATAGTCATGGGATTGATTTCAGGAAACTCTTGGGATTCAACCACTAGTCAAACATAAAAGATTCCAAACCAACAATCTATATTGGATTACCATTTTATAAATTATTCTCACAACCTCTTACTCTTATTCCTTGGGGCACATTGCCTAATAAAGTACTTGCACTGAAGTCCCTTGTCATGCAATGGTTACATGGTCACTAAGATGCTCACCTGTAGTCAAGTGGAAGGAAGTACATTTGATTATGGAGAGACAGTCCCAGCTGAATTGTATATAAGGAAAACACAATAATGAGAATTAATAACTGCTGGAAACCTTGAAAATGAAAATGACAGAGGAATCCAAGATGCTCTCAGTGCATGATACTGGATCAACTGTATATCTATGTGGAAAAGAATGAATCTTAACTTCTCCCTCACACCATACACAAAAATCAGTTCCAGATGTATTAGATATTTAAATAGGAAAGAGAAAAATTGTACATTTTTTAGAAGAAAATAGAAAAGTGTCTTTGTGATTGTCAGTATATTTGCAAAAATTTATTAAACAGAGCACAATAGTTATTTTCAAGAGAAAATGATAAATTGAAGTATATTTGGGTTTGGGGTATCAGGATCAGGTACAATCAGCTGGCATTGCAACCTTGCTATCTTCACCTGATCTATTCAGATCTTCCCATGCATGTACTTGTTTTTACTATAAATACTAAAAACATACATCCTTGGCTCAGATATACATGCTTGACTTGATTCTGATTCTATGAACACATGACCAAGACAACATATGACCAGGTGTTCAAAAACCCCATCAAAAATTAAATGTTTACAGGCATGGTGATACAGGCCTGTAATCCCAGCAGCTTGGGAGGCTGAGGCAGGAAGATCTCAAGTTCAAAGTCAGCCTCAGCAAAAATCGAGACACTAAGCAACTCAATGAGACCGTGTTGCTAAATAAAATAAAAAATAGGGCTGGGTATGTAGTTCAGTGGTCAAGTGCCCCTGAGTTCAATCCCTAGTAAAAAAAAAAATAAAAAAGAACTGGATGTTAAATCATTAAATCCACACTGAAATAACATCCAAGAGAATAGCTAAATTGTTAAATTGTAAGAATAAAATTTAAAATGAGGAAGACAAAATCCTCAGTTGTTGATGAAAAATCAGAATTCTAATTCCCATTGCTAAAAAGAGTACATTCGCACAACTATTTTGAAAACTTCCTTTGAAAATCTTCTATGGTCAAATCTATCAATATCTAATAATCTAATAATCCAGTAATTGCATTTCTAGGGGTATGTCCGATAGAATTATATATATATATATATATTCATCAAAATATCTATACAAAATGATCATGGCAGTCCTATCTCTAATTGGTTTACAGCGGAAACTACTTAAGCTCCTATTGATGACAGAATAACAAACACACTACAAAATGAATAAAGTTAGAAAAAAAGAATCTATACTATAACATTATGTGAGTTCAAAAACAGACAAAAATAATATTGAGAATAACCTTCATGTGGGTTACAAATTTGAAGAGAGTTTGCAAGGGACTTCTGATTTGCTGGTAATATTCTGAGTTTTCATCTAGCTGTTAATTATACAGGTATCTTTAAATGGACAAAACACAAGTTATAAATCTTATACTTAATTCTGTATTGTTATACTTCAATGAGAAAAACAGTAATATATGACAAAACTTAGTCTAGTGGACTAAACAGAAAATGAAACACTTGATGATATTAAAAATGACACAATTGCAGAAGTTAGAAATGCACGGTGTTTCTAATGGTTGAAAAGTCTGGCAGACTATGCATATTGAAAATTTTTGTCTTGACAGAAAAGAGTAAAACCCTGAGATCTTACCTGAAGTTATGTGGATGGCCAACTCTTAGAATCTTGAAACTCAGACCCTTCTGAACCCTCCAGGTTGGCAAAAGCAGTCTCCTGTCATTGTCATGGGCGGAATCTTCCCCAGAACAGGATCTTGCTTCACTGCCAGAAGGTGGTCCCCAGGACCTACTCCTACCATAGCTCATTGTCACCAAACTGACAACCAGCATTAAGTAGCAGCACTGATTCCTAAGACATGGATGTGGTGCTTCTTTGAGATAGGAACATGGTGAAGAACTATGATAAAATGGAAATTCCAGCATGTCCATGAGAGAGTACAAGTGGTCAAAAGAACACCCATAGTAGAATGTCATACTTTATGCATTATTGGAGACCTAAGAACCACTAACTGTTGATACTGTTTGAGGAAGACCAGATAACATTTATTTCACTAAGATGATAATGAAAGAACTGGTAATGGGTCCACCAACATCTTCTTCTTTTTTTTTTTTTTTCATATAAGAGGGTTTATTAAGCAAACAGAGTGTCTCTCTGCAGGGTAAGAGATAAAATGAGAGGAAAAGAGAAAGGGCACATGCTAAAGAGAGTGGAAAAGCGAGGAGGAGAGAGAAAGTGAGTCAGCGGAAAGAAAGCAAGAGAAAAGATCCCCCAACATCTTCTTGAAGCTCAGTTTTGGCTTCAGTTTAGGACTTAGCTTGTTCATTAACCTTTTTATTTGAATATTTTCAAAGTAATTCCTGAATATTACCTTGAATGGGATTTGGATGAATTGAACTGAATGGAGGGTAAAAGGGATCTGAATGGTACAGGAATATATGTATTAGAAGGATATTTCTTGGCCTTTCCTTCAATTACTGTCTGAGTATTATAGCTTCTGCTGTTGTCCTGCTGTTTTGTCCAATCAACTTCACACAATGAAAAGTAACTGTGCTTTACTGCAAAGTTGGACTGTGCACCTTGCATTTCCTATTCCAGGAAACAGAAAATTAAACACTTTATGACTCACATACGTATAATCCAGCAGGACGGAGGAGTTAATACTCTATGGGGCATCTATCAGTGAATGAGGTCGCTGGGTAAATGGTCTTCATCCACACAGAAGTCTCTAAAGACACATTTCTTTCAGTTCACAGCATCAAGCATCCACGTGCTGCCAAGGTGACCAATATATTTCTTTATAATGCTCCTTATCATTCCTCATTTTACTCTTTTTGTCCCAGATTCCTAATATCTAGATGGCAGAAATAACATGCTTGAACTTAACATCTTTGGACCAGTTGTATCTTTCCAGGGAATATAACCTAAATTAAGTATGGAAGTCTTAAGTGGGTGCCTAGATAAACGAGCATGAGGATTTTCTTAGAGTAGGATGGAGGGAAGAAAGTGCTAAGAATTCCTGAGCTTCTCCAGACTCAGAGGACTGATAGATAAGATTTTTCAGCCTCTCAAAGAATACTGAATTACCAAGGAGACTAGCAGTAATATGAAAGTTGGGAAGGAAATATAAAAACTCTGTGGCCTGACATCTGGAAACCATGACTAAGCTACTAGTATTAAGAATATGGAATTCAAAGCAAAGACAAAGAAAAACAAGTTTTTTCCGAAAAATGATCAAAAAGAAGAGAAACTATTATTCAGACCATGTTACTCTATGTGCCCCAAACCAGTCCCATAAGTTTATTTTATTCCCAGAAGGGAACATAAACTACATGGGACAAGACTGTTTTTTTTTTTCTTCACATTTTACCAAAAGAGATACTTAAAAACTATACTGAATAAGGTACTGTATATCTGTAAAAGATAATTCTGTCATCAGCAGTAACATTGTTAAAAAGCAAGATTAATTTCAGACAGATAATTGGTATTTTGATTTCTACACAGGAATTTATAAACTGGATCTATAAACATTCAACCCACGGTAGTTGTAAACCAAAATCAAAGAAGTACATTTTTACAGAAGGATTTTTAGTGTTGTAAACAAAGATATGCTACCAAAGTAGCATTTTCTCTATTTCATGAGATATGGTATTAACACATTGTCTGTCTTGTTTGCTTTGTCAGGTAAATGATCCATGATTTCATCTGGAAAATATACAGAAGACTCTTTAGCTTTTCTTTTCTAATGATTTTAATTTGTAATTTTAAGGTAATATTATTTTTTATATCCATTAGACAGAACCCCTTTGGGCTGAATTGTACTATTGTCAATTTAGTTAAATCAAACCCAGGTTTTTTTAAAATAACGATTCCTGTAAATTTTAGGATTAGAGTTGACCTAAAGAGGAGCTTGTATGAAATATGGAAGGTAAAGGGAAGTAACTGCTCTTATCAGTGGTTCATGGGTTCTCTAGAGTGATGAGCAGGCGCAACAGTTGCCAGACGTCCCAGCCTGCCTTCATCCTTCCCAGGTCTACTTCCAGTTTGTATTTTGGTCTGATGGCTCTGCTAACTACCAATGACCCCAGGTCCAATGACATGCTTGCCTTGGGCCCACAGGGTTGGCAGCCACACATAGGCAATGCACACAGATACTCATGACCTACGAGTTAGCGCCCTGTTTTGCTTATTGCTCATCAATAAATACCCTGCTCCCCATTTTGAAGATTAGACATGTTTGGCTCCTCAGATTTCCCTGTAACCTCTAACCTGTTGACTCATGACAGTACGTCAGCAGGAATAATTCTTGGTTATTTTTCTGGTCTTCTTGCTTCTTTCTTCTCCATCTCCATTTTCTCAGCCTCTTCTGTGTATTGTTGAATATCTAATTCATACAATAAATTCTTCCTTTTCATGCATTCATTGTGCCTCTGCTTCCCTGAAAGAATCCAAATGCACACAACTCCAAATTAATTTCGTTTAAATGAAACTAGCATCCAGGGGCTCCTATTTTGACTCAGGCACTGACTGAAGGACTGATAATTCAAGTAGCTTCAAGATTATTATGAATAATTTAACTATGATTAAATAGTAACTCTACTGTGAAGTAGGTAACTTCCATCGAAAATTCATCTCAGAATTTAAAGACATTGATGATCCAAATCTTATTCAATCCCGATAAGCATAATAACATTTCCTTGCTTCTAGCTGCACCCCTAGCAGGTGAGTTTGCTTCCCAAGTGCACTGGGCTATGACTTTGGGGAGTACAAAGTGTGCTGACCGTAAGTCTGAGCCTGCTTTTACTGGTAGAACAACTCTCACTATTTTATCTGCATCTGTTATGAAGAAAAATATATTACCATGGATCTTTTAAACCCAGACCAGACATTTGAACTGTCATTTTCACCTCTGATTTCCATCAAGGTTCACAAAGCTTTTAAAGGCACTCAGTAATGTATCCTGTATATCCAGATCCACAAAAGGCACCGTTTCTGTTCTACAGGGGTGAGAGGCAGAGCGCCCGACTCTTTGTAGTCCACGACCAGGGAGTTCAAAAGCACCAACAAAGGACTTTTATGCAGCCAAGGACTTTTTTCTATGACTTTTATTCTGAGCAAAATGTATTCAGCCAGGAAAGAATGGGAAATAGTGGTCTTAAAATAATTTCTGTGGCAGAAACTGGATTTCAAATGATATAATGAACTAATGTGCGGTAAAGGGATGGAAATAATTAGCTCAGACAAGGCATTTGATAGAGTTAGCAAAAATATAATTGATAACACATTTTATGTGATTCTTGTAAAAAGGACTATATGATAAATTAATAGTCTTTGCTAGCTATATTTGAAAATATAGGTACATGACGAATATTGGCATAATATCTTATGATATAGAGACTGAATAAAAATTCAAATATCTATTCTTAATACAAGACTGTGTTATTTTTCATAACAGATTTTCCATTTTCCATTTAGATTTGTAATTTTAATACATAGAAGTTGATCGTGATAAAATTTACAGAATATAGACAAAATGCACAAAACACTTGAACAAGAATCAAATTAGAATAAATCCAGAAGCTGTAAAAGAATATCTGCTATCCTTTGGATACAGTTTATATACCTCAAGTCATTTATTTAGTTGGGTATGGAATAATGTTGATCCGTCATACTCTTACTGCAGACTGGAGTTAAGAGTTAAAAAAATTCAATTTCTTTGGCATTAAGGTGACTTACAGAGAAAAGGAATCTATTGCCTAGAAAACCACATGGTTTACCATTAATGTCCCATTTCAAGCTGCTTCCAAAGACGAGAGTCCTTCATGCATGCCATCAGTAGTTCTGGGCTACTACTTCTGCTTCAGACAGTTAGAAGAGAAAACACCGCAGTTTACCAAACTTCATACAAGACAAGAAGTGATTTGGATTTGTCTCTACAGGCAATGTATTTACTCTTTAAACTTCAGAAGTGCTGGAGTTATGTCTGTTAAAACATTACCATCATAGTTGGGGATATTGTCATGGCTACAGGCATAGGAGCTGAGCTATCAACTGATGACACACTGGTTGTTTTGAGATTTACTTCTTTGGACCTCCAGAAATGGTAGATGAGCACATTCTATGCCTTTTTTAAAGTTCATTCATTGGCTGCTTACAGAGATATAGGTCATAGTACTAAAAAAAATGTTTGGGGACATTTTAAACACCTTTCCAAGCAATACTTGGTTTGTGAACAATAAACTAATTTTATTCTCACTTGAAAAAAAAAAAAAAACCTTTTGAGAACTAACATTCTAAATCCAAAAGAAATAAAATATGAAAGTAAAGCCATTTAAAAGAAGTCATTTGCAATGAACCTCAGGTATGAAAAATATTATCAGTAGGGAAAGCAGGGTGAAGGGCACAAGGGAATTCAGTATAGTTCCAGTAACTCATAAGTTTCAAACTACTAAATAATAAAAATGTAGGAAATGGAAAAATTCATAAAGAACAGTTTTTGCTATTTTAATGCACTTTGTTTTTAAAATCAGATATACTGTTCTTTCTAGGTCTGTACTAATTGAAATGTCATTCATTAATTGCAATGCAGTTAATTCTGTAATGGAGGTTACATTTATTCAGACAGGAGCTTTATGGAAGAAGAGTGGAGGCTTCAAGTGTCCAGTACAATTAACATGATAATCTATAGAGGAAAAATGAAAAAAATAATACAGAACCACCCCCCCCCAAAAAAAAAACAGGGTTTCTAATTGTAGGAGAGGTCATGAATGAACAACAAAAAGCAGGAAAACACTGGATTGTCTGAACTTGGGGTAAATTGGGAAATCATTTCCTTGCCTAACAAATATTGCACTAAAAAGGTTCAGAAACCCAGTTGAAATAAAAACACTACCTTTCTATGTCTTAACAAATATTATATTAGAATTCCAAAGATTCTAGCTAGAGCTACCCATATTCAATACAAAAATATTTCTTGTATTTTTCCAACAGAATAATATAAATACCTGTTGTTGAATCATTAATATAGTTAATATTGTAGTAATGTAACTTATAAATGGTATCTTTTGAAAATAATATTTTCATGCTTACACAATACTGTAAAGAGACATGATAATACCAAATCTTTCATTTATTTTTGAGTTTCAAGTATGTCCTGGGTTTTCTACTTCAATTCAATGGTGTTGAAACAGATTTGTTGAAGTTTATAGTTTAGTGGAAGTAAGAACAGTCATAATATAATTTAAATAAATAATTTAATAAAATAAGTTACAAACTAATAAGAACTGTGAATACAAAAGTTTAGGGTTTTCTTAGTCAAGAAATCTTGGTATTCTGGATTATATCATGAGCTAGCAGTGAAACATTCCTAGAATTATGTACTTGTGAACCAACAATTTCTCACCTGGAAATTCTATTTTGATTCTATGTATGTGTAAGCAGATTTATTACTTTTATTTTTATAATTATTTTAAGTATCTAATAAGAATGCAATTGTTTGGAAAAGACTAGAGTTAACATTCATTATTAAGTAATTTTCAGAATAGCACCAAAAAAAATGAGACTTTGGTATGAAACAAACCATAAAGCCATATTTAAAAGGAAAATGCATTCATATTAAAATTTTGTACTACAATTATTACTACATTTTAAAATCAAAAAATGCAATGTTTTTCTCAAGCCTGAGATAAACTGTATTCCTTATTGATGAAATTTTAAAGTAAGATTATTTTATTTTATCTTGAAGATTGATATATATACATATGTATATATGTATATATTCCATATCTTAAGAAAGTTTGCTTTAAACAAACCAATTTATTTTTCTGCTGGATTATTAGGTCACAGTTAATTAATATATATTACTTGCTTGTACAGAACAATATGTATTATTTTTCACACAATTACTCCATGTGAAGTTACTGCTTTTATGGATCCCAACTTATAGATGAAGTATCTAAGACTCTGTTGTGAAATCCCTTTCCTAAGAACTCACAAACTGCGGACACAGTAAGATTTGGACCTAGTCAATCTGTCTTCAGAGTTTGCACACATGCAACAAGGCAACTCTGCCTTCTTCAGCAAATATCTAAGAATGGCCTTAACTTTTTGGATATTAAGTAATGTAGACGTTCCCTTCACTAACCTGGTACTAAGTTTGGAAGACACTTTTGACAGTTTAATGTGTTAAAATGTACTGACCTGCCTTCCAGCATTTTCTATACTTTCCTTTTTTATTAGTATTAGAATGGGATTTATTATGGACTTGTTAAAATGGCAGGAAAACCTATAAGATCCTTTTAAAGAGCTCTGACCTAGTTTTATAAGTGTGCAATGGACTGCAAAGGTTTAAGGTTAAGATAAGGGTTTCCTTGCCTTAAATTTGCAAATCTCTGTTAATGACCTTCAGGTATGATTTAACTTGGTTGCTTCTCTATACATATCAGAGATGGATGGAAAATCTTAGTACCAAAAAATTTAGAATTGGAGCACTCTCTCTTAATCTGGCACAGTGCCTTGCTTCATAACAGGAGTATTTAGTTGGGTTAAAATCCATCAATTCAAGTAATTTGCCTGCATTATTGCAATTTGAGATGAAAATTAGAGTGAAATATGCAAATAGAAAACAAAATTCTTTAAAAAAATTTTGTTAAAGTTGTTATGCGGACTGGGGATGTAGTTCAGTTGGTAGAGTGTTTGCCTCACATGCACAAGGCCTTGGGTTCAATCCCCAGCACCAAAAAATAAATAAAGTTATTATGAATACTGTTAAGTTCTAGACAGTGTTTACTGTAAGTGCACTATTTGAAATATTAATTTCACAGAAACAGAAGTGATTAACTTCTGAAAAAGAATGTTTTGCCATATTAATATCTTATATACAGCTTTTTTAATCTTGATAGGTTCATACAAAGGAATAATACTGTTTATAAATTTTCAGTGCATGTATGTTCAACAAATTCCTTTTAAATGTATCTAATTAAAATATTTATAGATGTCTCATTTTAAAGAAATGGGTTGTCCCTTTAATTTTTTAGAATCGGGCCTTTAACAATTACAGTAAATTTGTTCTCAGTCTTGGTTACCCCTTAGGATCACATGGAGGATTTCAGGATGAACACAAAAACACATAAAAAACCAATGCTATGACTTCAACCCAAATAAAATAAATCAATAAATCAATGCTACTGTTTTCATACATCTCCCCCTTTCCTGCCAGGTTACTTTAATAATTCATACTTTCTCTTTTCTCAATACTGACCTAGCTGTGGTGTCTTCCTATGCCTGGAAGCATATGTCTAAGCTATCCCCATATGGTGTTTTCTTAATAATATGTTGATTGCTAGACAAAATAAATGTTTTCATTCTTTGTATCTCCAAAGTCTTTTAATTCTTCCTCTGTTTCGCATGCCTTTTGGTATTTATCTGTCATTTAATTACAAGCTTCTTATGGTCTCTAGTCCATTTCTGGACACCTGTCCTAGACTATGGAGCATTCTATATGTCATCAACACCTATCTGCTGAATTGAACTGAATTTGGAAATCGGACAATGAATATGGTATGAAATATAATGTGGAAGAATAATAAAATGCTTCATTATCAAGGCATTCTTCTTTCTCTAGTTCACTTAGAATGCTCTATTCATATCATCCTTCTGTTGAATTCTTTAGGGAGTGAGTCCACTTTTGAAATAAACTTTCAATTTTTGTTTTTTATTTGAATATATTTACGGGGCATAATATGATAATTTGATACACATGTACAACATGTAATGCTAAAATGTGTTGGGAAACATCAAACTCTTTCTAGATTTTTATACTATATATAATACATTGTTGTAAACTATAGTCACCCAATTGTGCTATAGAACACTAGAACTTATTAATCTTATCTAATTGCATTTTGCTATCTATTATCCCATCTCCCTCCCCCTCTACTCCTCCCTGTCCTTTGTGACCTCTAGTATGACTACTATTACACTCTTTTTTTCCACAAGATTAACTTTTACCTTCCACATATGAACACGCTTGTAGTATTTGCCTTTCTATGCCTGGCTTATTTTGCTTAACACGTTGCCTGCTAGCTCCATGCCTGTTGCCACAAATGACAGGATTTCATTCTTTTTTATGGCTAAATAATATTCCATGGCTAGATTACCACATTTTCTTTATCCATTTATTTATTTTCGGATATTTTGGTTGATTCTATATATTAGTTGTGTTGCAATAACCATGGCAGTGGAGGCTTCTTTTTGATGTACCAATTCAGGTGTGATTTTTTTGATGATGAGCACGTCTTTTATTATATTTTAATACTTTACCTTCTCTTTGAAGCTTTCTCTAACACCTTTCTGCCTTCCCTCCACTTCTAGAATTACTGAGCTCCTTAATGTTCCCAGAACACATTGTACAATTTAGCCTTTGCACATTTTATTTTCCCTTTTTAACACTGTCAGCTTCCTGAATCTAGGGAATAGTCTGATTCTTCTCTGTATACCCCCAACCTGGAAACTGATTGCCATAAAAAAGTTATTTGATCAAGTGGATGAAAGACTCTGTGTCAAACAGTCTATCAATAGTGTTGATCTCAATTTTATTGCTAACTTAGCAATCAGAACCTAATTTCTCCCTCTACCATGCCTTAGGTTAGAAGATAAACCCATAGCAAACAAGACTTATAATTTGAAGTGGTCATGCAGGGGTCTTATTATATGATCAATTTCCGTTTCTTTTAAACAATTTTCTAATATAATTATACACAACAGTGGGGCTTATTGTGACATATTTATACATGCAAATAATTTAGTTCATTTTATTCCCCAATACTTCCCCTTTCCCTCTCCTCCTTACCCTGGTCCTCTTCCTCCACTCTCTTGGTCTTCCTTCCATTTATTTATTTTGTTCATTGGTGAATTATACTTATTACATAAAAGTGGAATTCATTGTGAAATATTTTTAGAAGCACTTAGCATAATTTGGTGTCAATTTTCACTTCTTTTATAGATCTTTATTTTTTGATAGGAGATGTCACAGTATGGGAATGTATGTAGAGTCAGAAAACAGTATTTAGAAACCTGCTATTATAAAGAAAACCGATATGCATGTAAAACAAATTGTTTCAAACAGTGACATCTCTCTTTTAATTTTTTTTTTTTAATTGTTCCTCATTGAGCCCTTTTCTTTTAACTCTGTGCTATGCATGAGCATATGAACATTTTAAGGTCTAATCTACTTCAGAAATTTGTAAAATTCCTAATACTTATTAACTATAAATATAACCCATTTTGATGATTTCTTTGCATTAAATTAAAATGTTTAATTTTTGATTCATATGTGTTATTTAAAAGAGAAGCTCCTTTTTTATAATTCATTCTAATATTGGTATTCTATAAGCAATTATCTTAAATATAATGTTTACAAATCAATCGTTTTTTTTTTTTTTTTTTTTTATTGCTTCTAATTCTTCCTTCTTACCGTTTGATGTTCTTCGACATCATTCTGAGGGGCTCTTAGAAACAAAACTGAACTGCAAACTTTCAGAGCTTCACAGACTCGCCTTTTTATTGCTTCTTGCACTGTTATGTAAAATTTGTCCCAGCATTTTGCTCAGCAAGATGACAATTATTAACAATGTATTTCTCTAAACTGTTGCCGCAAACCTATTACTCACGCAGGGTTACAACCGAGTTAATTTTGGGAGAGAGCTGTTCAAAGAGGCCGGGAGCTGTGGTGTTTATGAACGCTGCCTTTTCTCTTATTTCTAATTAGTGTGAAACGGTTCCAAACAGGAGTCAGCCCCGCAGAAGTCTGTGTAGCACAAAGCTAGGCTTGTTAACAGACGCAGGAAACAATTTTGTTTTGCTGAATAAACAACTGCGTCAGAAAGCCTTTTCAGAAGGAACACAACCTGATTCACCACACTCCTTAAATGCTGAATGCTGTTTATTTGCCTCTGAGTCTTTTTTATGAAAATTTAAAAGGCCTACTATTATGACTCAATGTAGATAATGATATGTTTGTGATGGTTCCCAGCCTTAGTCTACAGTAGGGCTGTAGACTTCCCAACTGGTATGTTTTCCTTCTTTTTTTTTTTTTTTTTTTTTTGTTATGAATGAACTTTTCATCTTTCGCTTTATGTGTTTTGGATACACAACTGCCCTTCTAAATTTCACACTTAACTATTAAAAATATTTGCGATCCTTACCATATTGTAAGAAAATCTGTGTATCATTTTTTAATTTGTGTTGTATCACAGATTACTGTTTTCCTCCAATATAAATTCCCTATTCTCAGCCCATGCTGCTGGTATTTCTCACATATATGTACTTAAAAAGAGGTAAGTATAGTTTATCACTGTGGATCTTTCAACATTTGAATTAGATGAGTTAATTGAACAACTGCTTCTGATCTCAATTATGTCTCAGATTTCTCACTTGATATTCACTGTAG
Source organism: Sciurus carolinensis (assembly GCF_902686445.1). NCBI lineage: Eukaryota > Metazoa > Chordata > Mammalia > Rodentia > Sciuridae > Sciurus > Sciurus carolinensis. The sequence goes on from NC_062226.1 coordinate 74,437,690, forward strand.
ATAAACTTAGATACCTGACAGTACGTTTTTGTCAAAGTACACAAATCCCCATCCTGAGTTTTCCCTGAGTCACTCAGGAACACTGTGTAAAACTATGCGAAATTTGGGGGTCTGCTTGGGAAAATTAAATATGTTCTAAGTTTTTTGTATCCTTCCAAAATGCCTAGTATATTTTACGTGCCTAGAGTCAGTGCTTAATAAACATTTTTTGAACAATATTGTACTCTTTATGTGAAGTGTGAAAAGCTAAATTTTCTTTAAATGAATGTCTTTGAAATATACTTACATAAGTCATAACTGTATTATTATATTTCATTTCTAGTCATGAATGTCACTCATTGTTGTATTATCAGATACAAAGTCATTTCAGCCACAGCGATCAGAGAATACTTGAGAGATAATAAAAACATAATCCCTATTGCTTTGATGTTGAAATTGTGCATTTATATTTAGGCAGGAATCAGAAAATCTAATCCTAAATGTGTGTTTCATTCTTAAATCAGTGAAAGAAATTATTTAACCAATGAAATGCTGTGGAGAGTAAGGCTCATTGATACTTTCTGCCCTCCTCTGCTTTGTTACATAATCCTAACGTGAAAATATGCTCCTTTTCTGTCTTTGTTAGTAATCTTTCTTACTGCATAGTCACAAAATCTAAAGAGATGTTTTAAGAGCATAGATAGATAGGAAATAGGTTGGTATATAGTTATGGGTAAAGAATTAGTTATAAATATATTTTAAGAAGATACACAAAACTATATATACACATATATCATGATTTGGAATTTTGTTTAACACTAATTTTAATAATTATCTCCTCTAATAGTCTTGATGCGTTATTATTCCTATTCTGTGTATATACCAAAAATAAAAATAAAAATAAATGAAATCTTGCTTGAACAGCAGAATATCAGAAAGAACACGGCCCCTGAGAAGCTTTTTCATCTCTTATGTTGTTTTTACAGTTATTTCCTGGAACAAAATCTCCTTAATTCCTACAGTGTCCTGTTTTTCTGTCCCTGAATTTTTGGTAACTTCAATATTCCACTCAGACATCTAGAAAACAATTTCTTTTTATTAAAATGTTACATTAAGATGGGCAAATAGTTTATTTGAAAACAGAAAAAGCTATATAAAGAATTTTAATGTAAACTAAACTACTAAAAAGAACACTTTTCCCATATCTTAAGTTTTCATGTATTTGCTTTACAGTAGCATCTCTACTTATTTCAAGTAAAATTCCACCTTCATCAAAACAAGTTGAGCTGGATTTGATGTTAGTTTTTGTATGTTTGCATTCATGAATATATATACATATGTATATTCATATGTATACATATATATTTATATGTGTATTGTGTGTATGTTTTAGCCAAACTAGAAAACTTATTTTTTAGTTTCCTGCCCCCTTGTGGATTTTTGTTATTGCTTAATTACTAAAATCAATATGTGAAAGGGGAAAGAAATACAGAAAATGTAGTTTTTATCAAGTTTGTTTGGAAACTTGAAAGTAGAGCAAATTAGGAATAAGAGAGAGTTGCAGCTGAACACCACACAGAAAAGAAAAATAAAGTTATTCTTTCCACCTTCTGATTTCATCTTTCAGCAGCATTTTAAAGCTCAGTTCTCAACACTGCATGATTAATGTGTATAACATCTTTTTTCATCGACAGAGAGAGCACACAGATTTTTGCAAGATATCAATTTGCTAAGGCTGAAATTAAACATCAATGTGCTATAATACTGTAATAATCTGGAAAAATATTTAAGAGAACAAGTTATTTGTTACTTCCTTTACAGCACTGGGGTTCTCCTGGAGTTTACTTTCTAGTAATGTGGAAGTGTTTAATTCATTTAAATTCCACATTAAAAGGGCAATCCTAGGTGAAAGTCAAGCACTACATATCTTCAACATTGTCACAGTGGAGGGGTCATAGATGAAAGAGATACAGTGAGAATTCACCACCTAATGCTCCTCCCTGTACCACAGGATTCCCTTACCTGTAGTTAGCCTAATTAAACCGGATAGGGGACTGTTCTTAATTGGTTCCCTGCTCTATTAAGTAATGCAGATTTTTTTTTTTTTCCTGGTTGTATAAGGTATTTCTCTCTTTGGTCATACTCTGTATACCTGGAAATTATTCATTTCTGCAGTTCCATGCATTTCTTTACTAGTTTCACTTGGAATTAATGAATTTTTTACTAGCTGTATTTCATGTTCTGAATCACACAATTTAGATGAAATTTAAATCAATGAATTTTATGTAGTTTATATGAGTGGAAAACATTATTTAAAGTATTTAAATTCCATACTGCTTTCTTGTCAGATTTTAGAAAATGGCAATGGTACTAACAAAGTTTTAATATTTAGAGCTCTGAGCCCTTTATTGTGCTGAGCTGTTTCTTATCCATTTCCTTAATTGTTAACTCACTGTTCTGGTTGCAGACAATATAATTCCGATTTTACCCCTGGCAAACCCCAGAACCCCTGAAATTAACTGTACAACATTTTACAAGCAACCATAGAACTCCACAAAATCGTTTTAACATGATATCATTTAAATGTTAACACATTATTAAAATCTTTCCCATGGTGGTCAAGCCAAAGATCAATCCTGATTCACATGTTTTTAGTGAAAATTTGAAAACAATACATTATCACCGTTTATCACACTTCTAAAAAATCATCCATTGTAATATTTTCCTTTCATGCTGTTGTCTTGGGAAGTTTTGTTTTTGTTGTTTTCATTGAAACCTGTTGTTGTTATGCTTTCTTTTGAACATTTCTGTTTGTTTGTTTTGATTTTTGTGTTTTTTGTTTTGTTCTTTTTTCTGTTTTATTTTTTTGTCTAGGTTTGGTAGCCCAATAACCACACCCTGATCTACAGTCAAATATTCTGGTAATTTGAGTTTCAGTATTTTCCCTTCTCTATCTCCCTTCCTTTTTGCACAACCCTCCTTTCTTTCATCATGTAAAATTTTAATGCAACCATTGTTGGGAAACTTATGTTGGTTCAATCCAATCCCTTGCTTCAGGTGGTGCTCTGGCTTTCAACAGGACTGAAATTAGATCTTGAATCTTCTGATTCTAGTGTAAATGCTAAACCCCCCCAAACTGTTTTGCTTTGTAATTTTGTTTGCTTGCTTTGTTTCATTACTTCAGTTTGTTCTGTTGTAATTATTTTCCACAGCACAGAACTTACCTTTTAAAAAAAATCAATTTATGTAATGCTGACAGTAGGGACGAACTATAAAATGTCTTTCCATGTAAATCCAAGTTTTGTAGTCTCCCAGGATTTAAAGAGAATAAATACTGTGTTTTAGTATCATTATATGGCTTGAGAAAGTTTTGAACTCTCTGTATTATAGTACTCATAATAAATCAAGTAACATTTACCTATAATTTCTTTCTTTATAGAATGGTGGAGATTTGTTCTTTATGGTGGGTTCGTTGGTTCTCAAAAACACTTAAATTTTGTCATTATGGAAAATTTTAATTTTGGTGACACAAAAGCTAAAATTACCACTTGCAGTCATAAGCTTGTGTCTGCCAATAGTGAAAAGATCAATATCATAGGTCTATGAATTTTTGTTCCTTTTGATATCTGGATTATAGCATTAAAATACATGAGTTGTTGTGTGTTGCATGGTGCAGTTGTCTAGCTTAGATCACTATGAAGTTGAATTTTAATTTTAAATATGACACTGCTTTTCCACAGATTTTCTAAAAAGATTTATTGAATTTGAACTATATGCATCCCTATCTACTATGACTGTGCCAGTTGACATTGATATCCTGTCATTTGGAAAGGTTTACAGTAGTTAGGTCAGACATCCTATATATGATATTTTGCTCTAGTGTCCCATATCATCATTTTACTATTTTCTCTGTGTCCAGAGGATAATGTAGAAATGGAAAGGATGTAACCTCTAAGTAATAAATTATTGAAGTATAGAATATGACTTCAAAAAAATAAAAATTTGAAGGAACACAAGAAAATTCAACCCAGTATTTCTAAGACCTTTGTTTTCTTCCAGAGCCTTTTATACTTTAGTTGATTAGCAATCTGATTTCATTTTTCTGTTGTCTAGTGTATATTCAAGGATGAGATTATTCTAACTCAGTAGGAGGATACACTGTCAATACCAAGTTTATTTGGGATAGAACAAATCAATGTAACTTCCCATGCAAGTACTGTGTTGATGTCATAGGACAGATAAGATGAGTCAATTGCATAATATAATCTCACCTTACAATGAAAATGTCATGTGTTAGAGGACAAAGGATCTTTCCAATTCTTATAGCACATAGAAAGTTATTGCGAGATTTGGAGGACACTGAAATAGAATAATTTTGTACATCTCCCTCAAAAAATAGGTATATGCTTACTTTGTTATTAAACACAATAAACCATTATGGCAAAGTTAAATTGCCAGAACATATCTACAAAAATAGGCATATTTTCTGAAGATATTGACTATTACTGTAATATAGTAAAAATCACTTTACACAAGTAATTTCTAGTGTTTCTTTCATTTTTCCCTCTCTTGAAAACTCTTTTGGCCCTACTCCCTCTTCTTTAATTTGCAATATTGCTGTGTATGCAGTCCTTAAGAAATGGAGCAAAAGGCTGTAACAGGGGAGGGAAGGAATCTAACAGCTAAACAGGTGCACATGGAAAATAAATTAAAAAATGAAAAATCAGGCCCCATGGGTAATATAAAAGGAGGATTTGCTGAATAACTAATTTGATAGCCCTTATGCCCTATGAATTATTGTTTTGATTTATCCAATCTCACTGTCTAACAAATTCAAATTGTTTAACACTCTTATTCCATATGCAACATGAGAAGAGAGCAAATTCTAATAGGCCAATTATTAAAGGAAAGAAGTGATTCTGCTTTTCTTTGTTTTTGTTCATTTTGTTCTAGTTTCCTACTATAATGGAGGACTTTTTAGAGCTTAAATATCAATCTGAATTATGTTGTATTTTTTAAGTGAGGCCAAATAGCTAAGTGTAATGTGGCAATTGCTTAAAAGTTAATGGATTACTAATTATGTGATAATAATTGGCATGGGATTTTCCTTTTCATTCCTTTACTAAAAATGTATTTAATGCCAACTATATGTATCCTTACCTACTATGATTGTGCCAATGGGTATTGGCATCTTAATCAATTGGAAATTTTCATGATATTTTGGGCCAGTGATACTATATATTACCCATATAATAAATTATCTTTTGTTCTATTGTCCCATATCATTTTATTATTCCTTTCTAAATACATAAAATTTCAATAAAGAAAGTTAAATTTCAGCAATGCATAGTTTTATTTCACAGATATTTTCAAATTTCGTGTTAAGTACATTCTATCTTTTAATTATTATGAAAACCCCATTAGTTATATGCTAAGTTATATGCTATTTTTATCCATACTTTAGAGTTGATGAAATGGAATTCAGCAATGTAACTTGCTCAAGGTCAGGGTCATATGAGTAGTATGTATATTTGAGCTCAGCCATACTTCACAGACTATGTATTATCTGGATGTCAAGTTCATCAAAGTTGCTTTTTTGTTTTCTTTATACATCAGTTTTTGAGGGATAAGATCCAGGATTTCCATTAATAGAAAATATATAAATTCTCCTGCCCATATATAAAAAGGCATAGTATTTGCACATAACCTATGTGTGTTGTCTTTAAATCATCTGAGATTATTCATAATACATAATATAATATAAATATTATGCAAATGTTGTATTGAATTCGTTAGGAAATAATAATAACAATAAAAGGTTTGTACATTTTTAGCAACCGTAGTCCTAACTACATTTTCAGTTTGTAGCTGGTTTGAATCTGAGGATGCCAAACTTGTAGATACAGATACTTTATAGTATTTATACAGAAGGATTTTTAGTTTGCTATCATACTTAAAATCTGACTGCCTTTTTTCTTAATTTTTAAGATGAAAGGGTAGAAAAAAATAAGTTGATAAAATTTTTTTCTTTAAATGGGATGCAAATACTTTTTGTTAGATTTTCGAAGAAGAAACTGACATGGACAACAAAATTCAAAACTAAATAGCTAAATGTCAAATTCATTTCAGAGCATTTATCTACTTAATTATATTGACGTATGTTGTTTTTTCTTCAAATAGACTCATCTCTTTGACAAATTTCATCTTTCTGTTTGTTTGGTTTCATTATATTTTCTATTCATAATAGGGTCTATACCTAGTAGGGTCATTACAGTTACATCAATGCCCTATACACCTGTTTTCTCATTTCCTTTTATCCTATTCATTTGGAAAATATCATTGGAAAAGGAATTCCACTGTCCACTTTTGCAGAGTTTGCATGAAAAGCAAGCTCACAAAGTTGCCTGCGTGAGTTTCATAGCATGCATGTTAATTCCATCATAAAGTCCTAATCTCCAATCTCAAGTATGCTCAAGTTATCATCAATTCTACTACATTATGCAGGTCAACTCACATTCCCTCTTTCCCCAACATCTATTTTCTTTCTGGGACAAACACTATGATATCTCATTTACTTCTTATAACCACTTTGAAACATTAGCTCTGGACTGTTTCCAAGTCTCCTAACCTTTAAAATGCTGGGATTCACATGTCACCAGTCTCTAAACATTCAGTTCTCCTCTTGGCATTCCTTGTCTAAATAATTGTAGATGGTGGACTTGTGTGATTCAATTGGAAAGTTTGGAGGCATCCCTAACATTCTTCTTTCTTGCTTGTATCCATTTTACTTTCAATTGCTGATGTTCTATTTCCTAAATCCTTCTAAAGTGTCTAATTCTAATTCTACCATCATCACCTTGGGCCAAGATACTGTCTTCTTTCACTTGGTCTTTTGTAAGAACTGGCATGTTAGTTTTCCTTGCTGTATAACAAATTACTCTGATTAATTATCAGCTTAACCAACATGCCTTTATTATCTCACAGTTTTTGTAAATCAGAAGGTCAGACAGGGTCTTCTACTCCATGTCTCATAAGGTGCTGGTGGTGCTGCTTTCTCACCTAGAGTTCAGGGTTTTAATATAAGTTTATTTAGATTGTTGGCAGAATGTGGGTCCTTGTCGCTTTAAGAACGAGAACTGGTCTTGTTACCTGTTGAATAGAGAATGCTGTCAGTCCCCGAATTTTCCCCTTAAGACTTTGCCAGGTGGCCATCTCTACAGGCAGGTCAAAATGTAAATGTTTGTTTCTACAAGACCAGTGTAAAAATCTCTCCTGTTTGAATCTCTTCTTTTAGAAAAGGACTGAGCCCTTTATAAAAAACTCACTGGATTAGATCCCTTTACTTGATCACAAAGTCAATAGATTAGAGACCTTAATTTTATTGTCTAGATTCCTCTGCCTTTGCCACAACCCAATTGTGGACATTAAATCTAATCAAAATCATAAGCCTTATCAAATAGCAAAGGAAAGGATCATGATCTTAGGATGAGTTGTTCTTGCATTACTTTCTTAGAAACATTAATTTTGTGTACAGTGAGTGTTTTGCATGTTTTAAATTGTAAAGCTCAAATTTCTTTGCATTGTGAATATTTTGGTCTTCTCTATTTAACAGCTTAAAGCAGAGACCAATTTGTGTTTTTACACCCTCCTGTCTTCTCCAGTGCGGAGACCAGTCGGTAGCATGAACTTAATAAACATGTATTGTCTGGCCCAATGAGTTAAAGTTTCTCAGATCATGTATTTTATGCTTCATTTTAATGCAATGTAATCATCTTTCTAAGATCAATGTCACTGAATTCAAGGAAAAATGATGGCGAAGCAGTCTTGAGCAAACTTGGGTATACGGTGTTACCACTCCCAAGTCAGAAGGACCAGTGCAGGTGAACTGGTTTTCCCCAGTGTTCTTAGACTTTCAGTTGCCAATCATCAGATGAGCTGGTTGTGGATTTAACCATGTGTTCATGGGACCAATTTAGGGTGGTTTTCTTTGCAGGTACCTGACAAAGTATTTTCAGTGTGAGACACCTGATAATTTTGTGGAAATGTATTTTCTAGCCTTTTATCAATGTCAAAGTAGTTTTTTTTTTTTTTCCTCCCATATAGAACTCTGAACAAAGATGTTAAATTAGTGGGTTTTATGAAAATTAAAGTCCTAATTTGGTACTTGTAAATAGTACTAAGTAGAGTCTTAACTGATGAAACAGTTAAAGCAATAGATTTAGAAAGAATGTTTTTTTACAATCAGTTAATTGACCATGGAAAATTGTTATAAATCATAATGTGTACAGATATTCAATTATAAACTTGTTAGAATTATTGAATTTTCATTGCTTTAGTATGGAATGATGTTGCAAAAATAAAAAGGGAAAACTTTTAACCAAAAAAAAAAATTAAAAAAATGAAAGTTTAAACAAAAGAGAGTGGGACCTCGGGACTACAATGGTCAACTTTATGTCACTGTGACAAAATAATCGAGGTAATCAACTTAAAGGAGGAGAAGTTTATTTTGGCTTATGGTTTCAGAGGTTTCGGTCAAGGGTCATGTGGTCCTGTTGCTTTGGGCCTGTGACATCACAGTGCATCATGGTGAGAGCACATGGAAAAGGAAGGCTGTTCAATTCATGATGACTAAGAAGCAAAGAAAGAAAGCGGCCAAGTGGCAATATCCACTTCAAGGACATACTCCCAGTGCCTTTATTTCCTTCCCACTAGGCCTCCCCTCCTGACTGTTCTTTAGTACCACAAACTTGGGGACAAAACTTTTGACAGATGGGACTTATCCAACCATATTAAAATTCACACAGTACAAAATGAATTCATACCTATTTCCATTTCATTCTCTACAGATCTAGGGATTTTCTCAAATACAACTTTGAAGCTGGGCTTGGTGGCATACTCTTGAATCTCAGTCACTCAGGAGGCTGAGGCAGGAGGATCACAGATTAGCAACTTAGTGAGGTCATGTCTCAGAATAAAAAAAATTTTAAATAATGAAAAAGGGGCTAGAGATGTATGTAGATCAATGGTAGAGCATTCCTGAGCTCAATTTCCACTACCACAAAACAAAACAAAAAGCAATTTTGATCATTTTCTTCCCTAAGTCAAACTCAGTTTATGCTTCCCATGACTCTTAATATAAGAAAGAATACATAAGATTTTACAGAGACTATGCAACTATCATAGTGTAGCCATGTCAACCTTTCTAGCTATATCTCTACCAGACTTGTTTTGCTCTCTGAATTTCAGAGAAAATAAATTTCTTTTGGTTCCTTTTATTTATCATAGCCTTCTTGCCACAGGGACTTTGTTTAACCTAATTTCTCTGCTCAGACCTTTCTTCCTTCTCTTTTTATCTAGTAATTCTAACTCGTTTTACAGATCTTAGAGGAAGTACCACTTACATAGATCCCTTTACATAAGGATATGCTTTATTCTTCATAATTTTTTTCATACTGCTTGCAAAGCTCGAATTTCTTTGCATTGTGAATATTTTGGTCTTCTCTACTAAACAGCTTAAAGCAGAGACCAATTTGTGTTTTTACACCCTCCTGTCTTCTCCAGTGCTGAGACCAGTCAGTAACATGAACTTAATGAACATGAATTGTCTGACCCAATGAGTTAAAGTTACTCAGATCATGTATTTTATGCTTCATTTTAATGCAATGTAATCATTTTTCTAAGGCAACTGATTTGACTTGTGCATGTTTGTTTACAATTTTTGTTTTAGAAACAGCGATTAATGGTATTTACCCTTTAATATAATGTATGGCAATATTGTGAAAGTGACAGTTGGGAAATTGTCTCTACACAAAAAAATAGTGTTCAGATTTTGAAGAATTTAAAACAAATTGCTTAATATTTTACATTTGTATGGAACATTATCATTTAGAAACACATGAAAGTGGTTGCTGATATGTTTCAATTGTAGAGTTTTTTAAAAGGAAGAACTATATTTTGACATACTGTGAAATCTTGAAAGGCACCTTAGTATGAAAAATCAGAGATGTAAAGAAATCTAATTGAACCATAATAGCAAAATAAAACTGCAGAAGCTGACATTGAACAGAAGAAATCTGTTTTAGTTAAAATTTAAAAAAATTAAACAGGTCAATTTTACTTTTAATTTGATCCTATCTCTTTTATGAAATTGCATAAGCAATTCCCCAAGTCAAAATCTGAATGTTAATTTGAATAAAAGAAGGAATAAGTAGAAGAAACAAATCCTTCTAAAACTAATGTCTGCCAGAGATTTGAATTATTGAGTAAGACTGAATTTCCCATATATTGCCTATCGAGTCTCTCTTTGCTTAGATTTTTAAATTCCATATTATAAGAGGTAAATTCAAGACTCATCTCTGCACCCAAGTATTCTGAAATATATAATCCTCAATGCTTTTCTGTTGTCAAACTACCCAAGTGCTAGAGCAGGAGCCACCTCACCGGTTACTCAGATTAGTTATTTTCTTGAGATTTATTTTACCAATTACAAATTAAGAAAGTTGCTATGTTAGAGGATATATAGAATTATATGATTATTCCTTGGAAAAGGATGATATTTTTGATATTTGTTATAGTTTAGATATGATATACCCCAAAAGCTTATGTGTGAGACAATGCAAAGTTTGGAAGAAAAATTATTCAGTCATAGCCTTAACCTAATCAGTGAATTGATCCCTAATGGGATTAACAGAATGTAACTAGAGGAAGGTGGAGTATGGCTGGAGGAAGTGGTTCATTGCGGGTGTGGCTTTGGAATATATATTTTGTATCTGGAGAGTGGAGTCTCTTTCTGCTTCTTGATCATCATGTGAGTTTCTTCCTTCTGCCACATTTTTCCACCATGATATTCTGCCTCACCTTGGGCCCCCAAGGAATGGAGACTGCTGTGGACAGAGATCTCTGAAACCATGAATCCTCAAATAAAGTCTTCCTTCTCTCTAATTGTTCTGGTCAGGTCTTTTAGTCACAGAAGGGAAAACAACATTTCTTATATCAGAATTATCTCACAAACAGGATATTTTTTAGGATATATCAAGATTGAATTTGGAAGTCTATTGTTAAATACGTATAGGACAGTTATATCTTCTTGATGAATTGATCCTTTGTCGTTATGTCATATTTCTTGATATCCTTGCTGATAGTACTTGTTCTTGTTACTTTGTCTAATATTAATATAGCCACTCCAAATTTTTTTTGATTAGCATTTGCATAAGTCTTATTTCTATTCTTTTACTTCTAACCTATCAATGTCTTTATGTTTAAAGTGGGTACATAGGTAGCCCCTTCTGTTTTATCAATTCTATCATTCTTTGATTTTTAATTGGGGTATGTATACCATGTACATTTAATGGAGTCATTGATATTGGTGGACTTAAATACACCATCTTCCTAGTTGTAGTCTATGCTTTGTATTTTGTTTGTTTCCTTTTTCTCTCTTTCTTCCTTTGGGTTATTTCCTTTTATCTTCACAACCACCTTATTAGTTAAATCTCTTTTTGATATTTTGTGATCACAATATATGATTTAACTTCTCAATGTCAATCTTAAATATTATTATACTTTGCTTGTAGTATAGGAATCTTACAAGAGTATAATTTCTTCCTTATTATCCTTTGCTATTGTTGTCACAGATTTTATTTCCACCTGTTATTAAGCAACTTAATAAATTTATCCTATTTCACTCTAGTTAAATATGTTCTCTAGAAATTAAAACAATGTGTCATATATTTGCTCTTATTTACAAATGTTGAATTCTTCATTTGTTGTGAAGATATATTTTCAGCTGGTATAAAACTAGAGTCTGCAGAACTTTTCTGGTATTTCTTGCAATGCAGGTCTGTCATTAGTAAGCTTTCTCAACTCTTTTTTTTTAATTCATGAGTCTGTATGTCAAATTCATTTCAGGAGATCATGGCTCAGGGATGGGCAGATCAGTGATTCAATAGTGTCATCCAGCATATGTTTCTTTTCTAACTTTACCCTCTGCCACCCTAGACATTTTGATCTCACCTTGTCCCCCTGTTATAGTATGACTGGATCAACGCAAAGTTTCTCACACTTACTCAATGAACATCTGAAGAGGCAATGTCTCTTTGTCCCTTTCTTATAGCCCGTTGACTTGGATTACATTAGATACCTACATTTTAAAGACTCTTTAAACAAAGATGTTGTTACCAATGTTTTCCTACTAAAAAGAAATGTTCTGAAAGTATAGATCTTGGCTATTGGGTAGACAACCAATAGAGCAAGCCTAGAACTGCTACCATTTTTAATATTTCAACTTGTTAAAAAAAAAAAAAGTCTTGCAAAAATTATTGGTTTATTTTCATCTCAAAAAATGAGACTCTTGAGAGAAAAATGGTCTTAAGACATTCTTCATCAGTCATTTATGGAAGGTAATTCTTTTAAATACCAGGGACATGTTTAGGTACTCTCTCACAACAATTCAGACAGTTGAAGAGTTTTCCCTAAAGAAGCTACAGACAAGCAAGAACAACATGTCACCTCCAGTAATCTACTCTGCTTTTACCAAGAAGCCTTTTCACATCAAAAATATTCTTGCAACAAAATAAATATTATTTAAGCATTGTGAAGGGTAGTCAACCTGAGATAAAAGTAGAAGTTTACTGAAAGATAGATGAAAAACTCATATTTTTGGAGACAAGTTTACATATATTTATGTTTGGGAAGTTAATTTTCATCAAAGTTATATTTTGCTAATTTTTCTATGAGGTTTGAAATGAATGAATATATATGCTTTACACTTATGAGATTATAATGTCTAAAACAGAAGAAAAATTGCAGAAGTCCCTAAAAATGCATTTAACTCCTCTTCAAACATCATAGAATCAACAAACTGTTGCATGGAATTTTGAAAAAAGTTTTACTATTTCCCATTAGAGTTATTGTACTCAAGCATATACTCAGCCTCTGTTAAAAGTACTTTCTCAGAAAAGGATTTATGATCAACTGAAGAAATCCAGCTAAAATTATATGGTTTCTTACAGTAGCAGGATTTCTTTCTACAAAGGTTCTAGCAAAGTGTCTCACTCTGTACTCTGGCTGCAGTGGTGTGGTAGAGCTGGCCTTGACATAGCTGGGAGAGCAAAGTGAATACAGCTCTTCTCAGCTCTGCATTCAGTGACTTCACAGTGGTAGCCTGAAATCAGCCTCAATGAAAATATTTGCACCACAAAAATTAGCAAGTCTATCAGGGCTGTTTTTCCTTTTTAAAAAACAGTTTACCAGCATACTGCTGCCCCTGGGTGACATCAATTAAACACCATATTTCACAAAACCCACTAAATTATTTGAAAACAGTTAGTATTCTCTCTATCACCTACTACAACCCTCCATCTCTTATTTTCCAGACTAAATATTTTTGTTCTTTTACTGTTTTTTTTTTTTTTCCTAGATTTATTATTCTTTTTATTTGCAAACTCCGGTAAACAAAACAAAGCACTAATCTGTGAATGTCAATTAAAATGCGGGCGGGCTCTGGGGCACAGGCCTGTAAGCCCAGCTGCTTGGGAGACTAAGGCAGAAGGATCCTGAGGTCAAAGCCAGCCTCAGCAAGAGCAAGGCGCTAAGCAACTTGGTGAGACCCCGTCCCTAAATAAAATACAAAATAGGGTGGGGATGTGAGCTCAGTGGCCGAGTGCCTCTGAGTTCAATCCCCCATACACCGCCCCCCAAAAATGTGATACACAAAACTGTAGCATATTCTGTACATGTCCCATCAATTGGTACCATCACATTCCCCAATTTTTGATGCCAATCTGGGTCCTTTGTCCCTCTAGATTTGTAGAAACAATGATAAGATCCAGTACAATTAGAGAATGTTTATTCTTGGGGAGAAAAGCTCACAGATCAGATTCAGGCCACCTGGGGATCAAGAGGTTGTAGATATAGGTTAAAAAATATTGGAGGGGCATTGGCTAAGAAAGGAGAGGAATATTCCTGTCTTTTCTGGAAATGGGCAGGTGTTTGGGGGAAATTCAGGCACCACCTATTTTTCCTCCTTTTTTGTGGCTGTTGTCATGGTAATTATCAATTGTCATGGTGCTTGGGGACTGTCAGTTGGCATGGTGATAGAATTTGATGAAGTCAGACCTTGTCTGGTAGTCTTTCTGGCAGCCATCTTAGATTCAGTCCTTTCCTGCTAGCCCACTGGAAGAGGGAATTCTGAGCTTGTGTCATTCTGTCCTCAAAGAGAAGCAAGATTAGGTTGGGGTAGGAACTCAACTAAGTCAAGTAAGGAGTTTATGATTAGGGAAGGGTAATAATTACACTATTATCCCTATTTTTAAAATTTTTATAGAATTCAAATCACTAGAGTTTTATAGATACATGGTTATATCATTACTTCATATTAAAATTAAAGTTTTAAATTGTTGAAGACTGAACAATTTGCTGTAGAAGAACATGAAAAAGTCGTATCTCACATTTAGTTCAGTATTTGACGGATGTTTTTTCTGTCAAAGACTAAATAATAATTATTGTAAGTTTTAGCCATGTAGTCTCTGTGGCAACTACTCAACAAAACAGTTGTGGCTCAAATAATATATACATGAATGTACAGATCTGTGTTACAATAAAACTTTATTTATAAAAATATAATGTAGGCAAATTTGGCCTGAGGTCTACAGTTTGCCCACTGTGAGTATGTACATCAGAATTGATAGATAGTGTTGCACTACTGCTCTTAAATCAATACACCAAAGATCAGGGCCTACTCCCTTTAGATTAACTGCTATTAATATAAGTTTCATTGAACTGTTGAGAGTTTTCACTGGGACCTTAAATTGTGAAGATTCTATGTAAACTATTGGGGAAATATATTTGGGGGAAAATATTACAATCCAATTACAAATTGTAATAATTTATTACAATTATTAAAGTGGTTAATAATCTACCTTTCACCCTGCTCCCCTAAAGAAATTCATGAACTCCTTCCTTGGATGAACACTATAATGCCAGAGTAGTTAGGATGCTCTCACACTGTTGGCACAATTGTCAGGAATAATTAACAAACACAGGTAAGTAGTAGCAAAAATGTACATAAAATTAAAGTCTAATAAACAAAATCTACATTCAAATAAACATAATCAGTAAAAAACATCTGAAATAAATTCTGGACTGTCAAGAATTGCTTTTGATGGTAATATCTGCCTAAGAGCAATAAAATAAAATGGATTCATCAACAGCAAATAGGTGTTAAGAATTAGGTATGGACCAGGTCCCATGATAAGATAAACATTCAGGGAAAAAGGACTTAGAGGTCAAAGGTATAAGATGAGAGCAAGCCATGGTGTCACTATGTACTCATTATACAAACTAGTCTTTTTTTGTTGCATTCATATATTTTTATATAGATTATAATTTAAACAACTGTATCATAAATTTGACAAAGGTTATACACTACTAGAAAGCAGCTTAAAAAGCTATACAAATATTAAATAAATCACAAAAATGGACGTTAGAACTGTCCATCTATAATGGATATAGAAAATGTGGCACATATACAAAATGGAATACTACTCAGCCATAAAGAGAATGAAATTATGGTATTTACTGGTAAATGGATGGAACTGGAGACTATCATGCTAAGTGAAATAAGCCAATCCCGGAAAACTAAAGACTGAATGTTCTCTCTGATATGCAGATACTGATTCACAATAGGCAGGGGTTGGGAAGGAATGGAGGTTCCCTGGATTTGATGGGGGAAGGGGAAATGCGGGGAAGGAAGTGGGGATGGGAATGGGAAAGTCAGTAGAATGAATTGGACATCACTTTCCTATGTTCATATATGAATACACAACCAGTGTAACTCCACATCAAGTACAACCACAAGAATGGGAAGTCATACTCCATATATGTATGATATGACAAATAGATTCTACTTTTATGTATAACTTTAAAAAAAAAGAAGAACTGTCCATCTAATCCCAAAATCTGTAACTATGGAGTTGTTATCAGGCAAATCATTTACATTGGTGTGTCAGGATACATACATTATCTGAAAGTTGGTTCTTTAATTTAAAAAATTGAATTAGTTTTATGCAGTGTAGAATAATTATTAAGACTTCAAAGTTAATGTTTTAAGGAAAAAACTCTGTTCCTATACATTTTCTATTCTGCAACCAGTGATAATTATTCAATAGTCTATGATGTCTTACACTGAAGATTTACTGTTACTAATAAAAAATTTTATTTTTAGGCTCCTCATAATTTTTGATTGCTATCTGCTAAGAGAAATAAAAACACTAGGTAATTTTTTAAGTTCTTATGAAATTTGTATTTTTTTCTTTGTTAAAACCTAACAAAATAATCACATTTTCTTAGTCTAACAATGTTTGGGGGTTTTATCTTCACTCATTAAATATCTATAGAAATGGCAGTAGATGACAAAATATTCCTTTATATTTGTGATAATTCAAAAGTTTGTGAGGCTGTAATGCAAAATATTTATAATCAATTTTACATACAGTCCTTACTAAATATAAGGATGTATATAGTGAAGGCTTCATCACATAGCCACACATTCTTAACCATATTGTAACCCAAGTTTCCCCAAAATGTAAAGTGACTAAAATAATGGAATTTTTTTTGGTCCGTATTCATCTGTAGCACATCTATGAAAAGTGTTGGTATTTTCTACTAAAGTATTTCTACTAAAGTGGACTAAAAAATGTTAAATATATATGTACCCCAAAAGGCCCTTATCTGACCTAGAAACTTCCAAAAAGAGCAATGGCAAATAAAAGTTACAGTACCATTGTGCTTTTCCACACTGATTGCAAACAGGGAGCACAGCAGAAATGCCTCAGACAAACATATTTGCTCTATATGAATACATACCCTCCCAGTGACTGGGAGGAAAGTTTTAATTCCCACCACATAATGGTCCATTTGCCTCGAGTGTTTCAGAATGGTTCAATAATCACTAGCCATGTGTGTAGTTTGTTGAATTATTTAAGCTTATTTCCAGGGGGAAAAAAAGACAGGGAGGAAGGCAACTGATTCAATGCAAATGAAAAGCTTTCGAAGCTCCCTATGGTGAAGATGTGATTACAGTCAGACAGTTAATAACCTAGACTTAGAAAAATCTGAAGGTTTTAAAACTGTCTGGCCAGTCAGTAAATGAGGTTTTTCCACACTATCGACCAACTGCCATGCGTTGTAATGGTTTCAGATCTGTTTGGAGTTGGAGTGGACCCACAAATGAAGCAAGAATACCACCCCCTGTACTTTTGATGATTAAGAAAAGTAGTTTGTAAACCTCAACGGTTTTCCTTTGGATTTGGGATTGAGTCTTTAGCACATACAGTTTAGAGAGCCTTGTACTGTGAGCCCTGCTCTTAGAAACAAGGAGACAGAACTTTAATTGTTGTTGGGATGGGGTCCTTCTCTCAAACTGACCACTACCATGGACAGCCAGTATATATTGGATAACTAGAAGAATATACTGCCAGAAGAATTTCTGGACCATAGTGTTCTTTCTGGGTATGAGATCAAATAGAAATAGGAATTAGGAAACCTACGAAATTAAAATATTTACCAATTAGGAATAAAAATTTAGAGATCTTCTAAGATTTTATTTTTAGTCACTACTCCAAATCCATTGGATACATTTGTAAAAAAAAATAATAATAATAATAATACTCTTTTACTCTTTTAAATCATTTAAGATCTGTATGGCACAAAATTCTCATTGCAGATATGATAAAAGGATACTTTTATGAGTTTCATGAAGAATCTTTGGTAATTAAACAAGTATTATATTTATGATTCAGGTGAAACTGTGCATCATTTATTCATTGGTCAAGTTTGAACTTGCTTTGAAAACTTGAAACTAATGTCAAATGTTTTTCTGACCTGAGTAAATATGACGATGCATATGTTATGAGCTCTGTGGGCGAAGTTTTCTCCTTAGACTCAAAATTTAGTTTTGGTGTTGTTCTCTACTTTCCTAAAATCTTATGTGATGGTTATTTTATTGTTGTCTGGAAGAATGAGAGAAGTAACCATTTTAAAATACTTTACCTAAAATGAGTTTTGATGCCCTCCTATAATAATTTCCTTAGTTATTATAACTACCCAGGGTTCTGCCCTCAGGGCCAATGGCTGTCTGCTGTAGTTCTTATAGTGCAGTCATGGTAATCTTACTCTGTGTGTGTGTGTGTGTGTGTGTGTGTGTGTGTGTGTGTGTTCTTTCATTTAAAACAAAAACAAAAAAGCAGAGACAAAACAAGAGTGTGTCTGATCATCTTAGGAAATTACTTACCTCTAAACCTAAACACTCTACTTTCTTCTGCATCAGCCAAAAGGTACAATTTAGGTAGTTTTATATTCATCCTAACTGGAAAATTGCATTATTCACTTCTCTTTTAAATATGCAAAATCCCATAAATCATGCAAAAAAAAATCCTTAAAGTAGAAGATGATCAGTTGTATAGCAAATGCAGTCTATTCAATTATTCTATCTAATGATCCTCAGCCAGATTAATTAATATTAAGATACTTACCTTGGAAAACAAGATCCATGCCATCAAAAATATTTTGTTATTGCTCACTTATTGAAGGTGTTTACTCCTTGAATTTAATCATCAGTTTTTACTCTACGGTGTTCAATAGCATGAAATCTCCTGGCTTCTAATGATGAATACAGATGACTTTTTGTCAAATAAGATATAAAGACAGTTAATTTCTTGTTTTCCTCTTCAAAATATTTTCTAAAAAACAACGAAGAAAATACTCATATATTATCATTAGGAACTATACAAGTTGTAATTTATCTCACATTCAAAACATTAGAATTAAAATTTTAATTTCTTTTTAATTTTCCTGGAGAAACCATCTAAGAAAGTAAACTTTTGTGTATGGGGCAATTTATATACAGTAATATGAGTTATAGTGGTGAGAAAAAGCACTATTTTATTGTATATCACAATTGAAGATACAATTTTACCTTCACAGTCTTTGATAGATTCTACTCCCTTTTTCAACATTTGGTTTCGAACCATCAAATTTTATACCAGAAGTCAAACTGTTTAATTGGCATAAGAACTCAAATTGTTCAAATTGGCATAGCTACTCTTTCATTTTGGAAAATGCCACATAAATAACTTTTTTCTCCTACCAATATTTGATATATATCTACACAAGCAAATTAAATAAAAGAATCATTTGAAAATTATATATGTGTACTCTGCTCAAAAGTAGTAACACATTCCAAAGCAAACAGGCAATAGCAGTTACACTCACAATCTGAAAATAAACACTTCCTCTATTCAAATTAGAGGTCTGCATTGATGAAAGTCATTGAAGAAAAATGAATTTTATCTGCATGTCTGCAAAGATCAACATTAGAATGTATAGGGATTTAGCTTTAGAAACACCCTGAGCAAGAACTTTCAACATAAAAATGTATTTTTACTTGTAAGGGTTTTTTTTCTTCTATTTTATATAATATACTTAAATCATTAGGAATATGTGATTATTTCTCAGGAAAATAAAATATACAGTATAAAATTCAGCTAGTGTCGCATGATGATATTAAACATTTTCCAATAATATCCAAATTAGCAAATAGACCACCTTTTAAATGAAGCCACATTTTCAAGGTATCATCAGACAATAAATAGCAAAGTGAAACAGTTTTTAAAAATAATATAAATGAAAAATGATTGAACTAAGTGTATGAACCATACAATTTCTTTTTTCTTCATATAAGGTTTTTGCCCAGTTTTTCCAAAGATAATATGTATTCTTTTGTGAAATGTTGGTTGAAAAACTTGCATCAACAATATAAGCTACTATATGATATAGATACCATATGTTGAGAATACTTTAGCAAAACTGGATAAGGCACAAGCAGTAACAAAAATATAAAAAGCAGAAATAATAAAACTTACCCTTATAATTCTTGCAAACTATATATTCAGTGGAATAAAATTACATAATCTCATTTTTATGCACTTAATGTGTGGATAGAATCTCCCTTCTATTTTTATCAGTCTTTTGAGTGATCGTTCACCTTTTAATTCTATGTAAATTGAATTAAAACCAAGCATCATGTGGTTATTTGTTGGTGTTCACTGTTTTCCCAACAAAAGAAACAGATGAAAAATACTTTAAAACTTTATTGGAAAAATATCCTATAATTTGGCAATGAATAATAGATTAGCATTCCTATTCCCTCTTTGACATCCAAGTTGAAGTTCCCTGGTAAGGACTACAAATTCTGTGTAGAATATTGCTGGCAAATGCCAGTTTCAGCACATCCAGAAATTGCATGTGATTAAAAAGCAAAACAACAACTATGATTACTGAACTCAGCTTCTTCCTATCCTAACAATTGAAGTAGAGAGTGGAGAGTGCAGAATTTTTACTGATTTCTAGAATTCAGAAAGTTGAAAATGTCAATATGCAGAATAATCAAAATTGTGCACACCAAATCCTAACTAGCAAAAATCAAAACAAAACAAAATCTGAGTAGCACTAGTGTATGTTTTTATTTTGTTTTGGTTTGTTTTTAACAGGGTAAAAAGGAGTCATTTCTATAATTAAGAAAACAAAGCATTTCAGAAGCATACATGCTTTGGGTATTAAAATGGATCATTTGCTTCATTCGTTTGGGAAAGTCCCTATCAATAACAGGTGGGGCTTAAGCACATCACATTAAAAGACAAGGATGTTCATTAATAAAGAAAGGAAGAATCGAGAACTGTAAATCAACAGGGACTCCCAGGGAGTTATATATTAGGCAGTAATTAAATAATAGTTCGTGTTGCTTTCTTTCACTGGGAATTACATCCTTTTCACCTCTCTCTGCTAAAGCAGAGACATCCATTACGATGAGTAGCTACAACACTTGTCAGATCCAATCAGCCCCAAAGAGCTGAAGGCCAACTGAAGTGTACTCTCTTAAAGCAGGGTTTCTTCTCCCCCCAAAGCCCACTGTCCTTTCACGTGCATGCAACAGTCAAAAGGGATCACATCACCTAATGAAGAAAAACAGAAGCATATGGTAGGAAGGGGCCTCTGCAGGAGATGGCTGAAATGCCAAGGCTTGCACATAAACAAAATATATGCAAAAACGCATGCTCATAGAACCTGTCAGCCACAGCTTCAGGAAATAATAAGCCTGCAAAGGAAGATAGAGTTGTACTGTGACCACAGTTACCTAGGAGTCTGTATTTTTAGCTTAATTTTTTATTACTCTATAAAGTGGTACACCAGAGCAGGGTAGTCCCAGGTAGTTAATTATGCATAAGCAGTTGCAAAGTTAGATTTTGCTGTATAATATCGAGACACATATTCTTCACAGTATATTTTGCTCATACCTACTGCAGACTTCCACATGACAGCTGAATTGCAAACTGTAAGTGACTTCATCGCTGCCTTCTTTTTCTACACCCCAATCACTATGCAAGGGTGAATGTTGAATGAAGTTCATGAATTCACTTTGTCTTTGCAACTGAAATTAAAGCACTCATCCTTCCAGAGGTGTATTAATTAATATTTTCCGTGCACATTGGGCACATTCGTCCTAATTGTTTTGTTCAAACTGCTTCCATGCAATGTTAACGGTCTTAATCAAGATCCTTTCTTCCCGGAATGGCTCTGATCGTGGGAATATGGCTGTCCTGCTGCACTGAATCTTTATCATTTGCCAGTGAAAATGCACATTTTCCTTCATTTTGACTTGTCAGCTTTTATGTGGGGACAACCCCAATGTTATCACTTTGTCTAATCAGTTTGACTGGAAACTTGAAAATTGCATGTCCTTTTGCTGTGAGCATTTTAATATTCTGTAATGATATTGTTAGAATTGGGGGATCTATAAGGACAGAACCCTGTGTGATTTCTAAAATGTGACTACTTGCATTTTACATTCTAATGTTGATAAGAGATAAAACAACCTCTTGTTCTAAAATACAAAAGTGGCAGAGACTCTCCTGTGGACAGGTGCAGTTATGAAAAAATATATTATCTCCAAGTTGAGTAAAAATGCTTTCATTTGAGTTTTCAGTTCCAATTGCATAAATAGTATGCTTTGTTCCATTTAAATATTTTGCATTATGTATGAGGAATAATCATATTTCTAACATTATATTTAAAATACTTTTTCTTACCTTTAACCATCTGTTCCCAATGGTACCATTTTAACCTAAGAAAACATATATTTATTTATTCACTTATTTATTTTGAGGATAATATGACATTAGGCAATGTGTGTTTAATCCTCAAAAAATATGTTATTTATAAGGGACTTGCAATTATGAGGGTGTCTGCAGTTTAACTTCTGTCTAGACCTGGAGATATAATGGGTTACTTGACAAAAAAAAAAAAAAAAAAATGGTTTAGTAAAGTTTGGCTTCACCAATACTCAAACGGTTTCCTATTTATTTATTGATCTGTTTGTTTCATTGTATGAATACAAATGAATAAATGACACTTATAAGCAATTTTCTTTCCTTCAGCAGTGATCCGAAGACACTTTACTAGCAGTTGACATAATCAGAACACGAGGGCTCTGTGTTAATCTCTACTTTGAGTTAGACTTTCCTTACAGATATTCTTACTGTCAATAGCAGGATGTGGGCAAATATCTCCCCAGATTATTTTTAAAAGACTTACTCTTTCTTGGCACTTCATTTTAAAATTTCCTCTGAGTCAATGAGGAAATCAGAAAACATGCAAATTGGGAATTTCTGTCCTAGGAAAACAAAGAATTTTAAAACAAGCAATGTCCAAATCAAAAATGATGGCAGAGTTGAATTTAGTGGCTATTTATTGGACCCTGTTCAGAAACATTGATTGAACCTCAAATCCTACTCCCAATAGGCGGGGCTATGCCTCGCCATACATTTTCTTTTTCATGGACAAATACAGAGAAGTGGATTGAGATATTCCTTAGAACCATTTTATTTCTTATGGCTATGATTCTTTAGGTGGATCTAAGACTGCACGGCTTGGCCCAGGATTGTCCCAAATGTCCTTTTAGATACTTCATTACAGGCAATGGGAAAGTCAGAGAGAGCAACTTCAGGCAAAATGTTGACTCCTCCTGACGTGCCTTTGATTCCAGTGCAAAGGTGCTCTCAGCATTCTGTTACGCCCTTGATTCATCTCTTAATGCTTGGTGTGTTAGCAAAAGCTTGACCCTGAAGTGCTTTTTTTTTTTTTTTCTGTCAGTACAGCCTTTCAGATACTTTTGGCAATTTGGTTTTAAAATGTGGAATAAAGAAGCTTGGTCAGTAGTGCCGGGGGGAAATCTGTACTACACAACTACAAGAATAATTCAAAAAGGAAAAAAAAAAGTAGAAATTTGCCTGAATACTACAGTCATTATGTATTCTGGTTTGCAAAGAGCTCATTGGGTAAATATTTCACAGGAGGGGATAGATATGTCTGAGCAGTCTATGGTATACTTTGAGTGCTTATTTATGTTTTGCTGTAACCCTTAGAAAAGTCTCCAGGAATAAAGCAAAGCAGACATCTAACAGTATCTTAATAAGACACGGGCAATACTATGGGTGCTCACCATGTTCACAAATACAATTTCTTAAAATTTTATTATTAAATAGTTAGCTATTGGCTGGTGCATTTTAAAATTCTTCTCAATTACCATGATCATGTGCCATTTGTAACAAATAATTTAGACTTCACTAAAGGAAATATTTGAAGAAACTGACAAATTTTTCATAAAGGAAAAAAGTATACAGCCTTGAGGATCCTGAATTAAAATTGAATAAATCAGTGTTCTTTTCAAAACATGCAATTCTTCCAAAGTGGGTTGAAATTTTTGGAGAAATATGTACTGGTGTTATAAAACCTTATAAACTTTAAATGCATATAGACCTCCAAAAAGAATGATTTTGAAGAAGTGAATTATTTGAATATAAACTTACATTTTTAACCTCATCTAAGGTGCTTTGAATGCAAATTAAACCTATCTTTTTTCTTCTTATATTACTAGGATTGTGCTATATCCTCTGGAATTTAAAAACACTGAATATTTTTATATCTTATTTGATCTCATGAAAATGAAAAGACTACTAATATCCAAGTAGAGGCAAGTGGCAGAATCCTGCTGAACATATTTCACAAATTCCACAGACTTAAGGACTTTGCTATTGGCCAAGAAATGATGTCTCATATTCTGCTTCAGGCAGGAATCCTTTCTCTTCAAATTATATTGTACTGAAGGAAGCTCTTAGTGTGGCGTTCCTGGGTTGACACACGCTGCGGAACATACAAACACACGTTGGTTCTGAGAATGGAACCTTGCTCAAATGGCACAAATGCAGCTCTTGGAGTTTTTCACTTCTTGCTTGCTTTACTTTTATTTCTAATTACAAATGAAACAGTAAAAAAATAAAATAAAATAAAATAAAGCAAAGCACATATAAGTGGAAAATATAAAACAGTATACTTGCAGGAGATCATCAAAACTGTATAAATTAGAAATTAAATGAGTACATTAATAAGATTTGGTATTACTGGATTGTTGAAGCACCTCAGATAATATTGATTTGACTTTGGAACACTTAGAATTTTCTTTGAGTTATTTTCAAACAGGACCAGAAAAACAGATCCTGAAAGCCCTTTCATGACTTCTTTAGTCCTTTTGATAATCCTGGACGTTCACTGTACTTGCTGTTATATATACTGTTTGCTAACATCAGTGCACCCTGCTGTGACATAATGAGTTATTTATTTTATTTTTGACAGTTCGTTTAAAGACTTTAATGTATAAAATTTGAAAATATGATATGCAATTGAAGCTGTGAATCTGATCCTAATAATCAGAAAGAAAAAAAGGCATAGGAATATATTTTCCCTTAAAAATATTGTCTAAATGCAGAAACATAATTAACTAATTACATTTGACTTACAGTTATTCAATATATTTTTATATGGAGGTGCCGAAGCTGGGCGCATTATATGAACTTAAATACAAAAACACAAAGCCCTTGTGATATCAGGAACAATATGAGACATGGTAGTTTGCTTTGCATTTTAGCAATGGTGTCAAAATATTTGGGGCTTCATTTACTTTTGAGCTTACATGTTTTAGCAGTGGTATATTTGCAAAGCTCTAAGTATTAGTTCCTAAAGGATATGCTTTTTATATTCTCTGACGGCATTTCTCATTTGACTAATTGACAGGCATTTCATTCAGGACAGCTTAAGGTAAATATTCTTCTGATAGAGTACCTACAAGGATTGACAGTTTGGCACTGCCTTTTCAAGGGTTTGGCTTGCTGTTTTCAAAACAAACAAAATCACCTGCATAATCAATAATAATAATACAAATCAGCAGGTCTAGTACAATTAATTTTCTGTGTGGATTGTGGTTTCCCACCCCCTACTCTTTTCCTTTTACAGGTAAATGGTTGAAGATAGAAGACTTATTATGGATTTTTACATCCAGCCCATGAGGATTTTGACTGATTCCATTGAGCAGGCTCAGGTCAGCTAAGTCCTTCCCTTCAAAGCATCATGGGTGTCTCTCTGAGCATCATTGCAAGCTTGTCCTGGCAGTAAGCCAGGCTTCAAAAGCCTTTCACTACAGTCACTGACTCACTAATGGGCAACTGCAGGCTTTCTGATTTTCCTTTCGTTTCATGTGTTCATTTGACATAAATTTAATTAAACCAAATCTGGTGTTAAAGCAAGATGAGATAAAAGTGATATGTTTCAAATTAAAGAACTGTGAAAGATACAGGAAATAGAACTATGTTTTTTTTTTTTTAAATCTGTTTCTGTAAAATATTGTCCATTTTATAAGCTCACTATTTAAAGTCGGCCAAAAAAAAAAAAAAAAAAAAAAAAACGGAGAGAGAGAGATCGGTATGCATTATTAAGAATAATGTGTATCCAGGGTTAGATGAAGGTCTTGGCCCCATATTCTCTGTAGTCGAACCTTTCATAGAATTCTTATTTTTTTCTCTCATTCGCACACTTCAGGTAGTCACCTCTTCACAGGGTAGAAGCCAGCCTTGCTCTTGTGCTGCTACATAGCTATAGTTGCTAGACAGCTCAAAAGCATACAACAGCAGAAACATGAAAAGATCATATATTAAATATAAAATATCATGATTTTTCAAAGACCTCTTGGTTTTTACTTAAGGCTAAAGATGAGATTGTGAGAGTGAAAAAAATCATGTTGCTTTAAAAGCTCCATTTAATTGCTTTGAATGTTGCTTTAGGAAACATCCAAGTTCCCCTTTCTTTTAAAAATCTCTTTTTTTTTTTTTTCCCATTAAAAGAAATCTCAGACAAGACATACACTACATGAACTAAAAGCAGTTTTACCATCTTCCTCAGGAGTGCTCAGACTGATATGCCTTCCCAGAGCTGAAAAGCTGCCACTTCCTAGGACCACACTCTCAATCGTTGGATGTAAAACGATTACTCAGAAAACACACCAGCTAGCAAGTGCATGCAGTGTCCTGTGGATGAGAATTTGAAAACACCAAAAGAACAGAGCTGGCGAGTTGTGCGGGCGGTGGAGGGGAGTCTTCCTTGGAGCAGGAAACCTTGTGAGGCATGTGGACTCAGCCTTTTTTGCATTCTGACTTTTGATGACTGGCTTCTTTCACTGCAAACAGAACTCTGGTGTCCCCGTCTTACTCCCCTGATTTGATTAGTTTCTGTAGATTCCACTATGATTTAGACTCTTAGGGTTTTGAATCATCAGATCCCTCTGCAACCTCTTTTATTTAAGAGGAACAAAAGTAAATGAGCAAGAAGATTAAATGACTTGTCCAGGGTCACACAGCCAGTTATTAGCACTGCGGAGACCAAAGCTCAAGCCTCTTGATCCCTGCTCAGGGTTATGTTTTAGTTGTTCTTTAGTGCTCAGGTTGAATGCTTCAGCAAAGCTGACCATTTGAATTCTTTAAAACAAACTCATCTTTTTATTTCTGGGTACTTGTATTGTTTCTGATCTGAGAGAAAATATTCCTAATAGTATAGGTCAAATTAAATCTGTTTAAAATTCTCAAAAACCTCATCTCCTGTTCTTTCTTTAACAATTATTAATTATTGATCAGTCCTCTGGTTTTGAGAATTGTTTATGGGAGCACTTTTAGATTATGACTGATGGGGCAAAGACCTTACCCAGCAAGGCCATTCAAGTCTCTAATATAATCACAGAGCAAGCCCACATTCTGCCAGCCTCTGAGAAGAGTGGTAGCCTTCCGTATAATGGACATTTATCTGTTCCTTAAAAATTTTACATTAAATTTTACTTTGAATCCAATTATCTTTGAAATGGAAAAGAAAGAGGTTGCCCCTTAGATATAAAGTCTTTAAAAAAAAAAAAAAAAACTTTTGATTATTTCCAGGCACCATACTAAGTTTACTTAGAGTTATTTTATACTTGTCAAATGATCAAATGAGCAATCAATTGATTAATCTAGCTATATATTTCTAACATAGACACAAGTGTTAATAAGGACTATTTAAAAATGCTTAATGAGAACTTTGTGGAGTTTCATATTGATGACCTGTGTTATCATGATTTTATCACTGTTCATTCAGTCTACTCAGAGTAGTTCGTTTATTATACAAATATCCATCAACAGATTACTTTGCCATTCACTACATTCTTAGAACAGGGTAGTGAATGAGCTACTGAGTAGTTGACGACCCCTTTACATAAAGGAGACACCATATTTTCTTATGGTGTATATAATGCATTTGAGTAACTTTACAATGTTAAACTTGACATATTATTCAAATTTTTATGTTGAAATTCCAGAATTCTATAGTATTCCCTTTAAGCAAAGACTGAATTGCTTATGAAAGAGGTAGAAGTTCTAGGAGATACTAGGTGATTTAGCTATGCTAGGTAATTCAGTTGTTTGTTCCGAATACAATTTAGAATGTTTACAATCTTGACACTCGGAATAGTTGATAATTAAACATTTGCCAATGGCATAATGTTATATTTAGAAGACCCAAAAAACACCACCAGAAAACTTTTAGAACTCATAAACAAATTCAGCAAAATAGCAGCATATAAAATTAACACCCTTAAATCAATTGTGTTCCTATATACCAATGATGAATTAGTCAAAAGAGAAATTAGGAAAACTATCCCATTCATAATAGTCTGAGGGAAAAAAAAAAACTGAGAATCAATCTAACAAAAGAGGTGAGAGACCTCTACAATGAAAACTACAGGACACTAAGGCAAGAAATTGAAGAAGACATTAGAAGATGGAAAGAGTTCCCATGTTCTTGGATTGGCAGAATTAATATTATTCAAATGGCCATACTACCAAAAGCACTATGCGGATTTAATGCAATTCCTATTAAAATCCCAATGACAGGGCTGGGGAGATAGCTCAGTCAGTAGAGTGCTTGCCTTGCAAGCACAAGGCCCTGGGTTCGATCCCCAGCACCCAAAAAAAAAAAAAAAAAAAAAAATAGAAAAAGCAGTCATGAAATTCATTTAGAAAAATAAGAGGCCCAGAATAGCCAAATCAATTCCTAGTGAGAAAAGTGAATCTGGAAGCATCATAATACCAGACCTTACGCTGCAGAACTATATTAACAAGAACAGCATGATATGGGCACCAATACAGACATGAAGACCAATGGAACAGAATAGAAGACACAGAGACAAACCCACAGTAATACAGTTATTTCATATAAGACAAAGGCCCCATAAACACATATTAAAGAAAAGCTAGCATCTTTAATAAATGGTGCTGGGAAAACTGGAAATCCAAAAGTAGCAGAATGAAATTGAACCCCTATCTAAGCCCAAAACTCAACTCAAAGTGAATCAAAGACCTAGGCATTAGACCAGAGACCCCTGCACCAAATAGAAGAAAAAATAGACCCAACTCTCTTAGGAAACAACTTCCTCAACAAGACTTGGAAGTGTGGGACTGGGGAGATAGCTCAGGCGGTAGAGTGCTTGCCTTGCATGCACAAGGTCCTGAGTTCAATCCCCAGCACCGCAAAAAAAAAAAAAAAAAAAAAAAAAAAAAAAGACTTGGAAGTTTAAGGAGTAAAATCAAGAATTAATAAATGGAATGGTATCAAACTACAAAGCTTCTTTGCAGCAAAAGAAATGATCAAGGACATGAATAGAGAGCCTACAGAATGAGAGGAAATCTTTACTATCTGCACCTCAGATAGAGCATTAATCTCCAGGAACTCAAAAAGAACTCAAAAAATTAACACCAAAAAACACAAATAACCCAATCAATAAATGGGCAAAGGAACTGAACAGACACTTCACAGACGAAATACAAATATATGATAAAAATGTGCAACATCTCTATCAGTTAGAGAAAAGTAAATTAAAACTACACTGAGATTTCATCTCACTCCAGCAAGAATGGCAATAATCAAAAATACAAGTAACAATAAATGTTGGTGAGGATGTGGGAAAGGGTACACTCATATATTGTTGGTTGAACTGCAAACTGGTGCAACTACTCTGGGAAGTATTATGGAGATTCCTCAAAAACTAGGAATGGAACCACCATTCCACACCTCGGTATATATCCAAAAAACTTAGAGTCAACATACTACAATGATGCAGATGCATCAATGCTTACAGCAGCACACTTCACAATAACTAAGCTATGGAGTCATCCCAGGTGCCCTTCAACAGTTGAATGGATAGAAAATGTGGTATAGATACACAATGGAATATTACTCAGCCATAAAAAATAATGACTTTATGACCTTTGGTGATAAATGGATCTGGAGACTCATACTAATTGAAATAAGCCAATCCCAAAACCAAAGGTTAAATCTTTTCTCTGATATGTGGAAGTCAATCCACAATAAGGGTAAGGGGAGAATAGAAATTTACTGGATTAATCAAAGGGGAATGAAGGGAAAGGAGGCGTGGATAGGAAAAGGAAAGACAGCAGAATGAATCTGATTTAAATTCTTATGTACATACTAAATACATCACAATGAATCTCCACATCATGTACAACCACAAGGCTAGAATTCTAATTTGAATAAGATGTACTCCATGTTTGTAAAAAAAACAAGGTCAAGATATATTCTATTGTCATGTATAACTAGAAAGAAAAAATAATAAAAAAAATTTAAAAGTCCAAATTTAAAATAAATTTATTGTAATTTACATTAAAAAGCATAATTTTTATTAGATCAGAATACAATTGTCTTCAAAAAAATTATTGTTTTATTCAGCTTTTTCACTGCTGTGACTAAAAGACCCAATCAGAACAATTGTAGAGGAGGAAAAGTTTATCTGGGGGCTCACAGTTTCAGAGGTCTTGGTTCATTGACAGCAGGCTCCATTCCTCGGGACTCAAGGAGAGGCAGGACATTTTGATGGAAGAGCATTGTAGAGGGAAGCAGCTCACATGATGATCAGTGAGCAGAGAGAGAGGGAGAGAGAGAGAGAGAGAGAGAGAGAGAGAGAGAGAGAGAGAGAGAGAGAGACTCTGCTCAACAGGTACAAAATACATAATACAAAGGCATGCCCCTAAAGACCCTTCTCCTCCAGTCACACCCTCCCCACCTTCAGTTACCACTCAGTTAACCCCCATCGAGACATTAATTCACTGATTGGGTTAAGATATCATAAACCAATAATTTCTTCTCTGAACTTTCTTGCATTGTCTCACATGTGAGCTTTTGGGGGACAACTCATATCCAAACCATAACATTTATCATTTTTGAGGGTATTTTTTATTACTTCCTTTTAATTGTACATGACAATAGAATTTGTTTTGACATAATTATAAAACCATGGGATATAATTTGTTCTAATTCAGTCTCAGTTCTTCCCCTTCCTTCATCTCTCTACTTATTCCCTTCTCTCTACTGATATTTCTGTTATTTACTTGTACTTATTTTTTAAATAAATTAGTATCTTGTGAATGTTGCACGTAGGTTTAAAATGTGATTTAGTATTTCTGTTCTTAACCTTGGATCCTGATCCAAGCTGAGGGTTAGAAATAGAAGTTAAAAATCCCAACTATGAGTTTTATTACCAAGCCCATAGAGAATTACTTATCTCCTTTTTACCATTTGTGCTTCTAGAAATAACGGCAATTTTTTTTGCTGTTTGATAACATTACTAAATAAAAGCAATATTTGTAAATAAATAAAATGATTACACCCATAATTACTGATCACTTATTGTATTAATCAATAATTTTTATGGCTATTGTTCCAAGGAACCAACATGTTTTTCAATAATTATATACAGGATAAGATACTTTATTATCATCTGTATTCATTCAAAATGAGGTCACTGGGTAGAGTTCATTATTTCTCTTGAATACAAGTGTACACTTTGGAATATTACAATTGATGCATTAATTAGTGAAGTAGAAATTATTCTTATTCTACTAATGGTAGTATTTTTTTCCCTGTGCCTCAGTATTCTTGCCTGTAAAATGTGGATGACATATTTGATTTGTTACCTTGTTAGCATGCTTGATATGGTAATAGCAGTGGTTGTAACTGATAAATGCCAAATACTCAATGAAAATAAAATTCACTTCTTGTCCAAAAGAAATCTTTCTTAATATGTCACAAGTCTGTGTAACCAAACTTCCATGTTTAAAATTAAAATATTTTAAAAATATTATGCAATATCTTTGTGTATTTAAACATTATATTTCTGTTTCCAAAATAAATTTGTACAATATAATAACTTGGGTGTTTCTTCAAAATATTTAATAAGTGGAAATTTGATATTGATCTTTAAACTTTAGTTACATATTATTAACCATAAAAATCTAAGAAAAGCAGGTGAAATGCAACATTTGGTTTAATCTCTTAGCAACCATTATTAGGATACGAGTACATTAAAAACATTGAGAAATGTAGGTTAATTTTTGGTAGAATCTATTCCCTTCTTGCTAGTTTATATAGTGTCTAAGGATTAGCGCCTGACATCCTAAACTTCCTCAGAATGAGATTATGATGGGAAATATTCAATAGCAAACATGAATGCAAAGAAACTTTTTGGAGCAATTGGTGTTTGGTTGGATGAGTGATGGTCTTTACAAGCCTTTAAGGACCCCACCTCTGTATGTTATTTGGCCTCATATTGGATAATATCAATTTTCATATAGAATTTCTTCTGGAGCACATGGTACAAGACCTTTTTCTGCTCAATCCCCCAACCCCAGCCTCTCCTCCTCTTCATTTCTCATTTTTCACATTTTTAATTATTAAATATTTAAATAAATTTATTTTAAAACTGATATATACAAACATAAAAATTATACATATTGATGAGTTGCCATATGATGCTTTGATATTGTATGCATGAAGCCACAGTAAGAATGAGAAGAGTTCATGCCAATGTTGTTGTTGTTGTTGTTATTATTATTATTTTGTGCCAGGCATTGAACCCGGGGGCACTTAACCACTGAGCTACATCCCCAGCCCTTTCTATATTTTATTTTGAGACAGGGTCTCACTAAATTGCTGTAGGACCTCACTAAATTGCTGAGGCTGGCTTTGAATTTAACATCCTCCTGCCTCAGACTCTCAATCCCTGGGATTACAGGCATATACCACTGCACCTGGCCCAGCCATAGTATTGACCAAATATATTTCATCTGGTTTATTCCTTCCCTTCTGAGTGACAAATAGCCTTTGGCAAGGAATAACTATTACACAAAATGTTTCTGATCTGTGTCTTATTTTAAAAAAGAAACTCCTGGCAGAAATATGAAAATAATGGTAGGGGCTACAGACTATAAAGAATTGTCAATCTCTTGATAAAAGGCCTTATAGTGAATATTTCAGGTTTTTCAGACCATGAGTTTTGATTGCAACTGCTCAGCTCTGCATTTGTAGGATTGATAAAAGTTTTGTATTTTGTTCATTATTGCTCTTTTGAATTTATTTTGACTTTCAAAAACATTGAACTAAATTTAGTATTAATCACTGTTATGGCATTAATAATTAATATTACACCATTTATCTATTCCTGTGAGTTTTTGACATATCCTTAAATTCTGTGCCTCTCTGTTGCCTAACCCTGGCTTTGGCCCTAGGCAGCACTAAAACAGCTAAGAAATAGTGTGACTATTTTCCAACAAATTCTATTTGAATTTTGTAAAACTTCCAGGTGATGTGAAATATTATTATTTTTTTTTGTTTTCAACCATTTAAAATTATAGAAACCTTCATCAGCTTTCTAGTTGAATTTAGAACTTAGGCTGTCATTTGTGTCTCCCTCTTGTAGAAATCAGTTACATGCTGCTTTGTCAGAGACGCTGGAGAAATCACATGGATATTTAAAAGGCTATGAAATAATAATAGTTTTCCTAAGAGAATGAAATTATGGATAATTTTTTTTCAAAATGAGTTTATGTTGCTTTCAAAATTAAAACTACTTATAATGCTGATCTATCTCTTATTTATAACTTCAGTCATTTTCTCTCTTGGATTGTATCTGGATCTCAGGACTGTGTGGGTTCATTTTCCATTGATTTTCAGTAAATAGTTATTCTTAAAGCAGGATTTCAACCCAACCACTTCTCAACCCTTAAGCCAAGGAAGAACACTGCACAGACAGTATCATTCTTAATTCATTGTCATTAAATACCAATTTATAAACAAGATTGTATTATATACAAAGCACAGAGATCTAATATTCAAATTTTGGGATTTTAAAAAATAAGTATAAGCATTCCTCAAACATATGCTACCTCTCTCCCAAAAAGAACATATTAAATAAACTTTGAAGATGTAATGAGAAAGCAAATAAACAAAAATCAGATTTGGGAGATAGAAGAATCTGGGTCTGTAGCCCCATTTTTTTTTTTTTTTGAATGGGTGATCCATAATGAGCATTTCTTTCTTTTATTTTTTAAATAGATTCTGGGAAAGGAAGAGAATCTGCTCATTATTACTTAAGGACAGTGGGAGAGAGAGATTTGTGAAATTGTGAGTCAAGTTTGCAAGAGTCACCTATAAGAAGTTAGAAAAAGTGGTTAAGACTTCTAGTGCTAAAGGTGCTATGGTACAATCGAATAGTTGTGGGACTGACTTTAATTAACCACACTACCTCCAAGAACCTTTTCTAGCCAAAAAAGTATTTCCTGTTGTAAACTGCTTACGTCTCATCATAAGTTTGCTTCGCAAATTGTGAGTTTAGCTTTATAAGTGCATATAAAGTTATGTGCATGTGGCTTAAGTGGCATTGTAAATAAATAAAACATAAAAGATACTGCCTCTCTGGCTGCAGAAGTAAACTACGGCTAGATTTCAGCCCATTTGGCACAAGGATAATGCTTTGGAGCAATTTGAGTCTGAAACAGCTTCAGCAATACCATTTAAGCTTGAGGTATATTGGCAGAGCTAGGATATGACTAAACTAAATTTGGCTTAAGGCACCTATTACTCATACCCCCTTTCTACTGCATTCACACTTCAATTAACAAACTGTATATGATACACACACATATATTTATAGTTTATATTTTTCCTGTGCTGGCAATGAAACTTTTTAAATTACCTTCTGTAAGCTGTGAGAATCTTCTATTTGAATCTATTTGATAGGCTTAGTTTAGCTTCAGAAGTGGTGGGGCGCATGGATTTTTCCTGTTCGTCCTGGAGAAGAGTTACATTTGTGCACTATAACTTACCTCGATCTCATTACCACTTCCCACTTCTCTTGCTAAGTGGGATACGATCACCATTCGCATCCTTTTCATTATAACCAACACTTACTCAGAACAAGACTTTGTGCCAAGCATTTTGTATGCACTACTATTATTTCCAATAGAAAGAGACACATTGAGACTTCAATATTAGGAAACTTGACTAAGGTTGCAAGGTTAGTATCTTTTTAAAAATTTTTTATTGGTACCTTATAATTATTCATAATAGTGGGATTTTTTTGTGACATATTCATACATGCACATATTGTAATTTGGTCAACTTTATTCCCCAATACCTCCATTTCCCATCTTCTTCTCCCTCCCCTGTCCCCTTCAGCTACTACTGATCTTTCTTCTATTTTCTTCTGTAGTCAGGTATTTAATTGACCTCTTTCTAACTTCAATTCTTTTTTTTTTTTAAGATTGAGTTTATTTAGGTATAAGTTGCCTACATTTTTTAAGAGGCAGAGTTCTTCGAGTTTTTGCAAGCATTCTAAGTGTGTGACCACCACTACAATCAACAGAAAAAAAATTTTCACACACCCTAAAGTTCTCCCTCCTGACTTTAGGGCAATTCCACTGTTTCTTCTGTAGTGGGGATTGCTCTTTTTCTGTCACTAGCAACTTGTGCTTGTTACACTGTACAGAAGTATATCATTCATTCTGTAGTTAGTGGGCATTTATTTATGTTGGATCCAGGTTTTAATGCTTGTGAATAAAGGTGCTATAAACATTCA
Organism: Sciurus carolinensis; assembly: GCF_902686445.1. Taxonomy (NCBI): domain Eukaryota; kingdom Metazoa; phylum Chordata; class Mammalia; order Rodentia; family Sciuridae; genus Sciurus; species Sciurus carolinensis. Next base: position 74,473,055 of record NC_062226.1, read on the forward strand.
GGTACACACATTTGTGGGGACATGTATTTTTATTTATCTAGATAAATACCTAGGAATAAGAATATTGGGTCGTAAGTGTGTTCCTTGGCTAGGTTTCATGAACAGAAAGTGTGAGGTGGTTTTCCAAAATGACTGTAATTTTTTTTGCTTTCTCATAGGCAACACATGGGGCTTCCCATTGTTCAGTTTCCCCATCAGTCATGAATTTGTATTTCCCTAAGTAGTAATGAGGTCGAGCATCTTCTTGTGTGCATGTTTCTCTCCTGTTTCTTTGCCTTTGTGAAATGGCTTTTCAAACCATTTTCTCCCATTTAAAATTGGGTTGTTTCCTTATTTTTGAGTTCTGAGGTTTTTAAAATATATCCTGGATACAAGTGCCACATCACACATACATTTTACAAATATTTTATACCTGTTATGTGGCTTGTTTTAAAAAAAAAAAGGTTACTTGAAGGAGAATACAAGTTTTTAATTCTGATAAGGTATAATTTATTATTTTTTTTCTTTTAGGTTTTATGATTTTTGTGCATTCTTCATTTATGTAAGAAATGTTTATGTAGCCCACGGTAATAAAGGATTTATAGACTCAGCTTTTAAATTTATATCTATTATTTCTGTTGAGTAAATTTTTGTGTAAGATTCAAAGTATAGACAGAGGTTCAACTTTTGCAATTGTTTTTTGTTTTGTTTTCTTTTGATGTTTTCTGTTGTGCTTTTTGCAGTGCTAGGGATATAATCCAGAACCCCATGCAAAAGACTGTCTTTGCCCCATTGAATTACTTTACTATTTTTGTAAAAAAAAAAAAAAAAAAAGTGCTCATAACTTTAGGTATAATCTGGTTCTCTATTCTTATGATATTATTTCTATGTCTACATCATGTGAATGTGTGTATATGTGTGTACACACACAAATAATACAAATAAATAAATAATATTCAGATACTGTTATTCTGATCCATAGTGAAATAATTCAAAAATATATTTTGAAGAATAAAATTGGTCCAAAAGGCAAATGAGTCTTTTGAATATAAATGATATGGGTGAAGAGGTTAGTTATGTCATTAAGATATTATCGTTACAAGTGCCATCCTAGCATCAGAATAGTCACATTGATATTACAGAACGAAAACTAGAAAAGCAGGTTAAAATGTGCTTGTTTGTGTGTTTGTGTCTCCATGTGAAAAACATGTGCATACTTGTGCACATGTGTCCGGAAGGTATAGTCTGTTATAAAATAGCAGTTCAAATAATTTGGCAAAATACAATTTCTTCCAAAATGGTTTTGTGAAATTCATGATTATAATGGGAATATGTTTAGATAAATGATTTATTGCCATGTAAAAAACACCTTCCATTCAAATTAAAGACAAAATACAAAGAAAAATTGCTAAATCATTGAAAGATAATAATGGAAAATTGATGGAGATATTTTCTGATGTAGCTTAGTTATTATTAAGACTTTTCCAAAGCTTAAGCACTAAAATCCAAATCCTTCCCAACATCATCTAATTTAAACTTAATAGATTGACATAAATATGGAAACTAAAAGGCAGTAATACATTGATCTAATAATTCATATCTGGGACTCTCTGAATCTGACTAACAGATTTTACTTCATAAAATTATAAAGAAATACATACTTACCCCAAACTTAATTATAGTTGTTTCACACACCGGTGAAATGTCTGTTCTTTTTTTTTAAGACTAAAGATTCACATTCTATCTATAAAGAGTAAATATAAAGACAATCACAGCAAAGAAAGTGTGTGTAAATAATAAGTAATTAGGGATATCATCAAAGAAGAAATTGCAATAACCACAAGTCGAGCAATGTTTAAATCTCTAGAAATGAAAAGTGTAAAAATCACATTTTATGCCATTGGCAAATATCAAAAATATTCAGTATAATCGATATTATTAGTGATATGTAATGATTAAATCTAAGCAAGATAGAAAGTCACATTCAATGTTATAATTCATATAATCTCTCTGGAAGAGAGTTTGGCAAGATGCATCGAAAACCTTAAATGAGCATTTTCTTTGATCCCAAAAGTCCACTTCTAGAATATTTTCCTAAAGAAATAATGAGAAAATAATGGTCATATTATATTTGGAATTATAATTGTCTCTACTATGCCCAAAGCATCCATGGCGATTATCATGCAACAGAGTCCTGTGCTACTGGAACCATAAAGATAAGAAAGGCTGAGGGATCCTTTGTGTGCAATAGTACAGAGAGCTGCATGTAAGAAAGGGCTATCATGAAAATCTAGATCATTCTGGAAATCCACAAGAGTTTACCATTTAAGTTTAATATTAATGACAGGAAAACCTTTGTTTCTAGGTAGCCACAAAGCAGTGGGTATAAAACGCAAAAATGCCTGTATTTATTAAATAAGTGAAAATAAAACTTAAAATGAATCCTAATGATCTATGAGGTATTTTTTCTTATATTTAAAAATAATAATGGCATAAACTTTCATATACCAGATACTATTTTCAGAGCTTAGTGTGCCTTAACTGGCTCAAAATTAATAACAGTCCTATGGTCAGCAAAGACCAATAGAAACATTCCTGATATTCAGAAAAATAGTTTATTGACTTTTCATAATGAAGAAAACTATACAGCCTAGGAAATCATGGGACCTCCTAGGGAATGTTAGAAGGAAGCTGTAGGTCATGGTCTCATTGAGTGATTTTAGTAAGAATTCAATGAATAAAAAGGTTTGCTATGGATTGGGTATGAGGAAGCAGAAGGAAGTCTATGATTTGACCTATTCATGTTTATGTAGAACATGGTAGGAATGAAGAGAAGTCAGCACAGGATATGTAAAGGAAGTAGCCACTTCTCAAGTCAGCTGGAAGAAAGGCATCTGGTAAATAATGTGGATTGCACAATGCCAACATTTTTGTCTCTGCTGAGGTGTGATTATGGTTGATTTTGCTTCTCTTCATCTTAGTCCTTGAGTAACTGACCGGTGGGATGATCGTTGCAGTCAGTTTGTTCAGCAGAACATCCAATCCTAGCAACAACATGGGCTAGGTCCTGTGCCAGGTAAGCTATGCTTTACTCTTCTGTTTCTCACCACTGATTTGTTTCTATTTTCAAGACAAAAAAAAAAAAAAAAAAAAAAGCAGTTAAGTGACTATAGACATAGTAACTTGTAGAGGCAGGATTCTGGGATTTCTGGTTCTAGAGCCTATGTGAATTCCTAGGTTAGGAATAATTTTCTGTATGTCAAATTATCGAATACATATATATTTAACCATTGCCAAATTTCCTGGCACATAATTGCTGAAATCCTTGGAATCTTACAAGAATGCCTGCTTTTTTGTGTGCTAATGAGTTGACTGATGACTGGCAACTCTAGGTAGCTTCAAGATAAAGTCTGGTCACCTGATAAAACAAGGCAGGATTAGTGGGTTGGGACTTTCAGCCCCATCCGGCAACCTCCAGGGAGGGAGAAGAGCTGAAGGTTAATTTGATCACCGATGGCCGATGATTTAGTTAATCATGCCTATGTAATGAAGTCTCCATACAAACCCATAATATGAACAGGGTTCTGAGAGCTTCCAGATAGTTGAACATTTGGAAGATGCTGCAGGGTGGCTTCTATGGAGTGTGTGGAAACCGGGTCTCTTCCCTCATAAATTGCCCTTGGCTTCCTCTACTTCCTTTATGATACCCTTCATAATAAGCTAGTAAATGTGCTTTTCTGAATTCTGTGTGCTGCCTAGCAAATAACTAGAACTTGGGGAGAGGTTTGTGAGATCTCCTATTTATAGCTGGTAGGCCAGAAGCACCTGGAAGAGAACCCTGGAATCATGGTGGGCATCTGCTAAGGAGTGGAAAGTCTCAGGGATGCATCTCCCAATAGACAGTGTCAGAACTGAATTGAATTAGAGGACACCCAGCTGTTCTGCTTCTAGAAATTTGCATGCTTAGTGTGTGGGAGGAAACCCACACCTATTTTATGTCAGAAGCATTTTATAACTGTACGCTGGGAAAAACTGAGTTTGAAGTTTGAGTTTGTTTCTTTATCTCATCAGCTATAACATTTAGATTTTTTTCTTATAATTGTCATGAAGGAAAAGTGGACTTTTACATTAATGAACATGAAGTTATTTATCTCCCCAAAATGAAAAAATACTGCTAATTTTAAAAATACATCTGGTTATATGTGGAAACACAGTGAATTCCTTTTGCTCTTTGATAGTTGTGTGTTTGCTGATAATATTTGATAGACCCAAATCCATTTTTTTGACCCTGAGTCATTTTGACTCTGTATTTTTCATGAACAGGAAGTCACTGGTTTAAAAATTTCAGTATTTAGGCTCTTGTACATTAAGGATCATAGAAGTTGTCTATGCAGGTGCTTAGTGTTATGAACATCATGTCAACATCTCAATACAGGGCACCAAGCAAAAGGAGTATGACTATAGGGAATCCAAGTCTCTTATTTTGCTTATATACTGGTCCTTGTCCTAGAAGATGACATTATTCTAAGTCCTACTTAGAGATAAGGGAAGGGAGAACCTCAAAAAAATGGATGTAATAAAGGTTACCTGTCTAGGAGTTTATTGAGGTCTCAAGTGAGCATGGAAACTATCAATAGTGAGGAGAAGCTCAGGAATAATAGCACAGAGAAAATTGGTCTGTGGTTGGCCCTCACCTCTCAATAAAAGCCTCCATATTTCCCACTCCTTTTCACTAGGGAATCCTTGATCCTCTCCTTTGACCCTCTAAAGATCAGTTAAACTTATTTGATAATTACTCTATGTGAAGCATAGCACCAATTATTTTATAATAGCCACTTTTTTCTAATTCTTGATGGTTAATTTTGTGTCAACTCGACCAGGACATAGTACCCAGGTATTTGGTTAAACACCAATCCAAATGTCACTCTGAAGATGTCTCATAGATTAGAATAACAGAAGGCTTTGAGTAAAGCAGAGTCCCCTACATAGTATGAGTGAACCTCTGCCTATCAGTTTATGATGTTAGGGGAAAAAAATTAAGTTTCCTTAAAGAAGACAGAGTTCTGCTTCTGCTGTCTTTAGATATGAGTTGCAGCATCAACTTTCCCTGGGGATCCCACCTACAGGCCTACCTTAAAGATTTTGAACTCTCCAGTCTCCACAATCACATGAGCCAATTCCTTAAAATAAATATCTCCCTCTCTCTCTTTGTCCCTCCCCATCTCACATCCATTCTTTGCTAATTTCCAAGTAAAATTTTTATCAACCTCTTCTTTTATTAGTCTTATACTTGCTGTTGAAGGGTTGGGATCTATTCCTCCAATTCCTACCAGAATATTTCTAGCATTCAGCATTATTTTACATTACCGCATGTTTTCCATAATGTGACCAAGTCCAAGCTGTCATGATCATCCCTGAATCCACAGATTCTTAAATAATTTACCTTCCCCATTCTTTCCCTTCTTCTACTATACTCTATGTAATATAGATACGATTTGACTTTTCTCCATGAGCAGCATAGTGGTTCCCTCTATGACTCCTCTACTTCTTCTCACCTATTTGTTCTTCTCTTGTGATTGGTTGCTTTGCTTTGCTGGATCACAGTCTTTTCTCCCTCATAACTTTAGTCTGTTCCTCTTGTTCTAACTCTTCCTCGTGTCTCTTTTTTTCCATTCACCACTTTGATTTGTTTCCATGATATAGAACATAACTTTCTTGGGACTAGAATTTCAGATGCAGAAGAGAGAGAGAAAAAAAAAATTGGGGACCACATGTCAATTATAGGAATCCACTGGTATCAGATGGGGCCAAGAGATCACAATATAAAACATAACCAGTGATTCCTCAGTAGGATTCTAAGCTGTAACTTTCCTTATAAGGGACAGTAATGGAACAAAAATCATGAAATTCCTAGCAATGTATTTTTGCCCACTTCAATATGTTTTAATTGCCATTGTTGTTCATTCATTCGATGTCTCCTTCATTTCACTTATAAATGATATCTGAGTATGAGTCAACACTTTTCTTAGCCTTGAATCTCCTAATGACTCCCCAATTCTCTCCTTCATCTTCACTCATATTCACTTCAGCTAGAGATGGATGATAAATTCTTCTTTCAACTTCTTTTCCTTATTTTTTCTTTCCTGTTATTGTTTACATGATTAACCATATAAGGGACAGTTTTGATTAAATTTACAATTTTTTTGGTCTATCATTTTGCTAATTTGGTGTTTTGCTGAAAAGTACAGAAGAATTGCCTCTGGAAGTATCACTTGCCCTAAGTACAGATATAACAACAATCTATAACTATGATTTTTAACATGAGTGCACACCAGAATTCTCTGGAGAGTTTTCAAACATGCACATAGGTGGGTTCCAGTCCCAGAGGATACATTCAATTAACAGTTGGAACCTGAGAATTTGCATTTCTAGCAAGTCTCCAGGTTATGCTGTGTTGCTACATTAAGAACCGTACTTTAAGAACATCTGCTTTATACAACTGAGACTTTGATACATTTTTGGAGTCATTCAGACCCATGTTCAATCCCTATTTAAACAAAATAATTTTGGTGGAGTAACTTCAGTTCCAAGGGTCTCTGTTTAATATTGCTGTGAAGCAGGAACATGGTGAGCAGTCAATAATGTTATTACCACTTTCTAAATGCAAATTGATAATATTTTTGTATCATAAGGCTTTCAGGGTTTCCATCTCTGTTTCCTTGGCAAGTTGTCCCTGTAGGCAATAGTGGTAGGCTCCAAAATGTGAATGGTGAAATCAGTTAAAAGTCTTTTCCACTTACCTCATGACTTCATCTGGCTATAATTTGCCCCTCTCCAATGTGATGTAGAGTCCCTGTCTATAGTTCAGGTGGGGATGATCTACATAACACAAATACTTAGTGCAGTTTTTAAAAATTAAATTTAAAATTAGTGTAAGACAATTAAATTTATTAGAAATGTTGAAACTTATATATAATGAGAACTCCATACCTGTGGTATAAAGGTTATCTATCTATCGATATATCTATCATCATTACAAAGTATTTAGATCAACTCCCAATTCATTATTGTCAAGCACCTGGTAAGAGCACTAAGTCCCTCTCAGTTATGGTCTCATTTTGTGTGTTTTCCTTTCCTCCGAGATCCTGAGATCACTTTTCTTGCGCCACAAAGTTTCTAGATAGTAGATCTGCATTTCAGTTACACTGACTTCAAAGCTTTGAACTCTTGGGCAATGAAAACTAGATGTGTAAGCTCTAACTGTTTACAACTGCCATTTGTCATATTGCAAAATGAAAAGTTAGTGAGATTAATGGGTTAAGAAAACAAAATTGTGTATTGAATTAAATCTTAACTCCTACAGCCCATCCCCAAACTTTGCCTGTCTTTTGAATTTTTCCCCATTTTTTTTTTAATCCAGAAAACTATTTGTGGGAAAAAGTGACAATGACTCAAATCAGTTTTTTAAAGTACTAACAGTTCTTGAGAGGAAACATCCTATATTGAGTAAGTGCAAAATATGATTATTAATCTTAATATAACATTTTTAAACTGCTGGCAGATGGTAAATACAATGAAATATTTTGATAACTTCTTGTTATATTTTCAGACTTGGAGGCTTAGTGAAAATATGAGGTTCTAAATATTTGAACACCCAGATGCTTCTTCGGATCAGTGTGACCAATTTTTTTTTTTTTTTTTTTTTTTTTTTTTTTTTTTTGCAAATAATGTGTTGAAGTTTAAAAAGGAGGGTGGATTTAAGAGAAAAGGAGAAAAAAAAAATCATTCAAATGTAGGAATCCTGCAAGAATTCTAGTAGAACATCAGGCAGTGTACCTCCGGGGCAATCTATGCATTTTTTAAACAGAAACTCCCTGAGATGAGTTTATCTAGGATCACTAAAGGAACTTGAGCCAAGTATGCCAGCATTAAAAATACTGAATTGGCTGGAAATACTGTTGTGTGTCAACCTTTATTTGTCCTTTAAACCAAGAAAAAAGAATAAAAGTATGCCTGTAGGCAAAATAATGGCCCCCTTTCCTTCCCCTCCCTCCCATTCCTCTTGCTCTCTTCAACTTATATGAGATTTGTAAAATGAATTGTAATAGAAAGCTCAGATGACAAAAATTACAGTGGTGTGGCCAAGAAAACACCCAGGGGGCTTTTAGCTTCCGTTGTGCCAAGACTGAACTATCAGATCAGCCTTCTGGACTCAAATGCGACACTGTCAATAAGGATACATCATCTTTTTTGTGGTGTAGAAGAGCTGTCGGTTGTAATTCCCATTATTCCAAAGCCAGGATTTTCCATTAGTACAGCCACCTGCTGGGTTGCTCTACTCAGGTTTAATGGAGTCTGAATTTGAATTTATCACCATCTGTGGGAAGACAGGAAATGAGAGAGCATCACTAATTCCTTTCTTCATTTGCTAAGTATAATCTTTATAAGAAGGCAGCAAAAGCAGCCGAGGTTGGGATAGATGGAAGAATATTTTAGCTCATGTTGACATCAGAGCTCCAGACCTACAGGGGAAAATGCTCTCTGTTCTAGGGCCAATTCCAGCAACAAAAAGAATGTTTTAATTTCCTATGTAATGTGGAACCAAAATCATGCAGATTCAGGATACTGTTTCTTTTCAGCTTCCAAAAAGATCTCAGAAGATTTAATCAGATCTCTGGTGAACATGAAAGACTTGGAAACATATCAAGCTCCGAAAACAGAGTTCAAGATTCCTAATCACCAGGTTAGCTTCTAAGTAGAACAGTATAGACTCCAGGTGTCTATTTCATGAAAAGAAGTTTCTTCTTTTCTTCCAGAGATTAAAAAAAAAAAAACAAAAAAAAAACAATTTTTTAAAGCCTCTGTGGAACTCAAGAGGCCAGGGAACATCAAACCTTGAAGTCAATCTCTCATATCAAAGTGTCATGCGGAAAACTCAAGTAAATAGCTCTCAGTGGTTCTGACTTATGCAGTCATCAAGGTTGTTTCATTGTCATTTCCAATAAAAAAGCAAGTTAGGTATACAGGACAGTAAACCTTCTGCAATTAAATTCTGACATTGGCTAGTTAGAAAACTTGCAAGGCTGATCTCACCTTACTCTGCCCCATCAGGATGCTGTCTTTCAGAATCTGCTGTGCAGGCAAAGACTGGGAAAAAAGTTAAGCCATTGGGATCCACCAGCTGTGATAGGTGTTGCTGCCCACCCTAACTTAGAGCTACCAGAGGATAATGGCAGTTGAAGAGAGGGGGGAAATCCTCTGAGGAAAGACGAAGGATTTAAAATCAAAACATGCACACACACATGCATGCACGCACACACGCAGCCTCTGAGGAAACACTGCATGCCATTGTCTTTCTTCAGGAACCATGAATTCATCCCTTTCTCATGAATCTCCTTCCATATTTATAATCTTGGATTAATGACTCTAAACAGCGAGTCTGTTCTGAAGTCACGGGGGTCAGCTCTGTGGACTTGAGGAGCTTGGATAATTGGAAGGAATGTTACTTATTACAGTGAAGCAACAATTCCAGGGGAGGAGAGGGAGCAGCACAACAAATAACTGCACTGTTGTTCTTGAAGGCACCAAGAGAGCTTGCACTCCTATCAGGGAGGCTGTGAATACTGTATTGTGACAAAGCAAAATGCCTCCCGGGTGCCTGCTTCTAGTGGAAAGCTTTTGATGTTTGATCTGTAATGAGACGGAAGAGGAAAACAGTTCCCTTGGTTAACTAATACATAGTGGATATGAACAGATTCAAAGATTTAAGTTTTAACTCTGGGACAAGATCCTCCATCCCACTTATTTATTATTTAGAAAATTCTCTAAGTTCTTTTCTTTTCTCCTCTGTGATGGGTTTAACATACTTCGGCTTTCAAATTTGACTTGAATAGTGAGTCTAATGATTATGATACTATATTTCACTTTTGCTAGTTTATCGCTTATCTGTGTTGATATCGTGTGGCTGTTTGTGATTTCCTTTGGGGGAACAGTGATTAAAACCTGGAACTCCATATTAAGACTAGGTGCTTTGGATTGGGCAGGAAGTTGGGAAGTGTGTGAATTACTACATCAACACAGCCCTCGGGAGGAAGATAGAATGAAAACCAAAAACAAAAAGCAAAACACATAAGCAGTTAATCTCATTCCACATGGCATGTAATGGATGATGTCACACATATGGTTATTCATACCAGGCACAGCAACTTTAGAGATGAAGACAAACCCTAGAAAATCTGTCAGTTTGGGTTAATGGAACATTGTTATTACCTCAGGTCAAGCAGATGGAGGGCAAACTTCTCTGCTGGATTCTGCTGCTCTTTAATTAATGTCCACATTTGTTATGTCAATATAATGCATCACATTTGGTCTAAAGGTTGTTTTACTTTAAAAAAAAAAAAAAGAAACCCTAGAATTATTATTTCATTTAATGTTAACATTTCAACAATTGCCCAGGATGTTAGAGGTGTGTGCAGATACTTGAAAAATAATAATTAAATCAGTGGATAAAAGAAAAGGAAGAAAAAAGAGACGGAACCAGCCTGGTTTTACATATTTCATTCTTGATGTCAAGATGGTTTTGATACTTCTTTTATGAGCACTTCCAAATGAGGGATTTTGAGTGCATGCATGTGAATATATAAGAAAAATAGGAATCTCTCAATGATAAAGCAATGCAGGCCTTCTTACAGTGTTATTTCTCCATGAAGAAATTAATAGCTGCAATTCATTTAGTGTTCTGTTTACCCTTGTCAGGGAAGAATGGCAAGTGGGAAAATAACACAATAGAGACATCTTATCTTCTTTCATAAACTTTCATTATTTTAGGCTCCTTCAGAAGGCACAGGGAATCCCTGGTGTCTGATACTATGCATGGGAAGCAGTGGTGTTAAATCTTTAGCACAATTCAAAGAATAAGCCTATTATGTAACAACCAAAAAGGATGTGTTCCATAACTACAAACGTTCTTTCTTAAAGATGACAGGCTCGCATTGTTCATTTTGGGAAAATATTTTTGCAGTGTTGGCTCCAGCCTCTAATTATTTAAGCTAGTCAAATCCAAAATCGTTAAAATGTGCAAATATTACCTGGAATCACTCCAAAAGGAAACAGTAGGCAGTGATCTGGCCCCTTGGATTGAACATTCAGTTGCTGCTTAGTTTCCTTTCAAATTCTAGAATAGATTCACTCTTAAACCAAAGCTAGTACTCCCTTTGGCAACTGGTGAAATGCACTTAGTAGTTCCACACAAGGATTCTAAGTAGCTGGATGATATCCAGTGCGGTTTATTCCAATTTTCAGAAAAGGGCATTTGAATCCTGTCCTAAGTACAGTTTTTCACATGGGGGCTTATACACACACTCACACACAAACACACTGCACGTGTGCAAATCTTGGAGTACAAAGGCATTTTTTTTTTTCCTGAACAACACAACACATCCCTTCGTATATTTAAGATTTTACAGGCTCACAGATTTACTGTAGTAATAGGCAGTTTAAGAATAGACTGGAAGAAACTACTGTTTTCTAAATTGATGATTTAGGACCGTGATTCTCCAATGGGTAATTTTCTTCCCTTCAGGGTACATACACTTGAAAGGAGGAGGGTTCTACTAAAATCTAGGGAGTAGGAGCCAGGAACACTGCTAAAACACTCATACCACACAAGATAGATCACCAAAACAAATAATAACCTAGACCTAAATGTTAATGATCCTGAGATTTAGAAACTTCAGTCTGTCAATGAAGCCACCTTAGGACCTCTGAAAATAATGAAACAACTCCATGTAAGATACAAAAGGGGATATTTTACAAACCAAAGAATTGTTTCCACTCTAAGGAAGAGATATACAATATCAACATTGGCTTTCTGTCTTTTGTAACATAGTAAAATAGTAATTTTTATGGCACTATCATGTACAATAATGAATTGTGTAACAAATGAGAAGTTATTCCTTTCACTGGATTTTCTCAGTCCACATCTTTCTTTTTCAAACTCTCATATTTGTACATCATTCTGACCAATTTGTCTTTACATTTCTTAGGAAACAGATCCTCAAACATGTGCCAAATTGGCATGATTGTGTCTGCATCTGGAATCTTTTTTAGTTTTCAGTACTTCATAAATGTAACATATAACATGTCTACTGAGAAATTTTGCCATCCTTCTTAACTATATTATTCTTTGGTTCTACATGCTTTTAACATTTATGTATTTGGTTTTCTTTCTATGACTTTATATCCTTTTTAAAGATTTTGAAGTGATTTCAATTAACATCTATGCATGTTTTACATTTTTCAAAAAATGACGTGGTGAAGTTTCTTTCCTTTGTAATGTTTTCTCCTTTCTTTGTTCCTTTTCTCTGAGGTCTCAGACATTTCCTTGCTCTCCTCATGCACACATATCCCAGAAAGGAATATGGGGTGAAAGATATGTGCAGGAAATAACGTTGATATTTTTTCCTCAAAGAAACAACTAGGTCATGAGTTTCCTCATTCTTTAGGAGGGATAATTTTTTTTTTAAATTTATCTTCAAAAGAAATTTATTTCCTCACAGTTTTGAATCTTGGAACCCCAAGATCAAGGCGCAACCAGGTTCAGCATCTGCTGAATGCTCCATTCTCTGCTTCCAGGATGACCCTTGAACACAGTCTTTACAAGGTATAAGAGCAGAAGAGCAGCGAAGGTCCAAGGTCATTATCTAAAGCATTTTCATAAGGATTAACCTTCCCACCAGCTGCAAAGCTGTCACGGTCACTTCCCCAAAGTTCCCACTTCTCAATTCCATGACAATGGGGTATAAAAATTGATGAAAGTTCCAATATGAAGATGCTAGCCCAGTATTTCTGTTAATTTTGAGATCACTGATAGTAGCTATGCTTATCATCTAAAGTGAGCTGCACAAATTTTAAGACATGGAAACAAAAATAAGCAGAGTGCAATGAAATTTAAGACTAGGTGAAATACAAACACAGAAGTACATTCATACTATAAAATACCAGGCAATAATGAAAATGACAAACTATAGGTATACATATAATCATGGTTGCATTGTATACATATAATATTGAATGAAAGAAATCAGTATCAACATGATGTATATCTTTGAGTCACTCAACACTTTGAAACTAGGCTAAACAAAAACATATTATAGAAGTAAAGATCATGGTTGTTTGGGGAAAGTGAAGAGCTGTTAGTGATTGGAGTTGCTTTTATTTCTAGGCTTGGATAGACTTTATTTAGTATATGTTAATTTATTGAACCTGAACTATTTTTCTATTGTTATAGTAATAAATTTCAACAAACTCAGTGGCTTTAAATGACACTCATTTATTATCTTAATGTCTCCATGGGTTAGAAGATCAGGTTTGGCTGTTTTTCTGCTTAGAGTCTGTAAGACTGAAATCCAGGTATAGGCTGGGTTGCATTCCTTTCTGGAGGATCCATGGCAATATCCAGATTGGAATTCCAAACACATTTAGGTTGCAGCGAAATTCAGTCCAACTCAGTGGCTGAGACTGAGGTTTCAACTTCCTTACTAACTCTGGATCAGGACTTGTTCTCTATTTCTAAAAGCTATGCATGTTCCCTGGGCTGTAACCATTGCCATGTTCAAAGTCAGGAATGGTGGCTGAGTTCTTCCATTTCCATTCTTACTCATCCTTTCCACCCAATTTCTCCTGGCTCACTTTCTTCTCTGCATCTCTGACTCTAGCTAGAGAAATTTCTCTGGTTTTACAAGTTTATGTGTTTAGACTGGGACTTCCTGAGTAATCCAAAATACTCTCCATATTTTAAGGTCTGCAGCATAAATTAGCTCTGCACAGTCCCTTCACAGAAATACCTAGATGAGAATTTGGTGGAATAACCAGAGGAAGGGACTTATGGGTGGTTATCTTTAGAACCGTGCCAATCACAATATCTATAATCATGTGCTTCTTATATGCATTGTGGTCTGATAAATGTTTTTAATTATATTAAAAAAAATTGAAGAATATTCTGTTTCTTTATTCAACCAGCAATTGTTTCTTGCTTACTACACCCCATAAAAACAATAATTCCTATCTATGTGGGGTATATAATTCAGGCATTTTTTTTAAATTTACAAAATAATTTTCACTTTCTGTGAATACAATTAAACATACAAGAAAATATTTTAAAAGACAGGAAATATATAAACAAATTTTTGGTTTTTGGTTTTGGTTCAAAGAGATAATTTCTTTAAAGAAAAAATGAAATAAATATTGTACAATGATTAAAATTTTAAATCACTCCTTGTATATTTGCTTATCATATCACTGTGATTTTTCTGTTTGTTTGAAATTTTTCAAAAGGAGAAAACACACACTGTGAAATGTAATGGGGAATTTTAAAGATAAATTTAGCCATTTATTACATATTCATTTAATTCCAACAGTCTTTCTTCTAGGTCTATGATCTAAATCAAAGTTAAGATGCTATATTTTGACCACAATGACAGATATGTAGCAGCTATCCTCAAACACTGCTTTGCAGATGAAAATGATGAGTATTTAGAAAAGGAACATTTTCTTATTCATGGACTGTTTCTAAAATTCATGAGGGCAAGATTTTGCCATTCATGTTTACGAATGCATCTCGGATGCCCAGACTACTGTCTATCACGTAGTAGAAATTTAATACATAGTTGTCAACTAAATGAATGAATGCATCTTGAGTATGAATGAAAATACTGGAAATGGCAATGGAGAACCAATATGCAAATAGGAGAACCACTTCCTGATACCTCTTTTTTTTTTCTCTTGTTATGGAAATACACATGATGTTTGCCAGAGAAAATGTTGTCTACCACCATTGCTTTTTCTGGAGCATGAAAAAAATATATATATATTGCCTCTCTTCTTGTTAAGTTGGAACCATATAACTGATTTCTTGCCAATGAGAACATGGAGGAAGTGAAGTGATGTGTCACTTCTGGTTAGATGCAAGAAAGGATAATATGGTGTCTCTATTTTCCTTGCTCTCTTCTCTGAGATTTGCAGAAAAGAAATGTGAAATGGTAGAAGTACAAGATAGAAAAATGGAAGCAACTAGGATTACTGAGTCACTTTTAGAGGAGAACCACTAAAGAAAGCCACTTGATCAGCAGGAGACTGGGATGTATGAGATAAGCTAATCCATTGAAATTTCAGGATTTATGAGTATGATTGTAACTAATGCATTTGACAAAATTTTTGCAACACATTTGATATAATTTTTGCAATGCATGTATCTTTTGCAAATGTGTTAATAGTTGTAGATATGGGAATATTGAGCAAAATTTCTCAATCTGTGCTCTCAGGAAATGGCACAGATTGAAAATTTATGTAGATACATGTATATATATACATACATAAATTAATGTATATAGAAATATATGTTAACACATATTATTTATATCTAATAAATTACATATACTATAATTAATTATTAATTAGTATATAGATAGGTCCATATTCAAATAAGTAACTTACAAATGATGGATTGAACAAAATTGAATTGTGTTTACTTTAAGAGTTTTCAGAAACTCTGATAAACCAAAATGTGTTGTAAATTCAAAGGAGGGATTTAGTTACTATATTTTCCAATATTATTGGATCACAGAACTTTTTATACATGAACTTGCTATTAACTTCTGATATGTGGTCTGAAAAACATTCCATGGACTAATCTCGTGAGTTATCTACAAAGTCCTTTCCCTTTTGCTGTGAACTTCTCATCCACAGTTCTACTTTCTAAACCTTAGCAATTGGGAAGTCACTAGGAATCTAGAGATACAATTTTTGATAGAGGACAGAGCATAATGCAAGTCTTTTGCTAATCCTCTATTGCCCATAGTTTATACTGATCCAAGGGAAACCCAATAAGCCTGATAAAATAGAATTGGTGAGTACCTTCCAAACACAGGGCAAGAACCTCTCCTCTGGTTGCCATTTAGACTTCTTAGCATGAAACCAATGGTGGTCCTCTGTGTCCTTCATACTAAAGAGGAAGGACATATATTAAATTCTTGGAGTCATCTCACTGAAGACCCTTTCTACTTGAATCCCTTTCAAGGGCAGGGACTCAACACAGACTCCCCATTTCCACAGTGAATTCTTCCCTGGAATCTTCTCTTAACTTCCACTCTGGGGTCTATAATAGCCACCATATAACAATTTACTGATATATTATATTATGTTTTTGTTTCTTTTTCTAATTGTTTGCCATTCTTGTAGGCTGGCTAGTCATATAATTCACTCTAATATTTTATATCTTCTCTATTTTATTGCTTCAGTTTTGTTGTTGTTTTATTACCAGGGGTGGAACACAAGGATGCTTAACCACTGAGCCACACCTGCAGCCCTTTTTATTTTTTAATTTTGAGACAAGGTCTTGTTGAGTTGTTGGATCCTCACTAAGTTGCTGAGGCTGACTTTGAACTTGCAATCCTCCTGCCTGAGCCTCCTGAACCACTGGAATTATAAGCATGCACAACTGGCACTTCTGTTTAAGTTCTAAAAAAGCAATGGAAATATTTTCAGGGTTGTATAAACAAATTGCATATTCTGTGCTGTACTTAAGAGATCATTTAAAGAAATGTCAAAATACTTTCATCTGTATTTGGTTTTCACCAACTATGTGAACCTTAGAACTAGACTCCGTTTGTCATATTTACTTTCCGTAAAACACTCTAGAGAACTTAGGGATTCAAGTCTTGCTTTTTAGTTCTAGCTCTAATTAGCTTACCAAGTGAGTAGATTGATCCACTCTTCCTCTTTGGACCTGCTTTTCACCTGTGAAAAGAGGATAATTCCCTGACCTATCTTTTGGAAACAACATGAAAGTACAATGATATATGATGAGGAAAATATGCCTTCAAATGTAAGATGTCCTTAATATGTATATTTTATGTTGGCATCAGCTAAATTGGTATCTGGAGTTTGAAGTTTTGATTCATGTACCATTTTAAAAATGTAAACATTTTGTTGGAAAACACATGAAAAGCACATGAGAGTTTTGTTCATGGAGAGAAATTCTAAAAATCATAGATATATAACATAAATGTTAAAATTCTCTTAAGATGCTGAAGAAAACAGTGAAATGTTCCTAAGTAGGACCAAAATAATCTGAAGAAAATCACTAGGTTTCCAAAATTCAAAGACATTCCAAGTGACTTTAAACATGAAAAAAGAGACGGTGAAGAAAGAGAAAATAGCTATCACCAAAGTACATGTTAAGAATTTTCTACCTTCATTTCTTCAAGAAACAAAATAAAGATGATAGATTATCTTTGTAAATAACTATTATATAAATATGGAATGCATTCATGCCAAATTCTTTTGCTCTAGAACCAAAATACTAGATACCTTACCAATCTCTAGAGAAATTTGAATTTCAGAACTACATTCATTTTGAGGTAAAAGAAGTTCCAGGTTGGTGGTTTAAAAAAAATTTTTATATTAATGAGAACACTGATGTGTCTGTTTAGTTCTTGAAAACTCAGAAAAGACTTAAGAATATCTCACATGCTAATTTTAAAATATCTTCTTCATTAAAATAATAAAAATCATGAATATAAGTTTAGCTCTCTCAATCACTGAGAAGGGTAGACAGATTTCCCGTTCAGTTTTTAGAACACTTAATCTTAGGTGAAGCACTTCACAAGATAAATTTGTGCACTGATCACAGAATTTGTGGTTATGCATGTGTAATATAAATAAATGTATGGGTGTTGGTTGTGCTAAGCACGTGCATTTTGACTCATGTCTCCAGGAGGGACTCTGTGATGTACTTTTTTTTTCCTAAGTGATTAGTAAGTAAGCATTCATCCTGAATGTTTTTAGGCAGTATTTATTTTAAATATTCAATTAATTGACTATACTCTTCAGTGTTTATTACCATAATAAAGTTGATATGGGCGTCATGTTGATTTAGACAATATTCGTATCTGGATTTATGAAGGAAACTACTGTTCCTGAAGTGATGCCCTCAAAAGTGGGTGACCAGATGGCCAATTGATACAGAAAATAATGTATTTCAATCAGGTCATCATGACTGCAGATATGGATTTCCATCTGTATAGATTCAAACTCAGAGAAACCAACAAAATATCCATGAACAAATTTACAATATAAAATACTGGCTTACGAATTTCTACTTAATTTATTTCTATGAGCTTAACTAAGGATTGGCAAATCATGATACTTTAAGCAAATAATTTCCTTCTAGTGAGTAAGTTTATTAGAAATCAAATTGCCATTTAGGATAGAGCCCTGTGGTCATAAGGAGATGTAAGTTATTTCTATTATTTGACTATTTTAATGTCATAGTATTTTTATAATTAACATAACTCATTGAAAGTCAAAACATCTCCCCAGACACATCTCAGAAAACAATAAGTTATTGTTTGATTTGTCAGTGTTTTTGAACTTTTACTCTAGTTTTTGTCACTTCAATTAGGTGAATACAACTGGCTTGTGCAGAATTTCCTTTGTATTAGTTGTAATTCTTTCCTTGGGACACAAACACACTGTTCTTGCTTTAGATTCAGAACGTGTCTGGCTTTTACCAGGATCGCAGGAATCACAGAAAGGTCAAGGTAACTCATTTAGGTAAAGAGCTAATCTGATATGTTAAGTGTCACACTTTATGTTTCAATTTCAGAATTGTTTCTGATATCTTACAACTTTGGGGGAGCATGTTTTACATACTGACAATGTTTTAAGTATAACAATCATTCTTATTGAGAGTCTGCATTAATATGTGTTGGTTGTGAGATCTATTTTGGGAAGGAATATCTCTCTTCTGAGTCTGATTTGCCCACCACAAATCATACTGCACATTAGCACCATGTCTCTACAGCAAATCACAAATGCCAAGGTGAGAGAGGAGGTGATCTGAGACCTAGTACCTGAGGGAGATCAGAGGCTTGCTACAGTTTTTTTCTTATCTATTTGAAGACCCATTTCTTACATAAGGAATGGGACATGGATGGGATGCATATAGATCAGACACCATTAAGCATTATGTCTTAAATATGAAAACTGAAAAAAAACTAAAATAGCAATCATCACTTTTGTTCAATTATTCATGATATTTGAGTATTTGAAAATCAATAGGAAGAAAAAAAAGCAAACAAACCACAAGTACTGGTTTTACATTGGTCAGGAGTTGATTCTCCCTGAGAAGAGGCTCTGACTTCCTTTCTTCTGAACTAGTCTACTTGTGTAGTAGACAAACCTTCGACTTTCCTGTCTGTGATATAAAGGTAATATCTCCCTCCAGATCAAAGGCTGAAAACCAAAGAAGGGAAAAAAAAAAAAGGGAATCTCCAATAGCAATCCTTAAGATTCCAGTTTTTTGTGTGTGTTTGTTGTTGTTAGTTTTCTACATCACTGTAATACAAAGCTGCTCCCCCGCCCTTTACTTTGCATCACAACCTAACTTGTCAGTCTGAAAGCTACTCTCCCCGCCCTTTCTGCTGCAGCCATTTCCCCGCCTCCCAACTACTTGTCAGTCTGTGAACATCCTAGCTAGCTATTGGTTCATCAGACAGCTTGCAAGTATCCTTCTCCGTTATTGGTCCCCTGTTAGCCCGGTGGAATTCAACTGCTTAAGGATAGCTTCCCGGCCATCTTTTCTCTTGCTTTCTCTCTCCTCCTCACTTTTCCACTCTCTCTAGCGGATGCCCTTTCTCTTTTCCTCTCATTTTCTCTCTTACCCTGCAGGGAGACACTTTGTTTGCTTAATAAACTCCCTTATGTGATTTCCTGTGTCTGGTGTGGTTTTCGTGGGTTCTTACAGTCACAGTGTTACCATGAGCCTCAGTGACAGCCTCATTAACTTAGTGTAGACACTGTTCTCTGCCTGCAACACAGAAGGAAGGAACATGATATTGTGTTTCCATGGTTTTATAAATTTCTAAATATTTCCAAAGCACGATCATAAAGGGAACACTGACAGCCCTTGTGGAACATGGTGGCTTCCTGACTGTAAATTGCTCACTCAGGTATAGCATCTCCCTGCCTTCTGCAGCTTTCTTTTGATTCCTGGCTTTAACTTAACTTCCCGGTGTTTGGAAGCAGAATGTGTAAAATGATGACCAGGTGATGTCAGCAAAGAATCATTGCATCTTAGACTTGAAAGATCCCAGAGAGAGTTTCTAATTCAGTCACTATGTTTTATAAAGAAGGGATGATTTGGTTTAGCTGGTCTTTTGGGGTAACGGACATTCTACCCTAGAGCTATGGCCTGGTTCATGCATAAGCTCACAGAGATGGCCCCAGCACTGGCGAATGCTGCTGTGACTTACTCCAAGCCTCGATTGGCCACATTTTGGCATTATGCCAAGGTTGAGCTCCTTCCTCCAACCCCTGCTGAGATCCCTACAGCTAGTCAATAGTGCTCAACCTGGTAGCTTTAAACAGCTCACAGTTAAGGAAGCTGTGCCGAATGGTTTGGTGGCCACTGAAGTATGGATGTGGTTTTATATCAGAGAGAACATAGGCAAGCATGGCATCTTTGGCAATAATGTTTGAAGACCAATCTTTAACATCTGGTTATATTTGATTTATTGTTTGAGTTTTTTTTTTTTTTTTTTTTTTTGGACCATATATGATCAGATTGCTATTTGAATAAAATAAGATGTGTCAGAAAAAAGAAGAATGATTTGACCAGAATTACTAAGAAAATCATAATAAGCCATGGAATTGCTTCTACCTAGAAAAAGACAGAAATCTGTGGCTTTGTTTGGTTTCTCTTCTGTAGAACAGTTTTGGCCAAATCACCTATTTTCTATTAGATGACAGACTTCTCCTTAATGGCAATAGTGATGTTTATTGAATCATCTATAAACTTCATGGCTCTTGACATACTAAGCACATAGCTAATATATGAACTTACTTATTTGAGCAAAGTCTGCAGGGAGCAATGGTGAGAACCTGAGCAATGAAGAGAAGTCTCCTCATGAACAAGAACATAGATTCTCTAGATTCAGATACTAGTTTTGTGAATTTCATTGTGTGGCATTAAACAAATTGCTTAGATTATCTAAATCTTCATTTAATCACTTTAAACACTGGAATAGTAATAACTAAAGAGTAGCCGTGGAGGTAAGGTTTTCACTTACCACAGAGTATGGAACACAGTAAACGTTCAATGAATTACAGATATTTTTTCATAAAGGTGTAGTGACTTACCTTATCAAAGTGATCCAGACATGAGATTTGAAACCTACTTGAACTGCTTCCTTCTGGAACTGCTGAACAACCAGATGGTTCCTCTTTCTTTCCTTCTTTCCTTCCATCCTTCCTTCCTACCTTCTTTCTCTCTCTCTCTCTCTCTTCTCTCTCTTGCTCTCTCTTTTTTTCTTTCTTCTTGAGTCAAACTCTTTCCTTTCATTCTGACAAAAAATAACTTCCCCTTGAGGACACCAAAAAGAAACCATTCTACTGAATCTACTGTGAGGTCACTCTTCTGATCTCATTTGTTGTGTTTTATTTTCAAATAAAGGAATTATATTTTCCTGAAGTTTGCTGTAACTTGCATGTTCAAGTTGTGTTAATAACTCATCATTTGAACTTCAGACATGGTGAAATGGCAGCAGAACCAATATATAGTACAAATCCAAACCATTTAAACCATCACTTTCTTCATACAAGAAGTTGTTGTTGATTAGCTACTATATGCCAGGCATCTTTTTGAGGATATAGAAATTAAATGAGATACCAGATAATATTTTATCACATTCAAATTCTTGAATTTATTAAGAATTAATACAACAATTATTCTAAAATTAACTATACATTTACTCTGCAATACATAGTGGGTGCTCATTTACTCCTTGTAATAATTTTTGAGATTAATATTATATCTTTTATAAAATACAAAAAATATAACACAGAGTGTTTAATTAACTGATACCAAGTCACACAGTAGGTGGGAAAGCTAGTGCAAAAAAACTTAAGTAGTCTGAATCCAAAGCCATTTTTATTAACCATATACAGAATGGGCTAATAGAGGCATACAATGAGCAAAACGTAGTAAAGGAAACCTAAAGCCACAGGTGATTAGATCATTAGATCATTAGATCATTGAAGATTAGATCAGCTTATAAAACTGTATTTTTATAATTGAGTAGCTAATTTGTATGTAAAGACACTTTACAAAGATTTTGGTGGGATCTGAAAGGTAGCTATTTCTATTATCATTGCCACTTAACTGCTGATATCTTCTAAGCTAAAACAAGATTCCCACTAAGCTTATGGATCACACTTATATATGTTCTAAGAAATCTCAAACTTTTAGTAATTGTGTTGCATGAACACATGTCTTTTGTGCAGGCAGTGTGTGTGTGTGTGTGTGTATTCAATGAGTTTGGAGATGCTATTTTTAATTTTTATGTTGCAAGTGTTCCCCTAATACTTGGCATATTGTAGACCCATGATTAATGTGTTTTTAATGAATTAATAAATGCCACTAAACAAACCTGATGATAGTTCTATTGGTTAACAGGTTAAAGGAAGGAATTTAAATTCCTTTAGAATGTGACCTAAGCCCATCACTCATGAGTTGCTCAAATCTTTTTTATTTGGTTCTGTAATACTGTGATTATTCAGTCTGGTTAAATAATCTTGGAAATTACTGAACCTGATGATAACTTTAATTTCCAGACTTTGAAGTACTCTCCTTGATGCCTCACTACTTTTATGGTTGTCTTCAAAGTTCACACTGTCTCATTTACAAAAATCTCTATGTAGATCTATTGCAAATTGTATATAATGTTTCTTGTGCTCATCATACCCTCATCAACATATTTTGAGGTTATTAATAGCATGATAATTTTGAAGTGTTATGTAAAAGAAGAAGCCTTTTATGTAAAGGAGATCACATTAATCCAAATGGAAGTTTATGCAGTATAGGCTTGAGGGAAAGAAATTTGAATGCAAATCAAATTGGATTTTTCTGGAAATGTTCTGTTTAAGTCTGTGAGGAAACCACTATAGCCGTGATTAAAACTTGTCCTCTTATTTTCTTATATTTGATTAGAAAAAAAATGTTCCTTTCATTTTAGAAAAGTGTTTGTTAAGAAGGAACTTTATAACACTTCCAGTTCCATTTAATTATTCATTCAATAGGTCTTGACTTTGACCAGGGCAATGTGAACAGAACTGAAAGCATAAGAAACACATAAAATAATCAGTGGGTTGAATGAAGGAATGATAAGGTAAGACTGCTCCTTTTATGACTTTTAGTAAAGAACAGTGGGAGACTAGGTCAGAGTAAAGGAGGAACTAAGAATGCCTGTAACTTCCTTCAGTGGTTAGCAGTCTTTAAATCAAGGGATGAGGCATCTTCTCAAGTTCAACCCAAATACATTTAATATTTATATTTACAAGAGAGTTATTCTTTCATTGTCCTCAGAATCTTTTCTTTTGTCTTCCATTCTTCTTAAAAGCCATCTTTTTAGGCATTTGAAAAAAAAAAATAAAAAAGAAGCAGGGTTAAGAAGATGGAGAGTTGTTGAGAAAGGAAGGAGAAATGCTATTTAATATAGCAGTCAGGGGAAGAAGGTTTGTGTTAAGGGTGGGTATTTCAGCTGTATTGACAAAATACCCTAGAAAGTCAACTTAAAATGAGGAAAGATTTATTTTGGCTTGTGGGTTCAGAAGTTTCAGTTCATGGCCATTTAGTCTTGTTTCTTTGGACTTATGGCAAGGCAGATCATCATTGTGGGGAGCATATGGTGGGGCAAAGCCAGTCAACAAAGAAAGAGACAGAGGAAGGAGAATCCCAACTTTCTCTTTGAGGTCACATTCCTAGGGACCACATTTCCTTCCACTAGGTCCCGGCTCTTAAAGTTTCAATTCCACCCTGTAAGGCCACAGACTACTGACCGAGACTGTAGCATAGGAGCTTTTGGGGGACACTGAATTTTCAAACCATAATAGTAACCACAGTGAAATCAGAGATTAAGACAAGCAGATGGTTAGGCAATAGAGAGTAAGGTCAAGCAAAGAGCAAAAGCACTGGTATTGGTGGCAAAACGTGCATGGGAAGTTTGAAAAACAGTAAAGACAGTACAGTACGGTCCAGTGAGTGAGGAAGAGAGTGGTAAGATGATGGTGTAGATAGCTTGAGGGACAGGATGATGAGGTCCTATAATAGCACTGGGTGGGAAGACATCCGGGTGCTTTGAAAGAGGGTGTGTCATGATAAGAAATACATCTTGGTATCCTCCTAACCACTGAGTGGTGAACAGATTTTTGGTGTGTACTAAATTATTTATAGTCTAAGAGATCATAGTAAGGAGTTTGGAATGTAATACAAGTATTAGTAGAAGCCACTGGAATTGTATAAGAAGTATGAGTTAAAAAGGATAATTCAGTTGCTATATGGATAATAATTTTTAAGAAAAAGAGGGACACCAATTAGAAGACATTCTAATTGTGCATCTAAGAGAAAGCAGAGGTTTGGATGAAGAAGTTGGTAGAGGATCTAGTAAGAAATGATTGATTTGAATTTGTTAAGACTGAGCTAAAAGAACATGATGGTAGATTAATATGTGATTTATCAAAATGGGGAGAGTGGAAAACACCTGTATGTTTAACACCTGAACAAATGGGTAAATGAATAATTTTCTGAGATAGGGAAGATTCCAGGAGGAAAGCTTGTAGGCCCGGGGAATCAGTGTTCATTTTTGGACATGCTAAATTTGAGATGCTCTTAGACTTTCAAATTGGAGTATGGATTTAGAAGTTGAATATATGAGTGTGGAGTTCAATACAGGGTTCATTCTAAAGACTGAAATTATGGAGCATCAGGAGGAAATAGATGACATGGTAGCAGGTAGCTCTAGTTCTCTGTTTTCCAGGTAAAATTGCATCTCAGCTTCCTGTGGCTAGGTGGGGCTTTGAAAATAGCTTTGAGAGGAAGCTATTCTAGTCTGGACCATTTCACTTCAGTGTAAGAGCCTCAAGAATTTCTTTTTCCTTCTGCTGTTGTCTATGGACAGTTCTCCAGATGGTAGCTACTCCATCTGTCTGGATCCCAGAATGAGGACAACTTACAGCACAACTCCCAGCTGATTCACAATGACATAGCACCAAGAAGAAATAGTCCTTGCTGTTTGGTTTCCTGGAATATGGGAGTTATTTGTTGTTGCATTATAGCCTTGCCCATCCCAAATAACAACAACAACAACAACAAAAAAATTAAAGACAAAGAACTGAGATCACCCAAGGAGTGAGTATAAAAAGAGAAAGAAGTCCAAAGATTTAGTCATAGGGTGTGCTCACATTTACTAACTGGAAAAGGAAAGGAGATGAGCATCAAGCAAAGGAAGTTATTTATTTTTAAAATTACTATTATTGATATTATCATGTATATTTTGTTTCAAAATTGCCAGAAATTTAATAAAAGAAATTTCCCTTTCAGGATGAAAGGAGAACTCTTCTTTAAATACCAGTTATAACCAATTATAGCATACATTTAGCTCTATAATTATATTTCTATATCAGAATGAGTTCATCAATGACTCTTTACCTCTGGTCTCTACAGATTTTCTAAAACAGGTTAGACTATTTTCATCTCGTATTACCTTATATTTTTATCAAGGTATAATATTTACATATCTTTATTTGGTACATTATGGTAATTCCATACATGTGTACAATGTGTTTAATAATGAAATCAGGGTGATAAGCACTTGCATCTCTTCAAACATTAATCATTTTATGTGTTGGAAAGTTCACGTTCTTCTAGTGATTTTGAAACATACCCTAGGTTGCTTCATCCTATAGTTACCATACTTGCTAAAGGAGAACCAGAAGTAATCACTTGGCTCTACATTTTGGTGCCCTCTCTTCCTGTCCTCCTCCTTCCCAGTCCTAGTGATCACTGTCCCACTTCATTCCATTCTTCTACAAGATTGCCATATTAGATTCCATAAATGGGTGAGAATATGTGTTTTTTGTATTTATGTGTTTGGCTTATTTCATTGAACCTGATGACATCCACTGTCATCCATGTTGCTGTAAGTGACAAAACTTGTTTTTTTTTTTTTTTTTTTCATTTTTAAGGTTGAATAATGTTCCTGTGTGTGTGTGTGTGTGTGTGTGTGTGTGTGTGTGTTGTAATATTTCTTTATTCATCCACTGGAGGGCATCCAGGTTGATTCTATAATTTAGCTATGTGTGTAGTGTTGCAAGGATCTTTTTGGTAAAATTATTTCATCTCCTTCAGCTACATACCCAGTAGTGGAATTGCTAAATCCTAGAGTAGTTATATTTTTTAATTTTTTGAAGAATTTCCCTACTGTTTCCATAATGACTGTCATTTTTTCTTTATTTATTGGATTATATACCCCTACTCCTACTCCTAAACTTCAGTTGTACAAAAACTCTGGAACACTCAAACTGATATGAAAGCCTATAGAAAGGCTTGGACTGAGTGCACACACACACATACACACACACACACACACACACACAAAGTTTTAAACTCTATGACATATACTGAGCAGTGTTATTGTTTTTGTAATTTTATTTCATGATGCATGATAGACAAAAATGTTGATTCCATGCCTGTTGACGACAAAGTGGAATATAGCTGCATGTGTGGCCATCCTCTTTCTTTAAGTTATAAAAAGCCTTACAATAAATTTGAAAGTGCCACATTTTCGACAGTGACCAGTATTGGCTTTATTTATAAAAGTATATTTTGAAATTCGATTCTTCTGTTCTTTTTCCTGCACAAGAAAGTTCATTTAAATGTCATAATTTGATCTGTTTGAAGACAACTTTGTCTATAGTTATGAATCCAAACTCCTGTTAAAAAATTCATTGTCTGTGATAACACTAATAAAAATAGCACCACTGAGGTGACCACTAGAGGAGCAGACACATTTTAACATGGCTAAGCACATGGAGACAGGCGCTGACAACTGTGTCACAACATACTCCTCTTCCCAACAAGGTGCAAGTTTCTTTTGACATTGATTTTAAAATGAGTTCCAATTTCAGAAACAGTGGAAAGAAATGAAAGGACAAAAAATGTTTATTGTTTGAGTGTTGTGCAATCATTTCTCTCTGGTTTCCATTACCCTGACCTCACCCATATGGGATAGCCTACTTACTGCCCTTTTAAATATTTCCTCTTTGTGTGTGGTGTTAAATCACAAAGAGGGAGAGGTAGAAAAGCAAAGAAAGGGGTGGAAGGTCAAGGAGTACACAGAGTCAGGACAAGAATTTTGTGGTTAGGGGTTGGCTGATAGCGGAAGGGTTAGGCAGTCAGCGTGAATTGAGAACTGGGAATGTAAGAAAATGGGCAGGCGGAGCCAGATGTCAGAAACCGGCTTTCCACAGAGAGGCAAGGGTACAAAGGAGTTACTTTTGACTATTTGGGCTCTGCTTCTTAAAACAAAACTGCATGCTGAAGCAGGCTATTCTTTCTTTCACAGGACAAATTTTTATTGAGCTCCTATTATATGCAAGCATTTCAAAAGTTCAGAGAGTATACTGGTAAACAAGAGAAGTCTTGATCTTTAAGAAGCATATGTGTAGAGAAACATTAGTTAAGCAAATAAATAAAGCATTGAGCAGAAAGCAGTAAATCAACTAAAAATAAATTAGAAAAGATAGGACATGGCAGTGGGGGGTAAGAATTGTAAGAACTTTTCAAGGACAAAAGTTCAGCAAGGACAAAGGCTTTGAGTTTGTCAAAACCTCACCTGTTCTAGGAGGAGCAAAGACCTGTGTGTCTGGATGAGGGTGATCTGGGAGGGGACTAGAAAGAGGTTAGAGAGGTAACAGGTTCCATGTTTTGTAGGTCCTCTTGGGCCATTGTAAGAATTGGCTTTAACAGAGAATGAGATAAACTGTGGAACGTGTGGAAGTTTGTATGTGAAAGGGTCAGATAAACATGGTTCTACTCACTTTGGAGTATTGTTTCTATGTGAAGCCAACAAATTAATTGACAGAGTTCAAAACCTTAAATTTCTAGCACAAACTGAAGTTTGGCGCACAGAATACTTACATGAAAAATACAGGAATGAGATTGTTTATGGGGAATTAGTTAAATACAAATATCAGAACACTTTATAAAGAGATTTGCTCTTAGATTCAAAACAAAAGTTATTATTATTGCTATCATCAGTTTCTACCTCTTGATCTGAGTGCTGAATCATGGCACTAAGACATGCCAAGATTAATTAGACAAAAACATAAGACAAATGATGCTTTATGTAATATTTTCCCTCATGAAGCACTTTTTGTCTTGGTGAATTTTGAGGATGGGTTTGGTGTGTCATAATATTTCTTGTCTATCACACATTGCTCTTCAGCAGACATATGGAGGAGGTGTGCTGGAGGGCAAACGCAGAAATTAAATGAGAACTATTAAAAGGAATGTCTAGGGCAAACTGAAATAGACATTATTTCCATTCAGCCAGGATTGTGGATTTGTAGTCAGGGGCTAAAAACCTGTACTCTCAATTCAGTGTTAGAAGTTCTTGAGGGTAACCAGGGTCCAACCCACAAAAGCAGGAGCCAGGGGAAAGTTCTAAACTTTGACAATCTGAAGGGCTATGTGTGTAACTCACAGGACAGTCTTTTTTTTTTTTTTTTCTTTTTGCTTGGAAACTTTGGTTCAGTCTCTCTCTGACGTGAGGCAACAGACAGAAACTCAGCTCTTGGGACCCAGCCAAAGTACTGCATGGCAAAATGGCTGCACATGATGGGAATTAAACGAGGAGGCTATTGAACAAGGTTCTCTGGAGACACATGGGTCTAGTCAGCATCAGGCACTGGGATGTCAGACAGAAGGCAACCATGGTTTTTAGACTATATACAGTCTCTGCTGACTTGTGGGGAAGATTCTCCAAATTTGCTTAGTGGGCATTTCAAGGAATACAGGAAAGAAGAGGAAAGGATATCTGTCATATCCAAGCTCTCACTCTCCATTTATTCCAAGACCTATGTAGGAATTTCATGAGAGCAGTCACAGAACTAACATTTCTTACAATGAAGCTGTACATTATTGGTTCCAGTGATATACGTGAGTAGCAGAAAGATATTAAGTGCAGGGTTTTAAAAACTAGATTTGATTCCTAGTGTGGTCGCTTAAAGAAGTATGGACACTTGCCATCTTCTCTGCCTGCTGAACTCTCTGTCAGCCAGAGATGAACATGTATATCATGGGATTAAATAAAATAATGTGCAGGGCATGGTACCTGGCATTCAGTGCTGTATTAGTATTAATGTTAGTTTAATTGACTCAGGAATCAATGAAAATTGGATATCATCCTTTCATGTTCAAGTCACTGAAATACTGTATATAATCAACAGTAAATAAACCTATCAGTTTCTTTCTCCCCTATCAGAACAAAAACCATCTCATAGGTAACAGCCTATGTTGGTGACGACTTTTCTTTTAGCTAATTCTCTTTTCCTTTTGGGGAAAGTAAAGAAAGAAAACATAAAAAATACTTAAGAATGTCATTGTATCCCTGAGTGGTACTTCCACTACCTCCTCTGGAAATTATCATTTCTATACTTACATTATGCATCAAAAAGTGAGCCAATTTAAGTTTTTAGTCCCTCAATCTCTCTCTTTCTCTCTCTCCCTCCCTCCCCACCTCTCTCAGCATACAAGGTCATTAATTGCTATTGGGACCTTCATAAACCCTAGTCTGCCGGTGGGGTGAGAACTCTATTGTTAAATGTATTATGGCGGGACTGTCTTTGGAGATTGCCTACTTGATTGCTTTGTAAAGGCCCAATGGCACACAGCAATTAAAATCCATAGACCTCTATAACCCTTCTGATGTTTTATGGGTCTTTTTGTGTCCTTCGGTAGAGTTTACCATTTGTGTATTTCCCACTAGGTCTCTCTTTCAAAACTCTAAGTGGGATTTTTTTTTTTATCCACTGTGATAGAGTTAGTTATACATCATGTGAAAGGTTAATGAATATTTTCAAAAGGAGCATATGTTTTAAGTCAGAGGGTGAAAGTTATACTGAAGAATGGCTATATAAAGACTAATAGTATTTTTCCAATCTCATCAGACTTAATTTCTGTAAACTTCACACATGCCTGTAATTCCTAAAATAAAGTATAGCTTGTAAAATCAAAATGACCTCAGAATTAAAGCAGCAATTTGAGTGTATGTGGAGAGCCCTCTTTGAACTACTGCTCAGAAACATGCACAGAAACAACACACAGTTCAGTTCTAAGGTTTACGCCACGTGCAGAGCAGACATATATTTTTTTTTCTGTTTCACTGAAACTAGATATTTCGCCTGAATAGAGGGACTCCTAGTTTTTGTCCAGATGTGAGAAATTTAATATTGTAGTCATGGGGGAAGCTGGGGTAGATTCTCCAGAGTGACATTCAGCGCAGCAGAGCTGATGCTAAGTAAGCCCTGGTTCTAGAGAGTCTCTGAGTACCACATATCCTTCTACTTTCAACAGCAACCTCAGCAACTCCCACAACCTAAGGATGAAGTCATTAGGCAATTCATGACGTCTTTAGTGATTTGACATTATAATCACATTTTTTCCCTGAATACCTTCTTTCCCTTTTCTCCCCACTTTTTCACTCTTCTGTACTTCTCTGTGCTCCCACTCACAGGGCATATGCTCCACACTCAAAGGGCATTTAGAAATCATCGTTGAAAAATGATTTGTGCAATTTAAAAGCAAATTGTACATTGCCTGGAGCTCTTTGAAGGAAAAATGTTATTGAACTTCAGAAAGTGAGCACCGCACTTCACAATGTTCTCTGCACAAAGCCCGTGTATACTTTACAAACTCTTATTTTCTATGTCAATTGTTTATTGAGAAGAGTTCAAGTCCCATCTTGTGAATTTTCTAAATCATATTCTGAGAAACATTTTGTGTACTAAAAAGCCAGGAGAATAGAGATTATCCTGCGTGTAGGCAGAGTGGGAGGGCAGGAGGGTGGATGCAATGATAAGAGGTTATTATTTAATGGAGAGAGGACTAGTTCTTAATCCCCACCACCAGATGGTCACAGATCAACAGGAATAATTCAATAACTCTTTGTCTAGCTTCATGGAGTTCTTATCTACTTATGGACAAAAATTGCAATATGTTTTTAAAGTACTATGCTTTTTAAATTTCTAAATATTTTTGCTTTGTAAATTATGTAAAATTCAACTGCTTAAACAGCAATTCATTCTAGGTATCAATGATTTCCTAACTGTAGTCCCTGCTCTAATGCATTTAGATGATTATTCTGCTTGTTTTAAAGAGAGATTCTTATTCTATTCCCTTGAATTGGAATATTTGGGAATAATCAGTAAAATGATCTCCTCCCATAATTCTTAAGCAGAAGAAAGGGTAGAAAATCTTGCTCTAGAACTGTAAGTTCACAGGATCTTTTGTTCAACAAGAAGTTTGTCCTGAAAATGCACATTCCAAGCATTAAGTGTTTTGCAAGTGATCCTTCATTCTCAATAGTCTTGCAAAGCAGACCTCAGTGCTTCTAATTTGTAACATCTTAGTATTCTTCATTTGTTTATTAATTCTTCATTTTTGAGTACCTAATTCTCCCTAGTTATTTGAAAAAATTATGAATAGGACAGTATCTATTGTTGATTTGAAGAGAAGTAGTAGGAATTAGATTTCTTTTCATCTTTCACTTTGTCATTTTAAATGACCTTAAATGAGGAATATATAATATATATACAATATATAATATATATATATATAGTCATGAGTGTGTGTGTGTGTGTGTGTGTGTGTGTGTATTTGAGATCCTATTTCTCCATTGCTCAAATACTCCATGCTCTGAGGATATTCTTTTTAATTATATTAGTGGTCCCTAAATAAATGGGAACATATCACTTTTACATAAGATATATGAATAAAACATTTCAACATATCTCTCAATATTAGAGTTTTAATTTAGTGAATTCATATAATTCCATGCTGCCTCCGGATACATTTTGAATACAAATTGGGCTTTCTCAAAGCGGGAATAGGGCTTAGTCACCCTTGACACAGTTTATGCTCTTGGCCTCCTTCCCATTCCTTACTGTGGTTGAGTCAGGGAGTGCCTTACACAACTGCCTCCTGTTGATATCTCCCTAGGGACAGTTGGATGCAACCCACTGACTCACCCCACTGATCTCAGCACTGTATGGAATGTTCAGACTAGCCACAGTGACAACCCCTCAGTCACACATGACTCTGTCTTTGCTCTTAACTCAACTATTAGAACATCCTATGGAAGACACACTCAAGTAATGCCCTAGATCTCAGTAGCAGCTTTGTTCCACAGATTCCTCTCTGTCTGTCTTGCTCCCCATCCACTGATTCAGTGTGTGTGTGTGTCCTGGATGACTCTCCCTTTCCTGTTAGGCATACTAGTTTTAACATAGTGATGGTAAATATGAAATAAGTATGCCACTAATTCTTTCAAGGTTTGCATTAACATTGCTAATAAATCGTTGCAGGTATGTGATGAGCTGGAGTTGACCTCAAAATACTCATCACCATGGGTAGTCATTGATAATAAATTAGAACTGTTAACCTAAATAAAATACTCATTAGTTTCCCCCCAAATCAATTAGTAATGTAGAATTAATCAGTGTTATAGTAATCCAAATCCACACCAGATTAATTTTTTAATCAGAACACTAACTTATTCATTTACTTTTGGGTATTTTTCTATGTATAGAAAGTTTACATTTATTATCCCAGGCAAATCTTTTCAAATGTTTGGTACCAAGGAAATAAAATGTGTATTCAGTTTCTATGTTATAAACTTGGGCACAGAATGAAGACAATGGACAGTTTTAAAATATCCATCTATGTATGATATATCTCAAGGAATTGTTTATTTTCAATAATCTGAAGGCATAAATGTACTGAAGGACACTAAATCAGTTTTTCTATTATATGTGTTAAGATTGCATTAGGCTCCAAAATTTCCATAATTAAATTTTTGTTCATATCAGTCATGCCATTTATAGGCATAAGTGTCCTTTCAACAGTATTTTAACTTGTTTTGTCATCCAAGTTTATGGATATTTTTATTAGGTTAACATTAATTTGGATATTTTCAGAAATATACGTGAAAATATTTACATAAATCAACCCTATCTAAATGTAACATAGATGGTTTATTTCTGGAAATTTGTAGACGTGTGGATTTGTATTAGTTCCAATCCTGTGGTGGTCCTTCCTAGACTTGATGACTTTATTCCTGTTCCCAAAACTGCAGACTCTACTTTATCATGGGTTACACTGTCTTCTATTAGTCATACAATAAAGATATTATCTTAAATGTTACTATTATGAGTTATATCCTCATTTGAATCATAAAATCATACATCTTATACAAAATGATGCTAAAATATAGAAGATAAAGGGAAATCTACCATGTTTGTTTTATGAAGCTAGTATATTTTAACATCAAAACTAGTAAGAACAATACAATAAAACAAACATTAAAGAATAACCTCACTCTTGCATAAAATGATCAACATCTGAATAAAATACAGATCCTCTTCTAGTAATATATATGAAATGATCATCATAATGCATAATAAAAATGCATGAAAATAAAAGTTTATCCCAAGAATGAGATTTTCACATAAATGCATTTATTAATATAATTCATTCAAATAAATCAAATGAAAAAAATATAAATTTAGAGTATGTAGAGAAAGTATAAGATTCAATTTTTTTGGTTTTAAAAACCAACTTAACAAACAAGAAATATGGTGGAGAACTTCACTATAAGCAAAAGGTATGTCTTATGTAAAAAACTTACAAAAATATTTCTATATAAGGCTCTATAAACATCCCACTGAAATAAGTCACACACAAGGTTGCTTTCTAATATCTGTTAGTACTTGGCATCATATTAGAAATCCTAGTCAAGTAAGTAATAACAAAATAAATACATAAATTTGAGATGCAAGAATTGTAAAGGGGCATGGAAGCAGACTATTATGTGAAAAGGACAAAATTGCATACACATAGAGAAAAAGCACATACATACATAAAATTATATGTATGTCTCTCAGGAAAGATTGCAGGGCACACAGAGACCTTGCCTGTGTGCACAAACATTATATCTTTATTTGTGTTTGTATCCATATTTCTATTATCTTCCATATATTATTCAGGTTATATATGTGTGTTATATATGTTATAAAATGTAGCAAATATCTTATTCACAATTGTAAGTGTATAAAAGAATTCTGAGATTAAATTTGACAAAAGCAGTACAACTTACTGAAGTAAAATATAAATTTTTGAAGTATATGAAAAAACTACACCTGAAGAGATTATGCTCATAAAGAGAAGTAATATTATAAAGATGTAGATTTTATTCCAATCTGTATATCTGAGTAAATCTCCATAGATATCATAAAAGATTTTTCATGGATTTTTATAAGTTTTCTATAGCTTTAGCTCTTCTCAACAGAAAAAAAATCCTAATAAAAAGTAAAAATAGAAAAGAAGCCAAGAAAATATCCAAAACTAGAATGAGGAGAATTTTTAATGATAGCAAACCTGATTACAAGCTATGGTAATAAAGCATGTAGCATTAGTACAGGGACATCCAAATAGGGTGGAGAGTCCAGGCACAGATTCCAAGCATATGTGGTCTTAGGTTCATGAAATAGCTGTCATCATAAATAATGGGAGAAGAAGAGAGAGCCAATAATTAATTCAGGCACAGTTTTTTATTCAAATTTTTTTTCTATACCAGGTTACATAAATGCAAACAAATTCTAGATGACTTAATCATAAATATGAGTAGCAGAGCTTTCACAACCATAAAAGAAAATTTAAAATCTAGAGTAATATAAATATGGATCATTTTAGAACTGATTGTTTCAAAACAAAATTCAAAGAATGATAAATAAAGTATCACATTCCTATAAAAGAAC
The DNA here is from genome assembly GCF_902686445.1 of Sciurus carolinensis. Classification (NCBI taxonomy): domain Eukaryota; kingdom Metazoa; phylum Chordata; class Mammalia; order Rodentia; family Sciuridae; genus Sciurus; species Sciurus carolinensis. The sequence goes on from NC_062226.1 coordinate 74,507,963, forward strand.
TTGAAACATAAAAAAACAGTACTATACATTGGGTATTAATATGCCTGTGAACCATCTTAACAGATTTGAATATGGTAGAAAATCTGGGGAATGGAAGAACAGAGTTCAAAGGGACCAAGAAGTTCAAAAGGGCTTCAAATCTATTTATAGTGTTTTATTTCTTTTAAATAATTTAAAGCAAATTAAACATTTTTTTTTATTCTTATGGCAGGTATATTTGGAAATATTACATATTTTTTTGTATGTTTGAAATATTTCATACATTAAAGACAGGATTTTCCTTTGTATACCTTAAATGTGCATTGTATCACCTAGAGATCGTTTCGAAATTCAGTCTAATATGCTAGTTCTAGGGAGTGGGTTCTGATTTCTATATTACTAATAAGCTCCAAAGCGATGTCAGTCTGCTGGTCATTGAACCACACACTGAACCACAGAAAGGTTTTAGGAGATCCTTTTAAACAAATGATCACTTTGTTTCTATTTGTCATAAATCCTGTTAAGATCTATACTGGGACAATGAAAAAAGTGAAAGATTAGTAATTTATCAGGGCACCCTATTGCATGGTATTTGACAATTTAATGTAATCTTTAATAAAAAGGTAATTGGTTTTGCTAACGGGGTAGGTTGAAGAAAGCACACAGGTGAGGAAGCAAGCAAGCCTTTTGGAATACTGTATCAGTGAGTCAGTGTGGATATCAACGTGTGTGTGTGTGTGTGTGTGTGTGTGTCTGTATCTGTGGTCATCACGTGAATATTTGGTCTTCACTATGAATTTTATCTTACCACTTGACACTCATTGACCTCCAGATGTATTGATATACAATCACAAAACTTGGCAAAACAAGATTTAGAAAACAAAGTGGTATTAAATTTAAATGAAGTCAGACATCTTAACTTGTATTTTTCTTTTCATTATTTGATTCCTAGTTTTTCTAAGAAAGGTTTTAAAACATAGTTTACATTACTTAAAAGAATTATCAGACATTCAAAGACTTACAAAATAGCAGTTAATGATCTAGGTGTCAATAATCATCAATCATATGGAATGAATAACAAAAAAAGGATTCCCCAAATTAAAATTCAAGGGAAAATATGTTTTAAATGGTATTGTAAAAAATTAAATTGACTATTTTATCACTTATAGATTACATAAGCACAATAATGTATATTAATGAAAATAAGTGACAATTTTTCTCATTAGCAAAACTAATTTCGCTGGCCAGGTGGAATTTGGAAATCATAGAAAAACAAAACCAAAAATGTCCACCTGTAAAATGCGTGTATAAATCAGGTGGGGATATATACCTCCTTCTAAAAAGAAAAGGCCCTTTGACAAGGACATCTGACAGCTTCTAGTCAGGGCCATCAGAGGACAGCTTCACTGGTGAATTTCACAGGTCCAGGAGTCCGCCATGAATAGGGAGACAGTGACAGAGATAAATAAGAAAACTTTTATAAATTGAATGATTTGGTTGGTTTTCTTTTCCTCATTCTAGAATACTAGAAGAAAAATGGATGTCAATTTTAACTTTAATATTACCAACAAATAACTCTGAACTTTGATACGATACCTCTCTGTGCCTCAGTCTATTTGTGTCTAAGGTAGGAACTAATAAAGTTGTGATTTGTCTTCTAGTTCTGAATTTTATCATTCTGTTATTATCAGATCATGGAATTCAGTGCTACCACTGGATAGCATAAGTAAAAGAATCTTGCATAGATTTAAGTTTATGATTAGACCTGATAAAATAATTTCTAGTATAACCTCTCTCAGTTTCTCAATAAGAAAAACAAATAAATAAAGTCTATGAAACAAAGAAAAATGAAATTATTCATTATACTACTAGACATTTTGACCACAAGTCAATCAATTGAGCCACTGTAAAAACCCATGAGGCAGCACCATAGTGGCCCACATCTGCTTGGGGGCTTGAAAGATAACAGTTTACCGAACCTCCAACAAGGAAATGTTCTATGCTGACTCTCTCAGCTTAGATATAAAAGATTTAAGGGTGGTTAAATAAATATAAAAGTATATGTATATTTATATGTATCTATTCGCTACATACATATCATATATAAAGGAAAAATAATGAATCACTGAAATTTATGTTAAAACTAACACCATGGGAAAACATTTATTAAATTAAGCAGAAGAGCAGATCATAAAACCATGTGATTTCAATATCTAAAAAAGTCCAGAAGTTCATATAATAACATATTAAAAACGAACCACCTGTAAGTGGTGGGTTTGCAGATTCTTTTTGTCTTTTATAATTTTCTGAACTTTTGAACTCTTCTATAATAATAAACATAAGTTAGTTTAATGTAATGAGTTAATGTAATTTTGATGCCATTCAGAAAACTTAGTAGTCATTGCTTCCCTGTCCCACAATGGGATGATTTTAAAACTTTTTCTGTTAATTGTTCACTCACTATCCTACTACTCATTACTATCTTCTACATTCATTCACAGATTGAAACAGAAAACTAGATAGAAAATTCATGATACCTGGTGGCTTCATTTATACCCTAGGTCGTTTAGTCACTCTAGTTGGTAGGAAAACAGGAAGAAACGAAAGTACCAATGGAGATTTAGGGTTAGAAGTATACAGGTCATGTGACTTCTCATGCACTCCTCTTTTTCAGTGTCAAAGAAGAATATATAATATAGATACCATCAAATCCCATTGATGAATATAAGCTATGTACTTGATTTTGGTACTGATCTTGTGCATCTAACTATAGATTTGAGAAATTCATATAAATAATAGATAGATATGCAGTGAATGAGGCCAAGGTCAACCCATACAGGAAAACTTTCATCTTTTAAGAATTATTACACAGATTTTTTTTTATTATAGGAAAAGCATAACTGAATATATCCAGAAAGACATTATATACAGTATTAGTTTTCTCATCATTACAAAATGTTATAAAATCAGCAGCTAAAAACAACACAAATTTGTTTATCTTATAGTTCTGAAGATCAGAAATCCAGTGTAGGTCTCATTAGGCTAATATCAGGGTTGTTTCCTCCCAGAGGCTCCAGAGGAGAACCCATTTTCTGGCCTTTGCTGGCTCCTGGAGTCTCCCGTAGTCGTTGGTTTGTGGATGTGGACTTCCTCCACCTTGGAGGTTGCGAAGTCAAATCTCTCTCTGATGCTCCTCCTGTCTTCACATATCTTTTTGACCTCACCTGGGAAATAGTCTCTTTTTGTACAGATTCTTTGATTAGGTTTGGCCCATCTAGATAATTGAGGATAATCTTCCTGTCTCAAGGTATATCACTAATCATTATGTACAAAGTCCCTTTTGCTATGTGAAGTATTCAAGGAATTAGAAAGTGGACATATTGGGAAGTCATTATTCTGCCAAGAACAGTTCTGAAATACACTATTATGGGAAACAAAATAATATGCTTAATTAGCAAATAATTGGCAGCAAGGCAAAAATAGTAGAGAATAAATTCATGAAGATCAAAAAATGCAGAGGGAATGATCAAAAAAAGGAAGAAAATTGTGAGATGATAACCCAAATTACATTTGTAATTTGATTACGTGTGCTTATTACAAATGTAATAATCAAACATGCGGAAAGAATGCACCAGTTAAGAAGTAATATTGAATAAATATTGAATATGTACATTGAGAGGACTCCCTATTTTCTAGACTATATTATGTAATTAGAACCCAAAGGTAGACAAATTTAATCAATTCAAGAAAAAAAAAAAAAAAAACCACATAGTACAGGCATTCAAGGTAAAAAAAAAAAAAAAAAGTGCTAATTAACAAAATACAATAGTCTAATTCTCCCCTGTCATGTTTAATCCTTGGATAGCTGTTCACAAAATCTTCCTCAGCTATGAAAAATTTCAAATAAAATAAACATTTTAGGTCACATTTTAATGCTACTTGAAATTAAAAATTAAATACATATCTTGATGAAATGTAAATCAAAGCACTTCTCTGATAATTCTCAAAAGACAGAGTTGTTAACCCCACTGAACTAGATAAGATATGGAAAGGCAATACATAAAAGAGAAAATACAATTAGCCACTCATGCAGGAAAAGTTCTCAACCTCTCTCTCTCTCTCTCTCTCTCTCTCTCTCTCTCTCTCTCTAGTGATCAGATAAATAAGAAGACTTATTCTGATAATATGATGTAAGTTACCTCTATTAAATTGTAAATGTTATATTCTTTTCATTAATTAAAATACAAGATGTTAAAATTGGAGCTACACAAGCTGTAGATATTACAATTTAGCATAACATTTTAGGAAATCAGTTTTGTATTAAAAGCTTTAAAAATTCTTAAGAGTGTCTCTCCTTTGAGCCAATATATTATTTCCTGAAAATTTGTTGAAATAAAATAGAGAAACTCACATATGCATATAGATAAAAAATTAATCAGAACAACATTTGTCATGACAACTGGGAAATTCCTTGAATATCGGAATACTTTGGAGTGCTTAGTTAAATAATATAAATGGTTTATCAGGAAATCATTAAAAACTTTTTTAAAGAACATTTGTGAAAACTGAAAACCATCATAATTTCATAATGGGAGATAAATGGCTACATAAACATAGTATAGTAGAAATTAAAAATATGAGCCCATACGTAGAAAGAAAAAAGATTCTATGTATTAACATCAATTCTCTCTCAATTGTGAAAATACATACTTTTTTCTTTAGTCATTTTTCTATTTTCCATATTTTAAAAATAAGTAAAATAAGTTTAAAAGAACAAATGAACCAAGAATAATGCATAAGCATTAAGAAAGAAAATTTCTAAATGACAAAGGAACAAAACAATAGTTTAAATAAAGATATTTTATGGTGAAGGATTTTTAATTTCAAATATTTTAATTCTTGTGGAAAGGGAATGAACTGACATTCTAAAATTTTAGAGGGATCAGAAATTTATTACCCTTTATTCCTTGGAAAGTTGTTTGGAAACAACATTTTCTAGTCAACTAAAACATACTGATGTCATAATTTTTGTGGTATATAAAACATGTTTAAAAGTAATTGATGGAAAGAACTAAAACCAATTAAAGGGTTAAAGTTCAAGTAATTATTAATGAAATGGTTATAGATTTTAATATAAATCCAAAAATATTTCACACAACTGTTAATATTATAATTATGATGCAGACATCAGAAAGCACGTAGACAGTGTGTTTGCTGACACTAGTCTGTGGTAAATATCACCAACTGGTGCATGCATCATTTTTGGTTCATCTTGTAAGTTTCTCTTAATATCCTGTTTCTCTTAATATTCTGTAGTAAAAAAAAAAAAAAAAAGTTACAGAAAGCTGCTACTAAAATAAAGCACAGAGATTCTATTTTACTCATCATGTGGTACCATTTTGTCATTTCAAGAGCAGAGGATGTTTAGTATGAGAAACTAATCATTTGGGGAAGCTGTTCTCCAGTTCCCAGTTTACATAGTTCCAAGGTCATGGACTAGGAAGCAGGATAGAGATCTGAGGAAATGAGAAACATGCCAAATATAAGACAAACTCCAAGATACCACAGTATAGAAATGGGGCACTCCAAATCACTCCTGGGGATTAGGACTCCAACATGCAGAATTGGAGGATCTGTTTAGGAACTAACACAGACTCTTCTTCGTCTTTCATCCAGACAGAAGATCTCCAAGGTCCAGGGCTACTGTTTCAAAATTGGAATTGAACAGGGTGACTATCCTGGTCTAGGGTAGGCTGCTCCCTGCCCAATCCATTGAAATTTCCTGACCAAGGCAGGATCAAGAAGTCAAAAAGGGGAACAATCCTAAGAACCAGCATAAGTATTCAGCAGTGTGGCCATTCAGTCATGAGGCATAGTAGTTTAGATCAAAACAAATGTGAATTTGTAAAAGTAATTTAAGGAAAGAACAACCATTTAGCACGGTGTGTAAAACAAAGTATGTAGAAAATCAACAGTAATAATTTTCCTATTGTCACATTTTAAAATTGCTACTCAATTTATTGAGAAATCTAGAAAATATATATAGGTTACATAAATTAAGTGATCTTATATTAAGATAAAGATATCGTGTATCTCTGATTCTGTCTTATTTGAAATCTTTTAAACTTGCTTTTTTTTTTTTTTTTTTTTTTTGATACAGGGGATTGAACTCAGGGGCATTTAACCACTGAGCCACATCCCCAGTCCTTATTTGTATTTTATTTTAAGACAGGGTCTCACGGAATTGCTCGGTACCTTGCTAAATTGCTAGCTGGCTTTGAACTGGAAATCCTCCTGCCTCAGCCTCCAGAGATCCTGGGATTACACTGTGCCCAGCTTATAATCTTTTAAATCATCTAATTTATTCCTTTAATTAGTCCTCCAAAGGGGAAAATATGTTTCAAATTAATTTTAAATAGTTAACATGAAAATCAATATTATATAATTGCAACTTCATTTACCATTTAATTATTTTTCTTAAATCTGTAAGTTAAACCAAAAAAATAAAGAAAAGCATAACTGGATTGGGATATAGCTCAGTGGCAAAGTGCTTGCATATGCAAAACCCTGGGTTCAAAAAGACAAAAAACTACTACTGTCATGTATTACTAATTAGAACAAATATAAAATAATTTTTTAAAAAGACCCCAACCAAAAAGGAAAAACAAAAGGCACAATCATCATAGCAATAGGTATTTGAACTTGGGTGGCATATTTCTTGAGTTAAGAATTAAGTTTTAATAAATATTGTATAAATAAAATAAAATATGCCAGATATTTCATTGACATTGAAAGAAATTCCCAATATTTACTATTTAATTTTACTTTACTCCCCCAAAGTAAACTTTTTTATATTTGAAAGAAAATAATTGTAGTATATGCTCTGACTTCAAAGTAGGTATATTTATACATTTGCATTTCAAATAGCATTCTACAAGTATAATGTGAAAAAAATTGTTTGTTCGGACTAGAGATAGACCAATGTAGGCATTGTCAATGACTGTAAATCCATTTGTTCTTTCTGAAGATCTATTTATTTTGAGTCACAACTAACAAACAGCCTGCAGTTCAAATCTGAATTGTGGCATGCTTTGTTTTATTTAGTTTGTGGAGTTTTCTAATACTATAATCACCTCTATCTCTTATTTACTTTTCGTTTTCCACCTGCTTTAGGAAAGTTTCATTGATACACAGTCACACACATGTGTATACAGAGTATCTCTGAATCTGTACACATTCCACAACAGAAGAGTGGCAAAGATGGAACAGAAGATGTGTATGGTCCATGAAACCTAAAATACTTACCACCGACCCTTTACAAGAAAGGTTCACCATTTCCTGGTATGAAAAAATAATCTCAACCAATTGCAATAAATTCAACATATATGGATTTTTAATTTTTATTATTTTATTTTTGGTATATCTCAAAAGTTGTTTTTGTGGAGCATTGTTAATTTCCCTTTTGCTTTTATTTCTTTTTTATTTTACTATGGTCTCATTTTATTTGCTCTCTTTTTTATTCTTTCTCTTCCCTTACTTCTTTTCATTCTTCCTTCCTACATCTAACTCCAGTGTAGGACCACAAGGAAGATGTGAAGATTTTTAGCAGTAACTCCTCATTGCTGGGAAGTTTGATAAAAAGACTTGACTATAGAAATTCAGCCAAAGAATATCTGTTCTCTGCATCTATGGTATTAATTTCCACCTTCTCCATGATTGAAGAATATTGAGTTAGAAGGCATTATTTTCATCTTCATTTACCCAAGTCTTGTGAAGCATGTCAATTTTAATATAGAGGAGCAACATGCAGAATATTTTCTAGATTTGATTTCCAACTTCCCACTTGTTAACTAGTTGTGTATTGCACAAATTAGATAACCTCCTAGTCCTCTCTTACATGTAACAGATAACTGTTGAAAGCATTAAAACACATAATACATAAATGGGACATAAAACGCTCTAAATATGCTTAGAACAGAACAGGACACATGAAACACTCAGTGCATGTGAACGATTTTCAAATAAACAAATGGAACCACCACCTGTATAGAATCTTTCTTTCCTTGAATTATCTGACATCTTACTAGGAATTCCCCATAGTGATAACCACTCCCCTTTTTAGACAATAATAAACATTATGTCCTGTCTTTAAACAATTTGTAACAACTCAGTGCTCATTTTGAGGTTTCAGACATTACCAATGTCCTATATGTGAGATAGTATCTTGGGCTTGGATTCACCATTGTACCTGCCTCAGATAATACAACCATTAGCAATGAAGGTCTAACTGCTGATTGCATTTCTTCTATTAGAAAAATCTTTGTAGAGATAGCATTTCATAGAGAAGTTTGAAAATCACTTGAACTTGTAGGAATTTCAGAAGAAATAGGTGATTCAAAGGAATATAAAGCTGAATATATCCATTGGTCAGGCAGTAGTGATAAAAGGATCTCCTTTGACCCTACGACAATGGTTATTGATTATCATGTGATGAAAATGAACAACTGTAATCCCCAGATACTTAAGAACATGTTTCTGTGTTATCTTTTACTTTAACCATTGTCTGTGTATGTGTATGTGTGTGTGTGTGTGTGTGTGTGTGTGTGTGGATTTTATTAGGAGTAACTGAAACAGAGTAATTCATATTTTCATGCTTGATTTTGGATTGATAATGAATATGTTTACATTTATTAGTAGTGTTGGCAATAATATTTCTATAACTGGTTGATTTTTCATTTTGGTTATATCTAATACATTAAGTATCTTTCAACAAGATCATAATATATAAACATCAGTGTGTTTTGGTTTGGATATGAGGTGTCCCCCAAAATCTCCTATGCTAATGCAGGAATATTCAGAGGTGAAATGATTAGATTTTGACGGCTGTAATCTAACCAATCCATCCCAGTTTGAATGGACTGACTGGATGGTAACAGAAGGCAGGTGGGGCATGGCTGGAGGAGGTGGGTCACTGGGGGTGTGCCTTGGAAGGGTACGTCTTCCCTGAAACCTCTTTCCCTTTCTCTTCTGCTTCCTGGCCACCATGAGGTGAGCAGCAATTCTTCACCTCACCCCTCCATCATGATGTTCTGCCTCACTTTGGGCCCAGAGCAATGAACTCTAGTGACCATGGATAGATTCTGAAACGACGTGCCAAACTCAGCTTTTCCTTCTCTAAGTTGTTCTGGTGAGGTAATTTGGTCACAGCAATGAATATCTAACACAATATCTAAAATACCTGTCTTTGGCTCTATTCACATTTTTTAATCAAGCATATCCACCTGCATGATTTTTGTGATAATGCCCAGTATTTCTGCAAGTGGATTTCATATAACTCACCCTCAAGGCTTCCAGCTTAAATAACTCTCTATCTAGTTCAATGGATGATCCATGATGCTGGAACTGGAAGGAATCACTATTTTGGTGGCATAGTTTCAAATCAGATGATAGGACAGATGTTACCTCAGGAACACCGATAAAATGTTTCTGGCAATCAAATTGAATTTTTGACCCTTAGTTTTTTATGGCCTAAATATTTATAATCAGCAGGAAAAAAGTGGCCTATGCTTCAAAAATCCAAAGTTTTTGTGAATATAAGCCTGTCGTTTTTGAACAATATTTCAGTTTGTATTAGTTGATGATGAAGATATGTAGCTATTTATAAATTTGCAAATGTAAAAATTAACCATGTGTAATAGCTTAGAATTAATAATTAAATAAGCATGTTACTATTTATTCATGCACTCCTTAGATATACATGGATTAAAAATCACACATAAGTATGTAGTACGTATTTACACAAGTATATACATACATGGTTGTGCACACAAACACAGAACTTAGTTGTCCAAGCTGTCCCAGAGGAGCATCATTTACAACATGCCATGCAGAGCTGTATAAAATGGTCACCCTGTGCATCACACTTTGTTGGTAAATCAAGATCAATAGGGTTTCCATTCTCACTAATCTAGGTTCTAGAAGGATGGGAAAGTAAAGAATTAAAAACTAAACATAAAATTAATATATACGATATACCATGAGGATGACAATATGAGAAAAAGTGGTCAAAGGAAGCTAAATTATAGAAAGTGTCAAGGGGAGGCTTTATTATGGTTATCAAGGCTTGAAATTTGAGAAAGAATCTGTCAAATGAACAGTCTGGAGACCAAGCATTAAAGGCAGGAGAAAAAACATGTGTTCAGAGAATACTGAAGCAGGAAAGAATTTAACAACATTGAAATTATCAAAGAAGACCAGCACAGCTGGAGAAGAGAAAGGGGGAAAAAAGACTCAAAATGAGATTGGTGATGTGTCTAGTGGCTGGATCATACAGGTCCTTGTAAGGTACAGTTAACAGTGTGGATTTTATTCTTAATGCAATGCGGAGCCACTGCCGGCTGTTAAGTATCAGAGTGGTAGCTTAAATAATTGACTGGATATTGTGTAATGAGACCCCGAAGCAGAGATATAGTAAAAGTTGAAATAACAGTCAAGAAACTATGGAATAAATCCATGTTAGACATGATAGTGGCTTTACTGTGATAATGGTAATAGAAACAGACAAATTCAAGTAATATTTTGAGGACAGAAAATGTTAGGTATGAATGATGGGCTAGATGAGTTGTGGTAATTATTTGACAGGACATAATAAACAATAGCTGTCCCTTCACAAAACATGTAAAAACGAATTATAGGTCTGACTAGAAATGAATTTTGTTTAGAGCTAAAGAAAGCATATTTACTCAAGTATCAAAAAATAAGTGGTTACCTGGAATAGTAATGGGGAGCAGAAAACTAATTTTTTTTTAAATATCTCAGAACTTATGTACTTTCTTTGATGAGGTAACTTCAAATAATTTTGCTTAGGACATTTTAAGGATTGGTATGAAAAATAGAATAGTACTGATGCATGGAGCATCATGAATAATTTCAAGTAAAAAACTGTAAGTGATAAAAGCCAGACTGAAAAGACTGTATTCCATATAGTTTCATTTACATGATATTTTACAAAGCAAAATTACAGATCAGTGAGGAAAGAGAGGAGGGATGGGAAAAGAAAAGAACGATGGAATGAATCTGACTTAAATTTATTGTGTACTATATGAATATACAACAGTGATTCTCACCTTTATGCATATATATCCACAAGGCACTAATTTTTTTTAAAACCTACAAATAAATAGAAGAAAAATCAGTAGAATTGAGGGAAGGGAACAGGGAAAAGAAGGAGGAGAAGGAAAGGGGAGTACTAGGAACTGAATTAAAGCAAATTGTAGTCCATGCTTTTATAATTATGTCAAATGAATCCTAATGTTATGTATAACTAAAATAAACTAATAAATAAAAGAAAGAAAATTGATTGGGGATTGCTAGTCTCAAGTTGGAGAATGATTGATCACGAAGGGCAATGGGGTAATTGTGTAGGTAATGAGGACAGCTGTGGCTGTCTATGAACCAATGGGCAAACAACTCTATATAGTTTTCAGTACTCATAGAACTATACACTAAATAGGATAACTTTACTGTATTATTGCTTTCATTTCAGAAAAAAAGTAAAAAAAAAAAATAAACACAACAAATTAAGAATCAATATCCTAATTAAGTTCAGCTACAAACTTAAGTTCAGTACTGCCATTATTCTCAACAGTGAAAACTCAATACTTCTCCCCTAAAATAAGAAAAAGAACAAAAGGTCCATTCTTGATATTTCTATTTACTATCATTTGGAGAGCCTTGGAAGGCTATTATAAGACAAGAAAAAATAGTTGTACAGATTGGAAAAGAAGTAAAACTGGAATTATTTTCAGACAACATGATAACATATGTAGAAAATTCTAAGGAAATAACCAAAAGAATTAATAATTACTAATATTTGAATTTAGCAACATTACATGATGCAAAACATTTTTGCAAAATCAACTGAGTTTCCCTACAGAAGAATGAATACCCACCAATGAAATTCAAGAGCTTTCATGTTATTTATAATAGCATAAAATAAAATACTTAGGAGTAAACTTAGCAAAAGTTTTCCAATATAATATAATAAAATAGAAACTTAAAAGAGGGAAATTAAAGAAGATCTAAATAAATTTAAAGTAAGAATAATGGTCATAGATTAGACAACTCATTATTTTTAAGATGGCAAACCTTCCCAAATTGATCTATATTTATTGTGTACTATATGAATGCACTTCCAATCAAAATCTTAATGGTATTTTTTGAAAACTTATAAGTTGATCTTAAAATTAATATAGAAAGGAAAAGATGTAATGTAGCCAAAAAAAAAAAAAAATGAACAGAATCATTTGTAGGATTTAAAAATGCCTGATTTAAAATATCTAATTTGGAAAACTTAAAATATCTGATCTCAAGATTTACTAGTGAGATAAGTCTTTACTGTGCTGTTTTGGTATGAGGATGGACAGACATATCTATGTAATAATCAGAGTCTATATAGACACATTTACATGACCAACTGATTTTCAACGGAGTTACCAAGAGAATTAAGTGAGGAGCAGTTAATCTTTTCACTAAAAGGTGCTAGAACTATTTATGTTCACCAAAAAAAAGTGAACTTTGATAATTTATCTCATAGATATACACACCTTCATTCAAAATGGATACTATACCTAAGAAATGGACTTCATCAAGACTACAAACTTTTACTTTTCAACTTACAAGTACAAAAGGCTAGACAAAGGTGTGGGAAGTCATTCTTATTGAGCAGAATCAGACTAGGTTAAGCCATGGGATTCAGAGGCCTGGTTTCTAGGAACTTCCAGGAAGCATGTGGCTCTGCATGGGAGTGGTTCCCTGTCTCCTTCTGGAATATTCCCCCTTAAGAAAATGGATCCCCTAAGTCCACCCTATCCTGTCCATCACAGAATAAGCTCCTCCCAGTCCTTGCCCCCTTTACCTGTATATTAGAAATAAAAGAGAGTTGGGCAAATTGGTTTAAGAGGCCAGAGCTGGTATGACCAGACCTGTCATGCCCCTTCTCATTTAAAAAGAGTATTGGCTCTTGTGTGTTTATTGAGTAGATAAGTTTATTTGGGTAATAGATAGAAAAACCACCAACATCACCCTCCGGCAGTTAACCCTTTTCTCATCCACTTGGGACATGGCAGAGAGGACCCCCACACAAAGGGAAGGAGAATTTTTGTAAAAGATATTTAAGGTCTTTTATACAGACTGTATAAAGAATGCTGAGGACCTATTAAAAAGAAAAAGTAGGGAAAATATTTGAATAGACCCTTTGAAAAAGCAGATATAAAGATAGCAAGTAAGCATTTTTGAAAGATATTCAACATCATAATCAACAGAAAAATACAAATTAAAATCACAAGGAATTACCACTGAATACTCAATGGTAGAATTCAGTTTAAAAGACTAATAATACCAAGACAAATAATCTCATACACTGCTGGGGAGAATACAAAATGATGAGCCATTTTGGAAAATAGCATGTTGATATGTTATAAAGGTAGGTATGTATTTTCCATATTTCAGAAATTCTATTTCTAGGTTAAATTCTGCACATTAGGACTTACCCAAGAGAAATGAAAACATAAATCCATCATTAAAATACTGGTACAAGAACAGACCAAAATGTCAGTGTGGGAAGAATCTTAAAAATGGCAGACTTCTTATCTCTTAGTCAAGAAATCTAGCTAGGAGTTTTGAATATACTGGCTGTCAAAGAGAATATCTATTCCAACTTTGCTGTTCCACTTGCTTCTGACTGTATTATTTGATTGTATTTTGTAATGAAAAATAAATATGAATAAATTATCAATTCATTAAATACACAATATTAAAGAATTAATTATATTAAATACAACCATGAAAATTTGTGGATTCAGTGCCAAACTATATGTGGCATGTTCCAATTTAATTTTCTTCAAATATATGTATTGCAAATGATCAATGATCAAGGTAATATTTAGAGTTTGAATGTTTAAATTAAAAAGAAGCACCAAAACATACTTCTTTGCTGATATAGTTATGATTAAAAAGAGTTGTAAAACACTTCAACTTTTAAAAGTACAGATTTTTTTTAAAGTTAAAAAAAACTACTTGCCTTGTCAGTTCCTAATAATTAGATTATTAACACTTAAGACAAAATATACATAAAAAATACACAATTATTCCAGACAGCATGGAAGTTTTCAAATCCTACCACTTTGAGCCATGTTTACATAACTGCAATTCTAAACTGTATTCACTGGGATAATACTGCAAGATTCATTTGGAGAACCAGAACTTTTGAAAGAACCAGAACATCTGTATTGTCTTTGCCATGCAATCATCTCTAAGAATCTCTGAAAAGAAAGACCCACTTCAGTTTCAGAAAAGTGAATTCTCTGCTAAATAAACAAGTCATTCTGAATGTTTCTGAGGAATGAAAGAGCCACTTCTTGGCAAAGAGATACTTTAAAATGAAAGGAAGACGGAAAATACTTCTAAAGCTACTGAGGGAAGTGGAAGGTCACTAGCTGCAACAAGGAGCTCCCTGAATTTTCATTTCCTCATGGGATAATCTTCCTCTTGAAGATCAGATTTTAAAGACAGAAAAGTAAGCTTGCACTTGGGATATCACATCACAAATAAATGATCTTGCAGAACTTGAATCTTTATTTTTTGTAATAAGAACAGAGTATCTTTCAAATGCTTATTTTTTTATCTGTCATATAATTAGCACTGATTCCTTATGGAATATTTGCTAATATTTGGTTTAAGTAAAATTTGGTTATATATGGTGTGACGCTTAAAGAAAATGAAAAGAGAAAGAGCGAGCAAAGAAAACACATCCCCTTAAATAATTCAATAATTCCCTTAAATTTTTCTGAAATAACACCATTAGATATTTTTTATTGTAAAACCATTTTGTTCAATCTCAGAATCATTTTTAATATGTACTTTTCCATTAAGTAAACAAAGACAAGTCTCAGATGGAAAACAGTATAGCCCTTGGCCTATGCAGAAAGGAAGCATAGTACAGAGAGGAATGAGGGTCAATCATTGAATGAAAAAAATGTGTCTCATTCAAAAGGTGGAATTGTGGTCAGCCAAGTGTGGAATAAAAGGCAGTCAAATATATTTGATATCAATATGTGTAACACAGATAATGGGTACTGGTACTTTCACATATTACAAAACTTAGAATACTAAGTATTCTGAGCTAAACAAAGGTACTTCTACCAGAATTCTAGAAATACAGGATCAACCTTAGAAATATGATTCAGTATTCTCCTTTTGCCAAATAACAAGCTTAGATAGTTTTCCCATGAGAAATATTAGCAAAAGCTAAAACATAGAGTTTGTAAACTAAGTTACTGTTTAGTACTATTTCTTCTAAAATGAACACGACATTAAGTGCAATCAGGAGAAATTTTCTTAGAATAAAAGCAAGGAAGTTAAAGGGAATCATTTATAAAGAAGTTTAAGGGAATCATTTATAAAAAAGTGACTTTTCATTAATGGTTGTGTTTCTTAGAAGAGTTATAGCATAAAATGTTCCTATCACATTAAACAAAATTTTGATTTTAGTTTATTCTTATTTATTAAAGTGTAATTTATATACAATAAAATTCATCTGTTAGGGTAAAATTCTATAAATCTTTATAAACTTCTTCAGTCATATGATTATCAATACACTCTAGATATAAAACATTTGCATTATCCCTCCAATTTTTTCCTACAATTTTGTAATTAACACCTCCTCCCCATGACAGCTCCTAGCCATCACTTATTTGGTTTTAGTCCTTGCAGTCTGAATTTTTCCAAATGTCATCTGAAAGAAAACATAATAATTAAAAACCTGTTGTTTTAGTCAGTTTTCTGTACTGAAATAAATACCTGAGACAACTGTTTTAGTCAGTTTTTTTCACTGCTGTGAGTAAATGATCTGACCAGCACAATTATAGAGGAGGAAAGGTTTATTTGAGGGTTCAAGGTTTCAGGTGTCTTAGTCCGTAGAAGGCCAGCTCTATTCCTCAGGGCTCGAGGTGAGGCAGAGCCAGGGCAGAAGAGCATGGCAGAGGGAAGCAGCTGACATCATCAGGAAGCAGAGAGACTCCACTCTCCAGATACAAAATACATACCCCAAAGCCACCCGCAATTCCCACCACCTCCAGCCATACCCTACCACTTCAATTAATTCCATCAGGGATTAATTCACTGATTGGGTTAAGACTCTTACAACCCATTCATTTCTCCACTGAACCTTCCTGCGTGGAAGGTTCTGGGGGCTTCATGAGAGCTTATGGGGGACACATCATATCCAAACCATAACAACAACCAACTTAGAAAAGTTTTATTTTGACTCATAGTTTTAGTTCTGTTTATGATTGGTTGGTCCCATTGCTTTATGCCTGTGGAGAGAGAGAACATGGTAGAGCAAAACCATTCATCTCATGACCAGAAAGTGAAAGACAGCAAAAGAAAGGGAAGGGATTGGAGTCAGGCAGCCCCTTCTTGAACATTCCCCCACTGACCTCCCACTAGGCTCATCTCTTAAAGGTTCCACTACTTCCCAACAGTGCCACAGGCTAGGAAGCAAGCATTCAACACAGGATCCTTTAGAAGACATTTAAGATGAAAACTTAAAACTTTTAAATATAGTTTATCCCATATAACATAATCATTTAAGATTAATTTATGTAGTCAGATGTACCAGTAGTTCATTCCCTTTGCTGAGTAGTATTCCTTTATCTAGACATAGCAATGTGTTCACCCATTCACTAGTTAACATACATTTGATTTGTCATGCTCACATTTTTGTATAAATATATGTCTTTGTTTCTTTGGGGTAAATAACTAGTATTGGGTTTGGGGGGTCATATGAGAAGTGTGAGTTTTATCTCGTAGAAAGTTAGCAATCTGTTTTCTAAAGAACTGGAACAGTTTTCATTCCCAACAGGTAAAATCTAAAAATTCAGACTGATCAAAAATAAATCTCACCAACATTTGATATTGTCAAATTTCTGCAAAATGGTGCTCAAAAATCTGTCAGTTTATTTTTTTGAAAACATTTTATAAGGTAAAAATTGTAAAGACCCTGTTGACCCTTCAGCTGTGGAGTACATCACATGTACCCTTTCTTTGACTTTCTCTGTGTTTCTATAAGACATACAGTCTGTCCTTGGTAGTAACACATGAGCACCCCATAATTTGCTATACAATTATGAAAATTTCCCTGGTTATAAAGAAAATTGAAACTAATATATGCACAACAGTATGAATATAGTTAATTAAACAATAGGAGATGTTTAATGAAGGAACAGAGGTCATTGGAAAAACTGACCTGGCTTAAGATATTATTTTGTTACTTAATTCCAGGAAATTTTATTCTTTTTGAAACTCAATTTCCTAATCAATAAAATGAAGATAAAAATCATTCCCACTTTATAGGTCTACTTTCAGGATCAAGGGGTTTAATGTAAGACAGGAATTTTAAATACATAGAACTCTAATTTGTTATTAGAGATTAGCTGGTTTCAAAATGTTATGCTAATGAGATGATGTCTCCAATATCTCCACTGATACTTCAGTTTTAGTTATCTTTGCACTACTGTGACCAGTTATACCCAACAAAAACAACTTAAAAGAGGAAAAGTTTATTTTGGCTCAAAGTTTCAGAGGTTCAGTCCATGGTTGGCTGACTCCATTGCTCTGTGCCCAAGATGAGACAGAAAGAACATCATGGCAGAAGAGCATGGTGTAAGGAAGCTGCTCCCTTCATGACAGCCAAGAAACAGATAAAGAGTGAAGTGCCAGGGACAAATTAGTTACCCCCAGGGACCTGATTCTCCCTATCACACACTACCTGCTTACAGGTGCCACCAGTTAATCTATTCAGGCTGATTAATCCACTGATTAGGTTACAGTTCTCATACTCATTTCACCTCTGAAAAATCCTGCATTGTCACAGATGAGTCTCTGGGAGAACTCATATCCAAACCTAGCAATATACATATGGATTTATTCTTGAAAAATTGAAAATTAAAAGTGATTATTATGAAAAAAACTCTAACATCATTTATTTCATTAATTTAAAAGTATTTACTGAGTACCTACTATATTCCAAATACCAGGACCACAGATATATAGATATGACCCCCCCTTGCCTCCATAGAACTTTCAGCAATTTAGAATGCAAATTAAATAAACAAATTTCCATGCTAGAATATAATAAGTGCTATCAAAGGAGAGAGGGAGAATATTGAGTGTTAAGAAAGGAGAGTGTATTATGCTTTTTACTAGTTTGTCAGAGAATGTTTCTTTTGAATGTGATAAAACTGAAAATAGTTAAGGATATGAACCATAAAAGCTGTGGAAGCAAGACCTGGTAGAAGTGCAGACAGTATTGGGGCATGTCTGACACATAACAAGAAAACTGAGGAATTCAGGTGGCCTGAAGAAGATGAATTAAGGACAAGAGATATGAGGGGGAGGAATGTACATCAGTCACTTAAGTCCTGCCAGCCATTATAATGAGGATTTTCACCTTTACTCTGCATAGATGGAAAGCCATTGGAGTGTTTTGGACAGAGGGGTGATTTCTTTTACTCCCTTTGTATTAATTTTCAACTGCTGCTATAATAAGCTATTACAAACATAGTGAAATAGCACACATATTTACTTGACATTCTGGAGATCAGAAGTCTGAAATATATGCCACTGGTTAAAACCATGGCAATAGCAAAGCTTGAATCCCCTCTGAAGGCTCTGGGGAGAATCTGTGTCTTTGCCTTTCCAAACTTCTAGAAACCACCTACATTCTGGCTCATGTCCCCTTTCTCCATGTTCAAAGTCAGCTATGCAGCATCATCAGAAATCTCTCTCAGACCCTTCTGCCTCTTTCTAATAAGGACCCTTTTGATTACATTGGGTCCACCCACATTATCCAGGATAATCTGAGGTCTTTGGCTGAATCACATCCGCAACATCTCTTTAGCTATATTAAGTAACATATTTAAAGGTTCTGAGAATTAGAACATGGACATCATTCAGGGACAATTATTCTGCCTACCACAGTCTGTCAAGAGGTAATGGAGCTTTTGATCTCTGCTAAAAAGCATCAGGGGATCAGAACACTGGACTGAAAAAATGTGACAGTATTCATTCATTGTCTAACACTAAGCAGGGAAAAGGGTGCACTGTGGTAAGAAAAACTACATTCACATTTGTGTTATAAAAATTATCTTTAGGCAAAAGATGAAGAGAAACAATACAACTAGATGATCAGGCTTAATAAAAATGAATTTTAAAAAGTGGAAACCTAAGTGGTCCACTTCTGCATTTACTAGGATACTTTCTGATCAATACTTTGCTCTCACATTCCATTTTATTCAAAATGTATGAATGTTCATGGTAAATAACTGATTCTAATGATACTCGAATTTATCTGCCATTGTAAGTTATTTAAACATGTATGCTATTTATATAAGCTATTTTTGTTTGGTTAAGATGCTGGCTTGTAGAATTTAAAACTTACTTTGGAAAAAAGATATAAAACTAACTTTCAGAGTTTTAAGTTGAGTTCCAAGTTCTGGGTTACTGTGACTCAATGGATTTAGGCATAAACTATAAAACTATACCAAGGGCAAATCAATCTGGTCTCCACATACCTGATCCTCACACAGCTTTAGTGCCTCATTTAATATTAAAAGAGAGTCAATGATAAGAAATAGGAGGTATGGAGCACCCCACTGCCAACACAGTATTAAATATTGTTCATCTATTACCCTTTATTGCAATCCTTTAATGTAGATACATATACTGCCCTCATTTTACACATGAAAAATCTGAGAGAATCTAGGACACTTTACAATATTTACAGAGACTAGAATTTAAATTTATTACAATGATGGAAAAAATCATGATCTTGAGAAGAAGGAAGAAATTTTCAAATGTGAAAATCCCTACACACAAAAATATTATCTTAGTCTTAGGAATTAGATAATATAATACAATGTACATTAATTCTTTTGACTAGAATATTATACTAACAGTTAGTTTTTGAGATACATATCTACATTTGTATCTAATTAAGCCTGAGAATGAAAACATAATAACCAAGTTAATGTTAAGTACTTACTGTTTGAGACTAAACAAAAGTTTCTGAATTTTCTTTTACCTTGAAACTAACTAGATTTAATTTCAAAAATATTTTTTTCCATTTATCCCCAAAGGAAAGGAACAATACCAGCTAGCTGTACTATATTCTGTTTAAAAAAAAAATTTAAAGGAGACTTGTATGATTTTTGTGGTTATTATCAACAGATAATTCTTTATTTTGACATCCTCAAAAGTGGTCACTTTATTTGTAGTCCTAGCTACAGAGAAGGACTTTGTGCTAAAGGCTTGATTTCTGTAAAAATGATGCAATGAGGAAAAGCTTTTACTGTCTTCTTCCTTTCAGCGATTACCAGCTAAGAGAAAGAGATTATTACATTTGGAACCAGTGGGAAGGGGTCTATTATTAGCTCTTTCCAACATTTTATTTCATTAGAGCCATTTTTGCAGTGTACAAAGCATTCACTGATTATAGAAAACAAGACAGACTCTAATACCATTTTGGAAGTAGTGATATTGAAATGAGGGTTTCAGAGCTCAATATTTCTCTAGCATTTCAGAGGCACCAGCACTATGAGTAAAGAGAAGCAAATTTCTCATTGCCGCAGGTGATGAAACTCATAGCAACAAAGGACCAGGGGATTTAACTGGTTATACATTGATAGCACACCAAGCACTAGCCATCCCAGAGGAAAACTTTAATTCCTTAAATCAAATTCTTATCCACGGTGATTCAGCTTGTGACCTTGAATATTGAAGGCATAGTTGTGGGTAAATAATGAACTTTGTTATATGGTATATTGTCCAATCTACCATGAATTCTGAGTTGTATTGTATAATGTTTGCTTTTGACACATGTTTCAAGTTATGCAAATAATATTTACCTCATCAAAAGTTAAAGAAAAGCAGCATTACATGCAATGACAGCATTGTAGAATACTGACCTTTTCACATCTATCATGTGGCTCTGGTGCCTCTCTACTGGATATCTTGACATTTTCATTTGAAATGATTGTTGTGTTCTCTGACATTTTTGTCTCTGTCATTGAAATCATAGGGGTTAGCAGTAATTTTTTGCAATTACCTAGCATGAGAATCACTTTCAGGTATAAGAAGCACAAATGTATATTTTAGCACCAAAGGGCATATATCTTTAGCATGCTCAGATTTTACATTTGTCTTTACAAGTGATTCACTGGTTTTCATATGATTGCCCAATAAATATAGAAAAAATGTGCTTAGCATACCACATTCTTTTGCATAATGTATACTTTTTCTGATAAAATTTAGTTGAGTACTCATATTACCAAAGTTTTGGGATTGGTTTTTATATGTTAATTCATTCATACTTCACATTTTGAGTTTGTTGATAATATGAAAAATGCAAACATAATTTCAATTACAAGTAGGCATATATATATTTGCTTATAGTTTGCTTTGTATCCAAGATTTAAGGTTGTTATCAAAAAATATAAAGACTAATAATAGAACAAGTCATGAGTACATTGAGATTAAAACTGAGGAAATCAATAAAGGGAAACGCATATTATATAACACTATAGTTAACAGAGGTGAGCTCAAAATTTGATTGAGGTTCATGGAGAGCAAAGCACAAAGGAATAATGAAGAGTCACAAGAGTCACAACATCCCTAAAATAAGAACAAATATATTGTTTAAAGGAAACAACTTTTTCTCAAAATAGGACCTATGTCAATTTTTTTTTCCCATGGATTTTTACTGAGAGAACAATTTCATTAGCACCCTGTGCTTCCCCACAACACATACCCTGTACCACATAATTAAGAGGTAAAGCATGAAATCAAGTTGTTTAGGGTGAGTCCTAACTTTGTAACCATGGAGATGCTTATCCAAGAGTTTATTTGCTTCATGTGTAAACTGGGGGAAAACAGTAGCAACTGTATAAAACCATTGGGGAAAAATGTGAGGTAAATTTGCCAGAGTACTTAGTTCAACTCCTGACACATTTTTCATGGAATGAATATTAACTTCGGCATCCTCAGGGTGAGGGAATATGAGTGCTAATGTGTAATCCAGGAAGCACATAGTGTATAATTATCAAATTAAAGATTTGATGGAATGCCATTCTGGCTTAGTCTGAGGGAATCATTTTGAACAATCTAGAATGCTTTCCAGTGTTCAATTTAGGAAACACCATTGCCATAAAATGGTTTCACACAAATTGGTTTGTAAAACTCAGGCTTTTATATCCTCTATTGTTAGCTGTTAGGCATGCACTTTTAAGGACAAACTCCATTCTTAGAGGAGAAAAAGTTGATGTCCCTTTAAATGACAATTAGTGACCTTTTGAAGTTGTTTCTGTTGTTGCTTTTGTTCTTGTATCTTTAGATAAGGCCTTCCTGAGAAACTTACATGGAATCAGTCAAACTCTCCTAGACATTTAATCACTCTTTTTAAGGACCTTAAAGTAAATTTGGCTCATTATAATACTAAATTCTCTACTCAGTAGCATTTTCCTCCATGTTTTTTCTTTGAATTTGCTATGTATGACCTTGAGCTGCACATGCTCAGGAATGTGCCCGCCGCTACATGTGATGCTGTGTCTTTCCTATATGAATATAATTTCCACAATAAAAATCCTTGCTTGCCTTCTTCAGAGAGGGCATTGCTTTGGGATTTATCCCCAGGGCTCTCCTTACTGCAGGAAGTAATAGGCCTTTCTTCACTGTTTTACCTCCTCCTTGTATTTATCACCTTTACACTCAACAAGGGACCATCCCGTGCATTTGTGCACATCTTCAGGGGCTGCAGAGTGTACATAAGCACTTTGAAGCTCTGAGATGCTCTTTTTGAGTCTCCTATTTTACTATATGTAATACATTTCATTAGTTTTCCTTAATTGTCATCTCATTATTGAACCATTTTTGTTTAACTATTTAATAAGAGCATGCATTAGCAGATAAAGTCATTAGTGTTGTCAAGTACAATGTCTAGGAAACACTGCTCTAGAGCAACAGATAACTGCAAGGTGCACAGGAATCTTCCAAAATGTAATTTTCATATTTCAGCTTGAGAGAAGTATCAGATAACAAATATCTCAAAGGAATATGTTGTGAAACAAACCCAACATGCAGACATTTTTGCGTTGCTGAGTAGGATCTTAAACATGGTTTTTGATTGGTAAACAATATGAAAATTAAATGGTTTTAATAAGACACATGGCTGAAGAATTTCTATGGTAGTCCCAAATTTAAAGTGGATAAGAAAGGATAAAAAACTTACATAGCTTATAATTTCTGGACCCACTTTGACATGGTCATTCAACTAAATTCAACATAAAAGAATTGGATAAAATACTTTCAACCTATTACCTACCTACCTTACATCACATAGTCAGACATTCAAAGATGTTTACCTCTTATAAAAATGCATGTGCTATCATTTTAATATGTGCCAAAATATTTTTTATAAATAATAATTCTTAATCCCATCATTTAGCAATAATTGGATAATATGACCAAAGCTTTATTATAACTACTCTTGGCTCTTGCTACCAAAAATATGTTATCACAGAAAAGTATTACATTTGATTCTGAAATTACATTCATTCAAAAGCAGTAAAAACAAAGCCAGAAGCTACAGACTTCCTGATATAAAAATTTCCTACAAAGATATAATAATCAAAAAAATGTGGTACTGAAAACTGTGGAATAGAGATAGTCCAAGACCAAGGAACTGAATAGAGAGATAAGAAATAAATACACACATTTATGGTTAACTGATTCTCAACAAAGATGTAAAAAGCACACAATGGAGATGAACAATCCTTCAATAAGTTGTGTTGGGAAGTTGAATATCCACATGCAGAAGAAAATTAGACTATTATCTCACACTATATACAAAAATTAATTAAATGGATTAAAAACTTTAATATAAGACCTAAAACTGTAAAACTTCTAGGAGAAAGGTTTCATAACATTGACTGAGCAATGATTTGGACATGACCTCAAAAGCACACGGAACAAAAACAAAACTGGGCAAATGTGATTGCCTAAAACTACAAAACATCTCCAGAGCTAAGGATACAATAACCTGGAAAAAACCTAAAACACTTGGAAACAAATTTAACCAAGGAAGTGAAAGACCTCTACAATGAAAACTAAAGCACTGAAGAAAGACATTGTAGAAAATGGATATATCTCCCATGTTCTTGAATAGGTAGAATTAATATTGTCAAAGTTGCCATACTAGCAAATAAGAATAATATTTTTTATAAAGATAGAAAAAACAATCTTAAAATTCACTTGGAAGAATAAAAGACCCAGAATGGCCAAAATAATCCTGAGCAAGAAGGGTGATACTAGATACATGACAGTTCCTGATCTCAAATTATACTACAGAGCTACAGTAACCAAAACAGCATGGTATTGGTATCCAACATACACAAAGATAAATGGAATAGAATATAAGATACAGAAACAAACCCACATAGTTATCTGATACTTGATAAAGTTGCCAAAAACATGTTGCAGAAGAGAGTTTTTTTAACAAATGGTGCTGAGAAAACTGAATATCCATATATAGAAGAAGAAAGCTAGATCCCTCTCACCCTGCACAAAGTCAACTAAAAGTGGACAAAGATCTAGTAACTAGATCAGAATTGTTACAACTTCTAGAAGAAAAATAGGCTAAATACTCCAACCTATTGGTGCAGATAATAACTTTTTAAATAAGATCTGTAAAATTCAAGAAATGAAACTTTGGACAATAAGAAACAATACTTTGGACAATATCAAAATAAAAAGTTTGCAGAAAACAAGTAATTCAATTCATGAAGAAAGAGTTTACATAATGGGAGAAAATCTTTTCCAGCTACTTCTTATATTCAGAATGTAAAAGGTACTAGAAAAACAACACCACACACAAAAATTCCAAAATCCAATCACAATATGGGCTCCTCAGTCACCAGCCTCCCAACCCCTCCATAGACCACAACGGGGTCCATCACTCAGCTTTGCACCAGCTCCCAGGTCTCAGCACCTGGTCTTGATCTACCTAACACAGAATAGCTGGACCCCCAATGTGGCTGGGCCCCACATACCTCCTAGCCACCAGACGCACCAGGTCTAACACAGAGCTCTGTGACTAGCGCACAGGTCCCAGCTCATAGCCCTCAGGACTGACTGGAAGAGAAGTGCGTGACTGGAAATTCAAGAGGGCAGGGGCAGGAGAAATCAAGTTTGGAGACTAAATCAGAGACCAGGAATTATGGGGATTACAGGCAACATAAAGGGCTAAGAGCGGACTCCTGCACCACATGAGTACAACCCAAAGGAGATTCCTGGGGTGCAGTCTCCCAATGTGGACTGGCAATTGCTGGGTCCTGAAGGTGTGCTGACTTAAAATCCCCAGACCAACTGGCACCAGGCAAAGAGACCAGAGCATCCTAGCTTACACCCTGCCTCCAGGAGTTCCACTTCCAGGACTAAACTTCCCACTCTAGAAACCCCAACCATCCTGAGGATGGAGCTAGCATCAAACTCCAGACTTAAGAAAGCTCAAAGGAAGGGAAGGGAAGCTGAGAAACTTTTGAACTCCAGCAGGAACAAGTTTTCATCAAGATCATTTTTTTTTCTCTTTTCTCTCACATTTCTACCATTTTTGAAACCAAGTATTTTTCATGCATCAGTTTATTGAAGATTGGGATCTCTGAATAGTATATTACAGTTTTGTTGTGTATTCTTTATTTTTTAATTTTTTCTTTTTCTTTATACTTCTTTAAAATTTTTCTTCTGTTCTCTCTTTGTCCACCATTTGAAATTGTAAACCCTTTTGCAAATTTACTGTTTAAATTTTAGACAATAACTGAACACATCATTTCTGTTCATTGTGGCAAAACTGTAAATGTTTTAATAGAAGTATTTGGTTTACAACTGTATATTGTTTATATTAGGTGCTGTTAGTATTGGTGCTGTAAAGGTGAGGTACTGGAAACTCTCAAGGATATTATAAGTATACAGGGCAGAAACTGTACTGCCTCAGATCCACACTATTAAATGTGCAAACACATGAACAACATGAAAAAACAAACCAAGATGTACCAACAACAGAATCCAATGATACCACAGCAGAAGAAATGTCAGAGATGGATTTTAGAAGGTACATAAACTGGTCTGCAATGTAAAGGATCATGTAAGGAATGACATCAGAGATAAATTTCAGGAGGCAAAAGATCACTTCAATAAAGAGAGAGAGATTCTGCAGAAATCTGGAAACAAGCAGAAATCTGAAAAATGCAGGAATCAATAAGTTGAATTAAAAATTTAATGGAAAGCATCACCAACAGACTACACCACTTGGAAGACAGAACCTCAGGCAATGAAGACAAAATATATAATCTTGAAAATAAAGTTGACCATGCAGAGAAGATAGTAAGAAACTATGAACAGGATTTCTAAGAATTATGGGATAACATGAAAATACCAAATTTAAGATTTATTAGAATAGATGAAGATACAGAGATACAAACCAAAGGAAAGTGAAAACTTTTCAATGAAATAATATCAGAAAATTTCCCAAATCTCAAGAATGAAATGGAAAATCAAATACAAACAGCTTACAGGACCCCAAACATACAAAATTACAACAGACCCACACCAAGGCAAATTATAATGAAAATGCATATCATACAGAATAAGAAGACTGCAAGAGCAAAATATTAGGTTACCTGTAGGGGGAAACCAATTCATTTCTCAGCAGATTTCTCAACACAGACCATCAAGGCTAGGAGATCCTGAAACAAAATATACCAAGCTCTGAAAGAAATTCTATATCCAGTAAAATTAAGCTTCAAATATGAAGATGAAATAAAAACCCCCCATGATAAACAAAAGTTAAAACAATTCACAACTAGAAAGCCTGCACTATAGAATATTCTCAACAAAATATTACATGAAGAGGAAATAAAACAGTGAAAACCAACAAAAGGAGAAACTATACTAAAGGAATAGTCATCAAAGGAGAAACTAATTAAAATTAAAAACCATAAATAAACCAAAATGACCAGGGATACAAATCATATCTCAATAATAACCTTGAATGTTAATGGCCCAAACTCATCAATCAAAAGACATAAAGTTGCAGATTGGATTGAAAAAACAAGACCCAACAATATGCTGTCTCCAAGAGACTCACCTCATAGGCAAAGACATCCACAGACTGAAAGTGAAAGGTGGGGGAAAAACATATCACTCACATGGATCACGTAAACAAGCAGGGGTTGCTATCCTCACATCACACAAAGCAAATTTCAAACCAAAGTTAATCAGAAGGGACAAGTAAGGACATTTAATACTGGTTAAGGGAATTATACATCAACAAGAGCACTTGTAAATATTTATGCACCAAACAATGGAGCATCTACATACATCAAACAAACCCTTCTCAATATCAAGAATCAAATAGACCACAACACAAATTTCTAGAGACATATGATCTACCCAGACTGAATCAGGAGAATATGCCAATTTAACCAGATCAATTTCAGGCAATGAAATAGAAGATGTCATCAAAAGCATATAAACCAAGAAAAGCCCAGAACCAGACAGATTCTTAGCCAAGTCCTACAAGACCTACATAGAAGAATTAACACCAATACTCCTCAAATTATTTCATGACATAGAAAAGGAGGGAAAACTCTCAAACTTACTCTATGAAGCTAGTATCATCCGGATACCAAAACCAAACCAAGACACATCAAGCAAAGAAAACTTCAGACAAATATCTCTGATGAACATAGATGCAAAAATTCTCAACAAGATTCTGGCAAATCCCATACAAAAAAATATTAAAAAGATAGTGCACCATGATCAAGTAGGGTTCATCCTGGAGATGCAAGGTTGCCTTCAACATAAGGAAATCAATAAAAGTAGTTCATCACATCAGTAGACTTAAAGACAGGATCATATGATCATCTCAATAAATGCAGAAAAAAATCATTTGACAAAATACAGCACCTCTTCATGTTCAAAACACAAGAAAAAGTAAGGATAGTAGGAACATACTTCAGTATTATAAAAGCTATATATGTTAAACCTAAGGCCAACCTCATTCTAAATGGAGAAAAATTGAAAACATTGTCTATAAAAACTGGAACAGGCAAGAATGCCCTCTTTCATCATTTCATTCAACATCATCCTCAAAACTCTAGTCAGAGCAATTAGATGAAAGAAATTAAAGTGATACAAATAGGAAAAGAAGAACTCAAACTATCACTATTTGCTAAAAACATGATTCTGTATTTACAGGATCCAAAAAATTCCACCAGAAAGCTTCTAGAACTAATAAATGAGTTCAGCAAAGTAGCAGGATATAAAATCAACACCCATAAGTCAAATATGTTCTTATACATTAGCGATGACTCCACTGAAAGAAATTAGGAAAACTATACCATTCACAATAGCCTCAAAAAACAATAAAATACTTGGGAATCAATATAACGAAAGAGGTGAAAGACCTCTACAATGAAAACTACAGACTACTAAAGAAAGAAATTGAAGAAGACCTAAGACAATGGAAAGATCTCCCATGCTCTTGAATAGGCAGAATTAGCATTGTCAAAATGGCCACACTACCAAGAGCATTACAAAGATTTAATGCAATTCCTATTAAAATCCCAATGACATTCTTCATAGAATTAAAAAAAGCAATGATAAAATTCATTTGGAAAAATAAGAAACCCAGAATAGCCCAAGCAATTCTTAGCAAGAAAAGTGAAGCAAGCAACCTTACCATACTAGAGTGTAGTAACAAAAATAGCATGATATTGGCACCAAAACATACATGAAGACCAATGGTACAGAACACAAGACACAGAGACAGATCCACATAAATACAGTCATCTCATACTAAAATAAATAGGCACCAAAAGCACGTATTGAAGAAAAGATAACTTCTTCGACAAATGGTGCTGGGAAAACTGAAAACCCTTACGTAGCAAAATGAAATAAAATCTCTATCTCTCACCGTGCATAAAATTCAACTCAAAGTAGATCAAAGAGTTAAGCACTAGAACAGAGACCCTGCACCTAATAAAAGATAATGTGAGCCCAAATCTTCACCATGTCTGCTTGGGAACTGACCTCCTTACAAGACTCTTAAAACGTAAGAAATAAAATCAAGAATTAATAAATGGAATTGTATCAAACTAAAAAGCTTCTTCTCAACAAAGGAAACAATCAAGAACATGATGAGAGAGCCTATGGGAGAAAATCTTTACCACAAGAACCTGAGATAGAGAATATATATGGATATATAAAGAACTTAAAAAACTTAACAAAAAAAACAAATAACCCATCAATAAATGGGCTAAGGAACTGAACACACACTTCATAGAAGAAATACAGTCCATAAACAAATATATGAAAAAATGTTCAACAAATCTAGCAATTATAGAAATGCAAATCAAAACTTCACTGAGATTTTATCTCACTCCAATTCGAATGTCAATTATCAAGAACACAAGCAACGATAAATGTTGGCAAGGATGTGGGGAAAAAGGTACACTCATACATTGCTTGTGGGACTGCAAATTGTGCAACCATTATGGAAAGCAGTATGGTTTGCTCAGAAAACTTGTAATGGAACCACCATTTGACCCAGCTATCCCACTCCTGTACTCAAAGGACTTAAAATTGGCATACTACAGTGACACAACTACATCAATGTTTATAGCAGCTCAACTCCAATAGCTAAAGTATGGAACCAACTTAGGTGCCTTTCAACAAATGAATGAATAAAGAAAATGTACTAGATGGACACAATGGGCTATTACTGAGCCATAAAGAAGAAAGAAATTAAGGCATTTGCTGGTAAGTGGATGGAGCTCGAGAAATCATGTTAAGCAAAATAAGAAAATCCTGAAAAACCAAAGATCAAATGTTTTCTCTTATATGAGGATGAATTCACAATAAGGGGTGAGGGCTGGGAAGAATAGAGGTACTTTGGATTAGACAGGGAGGAGTGAAGGGAGGGGAGGAAATATGGGGGTAGGAAGGATAGTAGAATGAATCTGACATTATCAAACTATGTGCATCTATGATTACATGACAGGTGTAGTCCTACATCATGTAAAACCAAAAGAATGAGAAGTTATACTTCATTTATGTGTGATGTGTCAAAATACATTCTGTTGTCACGCATAACTAATTAGAACACATTTTTAAAAAGGAAAAAAAAAGTCAGATTTAGAACATCAAGAGTCAAAAGTTTTCTCTTATATTAGGGGGAAAAAAAGAGGGCAAGGCAATGAAAATGAAATAGTGAGCTGAGGAGGGAAGCAGAAAAGGGAGTAAAAGTGGACAGAGGTCAACCAAATTCCGCCGTGTGCATGTCTGAGTGTGCCATGGTACATTCCACCATGATGTATTTCTGTAAAAAAACAAATTTTTAAAAACAATAAATTGATGGTAGGAAGGCCAGAGGATTAGAGGAGGAGGTACAAGAGAAGGCGAAGGAAGGAAGATGAACTCAGGGCTCAAATAAAAGCAAGTATATTCCACGCATGTGTGATTATGTCAAAATGAACCCCACATTATGGTTAGTATAATTCACTAATAAAATTGATAAAAGCAAAAAATATGTATTAGAACAGAAAGGTAATCCCTCAAAAGCGAGGCTAATGATCATCTGGTTGGCATTAAAAGACAATGTATGTAAAGAAGCTATTTGAAAAAAAGCTCACTCTTTGTTATGGTTTGACTATGTGGTATCCCCCCAAAGCTCATGTGTTAGACCACGCAAGAATTGTTAGAGATGGAGCAATAGAGTCATGAGAGCCTTAACCTAATCAGTTCATAAACCCACTGACATGGATTAACTGGGTGGTAACTTACAGGTGGACAGGGTGTGGCTAGAGGAGGCACGCCACTGGAGATGTGCCTTTGGGGTATATATTTTGTCCTTGTTGAGGAGAGCTGTCCCTCTGCTTCCTGGTGTGATGTCCTGAGTTGCTTTCCTGTTGTGCCATGATGTTCTGCCTGAACTTACACCAGAAAAACAGAGTCGGTTGTCTACGGACTAAGACCTCTTAAGCCTTGAGTGACAAATAAACTTCTACTTCTCCAAAATTGTGCTTGTCGGGTCTTCTGGTCACAGCAGTAAAAAACGTTGACTAAAACAGGTACCATATGGTATTTCAGTACACATATACACTGTGCAATATTTAAATTAGGATAAATATACCTATCTCCTCCAACATTTACTGTTGTCTTATGGTGAAAATAGCCAAAGTTCACTCTTCACAGTTTTGTGAAACACAGCCTGTTATTTTCATAGCCACTCAATGGTGTAATGACCCACAAGAATTTCTTTCTTCTATTGACTTGTAACGTAGTACCCATTGATCAAGCTCTCCGGGTCTCTCCCTCCCCACTGCTTCCCTTAGCCTCTGCTGACCACCATTATTCTCTCAACTTTTGTAAAACCAACTTTAGATTTTGAAAATGAATGAGATCATCTGCTACTGTTCCTTCCATGTCTGGTTTATTTCATTTTACCTAATGCTTTCCATTTCTACCTATGTTATCACAAATGACTGGACTTTATCACTTTTAGTGGCCGAATATCATTCCATTGTGTGTGTGCATTTTCTTTATCCATTCTTCATTAGGAGGTCACTTTGTTTCTATCTTTCTCTCTTTTTTTTTCTTTTTAGTTCTTTTTTTTCAACTCCTTGCATTTAAAGGGAAGTTTGCAGTTACCACTTTAAATACCATTTTAAATAATATTGTTTGTATTCATTTATACAGTTTGTTGTTTCCTTACTCCTGGTTTTCCTACTCTAGTTTTTGCTCTTATTCTTTTTAATAGTGTATTATAGTTAAACATAGTAGTTGGGTTCATCCCAACAGACTCATACTTGCATGGAAATCAATTTCAGTTCATGATTCCTCCTTTTCCCTTCCATCCTCCATCCCTTCTCCCATTTTTCTTCCTCTACTCTGCTAGATTATTAATTTATATTTGATTGTTTTTATGTTATCATATCCTTCCCTCACCCTTTACTTTATTTTACTCTAGCTTTCACATATGAGAAAAAAGGAAAAAAAAAAAAAAAAACCTGACCTTTGAGTTTCTGAATTTGGCTAATATCACTTAACACAATATTCTCCATTTCTATCCATTTACCAGAAAATGCCATAATTTCATTCTTTTTTATGACTGAGTAGAAGTCCTATGTGTGTGTGTATGTGTGTATGTACCACAACTTCTTAAACCATTCATCTATTGATAGGCATCAGGGTTGATTCCGTAATATAGGTATTATGAATTGTGCTGCTCTAAATATTCTTGGCTATAATAAACATGGGTATGCAATGTCTTCTTGATATACTGATTTCATTTCTGTCAGATATACACCCCTAGTGGAATTGCTGGATAACATAGTACCTCTATTTTTAATTTTTTTAGTATCCTCCAAACTGTTTTTCATAGTGACTGTGCTAATTTATATTTCTATCAACAGCGTGCAAAGGTTCCCTTTTCTCCCCTTTCTCTCCAGCATATATAAAGAACTAAAACCTTAATCTTAAAACAAACAAATGCCCAAATAATCAAAAAAAATTTTAAGGCAGTTGCTGGGAATGTATCTCAGTGGTAAAGTTCTTGCCTAGCATTCACAGTCCCTGAATTCAATTTTCCACACTGCAACAAATAAAGAATTTTTAAAAGGGCAATAAACCTTGAATTAGCAACATGCTTTCACAAAGCATAGATGCTCTAATACAGATGAAATACTTTTCTAAGCATTCGAAAAATGAACAAATGACAAACAACTTCAAATAGGGGAGTTTTGGAGAAGTTTTACTCTTCTCAATGGCCTGATTTAAGTGCAAATGGTCAGAGAGCAAAGAAAATCTAACATACCCAAGGCATGTGGATAAAAGTAAGGCAAAATGAGCACCTCAGAGAGAATACTTAGGAAATTAAGCACAGTTTGCATTTTCAGAGGTATTCTAGACTGAGTTCAGAAGCATAATGCCAGCATGGCTTGTCAGAAATGTCAGTTGGTTTGGGGCAAGTCTGATGCATCCCACCACAGGGACAGATAGGATCTGAGTAACAAAGTCATGTCCAAAAATATCACACAGTACAAGAGTTTTTCCACCTAAGTGAGTTAAGCATAAAATTAAAACAATTGACACAGGAATGCTTAGGAATGTTGCTATCAAAATTCAAATAAAACAATGTAGTAAAATCACACATTGAGGAAAGGTGTCTGTTGGTTAGAATCCTTTTTTTCTTCTTTTTTAAATTTGTTCTAATTAGTTACATATAACAGTAGAATGCATTTTGACACATCATACATAAATGAAGTATAATTTCTATTCTTATGGTTATACATGATATAGAATCACACCAGTTGTGCAGTCATATATGCACCTAGGGTAATAATGCCTGATTCATTCTACTGTTCTTCCTACCCCCATAACCCCTCCCCTCCCTTACTGCTCTCTACCAAATCCAAAGTAACTCTATTCTTCCCTGCTCCCCATCTTATTGTGAATTAGCATTCTCATATCGGGGAAAACATTCAACCTTTAGTACTTTGACATTGCTTATTTCACTTTGCATTATTCTCCAGCTCCATCCATTTACCAGCAAATGCCCAAATTTCATTCTTCTTTAAGGTTGAATATTCCTTTGCGTATATATACCACATTTTCTTTTTTCAGTCATCTGTTGAGATGTCTGTAGGTTGATTCCATCGTTTAGCTATTATAAGTTGAGCTGCAATAAACATTGAAAGTGGTTGTGTCACTGTACTTGAATGTCTCTTTAGAAATGGATTGATGTATTTGTCAATTTCCATTTCCACATCACTTGCCTTTGGTCCTTTTCTTAATCATCTTGATCTCTTCCAAAAGTTGTGCTGTGTTTATCTTTTGAGAGGATGTTTAATAGATTTCTTCTAAAAATGCTTCATGTGATAATCCTGTTTTTCCTTTTTCATAATAAAGTGAGGAACAAAGCAGGCAGAAAGGAATTTGACCCAGAAAGCCAAAGGAGAAGAATTTGCTAACGCAAGCCTTGAGTACTTTCTTTTTACTTTTACAGACTCTAAAAAGTCAGGAGAACTATGATATAGAGGAGGAGAGAAAACCACAAAAGGATAGATGCCTGAAGACTGCTTTCACGGACCCAGCCTGAGCCCTACTTCTCTGCTGGAAATGAGTGAACCCTATTGGCTCTTCAGTTCTGACTCTGTTGATGACTCTGTTGATTTGTATCATCATATGGAGAAATAGATCCACCTAACTGAACTTTAATATTTGTTTGAGTTGGTAAATATGGGGATTCTTCATTATGCAGAAAATATGCCATGAACACAATTAACAATTCACAGTAGAAAAAAATTTTTTAAACTAAAGTTTCCTAAAGAGAAATAAAATTGAGAATCTCCCATGAGAATAATAATGAATAAATATGAAGACATAAATTACAAATATCAGAAATAAAAAAGAGGGTGTCATAATCCTATTTTTTTATTTGTACAGCTCACTGTATTTTTATAAAATTCAAAAAAATTGAACTAAAATTAACCAATTAATTCCTACTTTAAGTGATACAATAATGTCCAGATAAGGTATTAGCATCATAGTAGATGAACTTAACTTTTCACATATTATAGTTAGAAAGTTTCTGAGAGTTGTTGGTATGCTAGGTGACGAGCTTGTTCTCCTTTCTTTCTGAATTAATTGTTTTCAAGGCAGTTCCTAAGAGACTATTTATACCTGGGACTGGTGTCAAGAGACCAAAATTGTTGTCTCCTGCATCTTGTCTATGCATCATTGTCTAACAATATTTGATTCTATTGAGAAAGCAAGTGTCCTCCCGATCATTATGTCACATGTCCATCTTGGTCTTAAAATTAGTACCTGCAACAAGAGAAAAGCCATCCTGACTGTTTAGCTCACTCACTGGGAAGAACTAGAAAGGATTCTATCTTTTTACCCTGTTTTCATTTATGTACATTTTTCTTCCCTTCTCAGAGCTACATTTTTATGACAGGAAAACTTGTCAGGGAACCTTCACCATCTGTGAAACTAAAGTGCCATTCGGATCTATTTTCTTAAACTTAGTTTTCCTCACAACAAAACATACTATACTTATTTTCAAACAAATCAGTAATGCTGTTTCATCAATACCTTTTTATCCAATTTGTTAAGGCTGATCCTGCTTCATTATTATATTGAATTATAATTAATTATATTGATTTCCAATATATCCTTCTCTAATAAAATTTACATTCTGCATATTAATTTAATTAATTATATATATATGTGACGTGAGATATACATATCGTATAATATAAAACATATAGAAGTCTAGTATATTTTTAAAAGGTTTTGTGATACTTAGAGGCAAGAATTGTAATTTATGTATTTTATTTACTACAGTCACCCCATGAGAGACGTGTTCTTATTACACCCACTTTGTAGATGAGGAACCTGAAGCCTACAGCAATAAAATAAGGAGACAATATGTGTTCCATAGCATTGAAACCACAGTGCTTTCCACAGATAACTCTGCATTTGAATGGCATGGATAATGATGATGTGGTGCCTGCCTTGGCCTGTACTCTGAGGCACTGAGAGCCTCCTCTCAGCAGGTTACAGCCACCACCCTACTGCCAGTAAAATACAGTGAGCCTTTATTCCTAGGCATTCTTATAAGCACTTTAGATAATGTAAATCATTTTATTCCACAAAAAGCTCTATAAAATCATATATCGGAATACTATACATCAACAAGAATGCTGAAACTACAATACACTCAAAATTATGAATCACATATGAATCTCTCAAGGTTGAGAAAATGAAGCCAGACACTTATATGGTATCATTTTCATAAAGTGGAAAATCAGGTAGAAGAAATCTCTGCAGTGAAAGTCAGGATAGTGAATACCTCGGGAAGGGGAGTTGACTGGAAGCGGGAAGTGAGGTGCAGGTGAGATGCTGAAAACATTTGTTTTTTTGATGTGGGTACTGTTCACATACATGCATGTTTTCTTTTTAATTCATGAAAGTGAGCGTTAACAATGGTTGAACTTTTCTGTGTGTATAATTCACTTCATTTAAAGGTTTAATACATGATGCACATGTGCAAGTACACACATTTGCATATCATGAATCTTGTTGAAAAAATTCTATGAGGGGCATGCTTTCATTGTAGCCTTCATATATATATATATGTTTATTTAGTGGTGCTTGGGATGGAACCCAGGATGTTATGCATGGTGAGCAAGTGGTATACCACTGGACCAAATCCCCAATCTTTATAGTAGCTATCTTAACAAATGAAGATACGAAGGCACACAGATGTTAAGTAATCTCTCCAAAGTCACACAGTTAGCAAGTGATAGAGCCCAGGCATTTTGAACTCACAGTTCAGATCCACAGCATCCTAGGAAAATAACTACAACCATATGTGGAACCAAACCTGCATAGTATAGTATTTGTTAAATATATTTAGATCTCTCACTAATTAATAAAATGCAAGCTGATTTTATTATTCCTCACACCCTGAAAACTTTTATACTTGGATTTTCTCAATCTAAAATGATCAGAAGTGCATTTTATGTCCATGTTTGCAAAATTATAAGGGGGGCTTCTCATTGGAAAAAGCTGGGAATCACTGTCTTAGAACATAAACATGAAAAATCAATTAAATCAATTTTTTATGAAGAGCCTTTCAGAACTCAGCTTCTGAAGTCCCTGCACAGCCTGTTTATTACACTGAGGACTAGAGTTACGTCTGCAGATGATTGAAGTACTGACTGATGTTACGAGTACTAATTAATACCTCATCCTGTGAGGTAGAGTTCTGGTTAAATCATCATTCTGAAGCCAATTTTACAGAAATGCTTGTCTCACCTCAACAGATGCTGCATCAAGGCCAGTGTGAAGGGTAACTTTGTGTAATGCAAAGGGCTATTCAAGACATACTGGTCTCTGCATAAGTCAATTAGCAATTACCAAAGATGATTTCACTCACTGTGTATTTCTGTAGCTCATAGGAGCTTGCAATTATACATTTACTAGGGTGTTATTGTTTCTTTGCTCATATTCACCTTAATCTTTAAACAGTTGCTAGCTCCTTGAGGGTAGGGACACTGGCTATCTCCTATTATTTCCTCAGTATCTGGCATGATAGTTAGTCAATACTACTTACTGAATGACTGAATGAATGATTCAGACAAACCTAAATTGCAAGTTAACACATCATCTGCTTATTTCAAGAAGTTTTACATGAGATAATATATGTAAAATTTGTAGTCAGCATTTCCTAAGTAATAGTTATCATTAGTTTTTTTTTTTTAAATGTTATATCTAAAAAGGGCACTAGAGAATCTAAAGGAGGTTTGCTTAAGGTCCTAGCAAAGATACTAAGGGACCCACCAAGAGGGAAAATGGAGGAACAAAGCCAGGAACTTACTGTCAAGAGTCATATAACTTGTGTGAGCTAATGAGTTAAAGCCTAAATACTAAGAAGTAAAAAACCCTTACTGAGAATATCTGGTGAACTGAAAATACAACATGGCAGTTTCAACATCACAAATCTAATACTTGCACAGAAAGACTAGAACAGGGCAGCATTTTCAATTCCAAGAGCATCACAGAATCAGAATAAATGTGATATGGGTAAAAATTATTTAACACAAATATGTACAGTATAGAAAAAGGATTTTAATCTCTCTTTATATGTACAATTAGCATTTAGATTTCCCTGATATACTATTGATATACTGGGTATAGAAAATAAATATCATCTGCGTTTTCTGCTCTTGAGTATTTACAGTAAAAAGATATGGTTTAGGAGTTACTCTATGCCTTTGAAGTTACTTTTCCATTTTCACCTTATTAAGAAAAAAATAATACTCAGACTAAAAGTGCATAAAATATAAATGTACAGCCTATCCTAGTTCATTTTACATTACTATAACAAAATACCTGAGACTGGCTGTTTAATAAAGAATAGACCTTCATTTTGTATCACAGTGCTGAAGGCTGAGATATCTGTGAGCATTGGTACCAATATCTGCCTGTCACCTGGTAAGGGCTTTACACTGCATCATAACATGGCTGAAGGTTAGGAAGGGTCATGCGGTGAAAGAATAAGCAACAGAAAGATCAGGAAACCGAATTCAATTTTATCAACCTGCTCTCAGGGTAACTAACACACTCCCATGAGAAAAGCCATTAATCCCTCTTAAAGACCTAATCATCTTTTAGAGGTCCTACCACCTCTCAACATGTTACACTGAAAAGTCAAATTTCAGCTTGAGTTTTGGAGGGTACAGACCATGTTCAAACCATGCACAGTCTAACAAGTTATTATAAAGAAAGCACAGTATAGATGCTGTTTAAGTCAATAAATGGCTGATTTCCAGTATTTCAGTATCTGATGATCAATGATCAATGGTGACCCTCTCACTTGTGATTAAATTCTATCTGATTTGTATGGCAATCAGTTTCTTGCCCCCCCTTCTTTTTATAATTCTGTCTGTCTGCCTCTCACACAAACACACATACATACACACACATACACACACACTTCCCTAAACACTGTCCTATTTGGATACTTGTACAAAATAGAATTGTATGGTACATATACTTTTCATTTATTTCATTATTTTAGTGTCTTCTTTTACTTAAAGAATAGAAGGAAAATAAGACCACATTATAATAATCAAGACACTCATTACAAGAAAATTTGATTCATGCAGCATGAGAAGTAAGCAAGAGAGAACTGAAAAAGTGATGGAGCTGATCACACCATGATTAGAAGCAGATCAACCAATAGGAATAGAAGATGGTTCTATCCTAGAGTTTGGTTTTCTCCACGCTCCTGTTACTTCTGCTGCTACTATGGAACTGCCTGGTTCATGCAGTAGTAGAGTAAATACTAAAGATAAGGAGAATAGGGGCTCCTCACTCTTTCTGACTATTGAAAGTGCCTCTTTTCATTCCTAGAGCCAGAGCAGGAGATCTTCTGGAGTTCTCTCTGCATCCCACCCAATAGCCATGCCTGCTCTGGTCAGGAATACTGCAGGGAAATAATGTCAGTCTCATGATCTGTTCAATGGTACTACAAATACTGTTCTTTTTCCTCAACCTGCCTGGTATGATTCACTTTTCAGAGTCTTCAAAGTCCACTCTTTTTACACAGATTTTACAGCAAGAATAAATTTGAAATCTGTTTCTCAAAAATGTGCAACTGCAATTTCTTTGCTAAGTTTACTTTTTTTTTTCCTTCTTGTTTTGATACTAAACCTGATTCTCTAGTTTACCTTTGGGACTGCATAGCTTTGTGTATGTGTGTGTGTGTGTATGTGTGTGTTTGTTTTTAATCAGTGATTGAGCAGAGGTTGTGTTCTAACACTAGAAACCCGGAAGGAAGACTTCGTCTACCTCCTGATGTATGTGTGTGTGTGCGTGTGTCCAGGGATTACATTCAAACATTTGCCATTTTTTTGGGCGGGGGGTACCAGGGATTGAACTCAGGGGCACTTGACCACTGAGGCACATCCCCAGCCCTATTTTGTATTTTATTTAGAGACAGGGTCTCACTGAGTTGCTTAGCACTTCACTTTTGCTGAGGCTGGCTTTGAACTGTCGATCCTCCTGCCTCAGCCTCCTGAGCCCTGGGATTACAGGTGTGCAACACCACACCCAGTATAATTCTGCCATTTCTTTCTTATTTATTTATTTATTTATTTTTAAATTTTTTACAGACTGCATTTTGATTCATTGTACACAAATGGGGTACATCATTTCATTTCTATGGTTGTACATGATGCAGTTTCATACCATTCATGTAATCACACGTACATAGGGTAATGATGTCTGTCTCATTCCACCATTTTTCATACCCCCCTCCCTATCATTTCCCTCTGTATAATCTAAAGTTTCTCCATTCTTCTCTCACCTCCACCCTCTGCTTCTGCCATTTCTATGTCTGCATCTCAATTCAGTTTCAGCTGGGATCTCTGGTACCTCCTTTGTGTATTATAGGCGGCTTCTGCCATAGATATGCAGGTGTTTGGCATTCACACAAGTTTATGTGCACCCATACACAGTCACTGGTCAATCTTGGATACATGAATGCCTCACCTCTTTGATCATCTGTCCTGGTCTCTTGGTGTCCAACTTACTTCAAGCAGGCCCATGACCTCAGGGTAGAGGCACTGACCTTTCTTATTTACTTGACACAGATGTCGACACTTTGCACAATCCAAATCAAATCTGTTCCCTTTGGTGGTAAAACTTACATTCACAACCTGTCCTATCCTGGTTGAACTACTATACAGACACAGCTGGGAACATGGAGAAATTCTGCACAAACATTCACAGACAATGTTGTTCTTTCCCCAAAGGCATACTTTCCATTAAAATAAAAAAACTTTCCCACTTGATTATATCACTTCAATTGTATTTCGTAGCACTGAAAAACTGTAGCTTATAGTTTTGTCCAGTTTTATTATTGTCCACAAATCATTCTCATTCTGAAAACTGACATCATAATTAGATATAGTATTCAAAATTATCAAAAGTTTTGCTACAATGCCTATATGCAAAAGTAAATTATAATCATCATATAAGCATTAAACAAATAGACAACTGTACTTTAAAATATAATGCTGTTTTCATAACATGCATAATTATTAGATAGCTAGAAATAAATCTAAGAGAGTTCAAAGAACTATGATAAGATACAGAAAGTATGAACTAAGAAACAGACAAATGAAGGAAATAGAACATATCCTCATGTAGGAAAAAACAATTTGGTAAAAAAATTTAATTTTAACAAAATTAATTGGTAGTTAAAGCTTATTTCCAAATGAAAATCTAGTATGTGTGTCTGTAAGTGTGTTTGAGAGAGAGAGAGAGAAAAAAAAAATCTTAAATAAAAAAGATATTTCAAAGAACAGCCACCATCTGGAAAGAGAATAATCTGGGAAATTACACTACCCCACAAGAAGACCTAATTAAAAAAAAAAAAAAAAAACTTCAGTAATTAAAAACAATGTAATACTAGTGTAAAAATGAAAAATAAACAAATGATCCAAATTATCATCAAATTTGATAATCCAGTAGAATAAGGGGGAAAAAAATCTCAATAATTGATGCTGTTTTAAATAGATATCTAATTTGAAACAAATGAAAAAGTTATCCCTACCTCACATCAAACACAGAAATGTTTATGGAAGAAATATCTTTCTTAATAAAAAGACAAACTAATAAAATTTTTGGAAGAAAATCATGGAGAATAACAGTATGAATTTGACATTCACAAATATTTCTTAATCAGGGCATAAAAGTACTACCCATAGAGGTTTGATAATATTGGATTCCTTTGAGGCTAAGAAACTGGTTATCAACTGACACCATTAATACAGTAAAAAGCAAGCCAGGGCACATATCAGGTAGTTAGTTTATGCCATATCTAGAATATATAAATAACCCATAAAGTAATAAGAAAGAAATGCAGTCTAAGAAAAAGACTAACAAATTTGACAGGTACCTTACAACAGTAGGTATCCAAATAACCAAAAAACATATGAAAGGTACTCGATATACTTAAATTAAGTAGACATTTTAAACATAATGAGGGACTAAAGCATAACATGAGAATGACAGCTTTAATCAGCTTTTTCCTGCTGTGACCTGACAAGAACAATTTGAGCGGTAAAAGTTTATTTGGTTTCAGAGGTATCCATCCATAGATGGCCAGCTTCATTGCTCAGACCCAGAGTGATTTACCTCTTCCAGCCACACCCACACTGCCTATAGTCACCACATGGTTAATCTGTATCAGGAGATTAATGCACTGATTAGACTCTCAAAACCCAGTCATTTCACCTGTAAAACTTTTTGCATTGTTTTTCACATATGAGCTTTGGGGAACATCTCATAGCTAAACCATAACATTCCACCAGGCCCATAAAAGCAAATGTCTATCTCACAGTGCAAAATAAATTCAGTCCATTTTTAAGAGTCCCCATATTCTCAATAGTTTCAAGATTTCTCAAACATCCAAGTCCAAAGTCTCTTCTGAAACTCAAGGCAAACTTTTAAATGTGAGTCCATGTAGAAATAAAAAAACAAGTTACATTTATCCTATATATAAAGGCAAAGAGTAAACTTGTCTATGTGAAGAAATAGGGCCATAGAAAGAAGGGATGGTGAAGGGTTATGGAAAATAATATTCCTACAAGACAGCTCTCCAGGAAAAATTGGAGGGACAGTGTGACTCCAGAGGAGGAAGGGAAAGTTAATCAAACATTAAACCTCTCCCAGTGCATCCTTTCCCACTAACAATGAGCCCTGAGGGAAAAGGCAAACTTTCATTCTTTACCAGGTTCATCCCCAGCATCTCCACCAAAAGCAAACATTTACGCCTTTCCAACCACAATGAGTCCTGAAGGGAGGAGGCAAATACTGAAATGCTGGGCCCTGGATTTTTACCCTTTCCCATTGCAGATGAGTCCTGGAAGGAGAAAAGCAAATAGTGAAGCTCTAGGTAACAATGGGTCCCAGAGGAAGAAAATAAGCAGTGAACACTGAGTTGTGAGCTTCTCCCAGTGATAAGGAGTTTCAAACTTTTTACAACTGCCTTCCTGAGTTAAATTTTTAACATGCACAACTAGGTCCCTGACTGTCCTAACAACATGGCTGCAGTCTCCATCGATTGATTCACCCTCACTGTAAACTATGGAACTAAGGCTCCTTGTATAACCCAGGTATAATGTCCATACCCAGAAAATGAGCCCTCCTGTGCCTGATCAATTGACTTTGTTGCAGAAT
Organism: Sciurus carolinensis; assembly: GCF_902686445.1. Lineage (NCBI taxonomy): Eukaryota > Metazoa > Chordata > Mammalia > Rodentia > Sciuridae > Sciurus > Sciurus carolinensis. The sequence goes on from NC_062226.1 coordinate 74,550,869, forward strand.
AAAGGAAAGCTTGCTGATCTGAGGTTTGCTTCCTGTCTCCTGCCTCCATCATTTGTGTCCATGAACTTACAGATGAAACCAAAGAAAGATCAAATCCAGTTGGGTAAACAAGTCCTACAGCTCCGTGTCTGCATCTGGAGCACATGTCATTGGAACATTCTATCCAAAGGCCTTGTGTTGCTCTGCCCCTATGGCTTTGCTGGTTGTAGCCCACATGTCCTCTGCCTTGGCTTGTCCCTGCTCAATCCCTGCAACTTTCCTTAGCAGACATCTCCTGTTACTGGCATTTCTTCATCTTGGGGTTCTCCACTGCAGCTTCAGCTTCCTTCTCACATCTCCATGCATTGCCCTATCATGGGCTGCCTGCAGGGACTTCTATCCTTGTTGGGACTAAAGACACATTAACTAACTCAGGCTGACTCCTTACTCCCTGGCGAGTGAGCAAAATCAAGGCTCGAAGGCGGTTTCAAAGATTCATGATGATAAACCAGACCACCGTAAGGGATTGGTTAACAACAGTTCTGCAAACGTGATCAGCTCGTGCTTGCCATATAGTCCAATGGGACTCTCACCTGCGTGAACCCCCCTGCCTTGCTGACCTTTAAGCTGATTGGTTCCCGCCTAGCCCCCACCCTACATAAAAGCTGTGCGATTTCCTCAATAATCAAGTTCCTGCTGTGACAGGTCTCCCTGACACATCTGATTGTCCTCCACCAAGAGGGCTGGGAGTGGGCGGTCAGTTGGCCCTACCTATCCCGGTCTGATCTTGTTGGGGAGTGTCCCCTTCCCTTGTCACTGGTCAAGAAGGGCAGCGGGGCTTAAGACCCCCACAGATCCTAGGGCACTTTGCCTGGGCTCTCAGGCCTTCCTTTGACATTTTGATGGAAGTCTCCATGACCCACTAGCTCCAGCATTCTGCAATCCCGCACAACCAGCACCATGTGGTTGCCACCCAGGACTATCATTATCTTGAGCAGTAGTCAAGCCTCCAGGGACCATGGCTATAGCAGCCTCTGAGTACCTGGGTGTTTGAGCATGTTGAAACAAGTTCCTAGACCCCTCTGTGCAAGCAGCGTGCCCCACTGGTCTCTTCTCAAAGACATTTTTACTTTTACACCCTTGGGCCAGAGATGAGTGTGGTCTTGCAAATTCCTGAGATGCCCCCAAGCTGTCTTTCCTATTGTTTCTGTTTAACAGCATCTCTATAGTAGTTCTAATGTCTTTAACAATAGCAGCTTCCTCAGCACCAATTTTACTTCTACTTTTCAAGTTCAAGTTTTCCAAATCTTTCTGCTCTGCTTTCTGCTCCCAATTATTACAATAAACCTGGTTAAAGGTCTCCAACAACATCATGCCGCCTTCTGCAGGCTGTGCTGCCTTGCAACTTCTTCTGCCATATTAATTAGTCCATCACCTCTAAACTGAGCCTCCAAGGAAGTCTCAGGACTTGAATGTCAATAGCTTCTTAGCCAGAAAGTAATATGAATGGTCTTTTGACCATTTTTCCAAAAGAGTCCTCCTTCTCCTCTAAAACTTCATGAACCCTGTCTTTACTGTTCACAGTCTTATTGGCATTCTTGTCTTCTGAGGTTCCACCAGAATTGCATGGTCTTCATACAACAATGTAAAGTTTTTCCTTCTGTGTGTCTAAACTTTTCAGAATTTTTCCTATAAATTCCAGAAAGCTCCAAAAGCTTCTGAACCACATGGTGAGGTTAGTCATAGCAACAATCCTAATTTTTGTTTTAGTCAGCTTTTTCACTGTTGCAACCAAAAGGTCTCACAAGAACAATTTTATGGAGGAAAAGTTTATTTTGGGGATCATGACTTTAGAGTACCTCAGTTCATAGACAATAAACTCCCTCCCTCAGGGTTCAAGGTGAGGCAAAACATCATAGTGGAAGTGTGTGGCAGAGGAAAGCAGTTTGGGATCAGGAAGTGGAGAGAGAGACTGATCAACAGGGGCAAAATATACTCCAAAAGCATGTTCCAGGAACCCACCGCCTCCAGCCATACCCTAACTGCAGAAGGTTACTGCCTAGTTAATCCCTCTAGGGATTAATGTACCAATTAGGTTAAGGCTCTCATAACCCAATCATTTCATCTCTAAACTTCCTTGCAGTGCCTCATACATGAGCTTTTGGGGGATGTCTACTATTAAGACCACAGCAGTGACTAAAATGAACAAAGATGAAACAAAAAAGAAAGAAAACAGGTGGAAAGAGAGAGAGATGAAATAAGAGGAAGGATACAAAGAAATAAACAAAAAGAGAATGAAAAGGACAAACAGAGTATAAATCTTCAAAGAAGAAGGAGGGAAGGTCTTTCATACTTTCCTGACAAAAGCATTAAGTTGGACCCATTTTGGAAAACCATTTGGCCATATCTACCAAGTCTTAAACATACATGAATATTCAAACTACAGGTCTCCTTCTGGGTAGATATACCAAATAGAAATACAGATAAAAGATCACCAAAATATAAGAATATTTATATCATTACTGCCATTACTGCTTTTAGTTTCTGGGACCAAAATACCTGACCAAAACAGCAGCAACAACAACAACAACAAAAACAAACTTAAAGGAGTAAAGATTTATTTTGAATCATGGTTTCAGATTCAGTCTATGGTTGGCTAGCTCCAAGATAGAAATATCATGGCAGATGGGCATGTCTGCAGAAAGTTACTCTTTTTCTGGCAGCTGGAAAGCAAAGAGAGATGAGAAAGAGAGAGAAATAAAGGGGTCAGGAAGAAGACAAAACGTTCCAGCTCAAGCTCTCAGTGAGGAACTTCCTCCAACTAAGTCCCACCTTGCAGAAGTCCACTTGCTATCTATCACTGGTGATATCAAAACATGATTATTGCCAACCACCTTTGAACTTTGCTGCATCTGGGCCCATACTACTCACACATGACCTTTTGGGGATATTTCAGGTCCAAATCATAGCATTACTATTTACAATAAGCAAAAAACAAAAGTGATTCTGTTGTCGATGAAAACTGAAACTGTAAATACCGTTTTGTTTTGTTCAGGTAATCTCTGACTACATAGTAATGAGAATGAACAAGCCAAAACTGCTTATTGAACTATGACTGATCTGAAAAACAATACTGAGAGAAGTCAGACACTGAGAGCTCATATTGGATATAATATTTGTAGAAATTTCCAAGCAGACAAGAAAAATATACAGTGCTAAAATTCAGGATTTCAATTCTCATAAAGTGAAAAGTGGCATGAGGGTTTTTCCTGCTAATTTGGTGAGGTTCTGTTTCTTGAATTGGGCATTCATTACCCAGCTGTGTTTAGTTTGTGAAAATTCACTGAACTGTGTACATTTGTGATCATTGCAAGTTTCTGTATATTTGTATAAATTCAGTAAAGTGCTTATGTAAATAATTGATGTTTGTTTTGATTTTTTTAAATGCAAATTACAGTGGTTTGAAGACTGCCACTGCAAAAAAATGTCATTTTTATTCACTTGAATTGAATATGAGGGGAGGAAAAAATGGTGCAGCTATAGCCAACAGATCAGTAGTCATGAAAAATTCACACACTCTTCTCCATGCCAAAGCCTTCACTGAATATTTACTAAGATTAGAGGGCAATTTATATATTATGGGTTCATAAGTTAATGCTAAAAAGTTCAGAAATTTTGTTTTATAAATTATAACAGCAACATTTTTATTTAATCATAATTGTTTGTTAATCTTAATGATAATTACAGTTTTATCACAAACATGGTAGTATGTGGTCTTTAATATGTCAGATTTAGTCAGACTACTCATACAGGAGATAATGTGTGAGGGGTGGAGCAGAGAGACAGGCATTTGAGCTTAACAACCATATAATAAATAACAGACACCAAGTTCATTGCAGAAAATATTAACATATCAGCAATTTCACAGAGCTAGGCATTGAACAGTAAAGCCTACTATGTATTCATGGCTAGATATCTATTGTTCTTTCTATTCCTTTAAGCAATCTTCCTGTGCTTCAGGTAAACAATTTTATTAATAGCTTTTTTTTCTAAGACATTTCTGATATTTTGTATTTGTCACATTCCTGACATTAATTAACAGATTTGATTTATATAAACATGAATGGAATAGAGACTTAAGATAACTTAAGTTGGGAATAACAATACAACTGATGAAATGCAGTGGGCAATTATTCACCCCTAAGTAAATCAAAATGTCCAAAATAGTTTCTGGAAGGATGGCAGAATTAATTATGTAAATAAAAAAAAAATTAAAACAGCATCTAGTCACTCACCAGTTGATTTGCCACAGTAGTTTTTATGTTTTCTGTGGTACTAGGAGTACTTTATTTTTTTTCTATCAATAATTATAATTTCTTTGTATACACACACATATAAACATACATATGTGTAGATGCAGACATCCATACACACAAATTATAGTGTATTATAGAAATCGTGTGACTTTGTCCCTAAATTCATCACCATGTGTTTCATAAGAACAACAATATTTTGCCATACTGTTAAATGTGATAAAAGCGCAAAGTATTTATCACTGATATTATATCTAACATTGAGACATAAAACATCCAATTGTTTTAAAAGAAATCATTTATGATTATAATTTCTTGATGTAGGATATAATCATAATCATATATTATCTTTGGTTGCTATATGTTCACCTCACCTAAAATTGTCACCTAAATTTTTGCGTGTTTCTTTATTTTTAATAAATAAGAAAGAGAGATGACATTTTTAATGCCACTTAGATAATGTCACACACTTGGATTTGATCATTTCCATGACTAGATTCAAGGTAAATACTTTAGTAGGAATAATACTACATAAGTAAATTGGCAAAATATCACATTTGGTAGCGTAATTCAGTTTTTAAATATCTCTGAATCACCCATAAAAAGATAGAAAAACTAGCATTTTAAAACCAAATATCTAGGGAAATGTCTTTTAAAATAATTAATTTAATTAAATTAACTATAATTTATAAATGTGCTTAAGACAAAAATTAAACTAAACTAGAATATGAGAAGAACTATAACAATATCAAAGTGATTGGGCTTTGGACAAAATGAGCTAAAGATAATAAATTCAAAATAAAAATTAAACTATGAGAAGCACTAGCACTAACAGATGCCAAAAACCTTAGAATGAATGAAAAGTAAAAATAAATTTTTATGAAATAACTAGTATTAAGTTAATGAATTGAACGTATGCATTTTAGAAAATGAAAACGAATTCATGTGTAAAAGGCATACTCAGAGGCAAATCAAAACTATAAAAAAAGTGTGATAAGCAATGACCTAAAAAGTGATTGTAATAAAAATATGAAAGATTACACATGACTAAGACACACAAAACTCCTGAAAAATTAAACCAGAAAGATCAAGATACACAGCCCTAACAATTATAGATATCTACATAGGGAGGAAAAAAAACACAAATGCCATGTAATTTATCAGAAAATCAGATTGTATGCTTTTTATAATTTAAAAAATGTTGTCAAAAATAATAAAATATTAATGTGAACAATAAAATAACATGAAACAATCTTAGAAATCCAGACCAAATGACTTTTAGCATAAATACCATAACTAAGCTACTGTAAATATTTCATAATTCTGGAGATGTCATATCCTTGAGCCCTTCCTAAGGAGTCAATTGTAGAAGAATATTCAGACAACCAAAAAGACCAAAGAGATGTTATAGAAGAACTGGTTAAGAATAATATATATTCAATTGTAGGACTAACATTAAATGATTATTAAAAAACAACATATAAGAGAATGACTTTCACCTCAAATGTATATGATATTTTTAAGAAATGATAGGAAAATGTAATGAGCATAATAAAATAAAAATAAATTCCTAATTATTCTACTATTCTAGTTATTCACTAAGAGAAAAATCACATACTATGTGTTAAATTTTATGTACAACATCATATTGTATATTGGAGGCACCTTTCAACATAAGCATTCTGAAAAACTGAAAATGGAAGGATAAAAAAATATATAACAGAAACATGTAAGCTAGAAGAAAGCACTGGATGTAATCTTGACACCTAGTAACACAAAATTCATACTCAAAAGCGTTTCCTAAGACTACAAATAATAGTTTTACAAGTTCCCAAACCACAATTCATAATGAATACACAATTTTTATGTATATTTATGCCTCATATAACATAGCAACAAACAAAACCATATAAGATTCAAAAGAAATAGAGTGAAAAGCATTAGTAGGAAATTATAACATGCCTTTTTCTTTAAAACAAAGAAGATCAGAGGATTAAAAAGTAAGGCTACAGAAGATCCACAAACTATTAATACAGTGAATGTTATGACCTTATGTCTAACCTCTGAAATTCAACATGAGAGAATACATCTTATTATAGGTGAGAAGACACAACAAATTACCATATCTTAAGTCACAAAAGAAACCACAATAAATTCTAAGACACAGTAGTAATACAAGTATAGCATATAACACAGTAAAATACAAGGAGCATTCTTCTGTAATATAGTCATCCTATAAAATAATGCTGAAATCAAAATTCAAAAATTTATTCTATTTGAAAAGAAATAAACAGAGAACCTCTTCATAACAAATACCGGATGAACAGAAATACAAAATAAGATCATAGGGGTTTTTAAATAATAAAAATAAAAATGCTAGAATATATATTATATAACTATAGAAATCATCTGAGGAAAATTACAATAGTTTCTTCCATAATGTTAAAAATGTAAAACGCATGAATGAAACATAAAACCCAAAACACTAGAAAAAGGAAACAAACCATCAAAGAGATGTAGAAAGGAAATAAGAGGCTAAGCGAAATAATCCAGGCCTAGAAAGATAAGTACTGAATGATCTCATATGTGGGATCAAAAAAAAGTGAAACTCATGGAAGTACACAGTTGTGCTTATCAGGACTTGGTGGTGCTGGGGAGAGGGAGATGTTGGACAAAGGCTCTGAAGTTTCAGTTAGGCAGGATCAATGAATTATGGAGATATAATGTGCAGCATGCATGGTGACTATACTGCATTATATACTCGAAATTTGCCTAGAGTTGATCTTAAATGTTTTCACCAATAAAACAGTAACTGTGAAATAATACAGATGGTAATTAGTTTGATTAAATAAGCATTTCATGGTTATACTTAGATTAAAACATGTTATACCCTGTAACTCTATACAATATTTATTTGGCGATTAAACTTCAATAAAGCTGGAAAAAAAATGAAGAGAATTATCAACATAAAACAACATTTTGTGAGTTAGAAAACAGAAAAATAGTGGTCATAAATAAATTCAGAAACTTTTAATTTAAAATATTGAAAAGCTAAAAGAAAATCTACTATTAATTATTTTTCTTTTTTAAGAAAGAAATTTAAATTGAGTTTCATGCACAGTGAGAGATATGGGTTTAGTTTCATTCTGTCCCATATGGATTTCCAATTTTCCCAGCACTATTTGTTGAAGAGGCTACCTTTTCTCCATTGCATATTTTTGGCACCTTTGTCTAGTATGAGAAAATTGTATTTATTTGGGTTTGTGTCCGTGTCCTCTATTCTGTACCATTGATCTACCTGTCTATTTTGGCACCAATACCATGCCGTTTTTGTTACTATTACTTTGTAGTATAGTTGAAGTTCTGGTATTGTGATACCCCCAGCTTCATTTTCCTGCGAAGGATTGCTTTAACTATTCTGGGTTTCTTATTCTTCCAGATGAATTTCAGGATTGCTTGCTCTATTTCTGTAAGGTACATCATTGGAATTTTAATTGGAATTGCATCAAATCTGTATAGCACTTTTGGTAGTATGGCCATTTTGACAATATTGATTCTGCCTATCCAAGAACATGGGAGATCTTTCCATCTTCTAAGGTTTTCTTTAATTTCTTTCTTTAGTGTTCTGTAGTTCTCATTGTAGATGTCTTTCACCTCTTTTGTTACATTAATTCCCAAGTATTTTATTTTTTTCGAAGGTATTGTGAATGGGGTAGTTTTCCTAATTTTTCGTTCCAAAGATTCATCACTTATGTATAAAAATGCATTAGATTTATGAACATTGATCTTATATCCTGCTACTTTACTGAATTCACTTATGAGTTCTAAAAGTTTTCTGGTGGAATTTCCTGGTTCCTCTAAGTATATAATCATATCATCAGCAAATATGGATAGTTTGAGTTCTTCTTTTCCTATTTGTAGCCCTTTAATTTCTTTGGTCTGTCTAATTGCTCTGGTTAGAGTTTCAAGGACAATGTTGACTAGAGGTGGTGAAAGGGGGCATCCCTGCCTTGTTCCAGTTTTTAGGGGGAATGCTTTCAGTTTTTCACCATTTAGAATGATATTAGCCATGGGCTTAGCAAAGAATGGATTAAGGACCTTGGAATCAGATGAGAGACCCTGCAGATTATAGAAGAAAAAGTAGGTCCAGAGCTTCACCATGTCGGTTTAGGACCAGACTTCCTCAACAGGACTCCCATAGCACAAAGAAATAAAAGCAAAAATCAATAACTGGGATAGATTCAAACTAAAAAGCTTTCTCTCAGCAAAGGAAACTATCACCAATGTGAAGAGAGAACCTACAGAGTGGGAGAAAATCTTTGCCAATCATACTTCAGATAGAGCACTAATCTCCAGAATATATAAAGAACTCAAAAAGCTCTACACCAAGAATACAAATAACCCAATTGACAAATGGGCTAAGGAAATGAGCAGATATTTCACAGAAGAAGATCTACAAGCAATCAACAAACCTATGAAAAAATGTTCCACATCTCTAGTAATAAGAGAAATGCTAATCAAAACCACCCTAAAATTCCATCTCACCCCAATTAGAATGGTGATTATCAAGAATACAAGCAACAACAGGTGTTGGCGAATATGTGGGGAAAAAGATACACTCATACATTGCTGGTGGGGCTGCAAATTAGTGCAGCCACTCTGGAAAGCAGTGTGGAGATTCCTTAGAAAACTTGGAAGGGAACCACCATTTGACCCAGCTATCCCACTCCTAGGCCTATACCCAAAGGACTTAAAATCACATATTACAGAGATGCAGCCACATCAATGTTCATAGTGCTCAATTCACAATAGCCAGATTGTGGAACCAACCTAGATGCCCTTCTATTGATGAATGGAGAGAGAAACTGTGGCATACATATACAATGGAATATTACTCAGCCATAAAGAATGATAAAATTCTGGCATTTGCAGGCAAATGGATGAAATTGGAGAATATAATGCTAAGTGAGATAAGCCAATCTCAAAAAACTAAAGGACGAATGATCTCAGTGATAAGCGGATGATGACACATAATGGGGGGTGGGAGGGGTTAGTATTAGGGTTAGGGTTAGGATTAGGGTTAGGGAGGGGGACAAAAATGGAGGAAGGAAGGACTGTATAGAGGGAAAAGAGGGGTGGGAGGGGTGGAGGGAAGGGAAAAAATAACAGAATGAATCAAACAACATTATCCTATGTAAATTTATGATTACACAAATGGTATGCCTTTACTCCGTGTACAAACAGAGAAACAGCATGTATCCCATTTGTTTACAATAAAAAATAAAGAAAGAAATTTAGCATACATGATTTAAAAATTACAAAGGAGAAATAACCATCAAACTTTAGAAATATTAGGAAAAACACAACAATCCTTAGCAGAAGTAAATGGGATTTGTTTACAATGATAAAACATGAACTTATCTGCAATGAAGATAAAAGTTTAGTAAATAAGTTTTATAAAATAAGTAAATGTGTAGCAAAAGAACCCCCCAGTTCCCCTGCTACTAATCAATACACACAGGAATTCATATTTTCCACCTGAACCTAAGACATATATGCACTACCACTGATTTCTCATTAAAAAATATTAGACTAAAAATCATAGGTATTTGGGACTGCTGCGTGATGGAGCCTTTGAAACTGAAACCCAGATTTGTGAGGTACTGGAAACCTTCAAGGACACTATAAATCTACAGGGTAGAAACTGTACTACCTCAGATCCCCACGGCTAAATGGGAAGACACACAAACAAAATGAAAAAAAAAAGGGAATAAAGCACTCCAAACAAACCAGGATGCTCCAATTATAGACTCCATTGACAAACCAGTAGAAAAAATGTCAGAGAAGGAGTTCAGAATATACTTAGTAAAACTGCTTCATGACTTTAAGGAGGATATAAAGAGTGAAATCAGAGCTATGTTTCAGGAGAGGGAAGATATCTTAAAGAAAGAGATAAAGATCCTGAGAAGAAATCTAGAAGAAATCTTTGAAATGAAAGAATCAATAAACCAAAAAAAAATTCAATGGAAAGTAGCACCAACAGAGGAGACCACTTGGAAAACAGAACTTCAGGCAATGAAGACAAAATATATAATTTTGAAAATAAAGGTGACCACACAGAGAAGATGATGAATTGCATGACGTTCCCTCACCCAGACACAATGCCTGAACAGCAGCTGCTGTAGCCAACTGAGTGGAGCTACTGTGACTACTTCTGGGCTGATAAGAAAGACCCCCAAGGCAATGGCACTGTGGCAGGGTTCGAACTGCTTCTCCAAAAGCAACTGAAGGGCAAACAAATGCAGAAAGAAATGTCTGAATTTGTCTGAGAGAGGATAAAGATTGAAGAAGAATATGCAAAGAACATGGCTAAGCGCTCTCAGAACTCGTTGGCTGCACAGGAGGAAGGCTCCCTGGGAGAAGCATGGGCTCAGGTGAAGAAGAGCCTGGCAGATGAAGAAGAAGTTCATCTCAAGTTCTCCACCAAGCTTCACAGCGAGGTAGAGAAGCCCCTAATGAACTTTCGTGAGAACTTCAAGAAAGACATGAAAAAGTGTGACCACCATATCACTGACCTCCGCAAGCAACTTACCAGCTGCTATGCATCAGTGAAGGCCCGGAAAGCCCTCACAGAGCGGCAGAGAGACCAGGAGATGAAGACCCAGCAGCTGGAGATCAAGCTGAGCAAGAAGACAGAGGAGGACATCAAGAAGGCACGGAAGAAGTCCACACAGGCTGGTGATGACCTCATGCGCTGTGTGGACCTCTACAACCAGGCCCAGTCCAAGGGGTTTGAAGAGATGGTGACCACCACTTTGGAGCTGGAGCAGCTGCAAGTGGAGAGGGTGGAGATGATCTGGCAACATTTGTGCCAGTACACACAGCTGCGGCACAAGACAGACATGTTCAACCAAAGCACAGTTGAGTCTGTGGACCGACTGGTTCGAAAAGTGGACCTGGCCAAAGACAGAGAGCTGTGGGTCAGAGAGCACAAAATGGGCAACATTCGCGCTGTGGACATGGAGATCTAGACACGCCTGTGTGGCCCCGGGGGTCCTGCCCAGGAGAGGGACTGGATGTCCCAAGGAGAGGAGATGGTGTCTCCTGCTGGGTGAAGCTGCCCTCCCACCCACTCTCCTGTCCACTGAGGAGAGAGGAGAGAGTTGGCGATTCCAGAAGGGTGATCTGGATGGCCCAGCTGGGGGATCCCAAATATTCCCAGGCCAAGAGGACAGACCTGCAACCCTGCCCTTGTCTCCAAGACTGAAGCCGCCAAACCCCATGCCATGCTTGTTGCTCTGAGAACAAACTGAGGCTGGAATTTTGTGATCCCTGCTGAGTTCCATAGGGGTGGCCGTCACACACTTGTGCCCTTGGGTGCCCATCCTCCAACTGGTCCCTTTATCTCCTTAGGGGCTTCGGAAGATCAGGGGAGGGTCACCTCTGCCTCCAAGCCAATGTCAGAATCAGACTCATGAACAGAAGGCGTCATCAGCTCAGCCTGCACCTAGAGTCCTTTACAGCCCTCTATTTTTCTCACTGTATTCTGGGAGCCCAAATATAACTTTTCTTGGCCGCTTTAAAAAAAAAAAAATCATAGGTATTTCATTCAGCTATAAATGAACAAAGATAAAATTCTATATTGAGTAAAAAAACATATAAGCTATTTGTTGCCATAGTCTCACATTATAATAAATATTAAAGGGTGTCCTTTGTATCAAAGGTAAATTATGTGAGATAGGAACTTGAAATAAAAACCAAAGAAGATTGTTATATTCGTTATTTACTGCTGTGTAAGAAATTTCTCCTGAATATATTTCATCTTACCAAGTTTCTCCAGATCGGGCCCCAGGGACAACTTAACTGAGTGGTTTTGACTCAGATCTTTCCTGAGACTGCACTCAGGATGTCAGTGAGAACAGTCCACTGAGGCTAGCTGGGTTGGAGAAACACTTCCAACATGGTTCCCCACATGCCTGGCAAGGTGGTGCAGGTTGCGAAGGAGACTCCATGCTTCTGAACATGGATCTTTTCACTGACTGAGAGCCCTGATGATATCCCAGCTGACGTCCTCCATAGTGAATGATGCAAGAGAGAAAACAAAGAGAACATTGCATTTAACCCTTTATGGCCTAGTCTTCCATCATATTAAATTCAGTAGAAGCAAGTCACCAAGTCCAGCCCATGCTCAAGAAGAGAATTAAGCTCTATCTACTGAAGGAAGGAGTAACATATTTTCAGATTATGAATTATCACATATTATTATGAATGGTCAAAATAATCGCTCACATTCGCGTGAGTGAGGAAATGGGTTCCTGTTAGAGGGATGGGCTGGCTGTGAAAAAAGAGCTAAAGAGTTTATTAGAAATAGACAGGAAACAGAATTATCTTTAGAACAGGGGCATGACCCATTGAGTCACCCAGAAAGGTCTGGCTCCAACAAAGGAAGGAGTCAGTGCTTGGTTTATTTATACCTGTACAGATCAAAAAGGGGTAGGTAGGAGCTTCTTCCATGAAAAACAGAGTTAGGGGTAGAGTTAAGCAAGCCATTTGTCCCTAGCAGTCATTCTCGTATCCAGGGCCTACATTTGAAGTTCCCTGGTGAACCAATGCAGGGAAACCACATGACTCAGGCAATCTTGAACAATTTTTCATAATTGTGAGATTCTTGAGACCAGTTTTTCCTGTCTAATAGTTCAACCAAGCTTGGTTTTTTTTTCAGGCCATGGGTGACTCCCCACAAAATAAGCAAATATGAAACTATGCTTTTTGTCTTGTCTTTTATTTGAATTTAACTGATTGTTCAAGGCACAGATAATAAAGATGAAGTTCATAATGTACGCAGATTTATGAACTACATGGAAGACAGGGGTAGAAACCTAAAGGTAAAGAGAAATGTCATATTGTAAGATTATAACACTTGTGAAATGAGAATTGTGAAGTGTAAGAAGAATGACAAAATCTGGAGTGTCAATTGTAAGCTGAGCAAGAGAACAGGGCATAGGAATTCTGAGGATCAGGTGCAAGGTGTGAAAGGTTCAATATTGACTCTGCTAAGCAGGCTCTGGTTGTATAGTGTTAGCCTTGTGTAACAAGTTAAAGTGAAAACAGACAGAGTGAGATGCTAAAAGATGAAATCTAACAAACATAAAACATTTTTATTATTCAAAAATGGGAAAAAAGTAACAGGAAAGAAAAGAGATGGCAAAAATGAAAAACATCAAAATTTCAGATTTGTACAAGCTTGTTTATACAAAAAGAAATAAATAGGCTAAGTCAGATATCAGTGAAAATGAAATGTATAGTCAGTAAATGGCATACAGGTAAACAGGAAAGGGATGGGAGTAAGATGCCTGAAGTTTACCTTTCGTATCATTTTGCACTGTGTAAATGTTTACAAATACAAAAAGTAAAATAAAATACTAAAAGTGAATGCAAACAGAAAGAAATCTGAAAGAATAAAACCTCCTTCCTCATCCCCCCACCCCACCCCAGCCTTTGGTACTGGGGATTGGACCCACTGAACCACATCCCAACCCTTTTTAAAATTTTATTTCTTGACAGGGTCTCCCTGAGTTGCTTAGGGCCTCACTAAATTGCTAAAGTTGGCTTTGAACTTATGATTCTCCTGCTTCAGCCTCCCAAGCATGTGCCACCACATCTGGTTAAGAATAACATTCTTAAAAGAGTTACTTCAGACACTGAGGTTGGACGCCATCACTGAGCTCACTGGACCCCCACACCGAGGTAGGAGGCCGGAAGCTGAGCCTGCCCACCTGTCCCCTACTGCTGAGGGACACTGTGCCTCCCTCTGTGCTGACTCAGCACACCCTTGCTGGGGCTCCCCAGCTTCTTTGGAGGCTGGTGCAGGCATTTTGAATTATTCCTGAGGGCATGGCCATCATCATCGGAAGGGCTACTTCCTTCCTGAGACATCTACAGGAGTCTGGAGGCCCTTTGACAGGCCTCTATTTACTCACTTACATCCTACACCCTTCCCCATCCTCTTGTTCACAACTAGAAATACTGTAAATAATAATTGAACTGATCCTGTTTATTTTAAAATGTTAAAGTTTTCATAGGGGCTATCTGGTTCAGGGCTACATTTTCTCTGTATCAGGTGCTACTGGTATTGATCTCCCCTTCAAAGGAGAGGTAGAGGAAAACTGCAGGGTCATAATAAGCCTGCAAGGGGGGAACTTCAGTATCTCTGAACTTCATTGCTAGAGGGGACTATATAGAAACAATATGAAAGAACAGGGAAGAAGGTGTCCCCAACAAACCAAGATGCTATTTTGATAGGCTCCAAAGACAGCATGGCAGTAGAAATGATAGAGAAAGAGTTTAGAATCTGCATAAGTAAAATGATCCATGAAGCAAAAGACTAGATAAAAGAGCAAATGCAGGTAATGCATGAACATTCCAGTAGACAGTTAAAAGAGCAAATGCAAGAAGCAAAAGAACATTTCAATAAAGAGACAGAGATTCTGAAAAGAAACCAAACAGAAATAATTGAAATGAAAGAAATGATAAACCAAATTAAAAGCTCAATAGAAAGCATCATGAACAGACTAGACCTTGTGGAAGACAGAATCTCAGACAATGAAGACAAAATATTTAATCTTGAAAACAAAGTTGAACAAACTGAGAAGATGTTAAGTAATGAAGGGAACCTTCAAGAATTATGAGATATCATGAAAAGACCAAATTTATTTGGGATTGAGGAAGGTAAAGAGATATAAACCGAAGGCATGAACAACCTGTTCAACAAAATAATATCAGAAAATTTCCCAAATCTAAAAAATGAAATGGAAAATACAAGAGGATTACAGAACACAGGTGTACAAAACTACAACACATCCACACCAAGGCACATTATAATGAAAATACCTCACATACAAAATAAAGATAGGATTTTAAAGGCTGTGAGAGAAAAGCTTCAGATTACATATAAGGGGAAACCAATATGACTATCAGCTGATTTTTCAGTCCAGATTCTAAAAGCAAGAGGGTCAGGAATAATATATTTCAAGCTCTGAAAGAATACGGATGCCAACCAAGAATCCTATACCCAGCAAAACTAACTGTCAGATTTGACAATAAAATAAAATTTTTCCACGATAAACAAAAGATAAAAGAATTTGCAAATAGAAAATCTGCCCTGAAGATTTTCAGCAAAATATTTCATGAGGAGGAAGTGAAAAGCAACAATTTAAGTCAGCAAAGGGAGGAACTACCCTAAAGGAAAAACCAATCAAAGGACAAGTAAAAAACCAAAAATAAGTCAAAATGACCAGGAATACAAATCATATCTCAATAATAACCCTGAATGTCAAAGGCCTAAATTCAATAATCAAATGACTTAGACTAGCAGATTGGATTAAAAAGTAAGACCCAAAAATATGCTGCCTTCAAGAGACTCATCTCATAGAAAAAGACATCCACAAACTAAAGGTGAAAGGATATGAAAAACATACCATGCACATGGACCCAGTGAAAAAGCAGGGGTCTCCATCCTCATATCAGATAAAGTAGACTTCAGACCTAAGTTAGTCAGAAGAGATAAAGAAGGACATTTCATACTGCTCAAGGGAAGCATAAAACAGCAAGATATAACAATTTTAAATATTTATGCCCCAAACAATGGAGCATCTATGTATATCAAATAAACCCTTCTCAATTTTAAGAATCAAATAGACCAAAACACATTAATAGTGGGGGACTTTAACACACCCCTCCCAACATTGGATAGATCCTCCAAACAAAAACTGAACAAAGAAACTCTAGAACTAAATAACACAATCAATGATATAGACTTAATGGATATTTACAAAGTATTTCATCCATCATTGAGTGAATATACTTTCTTCTCAGCATCTCATGGTTTCTTTTCCAAAATAGACCATATGCTATGCCACAAAAAAGCCATTAGTAAATACAAAAAAATAGAGATTCTACCCTGTATCCTATCAGACCATAATGGAATGCAATAAGAAATGAACTATAAAATAACAAACAAAAACTACTCATACACCTGGAGACTAAATAACATGTTATTGAATGATGCAATGATAACAGAAGACATCAGGGAAGAAATTAAAAAATTCTTAGAGGTAAATGAGAGCAATGACACAACATATCAAAATCTCTGGGACACTATGAAAGCAGTACTAAGAGGAAAGTTCATTACATTGAGCTTATACATTAAAAAAATAAAAAGTCAACAACTAAATGACCTATATTACATCTCAAACCCTAGAAAAAGAAGAACAGATCAACACTAAATATAGTAGAAGACAGGAAATAATTAAAATCAGAGCTGAAATCAATGAAATTGAAATAAGAGAAACAATTCAAAAAATTGACAAAACAAAAAGTTGGTTCTTTGAAAAAGTAAACAAAATTGATAAACCCCTAACCACACTAATGAAGAGAAGGAGAGAGAAAATTCAAACTACCAGAATTTGTGATGAAAAAGGAAAGATCATGACAGACACCACTGAAATACATAACATGATTAGAAGCTACTTTGAAAATCTATATTCCAACAACATAGAAAATATTGAAGACATTGACAAATTTTTAGAGACATATGATACTCCCAAACTGAATCAGGAAGATGTACACAATCTAAACAGATCAATTTCAAGCACCAAAATAGAAGAAGCCATCAAAAGTCTACCAACTAAGAAAAGCCCAGGACTAGATGGATTCTCAACCATATTCTACAAGACTTTTAAAGAAGAACTGATACCAATATTCCTCAAAGTATTTCAGGAAATAGAAAAGGAGGGAACCCTTCCAAATTCATTCTATGAGGCTAGTATCACTCTGATACCAAAACCAGACAAAGACATATCAAGGAAAGAAACCTTTAGAACAATATCCCTGACAAACATAGATGCAAAATCCTTAACAAAAATACTGGCAAATCACATACAAAAATATATTAAAAAGATAGTGCACCATGATCAAGTGGGGTTTATCCCAGGGATGCAAGGTTGGTTCAACATCCAGAAATCAATAAATGTAATTCACCACATCAATAGAATTAAAGTTAAGAATCACATGATTATTCAATAGATGCTGAGAAAGCACGTGATAAAATATAGCACCCCTTCACCCTTAAAACACTAGAAAAAATAGGAATAGTAGGAATATACCTCAGCATTGTAAGGCTATTTATGCTAAGCCCACAGGCAACATCATTCTTAATGGAGAAAAACTGAAAGCATTCCCTCTAAAAACTGGAACAAGACAGGGATGCCCTCGTTCACCACTTCTATTCAACATCATCCTTGAAACACTTGCCAGAGCAATTAGACAGACCAAAGAAAAGGATACAAATAGGAAAAGAAGAACTAAAGCTGTCACTATTTTCTGATGACATGAGCCTATATTTAGAAGATCCAAAAAACTCCACTAGAAAACTTCTAGAACTAATAAGTGAATTCAGCAAAGTAGCAGGATATAAAATCAATACGTGTAAATCTAATGCATTTCTCTTCATAAGTGATGAATCCTCTGAAAGAGAAATTACTCCATTCACAGTAGCCTCAAAAAAATAAAATAAAATATTTGGGAATTAATCTAACAAAAGAGGTGTAAGATGTCTACAATGAGAACAACAGAACTTTAAAGAAAGAAATTGAAGAAAATCTTCAAAGATGGAAAGATCTCTCATGTTCTTGGATAGGCAGAATTAACATTGTCAAAATGGCCATTCTACCAAAGGCACTATACAGATTCAATGAAATTCCAATTAAAATCCCAATGACATTCCTCATAGATATAGAGAAAGCAATCATGAACTTTATCTGGAAGAACAAGAGACCTCAAATAGCCCAAACAATCCTGAGTAGAAAAAGTGAAACAGGAGGTATCACAATACCAGGCATTAAACTATACTACAGAGCAATAGTAACAAAAACGGCATGGTATTAGCACCAAAATAGACAGGCAGACCAATGGTACAGAATAGAAGACACAAAGACAAAACCACATAAATACAGTCACCTCATACTAGACAAAGGAGCCAAAAACATACAATGGAGAAAAGATAGCCTGTTCAAGAAATGCTGCTGGCAAAACTGGAAATCCATATGCAGTAAAGTGAAACTAAACCTCTATCTCTCACCCTACACAAAACTCAACTCAAAATGGATCAAACATATAGGAATTAGACCAGAGACCCTGCACCTAATAGAAGACAAAGTAGGCCCTCGTCTTCATCATGTTGGCTTAGGATCAGACTTACTCAACAAGACTCCCAAAACACAAGAAATTAAAGCAAGAATCAATAAACCGGATGGACTCAAACTAAAAAGCTTTTTCTCATCAAAGGATACACTCAAGAATGTGAAGAGAGAGACTACAGAGTGGGAGAATATCTTTTCCACATGCACTTCAGATAGAGCACTTATCTCCAAAATTTATAAAGAACTCACAAAACTTTACACCAAAAATACAATGAGCCCAATCAATAAATGGGTCAAGAACCTGGACAGACACTTTACAGAAGACACACAGGCAATTAATAAATATATGAAAAAGTGTTCAACATCTCTAGTAATTAGAGAAATGCAAATTAAAACAATTCTAAGATTTCATCTTACTCCAAGTAGAATGGCTGTTATCAAGAACACAAACAATAATAGATGTTGGCGTGGATGTGGGGAAAAGGTACACTTTTACATTGCTGGTGGAGTTGCAAACTGGTGCAACCACTCTGGAAAGCAGTATGGAGAATCCTAAGAAAACTTGGAATGGACCTACCTTTTGACCCAGTTATCCCACTCCTTGGTTTATACTTGAAGGAGCTAAAATCAACAAACTACAGTAACACAGCCACATCAATGTTTATAACAGCTTAGTTTACAATAACTAGATTGTGCAACCAACCTAGATGCCCTTCAACAGATGAATTGATAAAGAAATTCTGGTATATATACACAATGCAATATTATTCAGCCATAAAGAATAATAATATTCTGGCATTTACAAATAAATGGATGGAATTGGAGAATATCATGCTAAGTGAAATAAGCCAAGTCCAAAAACCCAAAGGCTGAATGTTTTCCCTGATAAGTGGAGAATGATATATAATGGGGGTGGGGAGTGGGGAATGAGAGAAGAATAGGGGAACTTTAGAATATGTAGAAGGAAATGAGAGGGAGCAGGGTATGAAAAATGGTGGAATGAGACAGATATCATTACCCTATGTACATGTATGATTACATGAATGGTATGAATCTACATTGTGTACAACCATAGAAACAAAATGATGTACCCCATTTGTGTACAGTGAATCAAAATGCAATCTGTAAAAAATTAAAAGCTAAATTAAAAATTTTTAAAAAGTGTTACTTCAAACAAATTTCGAACCTACTATTCTAATTACACATTTTTAAAAATATATTCCAAAGAGAGAGAAAACTACAAAGAAATTTTACACTTTACATAAAATAGTTATGAAACTTATTTGTGAGTTGGTATTGACAGAAAGAGTCTATGTATAAACATATTTATGTTTTCCTAAGAACCAGGGTATCAACACCGGAGAAGGGATACTCAAATATGGACTGGGAAGAAGTGAAGAAGAGACCTAAATGTTGGATTTGACATGGAGGTAAAAGAATAAAGTCTTGGTCTTAAAAATCTGCAACAATGTTTGCTGTTCATTGTTCTTGGTATCGCATGGGCTTTCTGGTGGTATGCAATGAGCAGAACACTTAAGGAGTTCTGATTTGGTTTCTAAATATTATCCCCCTCTAAAATGAGCCAGTGTTCCTTAAAGATTAGCTGATTTCAGGACTAGAAGAAAGAGCAAGGTGTGTGTTAAACATCTTGCTCCAGGAAACAAAATTTACTGGAGAACTTCCAAAGATTAAAGGAGGAACCAATGGCCAAACCTGGGACACTTAGAGCATCATAAAGAATAACAATGACAATATGTTTTAACTCATTAAATTTTTTAAGAAAGAGAACGTAGTAAAGAAGATTTTTGTGTTATACAAAAGTAAAGTGGGGGACAGAGAAGGATGTGGCTCAGTGGTAAAGCACCCTTGGGTTCAATCCCTTGTATCAAAAAAAAAAGGAAAAAAGAATAGGGGTACATCTCTATGTATTAACATTGGAATATTTCTAAGATGTATTGTAAATTAAAAAGTAAACTACCAAAGAATATCTATAGTATGATCCCATTTATGTAACTAACACTCTCATTGCAAAAAATGGGAAATAATATATTTCTATTTGCATGTGTAATCATTACTGTGTGATTAAAAACAATAACATTTCCTTTATAGAGTAATTCCAGTAGTCTGGAACTTTATCTAAATCATAAAATGCTTTTGGGGCCAGTTATTTCTTATATCCAGTTCTTAGGCTGACAAAATAAAATGGAGACATTTTCTCAGTGTCAAACTTACTTCAACCAAAATAATAAGAATTATGCCTTTTGAAATTAATTATAATTACTTTGTTTCATAAAGCATTAATTGCAGCGTTATAGCTATACCTACACAGATATTTATGCGTGCATATAATTTTCATAATGAAAAATCTTGCTGTTCCCTTCCTTTGACTTGAAGGACCAGAAGACTGTCATGACTACCAAATTCTATCTCTGTCTAATCAGTGCTAATATTACAATCAACTCAAGGGCCAATGATCAGTCTTTGAGAGTTATGAAGTCTGAGTTTCAGATAAAGAAAGAGTGAAAATTATCAGTCTTATGCCTTGTTATAATAAATCACCAAGTATTTATTCATCAGTAATCTTGTGCATAATCCTTTCTTAGGCAGCCTGAAGAGTAATGAGAAAGTATCAGGCACAGTCGCTGTTATACAGTAGATAATAATTCAATTGAAAAGAGTCTTTGCAAAGATCTTTTATAACTTAAACCATCTACAGAGAGGTCATTTGTCAAATTGATAGATTAAATTCTAATCCATACTAGGAAATTTGTGACAAATATATATTTATCATTTAGGTACTTATGGAATGATTAGGTTGACAATGTGTATTTCTGAAAATTCACAAATCTTTTTTCATAATAACAAGATTTTCTCTGAGTAGGAAATACAAATTAAACTATCAGTGATGAAGGTGAACCTGATGATAACAAAATAATTTCTGCTAACAGTTTAGGTCAATTGACCAAGTACAGATATATCAAAAGTAATAGAGTAAAAACTTGAAAACTGTTTTATCTAAAGCCAAATCTTACCATTTTTCTCATTCTCAAAATTTCTTCTATGCAGTGCTATAAAAACTATATAAAATTGCTTCTGCATTTAATATAAACTGATGTAAAAATATTACCCATTATGTCACACAATGCCCCATGTGACGGAAAGCACTCAACATTTTGCAAGTGAAAGTCTATTTGTACTCTGAAAAGTTTCTCTCTTCTATCAGATTAGAGATATGCTTCCCCTTAGTATTCCCTTTTTGCCTATCTTCTCTGGACATAGATAACTATATTTTAACCAGTCAAATGCATTAACATTACCATTCTTTTTCCTCCTTTAGGCTTAATTCATTTTATTTGAAGTTGTCTGCAATTCCTGTTCAGAAGATCTGAATTGAAGATAAATTAAAATTAGACATGACAGGCACTGAGTAACTTCTATTAGTAAATATAGATGAAGTTTCAACAAATAAGAGCCAGCTACAAGTGCAAAGGTTTATTGAGGCTAGGAAAACTTGCATAAGATTAAGTATATAATCTCTAAGGATTTTCAACTCCATTACCCTATTTTTTATGAGTCTATGTGAATAAAAAATGTATTTTTGGTTCCTGCTAGCAGAGACAGGAAAAAAAAAAAAAAAAAAAAAAAGGATTTGGTTTACAATCCAAAGTGTAACAGAACTGAAAGGGATCTCCAAAGATGAAGTGCATCTTTCCAGATCTAAGCAGCCTTCATTTATAATATTCCAGACAGACAGACATAAAACCTTCTCTAAAATATCTCCATGGGAAAATGGACCCTGCCATCATTTACCTTCAACTTTGTGTGTTTCCTCAGTGGTTTTCCCACCGAGTCACTCTTCATGAAGCTGATTTCTTCATTCTTGCCAATTTTCTCTCTTAGACTTCTGTCTAAGCAGACTGTGTTTTCCAAGATCAGTACTGATTCAGCCTGTTACTTCTGCTTTATGCTTCTGAGTACCAAGGGCTATGATTTTAGCACATGGTGCATTAGTGTTCTAAATACCATTGAGAAGAAAACAAGGCCCCAGAGGGTGAAGGCATTAATGAAAACAATGAGCATTTTCGTGAGGAGTCTGAGGCATTTAAATCCAGTATCCCAGAATGATATAGAACTTTGTCACTTGTAGCAAATATTCTAAAGATTGATTATCTCTTATAAGTTGTAAATATAGGTATCATTTCTGTTCATGCTAAATTCTTTAGAAAGCAAAATATGGAAATGTTTTCTACTAATTTAAACGGTAAAAGAAGAAGAAGGCGAAAGACTGGAATCATTGCCATGCTCAGCCTTAAAACAGAAGATCCTCTGTTTGGGCAACAGTGCTGTGGATATAGCCAAGAGACTGTTTTGGCACAGAAAAGAATATATCAGCATTACCAGTGCCAGTTACATTCCATTGCCTTCAGTTCCCTGGCTGAGCATGTCTGTGTGTTTGGGGGAAGGGAAAGGCAAGAGAGAGGCAGGATCTGGCAGCCATTTTTCTTCATTTCTCCAATGTCCTTTTTAGATTCTAAATAATAATATGATCATATGTCATTATCATCTTGCAATTATAACTAATGGGAATACTGATATTACAGTAGTGGCTAAAATATTGCTGAGCAGCTCTACTTTGCTTATCTGTGGAAAATAGTATGGAGGTTTCTCAAAAAATTAAAAATATGATCCAGCAATTTCTTGAAGAGACATCTGCATCCCATTTATTGGCTCGGTGTTCAGAATAGATAAAAAATGAAATAACCTGCCTAACAACTGACAATTGAATCAAGAGACTGTGTCACATGTAAGCATGGAATATTATTCAGCCATAAAAAGACTCAAATACTGTCATTTGCACCAACATGGATGATAAGGGGATAATTATATTAAGTGCAATGAGACAGGCACTGAAAGATAAGTATCAAATGACTGTTTCATGTGTAGAGTCTAAAAAGTTGATCTCAGAAGTTGAGAGTAAATTGGTGGTTACCAGAGAGTAGAGAGTATAGTGGTGATAGAGAGATGGGAAGAGGTTTATTTATTGGTATTAAATTATGGTTGATAGGTATAAGAAGTTCTGGCATATTATTTCATACAATAGAGTGACTACACATACCAATTATGAACTGTATACTTACAAAAAGCTAGAAGAAAGATTTAGAATTTTTCATCATAAAACAATGATAAACATGGGAGGAGATTTTTTAACTTGATTTAAACTTTTACAATGAATACACATATTGAAACATCACATTATTTTATTGATATTTACAATTGTTATGATTTTATGTGTTTAGTAAAAGATAAATTTGTTAAAATTATTATAAATGACAACATCTGATTTAAGGATAATTTACTCACTCTGATGGATGTTTTATTTACACTTGAACTCACTGTTATCAATTTTAGTGTAATAAACAGCTCTGAAAAAAAGTAACTTATAAAAATTTTTTATCTAGTGTAATTTTGTGAGTTGATTTCACTCCACTGGGGAGTTCTTACGTGGAATGTCATGCAATTGAAGAGAGACATCTGCAGGTTCTGTGGTCATTTTAAGGTTTGGATGAGTTGGAAGTCCAAAATATTTCCCTTGTATGCCTGAAGTTCATGCTGGTGATTGGTTATGACATCATCCAATATTGATTATTGGAGGACTGATATGTGGTCCTTCTATATGACCAGGGCCACTTCTAGCATGTTGACTGGGTTCTGACAGGACGTATCTTTAGCCTAAATATTTCAAGAAAAAGGGAGCTGCCAATCTCTGAAGGCCGTGAGAACTAGCACAGCACAGCACTACTTCAACTACTTTTGATTGTTTAGCATAGTCCCAGAGATTTCTCAAATCCAAAAAGATGGACCCTCTTGGTGAGTGGGTCATCAAGGCGTCTACGGCATCTTTAATTTACCACGCCTTAATTATTACTCCATCTGGAGAGTCTCATTTTAATTAAATGACCAAAATTATTTGTGCATATCATTAAGATGTTAAATAGAAACTGCACAGTTTACATTTGCAAAACAATAATCTTCTGGACATAGAATATTTATTTCTTAGAAGTAGGAAAAGAGCATTAACAAAATTAGTAAAATTTGATTTGTTTTCCTGTCTTTTTCAGTCTTGGAGATAATTCTTAGGGGGTTATCAGAAACCTCAGCATAAGACATCCTCTTATTGGCCTAGAATGAGCAAAGACATGGGGAGCACGTGAAGTGGAGGTGGGATCTCTTAAAGATAATGGGTATAAGGAATCCAAATACCATTCTCTCTTCATGCTATCAGGGGTAGAAAATTGTTGTTTTAGACCAACCTTATTTATAACAAGTACATGATTCTTCCATTATAAATCCATGATTTATTAATTGAATTTTGTGTATTGTCTCCCCAGCCTCTATTCTTAAAATGATTCATACTCCACAGGACTGCCCTTTCCAATGTGTCCCCTATGATACTCAGGTGACCTCCAGCCTCTTTCCTAGAATCTTGCATTCTATGTGAAATTTCTTTTACCTGTCCTGCAATTTTCATGGACTAGGGAGATCCAAAACTCTGCTTCTGTTCAGTTCACACTTCCAAAAACTAACATTCTCACCCTCAATTATGCTATGAGCATTGTGTCATGTTGTGACTGTACTTCTATCCTGTATTCACTTAGATGGCACCACACGGATTAAAGTAACCCAGACAGGCTATATTGAGAATATAAACACATATATCTAAGAAAAACACATATATCTAAAATTCTCAAATATTTAAATATGCTCAATGCCCATGGAAGGTCAATATATTTGAGCACTAAAGAAAAGTAATGGAATATCCATAAGCCAAGTGATGAACAGACAGATATAAACTACTTCATGTTACCTAGTTAAGGATACAAACTTTTGTGGATGGGTGTCCACAGGACTAAATATCCTGGGTATAAATTCTCTTTTCCAAAAATATCTCTACTTGGAGGAAATAACACTGGTCATGTTTGTCTTAATTTTGGAACAATTTTAAAGTAGTATTGGTCATATGATCTTTGTTTACAAATTTAAGTTTATTTAATTCTATTGAAAGTTTTCCCCATCATTTCTGAAATGAGAAAAAGAACAATAATGGATGAACAAAAAGCAAACAAATAAAAATGCCCGAAATGACCAACAAAAATGTAGAATGATTTAAAATATTAGAAGCAACAAATCTAAGATAGACCTAGTGGGACAAAACTATCTAATTTGGTTAAGTGTTTCACAGATTATTCAACAAGATTATTTGAAAACTAATCAATCTTTAGAAAAGTGAAAAATCAAATAAAATTTTTTTCTAAAATTCTGTACATATTCATTTCATTGTCATATTAACTTAATATTGTTTTCAGGATAAACTGTTGGCAACATTCTGCCTTATTTTTTTTTTCCAACAGGATGATACCATCCATCTGCCTAATAATGACAAATAGATTTCATCTCATGTGACAACTCTAATCAATTGATAGTGACTGCTTGGGGCATTGTTCTCTGAATGGTTCTGAGGCTATGTCTGGAATCAACAGGACAAAAAGTTATTTATGTATTCCAAGGGCATAGAGCGGGAAATTGAGTTAGCATCCAAATGAAAGGTATTGGTCATTCCAGCAGTGTTTGCTAAGAACTAAGAGCGTGGTTATATCTCCTTAGTGCTTCAAAAGCCCACTGGTAGGTCTTGTCATTGCTCTTCTCTAGTTATCTGGCATAAAATGAACATTCAACAAGTGAACGAATAAAAGAACAAATGAAAAATATTGGCTTTTGGTTTTCCTAAGATTACATGCACTCACTGTATGTATTTAATGAACACACACTTCAGAACGTGAATGAGATGGGGAGAGAAAGAGATAGAGGAAGGCAGAGAAAGAGTTGCAACCTAGAGGTTGGGGAAAAGGCCAGTGGCGTAATTTGAAGGCCCAAGCGGGGAGCGAATGTTGTAGTTCCCAGCCCAGTCTGAAGGCCTGAGAATTAGGAACACTGAGGGCAGAAGATGAGTGCCCCAGATCAAGCCTTTGGGAGGAGAGAATGAATTCACACTCCTCTGCCTTACCTTTTTGCTCTATTCAGGCTCTCAACAAATGGGTGACACCCAACTACATTGAGGTGTGTAGGGGGAGGACAATCTGCATCACTTGGCTTTCCAATTCATATGTTGATCTCTACCAAGAACACCTTCACAGACCCAATCAGAAATAGTGTTTAATCACACATCTGGGGATCTCATGGCTGATTCAAGTTGACACATAGAATTACCATCGGAAATTACATCATTGTTAAATTGATGTAATATTTGTAACTACATCTAAAAGCATTATAAAGTCTTTGATTTGTTTTACTTTAATCATGTACATTAAATGAGACGAGTTGTTACAGCACTTCATTTCTACCCCTCCAAGAGTGAGATCAAGAATTGGTTTCTTGAGATAGGTTATTCATCAAATAGAAGGAATGTGTGATTACTACCTGGACACCCTCCACAGTGAATTCCAATGTGCTAGAGATATCCTCACAAGGATGGAATACTTTTTCCTCATACTTTTCTCCATTTTGCCAATGGGAAAATTCAATCTCTGGCTCTGAGGTAACATGTTCCAACACTGAGGAATGTATTCTTACCCATATCTTGACCTATTTGATGTTACCATCCATGCACATCCATCCCCGCTTTTAAGTCTTGAAGCCTTTCCTTGTTGTCTCTACCAATTCCTACTTGGTATCTCATCCTCTCTCTTAAATGTGGGCATTGGCCAATGTTCCAGCATAGTCTAACTTTTCCTGGACCATCTCTAGAGCTGCACATGAATGAATTCAGTCCACTACCCATCTCATTCTATCTTTCAGGCAACTCAAATTCTACTTAACTGCACTTTAAATTAAATACCCTTCCTTAGATTTTCTTCCTGTTAAAACCTCCTGTTCGTGCTGTTATGCAAACACAAATTTGAGGTCCTGAATTTTTCTTTCTTTTCTCCAAGTTCCATGAGTCTGTTTACCAGTTCTGCTCTATGCCTTCCACTCATTTCATTGTTGGATTTCTCAAATGAACTCCTATCTAGTCTAATCTTCAGTTGCACAGTTTTCAAATATGTTTGTGGCTCATTTGTCAGAGGGATCTCTCTTAAATGGAGGATTGGTCATGACTCTTGTCTCCCTTCATGTCTTCCCATAACATCCTGTGGTATTCAGCATGAAATCCATGTTTTCTAGCATAATGCAAGGGATTGTTCACAAACTGCTTCCTTCTTATCTTTCCAGGTTTTTTACATTAAACCCCTACATAAGAAGCCTAACGTCCATCTCCACCAAATTACTTAACTGTTCCTAGAATAACCTGTCTCTCCTCTATGACTTTTTGCTTGTTCTCTTTTGAATATGTTTCCTGTCCTTAGAAGGCTTTCAGGGTGCTTACTGCTTCCTTCCTTTAAGACTTCACTTTCCCGTTTCTCCATACCATATTCTTCCTTCATTATTATCATTATCATTTCCATCATGCGATGGTAACAGTACTGTTTTATTATAGTACCATATCTGTATTTGTACTGTATTAATAGTAGTAGAAATCATATACTAGGCATTTAATATTCCCATTTCCACATTTAAAAATAAAAGCTTGGAGTGGTCAAGTAATTATTCTCCTAATCTTAGACTTTCAATTTAAGTCAGGAGTCAAACCCAAGCGATCTTACCTCAGTGTACCACCTTTTCACAAATACTATTGTGCTTACCTACCCTGGAAGCCTAGTCACTAACTTGCAAGGGTGAACTCTTTGGTTTGTGTCCTTAGTAGACTTTGAATTTTTTGAAGACAGAGTCATAGTCTTAATCTCCAAATTCTCAATGCGTTGTTTTGGTCTCTGCTTCTGCAAATTATTCAAAATGCAGCTGGGATATAAGATGAAAAAAAAAATTGCCAAACATGAGAAGCAAAATTAAAATATAGAAATAGCTTTCAGAATTGTTGGAGTATAGGGGAGGAAGGAAGTGAGTATTAGATGTTTAAAATGCAATGAGCACTGAACTCCTTTAGCAGTTGTGGGATAAACACCATACCCACCAAGTACAAAGGAATACAAAATATTTCATTGGGATGCTTTATCTATAGACACTTATTTTTCTTCCTGAACTTTTATTTTCAGAGTCTTTGCTGTAATATCTATGCAAATCTCATATCTATATGTCTGTCACTGAAGTCTCAAAATTTTGTGAATTGAACTTAATTATTCCTGCTTACAGCCACTTATATAAGTTTGTACTCTTATTATATCAAAGCTCACGCACACGAATGTGTAAAGGAGAGAGATGTCCAAGTATGTTTGTGTTTGTGTGTGTGTGTGTGTGTGTGTGTGTGTGTTCACCAGGCACCAATGGATTCTCTTGTAACCTCCCTTCAGTTTTGGCTAACATGGCAGGATGATGAACTGATGGGGTGAGTAAGTGGCTACAGGCAGAAATTTAAATCGACAGAAGAGAACGAGGCAGACATTTGTTCTCTGTGTTCCTTCCAAGGATGTTGGCTCAGCTTGGGTTAACAAGTCCCAGGTTTTCTTACAGCCTGGGATTCTGTCCAGATCTATGCTCTCCACTGGCCTAGGAATGGAATACTCAGGTCCCTGCACACTGACTTGCTCTGTGGTTTCCCTATATAAACCCTTTTAATTAATATCTGGAAAAGTAAAATTTCCTATTTTCAAAGTGTGTAAGTGGGGTTGAGATTGATGTTTAAGTATGTATATACATATCAAGATGGGTGAACATGGTGGTATTTCTACTATTTCTATTACTATCATGCTAATGCATCTACTGCACCACACACTGTAATTTAACAGTACAGTTCCTTGACTAGAGTGGAACTCACAAAACAATTAGATGACAAGATATCATAGACTTTGTATTAAAGCTCCATAAGGTAATTTGTCATATTTTTACTACATAAGCCAGTTGCTCATATATAAACAGAATCCTGTGTCTTAACATTAAACAGATTTCTAGAAAAAAAAATTCTTACAGGATTTGCAGAAATGTTTCCCTGGCTTTGAAAAGGTCACAACTATTATTCTAACAGGAGGCTAAGGGAGCAACAAGTGTTGCATGTTTTATTCCCAGACTGGCAGTGATGATAGCATGACATTATTTACAGCCACTTTCCAACAAATTCTGCTTAGCACTGTCAAGATCAAAGCTGAGAAAAACTCTCCTTTCTCACCACTCTGTCTTTCTTACCCTTACAGGCATGAAAATGAAAATTCTTGCCTGTTATGGGGAGATAATATTGCCATGGTTATAAAGGTAAAGTAGATTTATCAAAATATTTGGAAGCATAATTCTCCATTATGGTTAGTGTTTTCAGGGATGAGTTAATATAAAAACACTACAGTCACATTTTTATCCTTTCCTCTGTGTGTGTGTGTGTGTGTGTGTGTGTGTGTGTGTGTGTGCTTTCTACATAAATAGTTTCAGGCTGTATATATCAGTAAAAGTCTATCTTTAAGATGATTAGACAGGTAATAATTTGGAAATTGATATTGCAAATATTTAGGTAGATGATAAACACTTGGTATATGAAGTTTTTCCTATATAAGTCTTTGCATAAAGTGTTTAGGGAAATAGAGGGAAACCATACCAGATATTCTCATCCTGCACACCAACTTTACATAATATGGCACTATTCAAGAATCTTGATGAGATTATAATCATTTGGTTCATAATAATGGAAATAGTAATACACTGCAGTATAGTTTCACTAGATTGTTTATATTGAAGTGATAGAGAAAATAAACGATTTCTGTTTTTTTTTTTCCTTTTGCCAACACTAGATTTAATGAATTCCCATTTTTTCAGAGTACTCTTATTTCTTAGACAACCAAATTCCTTTTAGATCTCCCTTATTGGTCCAGGGTAATTGAAAATCCTCTCTTCACTTCTTGACTTAATTCATCTACTTATTATTGTCCTGTCCACAATTCATATTCTCATAAGAACTGGAAATCTGTAAATTAAATACTGATACTCCTATTTTAATTTGAAAAAAAAAAAGTGCTCTCTTGCCATGTTTTCACTTAAATCTAAAGACACGTTGCACAAAATTCAAAAGTCCTCTGGTCAGAGCTAACAACTTTACTGATGTGTTAAAGAAATCTTTAAGCACACAATAAGAACATAGAATAAGACCTGCCTAAAATTTACTTAATCAAAATATTTTTTCATTTCCTGATTAATCTGTTTTTTTTTTATGAAGTGATCTGGCTTCATAAAAACTCCTGCATGTATTGAAGTTATAAAGAAAGACTGGTATACACCATTTCTGCTTCTTTCCTCCAAATATTTCAAGTTCTCTATCATAGGACAGCACCAATTTATCACCTATCTTTCCATACCCTTGAGCAGATTAATCCAAATAACTGGTTTTGTACAAAGGGTTGTGGGTAGAAATGCTGACTATTTCTTCTGATTGAACATTTATTTGCCTCTGTGAGACAGTCCAGACCTCTCTTTTTCAATTTGGTAGTTGTGACCAGCAGCATTCAAGGGAGCCCCTGATTTGTCAACCTGGAACCTTGAGCAAAGGTGGGAAGTAGAGCCTACTGCTTACCTACAGAGGAAATGTAACATAGAAGATATATTTGCAATTCGAAGTTACTAAAATTTATGTCTGTCACTGAAGAATGAATAACTTACTAATGGTAACTGATACAGAGGCATGATACAAGGAAAACTTTTAAAAGTAAAAATTATTCCAGAAAAAATACGGATCCTCGTCAGTGAAAATAGAAGATTTGTTTTGTGGAGAAGTGCTAAAAGCAGGAATTAGCAGATATACTTTCAGGATTCACATAAAAATATAGAGATGTTGTGATTGCACTATTTTATATGAAATGATTAAAGGAAGGTGTAAGTGGTGGCTAAAACTGACCCATTGTCTGACAGGATTCAGACAGAGGTTGCTAAAGAAAGTTCTTGGTGACTGTGAGTCTTCAAAGCATAGCCAATATGAAACCTCAATATGAAGAGACTTTTCCTTGAAGAAAATCAACTGCTTGATCCAAGTCCAACAAGCACATAAAGAGTATAAAGCCATTAGACAGAATTTTAAAAATAATTGAATTTATAGGTTACTTAACTGAGATGCCTTATGAAAATGATGCTTGATATTGTCAACAGTTTCTATTTTATAGTGTATTCTATTAATTTCTAATGCTCAATTTTTGCCTTATCATTCAAGACATCTATAGCTATTGACTTTTGTAAATATGTTCTGTCATTTATTTCTCTATGGACTTTTATTAGTTTGTACTGCCATTCCTTTCTAGGTTTTATTTCCTCATGTTACAGACTTAATACTGTTTATAAATGTTTTCCTGAGGAAAACAGAATTGTTTTTATTTGCACTTGGTATTAAAAGAAGTCTTACTGATTTAAGCCAAAATCCTTCATCAAACAAACATTCTGAGCATAAACCTCCTTAAATTTTTGTATTAGAAAAGTGTGAGTCAGTATATACTATAAAATATTTATAGTAGAACACATATTTGATCATCAACTTTTATAGTTTAAATGTTTTCTAAAAATGAATTAATCAGGAGAAGGACTTACTAGGATAATATAATGAGAAAACATAATATCAAACAATAAAACTTTATTAATGAGGCATATTTCAAACTCATTTCATCAGTAAATATACATCAATATAAACTTAGTACACTCTTTGGTTTACATCATATCCATAAAATAAAAAAGGATGGGCTCTGTAGTTCAAAACCAACCCTTTACTTTAATCATACACTAATGTGTTTGTAGAAGAGACCAAGACACGGATATCATCATGGGCTCACAGGGAAACAGCATCCTCCACACTTTTACGTCATTTTGTATTGGCTGAAAGGAAAACTGTATCTTGAGAAGTCTGACATGCTCATGTCTGCTACATGGAGAAAAACCCATTCAGAACTACCAAACCTGCTGCTTCCAGATCAGTCTCTATTAGTATTAAGCAGTCCCTATTTTACAGAAATTCTATATAAAACACCAACACATATGTATTACCTAAATATGCCTCTTTTTTTTTCTTCTCCTACATTAACTTGGTCTGTTTAACAAAGTAGATGTGGTCATCATATTTAAAGATATGAGATAGGAGTTTAAATTCATTTCAGTTTAATTGCGTATGGATTTCCAGTTTTTTCAGCACCATTTGTTGAACAGGCTATCTTTTCTCCATTGTATGTTTCTGGCACCTTTGTCTAGTATGAGATAACTGTACTTATGTGGGTTTATCACTGTGTCTTCTATCCTATATCATTGGTCTACCCCATCTATTTTGGTGCCAATACCATGCCATTTTTGTTACTATTGCTCTATAGTAGAGTTTAAGGTCTGGTA
Organism: Sciurus carolinensis; assembly: GCF_902686445.1. NCBI lineage: Eukaryota > Metazoa > Chordata > Mammalia > Rodentia > Sciuridae > Sciurus > Sciurus carolinensis. The sequence continues at coordinate 74,583,747 of NC_062226.1, forward strand.
TTGTGATACCTCCTGCATCACTCTTCCTGCCCAGGATTGCTTTGGTTATTCTGAGTCTTTTGTTCTTCCAGATGAATTTCATGATTACTTTCTCTATTTCTATGAGAAATGTCATTGGGATTTTAATTGGAATTGTATTAAATATGTATAGCACCTTTGGAAGTATGGCTATTTTGATATTATTAATTCTGTCTATTGAAGAACATGGGAGATCCTTCCATCTTCTAAGGTCTTCCTCAGTTTCTTTCTTTAATGTTCTGTAGTTTCCATTGTAGAGGTCTTTCACCTCTTTGGTTAGATTGATTCCCAAGTATTTTTTTTTTTTTTTGAGGTTCTTGTGAATGGAATTAACTCAACTTAAAATGGATCAAGGATGTAGGAATTAGACCTGAGGCCCTTCACCAAATAGTAGGCCCGAATCTCCATTACGTTGGCTTAGGAGTAGACTCCCTTAAAAAGATTCCCATAGCACAAGAAATAAAAGTGAGAATCAATAAATGGGATAGATTGAAACTAAAAAGATTTTTCTCAGCAAAGGAAACACTCAATAATGTGAAAAGAGAGCCTACATAGTGGGAGGAAATCTTTTCCACACACACTTCAGACAGAGCACTCATCTCCAAAGTTTATAAAGAACTTAAAACTCTTTACACCCAAATTACAAAGAACCCAATCAATAAATGGGCTAAGGAACTGGGCAGACACTTCACAGAAAAAGATATGTAGGTCATCAACAAATATATGAAAAAGTGCTCATTATCCCTAGTAATTAGAGAACTGCAAATTAAAACTACCCTAAGATTTCATATAACTCTAATTAAAATGGCTATTATCAAGAACACAAGCAACAATAAGTGTTGGCATGGATGTAGGAAAAAAGGCATACTCATATGTTGCTGGTGGAGTTGCAAATTGGTGAAGCCACTCTGGAAAGCAGTATGGAGATTCCTCAGAAAATTTGAAATGGACCTACCATTGGACCCAGTTATCCCACTCCTTGGTTTATACCCAAAAACTTAAAATCAGCATACTACAGTGATGCAGCCACATCTGTTCATAGCAGCTCAATTCACAATAGCTCAATTGTGGAACCAACAGAGATGCCCTTCAATTGATGAATGGATAAAGAAACTGTGATATATATTGATGAATGGATAAAGAAACTGTGACATATATATATATATATATACATATATATATATATGTATATATATATATATAAAATGGAATATTACTCAGCCATAAACAAGAATAAAATTATAGCATTTGTTGGTAAATGAATGAAGTTGGAAGATATCATGCTAAGTGAAATAGGCCAAGCCCAAAAAATCAAAGGCTGATTGTTTTCTCTGATAAGTGGATGACAATATATAACAAGAGGGAATAGCAGGGGGATGAGAATAATGAAGGAACTTTGGAAGGTGTAGAGGAAAATAGGGTGGAAGGGGATAGGGGATGGAAAGAGAGTAGAATGAAACAGACAGTATTACCCTATGTATATATATGATTACATGAATGGTGTGAATCTACATTGTGTACAACCATAGAAACGAAATGTTATACCCCATTTGTGTACAATGAATCAAAATGCAGTGTGTAAAAATTTTAAAAATTAATAAAAAAAGAGAAAAAATATGAGAACATTTCTTCTTTAATTTCTTCCTAATTGCATTATGGCAACTGTATATTCATAGCCAATATTCTAAAAATACATGTACATAGAATTCTACAACTTTAATAAGCTCCTAATTCCATAATTCTTTCATCTAGATATCAAAAATAGCATCAAGAATGTTTCCAAGAGTACAAAGATTTTTTAAAAACAGTTCATAGAAGATCATCTTTTGGAAGGTTGGAAAGAAGATCTGTCATGGTGATACCACAAAAACAGTAATGTTTCTGAGAGAAAAATCTAAGATTAACTATTTCAGAACTCTGTAAATTTTTACTAAAGCCAAAGAATGAACTGAAAATAGTGAATTGTGGAAGAGAAACTACTGAACCTTAGTAAGATAGGACTATTTCATGATATCTTAAAGCACCTCCCTCACCAGCAATTTGGTATGGCAGACATAAACAGTTAGTTGTCTTTTAATAACAGGAACAGAGAAACCATTGTGAAACTCTGTTAAAAAACACCACCTCTAGAAGCACAGTCAATATTTTATCCAAATTTCAACTCCCTGGGTAATCTGCATTCTGGATTGCTAGCTAACCATCTTAGTTCTGACTTGGTCAGAATTATATACGGGAAGAGGATGGGGAAAATCATATTCCCAGTCTATGAACAAAACAATAAAAAAACTTGGTGGCAACATCAAAGATATCTAAGATTATGATTATAGCAAAACAAAATGATATTTTCCAAGAGCTAAAAAAGAAATATCAAGGAACTATAAGTCTATATGGAACTATGAAAAATTCCCATATTTTCCTAGCCATCTAGGCACATGTACAAAAGAGACCTGGGAAAATAGAAGTCCCCATGCATTTCTGGTTGATGTTGAGGCCCTGTGTAAGCAAGAAGTGGGGGGAAAAGGTGTATTACAAACCCTCTGAAGCTGGAAAACATGCCTTTTCACATAAATTCTTTTGACCTAAGGTGAAAAACATAAATCATAAACGTAAGGCATTTTATAAAATCTTACCAGTCACTCAGAGTCCTCTAATCTTGGACTGACCTTTGAGGAGCTAGACTTGTAAGCAAAAACTAAAGAAAACTAACATAAGTCAGTATCTGTACATCATGTGGAATGCATAATCTATAGAATTAGCTCAAAAAACTTGTTAAATAATCAGCATTGACAGAACAATTATACAAAACCCAGCAACAACTACAAACCCTGGAGAATGAGAAAAAAATTAGATGTGAATTTGCTATAAAATTTTACCTAAAATATCCAGTTTTCAACATAAAATACAAGATATGCAAAGAAACAAGAACACATGCTATTACAAAAGAAAGAAAAAGAGCCAATAAAGAAATGTTCATGATGTTACACATGGTTTTCCATTTTTTCCAGTACCATTTGTTGAATAGACTATCTTTTCTCCAGTGAATGTTTTTGGCACCTTTGTCTAGTATGAGATAACTGTATTTATGTGGTTTTGTCTTTGTATCTTCTATTCTGTACTACTGGTCTATGTGTCTATTTTTGTGTCAATACCATGCTGTTTTTGTTATTATAGCTCTGTAGTATAGTTTGAGTTCTGGTATTGTGATGCCTCCTGCTTCACTTTTCTTGGTAAGCATTGCTTTGGCTATACTGGGTTTCTCATTTTTCCAAATTAATTTTATGATTGCTTTCTCTACTTCTGTGAAGAATGTCATCATAACAAAATGAAACTAAACCTCTATCTCTTACCTTGCATGAAGCTCAACTCAAAGTGAATCAAAGACTTAGACACTAATAAAAGAACAAGTAGGGTCAAATCTTTACCATTTCTGTCTAGGATCTGACTTCCTTAACAAGACCTCTAAAGTACAAGAAGCAAAATCGAGAATCAATAAATGGAAGCAAAATCGAGAATCAATAAATGGAACAAATTCAAATGAAAACACATCTTCTCTGTAAAAGAACAATTAATCATGTAAACAGAGAGCCTACAAATTGGGAGAAAATCTTTACCACATTCACCTCAGATAAAGCATTAATCTCCAGGATATATAAGGAACTGAAAAACTTAACACACACACACACACACACACACACACACACACTCACACAATAACCCTATCAATAAATGAGCTAAGGAACTGAACAGACACTTCAGAAAAGAAATACAATCGATCAACAAATATATGAAAAAATGTCCAACATCTCTAGCAATTACAGAAATGCAAATCAAAACTACTCTGAGATTTCATCTCACTCCAGTCAGAATGGTGATCATCAAGAATACAAGCAATAGGTGTTGGTGAGGATGCATATACATTGCTTTTGGAAATACAAATTGGTGCAACCATTATGGAAAGCAATATGGAGATTCCTCAAAAAACTTGGAATGGAACCACCATTTGATTTAGCTTTCCCACTCCTTGGTTTATACCCAAAAGACTTAAAATCAGCCACAGTGACACAGCCACATAATGTTTATAGCAGCTCAACTCACAATAGCTAAACTATGGAACCAATCTAAGTGCCCTTCAACAGATGAATGGATAAAGAAAATGTGATACACAATGGAATATTACTCAGTTTTAAAGTACTGGTAAATGAATGAAGTTGAAGAATATCATACTAAGAGAAATAAGCCAATTCCAAAAAACTAAAGGCCAAATCTTTTCTCTGATATGTGGATGCTAATTCACAATAAGGGGGAGTGCACTAGGGCAGAATAGAGTTACCTTAGATTAGGTAGAGGTGAATGAAGGAAGAGAAGTGAGTATGGCAGTAGGAAGGATAGTAGAATAAATCAGACATTATTACCTTATGTACATATATGACTCCATGACCAATGTGATCCTACAACATGTACAATCAGAAAAATGAGAAATTATACTTCATTTATGTATGATATATCAAAATATATAAATGTATTCTACTGTCATGCATAACTAATTAGAAAAAATTAAAAATTAATTAAGTAAGTAAGTAAGTAAAATGTTAAAGAGGGGGTTCTAGATTATGCAGGTAGAAGTGAATGCTTTAAATAAGTAACTATAAATGTGTTCAAAGAACTGAAAGATACCATATTTTGAAAAGTAAAGAAAAATTTAATAACTTTTTATCAAATATAGAATATCAATACAGTGAAAATGTAAAATGCAATAAAAATAGATTTTGGAGTTAAAAAGTACAACCACTGAAATGCTTTTTAAAAAGGTGTTCAATAATGTATTTGCACTCTTAAGGAAGAAATTGTAAACTTGAAAGTTTGAGAAGCATAAAAATGTGAGGAAAACTGAACATAGTCTCAGAGTTGTGTTGACAACATTAAGCATGTTAATATATGTTTAATGAAAGCCCCAGAGAAGAAGAGAGTAAGACAGGGGTAGAAAGAATATTTGAAGAAATATTATCCATACGCTTTCTGAATTTGGTGAAAATTTGTGCACATTTCAGAAGCTCAATGAAATTCAAAGAATGAACCCAAAGTGATCCATACCTAGATGCATCATATTCAATTGATAAAATTAAAAAACAAATATAAATTCAGGGAATAATGAGAGAAAAATGACATTGTATACAAAGGAACTTCAGTAAGAGTAACAAGTTGTGTCTAATCTCAAATCACTGAGGTCAGAAGAAAATGGAATAACTTCAAAGTGCTCATTAAAAATACTGTTAAGTAAAAAATTTTATATCCAACAAAACTATCCTTCAAAAAGGAAACAGAAATAAAGATATTCATCTGTTGGCAAAAATCTTAAAGAATTTGTTACTATCAACCAGATTTTCATGAGATACAAGGTTGCAATCAGTGTATAGAAACTAAATAGTAATCAAACTTTCCACAAGTAAAGAACACTGATAAAGATAATTTTATAGGTAAACATAAAAAGTTAGTACAAACATACTTTTTGTAACTCTTTCCTTCTATATGTTTAAAAAAACTGCATAAAGCAATAATCATAATACTGTGTTCATAGGATTATGGTATATAAAGATGTAATTTGTATGGCAGTAATAATACAAAGGAGTGAAGAGGAAGCAAATATTTTGGGTCAAACTTTTGTATACTTTTGAAGTTATGTTAGTAATGAAGTGAGCTGGATTGTTAGAAACTTAAGCATCAATTATTGTCAACAGGTCAACCACTCTGAGTATTGCTTATATTATTTCTTTTTAATTTGGGGGGAAAAAGAGTTAAGAAACAAAAATATGCTTGTTCTCTGTTTTTATTTTTACCTACATTCACCTTTATTCTTTATTTCTTCATGTGAATTAAACTTCCTATAAAATTTCCCAATACTGCAAAGTAATATTTAATATAAATATGATTCCCTAAAATTTTTCATAAATTAATACAAGATAATAATACACATGGGCATTAAAATAATGCAATAAATGTGTTTAATTCAAAATATGGCAATAATTGAGGATTGATGGACAAAAGCTTATAGTATATATAGAAAACAAGTATCAAAATGGCAGATGTAAATACTATCATCTTAGTAGTTACATTAGATTTAAATAAATTAAGTAATCCATTCAAAAGGTAGAGTTTGACAGAATGGGGAAACAAAGATAATCCAACTATACAAGAGATGCAGTATAGATGAAAAGATATGGTTAGTTTGAAAGTGAAAAAATAGGAGAAATAATATTACACAAGTTTTAGCTGAAAGAGCTAGTGTGGTTGTTCTAATTCACACAACATTGACTGTAAAGCAGAAAATGTTACTATTTAAGAGAGCTATTTTATAATAATAAGAAGGTTATAGCTTCAATATATGCTAAAAATTCAAAAACCAAACTGAAATGAGAAAGAGAAAATTATTAAATAATTATTGCCAATTTTAATTCCACACTTTCAGCAAAGAAAAAAAAATAACTAGCAGAAAATCAAAAAGATAGAAAAGACAGAAAAAGCACTATAACAATACTAAATAGGCATCTGTAGAACTATCCAAAAACAATAGAATATACATCATTCTCAAGGACAGATGAAATATTGTCCAATATATAGGCCAAATGTCATGCCATAAAGTGAACCAATTAATTTAATGATTTGGAAACACAAAATTATGCTTTCTGACTGCAGGTACTAAGTAGAAATCAATAATAGAAGGAATTTTGAAATTTCATAAATACATAGAAATTAAACCAAATAAGCAATTGAACAAAGAAATCACAGTGCAAATTGGGAAATACTTTGAGCATCATGTATGCATTTTCCTATGTATTGATCTATGTGGCTTCAAAAATTTCTAGAAACACATTTACCAAAAAATATTTGCAAATTGTTAGTGCTAGCAATGCTTCTCTATTTTACATTTTTAAAAGTTTCCATGATTAAGACTGAAAAACTGTGAATCAAAATACATATTTGTCATTTTTCAGACTCTAGTAAGGGCACTAATCTGATTCTGTACAAATGATCAAAGAATTAAGACAAATGGCTTTCTTAATATTTCCTCATCTGTGACAGCACAAAAGTTACCCTTTAAATCAGTATTTGATTCTTCTATATAAACCATACATCAAGGACATAAACTAGTCTCAGGACTGACTCTTGCCTACATAGAAAATTAAGACTACATATTTAATATTCATATAGTGTCCAATGGATTATATTAGGTATTACAAGTCACTTTTTTCCCCAAATGATTGACTTATGAAAAAAAATATTTAAAACCTTAGCTAGGTACCCAGTTAAACACCCACCATTCCTCATTTCAATATACACTACACACTATGGCATATTAATGCTTCCAATTTTTAAAATCTAGATTTATTTGTAATTGATACATTAAAAACATAGAAATTGGGGACCATATAATGTTTCAGTAACATGAATACATTGTATAATATTTAAATCAGAGCAAACATATCTATCTTCCAAAACATTTACACAGTCATGACAAAAAACATCCAAAATCCTTTCTTCTACTCTTTTAGCTACATAGTACATTATTATTACCTATAGTCACCTTACTAGGCAACAGTACACCAAATTTCTTACTCCAAACTATAACTTAGTACCCATTGATTGAATATGTCCCATCCCCTCCTACCACACTTCTCACGCTGTTGGAATGTTGGAAGCTGCGTTCTGATTAGCTTAACCACTAATTTCCAATACTCAAAAATTGTATGTGTTCATACTGCCTGCAAGATAAAATTCAGATCCTTATAACTTGTCAATTATGATTTTCCAAACATATGGCTTCAGGTTTATCTACTATTTACTTCTAACTCCCAGAAAAGAAAAACTGCAAATTGCTGTTCTTCCAAATGATCCCCATACTTTATTACTGCTGGGTCTTTGTTCATGTTTTTCCCTATACTCAATATTCTTTCCTTTCCCTGCCATTTCACAAAATTCTATTCATTTTGCAACTCAAAGGCAACCTCCACAATGAATTCTTCCTTAATTTCCAAATCAGAATAAGTTGTACATTTCTGAATTCTTTGGAACATTATGTATAAAACTCATCTGAGGCACTTACTACACTCACGTGTTATTTTCACTTAGCTACAACCAAGAGAAAAATACTTTCCCCTAACTCCCGCTATTCTACAACTGGAAAAAAAGACACTAAAGCAACACAGTCTCAAGTCAAGCACCTAATTAACACCAGAAATTTTATTCAAATTAATTTAGCTAAATCCAAAGTCTGAGCTTTTATGATAATGACAGTCCAACTATATTTAAAGCACTGTTCTATACATTTAAAAACATTTCTCTCCCTCTTGAAGATCATTATTTTCCTGCCTCTGAGCCCTGGTTTTTCTTCCATATAACTGTATACTCCTGTTTCTTTTTCAAGATCATTTTTCTCTTCTCAATCTCTAATTATTGGACTGTCCCAACCTGGGACTCTGTCTTCTTTATCAACTCATTGTCATGGTTTTAAATACTATCTATATGCTTATGACTCCAAGATTTACATATCCAACTCCAATCTCTCTCTGAGCTACAGACGAAAATATCCAACCACCTGCTCAGCACCTCCCTTTGAATGTCTAATTTAAAGTTAAAATAGTCAAAGGAGTTTCTCTTTCTTTTTCCTACCAAAATACATCCTATACCTTCTTTTTCTCTATCTCATTAAGCAGCATACCGTCCAGTCAGTCGTTCAAAGCAAAGTCCAGAAACAATCCTTGATTCTTTTCTCTTTCTTTCACATTTACAATCCACAGCAGGTTCTGTTGGTGGCCATCAAAAATGTCAGTTTTTCATCACCTGCCTTCTTACCATGTTCACTGAAGACATCCATATATCTTGCCTAGGATGTGTCAAGTTTTCATAACTAGGTCTGCTTCCAACCCTGCCCCAGCATTTGACAACTTCTGTTTTCCCCATTGGGTCCACTCGTCTCCATCTTCTGCTCTGACCTGTGAGGTTGATGGGAATAGACTTTACCACCAGTCTCGTGTCCCTTGTATCTAAATTGCATTTGTGTGGCCAGGGGCAGAAGTGGAGGAGGCCATCAACAAGAGGTAGGAGCTGGAAGGAATGTGAGAGGAAAAAATAATTAATCTTGAGGATCATTCTATGCACAGTAACATCTAGTTCCTGAATTTATGATCTCAGTTTTTATCAGTCTTTCCTTTTAACTAGCTCTTTCTCCATTTCACTAAATGCTCCATTCTTCCCTGTTTGAACCCAAGAGTGGCAAAGCATTCCCAATTGTTGGACCTGGTTTATTGAACTTCAGTTTGCTGATTCACTATATCTTTATGAATAGTCTTTTTATTAAGCTCATTTTAAAGTAGCCAATTTGAGGGTGTTATTTGTGTCCAGCTGGTACACTATTTATGGCATATTCTGCATGTATAAACATGAATGATGTTTTATTAGTATGTTCATAGATGTTTATTATATTTTTTATGAAACCTAAAATGAAGACAACATAAAATGATACTAACAAGATAATAGTCGTAAGAAAGAAATTTTTAGGACAATATCATGTACCGATATTAATACAAATCCTAAGTAGAAGGTTATTTTAAAAAGAGTCTGGTAGAATTCAAAAGAATAATATACTATAATCAAGAAAGCTTTATCTCAGGAAAACAAAAACAAATGAGTGTTGAGACTTCAATTTATGTAACTCAGTGGAGAAAAAATAATTATTCCTATACATGCCACAAAAGAATTTATATATAAATTTAAAATACGTCACAGAGGTTTAAATTTAAGATGGAAAAATTGAATCAGCATTTTTAACTTCATTTTTTCTTCACAGAAGTCATCACCAAGTCCCCCTCTCCCATCTATCCCTTTTTACACTGACCAGATAGGATGTAACTATCTTGACTAAGTTAGATACCATTAATCTATTTGGTTTCCGAATTCTAGCTTATTTTTAGTTTTCTTTTTTAATCTCCCTATTTGTACAAACTTTATGTTGCTTCTCGGGTTTGTTCATCTATACCTACCCTCTTAGGCTTCACCTGCTTGCTCAGTGGGAGTTATAGTGGTCCACACTGCTACCCCAGTCACCCAGAGTTGCCAACCATCTCAGCCTGTTCCAGATGAAGATCAGGTGATGGAGAAATTAGTTTAGTTTTCTTGTGATGCTGTCACCAGTTTGGCAATGCTCCTTCCTCCTTCCCTGCCTCCCTTACCTTTTCTCCTCACTCTTGACATTTAACCATTATATCTCTCAATAATGTGTCAGTAAGTAAACTTTGCCTTTGGCTCCATTTTCTACAGAACACTAGCTTGGGTACCATTTTGATAAATTATTTTTTTAAACAAATAAGTGAAATGCAGAATAATTTATTTTTGAAGCCCAACAGTGACATTCCAATGCATTTAATCTGAAATTCAAGTTTCTAACTAAGCCTTTGAGTTCTTGTTGGGTCCGGCTCTGCCCCAAACCTGTCTTCATCTTTCCCTCCTCTCTTTTCTGATCTTGCTGTTCTGACTTTCCATTTGTTTTTAACACAATATTCCATCTGAGCATGCTTCTATTGGACGACGGCATTATTCTGTTCTGCCTGAAGTGCTCCTAGGCACAGGTCACAGTTGGCTTCCTCATTTCACTTAGGCATCATTTAAAGTGGCATCCCTGTCAAAAATTGTCCTTAACCTGCATTCAGCATCACAACATTTGCCTCATTTTACTTTTCTCCTATGATTTATCTCCATCCAACTTTGTATCTTATTTGTTTACTTCAGTGTTGTCTGTTTCATTCCCTCCAATATAAGTTCCACGTTGTCGAGGATTTTACCTCTCTCAGTCACTGTTATATTCAAAGTAGTAAAACAACACATGTCACATACCAGTGCTATGAGGGAAAGTGAAGAGTAAATTGAGGAAATGAATTAAAGATTGAATGGGGCAGCCAGATAGGTATTATTATAATTACCATTTCACAGTTTAGAAACTGAGTTAGAAAATGGCAGATGTGAGAACACTGAACTACCTTAATAAAGGAAGGACTATGTCTCATTACACTTGTTATTTCTCTTAAACCCTGACACAGTGCCTTGCACATGGTAATCCTTCAATGGATTTATGTTCATTAATGCTGAATGCTTTCTAAGGAAGATCAATGTGGCAGCAACGTGAATATTGGTCACTGGAAGGAAAACTAGTTAGGAATTTGCTTTAGAACTCTGTATGTATTTTCACATATTTTTGAACAACATAAATTGATCATTAAAATGGTACTTTAATGAAGGCATCTGTGACAATTACAGGCTAACCTTAATGATTTACACATACCCCCTTGGAATTGCTAACCCAATTTGTACACTATCCCAGTCCTTGGTTACAGCTTGTCTTTTGGAAGGTCTGTTTTTTAAATATCTCCTGATTCATTAATAAATTCATACAACCTTTTATAAAAAAAAACCATCAAAATTCATATCAGTAAATTTAAAATTTTTATTTGTTCTGATATAAGTGGAATCATTTTAGAAATAAAACCTAATATTATATATAAATATTATCCTTGAATTCAACCTCACAATTTTTTTTCAAATCTGTACTAAATTTATGATTGTTTATGTGACACATGGAATTGAAAATGTGAACATTAGCCTTAGTCTGGATTATTTTATGAAGGAGTTAAGAAACACATAAAAGAAGCAAGCAAGTTCAAGAAAAGATGCCATATAAGTCTATACAGGTTACAGTGGATCACATTTACTTAGGATTTACAGGACTAGTGTCTGCTGTTTGTTGCTAATAATACAATATCACTGACTAGTTACATTATATGAAAAGAGGTTTATTTTGAACCACAGTTCTGGTTGAAGTTCAAGAGGCCACATCTCCTGATAACATTCTTTCTGGCAGAGTTCCTAGGTGGCACAGAGCATCCCATGGCCAGAAAGGGAAACAGCCAAACTTCTATGGTGACTCCCTCTTGGGATAACCTAGCACATTAATGCAGTAGCCACATGAATGGATTAATCTATCCATAGGGCAGAGAGCCAATCACATCTTAAATGTCTCACCTCAATATCATAATGGGTATTAAATCTCAAGATGAGTTTTGGATTTCAGTGTGACTTTTATTTAGCTTTGATATTATAATGATAATCTAATAAAATGAGTCAGAAGATATTTCTTCTTTCTGGAAATATTCACACATATTCTGAAACAGATTGTGTAGAATAGCTGTTTTTTGGTTTGTTCTTCTTTAAACATTTGGTAAAAGTCACCATTGAATCTATTTGGTCTCGGTTTCCTTTTTTTCAATGCTATTAACTAATAGTTATAGTTATAGTTATATAACATAGTTATGTATATAGTTAATATATACATATATATTTATATCAAAGTTACCTGGTTCTATTGAGGTTGGGAGTTTTGTTCGTTTCAGGTAATAGGGTCATGTTAGTGAAGTTATCAAATATGCAGGCATAGAGTTGTTCATACTGTTTTCTCATTATTCTTCTAATATCCCTGGAATCAGTAGCAATGAGAGCCTTTTTAATTCTAATATTTGCAATTTGTGTCATCTTTCTTTTTTCCTTGGCTAGTTTGGCTAGAGGTTTATCAATGTTATTGATCTTTTGAGAAAACTAGCTTTGAGTTTCATTCTTTTTGACTACTGTTTGTTGTTTCTAACTTCATGAAAATCTTCTGTAATGTTATTTCCTCTTTGCTGCTTGCTTTATATTTAATTTGCCCTTCTTGTTTCAGATTCCTAACATGGAAACTTGGGTTATTAATTTTAGATTAATCCTTCTCAACACTTTCATCATTCCTGTGTTTCTATCTTGTAGGTGTGGTGGTAGGAAGAGGGAGAATGTCCCATAATCCTCTTAGTAAGTCTAAATCCATGTGGAACTGTCTTGGGTGTATGACTTTCACAAATTTCTTCCTCATTCTTCCAGAAGTGTGACTTTTTCACCCATTCTCTACTCCCTTTCCTGACTGCAATGCCCCTTACCTATTTCCTTGAAACTTGTACCCTATTAATATCTTTGTTTTTCTAGATGAACCAGTGTCATTTCTCTAACTGGGAAAACTTTTCAGAATTGCCTCCTGGTAACTCTTCTTCTGGAGGTTGAGGGTTGGTTAGGGGAAAGTTCCAGACCCGTTTCAAGATGGCTGCTTCTCCCTGGAAGCTGGTACCATCAAGTGATCTTTGTCCAATCCTCACCATGAGAAAATTAGTAGGTTCCTGGCATAAAAGGTTGAATAAGTGTGGATTAACCTTTATGACTACATGCCAGGAGCTTTTAACTTTCAAACTAGGCTACAGTAAGATTCCAATAGTTTGTGGGTTTGTTTTTAAACACCATTTAAGTGTTCCTACCAGCTTAAGAATTCCTAAATTTCTTCTCCAGTTAGTAAAATTCCAGAACTCTATCTTTCTGAATATGATCTTTTCTCAAAATTTTGAGATTTTGGCTTGCTCTGTGAACCCTGGTCCATAATAGTTCCAAAAAATGATTTTTAGTTTGTCCGGGGTTTTTCTTATGAGAGTGGCAACTTTTAATCTAGACCTAATGCTGAAACCTGAAGTTTCTGGAAATAATTAGAAACTTATTCTAAATACATAACATGGCAGATAGAATTGATAAAATGTAGAATCCTTTAAATAAGGAATTAGTAAGGTTGTAATAAATTGTCATGGTTCAAAATATATATCCTGAAAAGTTAGAACAAAATTTAAAGTGCTTATGAAATGTTTGCAAATATTTATTATTTAAAACCTTAAACAATTTCAAAGGTAATATATATATGTTATGTTTTAATATGCATATCTTAAATAAAATTCTAGGTAACTAAAATTTTATAACATAAACATTTATACAAAGTAAATGGAACAACTACATGTTCTCTTTTTCATGACTAGAGTTAGTACCATGGTGTATTATGTTATTTTCAAAATTAATAATTTTCTACCAAATGTTAATATTCAGGAAAGCAATATGTGACTAGCAAAATTATTCAAACCAACATGAAAAGTGTATCACTATTTTAATTTATAAAATAAATATTTAATTTCCAACTTAAAATAATTTTTGACATCTTAAAAATTTCCAATGTACAACTCATACATTGCTGGTGGGGCTGAAAATTACTGCGGTCACTCTGGAAAGCAGTGTGGAGACTCCTTAGAAAACTTGGAATGGAACCACCATTTGACCCAGCTATCCCACTCCTTGGCCTATACCCAAAGGACTTAAAATCAGCATATTACAGAGATATAGCCACATCAATGTTCATAGCTGCTCAGTTCACAATAGCCAGATTGTGGAACCAACCTAGATGTCCTTCAATTGATGAATGGATAAAGAAAATGTGGTATATATATATACAATGGAATATTACTCAGCCATAAAGAATGATAAAATTATGGCATTTGCAGGCAAATGGATGAAATTGGAGAATATCATGCTAAGTGAGATAAGCCAGTCTCAAAAAACCAAAGGACAAAAGATATCGCTAATAAGTGGATGATGACACATAATAGGGGGTGGGAGGGGTTAGTGTTAGGGTTAGAGTTAGGGTTAGGGAGGGGGGCAAGAATGGAGGAAGGAAGGACTGTATAGAGAGAAAAGAGGGGTGAGAGGGGTGGGGGGAAGGGAAAAAATAACAGAATGAATCAAACAACATTACCCTATGTAAATTTATGATTACACAAATGGTATGCCTTTATGCCATGTACAAACAGAGAAACAACATGTATCCCATTTGTTTACAATTAAAAAAAAAGACCATAGCAGTTGCGTACAAATATTCAAAAGATAATTTTGTCTGATTCAAAAGAAAAAAAAATACAAATTTATCCATCATTTGTTTACATTAAAATGCATTCTACTGTCATGTGTAACTAATTAGAACAAATAAAATTTAAAAAAACAAAATTTCCAATGTACAAATTTACATTTTAATCCAAGTAGTTGCCAAGTACTAGATCTTAAAACATTTCCTTCCAATGTCAGGACACATCATACCAATATGTGCATAATTAATAGAGCTATAATATTGTAATTTTCTCTAATTTTCTAGTTGAGGACTAAAATGGACACAATTTTCAAATCACAAAACTCATGATCATTCCTTTGCACCCTGAAGTGAGGAAATTCCTGTTCTTTTTAGGAAGATTAGAGCCATTACAGAAAACATCAGGATCTTGTGGCTTCCATCCATCTCATTGTTGACTATTTTCCTCTCTCCTTGTTGGAGATACATACTTAACAGAAATAGTTGGAATTCATTCCACAAAACCTATTCTTTAAGATAAAATATTATGTCTACTTCTATTCCTTTTATCTTTGATAATCTCTGCTTCTTGGGGGGTGGGACATGGATTTGTTTAAATAGTTTCAGAGGGGTTATTTTAGTTTTACTCAAGTTTGAGTTGAGATAATTGATATTTTAACTCTGGCATATACCGGGAGGCAGATTCATGAAGAGCACAGCTTTTGAAAATCAACTGAATCAATACAATATATGTTATGATTTTTAATATTTTATGATAAATGTTACTTGTGGCTTCAGTCCTCACATTTTGAAAGATTTTTGTATTAGACAGTGAGGCAACAGAGTAAAGATAAAATGACCAGAGTGAATCAAAAAATCATCATTTTATAAATAAGGGAAGAAAAATTGTATATGAGATACTAATCCTGTTGAATGAGTGTCTAAAAGTCACCATATTGTAGTCTTAAAAGTAAATGTACTATTTTAAATAAATCCTTTCTATTCAAAAGAAACCCTAAGAAATGAGAAGTGTATTTTATTCATTTGAGAAGGAAATGAGCCCACTGGGGAACTTTGCATGGAGGTTTGGTGGGGAATAGAGAGACAACCAGAGACCAAAGCAGGTCTTAAACCTATTTAAAATATTTCTGTTTGCATTTTTTTCTTTTAAAGCTTTCCAGTTTTAATCATCACCATATGGAATTTAGTAAAAAAAAAATTGTTGAAAAATAAATGCTCACAATAATCATGAGTGGTTTGAATTAAGTTAAAATAAAGTAAGAGACAATGTGGGTGAGTATGAATTTGCTTTTAAAGACAGTTTAATGGAGGCATTTGCTATAAAAATCAAATGATTAAATGGTATAAAAATTACTTGTCACTGGCAAGAAATAATAAGCATTTGAAGTTCAAATGTATAATATGATTTGAATTCAGTTATGAATTTATGTATTTATCATTTTTTTCTAATGTTGTTAGTCAATTCTCATGTCATGGAAGATATTTCCTACTGAAACTTTCCATAAGGAACTTCTCTAGGAAGCTTTATGTAAATACTGTCATTCTTACAAGAATGTTTAATGTATTACTTTAAAAAAAAAAAAAAGTAAAGCAAAGAAACTTAAAAGACCAAAACTCTGTCTGCATATACCTAAAACAAAGTGAAAAGATGACAAACACATGATGAAAGAAATGCAAATTTAAACCTCAATGAGATACCATTTCCCACCATCTAGTTTAGCAAATATTCAAGAACAAGATTGGGGGGAGGTAAACTTTTTAAAACTCAGCTGACCAGAATTCAAAATGGTACGATCCTTATAAGGGAAAATTTGATTAAATATAACAAAATCATATATGTATTTGTTCTTTGATCCTGCAATCCAGCTTCTAGGAATTTATCCTACAGAGGTACCTGTCCAAATGTGAAACAACATATGCACAGAGTCTTTCATTGTTAATATGGGTCATCTTCTTGTTCAGAAAGAAAAAAACAATTGAAGAGAAATGTGTATCAAAAGCCAGCATAAACTACCTGTAAAAGATTCTAACTGGCCAAATTTCAGATGAATATAAGAAAATTAAAAACCTAACAGGGTGAATTTAAATATAAAGATTCATGGGTTCATAATTATACAAAAGGATAATATTAATAATAAAATGAAGTGAATGACAAGCAAATTTAAAAATAAATACCATTCTCCTTTACAAAAAAAAAAAAAAAAAAAAAAATTGCCAGCTAATGAAAACAGAGGGGAGTAGAAGATAGTAGAGTGAAACAAACATTATTACCTCATGCATATGTATGACTGCATGACCGATGTGATCCTACAATAGGTACAATCAGAAAAATAAGATTACACTCTATTTATGTATGATCTACCAAAATGTATAAATGCATTTTACTGTCATGTACAACTAATTAGAACACACGAAATTAAAAAAATTAAAAAAACAACAGAGGGAATATTAAAAATAGAGTGCCACCACTTTCTTACTGCCAGAGAAACAACAGATATGGGCAAGATCAATGGTGGAATTGAAAGTCATTTGGTGAACAGTTCTCAGAGAAATATTGCATCAGAAGATGTGCTTTCAGAATAGGTCTGGCGGTCGCCATCTTAAACAAGTGGTCAAACTTCCCATTGCCATTGATAGAATGGTCCCGCTTGAGCCCCAGGGTGGGAGGCTGAACACTGACCATGTGATATGTTGTTCATCCACACTTTTTACCTGAATTTCATCCTGAGGAAGCTTTAAGACAAAACTAGGCTATGGGTTGTTGTGCATGAAAATTTGATGAGATACTTCAAATGAATAAATATAATGAAGAAGCAAGGCAGGTGTGCTATGGTCCCTGCAGTGGTCCCTGAACTGAAACAACAGTAACCACTTATAAAGGACATATTGGGAACATGTGAGGACATTTGGGTGTAAGTAAATGTTAGTTAACGTCATTGAATTTATGTTAATTTTCATAGGTAGCATGTGCCCATATAAGAGAGCTTACTTGTTTTGGGGAGTGGATGTGACAGGTTATGATGATCTCAATATACAAATGTGTTTTGTCCAAAAGACTGTGTGTGTGTGTGTGTGTGTGTGTGTGTGTGTGTAGAGAAGAAAAGGTTAAAAAAATGGAAGCATGCATGACAAAGTTGTAACAAGTGGTTAATCATTTGAAGGGTTAAATAGGGTGTTAATTACATTAGTCTGTTAATTTTTCTCCATGTTTAAACATCTAAAAATAAAATATAATATGAAATAAAAGAAACAAAATAATTCCTGCACTTAAATAACTTTTAACTTCTTAGTTAATCTGACAATATACTATAGTCAAAAGTATTATGTAGTCATTATGTTAATTAACACTTATAACTACAACTTCAGTTTGGTTGACTCATTGTGACCATTATTAAAACAGAAGATAAAATTTAAAAATATTAAAAATGATGAAAAAATAAGTTTTTTTAGGGAAGCATAGGGGCAAGGAAGACCATTTGACATTGGTATTATTGATCTATGTATTTACTGAATCAAACAAAACATGTAATCAAATAGCATATGTGCCTTGCAATGTAACAAAGAACATAGATTTTCTGATTTCTCTGAATTGCTTCATTCCATGTTCAAGTTATTGTTCCAATAATTAAATTTTAGTCATCATGTATAACTTCATTTGGACATTCAACACTACCAAAAATGGAATTTATTTCAACAAACTTTTTAAAAAACTATATGCAGCCAGGCACAGTGGTGCATGCCTATAATCCCAGCTGCTCAGTAGACTGAGGTACTCCTGCCTCAGTCAGTCTCAGCAACTTCGCAAGGCACTTAGCAACTCAGTGAGACCTGTCTCTAAATAAAATTCAAAAAGTACTGGGGATGTGGCTCAGTGGTCAAGCACCCCCGGGTTCAATCCCTCGTACCATAATAATAATAATCTACTATATGAAAAAACAGAAATGCATGTTAGGAAAGCAACAAAGTTCAACTGATGTTCCATATGTATTAGTCTCAATATGTATTTTGGAAATGGAAAATAAGTGAATAAATACTCAACTTTTTGTATTCTGCTTACTAAAACAAAACAAAATGCATCCACCTACTTTCTGTTAACCTGAAAATTGTCAACTCTCTTTTAAAGTAGAACATAATGAAAAATTGACTATATTTGGAATGGGATATTTTCTAAAATACAAGTACTTAACAACAATAATTTTTACCAATGAATATATGCAATACAAAGAAAATAATTCTAGGATCTTGCTGGTAGAGAGTGTATGATACTCAGAATGCCAGCTCCAGAATCAGTCCTTTTATATTCAGATCCTAGATCCCTCACTTATTGTCTGTGTGATCAACACAATATTCCTAACATTTTTCAGCCTGCTTCTTTTTTCTGTGAAAGGGAATGACGAAATACTTACAAAGTTCTTAACATAGTGTTTTCCATCTAAGAGACACTGCATAAATGTTATATCACTGTTGTTAATATTATTTAAAAACCTTTAAATGTTTTATCAAAAATATATATGCTTCAAAGAAGATGACATAAAACTAGTCCATTAGTAACTAGTCAGTTGTCTCTGAACTTACCAGTAAAGAGGAGCTGACCTGGCAGTGCACATCTCTTAATGTGGCAAGAGAAGAAAACCTACCAAGTCTCTTCATTCCTGGAAATTCCAGACTCTCATTATATTGCTATTGTTTGTTTCAACAATAGTAAACATTTAATGAAAGAAACTCAGATTTTGTTGAATGATTTAATCATTTACTGCTTCTTCAGTGAGTTCAGTATTGTACTCTTCTTATATTTATTAACCTTAGAGAGCCATACATCCTTTCCTGTTTGGATGATTCTAGAATAAAATGTTCTAGTTGTATTTCTCTTCTATTTCCTCAGTATCTACCAAGTCTCTTCATTCCTGGAAATTCCAGACTCTCATTATATTGCTATTGTTTGTTTCAACAATAGTAAACATTTAATGAAAGAAACTCAGATTTTGTTGAATGATTTAATCATTTACTGCTTCTTCAGTGAGTTCAGTATTGTACTCTTCTTATATTTATTAACCTTAGAGAGCCATACATCCTTTCCTGTTTGGATGATTCTAGAATAAAATGTTCTAGTTGTATTTCTCTTCTATTTCCTCAGTATCTATAACAGATAAGAATTTATTCCTTTGTTTAACTTTGTATGAAGTTTTCATTTTCAATCTTACTACACTGAAGAGAACAACCAGCTGTTTATGGTATTGTTTTGCATTTGTTGTAAAAACATTGACTTACAGACTATAATATCCCCGACCACATTTTGCCCATGTCCCCCATTAGATCCAGTAGAACCAATGACATAATCTTCAAAGCATCTATGGAAAAAAAGAGTGGGGAGAGAGCTGGATCATATTTATTTATTCCTCAGAATTCTCTTTTTTTAACATTTAAATATTTCTGAAATCATCTTATATGTTAATATGCCAAATAAATTTACTAACCATTATTTTTTTCCAAAGAAAAAGAATCATGCAGTTGATTCATTCTTAGTATAAGAAACTACAGCTTTATCACTTTGGGTTTTACTCTTATATACTCTTACTATAGATAATGCTAAAGACAAGTAGTTGCTGTCCATCTTACAGAATTATCAGCTTTCATCTTTTAGTCACTCATATCTAAGATACCTTTCTGAATAATCATATGCCTAAGTCACCGTGGTTGGTAAATTGTGGACCTACTTCCCTGGAGTTGTAAGTAGATAAAGTTTGATGATTGCCCTAAAAGCAACTCTAGGATGACTGTCAGTCTCTAGGGTGATTAGGCAGGACTCATGGGCCCTCAAATTCTTTACACTGAAGGATCATCAACTGCACCAATCATATCCTCTCTTTTCCAGTTAGGGAAGCATATTACTCCTATCTTATCACTCTGATCAAAATACCTGACAACAATTTAGAGGAAGAAGTTTACTGTGGCTCGTGGTTTTAGAGGTTTCAGTCACAGTCCACCAGCTCCAATGCTCTGGACCTGAGGTGAGGCAGCACATCATGGTAGAAGGATGTGGTGGAGTAAAGCTGCTCAGCTCATGGGAGCCAGTAAGCGGCAGGCAGGGAAGTGGGTGAATGAAGGTGGGGGGAGAGAGAGGGAATCCAGGGACAAGATATAATCAGGAAGGGCATGCTTCCAGGGCCCAACTTCCTCCAGCCACGCCCCACCTGCTTGTAGGTGCCACCTGGTACAGTGGTCCTTTAAAATTTTTAATCTATCGAATGGATTAGCTGTGAGTGGTCACAGTTCTCATCGTTGTCTAAAAGTTCTACCTCTGAAACTTACTGTATCGGGGACCATGCTTCCAAAACATGAGCTTTACAGGGGATGGTTTGAGATCCAAACCATAAGAGGAAGACGCTAAGGAAACCATCAGCACACCATGGGGAAGAGGGCACTAAGAAAAAACCATGATATAAAAAGAGAAAGAGAAAGGAAGTAGAAAAGGAAACCAAATCAGAAAAACACCAGAGCCTGCCGGATAGAACAACAGAAGTCTGCTTTTGAGGAGATAACTGCTAGTGTAGATGCTGGGTTTTTTTTTTTCTTTTTTTTTTTTTTTTTTTTTTGCGGTGCTGGGGATTGAACCCAGGGCCTTGTGCTTGCAAGGCAAGCACTCTACCAACTGAGCTATCTCCCCAGTCCCAATGCTGGGTTTTACTACTTCATTATTAGTTAAATAATCTTACTAGAGTTGATGCTATAGATATATAATTGCTGTCCATCCTACGGAATTTATCAGCTTTCATTTTCAGGCACTCATATCCAAGATACCTTTCTGTTAGTACACCGTCATACTATCAGAATGGCAGGGGTCCTAAAAGAAACTGCAACACTGTGTGATTTCTAAGGTGATGATTATGAAAACAATCCTAATAGTGCTCTTGGAAACCTAAAGCCCTCAGGGGGGAAAATTCTTTCTTCACTTTACTATTTGTTCCTAAAGTAAGGTCCTATGACCTGATCTGTCTTGTTATGACTCCAGAGGAAGAAATATTTGAGTAAATGGTATTATTAGCATTCATAATGCAACAGTGTTAAGGTGGGATAAACTAATATGTACCCAAGAGTTTTTACTCAGTCTGTGAGCCCCCAGACAACAGATTCTATCATTGTGACATATTCTGGCCCAGCATGAACACAATGCTGGCCTAACTCCATCAACACTTTCTATCCATGTCTTTGTTGCTTGTAACTGACAATCAGGGTTACAAAGTTTTGATTTGCCCTTGGGCTTTGTAACCAGATGCCATTGTCTGAGAATTTCAGGTGGAGTTCCTAAAGAGAATAACAGCAGACAAGTGTCTACATCTTAGAGAGTTGCTGCATCAGTCAGTGGTTTGCAGAAAAGAAAAATAAAATAAAATGATAAAAATTTGGAGTAGAAAGATATTTAAGAGTTTCACAGAGGTTCACTACACAACTGTTGGGGTGAAGAATAAATTGTTCAGGAAGGCCACTGTTGACTCCCAGCAAATTCTAAGGGTGAGGATTTCAGGGAAATGCCACAAAGATGCCAGCTTCCTCCAGCACCAAAATGAGGAAGATGCCTGCAGCCACTGGAAAAGCCTTCAGTCTGCCACCTGCCAACACTCACATATCTGCCCACAGAAAATATTCAAAGCCAGTGAAAAAATGGTTTTGTCTTCCCTCAGTTTTCCAAGTCTCTCTGAGTATCTGTGATTGGCAGAGTTGAGCCCACATTTTGCTGGCAAAAGAATCTGTGAAATATGGTCCCCAAATTCCTTCCTTAAAACCCGAGTGCTAATGTAACAGGCTGGGAAGATATTGAATCAACAACAATCCTGCCCAGCAGTGAAGGGTCTGCCAGAGCAGAGCTTAATAAGGCTTCTGATAAGGCAACTCAGAGATCGATAAGGTGTTCCTGAGATGATCACCTCATGAGTGCCTTGAGCCTTTAGAAAAGCTAATTATATAGGTTTAGGGGGAAAATACTTTTCTCTTTTCCTTCTCATAGGGGAGAAGAATAAGAACTCTCTCCTGCCCCACACTGACTGAAAGAGACCCGATGGTAGAGGCAGAGAGAGCGGTATAAACACCTTCCACCCTGGTCCAGGGCTTGGAAGCAGGTGAATTAGTCCATGTGTACTGGGTGCCATTTGAGCTAAGGAATGCAAAGTGAGAGGAATTTTGAGAAAATTTGAGAACTTGGCTCTTAGTTCTGGACCTTGGGGTCATGTGCTTGCTTCCAAAGCAGAAATCCAAACACAGAATTCTGACTGAAGCAACAGCAGGAGATTTAGCAGTACTAAGACAAGCCTGTGCATTCACTGTTTGTGGTGGTAGACCAATGAGCTTCCAGGGGGTTTGGATGGGAAGGAAAGTTAGGCAGGACACAGGTCATCCTGAAGGGGCTCATCATTAGGGGGGAGCCTATTTGGTAAGGGAACACTAACGGTATCAAGTAATCAAGGAAAAAAAGTGGATGGGGCTCCACTATATTCAGCAAACTGTTCGTTATACTATCAGCCATGTGTGTCCCATGAGAAAACTTACAGTGTTCATTTAAGTCCACTCTACACGAGAGGACCAATGGCCAAATGATACATGATTTTACCCTTTTTCTCCCATCCCTGCTCTTTAGCATCGAACACATCAGAGGAGGAAGGGACAAGCAAGAGTGAGCAGGAGAGGCAGACTGAGGAAGAAAGGTATAGTTAAATATCAGCCTTAACCCCATCCCCATGATGGGTCTTATTGCCATGTAAGAGCCCACTGGACATGGGGAAGGAAAGGAGTTGAAATGAACTACTCCAAGCCAAAGTCTGAAAATAGCTTAACATTTTAACTACATCTAAATTATAAAAAAATGAAACCATTCCCATAATTGAAAGGGGCTTGAAAACAATGAGATCTGCTCCAGAAATAATTTAAGGGAAAAGAAGCTACAATTGAGAAAGCATATTTGAAGACAGTTGTTAAAGAAAAATAAAAACAGTTCTTGTTTACTCCCCTGCATTCTGTGCCTTCAATATTCCTTTTATGTCCATATTGCAAAAATATCTAATGGTTCACTGCCAAAATTTCCTTTGACTTCCTTCCTCATAACTCCTAATCCTATGGATTTGTCAACACTGCTTGAGGTGAAATTTATTTACCTACAATGAAGTTCCCATTTTAGGTGGTTATTTTATATGTTCGTTTTGGTTTTGGGTTTGGGGTTTCATTTACAATAGTGTACATTTATGTAACCATCGCCATAATCAAGCTATAGCCCTTTCCAACATTCTAAGAAAATTTCTTGTGCCTCTTTGCAATTGATTCCCTCACTTGATCCCATCCCACACAACCACTAGCCTGCTGGACTTCTACCTTCTCTATAATGGAATATACATGGAACTGTGGAGTGTGGAATATTTTGCTTTACTTCCTTCTTTTAGTAGATTCATGGAATATATGTGGAACTGTGGAGTGTGGAATATTTTGCTTTACTTCCTTCTCTTAATAGATTCACCTATGATTTTTTCAGATTAATCTAGGTTGTTGTATCAATATATTGTGCCTTACTATTACTGAGTACAAACATACCAAAATTGGTTTATCCATCTGTCAATTGATGAACATTTGGGTTATTTTCAGGGTTGAAGTATTAAAAATAAAGTTCTATGATCATGCACGTACACTTCGTTCTGTAGACATATGTTTTAATTTCTCTTGGGTGGTATTTCTCATATTGTTACAGTATGCCCTTATTTTTGTGTTTATAATTAGCTCTAATATCTATCACTATTGTTCTTCCTCCCTTAAGGTAGAATCCTCTTCTTCTGGAAAAGCAAACAAATAACTATAGAAAATTATATTATTCCCTTATTTGTCTTGAAATAATGGTTGTGGTCCTCTTTTTTCCAAACTTTTTAAAGGACAACGATTCCTTAGCCTAAGGACACAGTAGAATGGCTCTTTATTATGTCCTGCATTATCACATAAACACCTTTATTGTGATGAAGTCCCTTAGCTAATAAGAATTTATTTTGATGACATGATGTTTTCCTATAATGTTATGTGTTAGTTTTTGGTGAACTAATCTATAATCATTAATATTTTAAATATGCAAAGACCTGTACACTATGGAAGATTATAGGCTTCATGCAAATGGTGGAATTCAGGAAGACACAAAAGTTAGAGTCAGGCATTGTAACTTGACTGATGTGGTATATCAACACTGGCAAGTAATGGCTTGCAAAGAAATGCTCACATCATTTATTACTTCCTATATCATGTAAAATTTTCTTAACAAATCTGAAAGATGTAAATGGTTAGTATTTTTTTTTTTTTTTTTTTTTTTTTTTTTTTGGTATGGGGATTGAGCCCTGGGGCATTTAACTACTGAGCAACATCCACAGCCCTTATTTTATTTAGAGATAGGGTTTCAGTAAGTTGCGTAGGACCTTGCTAAGTTCCTGAGGCTGGCTTTGAAGTTGCAATCCTCCTGCCCCAGCCTCTCAAGCCACTGGGATTACAGGTGTGTTACCACTGCACCTGGCTTGGTTAGTATATTTTTAAATAATCAGAAATATGAGCTAGAGGAAGATGGTGGAATAGAGAAAGGATGCAAGGCTCAGCAACTCCTCAGCAATAGACTTATAATTCAGGAAGACTGTCCTCAGTACTAGATTTATAATACAGGAAAATGGCTCCTCAGCAAGGTGAGTAACAAAGGTACTTTACTGAAACACAATACTAAACTATAATTTAAAAAATTCATAGGGCTACACATAGTTGATAACTTGAGCATAAAAAATAATACCTTAGAGGTGGGCCAGCTCCTGCCACCAGCAGAGCAGAACAGGGAGTGCAGACAAAAGAGACACATGGTTAGAGGATAAAGAAATTACAAAATAAAGGAAAAAAATTCTCCTATGGAAACCTGTAGATTACAGGAAAAGGCTGCTTTTAATGGACACTGAATTGGTAGGGTAAGCATCTCAGCGAAAACATACACGAACCAGTCCGTTGGGGTGAAAGTGTTCCATTTCTTTTTTCTTTCATATTCACATTTTTCCCTTGTTTTTTAAAATTTAGATTTTTTTAAACTTTTTAAAACATTATTTTATTGTATTGTATTATTCTCACTTTTTTAATGCATGATTTGTGTGTACATGAGTCTGTGTGTGTGGTTGTAGGTACTCTCACTGTGTGGATGGGTTTGAAAATATGTGTGTATTTTTTTATATGTCTTTACTTACACAAATTACACATTAGTATCACTCTCCTGCATGTCCATTATTTAGTCTGGATTAGACTTAGGTAGGATACAATTATACTAGGGCTCAAGTTATTTCAATCTTACAATTGCTGTTTCATTTATGCCTAGGTTCTGGGTCCTCTTATTTCCCCTCCCTTACTCTCTTTCCCCAGTAAGAGTCAAAATCTATGCCTTTCTCCTCTCTTTGTTACTTTCACTTAACTTATTATTCCTGTTCTTTACAGCTGACACCTGCTCCTAATTTCCTACCTCTCCTCTAATCACTTTTGCAAAAACTTCAAAATTTCTCCCACCTTCATGTCCTATTTACTCCTCCTTAAGAAACTATAATCCCACTAAATAATAAAAATTACATATATCATGTAGTTCCTATCCCATTTAGGTTGTTGGGATTATTAATATAGTGGACAACATAGTAGACCCCTGCTGTCAAATAAATAGTTAACATTTTTTATTGCTGGTACTTTTGTCAAATGTTGACCCCACCATTTCTATATAGGTGGCAGTTAGTGTCAGAGATGTCAAAATAGACAGTGGGCATTTATCTTAAGGTTGTACATCTGTTGTTGATATTAATGCCATTCCTCACTCCCCTCTCCTTCCAAAGGGAGCTGGAAAGAAATTGGGAGACCTTGATATAACAGAAAAGGTATCCTGCAGCTGAGAAATACAACTAAACCAAGCAACAGTGAATCTCACCCTACACACAGTCTAGCCCCACCTGAGCCCTAACATTACTCTAACTCAAATAATTAAGGAAACAAAAACCCCAAACCCACAACAAGGACCCAAGAAGGAGCAATCAGAGAGGAACCTCAGTTCCCACCATTTGACATCTACTTATATGTCAGGAACAACAAGATATCACACACAAAAGGATACAAGTAAAAGATAGGAAGAGGAATCCACTTTGATTGATGAAAAATGAGGAAATAGGTGAACAAATCTCCCCCCAAAATTCAAAATACCCCAACAAAAGACTCCACTGATACTGAAGTGGACAAAATTCCAGAGATAGATTATTTAAAAACTAATTATTAAAATGTTCTTGACTAAAAGAAGATCTGAGGATTTAATTAGGAGAGTAAATACAGAAGATAAAAGATCACTTCAATAAAAAAATAGATATGGTAAAATAAAAAACTAATCAGAACTCCTAAAAATGAAAGACACAAACAATCAATTTAAAAATTCACTTGAAAGCATTACTAACAGATTAGATTGGATAGAAAGTAAAACTTCAGCTTCTGAAGACATAACTTCAGGTCTTGGAGATAGACTATGTGCTCTTGAGTACACAGAATGCACCAAAGGGAAAAAAAAAAAAATAGAGCATGACCAGAATATACAGGAACTCTGGGATAACATCAAAAGACCAAATTTGAGAGTCATTGAGATAGAAGAGAAGAAGATATAAGTTAAAGGAATTAAGAACATTTTCAATGAGATAGTTACAGAAAACTTTTTCCATATCAGAAATGAGATGGATATTCACATACAGGAGGCTTACAGGCCTCAAAATATACCAAATAAATGAGAAGCTCTCTAAGTCATACCATAATCAAAATGTCTAACAGAAAATAAGGAAAGAATATTAAAAGCTGCAAGAGAGAAACATCAGGTCTCATTTAGAAGCAATAAGGCTTACATCTGATTTTTCAATGCAAATCCTAAACTCATGGAGGTTCTGATATGAGATATTTAAACTATAAAGAAAAAAAAAAAAAAAAAACTGCCAGACAAGGATACTATGCCCAGGAAATCTCAGTTTCAAATTCAAGGGGAAAAAAACATTCCATGACAAGAATAAACTAAAAGAATTCATAAACACCAAACAACACTACAAATAATATTAAATGATAAACTATACACAGAGGAACTCAAAAACAAATCCCAAAACTCCCACATGGAAGAAAATCAAGAGAAGAGTAATCCACTAAACAATAATCAAGAAAGTATTAAATAGAGCAAACAACCAAAATGGCAGGAAACCACAATCACATATCCATACTAACCTATACTAACACTGAATGTTAATGGTTTAAACTCCCCAACTAAAAGACAGATTAGCAGACTAGCAGAAAGGCCAAAAAAAAAAAAATAAGATCCAACTATGTGCTATTTACAAAAGACTCATAGACAAAGACACCCACACGTCGAAAGTAAAAGGATAGAAAATGGAAAATATATTTTTTTCATGAAAATGGACTATGAAAACAAGCAGGAGTAGTTATCTGACAAAGCATATTTTAAGAAAAAATAATCACAGGAGACAAAGAAGGCTACTAGAGTCTGGTAAGAGGAACACAACAAGAATATTAATGATAGGAACATGACCCAAATTTCATAAAAATACACCATGATATAAATCTCTGACCCCAATACAGTAATATTGGGTGATTTCAAGATACCTTATGACCAATAGGTCATCAAACTTTAGCATCAATACAGATATCACTAATCTAAATAGTAGTATAAATCAAATGTACTTAACAGACATATACAGAATATTTCACCCCAAAACAGCTGAATTAATCTTCTTCTCAGCAACTCATTGACCTTTTCCCAAAATAAAACATATTCTAGGTCACAAAGTAAATCCTAGCAAATACAAAAACATTGGTACAATCCCATGCATCCTAGCAGAACACAATGTAATGAAACTAGAAATCAACAGCAAGAATAATAATACAAACCACATAAACACATGGAGATTGAATAATACTCTCTTAAATAAATAATGGAACAAATAAGAAATGAAAATAGGAATCAATAAACTCTTAGAAGTGAATGAGGACAGAGATTTCCAATGACATTCATCATAGAATTGGAGAAACAATTATTAAATTTATTTGGAAGAATAAAAGACCCAGAATGGCCAAAGAAACACTAAGTAAGAAAAGAGAAACAAGAGACATCACAATACCTGATCTGAAATTAAACTACAGAGTTATAGTAACAAAAACAACATGGTATTGACATTAAAATAGACATGAAGATTAATGGATCAGAATAGAAGAGATAGAGACAAACCCACATGCTTACAGTCATCTGATTCTTGCACAATGGTGCAAAAATATTTATTTTAAAGAAAAGACAACTTTTTAGCAAATACTATTGAGAAAACTGGATAACTATACATTAAAAAAGGAAACTAGATGCCTATCTTTCAACCTACACAAAAGTCAATTGAACTGAATCAGAGACAGAACAGAAACCTTGCAACTGTTAGAGGGGAGCATAGGGTCAACATTCCATTATATTGGTGCTCACTGAAACTTCCTTAACAAGACCTCCAAACTACAAGAAATAAAACTAAGAATCAATAAGTTGGATGTCATCAAACTAAAAAGCATTCTCATAGTAAAGGAATAGTCTAAGAGATGGCCTACAGAATGGGAAAATAAATCTTTGCCAACTCCTCCTCCAAAAGGAGATTGATATCCAGAATATGTAAAAAACTCAAAAATCTTAGCACCTAAAAAACCTCCAAATAACTCAATTAATGAATGGGTGAAAACCTTAAAGAATAACAAAATTATGGCATCTGCAGGTAAATGGATGAAATTGGAGAATACCATGCTAAGTGAGATAAGCCAATCTCAAAAAACCAAAGGACGAATGATCTCACTGATAAGCGAATGATGATACATAATGGGGGGTGGGAGGGAGGTAAGAATGGAGGAAGGAGGGACTGTATAGAGGGAAAAGGGGGGTGGGGGGTGGAAAATAACAGAATGAATCAAACACCATTACCCTATGTAAATGTATGATTACACAAATGGTATGCCTCTACTTTATGTACAACCAGAGAAACAAGTTGTACCCCATTTGTTTACAATCAAAATATAAATAAATAAATAAAAAATGTGTGAAAGAATGAAACAGAAACTTCTCAATAGAAGAAATGTGAATGGCTCACAAACATATGAAAAAATGTTCAGCATCTCTAGCAAATCAAAACTACACTAAAATTTCATCTTACTCCACTCAGAATTGCAATGATAAAGAATATGAACAATAACCAAAACTGGCAAGGTTGTGAGGGAAAAGGTACACTTGCACATTGTTGGTGGGCCTGCAGACTATAACAACCACTCTGGAAAGCAGTATGGAGATTCCTCAAAACACTAGGGATGAAACCACAATATGACTGAGCTATCCCACTCCTTAATATTTTTCCAAAAGAACTAAAGTCAGCACACTCTATCAATAGAGCCGCCTTAGTGTTCATAGCAGTAACATTCACAATAGCTAAATCATGGAATCAACCAGGTACCTGTCAATAGATAAGTGGATTAAAAAATTGTGCTATCTGGGTGTGGTGGCACACACCCGTAATCCCAGCAATTCAGGAGGTGGAGGCAGTAGGATCGCAAGTTCAAGTTCAGTCTCAGTAATCTAGTGAGGCTCTAAGTAACTTTGTGGGACCCTGTCATACTCACACACAAAAAAAGTAAAAAGGTCTGGGTATATGTCTGTGTCTGGTTAAACACCCTTAGCTGGGTTCAATCCCTGGTACCAACACCACCACCACCACCACCACCACCACCAAGAACCCAAGGCATATATACACAATGGAGTTCTACTCAGCCATAAAGAAAGATGGAATCAAGCCATTTGCTGGTAAATGAATGGAAATGGAAGATATCATGCTAAGTGAAATAAACCAGACTCAGAAACTCAAAGATCAAATGTTTTCTCTCATAGGCAGAAACTAGAATAGAATAAAGGAAAGGAGAGGAGAAGGATAGGATATCATAAAGATATAGTGGAGATCAGTAGTGAAGAAAGTAAGAGATGAAGGAGGGCATGGTGGCACACACCTGAAATCTCAGCATTTGGGGAGGCTGAGGAAGGAGGAGTTTAGTCAGCCTCAGCAACTTAGCCCAGAGCAACTTAACAAGATCCTGTCTCAAATTGAAAAATAAAATAGGCTGGGGATGTCTCAGTTAAGCACCCCTGGGCTAAATCCATGGTGCAAAAAACAAAAATGAAGGAGATGGAGAGGCAGAGTATAGGGATGGGAAAGGGGCATCAATGAGGAATAAATTCTTTAAAAATCATGTTATATGCATCCATAAATATACCACAGGAATTTCACTTTTATGTTTAAGTAAAATGAACCAATCAAATATAAAAAAATTGGCAAGTGAAAGGAGGTCTAGCAGAGTACAGGAAGGAGAACAAGGCGGGGAGGGAGGGTGGGAGGAAAAAGGGAGGAAAAAGGGGAACTGTGAACTGAAATGAAATTCTATGCATGTATGAGTTTATCAGAATGAACCCAACTATATAACTATAAAGCTCTAATAAAAATGGTGAAGAAAATTGGCAGAAATATGAAGTTGTTGAAGTTAAGGAGCTGAAAAAATTACACAGCTCTCCCTCTAGCCAGATTTCTGCATTAGCTGAGAATGACAGTCAAAGAGGCAGACGGAGATCTAAGTAGGACCTTTATTACTGATTATGGCTAATGTGATGCATGATTTCATATCTGCATGGCTTTGTCAGAGCAAATCTCTGAAATAGACACATCTAAAAATTCTTATCTTTTGTCTTAGGATGGGGTTTTATTGCCAGGTTTCCTGTACTCTAGAAAAGAAAGCATTAGGAAAGGTTATTTTACCAATCAGATCATTCACATTTTCTCCCCTGAAAAGGTGTAAGTAAGGAGGCAGAGAGCAACAAGGAGGATTAGTTTCTGCACAGGGACATGAGGCAAGAAGAAAATAGATTCCTCAACTCAAATTTTTCCAAGCTTATAATCTCTTTACCCTTTTAAATCCACTTTTAACCAAAACTTGGATCCTCATTATTAGGGAAGGAAATAAGGCGTCCATTAATGCAGACCTATGACTATTTCATCAGGCTGTTCTTATACTATAACCACTGCTTTTGCGGGCATGCACTTGGGTTCACTATTGGACAACTTTGATTTTGCTGCTAGAAAGCTTGAAAAAGATCAAAAGAACATTTTGCTAAATTAACTACAGCCACTGTACCCTAAGCTGAACTCCCATTTCCTTTTCTATTTCCTATCTTAATTTCAGTCTGTGTTGTTCAACACATTTTGAGAAGTTCATTTATTTACTATTTGATCAATTAGGTGCTGGTAGCCTGTGGCAGGCACTGTTAGAGGGACAAAGTATCCTGCTTTCATGAAATGTGTGTTATAGAAAAAAATAAAACCGACTATAGAGTTAGGGATCCACTTATAGGAGAAATATAGAATAGTCAAATTGGCACCAACACTTTTGATATCCATTTCTTTTCTAGGAATTTTTATTTCACATAGAAGTGATATAATAAAGGGAGTTAGTTACATATTTGGAAAGCTAAAAACACCCATAGGAAAAAATGCTAAGGTAACCCATATATAAGAACCAGAGTAAGAAACTGTGAATATTAGGACTGTGGCAACACAAAGGTTGAGGAAACTAGGAGCTTAGAGGAGAGGATCCCATAGAACTGATGCTCAGACTTCTCAGGAGAGGGTGCCATCCAGCTCCTGCCAGCACCTCTGAGAGAGTCCAATACCAAGGACAATACAAGTGAACAGTCCAACTGTTGCTGTTGCAGTGCCTCTGACAAGTTGTGTCAATCAACTGTGACCAAAATACTCCCAAAAAACAACTTAGAGGAGGAAAAGTTCATTTTGGTTCATGGTTTGAGAGGCTCAGTCTGTGGTGGGCTGTTTCTATTGCTCTAGGCAGAAGATAAGGCAGAGCATCATGGTGGAGGGCATCATGGAGGGATTCTGCTCCATTCCTGGCTTCCAGGAAGCAGAGAGAAAGGAGAATGGGCATAGGGAAGATGAACTCTTTCAAGGCACACCCCAGGTGACCCCACCTGCCTATAGTCACCACCCAGTCAATCCATTTAAACTAGAATAGATTGATTAGGTTACAACTCTCATAATCTAATCATTTCACCTCTGAACTTTCCTGTGTTAACACAGGAATCTTGAAGGAATATCCCAGATTCTAACCATAACATAAGTATAGAGAAATCAAAAAACAGGGTACCTTAATCCATTAAAGCTGCCATAACAAAGGCCACACATTGGGTGACTTTGAAACAATAGAAATTCTGGAATCTGGGCAGGGAAAGATGAAGCCATTAGGAGATTCAGGTCTGATGAAGGTTCATTTCCATCTAGGCAGTCATTGTCTCACTTCAATCTTACATGTTGAAAGGAGTGCAAGTTTTCTCTCAAACCTAACTAACCCCATTCATGAGAGCTCCACATCCATGATATAATTGCCTCCAAAAGTCTCAACCGCCTAATACCATTACATTGCAAGTGACAATTTCAACATGGGAGTTTTGGGGGGATACAAATAGTCATACCATAGCACAAACTTACAGAAAACCCTTCATTTTCCTTCCATTCCTGTCCCCTCATTTATTTCATTTCCTATTGGTAGAACCCAAAAGAGAAAGATGTCTTTCTGGGACAAGTAATTTGTAGGGTTTAATTTACAGCATCACAAACTGAGATTGTAGTACAGGTATAGAACTGAAAAATAAGAGTTATATGATAGCTAAATACATGCAACCCATTGCTATGCACTGCACGATGATATGCACCTACCATATTTCACCTATGAATTTACCTATTCCCTCCCTCATATTGCCCCCAACTATCTACCACCATATACTATGTTGTAAATGTTACTCTAATATATAGCTACTAGGTTATAGGGATACTGGCTATTTATTTTACTGAGCAGCTCAGATGAATCTTGGAACTGTTAGATCCTCTCCAAAATTCCACCACCAGTCTATAAACTTGAATCGTCACATGGGCATTTAACTATAAAAGTATCTTGATGGTTTCATTTACTTTCTTTTCAGCAGAATTTCTGGAAAAAAAAAAAAAGAGATCAATCATTTTGCATTACTGGGATCAAAAATTGATCTCATACAATATTTTCTGTGTTCAAACTACTTTCTTTCCAATCCTCACTTTCCTCCTGTTCTAGAAAATATTCTATGTTCATTATTATAGCCACTCCATTGGATGCACTTAGCCTAATATCCTTGCATTGCATTTGTCTACCAGGTTAAATTCAGCATGCTTGCATCTAGGTGGATGAACACAGTGGAGAAAAGCACACAAGCATGGTTACTGGTCTCATCGTAAATGAACTCGAATGGATTGGCTAGCAGAAGACACACAGAGAACCTTCCCTGACCAAAAGAAATTTTCAAACTGCTAATACTATAATAAAATGTACAATCTGTTCATGATTAAAGATACATTAATGGGAGATCCAAGATGGCAAACTACAGGGAGGTTGCATTCCTTGTCGCTCCATAACTTGGGTATCAAGCAGAGGATATCTGTTTTTGGTGAGTCAGTTTTGACTGCTTATTGATCCCCTGCTGTTTACCCCATTTGTCTACTGTGATCACCGGCAGTCTGCCAGCATATCGACGCCTTTTTTGAGTGCAGATTGTCCACTGTCAGGTGCCTATCATCCGCCATTTGCCTGCCTCTTGCCTGTCCATCGCCTGCCTTTCACTGATCCAACACCCACCGCCCAAGGTTCACCTCCTGATTGTCAGACAGCAGTCAGCAAAATGAGTGCTGACCACCAATGGAGCACCAGCTGCCTGCTGTTGCCTGGAAGTTCACTTTCACAGTACCTGCAGGTTTGGTTACATGTGGCTGCCACCATTTTAAAACAACAGTCAGGCCCCGTAGGACCCCTGGCCAGACTGACTGAGCCCCGTTTCCAGGATACCTCAGCCCAATAAATCACTCCCTGCCTCCGGGGCCCTCACGTAGACTGACTGCTCCCCACCACCAGGACCCCCAGACCAACTGACTGCACCCTATCACCAGGACCCACAGATGACTGATTGCATCCCGCATCCAGGATCCCACAACCACACCAAACACACCCCACCTCAGTACCCTGCCTGACCAACCACACCCCACCTCCAGGACCTCCAACAGACCACGCCCACACCCGAGCTGCAGCTCCCCGTTTGCCAACACATTTGGAAGACAGAGCGACCATCTTTGATAATCCTGGAACCATAGCTCTGATCTTTAGGTGGGGCAAATCCCATCCTGAGATGCCTGCTGGAGGCTTGAAGCTCATTGTCAGGTACCTCTCATGCATGAGGCTACTGAACTCTGGGAGGTTTCATTACTATATGACTGTTATACTGTAGATTTTCTAAATTTCAAGTTTTTATTTCCTTATTTTCTTTCTCTCTTTTCCTTTTGTTTACCTGTTCTCTCAGAGTCTCTTTCTCCCTTTTTGCATGCTAACATCCAATTTCTTTTGATTACACTCTCACCCTTTCTATTATCTAGAACTTCTGTATATTCTTTTCTTTTTCTTTTTTTTTTATTATTGTAAACAACTGGGATACATGTTGTTTCTCTGTTTGTACATGGCGTAAAGGCATACCATTTGTGTAATCATAAATTTACATAGGGTATTTTCCAGAATCTATAAAGAACTCAAAAAACTCTACACCAAGAATACAAATAACCCAATCAACAAATGGGCTAAGGAAATGAACAGACACTTCACAGAAGATCTACAAGCAATCAACAAACATATGAAAAGATGTTCACCATCTTTAATAATAAGAGAAATGCAAATCAAAACTACACTAAGATTCCATCTTACCCCAATTAGAATGGCGATTATCAAGAATACAAGCAACAATAGGTGTTGGAGAGGATGTGGGGGGAAAAGGTACACTCTTACATTGGTGGTGGGGCTGCAAATTAGTGCAGCCACTCTGGAAAGCAGTGTGGAGATTCCTTAGAAAACTTTGAATGGACCCACCATTTGTCCCAGTTATCCCACTCCTTGGCCTATACCCAAAGGACTTAAAATCAGCATACAACAGAGAAACAGCCATATCAATGTTCATAGCTGCTCAATTCACAGTAGCCAGACTGTGGAACCAACCTAGATGTCCTTCAATTGATGAATGGATAAAGAAACTGTGATTGATATATATATCAATATATATATTTATATATATATATATTGTATATATATATACAATGGAATATTACTCAGCTATAAAGAATAATAAACTTATTGCATTTGCAGGCAAATGGATGAAATTGGAGAATATCATGCTAAGTGAGATAAGTCAATCTCAAAAATCCATAGGACGAATGATCTCACTGATAAGTGGATGATGACACATAATGGGGGGTGGGAGGGGGCAAGAATGGAGGAAGAAGGGACTGTATAGAAGGAAAAGAGGGATGGGAGGGGTTGGGGGGAAGGAAAAAATAACCGAATAAATCAAACATCATATTCCTATGTAAATGTATGATTCTGCAAATGGTATGCTGTTACTCCATGTACAAACAGAAACAACATGTATCCCATTTGTTTACATTAAAAATAAATTTAAAAAAAATGATAAATCATGTGGTCACCTACCTACAAGTAAACATTGAGTTTATCTCCAGTTTTTGTCATTACCTTAATTACCTTTCAGACACGTGAGAATTTTTTTGAGGATAAATAATTATAACTGAAATGACTGATTCAGAGAGGTTATGTCTTTTTCATTTTGATTGTATTAAATGCCCATTCTTGTGGGTTTCACAAATTCCAGAAGAATCTGAAAGAAACATGTTTATTTTCATTTCCTTAATTTGGCATGTTCCCATTTCTTTGATCCTACCAAATACTGTTCTACTTTTTCGTTTTGCTATAACCACACTGTTATCAATAGATACAAAACACACTTGCAATGGGATATTTGCATTTGTCCTATCTACCAGGAAGGCCCTGCCACATCTTTTTAAATAATTTTCTTCCTCACTTCATTTAGACTTCTGTCCTGCAGACTTCTGTCTGATCACCTCATGAGATATTGTTCTAATAATCCCTTCTTGCTCCCTTGACTCTGATTTATTTATCTTTATCAATATCTAATATGTTTTTATGTATTTGTTTACCTTCTCCCTTCTAAAATGTTAACTTCATGAGACAGAGACATTCTATCTTGGTTCCTGATTTTTCTTCACTGTCTCGAAATGTGTCTGCTCTGTGGAGAAGGTAATTCAGTAAATATGTTATTAGGTGATTGAATCAACCTTGAAAGGGTATTTGTTTCCAACACAGGGTGTCATCAAACAGCCTTTTGCCAAATTGACAACAGTGGTCTCTTATAATTGTTATTAAAGTATCTTTTTTTCTTTGCTATTGTAAATGGTATTTTTGTTTAAATTTCAAATTGCTTGTTGCTAGCATATATAAATACAATTAATTGAATAGTCTTATTGAATTCTAATTCACATATTGTACAGTTCACCCATTTTAATAATACAGTGGTTTTTAAAAATTTTTTTTTATTTTTACAGACACATTTTGATCCATTGTACACAAATGTGGTACAATTTTTCATTTCTATGGTTGTACACAATGTATATTCACACCATTCATGTAATCATATATATATAGTAATACTGCCCGTTTCATTCTACTGTTTTTCCATCCCCACCCCATCCCACCCCTTTTTCCTCTACACCATTCAAAGTTCCTTCATTCTTCTCTTCCCACACCCCCCCCCCATCATTATATATTCTCATGCACTTATCAGAGAAAGCATTCAGTCTTTGGTTTTTTGGGCTTGGCCTATTTCACTTAGCATGATATTTTCCAACTTCATCCATTTACCAGCAAATGCCATAATTTTATTCTTCTTTATGGTTGAGTAATATTCCATTGTGTATATATACCATAGTCTCTTTAACCATTCGTTAACTGAAGGGCATGTAGGTTGGTTCCACAATCGAACTATTGTGAATTGAGCTGCTATAAACATTGATGTGGCTGCATCACTGTAGTATGCTGATTTTAAGTCCTTTGGGTATAAACCAAGGAGTAGGATAGCTGGGTCAAATGGTAGGTCCAATCCAAGCTTTCTGAGGAATCTCCACACTGCTTTCCAGAGTGACTGCACTAATTTTCAGCCCCACCAGCAATGTATGAGTGTACCTTTTTCCCCACATCCTCTCCAACACCTATTGTTGCTTGTATTCTTGATAATCGCCATTCTAATTGGGGTGAGATGGAATCTTAGGGTAGCTTTAATTTGCATTTCTCTCATTACTAAGGATGATGAGCACTTTTTCATATATTTGTTGATCACCTATATATCAACTTCTGTGAAGTGTCTGCCCAGATCCTTAGTCCACTTATTGATCGGGTTCTTTGTATTTTGGGTGTAAAGTGTTTTAAGATCTTTATAAACTTTGGAGATGAGTGCTCTGTCTGAAGTGTGTGTGGAAAAGATTTCCTCCCAGTATGTAGGCTCTCTTTTCACATTATTGATTGCTTCCTTTGCTGACAAAAATCTTTTTAGTTTGAATCTATCCTATTTATTGATTCTTGCTTTTATTTCTTGTGCTATGGGGGGTCTTGTTAAGGAAGTGTGGTCCTAAGCCAACAGGATGAAGATTTGGACCTACTTTTTCGTCTATAAGGTGCATGGTCTCTGGTCTAATTTCAAGGTCCATGATCCATTGTGAGTTGATTTTTGTACAGGGTGAGAGATAGGGGTTTAGTTTCATTTTACTGCATATGGATTTCCAGTTTTGCCAGCACCATTTTTTGAAGAGGCTATCTTTTCTCCTTTGTGAGTTTTTGGCACCCTTGTATGAGGTTACTGTACTTATGTGGGTATGTCTCCATGTCTTCTATCCTGTACCATTGATCTACCTGTCTATTTTGGTGCCAGTACCATGCCATTTTTGTTACTATTGCCCTACAGTAGAGTTTAAGGTCTGGTATTGTGATACCTCCTGCATCACTCTTCCTGCCCAGAATTGTTTTGACTAATCTGGGTCTCCTGTTCTTCCAGAAGAATTTCATGATTGCTTTTTCTGTTTTTATGATAAATGTCATAGGGATTTTAATGGAAATTGCATTAATCTGTATAGCACCTTTGGAAGTATGGCCATTTTGATAATATTAATTCTGCCTATCCAAGAACATGGGAGATCTTTCCATCTACTAAGGTCTTCCTCAATTTCTTTCTTCAATGTTTTATAGTTTTCATTATAGAGATCTTTTATCTCTTTGGTTAGATTGATTCCCAAGTATTTTTTTTTTTTTGAGGCTACTGCAAATGGAGTTGTTGTCCTCATTTCCCTTTCAGCTGTTTCATAGCTTGCATATAAAAATGCTTTAGATTTATGCGTGTTGATTTTATAGCCTGCTATTTTGCTGAATTCATTGATGAGGTCTAAAAGATTTCTGGAGGAGTTTTTTGGAACCTCTAAATAGAGAGTCATGTCATCAGGAAATAGTGACAGCTTAAGTTCCTCTTTTCCTATTCGTATCCCTTTAATTTCTTTAGTCTATCTACTTGCTCTGGCTAGAGTTGCAAGGACGATGTTGAATAGAAGTGGAGAAAGAGGGCATTCCTGTCTTGTTCTGGTTTTCAAAGGTAATGGTTTCAATTTTTCTCCATTAAGAATGATGTTGGCCATGGGCTTAGCATAAATAGCCTTTACAATGTTCAGGTATGTTCCTACTATCCCTATTTTTTCTAGTGTTTTGAGCATGAAGCAGGTGTTGTATTTTGTCAAACACTTTTTCTGCATCGATTGAAATAACCATATGATTCTTATCCTTAAGTCTATTGACATGATAGATTACGCTTATTGATTTACTGATGTTAAACCATCCTTGCATTCCAGGGATGAACCCCATGTGATCGTGGTGCACAATTTTCTTAATATGTTTTTGGATATGGTTTGGCAGTATTATGTTAAGGATCTTTGCATCTATATTCATCAAGGATATTGGTCTAAATTTTTCTTTGCTTGATGTGTCTTTGCCTGGTTTGGGTATGAGGGTGATATTAGCTTCATAGAATGTGTTTGCTAGGGTTCCTTTCTTTTCTATTTCCTGGAATACATTGAGAAGTATTGGAATGAGTTCTTCTTTGAAGGCCTTGTAGAACTCAGCTGAGAATCCATCTGGTCCTGGGCTTTTCTTGGATGGTAGGCTTTTGACGGCTTCTTCTATATAATTGCTTGATATTGATCTGTTTAAATTGTGTATGTCCTCCTGGTTCAGTTTGGGAGGAACATATGTCTCCAGAAATTTGTCAATGTCTTCAATATTTTCTATTTTGTTGGAATACAGATTTTCAAAGTAGCTTCTCATTATGTCATGCATGTCATTGGTGTCTGTTGTGATATTTCCTTTTTCATCACGAATTTTAGTAATTTCAGTTTTCTCTCTCCTTCTGTTTGTTAGTGTGGCTAAGGGTTTGTCTATTTTGTTTACTTTTTCAAAGAACCAACTTTTTGTTTTGTCAATTTTTTGAATTGTTTTTTTTCATAT
This sequence comes from Sciurus carolinensis, assembly GCF_902686445.1. Taxonomy (NCBI): domain Eukaryota; kingdom Metazoa; phylum Chordata; class Mammalia; order Rodentia; family Sciuridae; genus Sciurus; species Sciurus carolinensis. The sequence continues at coordinate 74,624,164 of NC_062226.1, forward strand.
CAATGTCATTGATTTCAGCTCTGATTTTAATTATTTCCTGTCTTCTACTACTTTTGCTGTTCTTTTTTTTCTAGGGCTTTGAACTGTAATGTTAGGTCATTTAGTTGCTGAATTTTTATTCTTTTCTTGAATGTGCTCCATGCAATGAATTTTCCTCTTAGTACTAATTTCATAGTGTTCCAGAGATTTTGATATATTGTATCGTTGTTCTCATTTACCTCTAATGATTTTTTTTTTATCTCCTCCCTGATGTTTTCTGTTATTTGTATTTCATTCAATAGCATATTATTTATTCTCCAGGTGTTGGAATAATTTCTGTTTCTTATTTTTCATTGATTTCCAATTTCATTCCATTACCATCTCATAGAACGCAAGGCAGTACCTCTTTTTTTGCATTTACTAAGGGCTGCTTTGTGGCATAACATATGGTCTATTTTCGAGAAGGTTCCATGTGCTGCTGAGAAGAAAGTGAATCTGCTCATTTGATGGGTGCAATATTCTATATATGTCTGTTAGTCTAGGTTATTGATCGTGTTATTGAGTTCTATGGTATCTTTGTTTAGTTTTTGTTTGGAAGATCTATCCAGTGGTGACAGCAGTGTGTTAAAGTCATCCGGAATTATTGTGTTGTGGTCTATTTGATTCATGGGATTGAGAAGGATTTGTTTGATGTACAGGGATGCACCCTTGTTTGGGGCATAAATATTTACTATGGTTATGTCTTCCTGATTTATAGTTCCCTTAAGCAGTATGAAATGTCCTTCTTTATCCCGTCTGACTAACTTTGGCTTGAAGTCCACTTTATCTGATATAAGGATGGAAACCCCTGCTTTTTTACTGAGTTCATGTGCATGGTAGATTTTTTCCCATCCTTTCACCTTTAGTGTGTGGATGCCTTTTTCTATGAGATGAGTCTCTTGAAGGCAGCAGATTGTTGGGTCTTTCTTTTTAATCCATTCTGCTAGTCTATGTCTTTTGATTGATGAGTTTAGGCCATTAACATCAGGGTTATTATTGAGATGTGATTTGTGCTCCCAGTCATTTGGCTTATTTTTGGTTATTAAATTGGCTTGGTTTCTCCTTTGAGTGGTTTTTCTCTAAGGTCGTTCCTCCCTTTGCTGACCTACATTGTTGTTTTTCATTTCCTCCTCATGAAATATTTTGTTGAGAACATTCTGTAGTGCAGGCTTTCTATTTATAAATTCTTTTAACTTTTGTTTATTATGGAAGAATTTTATTTCATCTTCAAATCTGAAGGTTAGTTTTGCTGGGTATAGGATTCTTGGTTGGCAACCATGTTCTTTCAGAGCTTGAAATACGTTGTTCCAGGCCCTTCTAGCTTTGAGGGTCTGGGTTGAGAAGTCTGCTGCTATCCGTATTGGTCTCCCCCTATATGTAATCTGATGCTTTTCTCTCACGGCCTTCAAAATCCTATCTTTATTTTGAATGTTAGGCATTTTCATTATAATGTGCCTTGGTGTGGATCTGTTGTGATTTTGTGCATTCGGCGTTCTGTAAGCCTCTTGTATTTGATTTTCCATTTCATTCTTCAGGCTTGGGAAATTTTCTGATATTATTTCATTGAATAGGCTGTTCATTCCTTTGGTTTGCATCTCTGTGCCTTCCTCAATCCCAATAATTCTTAAATTTGGTCTTTTCATGATGTCCCATAGTTCTTGGAGATTCTGTTCATAATTTCTTACCATCTTCTCTGTTTGGGCAACTTTATTTTCAAGATTAAATATTTTGTCTTCATTGTCTGTGGGTCTGTCTTCCAAGTGGTCTAGTCTTTTGGTGATGCTTTCCATTGAGTTTTTAATCTGGTTTATTGTTTTCTTCATTTCAAGGATTTCCATTTGGTTGTTTTTTTTTTTTTTTTTTTTTTTTTTTGAGAATCTCTATCTCTTTGTTGAAATGATCTTTTGCCTCCTGCAGTGGCTGTTTTAGCTTATTGTTATTATCATTCATTGCCTGCATTTGCTCTCTTATCTCATACTTTGCTTCCCGAATCATCTTAATCATGTCTAATCTGAAGTCTTTTTCTGACTTTTCTTCTAACATACTGTAATTGATTTCTATTAATATAGAACTAGATTTGTTTGGATCATTTTCTTCCCTGGTTTTTTCATGTTGTTCATGTATCTTCCCCTCTAGCAGTGCAGATCTGGAGAATTGCAGATTTCCCCCTATAGGCTTATAGTGGCCCTATAGGTTTCCAAAACCCTTTCTTTAAGGGGAGATCAATATTAGCAGTGCCCAATTCAGACACTATGCAATCCTAGACCAAATAGTCCCTCTGAGGACAATAACAAAATTGTCATAATAAACAGAATGAGTTCAAATATTATCTTCAGTAAAACAAACAGATTTGCAATAAGGTCTGCAGTTTCTAATGGAGGACAAAGAGGATGCAGAGGGATGTAGAATGTGGCTGTTAATGGGATAAGAAAAGAATATACAGAAGTTCTAGATAATAGAAAGGGTGAGAGTGTAATCAAAAGAAATTGGATGTTAGCATGCAAAAAAGGGAGAAAGAGACTCTGAGGGAACAGGTAAACAAAAGGAAAAGAGAGAAAGAAAATTAAAGAAATAAAAACTTAAATTTTTTCAATAAGGAGAAAGAAGAAAATCTACAGTATAACAGTCATATAGTAATGAAACCTCCCAGAGTTCAGTAGCCTCATGCATGAGAGGTACTGAAAATGAGCTTCAAGCCTCCAGCAGGCATCTCAGGATGGGTTTTGCCCCACCTAAAGATCGGAGCTATGGTTTCCAGAATTATGCAAGATGGCTGCTCTGGCTTTGAAATATGTTGGCAAATGGGGAGCTGCAGCTCAGGGTGTGGCTGTGGTCAGCAGGAGGTCCTGGAGGTGTGGTGTGGTTGGTCAGGCAGTGGTCCTGGAGGTGGGGTGTGTTTGGTGTGGTGTGGGATCCTGGAGGCTGGTTGCAATCAGTTGGTCTGGGGTACCAGTGATAAGGTGCAGTCATTTTGTCTGGGGGTCCTGGCAGCAGGGAGCAATCAGTGAATGTGAGGGCCCCAGAGGCAGGGAGTGATCAGTGGGCCTGAGGGATTTTGGAGATGGGACTCAGTCAGTCTGGCCAGGGATCCTACGGGACCTGGTTGTTGTCTCAAAATGGCGGCAGCCACGTGTAACCAAACATGAAGGTACTGTAACAGTGAACTTCCAGGCCACAGCAGGCAGCTGGTGCTCCACTGGTGGTCGGCAATCAGTTTGCTGACTGTTGCCAGAGGATCGGGAGGTGAACCTCGTGCATTGGGTGATGGATAGGCGTAAGGCAGGTGATGGACAGGCGAGAGGTAGGCAAATGGCGGATGATAGGCGCCTGACAGTGAGCAATCATGAAACAGATATCTTCTGCTTGAAACTGGAGTTACAGAGCGACAAGGAATGCAGCCTCCCTCTAGTTTGCCATCTTGGATCCACCATGATTTATCATCTTAACCTAGACAATTTTAAGAATGAATGGAAAAGCTGTTAACAATAATAAAAGGATAACATGCATAAACCAGAATCATCCATGGAAAACAAAAATATAACCTGCCGAGAAGAAATTGGTTAAGCAAATTAGCTATGTTCAAACAATAGAGATCTATATAGTTTTGGAAAGTCTATGCTCCTACCAGCAATTTATCTACATTCAAAGAGACAGTCCAAAAAATATCTTTCATTGAATAAAAGCCAGAGAGAGACATGGAAAAATAGATATGCATACAAGTATGCTTGAGAAAGTAGTCATTTCTAGAAAAACAAAAAGTATTTGTGTTTGTAAGGTCTGGAATGGAATATGGGGAAGATTGGCAGAAGTATGCTAATCTTTTAAAACTTTATTCTGTACTATTTATTAGTTGTAAGAATATATTCATTTATCATTTTAAAATAACACAAAATAAAAGATTAAAACTCTACATTCTGTATGTTCTTTTGTTATGAATTAAGACAATTCTTCTGAATGTTTCATGAAACTCTTTTGACCTTCTCATCTTATTAAAGTTACTGGTTTCTTTTTCCCTCTGCCAAAATTAAAACAATTAAACTAAGTCATTATTTAGTAAGGTTTTTAATTGATTCATATTAAAATTGATTCATACTAAAATTAATTCATATTAAAATTGATTCTAATTTTTAAAATTCTTTAAACTTTTTAATATTTTTATTAATGCATTATAGTTACACATAATATTGTGGTCATTTTGCATAATCATACATGCATGGACTATAATCCCTAGTACTTCACTTTTCCTTCCCTTCTTAACCCCTTTGTCCTCCTTCCTTTATTCTCTTGGTTTTCTAATCTTTCTTCCATTTATTTTTTGTTTTTAAATATAGATAAAGTGGAAACCATACTAGGTACCTGTCAAAAAAAATTTTAATTTCATTTCCACTCTCTTGAATCAATCAAATAACTCCATTAACATAATACAAGCACACACACACACACACACACACGCACAAACAAAGACCTCTTAACTGACTCCCACTAGAACTGAATTACCCAAAGTTTTCATTTTCTTAGTAAAATTGGAGTAAATAGCTAGTGGGCAAGAGAGTGAATTTTTAATGAAACCTGTACATTTCTTCTCCTACTAATTGGGTGCTGACTTACCAAGATACAGTTAGGTTTACAACCAGTTTGTTTGAGTTAGTAGTGGTTGCTTTGGCAATAATATAATTTAATTAAATTGTACATCATAAAAATAATGAAAGTAATTTTGACCTTTTCAGTCAGAGTGTTCTGCAATGTTTTAAATTTTCAATTAATTTTAAGAAAATCAATTTTAAAATTATAAACATAGTCTTTATGAATCTCATTTAAGGTGGAAGAGCTTTGGCCCCCTTTAAAAGGTTGGCAAAAGAATATACAGAGGCAAAGTGGAAGTGACTGGATACTTAGTTTGTAATTTTCCTCTCAGCTGATTTTTCCAACTAACATTCTCAACTCAAAGGTTCCTCATTTGATATGATTTTTTTTACTATTTATTTCTCCAAGTTAACTATTTTCTCTTCCCTTTAATGAAAAATTTCCTGAGCTTTCATAGCTGCCTTTCATAAAGCATTTCTCTGCTAGATTTCTAAAAATCAAAAAAACTGAAAAGTAATTTGCAGCCCTCACCTCTCTCTTCAGGTTCATAATTTCATTTCTTCATGTCATATCATTCATTCAAAGCATGACATTCATTAAGTTCTTCAAAAGTACTGAATGTCTATTGTGAGAAAAATTGTGACATAATCTTAGGAAACAGATGAAACTCCTCAACAAATTCATATCTTAGCAAAGACAAATAAATGAATAACAGAAAAGAGAAGGGCGTTGCTCTAAGAGGTTTGAATATGAGCTTCTGAGGGGAGGGGAACTCAGGGACACTTACCTCCACATGGTCATGTCAAGTAGAACACATCCCAAACCACAAGCTCTCTTTCTCCTAAATTCTGCATCCAAGCAAAAGATGCTATTGTTCCCCCAATTGCCCAAGGTAGAAAGTCACACATCCAATCACAAACCACAGTTGGTCAGTTTTATTAAGATTATTTTATCTGAACCACCTCAAAATATTTGTCCTCAATCATTTCTCTCCCTGAAGTAATAAGATTGGCTTTTCCAAAACCTTCCTCAGATTGAATTTCTGATATATTCTTCCTTCTAGCACCAGGATTGTTTGCCAGAACCCTGTTTCCTCTTTCCATGACTACCCAGAGCCTTCAGAATAAAGATCTGCCCAATCTATAATTGTTTCTAACTGTGACCTTCCCATTCTATGAATATATTGTAATCAATGAGAACTTAACTTTGGAAGGCTTACAAAATAACCATGTTCTTTAAAGAATATTTCAACTGGTTTTTCTCATAACTTCTACTTATCAACAAATAGGACTTCTATTCCTCTGGATTCAATTATAATAGATACATTGCACTTACCATTTAGAAACATAGTGTGGCTTAGTAGTTATGTAACTGATGGATTATGTGGTCTGTTTAGAGCTATCATCAACTTGAACCTTTGTTTCACATGGCTCCCTTCCCTGAAATCAGGATAAGGGGTCCTATAAGGGAATGTGCAAGCCTTTCTTAGAGAAAACCCATACATCAGAAGAACTAATATTATAGTACAATAACTGGCATGGACAATTATACAGTTATATTTCAACTTTGCTCTTTAAAAAACTATGATGTTCATGCAGCATTCATTTGTTTATTCACCCAACACATAGTCAATATCTACCATATGGCAGGCATTGCTCTTGTGGTAGGATTCAAAGATGTGTAAAGTGTAACCTCAGTCTAAAGGGCAAGTGGAAGAAAAGTAAAGGCAACTATTGTTTACTATTCCCTAATAGTAAAAGGAGAATAAACAATCATTTCTTATGCTAATGTTTCTATCCTGAGAGAGAGAAAAATTATTTTTTTTCCATTTATTAATTCAATTAACAATTAACCTTTGAATTTGTATTAGACATCAGCTACTGTGCAAAAGACAATGGGAGATGGATGTGGTTGTGCACACCTGTAATCTGAGCTACTCAGGAGGCTGAGGAAGGAGAATTGTGAGTTTGAGGCCAACAAGACCACTTCTCAAACAAAACAGAGAGAGAAAAAGAGAAAGACAGGGGGAAGGGGTGGGATAGGAAAACAAATAGGCACAAAAGTAAAAATTATGCCCTGGTTCTTACACCTAAAGAACTAGTAGTCCATTGGAAGATGATATTATTGAGATGGTCACTTAATTCAGTGAAAAAGTCCAACTATGCCAAGAACTTTAACGTGTAATTTTATGACGCTTCTGAAAACACTTAACAATGGTATTTGACCACATCAAAATTGTTCAGAAAAGTGATGCTTAAATGTGAAAGATAGGAGTTTAACAGGTTGAGATGAGGGAAGAGTGTCCTCCTGATAAAATTAACCTCTTGCACCAGAACCCTGTGATAGGAGCAAGTCCTTCCATTCTAAAAGGGTCAATTAGCTGCAGCTGAGAAAGCAAAGAGGTTGTAAGATGTAGCAGTCTTTGAGGAACTATGGATAGGTTTTAAGGAGGGATAAGTGCAGCTGGGGAAGGGGTCTGATCAGAATAGAAGGGAGATGGGATTGCTGTAAACAGATGTGCTCTCTGAAGACAGCTGGCCTTCCTTTCATTTGATTGTATGGGACAATAGTGGCTATGGGAGACCTTCATCAGACTTTTACGAGGGGTCCAGTTATGAGATGCTGCTGTCGTAGTATAGGATGATACAGTAGGGATGAAGAGAAGTTGAAATTATAAAGATAGATGTTGCTCCCTGTCAGGCAACAAGGTCCGAAGTACCTCCTCAGAGCCTACCTGAGGAGAATACAGGGCCCAGCAGGATGAGTGTCGGCGGCAAAGGAAACACACCAGAACCGGGAGGTCTGTCAGCGCATGAGGCACAGCAGGAATCTTGTTTATTGAGGAAATCACACAGCTTTTATGTAGGGTGGGGGCTAGGCGGAACCAATTAGCTTAAAGGTCAGCAGGAATGGGAGTTCACGCAGGCGAGAGTCCCATAGGACTATATGGCAAGCACGAGCTGATCACGTTCATGGAACTATTGTTAACCAATCCCTGACGGTGGTCTGATTTATCATCATTAACTATTGAAACCGCCTTTGAGGCCTTGATCTTGCTCACTTGCCAGGGAGTAAGGAGTCAGCCTGAGTTAGTTAACGCGTCATTAGTCCCAAAATATCCCCCTTTTTTGTTTTATATTAAGGGTGTGTCTGTCTTAGGTTGCCCCTGGGAAGGTCTTACCTGTCATGGAACATCACCCTATCAGTTTGGGGGTCCGCCTTATTCAAAGGTGTGCCTGTCTTAGGTTTTCCTCCTCTGAGGATCTTACCCATCATTGACTACCACCTTAGTGCTTCAGGCGGGCCCGTCAGGAGGAGCAAGGCTTAAGGGAGAGACACTTAGACCCCAGAGTCCTAATATGAGTGATCCATGATCCTATAGGACTCCCAATCATCATTATGAAGGGGGGTATAATGCTGTTGGACCACCATGAGCTGCACAGACTCAGTTTTTCAGGAAATGGATAAGCTTATCGATTATGCAAAGCCCAAAGGTGAACACAAGGATAATGGTGATTAGCGGGTCCATAAGTGGGAGGAGGTAGGGGAGCCATCTGTGTAACCCAGTCCAGAGGAAATTAGAGTGGAGCTTGCTCCTACGATGTTCCAGATCTTCTTGTAGGTTTTTGATTTTATCTTGTACAATGCCAGAGCAGTTGGTGTAGAAATAGCACTCTTCACCAAGGAACAGGCAAAGCCCTCCTTCCTTCACCGTTGCAGGACAACAGCGGCCAAAGAAGTTGAACCTGTAGATCTAAGATGGTAGAGCTGCAAATTGCAATGTTAGGAGCTCTCTGTATCTCTCAAGGAAGTCCACTGTCCAAAGTCATGAGGTCAGAGACCCTAATCTTAATCACTGTTGTCCCATTTTTGCTAGTGCGCATTACACTCTTTCTTAAATGTCATTTTAAGCAGTTTACATATATTGACTCCTGAGTCTATATGAACATTAGTTAACACAATTTAACATTATATCTAAAACATGAATTAAAGAAAGGCTGAGAGAGCTTTTAAGTTTCCTTTTGTGTGGCAAAGTGGCAAAATGCTTTCATGCTTAACCTTTAAACAAATCAGGCTCTCAATAACTTTTAGAAATACATTTAACAAATTTTACATATACCCTATTGATGACAGGTCCTATATAGAATATTAAATGATAGGTTTAACATTACAGACAAGTTTAATTTGGAGACTAGCAGCTTGATAAATTTTCTGCTTTAAAGGCTTGTATACCTGGAAAATATGAACACATTTAATATAAAAAAAACAAGAAATCAGACAAATGTAAAAAAAACAAGATGTCATACAAGTGTAAACAGTATCTGCCATCTCTTTCCTGTGAAGAAAAGTCCTAGAAAAATTGATGTTAGACATTTTATAAACATAAATGTTTTATTAGTTTGACCACCTAGAGACTTGTGAGTTAATTTTAAAGACATTTTACTTCTATTAGTTTACCCAATTTAAATTGAACCTTTTTAAATCACATGAATTAAAAATATTTGGATCCATTTTTTAATTTTAATTTTAGGAGCGCTCAATTTTGGTACAGACAAACATGACATCAGACAGCATGACATACAAATAACAAAATCAAAGGCCTTATAACTTTATAGGTGAATCTCTATTGCAATGTAACAGATGTTCAAAAACTCTAGTTGAATAAAAATATAGAATTCATCAAAAAGTCATGAGCTACTTTTGCTGGAGTTTAGGTAAAACTTTTTGCTCTTTTTTTTTCCCCCCCTTGGGTTTGAAACCGGTCTCCTACTAAGAATTCTGATTTCCACCATTTACATTTCAATGTAAGCCTTGACTGAGATCTGAAAGGAGCTGACAAGTTTTAGCAGAAACTTTGTGTCTAGGGCATTTTACTAGGACATGCCACTGATGGTTGAACTGGCTACTCTCTCCACACCGGCGTATGTGGGACCTCGTGGCAGGAGGACTAGGTGGACTGGGCTGGGGAATGGAAGCAGAAACAGCTGAGTCGAAGTTGGAGGAGGAGGAGGGATTAAGAGGGGGAGCAAGTTTGCAGGAAGAGCAGAGAAGTGCAAGAAAGAAGAGACTTGAAGATAAGGAATCCCTTTCCATCTGCCCACTCACTTGCGGAAGCTGTGTTCCAATATCTTTGGTAGCCACAATCCACCTCCCCATGGAGCAATCTTTCATCCCTGCACGGGCCAATTTGTGATCGGTAGTCATTCCTTTCCAAACTAACATTTTGACATTTACTGGGAAGACCATACTGGGAGGGGGGAGGTTAGAGTCAGTGAGTTCTTGCCTAGTATCATAAAATGGCCACCAAGAAGATTTTCTGCCATCCGGAGGCGGCGGCTCTTTGGGGGGAACCTTGGAGCCCCCTTTGGGAGGTCCTGGAGAGAAGCAGTCTTAAGGGCGTATAATGTAGGGCAGACTCCTAATGGGGGACCCTCCCCTAAACTGATTTCCCTCTTCCTAACAAGTTGTTCTACATGATCCTATGTGGACCAGTCAAACAAGTTGCTTCAGGCAGCCAAGGGGCTGCCTTAGTGAGGGCCTTCCAGGTCTGAAATGCCTGTCTATCTGAGAGTTCCAATTCTCTACTTCTAAGGAGAATCCTAAGGGAGTCAAGGGAGGTGTCAGACTTGGAATTGAACTGTGCCGTATTTTATGGGAGTACACTCACCCAGAGTCCAATTGGCCTATCGGCGACTTCGTCTTCTTTACACAGGGCACCAGTTGTTGCCCCCTGTTGGGCAACAAGGTCCAATGTACCTCCTCATGGCCCGCCTGAGGAGACTACAGGGCCGAGCAGGATGATGAGTGTTGGCAGCAAAGGAAACACACCAGACCCAGGAGGTCTGTCAGTGCACAAGGCACAGCAGGAATCTCGTTTACTGAGGAAATCACACAGCTTTTATGTAGGGTGGGGGCTAGGCAGGAACCAATTAGCTTAAAGGTCAGCAATGCACGGGGGATTCACGCAGGTGAGAGTCCCATAGGACTATATGGCAAGCACGAGCTGATCACATTTATGGAACTGTTGTTAACCAATCCCTGATGGTGGTCTGATTTCTGGTCATTAACCTTTGAAACCACCTGAGGCCTTGATCTTGCTCACTTGCCAGGGAGTAAGGAGTCAGCCTGCGTTAGTTAAGGTATCATTAGTCCCAACAGACAGAAGGTGAAATTCTTAAAATGTGTTGGTTGATTAGGAATCATGAAAAATAGATGTCTTGTTTTCTGAAGTGGGTGACCTGGATGAATAGTATTACTATTCATGGGGATAAGGGATAGTACATAAAAAACTATGCTTCAAGATCTATCTGCCAGACCAACACACATTCTGTCTCTCCCTGTTTCATTGTCTTTTTTTTTTTTTTTTTTAAACAGCAGTTTTAGGTCTACAACAAAATTGAGAGGAAGGACTAAAGATTTTCCACATGTCCCATGTCCCTACACATAGCCCTTGATTATCAATATTCTTCACCAGAGGGGTACATTTGTTATAGTTGATAAACTTACAAATGAAGTGTCACTACCAAGTTCATGGTTTCCATTAGCATTCCTTCTAGTGCTATGTTCAAAATATGGAAAAGGGTATAACATCAAAGGTATATGCCTTTAGAGTATCATACAGGTAGCATCATACAATATCAGACATTGACCCCAAATATTCTGCTTGCTTCCTATTCATTCCTCTCTCTCCCTTAGCCCCTGGCAATCACTAAATTTTGTACTGTATGCATGGTTTTGACTTTCCAGAAGGTCATGTAGTTGAAATTGTACCAGATATAGACTCCTTTCATGTATTTATCTTTGTCTCTACATCTTTTTTTTTTTTTTTGAATTTACATTTTGATGATAACTAATGATCCTTTGCATCTTTTAATATGTATATTGTTTTTTGGGGGTTTCCAATGTGAAGTCCATTTAAACCTTTTGCTATTTTTCTCTTGGTTTTACTCTTTTTCTGTAGGTCTTTCTTTCAAAACGTATTTTTAGTTGAAGATGGACACAAACACTTTTATTTTATTGATTTATTTTTATGTGGTGCTGAGGACCAAATCTAGTGCCTCACACATGCTAGCCAAGCTCCCTACCACTGAGCTACATCTGCTTTTTTTTTTTTTTTTTTATGGCTTCATAACTAATTTCTTTTATGTGCTAAATAACATTCCTTTTTCTGGGTGTACCACATTTTATTCATTCACTTACTGAAAGACATCGAAGCTGCTTTCAAGTTTTGGCAGTTCTGAATAGAGCTGCCTTAAACGTCCATGGGCTGGATTTTGTATGAATATATGTTTCACTTCCATTGAGTAAGTAATGAAGAGTATGACTGATGCATCATATGGTAAGAGCATGTTCAGTTTTCTATGAAACTGTCACATTGTCTTCCAAAGTCGCTATGCCATGTTACATTTCTGTTGTTCCACATCCTGGCCAGCATTTGGTGTTGTCAGCATTCTGAATTTGGGTTATTCTGATAGGATAGGTATGGAGCAACATTTATTAAGATTATTATTTATTTGCTGTTTTAATTTTCATTTCCCTAATGACAGAAGACGGACATGAAACAGCAATTCATGTCAATTTATATCTCTTTTGGTGATGTGTCTCAAAGTTCAGGCCCAATTTTTTAAACTATATTATGCTCTTGTTGAGTTTCAAGAGTTCTGCCTATATTTTGGATAGTAGTCCTTTGATGTCTTTTGTCATTATTTTCTTGGTATGTGACTTATCTTTCCATGCATCAATATTTTTATGCCAAATCTCAAAAAAGGTCGAAGCTGAATTTTCAAATATTAAATTAAATATTAATCTAATTGTATTCTTCTACTTTTTCATCTAAGAAATGAAATTCCTCATGTCTAAAATACCCTAAAGTACTTACTATAACACATTTTCATCAAAAGGTAACAGGCAAGTAGTCTATCATTGTTTGGCATCTGAGCAAGCCCTCAATCCCATCAACAGTTCACTGGTGTGACATGATCCAAACGTAAAATAGCCAGAGATGATGCCAGATCTTTGATTGCTAAACACAAGGTTCTTAAATAGGACTGACAACTTAGAGACACACTTATGTCTCAAGCATTGTCTGCCAAAAGTTAAAAGAAAGAGCTGAGTGTTGAATTAATGAATATGTCTGTTCTTATTAAGGCAGTTCAGACATCTCAAATGATGGTAGTTTTGGTAGATATGTTTTGTTTCTACAGAATACACATAGTATTAAGCACAAAATGAGTTGCAATGAATGATCCTCTCCCCTGTCATTTTTAAAATTCCGTAATTTGTTTGGAGAATACATTTAATTCCTAAATTTAAAGTCAAGGATATTCTATCAGTTAATTGCATCAATATTAAATATTCTGTTAATAGATGTTATTTTTTTTTGAAAAGTTTTGAAAAATAATTGAAATTTTGATAGTAACTTTTATGTTAAAGAAGTAATTATTTGAGACTATTTTCTGATTCTTCTAAAAGAAGAATGGGTTATATGAACTAAAATGAGGGAAAAGAACTTTGATGAAGAGGTGGATATTGATGTCGATAATAAGGTTGATAATGATAATAGTGAACAATAACGAGGAATTTACAAAGTTTTAAAACACTGTACGTGAATTAAACCATTAATCTTCTCAAGAATCCTTAAGGGAAGGGACTGTTGTCATTTCTACTTTACAGATGAGGAAACTGAGGCATGAGGTGTCATTAACTTGCCTGTCTTCGGTGAGGCTGATTGTGTAGGTGGGCAAGGTCTTGAAACCAAGTATTCTGTCTTCAACATCTGTGATATGACCCATGGTAAATCCTTTTAATAGTAACTTTCTTTCAGAATCAGTACATTCTTCTAGTGTTAGGAATTTTGAATGGAAATGAGGAAAGGGTACAAAATATTCCTTTCTCTGCTGTATGCTACTGTGAAAAAACCTTTAAAACAAAAAATGGAGACAAGAGTCAAGCGAAGCGGCACACACCTATTCTCCTAACAACTTGGAAGGCTGAGGCTTTGTGGGTTTAAAGCCAGTTTCTGTAACTAGGTAAACCAGAAAACACTGTAAGTTTGAGACCTTCCCCTAAGTTAAAAAAAAAAAAAAAAAAAAAAAAAAAACTCCACAATTTATTAATTTATTACTAGGTAGGAATTGGATTAAATTTAGAACAGATACATTTAATTGCAATAATTGAATATTTAGAGCTGATATTTTTTATCTCTGTGGTACCCTATGCACTGCAAACAGAAATGCAAAAGCATGCTGAGAAAAATAATTTACAAATGACTTTTCCTCTAGGCACAGGGGGAAGAAGAGAAGAAAATAAATGAAAGAAAACAAAATGCAAATTGGTGCAGGATTCTAAAAGTAACATATAATTCCCAAAGGTGACTTTGAGGTGTTCTTTATACTATTAACCTGAACCCATTAATTAACATCTCATTGTTTTTGTTGTTGTTGTTCCCAGGGAGAAGATATGCGATGTGGTGCAGGAGGAAGCCTTGCTTATTCTTGGATAAGATGTGCGGCTCAATTCCATCATGGGTTCACATCTGTATCACTTGAGCAAGTTATGGTAACTTTACTATTTTCTATCCTCATGGGCAAAATAGAGGTTTTTAGTTGAGATTAAATACAAGCATTGTTGTGAAGATTAAACAAAGCTTTTTAAAACAGAAACTGAATAATAAATAAATGTTCAATGGATGCTTACAATTACTTTTATTCTCTGAGTTTAATGTAATAGATTGTTAGTATCTGCAAATAAGAACGCAGGACACTTTTTATTTCTTAATGAATCCTAACTTTTGGAGAAAATGAAAATGTGTCTTTTAGATGACCAGACTTTTAAATAAAGCATTATTGGTATAATAAAATATAGTAGTTGAAGGCGATTCAAATTTAAATACTTCATACTTTTAATTAAAAATTCCTCATAGTTATACTGACGGCAAACAGGGTAAAGAGAGAGCCCTTTCCAGACAGCAGCCTGGAGGCTATTGCTGAGTGTGTCCCCAGGATCCCAAGCTGTACACCAGCTCTCTAGGACTGCTTTGTGTCAAAGCAGAAAAGTAATTGACATGCTAGTTAACACAGGCTGAAAAATGACCTTGATTTTTTACTTTGTCCCTGACTCAGCAGGATAGTTAATTCTGCTATCTTTTTCCTGTTTGAATAAACACCATAAAATACTGTTTTAAAACAAAACCAACAACATCCTCAGGGGTTTAACCAAGGCAAACACTTCAAATGTTTATTTCTCTTTTATAGTGTCCAAATTTCATTTATTGATATGAGCAAACATGAATACAATTTCTCAGGTTGCTTGCTTCTATTTTAAATTAAATGTTATATGTGTAGAATATATAACTAATTACATATAATGTTATTACTAACATCTTTTATTTATGTAATTTAAAATGCTACATTTTTGTCACAATGAACACACACACAAAGTCATTACTATAATATAAATCATCCTTGAACCAAGTTACTAGGAATTTCATGACTTGTAAGTTTAGTGATAAAGGAGGGTGTTTTATGTTTTAGTACACTTAATTTAATGATTTAAATCATTCATCTTTTTCCATCTATGATCCAAATCCAGTATTTCATGACCCCGTTAAAGTGGTTTATATCCCATGGACTAGAATTCTTAAGGGTAATGTTATAATGGGATTTTTCTGGTCTGAGATTAACAAGGCTGAACTCATATCTTAATGCTTTTCCTTGCATATAACAGATTAGCCAACCAAATTTGACATATATCTTTTTGTTCTGATCTCTTTGGTTTCATATTACGTCTTTCTGGTCAATGGATGCTGCTGCTGAAAAACTCCTGCTTAAATTCCTTGTTTGGGCAGAACTTTTATGGGCATAAAAAGTCCATGTGGAAAACTGGTTTTACCAGTAATAGATACTTCAGCATGTGATGTTAAATAATATTAGCATCTTTACATATGAAATGCATTGGAAAGCAACATGAAAATAATCTGCTTAATATAAATTTCACACACAAAATTTTCAGTTTTTGTCATAGCATCTATTGCTCACTTTACCTTAGTAATCTCCCATCCTTGCTGGAAGAGCATAATAAATAGAAGACTAAAACTAATAAACTTAATGTTTTTATTCAACCCTATAACCATTCATAAAGTAGCATTTGAGTGAATAGTTATTCGGCATATATTGCTAGCATTCATGGAAATATCAGATATCATTCAGACAAAGAGAAGCAAATTCAAAGAGAGTACCCAACAGGTGATGTGACATAAGAGCCACAAGTAAATAGTGAGTTAGTGACCATGAGAGGCAGGACAGTCCTTCTTAAGGTGCAACTCCTATTCAGTTCTAGTTCATTGCTATCGTATGGAAATTTCAACACAGTGTGACAACTCACCTAATGTTTTGATAGAAGTGAGAAATTTTGATTTTGTGTGAAACAACCCACCCTTCAAAAATTAGCAGTTAATTACAAAGTTAAATAATGTTGAGAGCTAAACAACACAAAAGAGAACAAATTGAATATGTCTACAGGCCTGATAAAGCTAAAGGCTGCTAGTATCCATCCTTTTTAGAATAATATGTTAATATTATACATGAGAGTATTCATTACCAAAGAAATTCAGTAACTCAAAAGTGATAAAGCTACATTAAAGTAACGTAGGTTATCTTCTGTTCATATGACTTCATTATTCTTAACATATGCCGATGCCATTATTTATTAGATTATGAATACATTCAACCCAAATTAAGTAATTGCATATGTGTGTGTGTGCATGCACGCATTGCATACTAGTGTGTCAGTTAAACACTTTTTACAAGCATTATGCTAAGGTCCTGTATATTATCTTTTTTAAATCTCCCAATTAGTATCTTCACAGTACCACTGAAGCCTGGAGACTAAATCCTTGTATGTTACACAACAACAATGAATGGGAAGAGTATTAAGAATAAAGTTAGAACTTGCTATGTCTAGAACCTAGGATTGGCTCTATTATGCTCTTTAGGTGAAAGGTTTGTTGTGTATTTATATTTTACTTACATTTACCTACATTTAATTTTCAACTGTCCTTTGAAATCAGAATTGGAATATTATCACAGAATTAAATTCCATTATCACAAATGGAAAGTTACTGCTTCCTATTATTCAAACTATATTCATGTTCATTATCTGATTTACACTGATGATTAAGGGTTAACCAAGATGGAGCAATTATTTACTTATTTATGTAGAAACAGATCACTTTACACAGTTCCATTCATACATTCCTATCTTACTGATCCCCTTACTTAAGGCTCCATCACTTATATTCTTGGCTAGTAAATGGTTTATGCTTATTTTTATTATTTAGATAATTCCCCAAATATTTGGTTCATTTTCTATCTCACAGTCACCAAATATGTACTTGATTGTTTTACAATCAATTTGTTTTGAAATCAAAAGAAAGAAAAAATGGTAGAAGATATGTTATTTGAAATAAAGCAACAGAATTATGACTAAATAAGATATGGAGTGATAAAGTTTGGAGTTATTTATGTAACCTGAACATGAAAATACACATGAAACAATAACGAAGTTATTTAGGGGGGCTGGGAGTGTAGGTTCACAGTAAAGTGCTTGTCTGATATGTAAGGCCCTGGATTCAATCCCAGCACCACACACACACACACACACACACACACACACACACACACCAGCAAACACACATCACACACACACACACTATATGTAAAATATATATGCATATAATATTTTAAAAAATGGATTGGATGGGTTTAAGTTATGTTCATGGTGTGGATTTTTTGGAAAGAGATTTTGATTTAGGGTGGTAATAAGGAACTTCAGATGTATCTATATCTATTCATCTATCAACATATTTTCAAATATTAGAAAACTACTGTACAAATATAATAGTTCATTCTTGATCACAAAAATAATAATTTGTGATTTTTTTCTTATATTTATATAGTTTCAAAAATATATGTATATAGTTTTCAGAAACTTTAGTGTAGTGATATTACTTATATACAATTATTGTGGTTCTTAGAATTTTTTAAAAAATCAGCAGCACTGAAAAGAACCAGCCATGGGTTAATCATATCTTATCTCTATGGTCATGAAGTCATCTCTGTACCAATCTACGTCCAAAGAAACACTCTTTGGTATGATTTAGATGTTGTTTGTCCTCCCAAAGGTACATGTGCTGGGAACTTGGTCCACAGAGTGGCAGTGTTGGTAGATGGTGTGTATGTCTAAGAGGTGAAGTCAAATGGGAGGTCCTTGAATCAGTGGGCACCTTCCCTCAGAAGGGACTCAGGTACTTCTTAAGGTATCTTGGTCAGTTCTCCGGAGAGGGTTGCTATAAAAGAGCAAGTCTGGCTCCACCCAGTTCCCTGGCTTCCTGCCTGGATATGTGATTTGATTCTTCTTCATGCACATACCCCTCCATGCATGATAGGGCCCTTTCCAGAACCTGTGCCATGCTGTTTGAACTTTACTAATAAGCTAAGTAAACATATTTTCTTTATAATATCGTTTCAGGCATTTAAGTGTAATAGTGAAAAATGGACTTACACACCTCTAATGAATGTTTTAGTTTAATTTAGTAGAGGCAGTAGACACAGATATGCACATGAAGTACCTACAACCCAGTAAGTCCTAAAATATTTGTAAATGATGAAAGCATGGTAGTGCCAAGAAAAATATTTTTAATTATTATAATAGTCAGGAGGCTACAGGCCCATCTAAGCTATTCTTTTTTCCCACATACCAAGAAATGAGACCAACAACTGATGATTTCTAAAAGTGTGTGATTCTTTTTCTATAAGACTCAATAGTTTCTCTTTTTTCTGTAATGATTTCCTTTTTAATGATGTTTCTTTTTATTCTAATTTATTTGATTTAATTTAATTTAATAATTTAATTGATTCATTGTACACAAATGGAGTACAACTTTTTGTTTCTATGATTGTGCATGATGTAGATCCATACCATTCATGTAATCATACATGTACATAGGGTGATGATGTCTGTCTCATTCCACCATCTTTCATATCCTGTCCCCTTCTCCCTCATATTTCCCTCTATGTAATCTAAAGTTCCTCCATTCTTCTCTTACCCCCAACCCCATTATGTATCACCATCCACTTATCAAGGAAAACATAGGGACTTTGATTTTTGGGGGCTTTGCTTATTTCACTTAGCATGATATTCTCCAATTCCATCAATTTATCTGCAAATGCCATAATAGTATTCTTCTTTATGACTGAATAATATTCCATTGCATATATATACCACAATTTTATTATCCATTCATATATTGAAGAGCATTTAGGTTGGTCCCACAATCTAGCTATTGTGAATTGAGCTGCTATAAACATTGATGTGGCTGTGTTACTGTAGTATGCTAATTTTAAGTCCTTTGGGTATAAACCAAGGAGTGGGATAACTGGTTCAAAAGGTGGGTCCCATGTTCTTGAATAGGCATAATTAATATTATCAAAATGGTCAATAGTTTCTCAATAATAGATTTCATTCCACCAACATCCAGATTTAGGAACATTTCTGTAATTCCCTAGAATTTGGTGGGAAACAGAGGATGAGATTCAACATATTCTAAGTACTAAGACCCAATATTCCATATATGCTATTTATTTGACTCATAAACAACCCTAAAATGTAAATACTTTTTTCTCCATTATGGCAATAAGAAGCTGGGACTCCTGGAGATCAAGTCATGATCAGAATATAGGTCTTGCAAAATCCACTTGCCGATTATATAGAAAAGCCCCTTTGGAAACAACATTCAAAAAGGCAATCACTGGAATTCATGAAGTGATTTAAATATGATAGTATGTTTTCCTCTTACTCCTTCTAATTTAGTTAGTTATGAAACAATGGTGGCATATTTCAGAGTAAAGTAGGTATTGGCTACAGGGGGAAATAGTTATTCACATATATATGTATACATATGTTTGTGTGTGTGTGTGTGTGTGTGTGTGTGTGTGTATCTTCAGATTATTCTGATACACTCACCCTCCATCTCTGTAAGATTGAGAATCTTTCTTTTAGAGAAAAAAGGTTAGAAGCATATAGGTCCTAAACACATTATTATCATCTAGTGACTCTGAAAATAGGTAAATGGCAAGGTGACTGAGCAAATGCAAGACCTTCCAGCTCACTGAAAGCTGATAGCTTTTTTGCACACTTGTACCCACCATTTGCTTAAGTCAAGGGAGCAATTGATGTCATAAGTAGTGTCTGCTTGGGTACCAAACCACACACAAATCTATTCTTCCTGTTGAGTGTAATTGAACCTCATTTGATGGGCAAAGTGGAGTAACATTTCAGAAAACCTTCTGGGACTAATCTCTACAATTGACTTCAAAGATAACATTACACTGAGAAAGGTAAAATTACGGCAAGAGAACTGGGTCAGTTCAAGTTGTTGGTTCGGGGAGTAGGTAAATCCTTAAGGGAGCAAAATAAAATCATAATTTAACCATATCTTTGAAAGGGTACTACTCGGTAAGTCTTTAATTTGACTTCTACATGAATTTCTTACAGACATATCATAAAGGTTTAAGATGATAATTTTAACATATAAGCAGATACATATGGTTGTCTTTTTAGCAATTTGCATATTTATTTAATTAAAAAAGTTAAATAGCCTTTATCTAAACTTTGTACATGATTATTGAATTATGTCCTATGTTTCTCAATTTTATATGATTTAAGTTTTTTTTTTTCTTTTTTTAACCTGAAAAGTGGGATTATTAGGAGTAAACTATTTGCCAGTGAATAACCCAGACTCAAAACATTTCTACATTTTGGCAGGTTCCCAATCCAATTAAATCAGAATCCCTGGGGGTAGAGCCCAAACAATTGGACCTCACAAACACACCAAGTGCAGTCAATTCTAATATGCAACCAACACTGACAACCACTGATGTGTTTATCATTGCACTGGCCATTTGAAGATTGTCACCTTTCTAGAGTTTAAACGCTAGTATTCTTTTCATGAGCATCTCCAAACGGATTAATGTTTTATTGGTAAGATAAAGAAAAGTAACTCAGGCTTCCTGAGAGCACTTAACTACATCTAGCAGCATTAGACTAAAGTTAAGGAGGTGGATGAATACAAAATAAAAAAGAGACCCTACTTATTCTTCGATGTCTCATCTGGTAGCCTATTTTACTAGTGAAATATTTGAACATAATATTTAATAGGCCAACATTTTTCAATTGAAGTCAAGCAGTATTTCTGACACTGCCACTTCCCAGTAGCTGCGTTAAACATGTCTTCCAAATGCATTGTTTTAAATGACTTGCAGTACTACATGAAATATAACATCATCTTTCCAAAATTTCACCTCATTTCATAGGGAAATGAAAGCACATACAAATGTGTTGTTAGGTGTGCATAATTCTTATAATTTTCTGTTTGTGCAGCATTATATCAAACACCACTGACAACTTACATAATAGGTTAATTTTTATGTTATTACAATTATAAAATTTGCCCCAAATTTTTAAAATGTGGATAAGTGATATGTTATTACCATGTTCTCAAATACATGTGTGTGGTAGGTACACATGTTGAACAATATATAAGTTCAGTACAGTGTAAATGATAAAAGCAATTATTGAAGAGTAGATAGAGACACATTTCTGAGACAGAAATGGAAGGCATGGAGGGAGCATTCTAAATAACGTACTCCAGAATATTTAGTAAGGTGGAGAAGTTTGAGTGATCATTTTTCTGCATGCATATTGATTCTCTGTGATTTCTATTTCAACAATCTTAATTCTTATATAGTTATGAATTTTAATAATGTTTTAATGCTATAAAGAATTGCACTCATACCATCCTGTATTATATTTTTCTTTTTTTTTTTTTTCTTGCTAAATACAAGAATGAAATGCTGTTGTGGATAAATAACATTAAATTAAAAGTAATTTAGAAGACATTAAATAATATATCAAAACTCAGAGAATATTTCCTTATTCTTCTAAGGTTTACCTTAACTTTCATGATGCCTAACATCTAGGCCTAACAAAAAGTATATTATTATTTTTATTATTTATACACACATCCCTTAGCATTGTAATGAAAGACACATCAGTGTTTTCATCAGTAAAGTAGATAATATAATTGAGGCCTTGAAGATGATTTGTAATATTCTGAGTTCTCCAAATAAGAATGTCTAGCTAAATACATGAAATTCACGTTGAAACTCTTTACTTAAGTAACTCAGTTCTGATTTAGGTTATCTTTACCTTCACTAGCAAAACATTCAGAGAATGAGGAAAGAGTAGGTTCATTAATTTTGAACATTCTGCTTTAGTTTTTGCAGATATACCAACTATTTGGATATAGAAAATATCAGTATAGATTTAGATGGTTGAAATATGAGAGGAATCCTATGAGTGACAAAAGCCACAATGGTCTCTGACTTTTCAAAGGTTTTCTACAATTATATGTTTTTCTAGCCGAGGAAGTTTAAGATCACTTCCTAAACTCCTAACTTTGAAAGTTTCAGAGGATTCCTTGCCACTGCATGGTTGGAAACCCTTTGAATGTACCAATTCTGTACCAAGAAATGTTGAAGTGTCCCAGTCAAAATATTTTTTCCTCAAAGCCAATCTCTTCCTTTGTAATTTATCCAGATCTATAGATTCACATACTATTTGTATGATACTGACTTCCGACTGTGTATCTCTTGCAAAACCCTCAAATTCCAGAGTTCCAGACCTGACAATTTTCTTGAGCTCTGTGCTTGTAAATCTAATGGTCATACTTGACACGTCCAAAACAGAATTACTAGTATCTAACTTGGAAGGGTTAATCTTTCCTATTTCGCCCCATTCAGCATGCTGTGCTGTGCTCTGTTCTACTAGATGCTCAGGCCACACACCTAAACTACATGTTCTTGATTTGTCTCTGTCCCTCTTGAGTTATATCCATCAGTAAATCCTACCAGTTTGACCTTCAACATTTAATATCAATTTTAGACTTTTCTCAACATCTCCACCTTGATTTTAGTTCAAATCTCTGCTACCTCTATCCCAGATTACTGCAAAGTTCTCCATTTGATCTGCTTTTTCTACATTTGCCCTGTTGAAGCAGCTACAATCATCCTGTAAAAGATAAATCAGATCATTTCAAAACCCCCTTACAACCCATCCATGGTTCCCTACCACATTTTGATTAAAGGTAGAAGGCTTTGCCCACCTCAGTGACAGCTCTTACTACTCTCACTCTCTACAGCTATTTGCTCCCTTGAAAGCACCATTCTTGTTACCATGTCAAGGATTCTAAACTTGCTGTTGTTTCTAAAATTCTCTTCTTTCAAGTACCCACCTGATATTCTCCCCCTTATACTTCCCATCCCTGCTTAGATGTCACTTTCTCAAAGAAACCTGTCAAAGCACCCCAACCAAAAGATTAACCCTCTTGTCTCTCTATATCATTTTTGCCTTGCATTATTTTATTTCTAGTGCTGAATACTATTTTGAAAGCATGATATTTGTTTATTTTTCTAATGGAAATTTCCTCTAAGAGAGTTCAAGTTCTGTTTTCCACAATCTAGTTTCATGAACGAGTACATGAGCTGATACAAAGTTGGAGTTCAATACGGTTCTGTGAAAATAATGAATCAGTGAAAGAATGAATTACGTGACAAGTCACTATTTACATCATTAAAAAACAACAAATATTGCCGATGTAGCAGAACTCAATGTCAAGATTTAAATGCCCAGAGCAGCCTTGCTTGAAGCTGCCCGTCAGAGTCTCATGAGCCTGTGTCTAGCATTCACTGTGTGGTACCATTTATGTCACTGATCCTTGGACTATTCACATAAATGAGAAATAATTTCTATTGTTTTCAAACAGTTGTACTTTTTTTCATCTCATTTTACAATTCGACTAATATAGTCAGTGTCAAAAAATTATCCAAGTTTCTACCAGAGGTGACACAGTACTCCTAGTTGTCAGATGAAGGAGGGAACTATGGTTCCAACATGGAGTGGGAATATTTTGATGTATCTGGGTGTATGTATCTGAGTTCTTGCCTGAGCTGTTCAAATCTAGAGGTGTTCCAATTGATTCATTTGCTCTTGTCAAAAGTGGAAATTCCAATATCCCAATTAGGAATTGAGAGTAACCTCCTGGTTGGCAACAAATGGGGAAGGGACTTGGGATCTCAACCACTCCAAACAAAAGTTTTCAGTGAATTCTCTTGTATTTATGTCTGTGCATCACACATATCTGCTAAGGTAGCTTTGATCTTCAGGGCATCTTTATGATAAAGGTAAAGTTACCTTGAACATGGAAGTTATTGCTTTCTCTGATCAACTAACTCAATGATCACCACGCCATTTTCCTTCTTGCAAAAAATAAACTAATTCGATTGCTCATTTATTCAAAACTGTTCTACTATTTCCTTTGCTTATTTGAGTTTGTATCTTTTTTTTATCTTTATTGCTACTGCCAGTTTGGTTTCAGAGAGCAAAGATATGTTCACAATGAATGAACTACTGATGGATAATTATAAATTACTTTTCCAATTTTAAATATATCCAAATATCTTCCAAACTAAAGCAAAATAAGCTAACCTAGAAAAAATAAAGCTTCATAGATTATTATATCCCTCTTGTGACACCTAATTTCTCTTCTTCCTTTTAGAACAGCAGTTCTCAATTTGGGGCAATTGTATCCCCCAGGGGACATTTAACAATGTTTGAGAGATATTTTTAGTCATCACAATGGAGTAGAAGAGCTGCTGACATTTGGTGACTAGTGACCAGGGATGCTGCTAAACTTTTTACCATACACAAACAGCTGCCCCCTCTAATGAGAAGCAATTTATCTATCCCCACATGCCACTAGTGCTGAGGGTGAGAATCCTTCTTAAAGCCAAACTTTGTAAAGAACAGGACCCACTTCATGCTTTATTCAGCTCTCAAGCCAGGCAGTCTAGAGTTTTCCTTTCTTCTCTGACCTTTCTCAAATGTTTTGATCATACTTAGCAGGTCCCTTGGTATCAGGAATTGTTCAGGATAATGGAACAGGCAGAGTATCTGGTCCTTCTGACCCATGTTAAAATAAATCTAAATGTAATAAACAAAATCAACCAGAATAACTCTCCCCTAACCCTCCAAATCACAGCCACAAGGTACTCCTATTCTGTCCAGATCTCCCAATCCAAAAGGCACCAAGGCAAAATAATCAGTTCTGGCTTTTCTACTTTATGAAAACCTTCCTCCTGGATTAATTGTCCCATAACTTTGTTTGAAGGAATGACAAAGGTCAACTCTCCAGAAGACCGAGAAATAAATAGTCCTATAGGGTTTTCTTTCTTGAGTAGAAGGAGAAAGGTAAATGGACATCCTGTTGAGGACACATAGTCTAATTCTATATGTTTGCAAACTGAGATCTAGCTGGGTAAATAATACCTTTAGTTTCTCTATTTGCCCAATAGAAGTTGCAGGAACCCTACAACACTGAATCAGATATGAACCCTTTTGTAGACTCAATTGTATACCTCCAAAATTCACCTGTTGAAGGCCTAACCCCCAGTGTGACTGTATTTGATGTGAGAACTTTTCAAGAGACAAGTTTAAATTAAGTCATTTGTTGTGTGGGCCTCTAATGCAATGAACTGGTATCCTTCTAAGAAGAGGTGCCCATTACATGTATGCATACAGAAAAGGACCCAGGGAGAAGGCAGCACAGGAGACAGGCCTCAGGAGACTTGAAACCTGCTGACACTTTGCTCCTGTAGCTTCAGCCTGCAGAACTGTGAAAAACAAACTTCTGTTATTAAACCACCGGGCCTGTGATATTTGTTATCCAGGCTCCAGCAAATTAACACCATTCCCTGCATTCATTAAGGCTGGAAAAAGAAGGACTCTTTACAGCACAGTAGGGCCTCTAAAACATAAAAATAATAATAAAGAGCCATTCCATAATGTATATGTCACCAGTAATAAGAAAATGAAGAATGAAGATTCTGTACAAGTTTAATAGATCAATTTTACTGGATAGAAATGAGAGTACTTTTAAATAACAAAATTAAAATAAGTAATTATAAAAAATTAAAATAATTATTTAAAAGCAGAATTTTACCCAGTAAAAAACAAAGAGAGATTTGTTCCAAATGAGACCAAATGTTCAATGTGAGCATGTAAGCTTTTTTTTTTTTTTTTTTTTCCTATTGTACTTTTGGTGTTTTGAGCATAATTCTGATTTCTGTTTTGTCTCCTCTCAGATGGTTCCCATTTATTTTATTTACTGAAGTTTTATAATCCATAGTTCCAAATGTGGGTAATTTTCAATGAAGCCACTTCAGAGCTTTGTTTTTGGAGTGCTAGAGCTATCATCATTATTTAACCAGTATTGTTCTTTAAGAGTTTCTAGCCACTCTCATGTATTCTCAAATTTCAAAGAGCACTGCAGAAACACACATGGTGTCCTTTGTACACATTCATTTGTCCATAATAATTTTGGCCAGCATGTTCCATAGGGTCCCAAGGTTTAAGGGATTGTGAAGTGTGTGCACCAAAAGGTGCAGTGATTGTCTAGATATGTCCAATTTATTTTCTGTTGCAAAGATACCCAAGTACTTTTTCATTAAACTCAATAAGATGAAAGTGTTCATGGTTGAGTGAATATTTCATATTCTGATATGTAAGGTCTTTCCAAATGCATCTGGCAATTTTGGTTTGCATCAGACTTCAGAGTCCACTGTAATTCCTGTGCAAAGTTTCTTACAGTACTTGACTTTTCTTCTATAAAAACAACTTTAGACAAGAATTGCTATTGCTTATTCCTTACCAAAGCACTAGCCCAGGGCAGAGTCCATTTCAGAAATAGGTCTCTAACATGATCAAAATTATCAACCTTGTTAGAAGTCAATTACAAAAGCCCCAGAGGTACTCTTATCCTTGTGAGGAAAACATGGAGCCCAAATAATGAAATTTTTATGTTTAGTCTCTTCTCATGATTGATTACGTAACCCACTATAAATTAATTGGACCAAGTCCCTAAACCTCCTGAAACTACTCTGTCTCTTTTTTGGCCTTTTAGAACAGAAAAGTAAAACATGTTTGGTAACTTTAATCCAGTTCCCTCTGCCCACTCTGGGATATTGCTCTATCAATACCCTCCTTTAATTTTGACGTTTTCTTCTCTATTGGTTTTTTTAATGTTCACATGTTCAAGTCTCCAACACTAATTTAAAACATTTTGCCCTCAGCCTTATCTCTTCTCCATATCTTTCTTTTTACTCCTCTCAGCCAAGATAAGCTTCGATTATAATTTCCACGTGCATTCTTCCTGTTGATGCTTCTTTTCCCTTTTGATTAAAGAATAATATATAAATATAAAAGGTTGTGCACAGTTTCATGCATTTTCACAAAATGCATAGGATTGCATAGTACATACCTCTGTCAATATACAGTACAGTTTCGTCCCCAGAAAGTTAATTGAAAACTCTTTCCAATCTCTCACCACCCCTGAAGCCAAGTGCTGTTTTTATTTCTAGCACTGCACTTGAGTTTTGCCTGCTGTAAAACTTTACATAAATGGAATCATACAAAAGTTGCTCTTTTGCGTTTGACTTTCACTCAACACGTTTTTGAGATTTAGCACTGTCGTAGCATGTATCAGCACTTTGTTCCATTTTATCACTGAGTACTATTTCCTTGTGTAAAAATTCCATACCTGGTTTGTTCTTTCTCAAGTTTAAAGACACCTGGGCTAATTTTCAGTTTTAGTCTTTATGGATAAAGTTACTGTGAACATTTACAATCAAAGCCTTTTCATGGATACATGTTTTTATTTCCCCTGGGGTAAATATCTAAGAGTGAATTTATGTGGCCATAGGGTTTAGGTATGCTTTAAATTTATAAGAAACTTCCAAGCATGCATCACATTAACTTTTAAGGTTTTTATAATCCACATAACTATTTAATTAAAACATTATGTAATATATTTTAAAAAGGCAAAAACTCTCCTCAAGACATCATATGGAGACATCTCACAACTCATCCACTTGATGAGACTGTAAATGATCTCCTGCTGTCCCATTTAGTGGATCATTAAAAGAACTTTTGGGTGGGGGAAGTGGTTCAGTGGTATGCTCTTGCCAAGAATATACAAGCGTAAAGAGTACTTGCCCAGAATGTGTAAGGCACTGGGTTCAAAATGCAGCAACTGAAAAAGCTGGTATTTTAGGGGGAGACAATCCATTGATATTCCTAACTTATACCAAGTGGCAGATTCCTGCCATCTCTTTTGACAGGGATGGAACCATTATTCAGCTAATGGAAATGAGGCAAAGAGTTGAATTATTAAAGTAAGCCGTTAGAAAGGAAGTTGTCAAGCTCATTTTGTGTGTGCCATGTGCATGTTTGTATTCTTGTATGTGTGCACACACAGTTGTGTATAAAACCTTCAAAGAGCCAGATCATTTCAGTAAGGACACTATCAATGTACTTGCTCAAAGTTTTCTTCACTCATTCCTCTTTTCTCATCCAGTTGATCAATTTTACATGCTATACCTAAATTTTTTTATATCCAGTTAATTGCTGATTTTAAATATCTGTTAAATTCCTCTTATATACTTTATTCCCATTACTAAATCCTATGTAACATATATGTCTGCAATTTCAAAAATTCATTACTGCAGATTCCTCCCTCTGTAGTTCATAACACATTGTTTAGAGGGTAAAATAGTTTTAGCATAACTATTATGATGTTACTTCTCTATAAAACTTTCTTTGGCCAACCATTACCATGAAATTTCAAAGACAGTTTTTTGTGCCCTGAGCAGGACACACAAAGCTAGTTATGATAGTAACTGTATCTCTGCACCTGTTCTGTTTCCTCACCAGACACTTGTGGCTCCTGTTACCTTCTCATTACCATCTACTTCAATTCAGAACTAAGAATACTTTATGTTTATCAGACAAGGCACACCTTTTCTCATCCCCATGAGAAACTATTCCTACCTAAAATAACTTTTTCTTCCTTGACTACTTTGCATCCATGTATTCAGTTTTCATAATTCATGTCAAGTATGAGTAATTATGTGCAGCCTTTATTCTGACTGGCACTATAATTTTGAGTATATGATATGAAAACAAAAGTACTGTTAGTCCTGGTATCTCTTTATAGAGAATATAATTAAATTTAGATAAAACTAAATAGACTTTAAAACCTATTCTTAATAATTATAACTATTTAGGTAAGTCAATTGAATTGCACTTATGAATCATCTTGCTTATGAGTATGTATAAATAGAAGAATTAAAGTAATTTGTCTCCTGAAACCCCCAAAAGCACAAAAAGAATTCCTACATTAAAGCAAAATTGTCTAGGATCCTGGTCAAATTTTAAGTGTAGTCCTTTTCAAAGCTTCAGCAGTGTCCTGCATTTTTAGGGTAAAGCCAGTCAAAGTAGTCTCCCTAAGTGAAGATGTCATTATATATTTTTTTCCTGGGAAATGAAGGAAAGGAAGTAAATACAAAATAGTGCATTGTACTTATTTCACTGGGGAAAGGCAACTGTTCAAATTATCCTGCAGAAAGATTTTTTCATCTTGGTTGCAAACCAGGATTAAACCTTTAAGAGAGAAAAACAAAATGGGTGTCTAAGACTAGGAATGTAAAGTGACAAGTAGCTGGTTAGAATGGCATACCTGGGTATTACTTGAGTGATGGAGAGGGTGTTACAGTGAAGGCCTCAAGTTCTATGGCAGGGGTGAACCACTATTCATATCTATCTGATCCTAACCACTTGGGAATATCACCGCAGGGTGACATGGAATTCAAGACATGTCAATATCCTGAATTTTATATGAAATACCTTAGTTTGAAAACTCTCTTGATTCTTTAAAAAATATATGGGGTTAAATAAAACAACCTTGAAGTTCATAGGTAAACTGTTTCTTTGTACTCTGATTTAGATTACAGTCTCTGAAAATTAGTTTAATTGTTGAGATTCATGTATTTGTGTGTGTGTGTATTTTATGTATAAATGTTACATAATCATTAATATTACAAAGAAAAATAAAGGAAGGAAAAGCTATATATGTCTACTGCTTATACTATTCAGAAAATCTTAAAGATGATCAAAATTATTTATCTTTTTTGCTCTGACTACTGTGCAAAACTTTATATATTAAATATCCCTATGAAAACCTGTAAGATTTTTATTCTAGAATGAAAACTCTGATTTTGGTAAAAAACTAATTTTGTAGAATGAATCTTGAGATGGACATCATGTGATTACTCCTATATGCAGTGCTGAAAGTTAGGGTCTAGGAGGGAAAAGTAAAGAAAGGAGTATTGCTATAAAAGAAAAAATTCAAGTAAAATAGTTCTATCATATTAAGGAGAGAAATGCTCAACCCACTAATTCCAAACCATGATCAATAGTGACTAGACCTGGGCCCATTCAGACAGAAGAGGGACATTTAATGCCAAGGAATGGATGAGATCAAAAGCAGAAGCATGCCCTTCCCTGCGTTATAAGATCTGTTCTGGAAAACTGACCCCGTAAGGAGAAAAGGTGAAGCTACTCCTATTTTCTTTGCTATCATAAATACACATACACATTGTAATATATACAATAATTTATATTACACATATATATGTGTATATATATATATATATGTATATATTATGTTACATTTGTTCATAATCAAGGTTAGGTGACAAAACAAAACCACAAAAATCATGAATCTGAAACACTGTGATGTCCTGGAAATTAAAGTGACAAGATAAAGGATGCACAACGTGTCACATTAATACAAAGTTCAGTCCCAATGCTTTAAAAATATTGCAGAGTGCCTTAGAACTAACTCACACTCAACTTTAAAAATCTTTATTTAAGTGTAGGTCGATGAATTTTATAATCTTAAAGTAAAGCCACCAGCCTTCCCAAGCCCTGAAAATACTTAAAAGTTAACTCATTACTTCTGACACATGTTGGCAAAAGCACTAATTGAATGTGAGAAAATTTTTAATGCATTTGATATGTTTGCTGCACCAAAAGTATAGCCATGGCTGCCAGCAAAAGTTACTTCAGATTTCTGGAAGATCAATTAACTTTGCAAGGTGTCTAGAGTGGTCCAGCTCAAAGTGCTATGGAGTTAAACATTTTCCATTATCTACAGTTCTTTTATTCCTAAGGGGAAATTTTTTCAGTAAAACAGGATGTAGCTTCTCATTCCAGGAGTGAGAAAAGTATTCACATTAAAAAGATGAAAGAGTGGCTTTTGTCCTTTTTACTGCTTGGTGGTAGACAGAATAACATTTGTCATTTTCCCCTTTTTACCTGGTAATCTTTGTCATTCTGCCAATTTGTTAGTACACAAAGATTAAATAAAAATGAACTGGGAAAAAAAAAAAAGCAACCTACAAGACATATGAGAAGAAACAAAGGTAAAAATTGGTGTCAGTAGAAATTTATGTAACCAGAAACCAGAAAACCACGATTAGGCAGAAAGCTATTGCCCCATCTTTTTCTCCACTTCAATTCATGGTGTCCAGGATGCCAAAGAGAAATAAAATTAAATTTCAAGCTAAATGGCACTGTGCTTTTGGAAATCCACTTATTTTCAGGCTTTTTAGTTAACTTTTCACAAACATGTCACAAACATGTGACACTGCTCAGCAATGGAATCCCTCATTCAGTTTCCATTCACCATCCACCTATCCATCCAGCTAAATGGTCTCAGTTCAGTAAATTACAAACTTCATTTTCATGTCAGTGTAAATTGAGATCTGAGAGGTGGTTTTTATATTTAAGTAGTATTTAAATGAATACATACTCAGAGGCCAAGATTGAAAGACCAAGGACTTTTTTACAATGAAACTTTGGGCAGTTTTGTGTCTCTTTAGTAAGTTTCTGGTAACATCTGACAGTACATTAAAATATATGGAGCATATTAATAAGCTCTGAAATTTTAGCTCAGGTTGGCTAAAGTTTATGAGTATCATCAAATTTCCAAGAAGATATCTAGTTTATTTTACAAAGAAGAAAATGTTAATGGTAGGGGCAGTTTCAAGAATAGGATGATCACTGATTGAGATCTAAAATTTTGTTTCTCCTTGTCCATTATCCAAATTCCTTCTCTTGATGTAACAAACACTCTCTCTCCAGCAGTGTTGAATTTGTTTTTCTTTCTGCAATCACCTTTACTTTGTGCTCATTAGAGATACAATATTTGAGAAGTGACATTTTGTAACTGTCCATTTGGCAAATATTTGGTGAAGTACACAGAAAAACATGGTTGATATGTTTTATGTATGTTTCTGTTTGTTTGTTGCATAAATAGCATACAATTTGATGCTGAAAGGGACCTTGCAGCTAATTTGATTCCCATAGTAATTTCATACATGATCAAAATTAGCCACCAAAAGTACATTTGACTATGTAGGTCACTGAGAAATTTACTGCCAGATTTAAGAACTTTCAAAAAAATAACCCATCCCATCCTTAATTTTCTGTGGAAAATATCCTCTTCAAAGAAAAGTAAATGAGACATTTAAAGTTTTCTCCCCTTTTCCTCGAACTCTGACTAGTGGTTGTGTTTATAGTTAACTTGCCCATGTTATTGTTTATTTTTGTTCTGGAATTAGGTTTGGGTTCAACTGAAGTTCATATAAAGGAGGCACAAATAGAAACTCTCCTAGGAAGTGCTTTTGTTAAAATAGAATTAAATTCCCTTGAATAAAATAAAAAAGAGATTAGGGGATAACCACTCCAAATGGTAAGAAGGGAACCAACCGGCTCTCAAGTTCACCTTGCCCCTATCCAACTGTGAGACTTTCACATGCTGCTCTCCCAACTAAATGAAGATACAGCAAAATAAAATCTGTGGGCTCTCTTCTGGGTCACAAGCCTCCGAGTCTATGAAAATAGTTAAAAATGTGAGTCACAAACTCAAAACTCACATTTATAAAGCAAGATTTAGCCACCCTTTCAAAAGAATTGCTTTATTTTCCTTAATTTTCAAAGAAGAAGAAATTTAAGAAATTGTCATTAATAGTAAAATGTTAAAGGAAAGACTTTTTTTACCATATTATAGCTTACACATAAAGACTTGTCAAGTGTGGGAATACATTTTCTTTTCTTTTTCTTTTGTGCTTTTAAAGAGCTGATTTATTCCGTAGTTAATAGAAACACACAAAACATGATAGTTGTCTGTGCCATTCTATAATGTGAAAAATCACTTTTTATTAATAAGAATAAACATGGTTCTTCAAAAAAGTATTGAAAGGAAACACATTGATATTGGCTATTCCTATTATTCTTTTTTTATTGGTTCTTTTCAGTTATACATAACATTAGGAATCATTTTGACATAACTATAAAAACATGAAATACACTTTATTCTAATTCTGTCCTTCACCTTATTCTAATTCAGTACTTCACCTTTCCTCCCTCCCCCTTCTCCATTCCCATCCCTCTTCTCTACTGATTGTCCTATTTGCTTAAAGCTTTATTTTTTTTTTTTAATTAGTGTCTTGGGGATGTACGTGATGGTGAGATTCACTGTGGTATATTCATGTATATATATAGGAAATATGTCACTGTCTTTCCATATACAATTCCCTTCCCCTTCCCTCCATTCCCCTTTGTCTGCTCCCCTGATCTTTCATCTGTTTTTTATCTGTGCCCCCTATTTTTGATTAGGCTTTGCATGTCAGAAGGAACATTCAGTCTTTGAATTTGGGGGATTGTATTATTTCACTTAGAATGATATTACCCAAATCCATCCATTTACTGGCAAATGTCATAAAGTTATTCTTCTTTATGGCTGCATAATACTCCATTGTATATATATTCCATATTTTTTTAATTCATTCATCTGTTGAAGGGCACCTAGGTTGGCTCCATAAATTGACTATTGTGAATTGTGCTGCTGTAAGCATTGATGTGGCTGCATCAATGTAGTAAACTGATTTTAAATCTTTTGGATATATACTGAGGTATGGTATAGCTGAGTCAGATGATGGTTTCATTCCTAGTTTTTTGAGGAATCTCCATTCTGCTTTCCAAAGTGCTTCCAGTAATTTGCAGTCCCACTAACAGTATATGAGTGTACCCTTTTTCCTCACATCCTTACCAACATTTATTGTTACTGGAATTCTTAAATTAACATTCTAACTGGAATGAAACAAATTTTCAATGTACTCTTAATTTGCATTCGTCTAATGGCTAGGGATGTTGAACATTTTTTAATGTATTTGTTGACCACTTATTATTTGTTTTTTTGAGAAGTTTCTATGTAGTTCCTTTTCCCATTAATTAACTGGATTATCTGACTTTTTGTTCATGATTTGAGCTCTTTGTATATCTTGGATATTGATGCCCTCTCTGAGGAGTAGGTGGCAAAGATTTTTTACCATTCTGTAGACTCTTTCTTCATGTTCTTGATTGTTTCCTTTGCTGTGAAGAAACTTTTTAGTTGGATACCATTCCATTATTTTTTTTTTAATTTTATTTCTTGCATTTTAGGAAATTGGTTCCTATGTGCATATGTTGAAGTGTGGGGTCTACATTTTCTTCTATTAGCTGTAGGGTTTCTGGTCTAATACTTACATCTTTGATTCACTTTTAGTTGAGTTTTGTTCAGGATGGGAGATAAGTGTTAAATTTCATTTAACTACTGTATTTTCAGTATTGTTACACTATTTGTTAAAGAGGAAAGCTTTTCTCCAATGTATGTTTTTTTAGCACCTTTTTCTAGTATCAGATAACTGTATTTTTGTGGTTTGTCTCTATGTCATCTATTCTATTCATTGGTCTTTAAGCATTTTTTGTTGCCAATACCATGATGTTTTTGTTACTATAGCTCCATAGTATAATTTGATGTTCAGCATTGTGATGCCTCTAGCTTTGCTCTTCTTGCTAAGGATTTCTGTGGCTATTCTGGGTCTCTTATTTTTACAAATGAATTTAAGAGCTGTTTTTTCTAGTTCTGTGAAGCATGTCATTGGAATTTTGATGGGGATTGCACTGAATCTTTATAGTACTTTTGGTAGTAAGGTGGTTTTGTCAATATTAATATTGTCTTTCCAAGGACATGGGAGGTCTTTCCATCTTCTAAAGGTCTAGTTCAATTTCTTTTCTTTAGTGTTCTGTACTTTTTATTATAGAGTTCCTTCTTCTGTTTTGTTAGATTGGTTCCCAATCTTTTTGAGGCTATTATGAATGGAATAGTTTTCTTAATTTCTTTTTCAGGAGATTCATCTTTGGAGTATAGGAACTCAATTGATTTATGAATGTTGATTTTGTATCCTGTAACTTTGCTGAATTCATGTATGAGTTCTAGAAGTCTTCCGGGGGTCTTTGTAATACAAGATCCGGTCATCGGCAAACAGGTAACTTGAGCTCTTCTTTTCCTCTTTGTATCCCTTTAATTTCTTTCTCTTTCATAATTGCTCTGGCTAGAGTTTCAAGGACTATGTTGAACAGGAATAGTAAAAGTGGGCATCCTTGTTTGTTCCTGTTTTTAGAGGAAGTGCTTTCAGTTTTCCTCCATTCAGAATAATATTGATCTTGTGATTGCTATACATAGCCTTTACTGCGTTGAGGTGTCTTCTTTCCTTAGTTTTTCTAGTGTTTCAAACATGAAAGCATGTTGTATTTTGTCAAATGCTCTTCTGCATCTACTGAGATAATCACATGATTCTTGTCCTTAAATCTATTTATGTGGTGAATTACATTAATTGATTTCCATATTTTGAACCCAACTTGCATCTCTGTGTTGAAACCCACTTGATCATAGTGCACTATCATTTTAATGTGTTTTTGTATGCAGTTTGCCAATATTTTATAAAGACCTTTTGCATCCACAGTCATTGAGGTTATTGGTCTGAAACTTACTTTCCTTCATGTGACTTTGCCTGGTTTTGGTATCAGGGTGATACCAGCTTTGTAGAATGGGTTTTTAGCAGTATTACCTCCTTTTCTATTCCATGGAATAGTTTGAGGAGGAATGGAATCATTTCTTCTTTAAATGTGTGATAGAACTCAGCTGAGAATCCATTCACTTCTGGGTTTTTCTTTATTGGAAGGCTTTTGATAGGTGTTTCAATTTCATTACTTGAAATTGATCTTTGTAAGTTTTCTATATCCTCGTGGTTCAATTTGGATAGGTCTTATGTCCCTAGGAATTTGTCAATATCTTCAAGATTTTCTAGTTTATTGGAGCAAGGGTTTATCAGTTTTGTTTATTCTTTTTAAAAAACCCACTCTATTTCATTCATATTTTGTATTTTTTAAATTTAAATTACATTGATTTCAGTTCTGATTTTATTTCCTGTCTTCTACTGACTTGAGTGTTGGTTTGTTCTGCTTTTTCTAGGACCTTGAGATGTAATGTTAAATTGTTTATTTGGTATTTATTCTTTTAATGTATGAGCTCAATGCTGTGAACTTTCCTCTTAGAACTGTTTTCCTACTCTCCCAGAGATTTTGACAGGTTTTATCACTATTCTCATTTACTTCTAAGAATTTTATTCCTGATTTCTTCTGCTATCCATTCATCATTTAAATGTGTATTATTTAATCTCCAGGTATTAGAGTGGTTTCTGTTTTTTATCTTATTGATTTCTAAATTTATGAAGTAAGCTTCATAATTCCATTATGATCTCATATAATATAAGGTAATCTCTCTATTTAATGTATTTGCTAAGGTTTGCTTTGTGATCTAAAATATGGCTTTTTTGAAAACTGTTTCATGTGCTACTGAGAAGAAGGTGAATTCAGTCATCAATGAATGAATGTCTGTTAGAGCTATACTATTAGTTATAATTTTAGTTCTATAAGATCCTTTACTTGGTTTATTTTTTGATGATCTATCCAGTAGTGAGAGAGACATATTAAATTCATCTGGTACTATTGTATTGTGGTCTATTTGTTTTTTAGTAATGAGAAGGTTTTGATGTGTATAGATGCTCCCTTGTTTGGGGCATAAATATTTATTATCATTTCATCTTGTTGATGTTTGATTTCCTTAAGCAGTATTAAGTGACCTTTTTTGTCTCTTCTGATTAATCTTGCCTTGAAGTCCACTTTATATGATATGAGAATAGCTAATCCTGCTTGTTTATGAGTCCCATGTAAATGGCATTTTTTTTTTCCCATTCCTTTCACCTTCAGACTATAGATGTTTTTGCCAATGAGGGGAGTCTCTTGCAAACAGCATCTTGTTGGGTCTTATTTTTTAATCCAATCATTCAACCTCTGTCTTTTGAATAAAGAGTTCAAACCATTTACATTCAATGTTATTATAGAGAAATAATTTTTATTTCCTGACTTTTTATTTATGATATTTAAATTGAACTTGATTCTTCTTCAATTTACTATTCTTCTAGTGTAATTCCTCCCTATGCTGGTTTTCATTTTTACTTTTCATATCTTCTTCATGAAATGTTTTATTAAGTAAATTTTCTAGTTATGAGTTCTTCTAGCTTCTATTTATCATGGAATGTTTTTATTTTATCTTCAATTCTGAAGCTTAATTTTCTGGTTATAGTATTTTTGGTTGGCATCCATTTCCTTTCACAGCCTGGTATATATTATTCCAAGTATTCCTTGCTTTGAGTGTCTGGGTTAAAAATCAGTTGAAATCTTAAATTGGTTCAACTCTAAGTGACTAGTCACTTTTCTCTTGCAGTTTTTAAAAAAAAATTCTATTTTTATTCTGTAGTCAACTTCATTATAAAGTGTCTTGGATTGGATCTATTGTGATTTTGTATATTTGGAATCCTATTTGCCTCCTGTATTTGAATTTCTATCAACTTTTTAAGCTTTGGAACATTTTCTGATATTGAAACAATTGTGCATCCTTTTACCATGTGTTTTAGAGACTTCATCTATCTCAATGAATGTTAAATTTGATTTTTAATGTTATCCCAGATGTCTCAAATGTTCTATTCATGGTCTCTTTACATCTAGTATGTGTGTGTGTGTGTGTGTGTGTGTGTGTGTGTGTGATCAATTTTATTTTCAAGATTATATACTTTGTCTTTGAGGCCTGAAAATCTAACTTCAAAGTGATCTAATCTATAGGTAATGCTTTCCTTTTAATTTTCAATTTTCATATTGAGTCTTTCATTTCCAGAATTTCTGTTTGTTTTTCAGAATCGCTATACCTTCAATGAAGTGATCTTTCACTTACCTCATTTTCTCTCTAATTTCACTCCTTACATCTTCTTTTAGTTCATAGAACATTTTAACTATGAACTTTCTAAATTCCTTCTCTGACATTTTTTCCACTGTGGTGTGAATGAAATCAGTTGTTGAAGCATTATGGACTGTTTGGGATGGTTTGTTCCCTTGCTTTTTCATATTGTTTGTATATCTACCCATCTATTGGCATTGTTCTCATTTCTTTTAAGCAAAGGACAATTTTGTGTGCTTTTTTTCTTAAGAGCTCTAGGTTGGATGAATATCCAGATAATGATATTTTAAGTTAACACATGATCTCTGCTGATTGCAATATCAGCACCACTTTAAGAGATGCCATTGAGTCCTATTTACTATAATGACTTCAGAGTCAAACCTTGTTCTAGTCAACCTTAAAAGAAACAAAACTTGTTGTATTGTTCTCCATGGTTCCTCAAATTCAGGTATAAGCTTGTAGCAAAGTTCTGGAGTAAGTAAAAAATTAGTTGTTAATTTTAGTAAATGTACTATAACCTTCTGTGAGGGCTTAAAGGGGGGGAGAAAAGAAAGACAGGGCAATAAGGAGAGGGAAAAAGAGAGAAAGTGGGAGGGAGAGAGAGAGAGTGAGAGAAGGAGAGAGTTCAAAGAGAATATGCTGAGACAAAAAAGAGATATAGATCAATTGTGGATATTTGAGGTAGTAGCAGATAATGCAAGAGGATAAATAGGGAGTAAGAGAAGCAAGTATAAACTAGAGCTAGGAAAATATAGATAGGAAAATTGATTCCAATTCATTCACTAAATCATTAGATGAAACACATTCAAATGGGATGAAGGTACAATGTTGGCTATTGGGTTAACAATTATCATTCAACTTAAAGAGTTATTTATATTATCAAAGTTAACATTAGAATTATTTATAGTAAATGATATCAAGGTGAAGAAAATTCTTGTCGAATCTTGGTTTGGATTTAATTGGGC
The DNA here is from genome assembly GCF_902686445.1 of Sciurus carolinensis. Taxonomy (NCBI): domain Eukaryota; kingdom Metazoa; phylum Chordata; class Mammalia; order Rodentia; family Sciuridae; genus Sciurus; species Sciurus carolinensis. The sequence goes on from NC_062226.1 coordinate 74,662,921, forward strand.
TTTGGATACTTAGCAGATGTTCATCAGTCGTTGTCTGTGGATGTCTTTCTGAGTTGCAGAGGTATAGGCCAATATCCTAGTTGCTATGAACCTCCTAACAGCAGCCTCTGGTTTGTCAGCTCAGGGGTCTGCTGCTGACTGCTCAGAGGGTGCAGTGTTGTAGCTTGGCTGTTTCTTTTGTGTGAAAGAGTTCAGGATTTCGGTTCTGGAGTTGCCTGTGATTGCTGTGGATCTCTGTGTCCCTTCTTCCCTCTACAGGATCCTTTTTACAGTAGTGAAGGTCCTGGTGGCTGTCTGTAATTACAGGTACTCTGGCTGTGAGTTTTCCATGGGTGTTCTGTGGTACAGAAATATTCCCTCAGCTGGCGCCATGCTCCGGGGTACTGTAATGAAGGGACTCAGGAAGTTCACCTGGACTGCAGTTTCCACTGCTCCAGGTTGTGAATGGTGGACATTCATTTCCTCTGTTTATTCTGTCTGATGCAAGGTCATGCAAGTATCCACACAATGCCCTTGCACTCATGAGTTGTGATCTCAATTTAGGTTGGATATCAATTCAGGCTGCTGGTGTAGGCTCTGGTAATTTTCAAGCTTAATTTATGTCCCTCGAGGAGCCATCTTTGTAGGTGTTTTCAACTTAAGTTTCCTGGGAAGCTCATCTGTTCTGTCTGTGGCTGTCACCTTCTGGGAACCACATCTCCATGTCATTGGATATTCAGGCAGCTTCCCTTTGGTATGGCCCAGTGATCCTGAGACCATCCCTAGGCTTCCCATGGTGCCTCCCCACAATGTCAGGTCAGGGCTAGTGTATCTGCTTTCCTCTGTTCAGGGCCTAAGCTGCTTCTTTGTTGTCTCTGAGTCAAGAAAGTAGACACAGCTTTCAGCCCTTGCCTGGGTCATGCTGAGCAGGATTAGGCACACATCCTAGCACAGGTCTCCACCAGCCTATTCTCCTGGTGGGAGGTGTTTGGCATTTTTTACTGGTAGTGGTCCTTCTAGCCAAATTCTTTTTTTTTTTTTTTTGGCGGTGCTGGGGATGGAACCCAGGGCTTTGTGCTTGGGAGGCGAGCACTCTACCAACTGAGCTATATTCCCAGCCCACCGTGGCTAAATTCTTAAGAGGTTCCACTCCAGGGGACTTCTCACTGGCTTAATTTGCAGTTGTCTGAGTGCAGGAAGACACCATGTTGCTTTAAGGGAGTGACTGGTCAGTTGAGAGTTTCACAAGATAGCTGCAGATCCCGGCTGAATTCTCTTTTTAAGTTTGTTTCAATGTCTTTGCTCTGTTTTAAGAACCCTGCTGTAACTATCATGTTTTAATTTTTTTTTTTTTTTCTGTCTTTCCAAATGTTTTTCAGTGGGTGAGTTTAAGAGGGTTTCCACTCCTTCTCTCTCTTCTCTGTCACCCCCTACCATTCCATACCTTGATTTGAGTCTGGGGTTAGGCAACTCTGAGTTTATTTTATTTATTAATTTATTTTCTACTTTGGTAACCTATCTTCCAGTCTTTCCAGGTCTCAGACTTTGTAATATTGAGTCTCTGAGCACTTATTTTGTCACCCATCTCTCAATACTGCTTTTTCTTCATTTCTTCATTACCTCCTTTCTGTATTGTGAGGCGATCAGGACTCGTTGCCTAGCTCCACTTCCACCAACTTTGGTCTCCTCCACATTTTCTTATTATGTTTACAATTTACAACATAGACACACAATATAAAATATACACAAATATACACGCTACTACTGCTCTTCACCAAACTAAGGCACAAAAGTCTGAAAAAAATTTCAATAAAAAATGGGAATACGTTTTCTCTAGAAACATAAAAATATTAGGAAATGTTGAAAAATAAGATTTGTTTTGAAATGCATACCAAACATTTGAATCGTGTCATAACTTTTAATGCTCTTCAAACCTGAATTTCAGAATGTTTTCACCAATTTTTCTATGAATCAAAAAACATGAAAAAAAAGAAAATTATATAGAGAAAATTTAGAATATTGCTTTTGGTCGTTGTTATTTTGTATTCTGTTCATGTTTTCCACATGGAAAAGTATAGTTATTAATTTACTAAAGGAGAGAAAAGTATGATTTAAAATACTGATAATTAATTAGATAAATGTTATTTTCGTGTTTCAACAGCCTTCTTAATATTAAAAGTCAGTTAATAGTTTGCAGAGAAAGTAGAAAGAATATATAGTTTCAGGCATAAATAAACAAAGAATAGTGCTGTTATAAATTATGGTGGAAAAAAGAATGAAAAATATTGTAACTTGAATGTTCAATTGCATAATAAAAGTATGCCTCATTCGACTAAGCCTTTGAGTTATTTACTCTTGGCTCTTAATTCTTAATTCTTCTGTTAAAGCAGAAATTTTTGCTTGTAATTAAGAAGAACAGTTATTTAAGTGATATACAGAAATTCTCACATATTCAAACACACCAGTAAGACAAATACACACAAAATTTCCATTCAAATGTAATTTTATCTGTACTTTAAATTTTTTGTAATTTTTTGTTCATTTAAATTATGTGTTCAATATAGGGTTGTAATGATACTATTGAGTTTTTTTGTATAAAAATTTTGTACCATGAATTTAATATCCAGAAAGAAATAGTATTTACTGCAGTGTTGTCAACTGCTTAATAAGTAGAGTGAAACAGACATTATTACCTCATGTACATGTATGACTGCATAACTAATGTGATCCTACAACATGTATAATCAGAAATGGAGATTCCACTCCATTTATGTATGATTTATCAAGATGTATAAATGCATTCTACTGTCATGTACAACAAATTTGAACAAATAAAATTTTTAAAAAAATTTAAAAAGATACAAGTATAATTTTAATTTGGTAGCTTCTAAAACCCAGATCCATCATTTTACAATAAAACTCATATATTTCTCTTCAAGTATTAATCATTACTGCAATTTCTGCTATGCTTTCTTTTTGAAAAAAAGTTATTTAGCTTTTATACTTATGTTTATTGTGCCTCATTAGATCCCACAGTTACTATTATTACATTAAAAAATTATTCCTAAACTTAAGAGCTTAGAAAAATTTTGTTACATTCATAATTTTTGTGGGCCTCCTGAGCTAAGAAGACCCAAAGCTAGGATACCTCATCAACTTAAACTGGAATCATCTAAAAAGCTGGATATTATTCTTTTACTGGTCTCTACAGTGAGATAAATTAAAATGTAGGACTTCCAACAAGAGTACCTAAATGTGATTTCTCCATATTGCTTGTTTGGTTTTCTCACTGTATGGTGACCTCAGGATAGTCAGACTTCCAAAATGATATCCAAGGATGCAATACACATACTCTTGCACACCCTCACAGGCACACACTGGAGACTCTGCACTGGTTTTCATGATTCTATCTCAGAAGTTGTACTCCTGGCTTCTGTGGTATCCTATTTGTAAAAGCAGCCCTATACCTTTGCAGAATCAAACAGAAAGACTGCAGCGCCCAACCTCTTAATAAGAGGAATCTGACCATCTGAGAGCTTTGTTTTAAAATCTCCAGTTTTTCTTTGAACACAAATTATTTTCTTTCCTCCCACATTCGTGGTACACTTATCCTCTTCCTCAGACAACCCACATTTTTTCCCACTTTGCTATCACCTTAAAGATCAAGATTTTTTTTTTCTTTTAATTTATTTTTATTGTAAACAAATGGGATACATGTTGTTTTCTGTTTGTACATGGAGTAACAGCATACCATTTGCGTAATCATACGTTTACATGGGGTAATGATGTTTCATTCATTCTGTTATTTTTTCCTTCCCCCCCACCCCTCCCACCCCTCTTTTCCCTCTATACAGTCCCTTCTTCCTCCATTCTTGCCCCCCTCCCACCCCCCATTATGTGTCATCATCCGCTTATCAGCGAGATCATTCTTCCCTTGGTTTTGTGAGATTGGCTTATCTCAGCATGATATTCTCCAATTTCATCCATTTGCCTGCAAATACCATAATTTTATTATTCTTTTAGCTGAGTAATAGTCCATTGTATACATATACCACAGTTTCTTTATCCATTCATCAATTGAAGGACATCTAGGTTGGTTCCACAATCTGGCTATGGTGAATTGAGCAGCAATGAACATTGATGTGGCTGTATCTCTGTAGTATGCTGATTTTAAGTCCTTTGGGTATAGGCTGAGGAGTGGGATAGCTGGGTCAAATGGTGGTTCCATTCCAAGTTTTCTAAGGAATCTCCACACTGCTTTCCAGAGTGGCTGCACTAATTTTCAGCCCCACCACCAATGTATGAGTGTACCTTTTCCCCCCACATCCTCTCCAACACCTATTATTGCTTGTATTCTTGATAATTGCCATTCTAATTGGGGTGAGATGGAATCTTAGTGTAGTTTTGATTTGCATTTCTCTTATTACTAAAGATGGTGAACATTTTTTCTTATGTTTGTTGATTGCTTGTAGATCTTCTTCTGTGAAGTATCTGTTCATATCCTTAGCCCATTTGTTGATTGGGTTATTTGTATTCTTGGTGTAGAGTTTTTTGAATTCTCTATATATTCTGGAAATTAGTGCTCTATCTAAAGTATGAGTGACAAAGATATTCTCCCACTCTGTAGGCTCTCTCTTCGCATTGCTGATAGTTTCCTTTGCTGAGAGAAAGCTATTTAGTTTGAATCTATCCCAGTTGTTGATTCTTGCTTTCATTTCTTTTTTTTTCTTTCTTTTCTTTTTCATTCTATTTATTTATTTTTTTATTATTTTTTTATTATTATTGTATACAAATGGGATACATGCTGTTCTCTATTTGTACATGGAGTCAAGGCATACCATTTGTGTAATCATACGTTTACATAGGGTAATGATGTTTGATTCATTATTTTTTTCCCTTCCCCCCCACCCCTCTCACCCCTCTTTTCCCTCTATACAGTCCTTCTTTCCTTCATTCTTACCACACTCCTTATCCCTAACCCTAAACCCTAAACCTAATGCTAACTCTTCCCACCCCCAATATATGTCCTCAGTTATGGGAGTCCTGTTAAGGAAGTCTGATCCTAAGTCAACAAGTTGAAGATTTGTACTTACTTTTTCTTCTGTAAGATGCAGGAAGACCAAGATTTTATCATCTAGGTCACAGCCAGATAGAAATGATGCTCTAGACATGAATTTCTCCCGGTACAATCCTTCTGAACATGAAGATACAGGAACTGAAATGATAACACACCAAAAATAACAATGGTGGGAGATACATAGGATAATGGTGTGGATCCTTCCATTCAAAAATGCAGAAAATATATAGTCTGGACACCATAGTTAGTGAGTTGTGGCAATTGTGAAATCCAGACTACTACACATTGCCAGTTTCCTGATTAGGACTCCATTGGCATTGTTTTCCATGGCTCTTTGTTTTACCTTCTCTAATCCTGATAGTGTCACGTATTTATTCTTTCTTTTTTGTAAGAATTGACCTTTACTTTCAAGTAGGTAGCTTTTTTCTCTAGTTTCTTTCTTGCAAATAAAAATTGGGGAAGTTTCAGAACTTTTTTTCAAAAAATTTTTATAAATTCTGCCCCCTTCAGTTCAAACTGATACAATTTCTTTAAAGTCTTTTTGGATTACTTTTTGTTCCATCTTTAATGTGTTTATGAAGTTTGTCTTACTTATCATTTATAATCATTCCCTCATTTAATCTTTACCCTGAGACATTTACCTGACACTGTTGTGGATTTGGTCTTTGCCTGAGACCTTCCCTATTTTGAGAATGTGTCTTAGAAAGACTGGAATTGAGAAATCTGTTTTCTAATGCAGTAGTCCAACATACTTTGTTTCCTTCAAATTTTTCTTATTGAACAGTTTTTTTAGATCCTTATCTTAACATATATGACAAAGTGTTGGCACTTTGCACATTCTGAATATTCCCCCTTTACCAAAGCATTCTGCCAAAGCATTAATTTTCCTCTTTTCTATAACATTGGTGTTTGGCAAATTTTTTGCCCTTTGTAATAAGAAGTACTTATCTTTCAGCTTCCCAAGCAAGTTTTTTCTATCTTTGCAGGTTCCACCAATAGTGCAGTTAAGCATTTTACAACTTTCACTAACAATTCCTCCAGAACCTTCAGATTTCAATCAGGTACCCAGCCAAAGTCAAAGGCAATTTTTTGTTTGTTTGTTTGTTTGTTTGTTTGTTTTTAGTAATGAAGAATTTGATACTATATTAAAATATCAAATTTCTTTACTGGCTACCACTGCTTCATAGCATAGAACTATATAACTTAGTGGTTTCTTGTGAGAATTGTTTTTCAATAATGGATTCTTCTCAGATTAGGAATTCAGATTAATCACATTGGGGCAACTAATCTCTATGCCACAATTTCTGTACCCTCAGGAAACCACAAAACTTTGGAGTGATTCACATTTCTGGCACCTGTGTTTAGAACAGCATGTAAAACCCACTCTGTCCTGGAATTTAAGGCATAAAGGGTATATTATCAAGAATTAGGTGTGAAACAGTTGAAAGAGTGAAAATCAGTAGGTTGTAATAGACTTTGAGTTTATCTCCCATGCTTTGCCAACTGTGATTCAGATGTCAAAAAAATATTGCCCCTGTGATTGCTGATTCTCCCTACCACCCCACCCCAACACAACTGCTTCAACCCAGACCAGATTCTGCAATATCTCCCTTTTATAGCTTCAGTCTTCCAACTACAAGAAAATTCAGGAAATGAAATTTTTAAGTTGTCTAATCTCTTCTACTAGAAGTAGGATTAAATAGTTTGACGTAACCAAAGTATACTTGGAAACAACATTAGGGATCTTATCTGCTTGTGTTAGCTTTTCATTGTTATGACAAAAACAACTTAGAGGGGGAAAAAGTTTATTTTGGCTCACATTTCAGAGATTCTGTCCGTAGTCAGCCAATTCCATTACTCTGGGCCTGAGATGACCTAGAACATTGTGGCTGAAGCGCATGGTGGAGGAAAGCTGCTTACCTCATGCAGCCCAGAAAGCAGAGAGGAAGGGAAAGGGCCACATGGAAGGTGCATCCTCCAAGGCACCTGCCTCTTTTGGTCACACACCATTTCCCTCAGTACCACCCAGCTAGTTCAGTCAAACTTAGATAGATTAAGTAACAGCTCTCATAATTCAATCATTTTGTTTCAGAACATTCCTGCAGTAGCCACACAAGAGCTTTTGGGAGAATGCCTCACATTCAAACCATAACCGCTTTCTATGAGTTGTACATAAACATAAAAATATGAGTTGTACATAAACCCTTTATGTCCTCCTTTCATTATACTGATGACCTTCAACATTTTCAGTACTTTGACAATTTTTCTTAATTTCAATTACTGACAAGATCATTTATATTCTGCTACCATTTATATTCTATTGTTGTTGTTAAACTTACTGGACAAAATAGTACAAAAAAGTTTCTTTCTACTTCATGAAGAATAGTGTTTTACAAATAAACATTCCAAAGAAGTATAAAATGAAAATTCATTTGCAATTTCACCATAGTATTAATCATCTAATTCATACTCTTGATCCCTCTATCATTTGTTACACCAAAATAACTGTTTGTCCAACATATGTCTTATATTGATAGTCTATTAGTTGAAAGTATAATAAGAGTTTGTGAGTTTGTACAAGAAAATCTATTAGTGACTCTTATGTAAGTCAGATTTTCCTGTGACAAAGTATCTGAGAAAAAATACCTGAGGAACGATTTATTCTGCCTCACAGTTTCAGAGATTTCAGTATATGTTCAGCCAATTTCATTGTTTTGGGCTTGGTGAGGCTGAACACCATGGCAGATGAGCATAGCAAAAGAAAACTGCTCACCCCATGGAGGCTCAGAAAGCAGAGAGAGAGAGAGGAGGGGCAGTGGGCAGGATATAGTCCTAACGACATACCTCCTAGGTCATACGCCTTTAGTTTTAGTGCCAACTCCTATAGGTTTCACCATCTCCCAATAGTCCTTTCAAATTATGAATCCATTCATGGATTAGTCCACTGATGAAGACAGAGCCCTCATGATCCAACCACTTCCCCAAATCCCCATCTCTGACGTTGCAGCATAGGGACTAAGCCTTCAACACATGAGCCCGTGGGGGACTTTCAGATCCAAACCATAATACTTCTATACAAATACACCCAAGAAGTATTTCCATATATTTCATTAAAATGCTATTTTTTTAAATGACAATTAAAAATTATATGTATAAAAATATTTGGTGAATGCCAAAAGTTGGGTGATTATTGAAGCACTATTTATTATCACTCTAAAATTTACTACACATACACACATGAATTTCATTCCAATGACTTTGATTTCATAAACTGATTTGGGTTCTATAGAAATAGCAAATTGTACATGGAAATAAATAATCACAACTATTACGACAAATAATAATTTATGCAGACCTTATTAAGCCATGTGGTCTTGCTTTCTTAACTTTTTGATTATTCCCAGATATTATTGAAATTGTCCCTAATCTTTTATGGATATATATGATTCTGTAATATTTTAAAATTTGATATGAAACTCTCTTTTCCTGTAGGGCATTACAAACTCAAGACCTCATGATGGAGGAAAAAAGAACAAAGATGTCTAGGATATGCTTATATCAGTAATTTTCCTTTTGGATCATCAAAATTAATATTATGAATATTTATATTTAAAGACTCTTAGAAGGCTCTTTGTAAGAAAAAATTTATTTTTAGTTATGAATTTCTTAAATATATTTTTAAACAAAAATCTATGAAATATTTTAGAATGTGCTATAATATCCTATTTCATTTGAGAAAATTCTGCTTTTCATCATATTTACACCCACCTACAAAATAATCCATTGAAAATCTGTTTCAAATATTATCTAACAGAACATTTTGGTATTTTGGCCTTTTGGGTTTATTTCTGGATTTTATTGTTAATTGAGGACAGGGTTTAGCTCATTCTTGACCACCCAGGTTATAGAATTATGTCACAGATAGCTGGGTAGATTCCTAAAAATAAAAAAGATAACCATCTGTTCTGAATGATTTTAACTCCAAGAAAAATTATTGAATCTCTTAAGTCTCTTACAGTTTCATTATTTTTGTGTCAGGGAATTTTAGGAAAATATTGCATGCTGACAGTTAAAATCAAAACACAAATTTTCAAATGTGTCTTTAATGCAATGTCTTATTGTTGGGGGTACAGAGTGATGGTAATGCTGGGATGGTTGCACTGTTCTTTTTTTATTGTCTCTATCACTTTGCTCATATTCTCTTTTACATCTATATTTCAAAAGGACACGCTTAAAGACAAGAGCAATAGAAATAATTTTTACTTTATGATTCTTGTAGTGTTCTGTGTCTTTTGTATACATGGAGGGGGAATGTTAGCTGAAAGATGCATGGTATTTGTAGGACAGAATGGGTTAGAGGATTAAATCCTATAATCTAAGTTTCCATTTGTTTTGATTGCCAGATTTGATGCCCAATTTTAGTTATTGCAAATATTTGACAACATCTACTTACATTGACTTTTTTATTCTATAAATGTTATCTTTTATTGTATTTTAACTTGTAAGTACCGTAATAGGTAAAAATTTCTTTTTTATAGTGAAGAGTTATTACATAAATACAAAAATAATCACAATGTATAATTTTATTTCTGGAAACTATCTAAATTAAGAGAAATATAGTTGTTAAAAACAATTGTCTCTGCATATTTAATTCTGTGCCAGATCATATTTTGAGTTATACCAAAGTAGAATCTCTTGCATTAAGAAAAAGAAAAAAGAAAAGTTGAAAAAACTATCCTAAGGAATAATTTAAGTACAAGGCCAAACTACTATATTACTAGCTAAAGGATGAAAACCACACATTATTACATGTACAGGAAAAGATAAAGAGGACAAGTAATCATGCTCCAGAGTCAAAAATAACAGGAAAGAAAAATTCAGTCTGTATGTAGTAACAAGAATCTCTGATTTTTCTCATGGGAGGAATTGTGGTTAATTTTCTGATGAATCTGTATAGATAAAAAGAAAATTATTCTCCCTCCATTCCAACCCCAAGTGTCTCTCACATTGCTGCTTAGCCGTCTTTAACTCAAGGTGCTTATAACCTTAATCCTATATACACATCTCTAAAATATAAATGTTTCCATGAATGTACACATAAGCCTGAAAAATTTTTTCAAGATATCTTTATTCTAAGACAGGAAGCTCAGTAAATTTAAGCATATGAGAATTTCAGAGTATTTCTTAATGGGTAGGGATTATAGGAAAGAGAAAAAGAAGGTGTTGTGGAAGATAAGAAAGGCAGTATACTGAAAAGAGACCTGGAGTTGCACTATTAGAGGCCGTTAATGTGGTGAACTAAATTATTAAAATAAGCCTTGTATTTCTGTGATGAAACATTCTTCATCTTTCTATATTGTCCTCCATCACTTCTTAGTAATTATGCTCATAAATGAGATTGACTGAGTTTTTTTTAATCATGCTATTCTTGCCCAATGTAGTCATCAAACTTATTTAAGGCTCGTACTATTAATTTAGGAGCTTTCCGTTTCATGAAAGTGTTTGTATCTGTTCTTTTCAAATTTGATAAAACATATCTATGTACATTTCTGAATCAGAGATAATTAAAGACACCATTTTTCAATTTCACAACTTCCCAGACATTTATTCTCAATGTAAGGTGTTCATAGGATTTTTAATTTTTAACAAATCCAACTAGAGATTAAGCAGGAAAAAAATAATTGAATATGAGTTTTTGGGGAACTCTTATTAATTTTAATGGCTAAATGAATTCATGTAAATTGGTTACTCATGTGTTTTCCATTTTGTGATTGTGATGGAATTTTTTAATGATTTATCCAAACACATGAGCATTGAATCTAGTTATTTGTCCTCTTCAATTGAGATATTACCTTATTTAGCAGTTTGGTTTGCACCAATATTATGATTTTGATGTTTGCTAAGAGTTTGCTCTGTGTAATCTTTAAAGCATTAAAATACTGAATGTGTCTTAAGATTAACTTTCCATTTGGTGGATTTTCTTTATACATTATCTTTATCAAATGAGATATTTTTTACTTTCAAATGGTACTAATTTTCATCATATTTATTTATTTATTTATTGTGTTTTATTCTAAGATCAAACATTTCTTTTTATAGAGAAGGAAAGAAACAAAGATCTTTCCTTAACTCATCTCAGAAATGAAAATGAGAAGGTTAGGAAAAGAATATCCAAGTAGAGAGTATTAAGATTTCTTGTACTTTGTCAGTTAGAAATTTCTTTTTTTTAATTCATTTTTATTGTAAACAAATGGGATACATCTTGTTTCTTTTTTTGTACATGAAGTAGAGGCATACCATTTGTGTAATCATGCATTTACCTAGGGTAATAGTTCTGTTATTTTTTTCTCCCCCCCACCCCTCTTATCCCTCTATAGAGTCCCTCCTTCCTCCATTCTTGCCCCCTTCCCACCCCCTATATGTGTCATCATTCGCTTATCAGTGAGATCATTCGTCCTTTTGGATTTTTGAAATTGGCTTATCTCACTTAGCATGATATTCTCCAACTGCAATCATTTGCCAGCAAATGCCATGTGTTATTATTCTTTATGGCTGAGTAATATTCCACGGTATAAATACCACCAAAAATCAACTCACAATGGATCAAGGACCTTGAAATCAGACCAGAGTCCCTGCATCTTATAGAAGAAAAAGTAGGTCCAAATCTTCAACTTGTTGGCTTACGATCAGACTTCCTTAACAGGACTCCCATAGCACAAGAAATAAAAGCAAGAATCAATAACTGTGATAGATTCAAACTAAATAGCTTTTTCTCAGCAAAGGAAACTATCAGCAATGCGAAGAAATTTCTTACTGATAGTTACCACATGAGAAGTTACTTTTGTGAGTTAGAAAAGTAAAACCTCAAACTGAAAAACAGTATTAATCAAAAGCAGTCCCAAGTAAAAAAAAAACCATTGATAAGAAAACAAGGCTTTCTTCTAGTATATCATGCATGAAAAGGATAATTACATAATACATTCCTTAATGACCAGACTAATAAATAAATGAGGTAAATTTTACAGCCATTGGAACAAATAAGCTATATTTAACCAGTAGTGCTGTGGTGTCATTGTTTGTTTCAAAATATAAAACAATTATTCTAAAAACTATAAGCTTCGGTATTTGTTTTTTAGAATCCCTTTTCATTATATTTAAATACTTCTGGAAAAACTAAATCACTTTTTGCTGCTTGATGAATGTCCTTGGTTCCTTGATTCCAGGACACAGCCATTCTTAAGTACTCCGTCAGTTTTAGCTTCACCCAAGACTGTCATTATGTTGAAAATTGCTTTAGCTGTGTGAAAAATCCTTGTATGTTTTTATTGTGTGAAGATCATCCTTAAAGCCTGTTTCTACTATTATGATGTGGGCTGATTCATTTGTTCTATCATAGTATTAGCAAATACTAAGAAAATATATGGTTAATATAGCAGTATCATGTCACTGGGTCTTTTGTACAAAATTATTTATTATTATTTCTAGCAATGTTTTTCTTTTCTTATTGACCAGAGTCTGAATGATAAAGCTTTTGTCATTTTTACAAATGATTTTAAAACAGACTTTGGAACAAAGTTCACTAAATATTACCATATAAACTATAATTGAGCAAATTTTTATCAGACTTTTAAAAATAAAAGAGCTTAGACTCAGAAAAAAAAAAGAAATTTCTTATTGAAAACAAGCCTTTTGACATTTTTCTGGGAGACATAAGTTCTATCTACATAACATCAACAGATCTAAATGGCAAAAGAAACTTGCAAGTATTATGATTTTCCTTGTAAATTGGTACCTTCATATGTAAATGAGTTAGATTATGATATTCTAAAAAATTATCTCTATAATATGTTTTTTAGAAGAATTTTCTAATTCAGCTTTATTGAGGCATAATTTGCAAAGAGTATAATTAAAAATTTTTCAATGTATTGAATGAGTACATAAAAGCATATACACTTCTAACCATCGCTGCAATAAACATACAGAGCTTTGTTTTATCACTACCAAACTTCATGACTCCTATAATATGTTAAAATATTAGGAAATTTCACAGTATTCAAATGTTTGGAAGCATTGCCTCTGCATATCAGATTAAGCCTAAATTTTTGGCATCGATAACTTTGTAGCATGAGTAAGTGGAAGGTCCAACCAAAAATATTCTTTGAGTTGCATTCAAGAGTTTACAAGTATTTTCAAATCATTTTATTTGATCCTTGTCAATGTATTTTAAGTGGTTTTATCAAGTGTTACTAATGGCATGTAATAAATGAATAGAGTAAAGTTGCCAAAAGTGAAAGTACCCATTAATTGATAGAGCTGAAACTGGTATACACGTCTCTTCAAATTTAATGGTTCCTCCAACAGAAAAATAAAAATGGCAATAAACCATAATGTCATTAAGAGTCAGTGTTTTAGTCAGCTTTTTTGCTTCTGTGATCCCCAATACCAGGCAAGAGCACTTTTAAAGAAGGAAAAGTTTATTTGGAGACTCACAGCCAACTCCACTCCTAAGGGACTGGTATAAGCCACAACATCATGGCAGAAAAGCATGGTGGAGAAAAGGAGCTGGGAACATGAGAGAGAGGGAGAGGGAGAGGGAAAGGGAGAGGGAGAGAGAAAGAGAAAGAGAAAGAAGAAGAAGAGGAGGAGAAGGAGGGAGCTCCACTAAACGAGGACAAAATATGTACCCCAAAGGCACACTCCCAAGGACACCTAATCTAGTCACACCCTTTCTGCCTACAGTTACCATCCAGTTAATTCCTATCAATTGGTTAACACACTGATTGGGTTAAGAATCTCATAACCCATCATTTCACCTGTAAGCTTTCTTGCATTGTCTCCTACTTAAGCTTTTGGGGGACATCTAATCTGAGCCATAACAACCAGAAAGGAAAATGTGATGAAAATAATAGGAACAGACCTTAATAAAGATTTATGTGTTTTAAATTCATATTTCATGTCCTGCAAAGAACAATTTTGACAGGAAAAAAATTATCAAATTGGTGATAAAACCAATTCATTTGGCATAAAACCAAATACTTTGGAAGTCTGACATAAGATTTTCAACACCAAAATAATCAAAACGAAGACCTCTTAAATTTAGCAGGAGATTGCATTAACAGCTACAAGTTTTAAATACTAAAATGTGCAGGATTATCTGAGATATGAAAGGCATTAATTTTAAGTAGATATTTGAAGGTGTAAAGTGTGTTTTCATTGTCCTTGATAGTTATCCAATTTTGACAGTCTAGAACATAAAGGAAAAGGGAAAGAATAGCATTTCAGGATATTAGAAAATCAACATTAGGGACGGCCAGTTCTCAGTTTTTTTGTTATCCAATAGAGGTTTAAATTAGTTTCATTTTCCTTACCAGAAGTTACCATTGACAACTTTCTGACCTGACAACTCCTCGAATCTATTATTTTGTCCTATAAAATTACAAAACAGAACAAAAAGAAAGGAAAAAGTTAATATATCCTGTAATATGGGATATTGTTGCTTTGAACATTTTAAGACAGAATTTATGTGGAACCAGATTAATTTTAAGGAACTCCCTGTGGGTTCTGTTTGTTGTTTTGAATAGCTTTAATAGTAAACTTGCATTATTTATGTTTATTAATATTTAGAATGCACTCTGCAAGGATGATTTTCATCTGAGTTATAATTAGTCTCAGCTGATGAATGCAATAAAATGATTATAAACAACTTTGTGAGATCATTATCGGTGTCATGGGAGAAAATGTTAAAATGCTGTTTCAATGTTTTACCTTCAAAGATCCATTGAAATGAGCTTCAACCCATTTAAAATCATACATACATCATATTAAATTTATGTTCTTTCTCATGAAGTGATTGAACTTCACAAAGTGATTCACTCCTAAAATTCAACTCATATTTTTAATATCTAAAACCTTAAAGCATCATTTTGCTATTCATTTTGGATTTAAAGATTTTTTCTTTCTGAAATATTTAGAAAATGTAGTGATATAAAGGATTGCATGAACTCTATTTAAATGACGCTTCTAATTTGTTAGCAAGATGAGTAATAGTTAAATCTAATAACGGTACAATTGTTATTTGAATGTTTTCTCTACCTAGAAAAACATAATTTTTGAATGAAAGCTTATCATAAAACTGTCATGGCTTTTTATACATTTTTAAAGTTATATAGTCCAGATAAGTTTTATTCATTTTCATGATTATTAGTATTTGAGAGTGGCTGCTTTGAGAGTATTAAAATTGGATATTTGCATGTATGATAAATGTCCATTTTATATTTAGCCTATTTTATTTATTTATATAAAGCTTTCTTCATATTTAAAATAACCATTTATAATTTTTCCTGATCTTCACATTACTTACTATTATAAGTGCTTTCCATTTTCTAGAATGTTATCTAATGCTTTTGTGTTGCTATTATTTAAAAAAATAAATAAGATTGCTTTTATTGTTTTATTAGTAGTATTAGCATCAATAAATACATGTTTTTTTCTACCTTTTTTGGGGGTTTGTCTTATTACTTCATTATTTAGTCATAAATATTGTCTACATTTTTCTTTTTCTACTCAAAAACATAATCAACAAAAAAAGCATTAGGCCTATATAGTGTTCTATAACTAATTATCAGTTTTCTCTAAGCATTTTGTGAAATTGAGTACCATAAACTCTAGGCTTTATTTTGTTTACATATGTTACTGACTTTTTTCAAAATTATAATAATTTCCTTCTCAATGAACTGATTGCAATGTGTTCTCTTCTAGTTTCTCAACTTTAGTCAAATTTTCTTCATTTTTGTGTCATGAAAAAGTCCTCCATCCTTTCTTTTCTATTGACATTTTACCTGAATTGGTCTCATCTGGAATTACGATTTTAGATAATCAGTATGCACATGATCCTCACATTTGTACCTTCAGCCTTGATCTCGCAGTTGAGTTTCTCAAATCCACCTAACACCTTCATTTGGGTTACCTATTATCAATTCACATGTCAGGAAGAGGAATCTTTAGTCGATGTAAATGTTATGCTTGTTTCCTATCCTCCTTTTCACCCTCTACATTCAACTGATAAACATTATATTATCAATTCTACTATCAGAATACTTCCTATATCTGTCTGCATATACTGATAGGTAACAGACAGACATGAGCAGTGGAAACATGAGGTTTATGGCATAATTCTTTAAAAGGAAGCCAGTGTGTCAACCCCCAAATGTTTTCTTTTGAAAACAATTTACCTGCAGCCCTGCTTGGCCTGCTAATGCGACATGTTACGTTCCTCAGCAAACAACCTGTTATCTGCCAGAAAAATGCAGTTCCAAAGGGCTCCTACCTGCCAATAAGAACACAAGGTACCTTAAAGTGAGGATTTTTGTGACCTTTACAGACCATATTCCAAAACTCAGGGAGATATGGTAATTAGGAGCAAATCCCCCTAACTATAAAATCTGTAAGAACAGTTTCTAATAGGAATGGTCAGTGTGAACCAAAGTGACCCAGAGTTGCATTGAGTCTTTACCATGAAGAGTGGGGACTTGGAAGTCTGATGCACCTGTTGCAATCAAAAGTCCAAAGGCGGACCTGAGTGGAATTCTTTGGAAACTTCCCTGGGACACCCTGTAAAAGTGGAGGGGAGGTGGGGCATACTGTCCTTCTTCTGAGAGGATCTACTCTCTCTCTTGAGTGTCCCCCTTCCCCTTCTATCCTTTTTAATAACTCATACCTGCTACTCTGAGCAATATGGCTGAAGTCTCTCTGGCCTGATCACAAGAACTGGTAATGGAGGACTGCCTGGGCATATGTTTCACTTTGCACACACCTGTTATCAGTAAGGGAAAGAAGCAAGTATGTGTCCATTTTTTTTTTTTTTAATTTATTTTTGTTTTGTTTTGTTTTTACAGAATGAGGAATATTTATTCTCAAGGAAAACAGCAAAGTCATATAAAACTGCAAGGGGTTTCCAAGCACCTGGTGTTTGTGTCCAACACCAAGAGAAGTGAAGAGGGACCCTGACGTCGATATCACATTGGGTGGTGTTGGTGAAGGAGGGATCAACCCTGCCTGCAGAACACACGACAGGGATTCAGTTCTAATGCAGTTTGTTCTTTCCACACCCTCAGTGTGGGTTTCTTCACAGATTATTTTGTACAGCGAATTTTTTACAAACTACAGATCCTTCTGGGAATAACAGGGTGTCGAGGCCTACCATTCTTCCTCCATTTCCCCAGTGCATTCCTTCTTTTATCTTTTCCACACAGCCCATGAAAACTCAGCACTGGGTGGTGTGATGGGACAGACGCAGTGAAACCTGGCTTAGTTGTTAGCATTTTCTACCTCCCGTATATTCAATATCCTATGTATTTTTGCTAGACATTTAAAAAAATTTTTGAAAGGGACCAGGGCATAGGAAGATGGAAGGGAAGGAGGAAGTGCTGAGAGGTCAAATTGGTCAAATTATATTGCTATAATGTGTTCATGTACTAATAGGTAAAAACATCCCACTATTAGGTACAACTGTACGATCGCCCACCGCCTGCGGGGACAATCACAACGCGTACGCTCTTCTTGATCACAGGAACCAAAAGGAGTTTATTCCGCAAGTCTCAGACTTCTATCGAGAACATCAGCCTATCAGAGAGTAGACTACCAGGAAAGTCAGCCTATCAAGGAACGGTCTCCAGGCAGATACCAGGATCGCCTCATGTACAACAGCCAACCAGAGTTACTTCCTAAAACTTGTTTATGAGTGCAGCTATGTCTGGCAAGCTGCCAGACGCCATCTTAGAGATCAGGCCACGGTGCGGCTCTGGAGCCCTCAGAGCCCGCCCCTGACACAACTGTAATACACCAGTAAAAACTATGAGAAAAAGTTTCTTGCATCTGCCTTCCTAGAATATGACTTTATTAAGAGCAGAAACTTGTCCAAATTATGCATTTTTATATCCAACTTTAAAAAAGAGAAAAAATGTGTAATCTCTCTCTATATATGCTTAAAATAATACCAGTCTTTACTATAAATTATAGGTTTTACCAATATATAATAATACTCTTTATATTACTTAAGGATTTTTTGTTTAATAACTATTATTACTGGTCTACTTCTGCATTTCCCTTTTTCCCAATATAATTTCATATTTATATTTCATTTCTAACCATTTTGTTTTTGCCATTTTCAACCTGGTTTTCTTTCAGGTATCTATTGTAATTGGCATATAATTAGATTTTGTTTTATTAGAGAAATGGCAAAATAGGTTTATACCAATTATACTTATTATCATGGCTGACAACTCCTATCATGTTTTTCCGTGCTCTCATTTTTGATGATTTATTATTTTTGTCTTGATATTTCAAAGATATTAGTTTTCTACACATACCTATAGGTTTTACCCATTATCAAACATACAGTTTTATGATTGTCAAAACTTCCAAGGTAAAATTTTATCTCAGTCACATATAGGAGAGAAAGACAAAGGTTTCAGATGCTTTACTTTGTTGTTTTACTTATTGATCATAAATTCTTCACTTTCCCATGGTATTCTTATCATTCCTTTCAAATATTATTATTTGATTCAGTAATTATTTTATTAAATATTCATCGTAAATAGCTACTTATCTGCTTTGCCTTATAATTTCACTGTGATTTTTAACTCCTCACCAATTCTTTGATGTTGCTATTTTCATGAATATGTAACTGCAACATATACTTAAAATAATTAAGTGTTGATTGTGAAAGTATTGCTAACTTTTTATGTATGTGTCATGTAGAACACAAAACCAAAATTCTAGGAACATGATTATATCGTGGGTAGGTTTTAATTAATAGTTCATGCAAGCTCAGATCATTGGTTTAAAGAGAAGGACTAAAAAGAGACTTTAACCTATAAAAGATGTAGGGTGTGCTCACTTCTTGGGACTTTAGAACATCAGCCATGGCCCCCTTCTTCCTGCCAGGAGAAGTCTGTATTATTACCTTTAACTAAAACCTGCTTAATATGCTTGCAAAAAAAAAAAAAAAAAAGAGAGAGAGAGAAGGACTAATGTGATTCTTGAACTGTTTTGACTTTATCTTCTATGATCATGGCTGTTGCGAGTTAATTTTTATATGTTGTAATCTAATGATCCAGGTTCGTGTTTCCACATGTATATAGTGCTCTTCTAGTTACAGTCATTGAAAAGATTATTTCTCCACAGAATTATTTCGACACATTTATCAAAAATCAATTGTCCATCTTGTATCTGTATATTTCTGGACTATCTATTTGATTCTGTTAATATGTGGTTTTGAGATTAATACTTAAGTATTTCTTTAATTCTTGAAAATCATGTAAAATTCTAATATAATCATCCCTTAACATTAATATGGGGTTGGTTCCTAGACCACTTATGAATACTAAAACCCACAGATATTCAGTTTTTTGTTTTAAAATGGCATGCTATTTGTATATAACCTATGTACATCCTCCCAAATACTATATATAATCTCTAGATACTTATAATTCATAATATAATGTCAAATGCCATGTAAATAGTTGTTACAATGCATTGTCTTTGGAATGATAACCCCAAAATCTCTTCAATACAGATACATTTTTAAATTAATTTTGATTGACCATGAGCTGAGTTCATGAATGAAGGAATCATACATTCAGATAGTTGACTATGTATATTTGAAATATTTCCCCTCTGCTAGATTCTTTAGGAATTTAAACTCATTCTATGTATTTGGTAACCTTTTAACTTCTGTTCCCTAACCTTTTAATGTCTATTCCCTTTTATATCTTTATTTCCTTATTTCTTTATGCCTAACTATATTTGAATATTCTCCAGTTTATTAATTTGTCATGCTGAGTTGATAACTTACCCTTTTTGTAGTCTTTTAAGAATTTAATGGAATACATTTTTAATTCTCCGGAATTCTGGCATTTCATTTATTAGCCTTTTTCCTTTAAATCTTATTATTTTGTAATTATTTTCATTTAAAGTATTTTATGTCATTGAACATTCAAAATGTATTTATTTTAAATTATTTTAAGATTCATCTTTAATATAAAATTCATTTTAATTAAAGCTATGTGTTTCTCAGACTGATTTCCTCAGTGAATTTGTATGAATTAAATTTTTTGTGCTTTCATTTGCTAGTCCATATATATACATATATATTCTATATTACTATTGATATATTCCTAGATAGATAGATAGCCAAAAGGGATATGAGTGTGTGTGTGTGTATGTGTCTCCTTTGTTTCCTTTTCTATGTGTTTTCAGTTTATTTCTTATCTGGTAGTTTTTCAGTGCCCAACTAACCCTTCTCTCCTATTTTGCAATGACTTTTATTGGCTCTTGTTCTGAAATGATTCAGAAGTTTATTAATCTGGTCAGCATTTAGTATATATATGTGAGGTGATACCTTAATTTGTTTATTTTCTTATGTGCTTAGCTTTTTGTAAAATTTTAGTACAAGGTAGCAGGGAGAAACAGCAAATTTTAGGTTCCTTCATTGATAAGGATAGCCCTTTCCAGTTCCTAAATTTAAGCAGCCATGTAGGTTGGCTCTAGCCTTCCATTTCATGTAGAATACTTTACTTTTATTACATTGCAGATGCCTAATTTTTAACCTTCTTCCAGATCTAGCACACAGCCCGCCTCTGTCTTCAACCATATGCAACGATACTTACATACATGTCTTTGTGACTGTGTTCTCACCAATTCATAGAAATGTACATGTTTGTTTTTGTCACAATATGTATTGTGATTTTGCATTTTATTTTATTTTCAATATCATTATAATGAATTTAAGTTGATCTGAAAAGCAATGTCAACATGATGATGAAATAGGAATTTCCAGTGTTTATACCCTTGCAAAGTTGTCATTTTGAATAACTCCATATGCACCATATGCACAGAAATGCTTTTACAAGAGATAAGAAATCCAGGTGAGAGATTACATCACCTTAGTGGAGTACATAAATAATAAAAGACACACTGAGGTGGGTAAGATGGACAGTTTTACATCAACAGTCACCTTTCTTCCGAGGTCACATAATACAGAGTGGAAAGATTCCTTCCATGTCCAGAAATGAAACTGAAATGAACCCCTTATTTCCCTGCAAATCCAAGCACCAGATTTCATTCCATATACAAGCACCAGGTCATCCCTCATGGATGTGGATCTCAAACACAGGTAATTTAATATTACCCAGGCATAAGAACAAAAGAAAGAAAGAAAGAAAGAAGGAAAGAAAGAAAGAAAGAAAGAAAGAAAGAAAGAAAGAAAGAAAGAGAGAGAAAAAAAGAGAAAAAAAGAAAGGATGGAAGCATGAAGAAAGCCTTCAGGACATGGGACACCACCAACAAATCTACACATAATTGTGCCCCAGAAGGAGCAGAGAAAGAGAAAGATTTAGAAAGTGTATTATTTAATGAATTAAGGACAAGACATTTTTCAAATCTATAGTGGGAAATAAATATCATATCCATGAAGCCCTAAGAACATAAACGTACTTAATATGAAGTGACATTATAATCAAATTCTCAAAAGTCAAAAAGAATTTTGGAAGCAGCAAGCAAAGAGTAACTCATTACGTATAAAGAAATATATCAGTAGATTCTTCAGCAGAAATCTTTAAGAGGAGTAGAAAGATATACTCAAAGTGCTAAAGAAATTTAAAAAAATATTGAACAAGAAAACTATGCATACAGAAACTCTTTCAGAAACAAAGCATAAAACTTCCAAGGCAAACAAAACCTGGGGAAATTCATTGCCACTACACCTACCTACAGAAAATGCTAAATGGAGGTCTTCAATTAGAAATTAAGGATACAAATAAAATGACAACATACAAAAACATAAAACTCACTCTGAGGGTCAGAATATAGTTAATTTAGAAGTACTTGAACACAGTAAGTGTGATGTATGGATCACTTTTAACTCTAGTATAAAAGATAAATGTTTTTAAAAATAAATTTACTACTAATAATTTGTTAATGGATTCACAGTTTGAAAAGGTCTGAATTGTGATTTAAATAACTGAAAATACCACAGGGGAGTAGTTAACTTGTGGAGGTTTTATATGTGGTCAAAATCATGTTGTTAATAACTTAAAATAGATCATTAGAAATATAATTACTTTATGTAAGTGTTGTGATAATCACACAAAAGAAACCCTTTAGTAGGAGATATTAAATAAAAGGAGAAAGTAATCAAATCATTCCACTACAAAAATATTATCAATTACAAAGGAAGAGATCAAGAGTAGAATAGGAAAGTTAGTACAAAAGAGTAAGGAACAACAAAAAATTACAATAGTGAGTCCTTGTTAGCAATAATTATTTTAAATATAAATTGATTAAATTATTAAACACACAAAGTTGGTGAATGGGTTGAATCTATGATATGGAGACTTCTGAACTGCCTGACAAAGAATTCAGTGTCAGTGGTTTACAAGAGAACAGATAGAAAACAAAAATCCAACTATATACTGCCTACAAGAGACTCATTTTTTTTTTTTTAAGGACAAAGGATGAAAGTGAAGGAAATGAAAAAAAGTATTCCATGTAAATGAAAACCAAAAGACAGCAAAGGTATCTATACTTATATCAGATAAAATAGACTTTAAGTCGAAATCAGTCACAAGAGACAAAGAAGATAATCATACGTGACACAGATCAATTTGTCAAGAGGATGTAACAAGTGTAAATGTATACATACTTAACATAGGAGTACCATAGGAAACAAATATTAAGAGAACTGAAAAGGGAAACTAGTAGTTCAATAGCACAAGAAGATTTTAAAAGCACAATGGATACAAGTCCAAATAGAAAATCAATATGGATAGAGAAGACCTAACAATATAGAACAAATAGATTTAACAGATCATAATACCCAAAAGTAGCAAAATATATATTCTTTTCAAACATACATGAAACACATTATAGTTTAGATCATATATTGCAAAATAAAACAAGTCTTCACCTGCTTAAGAAGATTGAAATAATATCAGATACCTTCTCCTACCAGTGTTATGAAACTAAAATTCAGTTACAGAAGGAAAAATAAAAAAAATGACAAATACATAGAAATTAAATAACATATTCCTGAACAAACATTGGGTCAAACAAAAAGATCAAATACAATTTAAAAAAAATCTTCACACAAGTGAATATGGAAAAAATAACAGACTAAACTTATGGAACCCAACAAAATTCATTCTCACAGGGCATTTTTCAGCAGTGACATCCACATTAAGAAAAAGGAAAAATCTCAAATCAACAACCTATTTTTATACCTTGAAGAAGTAGGAAAATAAGAATAAAGTAGGCATAATTGTAGTAGAGGAAAGGGTATAGCAGATCAGAGCAGAAATCAATGGAAAATATTATCAAAACTAAACTAGGTTTATGAAAAGAAAAAATTGTCAAGTCATAAGATAACCTAATAAGAAAAACAGATAAATGGCTCAAATAAATAAAGCTATAAGTGAAAGACAAAACATTACAACCAACACCACAAAATATAATGAATTATAAGAGACTACTAAGAATATTTATATGAAAACAAATTGAATAGCCTCAAAGATAACGAATAAATTTCCACAAACATACAACCTACAAAGGTTGAATCTCAGGTAATAGAAAATCTGAACAGACAAATAGCAAGTAAGGTGATTGAATCAAATTAAAAACTTCTTGATATAGATCTGGGCTATTATTATTATTATTATTTTATAGCTACCCAAAGGCAAAGAAAACAAAAGCAAAAGTGGACAAATGGGTATTAATCAAACCAAAAAGCTTCTGCACAGTACAGGTTACAATGAACAGAGTGAAGAGACAACAGAGAGATTGAGAGAAAATATTTGCAAACTATACATTTGATAAGTGGTTAATATCCAAAATATATGAAAAACTCAACTCAATACCAAAGAACAAAAGCAAGACAATCCCCAAAGTGAATTTAAAATGAACAAAAGACGTGAATAATCATTTCTCAGAGCGAAATACTAAAAGCAGGTGCATCACTAATCTTCAGAGAAATGAAAATTAAAACCACAAAGAGGTATAGTACCACTTACACTGGTTAGGATGATTACCACAAAACGTCAAAAGATACAGGAAGCCTTATACATTTTGGGTGATATATAAATTGATACAGCCATTATAGAAAACAGTATGTAGGATCCTCAAAAAATTAAAGATAGAATCACCATATGATCCAGCAATCTCACTTTTGGGTACGTATCCAAAGGAAATGAAATCAATATTTTGAAGAGACAGTTTCACTCCCATGTTCATAGCAGTGTTAGTCATAATAGTGAAAAAAATAAATGGATGCAATTTAAGTGTCCATTGGTTAATGAATAAAGATAATTATATATGTATATATGTAATTGAATAAAATAAATACATAATTTATATTTATAAAATATATATTTATAGATGTATAAAAATATATTTTTATAGTGTGCACATATACATACACACAGTTAAATTTTTCAGCCTTTAAATGAATTTCTGTCATTTGCAAGAGCAAGCATTTTGGTGGACATTATGCTAAGTGAAATAAGCCATGTCCAGAAAGACAAATATTACATGGACTCATTTGCATATGGAATTAAAAAAAAATCAAACTTATAAAAACAAAGATTGAAATGGTGGTTGCCTGGTGCTGAATGGGGAGATTTTGAACAAAGGGTACAAAATCTCTTTTATACATAATAAATAAATTCTGGAAACTTAATATACTATATGGTGACTATAGGTAATAACACTGTATTTTATACTTGAAATTTGCTAAAAGAGTAGAACATAAATGATCTCACCACAAAAAAGTAGGGAAACTATGTGAGGTGATAGATAATAATTGTTGAAATCTGTGTCCATATATCATTTCATATGTATATCAAAACATATATCATATGTTAAGCTCTAAATATATTGTTGTTGTCTGTAAATCTCCATAAAGCTAAAACATAATTACATAAATTTAAAAAAATTAAATATAAATGCATAATTCAACATTGAATGTTCAAAACTGAATTATTAGTCTCCTTTTTACTTTGTATTCTAGTCAAAGTTCTTAAAAATAAATTTTTTTCTGCCTTCCAATAAGCACATACTTTAAACATTATTTAAATTTTACTGTCTTTCAATGAGTATATCAAGGTATACTTCCTCCCTAAAGTTCCCCTACTCCAAGCTTAAAAGGATCTTTCCTTTCTCTGGATTCCTATAAAACTCATTGATTATCTGCTTCACTAGTTTGGCATTTAGTGTGTGCTGCATTCTGGATCTTTTATCCAACTTATCTGTAAACATTATTAGAGTAGAACATACAGTTTATTTCAATTTATACCTTTAACCCTCAGTGTAGTACATTAATATGGCATAGGCAAGGTGCTCAGTAAATGGTGTTTGAATAATTATTCCACAGAAAGAGTCATATATGCCTATTAATATGCATGACAGACTTCTATGAATGGCAATAGAGTCCAAGTATGAAATGTTTCATTAATATTTTATTACATTTGACATTATTTAAACACAGGTTCAATGACTATAAATGTTTTCTCAGTTCACCTGGAGAATGTGTGAAATAAAAATGTAAATATATACATAGCCTTGATATATATGTATATACACTGTCACTAAAATGGGATTAGGTTTCATTTGTCTGAATATAGTAAGATTCCCATTACATAAAACATGCTTTTGAACTTGGTTTTACTTTGGGATTTATATAAATAGTATTTCAATTTAAAATCAAGAATTTTCTGTATGTCCTTAATTTAAAGTCACCTTGAAAGATAGGGACAAACTATTGTTTTGCACAGATTCTGAGTATTGGTTAATTACATCAAGTAATCTTAGATATGTAAATCAGGATTGACTTAAAGGGATAGAAGCCCTATTCCCTGGAAGTGATCTCTATGTCCTTTACTACTTACATTTATCTTCCTACAGGTATGCATCTCAACACTTTGGGAGAGTAAAATGCCAGAAAATAACATCCTTTCCAATTAAACTGACACCTCTCGGACTTTACCAAGGTTTTGATAGAAAAGACGAGTTGTAAAAGAATTTCTGGTGAGAGAATCTGATACATTAAGTGGCCTCGATGCTCTTAAAATCAGGCTTGAATCCTAATTGTCAAAATTTGCTATAGTTATCCAATGTTCCCCTATGCTTTTAGTTTTCTGGTTCAAATATCAACAAAACTCATTTGTCTGATTTTCATGAAAACCCATGAAGAAGACTGACTTGCTCTAAGATGTTATGAAGTATTTAACTAGAAACATGCATGCTCAGGATGGACATTTCTCAGACTTTTTTTTTTCTAATTTGTTATTGCCATATGATTATGTTCTGACTTGAGGTTAATAAGTAAAAATATTCTATGTATATAATGGAAAATGTTCAGAAAGATGATCCTGACAGTGGAGAGTTGTCCTTTCTTTTCCACTTCTTTCTGTAATTACGGATAAAACTTGTGCTGAGGATTAAACTGTGCCAAGATAGAAGAACCCACGACATCTACATGATATAGCAAAAAGTCCATCTTGCAAGTCATTATAATGTTAAGCTTTATCTAACTCATGTGAACTTGACCACATGATGTGCTGCTGGAAAACGAACACACTTCCATTCCTCCATAAATATTTGTCAAGTGAGTTATGCTACAATATTTCCTTGGTTTACCATATTTCATGGTAGAGTTTTATTTTTTTTTAGGAAGACACTGACAGAAGACCCTTAAACCTTAATTTCACTCTTTTTTTCCCTTATTTTCTTACTGTCTCCTTATATCTACAGAAGATATCTTACTCCCAAGAAACAGTCAGAAAACTATCAGGGTTGATTACTCGTTCCTGATTACAAGCTCTAAACATCTTACTTGCAACAGGTCCTCATAGAAGGAAGAAATGTCCAGAGGTAGAGAAAATGTTTACTTTTCCACAACAGTATAGTTGGGGTCTAGGGTTAAAGTTTGCTTTCTTCTTCCTGCACTTTACCACTAAAAGATAATAATAATAATAATAATAATAGGGAGATTCATAAAGTGGAGCAAGAAGATCAGGAGGAGGGAGGACGAAAAGGAAAGGGAAGGTCATGTGGACTGAGATTGGTCAAATTATGCAATGTGCATGTACCAACATGGCATAAGGAATTCCTTGAGTATGTATACTTATTGTACCCCAGTCAAATAATTTTAAAATAAACTTTTCCCAAAATTTCTAATTTATCAAGGCATTGACATATTCAGTTATTCTTTGCTAAGAGTAGGTGTGTGGTGATCATCTTGAAGGAATGACTACATGAATAACCAGGATAGCATTCCCCTCCCGTGGATTTGTACCGACTCAGAAGAGACTGATAAACCTCTCCCTTCCCATTCTTGCATCAGTGATTTGCCCCTAATAAAAATGTTTTATCCATTGGTGCAGGCAAAGTTGAAAACCACGTACTAACCTTCTAAAAGTATGCACGGACACATTAATCTAAGAAAGACATCCCAAACACATTTGCGTGATCGGTGTAAAGACAACAAACCCTAAGAAATGCCCACCATGTAAGTTGCAGTGATAATATTTAATAAGTAAGGAATAGATGAGCTTAGATGTATTAGCTACCTAGGTAAATATTAAGGAAGCATGGTGGGAAACGTCCATATCAAGACAGAAATCTCTGAGAATTTATGTTCTTTCTGGGCTATCTTAAAAAAGATTTTTTTGTTTATTTTGAAATGATATAAAACAAGCATCAAGCATTAAAAACAAGCACAATGTCCTGAATGACTAAACCAAAAAA
Source organism: Sciurus carolinensis (assembly GCF_902686445.1). Lineage (NCBI taxonomy): Eukaryota > Metazoa > Chordata > Mammalia > Rodentia > Sciuridae > Sciurus > Sciurus carolinensis. The sequence goes on from NC_062226.1 coordinate 74,690,774, forward strand.
AAAAAAAAAAAAAAACAACAACAAAGCAAAACAAAACAAAAACAATGACCTCATCAATATAAGACAATTCTCAAGTAATAAAATGAAAGGCCTCCCAAGCACAGGACGCTGGATATTAAGCATTGGTCTCTGTTGAATGGAATGTTCTTGGCTGCTTTGAGATAGGATTTTTGACCACTTTGTTCCTGCTTTTCTCCTCTGAGTCAAGTTAAAGCCACACACCTCCTTAAGCATCTGGCAGGCAGTTTGCCTGCAGTGCTTCATCTGGATTTTGTATTACTTTGTGATCTGTTCAATGGGGATATTGACACACATCTCTAAAATGCCATCAGCATAGCCCAATATTTACTTTAAAATGTGAAGAGAACTACTCTTGGCACCATGTGACTTATAAGTTTACTTCTCAGGAGGTGAGAGTGCAGAGAAAAAAGCATACGTGAATGCACTCAAAAATAGGGGGGTATGAAAGATGGTGGAATGAGACGGACATCATTACCCTATGTACATGTATGATTACACAAACGGTACGAATCTACATTGTGCACAACCGTAGACACGAAATTATGTACCCCATTTGTGTACAATGAATCAAAATGCAGTCTGTAAAAAATTAAAAGCTAAATAAAAAAAAAATAGCAAGGCTGTCAATGGATCACTTGGCCAAAATTTAAGATTTCAAGTAAATTCTTCTATCAATTATCCCTCAGTTCTAAAGGATACTGACATTTAGACAGTGCTCCTTGACTATAAAAGTATTATTTTATTTGAACTTAAGGGATTTCTGAAATAAAGCTAACGTTACCCAAAAATACAAAAATATCTAAGGAATAAAAATGTTAATTTGAATGTTAAGTCCTTCGAATGAAGAGGATGACAGGGACTTAAGAAAAGCTGTCATTAAAAAATAATCACTCCAAGGAAAAAATGATTGTTTTCAGAATTTTTAAATGCTCCCTTTTCTTTTTCCAATTTCTTTCTCCTTTAGTTGTTGTTTTAGTGTGTTCCCACTGCTACCATAAAATGCTTGAGACTGGGTCATTTGTAAAGGAGAGAAATTTATGTTTTCACAGATCTGAGGGCTGAGAAGTCCAACACCAAAGTGCCGCCATACTCAGAATCTTGTAAAGTCTATTTTCTGCTTCCAAGATGTATCCAATTTGTGTACAATGAATCAAAATGTGTCTGTAAAAATAAAAAAATATTTTAATAAAAAAAAGATGTTGCCTCTAGCTATATCCAGAAGAGAACTGCTCCGACGCCTCTTTTATAAAGGTACTGATCCTGTGCGTGAGGGCTCTGCCCTTGCAACTCCATCACTCCATGAAGGACCTGACTCTCGATATGTCACAGTGGTGAGCGTGTCAACAATTTTAGGGAGACACAGCAGCCTGTAGCAATTTTCATAGAAACGGAGGTGCCAAATTTCAAGACAGTCTTTCAGGCCTCTGAATTGAGACAGATTCTTGAATTTATTTTGTCTGTCCTTGGTTCTGATGAATTTCTGCTCTGATGAAATTTTAAGCTTTGCTTATATGGGGCGTGTTTGTTCATTTGTTTAGTGAAATATGCTTAATACCACTTATGTGGCAAGAATGTAGAATCATATACTTCCATATATCCTCTCTAGTGATACCTAGAACTATGTCTAATATATAGCGAGGAGAGGGAGAGAGAGAGAGAGAGAATAAGATGAAGAAAAAAGGAGAAGCAGGAGGAGGAGAAAAGAGAAGAACTCTCTAGCATTATTCACTCATTCTCTCTATATCATTTTCTTATAGTTAAATCATAATAAAAATTTATTTTCCAGACTTGGGTCATCATTTCTTCCTGTGGCTTTAACTACCATATCCTTACATTGTGAAAGTGCAGAAATTTAATGCTACAAGTATTTTTAATGCTTTAGGCTTCAGATATCTATCTCTCATAACATTTTCATTTTATCTCGTGAACTATAAATCTGTAGATCACACAAGTTGCTAAATTGTGGATGCAGATTCTAAGTGGAGGTAGGAAATTGAATTAGTACAATGGAAAGATAGCTAAACTTGCAACCAGATGAGAGTACTTAGCACACAGAGATACCAATTGCCTAGAGTGTTTCCTTCCAAATGTCAACCTTTCTAGACCTTAATAACCATTTCTGTAGTACACAAAGGAGAGCGTCTTTGTATAAGAATTATGTAAATCTTGTAGGAAGATTTACATAGTTATGAATAGTAAGACATTACATAGCACACTGTTAAATAGAAATGAGCATGAGTTGACTTGAATTAGGTGCTTTACTATGTCATGATGGATTATTCAAAGTTCTTCAGAGATATAGAATCAATTTGAGATATACATCTATGTGATTACGAATTATATTATATAATTTTGACAGCTTAGAAGTTCCAAGATCAGCAGTTGGCAAGTTGGAGACTTGGGAGAGCAGAGGTATAATTCTAGTCTGGAGTCAGAAGGCCAAAGAACCAGGAGGTTTAATGGTATGAGTTATAGTCTAAAAGCATAAATCTTATGTCTCAGTTTCTACTTGTCAGTCCACCTTATTCAATCTTTTTGTTCCAAAAAGGTCTGCAACTGATTAGATGTGACCCACCCACATTAGAGAAGGCAATCTCTGTCACTTAGTCTACAGATTCTGATATAGTTCATCAAGAAACATCTCTACAGACAAGCTTAGAAGTAAGATTTGACCAAATATCAAAGCACCCAGTGGTCCAGTGAAGTTGACACAAAATTAACCACTACATATGGCCTGATTGGATATGTAAAGTTGGGTTGCAGCTAATTAATTCAATTAACATAATACATTTAGCTCAGAGAGCATTTAAATTTAGCAAAACAGAAGTTTTATCAAAAACTGCCTTCCTGGTTGACAAGAATGCTTAAAATTCCACCATTAAGTATTTTCTGCATTGTGATGGGCATCATCTGTTTTAAAAAGTCTAAATGTTTTTAAGATATAATGATGTCTTAGAAAACATCCTTTACTTTCTCAACCACTTTCCCCATTATCCATTATAAATGGTAATAAAAATAGCCTTTATTAGACAACAGCAGGCACTGGGTTAAATGTTTCCATGGGTTCTCACTGCAGACTCATAACCCAGAGCTGAGGCCGGTAGCATCATCATCCCCATTTTAGAAACAAGGAAACTGAAGCTCAGCAATTTCAAGTCATTTATCTACATTCATAGGACAAGTCAGTGACAGAACTAGGATTCAAAAACAAGACTCTAGCTTCATGGCCCTAGGAATTAACCACCACACAGAAGTAACTTTTTGCTAAACTATGTTCTGTGGAAAAACACAGTACCGCAGCTCCCTATCAGTCAGAAAGGTTGCAAAACAAGGGGTGTTCCCAGGGAGCAACATATACAAATGGTATGAACTGCAACTGAAATGGTACTGGGAATTCAAATGAAAGGAAAGACGTTAAGTTCACACGCTTTTCTTGGTTCTGCATCCATGTGGTTTGTGGCTTTAGGAATTTCACAGAATTCCATTAATTTTCCTTGGTCATGATACATAAAATGCACACATATTCCCCCACCTAAAGCAGACTTCCTAGGATCTAATGAAGTAATACACTAAAACTAGTCATTATTAATGCTCTTATTAGGATAACATTTTTAAAACAAGAACAAGGTCACACAATACTTTTTTAAGAAGAAAATCCATGCCATTTATGTACTTCAATTATATGTTGGGAACCATGGTAGAAAAGGGTCAGAAAAAAGAAAGAGCAATGGTGGGAACTATGTAAAGATTAGGCAAAGCACCTTGAGGAGTCAAAATGGAACAGCTCAATGATGTTCCATGGAGCCATCACGCTGGGCCAACATTTATACACTGGTCCACCCAACACATCTGTTAGTTGGTATCCTTTCATCTATATCTCTCCATTTCTTTCCCTCACACCTCTACTCCCAGTAACCACTATTTCATTCTCTCTGTATAGTCAACTTTACATCTTTTAGATCTCTCTTTCTCTCTCTCTCTTTATACATATACAATATATGTCTTACACCTTAAATATGTACAATAAAATCCTAAAAAGAGAAGATTATGAGAAAATTCACCTGTCTGGATGTAGAAAATTTCAATAACGAGTGAGAGAGAACACAATAGAAGAAAATGAGTTAAAACCTATGGATTTAGCCCCTATATTTAGGGATTTCCTTAAAACTTTCTGAATGGACCGTGTAATGTAAAGCTGATGATTTTACTATTGTACTGTTGCACAGCACTGGTTTGATTTTAGAAATGAGAGTATAGTGTGAGTTTCAGATACAAGGTGAGAGTAATCAGAACGAGAATGATATCTCTGAGATTCAAAAGAAAGAAATCTGAGAAACAGAATAGGGGAGATTGGCAGGGCTCAAGATTGATCAGATGTGGAGGGAAAAACTATTTCAAGTTTTAATCTTAGTTAACTGTTGCCTAGCTGTTGTTATTAACTGAAATTATAAGAGCAGTTTGTGCTGGTTTGGTGGGAAAATATAATAAATCCTGAATTTTGGACAGTAGTGGGAACTTTAATTGGAAATATCCAATATGAAGGTGAAAAGTTGAAAGTAGAACTTGGAGAAATCACAGTATGTTTGCCTATTAACTACAGAGAAATGACCCTTGAGGCCAAGGAAATGCATCTGCAAGGAAAGATAATTAAAAGAGAACAAAAGACAAAATCTAGACAGCTGAACTACTCACCCTCTTCTGTGTTGTCAAGGGTTAAAACCTTTTCACATGAAGACAAGTGGCTTTTCTGGATGAAATGCACCTGTCCATTAAACCCTGTTTTTGCTACCATTGGTCAGTCCTTTCAAAAGCAAGAAATATTTCACAAAGAAAGTTGAGCTTTTAATGTAGAAGTCAATCATATGTCAGGGCATTTCTTTGAAATGATTGGTCTTGTTCCCTAAATATAACATCATTATTTTTCTCAAGTATAATATATAGGGTCATTAAAAATGACAAAGTTAAAGATCTACCACCATAGAGCATCATCTTTTCCATGTTTTAAAATATGGTAGGGATTTTAATATGTGCCTATTTGGGCCTATGTCTTTTATCATATTTTAAATTAGTCAAAGCAACTAGTCCAGGAAGTAGTCACTGAAAATATACTGGAATATTACCTCATTTTTTATTTCTTTTCACCAAGATTTTCTCCTCTACTTATGCCTCAACAGTAACACAACATAACTAGCAAGTGTTTTGAATGCAAGAAAACATAACTTTGTCAGGATTACTTTGCAAATACCAAGAGAAAATCTTTGGAGCTCAGAAGCTCAACTCATATACCATCATTAGGTATGGGTGAGGTTATGAGTTCAGGAAGGTATTTTTAACTTTTAATAAAATCAAAACAAAATGGGCAAACAAAAACCTGCCTTTCAAAATGGAGACAGCAACTGAGTCAAGTAATACTAAGGATCTCAATCTCATTATTCTCAAGGAAAGAAAATGCCTAGACACAAATTATACTTGATATATGCCAATGATGTTTCCTGGTTTAAAGTAGTCAACAATTGCTCTGTGAAAGCAGAACAGAGCTGTAACCAATCTCAAGCTTTCCAGAGCTGGGTAAATGAATAGGCTATTCATTTTTTGGTTTTTTTTTTTTTTTTTTTTTTTTTTTTTAGGCTTGGGCTTAGAGTTTGCAAGACTGCAGAGTATCTCAGCACTTAAGTATTTGAGGAGTCATGAAAATTAAATAAACACCTTTTGGTCACAATTTTTTTGCAAAGTCTAAACTAAATTGAAGGATATGACAATAATGTAGAAAAACTTCCTGAAGGATGATGGGATTCAACAAGGAAAGCATGAATTAAGACCACTATCTACTTCCAGTGAGAATTTCCAGATCCTTCTCAACCCACTTTACATTCATGTAACCGTCAATGAGAACTGAATAGGATGGATGGAAAACAATCCACCAGTATCCAAGTGACTTCTCATCACAGGATGAAGCGATCAAAATAGGGAATGGAATATGTGTCCTAAGTCAGGAGCTGAGGTTTTAGAAATGGTTGAGTAGAATTTAAGTGATAGACAGAAAGAGGAAGTAGGGCAAGGCAGGAAATACAGGAGTTGTAGTAATAATAAACTAAGCACTATCATGGCAGAGGAAGGTGTGTGTTAGGGGAAGGAATTATAGCCGATAATATAAGAACTTGTCTAAGAGTTATGTTTTTCACATAGCATGACTCACATAAAACAAAAATGCCCTATTGATGTTCTATTCAGTTTCTTTCTCTTAACCCTAATCCTAACCCTAACCCTAAATACTATGATTTCTGATTGCTAAAAATTTGCTGGTGTCTCCCTCTCCAGAGAATTATCCTTAGGCAAAGGAGAGTTACCTTCCCCTGCCAGCTAGTCTTAACTCCTGGGAAACACTACAGCTAATGATTGACTGGGATGTAAAAATCTGGCCTTTTTGCCTCAAACTGGGACCAACTCTGTGATTCAATTTGGGTTCTAGAGTTCTTTGTGGGTTTGGGCCACACACAGACTTCAGAGGAGATTACATGCTTGATTATGAGAACACTCCCTAAATAAACCCTTGCACAAGAATTCCCTTATCAGATTCTGAGTGATGTCCTCCAATATATTCATGAGAAAATCTTTATAAAGTCAAACAATAAAATTCAAGAACTTTCAAGGGATATCAGATTTGTGGTCTTTTCCTAAAAGTTATATTTTGCTGTTTGCCTTAAGACAACAGTATTTAAAGAAAGGGTTCCACAGTATTACTCTATTGTACCTCTTAGTAGTAACTCTCTTTGCCGTTTTTGTGAATGGCAAAATATTCATAAAGTAATACCTTATTTCTTCTATAGACCAGGATACCCGTCATCCACTTTATGGAGTCTTAATCCATCATCTCTCTGTCCAGTTAACACTGTATTTTATAAAATGAGGAAAAACAACATAATAATGAAGCATGAAAATCTATAGTAAAATACTCTTCTTTGTCAACACAGAAATATATTTCCCCAAATCCTTTTTTTCAGGTTAGCACTGGCTCCAAAAAATACATGTCATGGTTTTTGGAAGCATAGAAGTAAAGCAGAAGCCAAATTTTTAAGCTTTGGAAGTTGGTAAGAGGTGCCAGGTACCTAGGTAGTTCATGTGCTATAGATCCATTATTTCCCCTGTTTGGTGTGGGGCAACATCCAGAAGTACAATGTCTTTCTCTCTTATTTGATCTCTTCTTTCCTCTTCCCCAAGTCTCAAGTCAAGAGTCTCCAGCTATGAATACAATAGTTACTCCTGAAAATCACTCATATAACATAAAATTCCACTTCCAAAGGCCACTTCAGTCACAGTCACAGTGGAACACCAAACTTCCAATAGGAGAGGACCACACTGAGTGTCCAATAGGGCACCCTCACCCAAGAGTCAACCAGGAACCTGATGGCAAATTGATCACATTGGACCATTTCCAACATTATATTCTCATTGGAATAAACAGTATCTTATATAAAGATTTTTCTTCTTTGGCCACATATTTTCTTGCATAATCACCATTCATGGATTTATAAAATGACTCAATCACCTTAAACTTATTCCATGCAGGATTGCTTCTGAAAAAAAAAAATAGAGAGAGAGAGAGAGAGAGGGAAAGAGGGAGAGAGGGAGAGGGAAGGGAGAGAGAACAAAGAATGCTATATAAAAAAATGAAATGTATCAATGAACTCACAGAAATAACTGATATTTCCATGTCTAACACTAAGAATAATGGATGGGGTCTTTGAGGACTAAGTTAGAGCCCCATCCGTAAAGCAATACTTTGCAAATCTTGAATAGTGTATTTAGGAAATTTTATACACTAGATTAGGTCATCCCAGAAGACAAGAAACTACATAAACCTAGGGTATTTGCTGAGTGCAAAAGGAATATGGAATGGGTAGTGGGATAAAATAGTCATAATGGCTGTAGATCACTTGATTAGTTTTAGGGGAAAAATAGTTATTATGGGTCATTTCATTCTCCTGATTGTTAAAAACCTCTTCCAACTAGGTAGCCCTTAGTTGAGAATTCACATGCAACATTGTTCTCAGGCTCTATGCCCATTGTGAGCACTTATTGTATATTTTGATAGATGTATGAATTTAATTAGTTGGTGACTCCAATTTCTGCTACTTTGACAACTTGCATATAGTTACTGAATTGTTGGACATTCATTGTTTGCTGGTTTTTTCTATAGTTGGAAGAACAGAATATCAGAAGCAATTTGATTTTGCCTAATAATATTAACCATATGCTTTCAGAGTCCTACCTTAGAGCTATTTCAGCTACAAGCCCTGTCACACTCTAGTCTGCAGGGTTATCAATGTCTTCCTCAGTCTACAGGTTATCATGCTGGTTCACCACATTGATGATATCCTGTTGTATGAACTTGATGAAAAGGAAGTAACAACTGCTTTATAAACTGTGGTAATACAAACAAGTGCCAAAGGGTAGAAAATAAATCCAACAAAATTTACAGGGCTTATTATCTTACTGACACTTCTATGGACCCACTTATATTGATCTGGGGTATCGTATTATTTTTCCATTGCTATCATCTAAATTACCTCAAAGTTAGTGAATTGCAGGAAAAAAACACAAAAAACAAAAACACGCAAGGCAATTATTTTACAATTCTGTAAACTAGAAGTCTCATGATCCTCACTAGACTAAAATCAATGAATTATCAAACTGTATTCCTTTCTGGAGGTTTTTGAGGGTAATTTCTGATATGGTGGCATCCACAAATATACTTGAAAGAAATCAAATATTTGAAGCCTTTAGGAAAAAGGAAAAAGCAAGTACCAATGCCATTAAGCAAGAGCATATTTATTAAGTTTGAGGAACAGTGGAGGGTGTAGTGAGAGCACAGGAACACTGAAGAGAATGGCAGAAAATGAGTCAGGGACAGATATGGGAAATGGGGCCATGACAGAGAAAGCAAGAATTGCATGATGGAGCATCTTATATTGAGTGAAATGAGAGTGAGGCATCAGAGTGACTTTGATATAGGAAGAACAGAACCAAGATCATATTCTTTTTTTTTTTTTTTTTTTTTTTTTTTTTTTTACATTAGGGAGTTTATTAAGCAAACAAAGTGTCTCCCTGCAGGGTAAGAGAGAAAATGAGAGGAAAAGAGAAAGGGTGCAGGCTAGAGAGAGTGGAAGAGGGAGGAGGAGAGAGAAAGTGAGTAGGAGAGAGAAAGGAAGAGAGAAGATCCAAAAAATAACATAAGAACTATTTGTAAAATACATAGTATAAAATATAGGTGTCTGAAAAGCAATCCAAAATGTGGTGTATTTATGTGTAAATAGCCCAGGATTAGACATCAGGAAATTAGGGTCCTTGCCTGAATTGTGTGACTATTCTGTATATGACACTGGAATTAATCTGCGCAATTACAGGTATGTGCCTGGAAAGAAAAACTAAGATTTTATCAAAATCATTATTAAGGGAAATCAGTTTGTCCTTCATCCAGGGTGTGGAGACCTCTGACTTTTCTTTTTACCCTTCTTTGCTTATTTCAAAATTTATTCAGATATACCCATAATTACAATTTGGTGATTCTTTCCCAGTAGAAAGGCCGTGGGTAACATTTTTCCCAGATGAGCCCAGTGGTTTCTACAAGAGAATAGTATCTCTATTCTCTTGGCTTAATTGGCATTAACATTGAACTAACTTTTTTCCACAAATCTCCAGTGAAAGGAAAGTGCAGAATTCTGAACCTGTTTAAACCTGATAATTTTCTGTACATTGAAAATACATTTTAAAAGACAGTACCAAAAGTACACTTATTTTTCAGTTCCAAGCCGAGATTTCAAGGAAATTTAGAAAAGTCTTCAGTATGTCTTTATTTTTGAAACCCATGGTATTTCATCCACAGTTATTATTTATTTAACTTTGAAAAGTTGAGCCAGGCTTGGTGGAGCACATTTGTAATCCCAGTAGTTCAGGAGGCTGAGGCAGGAGGATCACAAGTTCAATACCAGCCTCAGCAATTTATCAAGGCCCTAAACAACTCAGCAAGACTCTGTCTCTAAATACAATATTAAAAAAGGGTTGGGGATATTGTTCAGTGGTTAAGTGCCCTTGGGTTCAATCCCTGGTGCCAAAAATCTATAAAATAAAATAAAATAACTGATAAATCTTTCAAGCTTAGATCACAATAGATCTTTATTTTAAAGTTGAAAAAGTACACCATCCTATAAAACAAAGCAGAAGCACAACATCATATGACTACTACTTCCACAAACTCATCAGAGAGAAGACATTCATGAAGTGATGAGCCTTTAAAATCTTTCTCTTTCAGATGATGTTTCATTTACAGTTTTATTGACATTATTCAAAATACAAAAATCATTGTATTTTTTAGTGATATAATCCTTATGATTTTAAGACCTCACTGCTTTTGCAGCACTATTAAAAACACTTAAACTTTTTAAATTACACTGTACCAAGTTCCTTCCTAAATACTAATATAAACTAAATAATCTAGATATATAAGCATTTACTTAGAACTATCAACTTTTCTAGGTGCTAGTTGGTCCATCCAAAATGCAAAACCCTCAAGGAACCCAATAACTGTTCTTAGTAGAGTTATGTTTTGCTTAATGATGGGGACACATTCTAAGAAAAGCATTGTTAGGTGGTTTCAACATGGTGAAAGCATCAGTGTGTTTACACAACTAATATAACTACGAGATCAACAGGTAATATAATGTTATGGGACCACTGTTATCACTGTATATGCAGACCACTGCCAACTGAAGTGTTGTCATGAGGAACCTGACTATGTGTCTGCCAGGAACTTGCCTCATCCATTAATATTGTGACTACATAATCTTACCAGTTCAAAATTAGCACTATAACCTTAGCCGATGAGATGAGATTCCTCAGTAAATAGTGAGCAGATTCTTTAACTGAACTCACAAATACTATTTTGTAAGGACAGAACTCCTTGTGACAGAGTTCTTTGTGACTGTCTCCAGCCATGCTTTTGCAGGTCTTTGATAAATCCATGGTATTGGAGCTTGAGTAAACAACCTACTCTTCTCAATAATTTTTTTAGGTCAGTGTGTTTCTTGAACTCTAATAAAAAGGAATATGGAAAAACTGTTTTTATAGAACTGTTTATTTTATATTATATTCCCAAAGGATAATATTGAAGACAGTGATACTGATGACCATAAAGGTAGATTATAACTTTAATTAAATTCTAATACCTTAGTTTCAAATTTTCCTTTCCTTTGACTTTATTAAGTGGGCTTGAACACTGATTTTCCAATAATATTAATATACTAGTTTTTTTTTAACAACAACAAAAATGTGTCCTAAGAGATTTCACATATTTTCATGGTTGTAACCAATGATCTATGAAAAAATAAAAGTCAAATATAGCATCATATAAAAATAACATCATAACTATTTACATTTTGACTGTAGACAGTTAATAGTTCTTACTGATTTAAAATACAGTTACTACCATCAATTGTACTGTTCAGTTGTTCTGTGTGTGTGAACATAAGTGTTCTTTGCTCTAGAATAAGTCTCCAGGAATGGGAAGGCGAATAACAGGATATATATTAAATATTCCCATGCGCTTCCCACCAAGCCATCCTCAGCCAGGGTACCTTCTTCTCTCCACCATTTAGCGTATTCAGATTGTTGTCATATGTGTTGTGTTCAAAGTTTTAGCTGTGATTAGTGGGAGAGATCTGGTGCACTGTGCTTATGCCATATCAAATGGACTCAAAATTCTCAGCCAAGACCATTTATGTTTAATTTCCATGTATCTTGAGAAAACTCTTTTGGATTCTAAAAAGTCAATCCAATCATGTTGAAAGTAAATTGGTGGTAGCTGCTCTATACCTCAGTTTCTGAGAAGGAAACATGTTTCTAGCAACATATGTGTCCCAACCTCTCACATTACAGGAAGATTCTACATTAGCAGCACTGAGCACTATGTGAGTGTATCAAGGGCAGAATAGAATTCACTTTAAGAATGAAAACAAACTTCCACATGGCTGTCTTTTTTCAGCTCTGTGCAAATTCACAATTTAAAGTTGCATTTAATTGAACTGAGAATGTGCCAGCCTCCCCACCCACATGCCCAAAAGCCATTCTGCTCACACTTTCTTGTTTGGAGCACTATACTTTTATCCCCTGCTTTGAAGGAACTCACAGGACATCTGTCAAATAACCCCACAGAAGCTTTACACTAGGGTGTTGAAAATATTCTTTTTAAAAAATCTGTTCCAAAGCTACAACATTTTAAAATTAGCATCACTAACTCACCATGCATTGCCATTAATATCTATTGGCAGAGTTTAAATTGTCATCTTCATATTGGTTCCTAATGACAATATGTTATTTAGAAGATAGTAATGTATGCATAATGGATATACATCACAATGATCTTTTTATAACCATAATTTATCCATGATGTTTTTGTAATAAGGTAATTATTTGATATAATTACTAATATATACATAGTACAAAAATACATGAAACAATATTTGCTTAAGACTTATAAAAGTCATTTATATTATTTAAAGAAGAACTCTATCTTATAAAATTCAATGTAGTCTCAAAAAATACAAATAAATTGAAATCACTTTATACATCTACATGTATACTTTTGTTATACATTATCATTCAAGTGTTAAAGCAAACTAAAGAACGCAGGATTATTTGGCTTTCTAAGATTTCAATAGAACATATTTATTTGGGAACAATTGACAATAGCATTGGTTGAGGATACAACAGTTGTTTATATAGTATTTTATTTCCTGGCACTTATTCCAATAAAATATTATGGCTTATAGGGGTAAATGAAAATATGAAAAATCTCATGAAATCCTGTTCTAAAGAGGTCCATTTACATTTTTTTAGTACTGGGGACCAAACCCAGGGACACTCTTCACTGAGCTACATTCCAAGTGATTTTTATTCTTTATTTTGAGACAGGATCTCACTAAGTTCTTAAGGGTCTCACTAAGTTGCTGAGGCTGGCCTCAAACTTGACATCCCCTGCCTCAGCCTCCCAGGTCATTGAGATTACAGGCATGTGCCACTATATCCAGGAAGAGGTCAATTTACTAACATGAAGTTAGGTACTAGCCATGAGGTCTGTCCTGTAATGAAATCAATAGTTTGTTTATTTCCCTTCTTGCTTCTTGGGAGTCATAATGAAGGCAACTTGCATTTGACAGGATGTGCTGTATGTAAGATCATGTTTTCATTTTTGTTTTGTGAGAATCACATACTATGCCTTGTTTCCTCTCCCTGTAGTTCTGTTCCATAGCACATCAGAGGTGGGAAGATTTAGTCCAGTGTACAAGTAATTTATCCACAACTCAATGAATGCTAGGCAAGAAAATTCCTGTACATGACTTTGAAAAGTTTTCTTCCTCTCTTAAGGGACAGTTATTAATACTATGGGGTAAACAGATACTCTAGAAATCATCCATCTCCTTGACATCTTTCTTTACAGAATGAGAGAGGATTGTATGCACTCATGCACACACATTTGCACAGACAGTGTGGGTGTTATTCATGAAGCAATAATAATCATAGAAAATGATTAATTTGAATTAACTAAACTCACAATTAGCAACCACTTTTCCTCTGAATATTAAAAAAAAGTTAAAATCAACATTACCTAAACCCTAACCATAGTGACCTTGAGGAAATTAGGAAATTATAGAGCTATTCATCTTGTGGCTAAGTCTACAAATAAAACAGTAATGATAGGATGGTGGTTAGCGCTTGCTATTATTTTTGGATCTCTGCCTTCATGGACTTGAAACTTTTGTACTTCCTAATCCTTACAGGGCTAAGCATGGTCATATGTCTTACTTTAGCTAATGGAACATAAGTCAAAGTGACAAGTGTTGCTTGTAGGCAGAAACAGTTGCTGGTGCTGGACTTACTTGTCCTCCTCTGCTTTAGCAATCCTAAAAGCATATAATGACATAGAAGGGCAGTGCTAAATGATCACATTGACAACAGCTGACTTAGACCTCACCCAAAGCCATAGAGGGCTTTGTGTGAGGCAGGCATAAATCTTTGCTCTTTTTAAGCAATTGAGATTTTTGGAATTTCTTGTTACTGATGAATAACCTGCCTTATCCTGACTATGCTTGTCAGCAATATGGAAATAGAAAAATTAATACTTACTGAGTCAGCCTAGTAGTGTGTAAGAGGCTTTTAAAATATTAATTATTCTTTGGAATAATACATACGGGGTTGATATTATCCCTATTCTTCATATGGATTGTCAAAACAACCATGTCACACATGGTACTTGTCAATTGCTGTGACACACTCTTCAATTTCATTCTGATGAGTTCCGTCAATGGGACAGATGCTAGAATTTCATACTTTATCATATACAATTGCTGTATAATCAAGAACTGTTCTTATTCCTTATGATTATCTAACTGCTCTAAATTTGCAAATGTATAGGCTATGCCAAGAGAAATATGAAGGAAGTCTGTACCATCATCTTTATATTTGTAGTTTTACTCCTTAATTAATGGCAGTAAATAAGAAATATAAGTGATTCACAAAAAAAAAGCATGCCCATTTAAAGCACACCTCCTGGGTCTATTCAATATTATCATATATATAACTCATAGTTATGGATAGGGCACTATGTTACATTGGTTAGGTACTTGCTTCTGGGTGAAGAACAACTATTACTGAAAGCCCTTAGTAACTTTATTACTCCAGCCATACTTTCCCATTTCCCTTTCTTTTTTTGAACAGTTATGCTGCACAAAGTTTGTGGAAAGATTAAGTAAGATAATATGAAGAGTTTAAAGCACAGCTTGGCATTTATTGAATATTATTGTAAACTACATGAATGGAGAATGAAAATGGTATCAAACTATAATTACTTTTGAGCACCTACAATATGATAGTTCTATGTCCAATTCTTTTCTCAAATTATGACATTGCATCTTCATGATAACTCTCAGACCTAGTTGCTCTGATATTCATTTCGTAGATGAGGTATCTTACATTTTGAGATGGTTTGTAAGAACTTGAATTCTGCTCTAGTCGGTTGGTTCACATTCCAAATCTATTTTTTACATTATAGTAGTCCAGGTACTAGGAACAAAGTTATACAAAACACCAATACAATGCAGACTCCACCTCTCAAGAATGTCAAATCTAGCTGTTGTTAAGACAAGAAGACATATCACCACAATGCATGATGTATTATAAAAATGGAAAAACTATTATAAAAGCTCTGAAGAATGAGTTTGCCTCTGACTGGAGCAGATGGTATCATGTAGAAAGAACCTGGAATTTTAGCAAGCTAAGAAAGATAGGTAAAATTTTGACAGGTGCAAAACATGCAGTAGCACTGATAGAAAAAAGGAACAGCATGAAAAAAGAACATGGCAAAAAAATACAGAGCATATGAAAATAAGGCTAGGAGTCTTGACAATGTGAAAGTATTTTCAAAGTAACTGTGACTACAGTCATTCTCAGTAAAAAATGGTTATTTATCATTAGCAATTGTATTTTCGATCTGCTGCTATGTAATCCAGAAATCTGTGACTTAAAACAGTAAGTGTTTATTATTTCACTTTTACAACAAGAATTTTAGAGAGGCTTAGTTGGGTAATATTTATCTCAAGGTCTTTCATGAGATGACCGTCAAGATGTTGGCTAGTACTACAGTCATCTGAAGCCTTGACTGGGACTAGAGGATACACTTCCAAATTGAACTGGGCAATCTGTTATCAGGATGCCCCCATCTCTTGCCACATGAACATCTTTTGGGGGTTGCTTGAGCATCCTCACAACATGGCAGCAAAATTCAGCCAGCATGAGTCAAGAGACAGCAAAGTATGAGACTCAATGTTTTATTACCTAGTGCAAGTCACACAATTGTCTGTCTAACTATCTATCTATTATCTATGTATCTATCTTTGTATCTTTAGCAGCAGTATTAATTGTGGGAGGAGAATATACCAATCTGTGGATATCAGTGGGAGGGATATCACTGGCAATATCTCTGAAGCTGATTATTACTGCTCTCCTTTGGTCTGAAATAAAGTCATGTGCTCTACTGAAGTAGAAACTATTATAAGAAGCTAAGTCAGGAATGACACTAAAAAGACTCATCGAGTGGAAGTATCTATTATAAGAAATTCACTAATGATATGACATCAGAAATATCTGCAATCTTCTCTTTTGTATATCTTTTTCTTATATGGTCTTTCTCACCAAAATTTTAAGTGCTGCCTGTCTTCTGAAAATAGATAAATAGATAGATAATCTGTGGTATGAAATGCTGCACATCATCCACCATCACTTTCTCAAATCAGATTTATTTATTTATGCTTTTTCAAAAAGCACATATGAAAATTAGAAGCTCACCATGTTTATTGGGTACCAAATTAAACGTAAAATGTTGTTAGAATATTCATGTATGGATAATTTTATCAAGACCCTGCTTGAAGAGAGCAGGAAGAGCCAGTGCTACTTATTTGTATCACAAGGTTCTGAGAAATAACTCATTGAAACACCCAGGAATGAAGAGAGACAAAATTTGGATCTTACCACCTTTCCTTAGCCTAAAATTGTAAAAATAAAGCAAACTTATGGCTGTCATAAGTGGATTATGTGGATTATTGCCTACTGATCTCAGTTTTAGTTATATTCTCAAAGCATAGCGTTTCCTACTTCTTTATCTGGCCTCTCACTTTTATTGGTCCCAAGTTCAATCAAATGAACTGCTGAAAGTTAAATCTGAACTAGCTCATCTGCTGAACAATGAACTCAAAACAAGCCTAGGGCAGCAAACGGGTTTGTAATTGCTTACTGCTATTTCTCCAGTGCCTTGCTCTCTAGGTGATTGTGTGACAGGAAGTTTCACTGAATTCAGAATTGTGGGACAAAAATGCTTAAATACAAATGTAACCACTCATGACCTTGGTGTTGCCAGCATGTCTTTCCTTTGTTCAGGTAGTAGTATTTAATACAGTCACCTGGAGATATTAAGAGATTATGGACTGCCATCACTTCAGAGAGCTCTTGATAAGGCATGGGAGGAAATAATCACATTATTCTTGCCATTAATAAGCACTCATTGAACGCCACCAGAGGGCAAGACATTACATGAGTATCCATTTTGCACACATTAGGAAATGCATATGCCTTTAACTTCAGAAGCATATTAACACCATTGCTCTTTCTGTCACTTTTACTTTCATTTCCTATAGAATCTTTTGGGACATCTTAGGTAGTAAGGACTCATTTGAATTGTTTTTCCAGATTGAACTTTCATCCTCCTTGTCAGTTCATCCCAGTTGGGAAATATTTCTATTCCCAGAAATGATCTCCTTCCTCAGCCATTTCTATATCGTTCAAAGGGCAAGGATTCAATTCATCCCTACACAGTTTAATGGAAAGAGTAAAAAAGTGGCAGAGAGGGATAACTGTTTGTAGCATTTGTTTCTTCTTGGTCTCTAAAGCAGTTAATACTTCAAGGGAGCTATCACAGATCCTGTGGTGTATCCACAACATTTGCATGAAGTACTTATTTAATACATAAAATTCACAGTGAGATGGGGAAATGCCTATGCTTTAATAACTGATGAACCTAAGGTGCAGAAAAATTGAGAATCTTTTTCAAGGTTATTGTCAATAGTAACTAATGGGGTCAGTTTGAACCACATACTGGCTAGCATAAAGTGTAGACAATTTCCAGTTTACCAACAAAAATTATTAAAGAAAAAGGAAAAATATTCCTTTAAAGTCTTTCGCCTATAATTTTAGTATTAAATACTGCCTGTGAATTTGGTTCTGCATTGGTAAAAGCTAAAGCTGGGTAAGCTTATTTCTTTAAGGAAGTTATAGTTAAATAGCAAGACAAACATCCAGACCCATGGAAAAGAAAAATGACTGTAATTACCTTTCATTGTGACAGGACTCACGATTTGATGCTATAATGCTTGCTACATTAAAATTCCAAAACTATGTGCACAAAGTCCAGTCACTTTTGAGGTCTACAATTTTCAAATTTTGAAAGAATATTTTAATGGTTTTTTACTTCTTATGCTTAAAAATTTTTAATTTTAAAATCATCCTAAAAGACAAAATCAATTGCTATGCATAATAATCGTTCTTATATTTAAATATGTATTTAGAACAGTTGCCCCAACATTTTTACAATCTCAGAACAGAAGTCTGCTCACATCTTCATTTACTTGTATTTATTATATTGCAATTATGTTTTACAGTCGCTACATTTTACAATAATTAATTTATGCAACTATCTGAAATGTAATTGAATATCATGTTAAAATTGATTTTATCATTTGATTATTTTACTTTTAAATATATTGTTTTGTAATAATAATATTTTTGAAATAAGTATTAACTGGCATATAAGATTTTTCTTCCTTTTAAATTTTCTCCTTATGATATATTTCTCAGACTAAACATGAGATAATAATACTTGGTCTATATGAACATTTTAAATAATTTTTATTATTTTTTCATTAAAAAGTAATATATGCAGAAGCCAAACATTTGGAAAACACTGAAAACACTGTGGAAGAAAAAATTAGTCATTGTAGTATATCCTGGAGTTTTATCTGTCTAGCATTGTTTTCTACCTTTATCCCTACCTAATTTGAATTGTGGGAGGCAATTTTTCCAATACTTAATGATACGTTTCAGATGGGACTCAACTCTACAGAGACAGAACTTGTCATGTAAATCAAACCATTCAGATCCATACATGGTCCCTAATACATTCTTATATGTCCAGGGATAGCAATTAGTATTTCAAGTGAAGTGATTCCTGGAACTTATGCTGAAACTACCAGAAAAAGCTGTTTCTATTTTTCTTTATCCCTGCATTTAATTATAAGACAGAAACTTGGAGTGACCAGAAGCTACCAAATGTAAAGAAACACACACACAGCAAACCAAACACCATCACAGCAAAAACAAAGATGAATAATGAAGAGAAATGTAGTTGTACTCACACTGTTCAAACCCCTGGATCAACCTTTGCTAGAAAGCAGAGTTATCTCTAGACATTTTGGTTACACAAGGCAACTAAATATTATTTCTGAATAAGTCATTTAAGTTGAGTGCTTTCACACAGAATTCTGATAATTGCATCCCTTACTTTGCTACTAAAGAATAATCACTATTGCATCTTAGACCACATTCTACTAGTCTATTTGCAATGCACATAACTATATTTATCAAGACATATACATATGTGTATGTGTATCAAGCCATATACATATATGTATATGTATATGTATACTTATGTATATATGTGTGTATATATATATAGAGAGAGAGAGATGGGGGAAGGGCTTATTGTTTTAAATAAAAATAAGTATTTAGTATTTTAAAGTATCATTAAATATTAGCCATTCACGTGTTAATTAACAATAGAGCAGACAAGATCTGGATGTTCTACAATTTGCATTATTGGATATATATGATAATAACACCTTTTCACTATTATAAAGGGGTGATGAATATATATCTGTTCATCTCTTAATATTCCTTGTAATAGATTCCTAAAGGTAAAATTGTTCCTTCAAAATGTATGAACACTTTCAAGGTACAAAAATCTCTGTGCCTTTGAGGACTATGTGTTAAATATTTACTCCTCACTGCAAGGCTCTTGCTTTGAAACCTCTCTGGTATTGAAAATGCCTTTCCTTTCTCTTATATTTTTGTTCATACTTTTGTTTTACACTTCTAAATTATTTTATTATAAGTAAATTTCCTATAATTAGTAGAGTTGGATTTTATTCATGACCTAATTTGATATTCACAGTCATTTGGTAAAAAAGCAAAATTCATGTTTGTATTGTTACAAGGGATACACTTTGTTTTATTTTCATCATACATTTTACTGGTTATCTAAGCTCATATTTTTACTTTTTTTTTTTTGGCTTCATTTCTTTCTATGTTTTCTATATTTGCTACAAAACTTTGGTTTCTTGTCCTCAAGCTAGTCATTTGGAAGGCACGAATCCTGATTTAAATTCTAGTAGCAAAGACTGGTAGTTTTAAAGAAAATCATCACACTAAAACGTCTTTATTATCATTAAAACAAGTGACAAGAAATTCTGTTTCAAATTTACTTCACCTAAAGTCAGGAAATTAAACAATTTTTATTTACTTTTTAACCCTAATCTTATGGATTTTATTGCCATAGCCCATATTTTATCCTTTCATTCATTGCTAAATTATTATTATACATCTTAATTTGCAAAAATCATTGTTTTTAATATTTTGTAAGCAACTTTATGTTACTCAGATTTTTTCCACGTTTCATAGTTGTATACCTTTTATAGTCTTTTATTTCTTTATTTGAATTCACTTTTTCTTTGAATGGAGTATATCTTTAATCACAGTTGAAATCATTTCTATATCTGGGAGTCACATGTGAGTAAGTGGCTTCCATAAATAAAATATTTAGAAATTGTGATATTTGTTTTACTCAAATTCCATAAACATTGATTTATTATTGTTTACCAGATACAAAGATTTCTTCCTTCTTTTTTCTTTTAATAGTTATTCTAAATTTCTTTTAGGCATTTGAAAAAAAATTAATTTATTTTTTAAATTAAAATATATTACATTTGTAATATTGTCACTTCTTTATTTCTTTTCCATTCACCATGAACCTTTTTATATGCAATTCTATAATTCTATAACTTCATAAGTCAAAACAATTTTCTTCCTTTGTAACTAACCATGCGTTAGTCTATTTGTTCTAGCAGTTTCCTCAGGAATAGTATTAAACAAATTCGGCTTTTGATTGGTTGTTGTTAGTCATCACTTGCTCTGACAGTTATTCCTTTCTCTTTTATATTCTAAGTGTTTTGCTTATTCTCTATCTCTCTGATTTGGTTTTCCACAATGTTAGTTTTTAATTTTAAGTAATGTCAGACTAATTCTACTATAGCTTCATGTACTCTTCTATGTTCTTTCTTAACTCTTTCTGACGATCCCTTTTAGTTCTATTCAGTAATCTTACTTCATCTTTTATCTCTTTCAATGTTTTTAACTTAATTAAGCACACAAAGGATATGATGCAATCTGAGAAGGAAGATTTATATGTGTACCTAGTTCCATTTAAGTTTTTCCTTCCTACATTTTGATTGCTACATTTATTCCTTTATTGTTATAAGTTCATTTTAATGTCCATTATTTTTGTTCTAGTCATTCATGCTGACAAGGAATTTGGGGCATAGCTCAAATCTACCACTTTCTGAATTATAAATAATTTAGAACATATCTTGCTATGACTTAAAATAAGCAAAAATTATAACAACAAAAATAATATCTACTTCATAAGGTGTTTTCATCAGCTTTTTTTCTGGTTGTGACCAAAAGAACTGACAAGAACAATGTAGAAAAGGAGAAGTTTATTGGGGGTTCATAGTTTTAGAGGTTGCAGACTGCAGATGGCCAACTCCTCTGCTCTGGATAAGAAGTGTGACAGAGCATCATGATGGACAGGTGTGGAGGAGGGAAGCAGCTCAGACCCTGATAATCAGGAAGCAGAGAGAGACTACTTGGCTTAATCAGGGACAAAATATATACCTCAAAGGGAAACCCCCAGTGACCCACACCCAACCTGCCTACAGTTACCACCCACTTAATCCATCCAAGTGGATTAATGCATTGATTAGCTTAAATCTATAATAACCCAATCAGTTCACCTCTGACATTTCTTGCATTTTCTAACACAGGAGCTTTTGGGGGACAACTCATATCAAATCATAACATAAGACTTTTGTGGTAATTAATTGAGACAAGACTTGTAAAAAGTTTAGCATGATTTTAGAAATATATGCTGTGTTCAATAAAGGTCAGTTTCCTGTCTCTTCATGCACATTCTAAGTTTTTGTCATACTGGCAACCTTTCAGGAACACTTTATGTTTAAAATAACCCCTATAATTTCACAAGAACCAGATGTAAGCCAGAACTAAAAATAGATCTTGAATTAAAATCTATGTATACCTTCAATACTGAGATAATTTTTCCTGCTTTTCAAATCTTGAAGATTTACTATGCAAATTTGAAGAGTCAACTATATTTACTGATCAACTATTAAGGTTAATTTGAATTGTGTACAAATTAAATTCCTTCATATAAAGTAACATTTGATACTAGAATGTTTATTGATCTCCAAATATTTTACTATTTTCAATTATTGATTATTTTATAAAAGTAGATTTATCTATGCACTCATAGCTCAGTACACATCAATACATGATTAATGAATAAATACCTACTTCATACATGATGATTTGGGATTATTCTCAATAGTTAAATTTTAAACTTTTACCCTTAATTCTAAAATCTTGACTTTAAAGAGAGAACTAGAAATCAGAAATCTACTATAGATATGCAATTTAATGAATGAAAACAATAGCACCTACCATGAGCTGAAATTTCTAAGATTAACACATTTAATCATCTCAATTAATTCATGAGGACAATCCAATTATTATAGTAATTTTTAGATTATGACACAGATTTACAGAAATCACTTACCCAAAGTCACACATTAGTAATTGATGAACTTAGGATAACAAAATTCTCTTATTTAAACATACACATATGGGGGGTGAGGTGGGGAATGAGAGAATAATGGGGGAACTTTAGAATATGTAGAAGGAAATGAGAGAGAGGGGGGTATGAAAAATGGTGGAATGAGACAGACATCACTACCCTATGTAAATGTATGATTGCACGAATGGTCTGACTCTACATTGTGTACAACCATAGAAACGAAATGATGTACCCTATTTGTGTACAATGAATCAAAATGCAGTCTGTAAAAAATTAAAAGCTAAATAAAAAATAAAAAAAAATTTTTAAATAAAAAATAAATAAAAAAATTTAAAAAATCATACGCATAAATTTCTGAAGAGAAAATTTGCTATGGAATAATGACATGAAACTAACTTTCTGTTTAGGACAGGAGGGCTCTGACTCTTGGTGCCACTTCCTCACAAAGGAAGGACTGAAAACAATACAGTCTTAGATGACAGCTTGAATGTCAAACAGCTAACTCTCCATCATCTCTTCACTTACCACTGCTGCCACTGAGAGATGGTGAAGCCCAAGGCTGGTGTACATCAAGAACTTTGCCTGATTACATAAATAAACAGAGTAATTGAGTGCATGCTGCATGTGGAAACTTGTGTTCCTAGCAATTATTCCCCTTTAAGAAGATAAGTTTATTTATCAATGTCTACTTGCTACACAGTCCAAATAAATCTCTTTCTAAGTGAAGCATCTGACTTGCAGTCCATGACTATCAGGAAAACATGACCATTCAACCCAATGTGAAATTTACACCTCAGCTCAAAACATGCTCAAGTACAATATGCAGCTTCAAGTCCTCGCTGACAAAGTGTTGATCTTTAATTTGAGATTAAAATCAATTATTGGGAAAGGGGGAGTCACAACACCATTAGGGAAATTTCTGTTGATTTTTTTATTCTGTCACATCAAAGTGAACTAGAGATTAATTTTCTCATATTTTATTGTTAAAACATTTTAATTTCTTTTAAGAATGTATTTCAGGTTGTGAATCATTGATGAGACTCCAACTTGATTCTAATTTACATATGAAAGTGACAAAATTGTGACACTTACCTGTCAGCAGGTACTATACCCTCCCTTTAAATGTGTTCACCTGCCAGAAGTTCTTTAATGTTGGAATCTAACTGGAAAAATGAGGAAATGTAAACTATACAAATAGTATATCTACTGCTTATTTGGTACCTTTTCCAGATTTTATAATTTTCTGATTATAGAAAAGAAAGAAAAGGATAATTTAACTTTCTGGAATAACTGAAAAAAAGTATTCAACTTCGTTGAGCCTAAATTTGTGGATAACTGTTGGACCTTCCCATATGGGATATATTTAAATACCCTGAGCCTGTTGTATTCTGCTCTTTTTATTTTCAGAAAAAAGGAATTTCCAGCCAAAAGCAGACTTTATGCCCTAACAAAGATTATACTGGGGATACTGGGCTGAACAAAATAAAAATAAACCTGAAGTACCATTATTAGAATCTCTCTTCCCATGCCCCCTGTCTCTAAATTCTTCACGTTAAAGAGTTACAGATAAAAAACACAGCAGCTTAAAATTCAGAAGACTGACCCAGTTTTTCAAGGACTTCACCTGAAGAGAACCAGCTTCTCCTAGTTTATAACGCTTTCCTTTCACTGAGGGACCCTCTCAAAAAACGTGTTTGTGAACTGAGAGCACTAGAAGGGAATCTCTGCCTATGCATGTGTTTCTTTCCCTCTGTCAGGTTTAGTTATAAGAACAGTTCAATCTCTTCGTGCTTTTCCATGTTCTCCAGCCTTCTCCCCTAAGGAGCACAGTGCTTTAGGGACGACAGGTTTTCATACAAGTGAACATTCTGATATTCATCCACATATCCATTCACTTATCCCTTTACTGTGATGAAAATAATAAAGATACATATGATTGTAATGACTTATTAACTGGGTAAACACAGGCAAATTACCAAATGAAATGAGCGTCTGCAACTTCAGCTGTAGAATGAAAATGTATGGTAAGGATTAAAGGAGATTGCATGTGGGAAGTGATTGTACATTGAGGATCTTGCCCCTAACATGTGCTCTTCAAAGTAGAACTAAAAATAAGAGGAAGATTTGCACAGCAAAAAGGAACAAACCTTAGTCAAAGAGATGGAGATCACTAGCCTTGCAACTAGCCTGTAAATCTGGTAAAATTTCTAGGAGAGTTTAGACTGATATTGTAAATAACAATAATCTGCCACAAAAGTCATTGTTATATTTCAGTGAGATAAAGAGAAATAAATTATTTGGCACTGTTCATTGCACAAAGGAGGTGCATAAACACCCATACACATTAAAGGTGATTGTTCTTTACAATTGAATGTGATAGTTACAGAATAAATAGAGATGAATATGCTACAAAGCACAAAACAGAAATATGACAAAGAGTTTTGAGCATACATTACTTTTCCAGGGAAAATAATATTCACAATGAGTTAGAGATTGACATAAGAAAGTAACTTTAATCCTTGAGCCCACAGAGAAACTTGAACTCTCAATGAGAGTTCAAAACTTGACTGACATTAGAACAGAGAATTCAAAATCCATTCCACTTGAATAGATGTTTACTTTCTGTGTGATGTAGCCAGTGTGCTAGGTGCTACAAATAGAAACATTCCCATTTGTATCTAATTCTCCCAAAATGTTCCAGAGTGTTCAATTAGAGATAAGAATTCTAGAACCCTGACTAGAGAGTTAATTGTTTCAATAGAGTGTGGAAGAGAGCGAACACTCCAGAGAAGATGGATTTGGTATCAGATAAGCAAGCATTCACAAGTTGGACCAGGAACGAATGGATGGTATAGGCAGAAAAACAGTGGAGACTTTGTGGTATGTTCAGAAAACACTTAAGAAAGTGTACCATAGAAACAAAAAGATATACCCCATTTGTATACAATGAATCAAAATGCAAATTTTAAAAATAAAAAAAAAAGTTTTAAATAAAATAAAGATACTGTTTCTGTTCACATAGAGAGAGAGAGAGAGAGAGAGAGAGAGAGAGAGAGAGAGAGAGAGAGAGAATATAACTACTTTTGGGCATGGTGGTGCAAGCCTGTAATTCCAACTTAGTAAGGTAAGCAACTTAGCAAGAACCTCTAAAAATAATAAAACGGGCTGAGATGTGGTTCATTGATTAAGTAACCCTGGATTCAAACCCTAGTATCAAAAAAATAATAATAAAAAAATAACAAGTACCTACCTTATTCTCCAGGTAAGAGGGTCTTTATGCGTAAGAACAACCTAGTCAGATTTCTATTTTCAAAAGGTGAAGGTAATAAATCAGAAAAGGAGGATTAGAAGACAGGGCACCCAGATAAGATTACATTTGCTTTTTAAATAAACTTCTTTTTTTTTTATTGTAAACAAATGGGATACATGTTGTTTCTCTGTTTGTACATGGCGTAAAGGCATACCATTTATGTAATCATAAATTTACATAGGGTAATGTTTTTTGATTCATTCTGTTATGTTTTTCCCTTCCCCCCCACCCCTCCCACCCCTCTTTTCCCTCTATACAGTCCTTCCTTCCTCCATTCTTGCCCCCCTCCCTAACCCTAACTCTAACCCTAACACTAACCCCTCCCACCCCCCATTATGTGTCATCATCCACTTATTAGCAATATCATTCGTCCTTTGGTTTTTTGAGATTGGCTTATCTCACTTAGCATGATATTCTCCAATTTCATCCATTTGCCTGCAAATGCCATAATTTTATCATTCTTCATTGCGGAGATATATTCCATTGTATATATATACCATATTTTCTTTATCTATTCATCAATTGAAGGACATCTAGGTTTGTTCCACAGTCTGGCTATTGTGAACTGAGCAGCTATGAACATTGATGTGGCTGTATCTCTGTAATATGCTGATTTTAAGTCCTTTGGGTATAAGCCAAGGACTGGGATAGCTGGGTCAAATGGTGGTTCCATTCCAAGTTTTCTAAGGAGTCTCCACACTGCTTTCCAGAGTGGCTGCACTAATTTGTAGCCCCACCAGCAATGTATGAGTGTACCTTTCTCCCCACATCCTCGCCAACACCTGTTGTTGCTTGTATTCTTGATAATCGCCATTCTAATTGGGGTGAGATGGAATCTTAGGGTGGTTTTGATTTGCACTTCTCTTATTACTAGAGATGTTGAACATTTTTCCATATGTTTGTTGATTGCTTGTAGATCTTCTTCTGTGAAGTGCCTATTCATTTCCTTAGCCCATTTGTTGATTGGATTATTTGCATTCTTGGTGTAGAGTTTTTTGAGTTCTTTATAGATTCTGGAGATTAGTGCTGTATCTGAAGTATGATTGGCAAAGATTTTCTCCCACTCTGTAGGCTCTTTCTTCGCATTGCTGATAGGTTCCTTTGCTGAGAGAAAGCTTTTTAGTTTGAATCTATCCCAGTTATTAATTCTTGCTTTATTTGTGCTATGGGAGACTTCTGATGAAGTCCCAAAATGTTGTGTATTTAAAAATGCATAAAGTCAAAGTCTTGCTCATCTTGTCCACAATAGAAGGGGGATAGTGAGCTGTTTTTGTTTTAAATGTTGCTTTAAACCTAAGAGAGGTGCTTCTTAAACTTTTCCATTAATGTACTCAATGTCAAAGGAAACCTGTGTATAATTTCACAGGTATTATTGTAAGGGATTTATGAAATAATATGGTCAAATGCTTAGACCATCAAAGATGCTTGTCTATTATTGGTCTTAATGTCCTTGTTAAAGTTATCAAACACAGACACATGAAACTCTGAATCACTTTTTCCTTACTACTGCTATCCTCCCTCTCATATGAGTCTCTTCCTGGCTCTCTAGTTTTTAAACTATACATTCTTTTTCTTAATTTTTGCCACTGCCTCTTCTATGTTAAGCCTCAGGTCCGAAGTGTTTTGTGTGTGTGACTTTCAGACCCCCTCACTTTGTTCTCAGATCAAGATCACTTCTGGATATCACTATCACTTTCAGCTGTTGGCAAGACTCCACCCTTTCCAAGTACAATTAGTGCAACTAAGCAGAAATGTTCAGCCTACTCTCAGAGCAGAGATTCACATAACTCCTCATGTATACAGGAGCAAACACAATGAAACTATATTACATTCATAAAATATATCGAATTATGCAGATTTTATCACCCTGATTTTTTCACATAATATATTTTGAGAAGTGTTTTAAAACACCTTTTTTTTTTTTTTACAGCTGACTAATATTCTATTTTATGCATGTATCACAAATATGGCAGTTAAGTTATATTTAGGTGCCCTTATATTCAGGTAGTTCAAAACAATTTGAAAGTTCTATCCATACAGTTGTCCTTTGTGGACCTCAGCTGACAGATGTATTTAAGATGATAGCTCTAGGAAGAGAAAACTTTCCATCTTCTTAATACTATGTACTATAGAAGCAGTTTTGCAGCTTTAATATAGTTGAGGCTTGGAGAAAATCAGACTATTGTCAAACTCCAACATACTGAAAAGCTGAGTATATTAAAAAACCAGATTTGCCTATGCCTTTACCAATAGGTATTTTTCCCCGGAAATTACCTTTTAAGGATGTTTATGTTAAGAACAAATGATCGATCTCCTCAGGATCTGCCCAATATTGAATGTATTTTCATTCACATTGTCTACTTAGGTTAGTGTTTATCTGCACCTCTGTTCAAAAGACTACTATGACAGTTATAATGATCACCATAACTAAAATTAATCTATCACATGCACGTTAAAAAACTTAAGTAGGTATTTTCAGGACTTAATGTTAAAAGATTCTTTCCCCACTACTCTTAGATGTTGTTTTCCAGGATTAGTGTTAAGCTAGACATAATAAGGCTTACAAAAATACCCCAACCTACAAACTCCAAATAGTTTGAACATTGCTATATATGATTTTCTGGGTCTCATAGTATTTTTTTTTTCATTAATTCTTTGCCTCCAACTTCTCTGCAACCACAATTCTATTTTACTTAACTATATTTAAGAGAGTCCCTTTAACATTAGGTTGAACGTCACAAAATACAAGTAATTTTCAGTGTGGCTTACATTTAAAAATAACAAAAACTGCAAATGATTTTTAGTGTTAATAGTTAACTAATTTAAATTAGAAAGCATTTGAATAAGTAAAAAAATAATTCTGGGCTGAGAATATAGGATAGAGTGCTCAGCATGCTCAAAGCTCTGGTTCAATCTCTAGTACTGCAAAAATTAAAAAATAAGAGAATGAATGAATGAATGAATGAATGAATAGATAAGATAAACTAGAAATAATAATAATTTCTTCCCCCAAAATATTAACAAGTAGATGCCCATCTTGTCTAAATCAAATTACTTAAATAAGGGGTGAGGGTGGTCATATCTCATCTAATTGTACCGTAGTGCTAGAGGCCAAAAATATAGCCATGTTAATGCATCTACCCAAAATAATTTGGAAAAAATAGATTAATTTTTTTTACTCTTTTCCACTTCAATATTTTTACCCCATTTAATAAACAAATGTGTATACATGCACACACTTCAATAAAAGTTTACTAAATAAACAACTAGATATAGAAAAGGAGGCTAATATAACAGATCCTCAGATAAATATATTTGAAAATTAAAAAGACAAATTTATAACCCTTTTCTCCACCTTCTAAACATTCTGGTCCTGCACATGCAAGGAAAGAAGTGATCTGAAAAACCTAGATTATTTGTGCAGCCTTCAAATCTCATAGTGATTTATTAAAAGCAAGAAAAAAAACAGAAATGGTTAAAAAAAGAAAGGTGGCTCTGTTCTCCATTTACACAGAAAGAATTACATGGAATTATTTTTTCAGGAGAGATGAGTTATGAAATTATTTTGCTTCATTTTGCAAATACACTTTTATTCCACAAGCCTGAAGGATGTTCAATGGAGAAAAAATGGACCAGACCCAAGTATGGAGATGAGATTTAAATATTGGTGTTGTCACTCAAAAACCATCTGAATCCATTGATCATTGAAAGCCTTGGTTTTCTTAGGAGTAAGAGTTGAGAGGAGGCAATGGTAAAACTGGTACGAAACTCTATTGAGCAGCCATGTTCTGGATTCCCTACCTTCTCAACAACCCGCTCATCAAGCTCTTAAAACAAAACAAAAAGTCTCTTTAACATACATAAGTAAAATTTCACTAGAATAAAGAATCTAGTCCAGTGAGTGAGAAAATCACTAGACTAGACACAGTCTCCTTCACTTCCGGATAGAAATGTTCTGAATCTCTTTAATCTGGAAAACAAACAGTTTCACATAAGAACAATATTGAGATTTACAAGTTATCCAAACTCAAGACTGAATAACCAAGTGAAGCCAACATCAAGGACTTTGGGAACATTCACCATGTTCTGGGTATCATTTGGTCTCTCCTCCACCTTGGTATCCCAATGAGATCATAAAGTGTGACTCTTCATAAAATTTAAATTGACAGGCAAAATAAATGGCTATATGGTATGTTTGCATGAATATGTAACAACAAATCCCATCATTCTGTAAAACTATAATGCACTAATAAAAACATGGAAAAAATAAATACATATGTTTCCACCAAACTTTAAAAAAAAATTCATAACTGAGCTCCTCTTTCAAATCCTTCAGTAAATACTGGTTACTTTTGAATAGGACTTGTACTCATGCTTGTCAAGAAGACATGCTTTGACCTGGATCCCTGAGCTTTACCACTCGTCATACCATGCAGAGACCCTACTCAGTCCTCCTCAAGTTCCTGCCCTGGAGTTCCTGAACCAACCAGGCTTTGCACTCACCTCCACACCCTTCACATACTCATACAGGCTTGCGTGTCTTATTCCAAAACATTCCACTTCCTGATTCCTCCCATTTTTATTGAGAAATTTTTGTACCCTGACTCTGTTAGATTTTCTTGTTGTTAAGAATCATCCTCTGACCCTCTTCACATGCTAAATTTCATGCCTTTCAAAGTGGTGATCAAAAAAACCCTGAGCTTAGCTCTGGCAAAGCTTTTGACCTTCTGAGTTGTGATTTTTGTTAATCTCATCTCTCTCCATTCCAGGGAGCAGGGAGATCCTGGAGGAAAAGGATTATGATTTCTATCTCCCACAGTGCCTCATTGAAGACGTGGTAATTGATCAACTAGCCAACATATCTTCATCTCTTCTGAATTTGTAAACTTTATTTTTAATTCACTTTCTGGAAAATTTGGAAGATGTGAAGATCTGTTGGCCAAAAAGCAAATGAGACTTTAAGAATCACACACCACATTATTTGCAATATTTTCAGCTAGGACATGACCACGTGCCCATCAATTCTATGATAGAGCTATTTCTAACATTTTTAATATCTCTAATACCTGGATCCAATATATACTTCATAGTGTTGATTGACATTGTCTGCTTTTCAGCAAAAAAATTAAAATGTCCGCATTGAAAGTGGTAAAATATATCTCAGGGGTTTAGAAGAAAATCTGAGACACTCATGAAGCATTATTTCATCCTTAGAAACCAGATGATTGTGCAGAGGAACTGGAGATGGGTGAATCATAGGTGTTCATTCATTACTACTGAAAGCAGAATAGAAAATAGCCCAGATTCAGATAACCACAAAGCTGATCAAATAGTCCTGCCTTGATGGCACTTAGTTATTTGTGAAATATTTCAAGAAATGTCCTTGATGGGTCAAAAGGTTGCATTAGAAAAAATGAACAGCATTATTCTTGATTGAAAAGTGATTAAGAAAGTGAACAATTTTAAATATTTTAGCTGCTTTATTTTGCATTTCTTTTTTATATGCTCAGTGGATTTATTTAATTGAATGTAAAATGGTTTCTTCAAGAATTATAAACTAAAAACTCTTAAGTAATAAGAAATTGCTATAAAAATCTAATTAATAGTTTTTTGTTTTTTGTTTTTTGGTTTTTTTTTTTTTTGTGAGTGGCATTTGAAATACTTCTGGGATTTCCAATCAGTGGTATTCTAACTTTAATCCTGTAGAGTCAAATGTGGGACCAGGCAATGAGTCAAAATCTAAAATTTGGACTCTTTTAATATTTAAGTAACTTAGTTGACAACTTAAATTTATTTAAAGTTATCTTAAACACTGTTAGAATATTTTTCTGAGTTTGTTACACTTAAATAAAGTATCATAAGACTGTATGGCTCATGTATTTTTTCCACTTAGAAGAGATGATGAAGATGATGCATTATATTTTTAACAAAATTTTGGATTTTACTGTAGAAAAAAAAATGACAAAGTGGAGAGTTTACTAAGACCTAGCATGAAACAGAACGCATGCATTTTAGTTTATTAGTATTCTAAATCAAGAATAAGCCTATCCACATATCAAATTCTCTTTATTTATCAAAATCTGCTTTCATTTCCCCACTACCAATTGACAAAAAAAGCCATTTTCTGCAGCCTTTGAAAGCCTTGGTTTGTTTGTCTTTCATCCTAGGAATAATTCACTGGCAATGAATGGCTGAGGTAGAAATCATGGTGTGTTTCTCCTAAGCATATGCCGCATGTGGTACAGCACTTCATAATGTGAACAGGGGTATATTAAATGGATGATTCACACCATGTTTTTTTTTTTATAAAAAAAAAAAGAAATAGTTTCTTTTCAGGTATAAAGAGCTTAGAATGAAATCTTAAAGGAAAAATACCATAAATATGTGTAACACTCATTTGGTAAATGTTTTTTAAAATGTTTTTATCATTGCAGTGAATTTATATCACTGCTCTCTGAGTCTTTTCATATTCAGACCTGTGATTAATATTTCAAAGTTTACATTAGGATACATTTTTCTAGAGGATTTCTAAATAAATGCATCAGAATCTCCTAATGTTAGTGCACTTTATTAGTAGAAGTTATGACAAATAAAGCAATTTATAGATTATTTAAAAATCATAAAGATTTAAGAATGTCTCAGGAATGTGTGTTTGTGTGTTTTCATGTGCATGTGTGTGTGTTTGTGTGTGTCTCTGTGTGTGTGTGTGTGATTTTAGAAGAAGAAAGATATTCCATCTTCAAAGGGAATCTAATTATCCAGAGCTGGTTCTTTAGTGAGGTCACTGGAGGACCAATTTTACAGCAGGATGCAGTCTTTCTTTCAGAGACTGATACTGTTCTCTTGTCTCCTCCTTCCACTCTCTCTGGACCAATGTTACTTTCACCTTGTGTCCACTCATGAACCTCTCCAATATCATGTTAGAACTTTAGAGAAAGAATTTAATCTAAATTTCAAGATTTGCATTCCCCTCATTTTGATGGTATTCTACATACACTGTATTTAGGAAGTTAGCCATTTGTTATGATTTGAACACACTCTTTTGTTAATAGAAAATACTACTTTGATTATTATAGGAAGGACAAAATATCTTCGTATATTTCTTTTAAAAAATTGTGTATGTAGACACAAGTGTCCACACACACAAACACATACACAGGAATAATGAGTCTTTTTTTAATGGTAAAAGAAATAGTAAGTCAAAACTACGTGAATCCTTTTCCCCAGAAAAATCACTTCTGTGAATAAACCTCTTTAATTAAAATGGGTAATCTGGTTATCACTTATTTGACATTTACTGTGTGCCAGACACCATTCAGAGTCCTTTATACATGAAGCTATCTAAGGCTGAGATAGCATATTGGTTTTATATCCAAGGAAACTGAGACCCTGAGAAGTACATAGTTAATACATAGAAACCCTGGGGTGTGACGAAGAGCACTTTGTCTTTTCTGATAGGCTATTTGACCTTTTAACTATTTTTAAACTAGTCCATGCTGAATCTCATCACCTATTTTCCAGCTCTGGAAGAGAAACAAAGATTTTAGAAAGTGTCAAGTGTTTGTGTATTTTTGCCTGAGAAACTGAACAGCAGAACCAACAAAAAACTGAGTGTACAAAAGCTCAGGAAAGGAAACATACAGATCAAAGTTACATACATGGAAAAGTACTCTTGTCCCAACTATAGGTTTTGCAGATATGTATAAATCAATTTAATAATTGTATATTGATTAGCTTCTAAGATGCTGGCCATCAAAGGATAAAGGAAAATATTACAGATATTTCTAAGACCTTAGTGACTTTTATTTGAATATATAACAGATTTATAAAATACAGCATAAGAATTTTCATCCCACCATAAGCATCAAGAACAATGGGAACACGTCGGGGTAATCACTCAAACTTGGGGAAATCCATACTCTGAATATTTTTCCCTTATTCTCACTTGGGGGGTTAAGTTTGGGCCATATGATTATTCTCTTGACTTGATTTTTGATATCTGAACTATGTGAGTCAAAACAGATGATACATTTGAAAAAATAAAGCTACGTGCAAATGTACCCAATCTTAAATTTTATTTTGTAGTCACAGAAGAGCTGGATAGTAAGTGTATAGAAAACAAATGAGAACCTAATTTCTTTTGCTTATTCACATTTTTATTGGGAAAAACACATGTTTTCAGGTTTCAAATGAGTAATCTTCATTTATTACCACTTATCCCTGTGATACCTGGAAACTGCTTGGTTATAATGTTTATGTGTGATAGCAACATAATAATAGGGTTTACAGAAAGTAGGATTTTAAAATCCTATTGTAGTTATCACTCTGAGGTAAATAGTAATATTAGGATCTGAAGTCCTGTGTTCACACTACCTTCACACTACCTTTTCTGCTTTCGTTTTGTACCAACTGATAAGTAGAGTAGGGCTCAAGAAGAAGGAGATCAAAATATCAGCATCAGAATTGGTAGAGGTTTTAGATAGCATAGCTCATATGGGTGGAAAAGCTGAGCTGTGCAGTTACTTTCAGAGAGAATATTAAAGGATTCGACATTGATGAAAATAGATATTAATTTTTCTATATGAGTGAATGATTTTAAGTTCAAAATATTCACTGTTATTTGAAACTTTGCATAGTCATTCATAGATTAGCATGTTTTCCTGGAAAACCTGGGCGCTTAGTAAGATGAACAGTAACAAGTACATAAACAAATCCGAAAGAGTCTGTAATTTTTCAGCATAAACGTCATCCCTACTATTAGGTAACTTTTATTTAAGTTGTGGAGAGCAAGATATTAAATAAGCATTTTAAAATACTAACATAAGCCAAATGTACTGATTTTAGGGGCAAAAGGATACTAGTGAAGTAAAGGAATATGACTTACAATGGTAAGAGATGCATCCTAAAGGAAAGAGAGAGTCTGAAAAGGGGGCAGAAAGGACGTTAAAGAATAAGGAAACAAGTGCAGGTGGTCAGCGTGTTCTTGCTAAGTAAGTCAAAAGATATTTGCAAAGGAGAGAAATAATTTAGGCTGGAGTAAGATACCCATGATGAGGGTAAAGAAAAGTGATCTACACTGTGCGACTTGAGAACTGATTCACAGGTGCTTGAAGGAAAGAAAAAAAACCTTATGTTTCTGAATGAGATCTTACATAAAGAAATAATGACATACTCTATAGGGAGGAAGCTAGAGATGTAATAAATAACAGAAAGTCTATAACAGGAATACAGGTATGCAATAATCAGGACCTAAATTAGAATATCAGCATCATGGATGCAAAGGAAATGGTGATTCTCAGAGACACTTGGTGGCCAAGGGACACCAGTGAAGAGTCTATTGCCCTTGCTTTTGATGACTCAGATCTAAAACTCAGGGAGGAAATAGGTAATCTGTGAGTTTATAAGAAAACTAAAGATATGATTCTTAGTATTTTTATAAACTGTGAAACAAGAAATCTTATTTAGAGTGTGAGAGAGAAAATTCTCTGACCCAGAACAGGAATTGTTTATTTTCTGACTCCGTTTGGCTTCCACTTAATTTCAGTAGTGTAATTATAACCAAAGAGGCAGAGAGACCTGCAGGGTGTGCAAATCCAGATTGAAAAAAACGATCAAAAGTCCTAGGATTAACAGAAGGTTCTAACTGGTCTTTCATAGGGGATGAGAGACTAAGGAATATGCCCTTTGTAAACTGGCATGCCTATCATTATTCACAGGATGACGGCTCTTTGGGGAAAAAGTGTGGAAAGTAATAGGCTACCTTTTCATTTTAACGTAAATGAAGCAAGTATACATGTTGTCAGATCATTTTAATTGTAGGCACCTCCTTCTCACAATATCACCTTGCTCCTCATTACATAGCAATCTTCATTCTCATATTAACCTGTTATCACCACACAAAATATTTATACTGAATCTGATCTTTCAAAAAAAAAAAATCTACCCAAAATATATCTCAAGGAATTCCATCCTTTTCAAAACATAATTTTGTATTTTTTCAAAGAAAGAATTCTTAGTCTTAACTAATCTTCAAAAGTTTCATACAGTTCATTATAATTGTATGAAACAAAAGAGTTGCACATGCAATACTATCAGCTCTGAAACAAAGGACTTCAACTCCATTCAATTTGGGAACATCTATGCTTATATTATGGACTTTTCTGACTAATTAAGGTTACTTGAAATACTTTATTTGTTTAAACATTTGTTCATTCACAATTGCCTAGGTAAAATTAATTTTAACTTATTACAATGGGAAGTAAAAGTTAAGATTTTAAAATTTTTAATATTTTGACAAAGTTTAAAACTGGAGAAGATTTTCCATATGAGTTACATCTGCCAACTGATGAAACTCTGCTAACAAGACCGGGGTTCTTGCAAAACCAACACAAGGCAATATTGCAACAAATAGGGAAAAAAGTCTCTCTGTTTTGGCACTTGTCATTTTGCATCCTCATAAACAACAACAACAACAGGAGTAGGAAGAGCAAAGGTGAAGAATTTGTAACTTCCAAACCGTCTTATCTGGGGTGTTATTCTGGAGTTCCTCGGTAAGGTCAGCTGATGCAGGATTTCAAAGGCAATTAGAGTAAATCAAACTGCAGAACATCCCCATGGGCTAGTTTGAAGGTACCTTCCAAAGATGCTCTTTTTTCCCCCGCTAACCCTAGTTGCTGCCACATCTAGCAGCTGCTTTCTTTTTGACAATTCGTCACTCCTGAAAAATGTTTGCAAGCAGTTTGGATAATTTCCAATTCATTCTTGCAGGAAATGAGGATTTGCTTCCTCACTTGGGATACCTGCTGCTAGGTTTATTCACTAATAAGCATGATAAATGTTTTAGCCTTTGATCAGTGCTAATTTAACAAGTAAGCTCCCCAGAAAAAAAAGTCTTTGAGGCTCAGGGGCTCAAGACAGCACATGAGTTGGAAATATGATTGATTGTGTTGCTGTGAGAAATTTCCATAAAAAACTTTTATCACACTGCTATGTTCTGAACAATTAAATCAAAAATGAAAGATAGTTACCCTCCAAAGAAGGACAGAGGCAGCTCAGCAAACTTCACAAGATATTTTTTTAAACTAGCTCAAAAATTTCCCAGAGAAATATTTTTTTATCAATTTTTATCCACATTACTTTATCTATTTTCTCTTATCTCTTCTCTCATCTTCACACATGATTCTTTTTCCTCCACCCTCACCAGACTGATAA
Source organism: Sciurus carolinensis (assembly GCF_902686445.1). Lineage (NCBI taxonomy): Eukaryota > Metazoa > Chordata > Mammalia > Rodentia > Sciuridae > Sciurus > Sciurus carolinensis. Next base: position 74,727,898 of record NC_062226.1, read on the forward strand.
GTAATATTTTAAATAAACTGTAACAAGAAGCATATTACAAAAATTGAACAAACCAGGTGAAGAAGTGGGATTAGAATATACTACTGTGGAAAGAACGAAGACAAAATTTATGGAAATTTCTGCTATTTGTTCATTGAATAGTTCATATATTCATTCACAAAAGTAAACAGAAATAGTTACAAATACAGAAAATATTAAGTTCCTTGATTCCATATCAAATGTCAAATTCTCCCTAAATAAGACTAATAGTTTTCTTCCAAGATAAAAAGATATTGTTTGTAGTTTAGTGTGAAGTTTGTAGTTTAGAGTAAGAGACTGTCCATCTTAAATAAAGGCTTAGTGTGCTACAGTTTGTACTATACACTGCACTTACAATAAACATTTCAAAATATCTAACTTTTATAAAATAAAGGATGCAAAAGCAAAATGGATCAGTCCCTTGCTATTCAATATACTCCACAAAACATTCTCAATGAGAGATGCAGGCATGTGGATCTAAGTGTGGGTAAAATCTAGTCGTAAATAGTATATTCATTTTACAGTACAGGGAGACAAAGTTGAGAATTTTATTTTATAAGGAATCTGAAAAGGAAAGATTAGAAAGGAACCACAGGCACAATTCAGTGATGTGAGGGGAGCTCAAAGTGTTAAGACAGTATAGGTTCATTTACTATGTGGACATAAGTGTATGTAGTAAAAGTCTAATAACACAGAAGTAAAGGAAACAGTGCTATAAAGGAGGGAAGAAGGTGAGTGGAATAGGAAGGGTTTTAAAGAAGATTCCATCTTTCTCTCACACTCTTTTTTTTTTTTTAGAAAAACAATCAAGACTTTTAACAATTGTCAAATCTTATGGCAGCTATGCAAGCATTCATTACATTTGCTTATGAACTTTGTAAATTTTAAATATTCCATATTAAAACATAACAAATACTAAATTTATTATAGTTTATGTAACAATTACTCTAAGTTATAAAAAAAATGTTGGTTAACTGTTACATTGGGGAAATTCTTACTCATTTCCTTAAATTATTTGGTAATATTTAACTTTTTTCCTATGGGTAAGATGGAAAAACAGTGTTAAAAGTATTATAACAAGTTCAAAATATCCACACTTTTTTGATAATGTTTGCCCTAATATTGTGTGTTTATTTTTATACACAACCTGTCAAAAGGATACATAGAGGAATTTTCCAGAATCAGATTGGAGATTTGATATTATATTATGATAGTACATGATAAAAATATTTTGATAACTAGAAGTTTTTATCTTGGAATGGAAAATAAAGTTTTTCAGGGGATATCAGGTCCTTAAAACTATCATAAAATACATGAGGCTTTGACATATAGAAAAGAGACTAGAATTAGTTAAAATAAACCATAAATATAAAATTAACACCATTTATTAGAATTCATAATCAGAAATATTTTGGTTCTTGGGTAAAACTTTCAGATTATTCTAGTTATTCAATAATAAGTAGCCTTCCTTAAAAATTAATGAGTGTTAGGAATGTGTAAGTACATAGCACTTTCATTTTATGATTCAATGCTATTTTGAAATGGATATATTATTCAATATTTATGATTTGGTTATCAGAAAGTTATACTCTAATAATTCATCTTACAGAACTATATGATAAATGTTCATATAATCTCTTGCACCTCTATCACCCTTTTTAAAATAAACTGGGCTGCTCATAGTCTGTGTGGAGGGAGACCCTGTGGAATACCATTTGAGAACATGCCCAGTGACAAATTGTGAGACCAAACTCAGGCAGATGAGCCAATGATTGCACAAGCTAGCAAAAAATTTTCCAAAATGATTTGAACCAATAAGAAACTTGTTACTGTAAGCATCATTTGGAAAATATGCAAAAGATTGACCCACTAAAGACAGGAGAAGTGAAAGTTCACAACTAAGATGTAGAGTAAGGTCAAAGAATAATTTGTTTCATTCCACTTAAACAAGAATATGAGCAATACCACCCAAATGGCTGAATGTACCAACAGTCCTTGCTGTGGATGGTTCCCATATGCATGAACTCCATTTAGTTACTATGGTTTATTAATTATGAATAACTGCTAAAAGTACACACTTTTGTCCACAAAGCATGTCAGTTCAGAAAAAAAACAGATATATATCATGGCCAGTGATTAGTCCTGTCACTCTCCTCAATGTCTGTCAGTAATTAGTCACTGTGCTTATTTTTCACACACACACACACACACACACACACACACACACACAACAATGTGTATAACAACATGTAGCCTCTTTGACTCCCACTGATAAAGCTATGTGACATTCTGCAAAAATGGATAAGTGAAAAAGGAAATATGTGAACAAAGATGAAAGCGAAGCAAGAAAATGAAAAGTGACAATACTATAAGTAAAATTTAAATGAAACATAAATAGTGTTAAAGAAGAAATAGTGGCTGGAGCATTGGCATTGTGGTAAGAGGAGACTCCAGAGATACAGTCAGAGACTGAATGAAAGTGGAATTGTCAACATCAATGAGAAAAGAAGATATGAAGAAAAGGATGAAGATGTCCACTTTAGTCAGCTTTTCATCATTCTCACCAAAGGACCTGACAAGAATAATTTAGAGAAGGAAGAGTTTATTATGGCTCATGGTTTCAGAGATTCAGTTCATTTTTAGACCCTTCAATAGCTCTAGACTCAAGATGAGTCAGAACATCAAGACCATTTTCTCCAGCCAAACTGTAACCTGCCTATGATTACCACTCAATTAATCCATATCACTGGATTAGTCCACTGATTAGATTACAACTCATAATCTAGTCATTTCTTCTCTGAAAATTCTTGCTTCCTCTCATATATGAGCTTTTGGAGGACACCTCATTGCTAAACCATAATATTGTTCAAGGAGAAATGACAACAAAAAATACATTAAAGGAATTCTCAGAAATACTTCATAAGAAAGCACAAAGGATAAGGCATAAAACTGTTCTAAATTATAAAAGTATGACAATTCCCAAAGGCACTGAAAAGATGCTTGTGTCCTGTAGCAACTTAAGTAGGACAAGAAGGAAAACACTCAAATTCCTCAAATATGTTTTATGAAGAAATAAATATTTTAACTCCCAAATTTTCAATGTTTTTAATGCAGTATACTAAATACATATTAGTTTTACCCATCATACATGTACAGCATAAAGGATTTTCCAATGTTTGTGACAATTTTTAAAAGGCATAGAGCAGTTGAAACTCTTTCCTGCATAATTAGGATTACTTGGCATGGTCTCAGCTTGAACAGTCATTTTTACTGTCCACTACTGCCATGCAAAGTAAGGATGGCATTCATATTCATATACTTGTCATATAGACTTAATCTAAGTCCACTGATTAGTGGACTATATGATAAAGTCTATATAATAAAGAAGTAAAACTCACAGGATAATCAGCATAGTACTTCTTGCATGTCGGTTTTGAAATGGTGTTCTGACAGGGATACAACTAAAAATTCCAATTTGCAAAAGTGATTGTCTCTATGGTGGTAAAGAAAGGTTTTGAAATCAAAGACCATATGCTTGAGATAGATTTATGAACACCATTCACCAGCACCACCCTCATGAGAATTCAGTCACGAGAATATTGGGTGCAGATAAATTTTCTATCTTTGAGACAATAATGATATTGTCCATAAATGATCAAGGAACTTTGCCGAACACACCTGTGTCAGACACCAGGAAAGAAAGTTGGCAGTAGAATGAAGTTCTCAATTTTTTATGTCTTCCCAGGTTTCTCTTTTCATTAAAGAAACCATGAAAATGCTATTTCAGCTTTTTCTCCTTGCTTTCTTTTTGAAATAATTTACAAAATGAAGTTGACTCATAGCAGAAAAGTCCTTGTCAGTGTCAAGCTGTCAGTGTTGCTATGAAAACTTTCTAGTAAAATGTCTGAAATAAAAACAACATTGAACTCAGATGCAGAGAATCAAGTTCAAGCCCAGCTTATTAAAAATGTCATTCTAGGCAGTGACTTGCCTTCTGCCCTGAGTCTCCTCATCTGTATATTGAAGTATCAGATAAGACTTGCTCTATGATCACACATTGTGTAATAATGCAGGGTCTTTAATTCTGGACAATGTATGACCCATCTTTTTCATGGACCAAAATTCTACATGCCAATAGTTCCACTATAAAGGACATTAAATTATTGTTAGCATAGTGTTCTAACTTGACAGACTCAAACTTTAATGAGTTCATTTGTAAAGTAGTATAAGCACTTTTAAAATATACAAAAAATCTTATTGCCCTACATATTTAGTTAGATAAGAATATGTTGTAGGGATATATTTTTCAAACATTTGGGGTTTACAAGTGAATTTCCTAAGGTGTATAACATTAAATGAGATAATAGTGATGGTATTCATTTAAATTTAAAATAACAAATAATTTTAAAATATGTTCATCAAAACTGCATGATCCATGAAAAGTTTCTCAGCCTTGCTTTTAGTACAAAACAAAAAAAGCTAAATAAAGGTACAATAAAGTTTTTTCACCCATTAGGTACACAACAATCCAAAAGTTTACAATTGGCCCTCTAACTGCAAGTTCTGCATCTGTGATTCAACCAACTCTGGATATAAAATACTAAGAAAAAATACAATATAACATTTACATAGCAGTTATGTTATACTGTATTAGTAATACAGAGACCATAAATAATCTAGAGATTGATGCATAAGGAAGGATATATATGGGTTATATGCAAACGGTGCCATTTCCTAAAAGAGACTTCAGCATCTGCAGATTTTGATACCCCACAGGGTGTCCAGGAACCAATCCTCCACAGATACACAGGATGTTTATCCTCCCATGGAAAGTTGGGGAATTTCACACATAGGGCTGATGGGATGCAAAGTGATACAATCAGTATAGATTGCAATTTGGCAGTTCTGAAAACAAAAATACACATACATTTATATTTTGATTCAGGTATACTAGTTGGAGAACTCTATTCCAAGGCTGCAGTGGCAAAACTAGGAAACGATATACATAACAGGAATTGCTGCCATAGTTATACAGACAAAATAATGGTAATTTCTCAAATGCTCATCATTATGTAAACAATTCCACATCCTCAGAAAAATACCATGCAGCCACAACAAGAAACAAGAAGTGCTCTATCTCTGTAGAAGTGGAGTCACCAACAGGGTATGTGGTGCACTGGAATTATAGGATGCCAAATGGCTTGTTTATATTGTGCTACCTTTTATCTCAGAAAGGGAGATAGTATCACATATAGATACATTTACTACTATTAATAAAAATAATGGATGAATGAATAAAAATCATAATCATTATCATCTGTGTATGAATGCAAGGAAGAGATTTGAATGCTAGATTCCTTTCATATTCTTGAAAATTTGAGTTTGGGATTATATGAATCTTTTATGCAAATCTTTCTGGTCATTAAACAAAATCAAATCAAAGCAAAAAACTTCAGTTCCCTAAACTGAAAGAAAAATTAAAAAGTACTTGAGTTATAGTTTAACAAAACAGAGAAGAATCATTCTAATAACTCCTATCTATAGATAGTTACTAAACATTCATAATTGAGTACATTGTATGGTGAAAAGAATTGAAAAGACATATTAAACTCTTCTCCATAATTAAGTAGATAATGTTATCTATTGTATTAATAAAATTACAACATCAATATTATTGGTGTTCTGAACCAAAACACATAGTAGCAAAAGAAAATATTAATATCATTTAGAACACAGGTTTTCAGTGTAAACAAAAATGGGTATAAATGTGAAATAAAGAATTTTGGTGAGAATCCTGTTGTTATAAATTTGAACCGGAAATTATAATACACATACTTCCTAGTTCTGGAAATACCTAGAAAAAATTATTAAGTCAATAATAATGGCTATCTCCGTGTCTTGGCCTTAATGTTATGTTTCACTAAATAAAACCATTCCCACTTACCATGACCATTTGGAAAATTGGCTAGTTTCAGATCTTGAGTAGCAAACTAGTGTCATATTTTACAAGAAAGCAAAGAAGCAATTGAACACATCATTTTTAAAAAGACAAAAAAAAAAAAAAAAAAACCCAGCAGGAATTTACCCCTCTCCTACTGACCAAAGGTGGAACAATGTATGATCATGCCCCATCACATTAATTTCTATCTGTTATTTCAAAAAATAATATAAAGGAAAGAAAACAGCAATAACTAATTCATTTTTGGAATTTATCTTTTCTGAAACTTCAATTTATTTTTAGTAAAGTTTCTTCAAATAGGAACCTGAGTGGTATTATATCTTTTAGAAACAATATATAAAGTTTATGAAAAAGCAAATTTTGAGTGTACAATGGAAGCAATCTAAACAACATGGCATGAAAATAATTTTGCCAAATTTTTGATAGCATGAAAGATCATTTCAATCCAAACTTAATATTCTTATGAAGCCTCCAAATGGAAAATTACATAGCATTTTACTTAGTATTTTGTTGAAATACCAGGCTTTATCTTATGTAACTTATCTGAAAAAAATTTATCCAATAGAAAAATAGAATTTTTAGTATATGCATATTCTATAATTATTAAAGAATTACTTGTGAACTTTTGTATGCATATTTTATATACTTATACTTTTAAAATTTGAATTCATTAACTTATCATACATCATGCAAAAAAGATTGTTTTTAAATACTTACATGAATTTCTGATGTTGTATACAGTATACAAAAGAAACCAGAAATGAAAAAATATTATTGACAAACAGTCCTTAATATGTGTGTATGAAAAAGAGATTAAGAAAGGCATGTTTTAAGTGAAAATGTCAGACCTTGTTATTTTGCTTATTTTCAACACACTATAAACCTTGAACACTTTTGTGTTATCTATTTACTTATAAATTGATATTTTATTTTATTTGTGGAAAATACCTTGGATCTGTTATATAAATTATTTTTAAACTTATAAATAGATAAGGGTAGTCATACTCACAGTACACTTATCGGAGTTAGGTGAACTTGACAAAACTAGGAATTTCATTTAGTACTTATACTTTCTTCAGAGCCCTTCATCATATTAACGGAGCAGCTGAAGTCAAGTCCAGCTTGCTGAAGTATCAGTCCAGTTGCTGATGAACAGCTGCACACATGGTATTAAAATTTTTAAGAAAGTTCATGGATTGCTATTTTGTAGCACTGATGATATCTGTTATCATATCCCTTAGTTTAACTAACTGATCAAATGATTTTATTTATATTGCTTCCACATACTTGTCTTTGAAGTTTCACTTATTATTGAAGACTAAACATTATGTATAATATGCCCATATTTTTGGTAATCCTGCCTTTATGTGTAATAACCAACAAGGAATTTAAGAGACTTGATTAAAAAAATTGGTGAGAGAAAATATATTTCTTTGGGGCACTAAAACAGTTATTGGTAATTATTAAATTGCTTCTATATATTGTTTAATATGAAAGATGCCAATTTTCAAGTTCAGAAACATAAACAACCTTCATTTAAATAAGTAATTAAACTTTTCCTCACCACAATATGTTATTTAAGACATTTTTCAGAAACAATGACATTTTGAGGGTAGGCAAAGAACGAATAGTTTGATAGTATTAATTGAACAAACTGTTCTTTTGGGGACACCAGGAATATCTTCTCAGTTTGTCTTTCTCAATTTCAACCACAACATATTGGTCCTCTTAGGCGATTTCATTTTTTTAATTAGGAAACAATTTCAAATTTGCTGTAAAGTTACAGGGATAAAATAGTACAAAGAATACCTGTACACACTTTACACATCTTATTGCAAACATCTCATGCATTCCTTATCATGTGTACTCTTTCTTCCTTCTTTTCTCTCTCAAATAAAATATATAAAATATGTAAAACATAAAATACACAAATTAAAAGGGAAAATATGTGAGACTTACTTGGAGCAATTTGCATACATCATGGTCCTTTACCAATGAGTACTTCAAGAATGTTTCTTAAGAGCAGGACCTTATCTTATATCACAATAGATTTATCAAATTTAGTAAGTTGAAAGTTGATAGCACACTTACCTAATATATTGTTTTATTTAAATTTTATCAGTCCACCAAACAAACATCCTTTGAGAGGTTGATATTCAGTATAACATCCAGTTAAATATTTGCTACAGCATTCACTGGCAATATCTTTCATCTTTATGAGTTTTATATTATTATCTCTTACTATTTAAATATGACCCCCAAACACAGCATTTAAATAGTTGCATCTTTATTATTATCTGATGAAACAGAAAAATAAATTAAAAAAAAAAGAGAAGAAAAGACAGGGTTATTGTAGGAAAGAATTCTTCTCTCTTTTATCTTTTTTCATCTTTTCCTTGCCAAACTTTTTAAAAGTATATTCTGCAGTCCCTCTTTTTAACCACAGACACTTTAACTTTCTATCTTCAGTCTTCTGGCATCGCTGCTCTATGAAGGAAAGGTTTTGAAGTCTATTAATGACTTCAGAAATCCAATGATCTTTCTGTGCTCTAACTCCTTCTGATCCTATCTTAAGTATTTTTCCTATTTGCCATCTCCTTGATACTAGAATCTAGCTCTCGCATTGTTAGATTGACCCTGGATCTCCTGTTTTCTTCACCTTTTGAACAGTTTTTGTCTGCTCATTTGCTGCCTCATATTCTTTTAGTGTCTTAAAAATGGAAGTTTTAAAAGCATCCATCTTCAGCACTTTGACAAATTCATGGACTCAGCAGTTACCATCCTGTAAATGAAATCTAAACAATCACCACAAATCTAATCCATACTAAGTTTTAGCATTGCCCCCTCAATATGTTGCCATCAATATTTAAAACTTTTTACCAAAAATTAATCATAGCTACCCTCCCAAACTGACTTTACCCTTGTGCCTCTAGCAGGTTTCAGTTAGCTTCAAAGGTATGGGAAATCTCCCACCCTGTTGTAGTCGGCTTTTTTGCTGCTGTGACTAAATGGCCCAAGAGCACAACTGTAGAGGAGGAAGGACTCAGGTTTCAGAGATCTTAGTCCATTGAAGATCAGCTCCATTCCTTAGGGCTCGAGTTGAGGCAGGACATCATGGCAGAGGGAAGCAGCTCACATCATCAGGAACCAGAGAGAGTCCAGATACAAAATGTATAAACCCAGAGCCACGTCCCCAATGAACCACTTCCTCCAGCCACATCCCACCTGCCTCCAGTACCACTCAGTTAATCCCATCAGGGACTAATCCACTGATTAAGTTCAGACTCTCAAAGCCCAATCATTTCTCTTCTGAACCTTCTTGCATTGTCTCACACGTGAGCTTTTGGGGGATACCTCACATCCAAACCATAACATACCCCTCTGGCCCTCTAACATCACCCAGGTATCCCGCTTCTAGTCTTGTTAGTGAATCACTTTTCTTACCTCTGTTATCACTGTTCAAGCCACCATTAACCATACCCACTCCCTTTTACCTTTTGACTTTTTAAACTGATTTTCATGACTCCACTTCTCTTTCCATTCTAATTAGACTATTTCTACACTCTAATCACAGTATTCTGTCATACTTTTGATCATATTAATTCCCTAGTGAAAAATTTTAATATCTCTTCCCTGTATAGACAATAAAGATAAAATATTTCAGCTGGCCATTAAGTCCTTTGATGACTGACTCCAAATACTTTCACAAGACCATTTAAATATTTTTTACTAATCCTTATTGTACCTCAAGTTGCTTTAGCTCCCTGTGTCTTAATTCATGTGTTTTACCCCCTTTTTTCTCACATATTTGCATGATTCAAAACCCAAAGAAAATGTTTTCTTAAATTTACCAAATGGAATTCATCTGTCATACCTTGGGACACTAATTAAATTGTGTGTGTGTGTGTGTGTGTGTGACTTAAACTGTAACATTCCAATAGTTCATTCAGCCCTTAGTTTAATTCTCTGTGTCACAAAATTCCTTGCATAGAGTAGGTACTTGATGAATACTTGTTTCTTAAATAAATGTGTTATTCAAGTGGAGAACATGCCAGACTGACTATGAACATTCAGGGTGAAAAGTGTTAGCTATGGAAGAATTTTAGCTATGAAATGATTTATTATAACAAAATTTGACTTTTCCAACAAGCAAGTGTTATTACAATTTTATCCTTGAATTAAAATAGCTTTCTGATTATTACAGGACTAGACTTATTTAGCCTAACAGGCCTTCCAGTGTAAGCCCTCCACACTTCCAGCGTGCAGAAGTAGAAAGGCATCAAAGATTCGTTACGTGAACCCTTTCACTCATGTCCCGGGGTCCTCCTGAGAAGCTCAGCAGCAAGGTGGCTAATCCTGTTGTAAGGACTCATTGATGCCAGATGCTGCAGCCAACATGAGTTTCCAAAGGTTAATGAATTATACACGTAGCTGTAAATAGCAGCATATTTTCCTTCATTAACGGTTCTTATGCAGAGACTGCATAGCAGCACTTTCCCATGAAGTTCCTCTGAAAAGGAAACTTCCTTAAGCATTTACCTCTAGGAAAGCTTTCCAGTCATCAAGCATTTGAAGAAAAATGAGTGCAAGGAATGTCTGTAAATTTCTTATGGTGACAGGGGTAAATATTTTATATCTAGATATCATTATTCAGTCTGAAACTACTAAAAGTTCACCTTACAAAATTCAAGTTCTTTGATTTTACTTCCATTTCTTAGGTTATTTCAAGATGAGGTTGAGTATGAGGTACTGTGATTCTCAAACATTAGAGCACATCAAAATCACCTGGAGGGGTGAGTTAAAATACTGTGGGGCAGAGCGCATGATAGGAAGTGCTCCCAGTTTTTGATTCAGTAAGCCTTCTAGGGATCCAGAAATTTGCATTTGGTGGAATCCAACAATTTGCACTTCAAGCAAGCTCTGGGGTGATGTTGATACCACCAGGGACCACACTGTGCAAATTATCACTCCAGTTCCCTGATCCTCAAACGTGCTTGCAGACTGGAACTACCTAGAGAGTTTAAACATTACCACAACTGCCATCACCCCAGAAATTCTAATTTAATTGCTATATGGTTTGGCCTGGTTTATAAAGATTTTTAAGAGAGGTGACTCTAATTTGAAGATGTAGTTTACTGCATTAACATTCTCTGAAGAATTATTCTACATAAGAGATCAGGGGGCTTCTGAGTTGAACAATATGGAAAGATAATGACTGATAGAGATGAAGATAATGCTAAATGCCAACTTATTGTAGTTCCAATTCAGTAAAGTCCATTTTGGTACAATAAAGACTTAAATAACAAAATCACATTGTCCACATTGAATGATCACTACTAACATTTTTTTCTTCTTTATAGTAAATAGTAAACCCAAATACATCATCATCATCTGAGCAGGAATTCAGACAACTAAGTCCCCTTAGAAGACTGGTTCTTTCACTTGGGGGACCTGCTAAAATATATATCACTAGATCTTATCTCCAGAGTTCCTGGGGATGAGGCTAATAAATTTTATTTTTATTTCTAAGATGTTCCCAAGTAATGCTGATGCTGCTGGCCATGACCACACTGAGAACTTGTGTAGAGAATTAGAAGTTAATCAAAAGCAGAAACACAAGAACAGTATAGTATGTCAAACCAGAAATGTTTTCTTACAGGTCTCACTAAGTTTGATCCAGGTTAAACAAGAACCATAGTGAAATTCATGGGGATATATGTAGATGAGGTAAAGATTTCATTTATTCACTAGTTCTGTATTAGCTGAGTTCAAGTTCATTTAAAAATTCATATTATTGTGTTAATCAGTTTTTCACCATTGTGACTAAAATACCAAACAAAAATAACTTAAAAGAGGAAAAGTTTAATTCGGAGCTCATGGTGGAAGGCCTTGGCAGAGAAGAGCGCCTCACCTATTTTAATCAGGAAGCAGAAAGAGAAGCAAGATGACAGGGACAAATATAAGCCCCAAAGACATGACCTCCCAGTGATCTACTTCCTCCAGGCCCATCTGCCTACAGTTACCACCTTTCAAAGTATTAATCCATCAAATGGATTAACCCACTGACTGGGTTACAACTCTTGTAATATAATCATTTCACCTCTGAAGATTGCTATAATGCCACATGAGATTGGAGAGGACACATCATACCTTACCACAACAATTTACAGTACATATTAAAGTTTTCCTTTAAATTATTAGAACAAAGAGTGCTAAACACATCATATATAATGATTAAATAAATTCTAATTTAGTTCAGATTCATTTTAACTCATTGGAAATGATCATAATTCCTAGCCAAGGGAGAGAAGATACCTAGTACCTATGACCTTTAGAAGTGACATGCTATCAAATCAGCAGTTGATTATGCTGAATATCTAGTAATGATATTTTCAATAAATATATACTGAGGTCTATGTTAATCTCCAAATTGTAGAAATACTCTATAGCACATAATTTACCCACTCTTCAGTCAATTAACCAGACACTATACTAGGCATTAGTGATAAAATAGTCAATTAAAAATAAAAGACATATGTCTGTTTTCATGGAGATAAATGGAGGAGATAGGCATTAATCAACTAACTTGCTAAGGATAATATTACAAACTGTGATATTATAATGAGAAAGTTTTATAGACAAGTTTATCTGTTCTAGACAGATGGAGAGTGTTTGAAGGGAAGTCTTGTTTTATTTGCCAAAACCACACTGTGCTATCAAGCTAGAAAACATTAATAGACAACACATGCTGTGAGGCACACCTTCAAGCTGAGTAACTGTCTTCTGTGTACCTGGCCAAGACCATTCAATTTTGTGCCACAATAAAAATAAAAATCAGTATGTGTCATTGACCTTTAGGGAATATTCCTAGTGAATATATCCTTGGATGTTAATGCAACATACGCCAAAGTTTCAGAGCTTGGCCAAGTTGATTTTTGAAGAGATATTGGTAATCTCGGCTAAAATTATCTTTAATCATGGAGAAGTTACAGGTGAGATCTTTTGAATAAGATAAATATACATGATAACAATATTTCAGTAGCAATAATGACAAATTTAGATTAAAAATTATTAATCTGTTATATTCATATTTGTACTCTCAATATGTCCAGGGTCCTAAGAAATATCAAATAATTCATTATTTTATATAGAAATGACTTTAAGTACATGATATGTGATGAGATAGATTTAGAGCTCAGTTTCTAATTATCCTTTTCCTTGTGCATATATTTTTATATGACTGTGATAGTTTTGATCTTGAATATTCCCCAAAGTTCCATGTGTTAAAAGCATGAATCCCAGGGTAGTGATCCTGGGAAGTGGTAAAACCTTTAAGAGGCAGGGCCCAATGGAATGTCTTCAGGTCACTGGGGATATGTTCCCTTGAAGGGGATTGTGGAACCCCAGTCCCTTCCTCTTCCTCTATCTTTTACTTTCTGGTTTATGATATGATTTTGCTCCATCATGCATTCCCCATGTGGCGCTGCCTTGCTGCAGGCCCAAAGCCATGAGCAGTCATGGACTGGAGCCTCCAAAACTGTGAGCCATATACACCTTTTTCCTTTGTAAGTTGATTAACTCAGATGTTTGTTACAGGGACAGAAAGTTGAGTAACCTAATGGGGCACTTGTTATCAAAGTATGAGCAGATATTGAGAATGACTTGTATAGTTCAAAGGTTTTCCACAAACTAATGGTATTTTTTTAAAGAGATTGGGAAGGTAATGTGAAGTTCTTATTTGTACCAGTTTACACCACTTAGGACAACCAAAGAGAACTTCAGAGATTTTATATATTTGCTAATATTCATTATCTCTTTCATTTATGCCATTGTTTTAAATGCAGCATCTTGGAATTGTGATTTCAACTTATAGTTCTCTGAGGACTAATGAAGTAGAATACTTTTTCCCATTTATTGGCCTTTTGCTATTGTCTTTTCAAAGTATCTCTTTGAATCTATTTTTATTGATTGGTTTTAATCTAGAGAGTAGCATAAGTACTTGTCTACACTTATTGCAAATATCTCCTCCCACTCTGTGGGGCTTTCCACTATGACAACTTTGTCTTCCCAGCACTTGATCTTCCACTCTGCTGTTCAGACTTTGTGCTAAGTTTTCTAGCCAGTACCTCCTGTATCTTCAACATTTGGGAAATGCTTTGAGGGAAAGCACTGCTACTATTTTAAGCCTCCAAGTCACCAAATTTTGTTACCCTGGCTCCATGAAACTACCGACATTTTGTAGTTCCCTCCTACTCCCATTCCCACCTCACCTCCTTCCCTACCACACCCACCTCTTTCCCTAGCCGACCCCAAGCATTAAGCAATCCTCCACTCAGAAAAGTTTCTAATCTTCACTAGTTGAGAAGCTCTTTGGTCAATTAATCTTTAAAAATTTCCCCCTAGTTTCTCTCTTTGTTTTCAATGGGACTGTTAATTTTTAAAAGCCACAGTATCATATCTGAGAGTCTGAACTAAATATTTATAAATAGTTTATTTATAAATCATCTTAAATTATGGTCAAAGTAAGTAAATACCTGAGCAACTATAATTACTAACCAAACATCTGATTTGAAAATGACAAAAGAATAATTAATCTGAACCAGGGAACAGTATTCAAGAATAAAGCTAGTAATTGGAAAAAGAAACTTTTAGGAACTGGATTATAATTGAATTGTTTTCTTTTGTTATTTTGGTTTTCCTTCCATGATGTTATGTGTTTTTGAGAAGGACTAAAACAGAAGCCACCAGGAAGTCAGGAGACTAACTTCTCAGAACCTGTCCTGTTAATTGTAAGCTATTGTTATACTTCTGTGGGTCTCCATCTCATTGAAGTATTAAATTAGAACTTGGAGTTAAACCATCTAGAGGATCTTTATTTTTCACATTTGAAGATTGATTTCTGAAGTATTTCCAAATGTTTTTCAATTCCGACTTATTTTTTGAGTCTAGACAACTAAATTTAGAAATATTGTTGCTTTGGGCCAAAGAAGAGACCAACAAAGGAGGAATGATAGCTCTCCAAATTCACTGCTGGCTTGCTAGACAAACAATGTGGTGTATTTATTGAGACATATTTTTAATAGAGAGAGTAGTATCACATGATAGGAGGGGTGATTCGGGAGCTGTAGCTTTTAGGTTCAAACAAGCTTCAACACTTACTCAGTGTATGACTGTGGGTCAGATATTTAACCCCTTTATTAATATTTAATATGAATACTTATTGAGTTAACATCTGGAAAATGTTCAGAGCTATGTCAGGCAAATAGTTCTTAATATGAAAGTGTTCGTTTTAAAAGGGGAAAAAGTAATGCATATATTTTGAATCACATACACAGCACATGCACACATTTTTACAAGATACAGTCACATGAAAATATTTTCTTGGTATTATTTTAATAGGAATTTAATAAAAAAAATGTAACTAGGGGAAAGTTACCACCTATTTCTTCAGAGAATTGAATACGACCATGAGAATGCACTGCTTCTTAATAAAGGAGCCTCACTAACTATGCATAACTAGGTTAAAATTTCCATTAATCTTCAGTAGGCTTTTGTTTTCTTAGTTCAGAATATGTCTCTATTATAGTTAAAATGTTGGGGAAAAGGGAAAGAGCAAAATAAAATGATCATTCTTCTGAACCTTCTGCTCTCAATATGGAGTCATCCTAAAATACTTCCCCCTCCCATCCCAGGGGAGAATAAAAAGTTTAGAGGGCTACTTTCATTATTTTTGTCACATCCATCTTTCTATCTTTTTTTTAAAGTCCCAGTCAGACCCTTAGACTAAAATCCAGAAATACATCAAGAAAGACAGGTCTGATGTGGGGAATAAGAAGCATCTTAAATCCTCACATCTATCCTCACTTCAAACTCCCCTGCAACGCTTCCTTATCACTTGGTCTTCTGTAATCCCTTGAAGAATCAGCCTTCGCAGTCTAAAGAATGATACTGAAGGAATTGAGGAAGTTTTAGGTAGAATTGAAGTCCAGTCTCTATAGCCTAAAATATCACATTAAAAGTAAAAGCACTTTATTTCTAACTACAAGGCATTTTTAATATATTTTTCAAAGTAGCAGTTTAGTGAGAATTGTCAAGTGCTTCTGTTGCTTTGTTTTTTCAGTTTCTGGATTTGTTTTAAAAGTTATCACAGGCAGCCTCAAGATCAGTCCATGGAAGTTGCGTTCCTACGTGAAGCTTTCTGTCACGGTGCTTGAGCAGGTTTGTTTCCTAATTTCTCTTCTCTGAATCCCATTCCCTATCAGCCCACGATTTCCTTTACAAGTTGCTCACACTACCTTTCCATGTCCTTGATTTCCCCTCAGTTTTGCCTTGAGCATATCTCAAGTCTTTAATCTAGAACTCTGTACAGGTCTCACTATCCTTTCAGGCAAGAAACTAAAGTTTGAGTTTTCCTATAAAATGTTGAATCTGAATGAAGTAACTTTGGAGATCCAGGGTAACAGACTTTGCCTAGAGTGTCATAAGATATGCCAAATTCAGATTAACTTTACTTCTTCCTTGTGGTCAAGGTTAAAATGTAACAAGCTAATGCTCCTTTGGAAGAGGGTATGCAGAAGGTGAATCAAAAACATACTGTAAAATGGTCAGGGTACAGGAATGTGGAGTGTATGAAGCAGAATATTCAAGAGGAGGTTGTAATGAGTGTAATACTCCCTCCACCCATGTCCCCTGCATTCATTTTTATCATTTTGGGTGTAGGCATACCTTTGTTTTCTGTGTGATTTTGTTGTTTAATACTCAAGACCTGTGACTTTTCTTTAGTAGATGGCCTTTGAACTGGAATCAGGTGATCCTCTTCCCCTTGGAGATTCTGGGCTGAAGTGCTCCAGGATTTCACCATGCATTAGGTGTATTGGCCCTTAACCAGTTACTGATACATGAAGCTTAGTTGTGACAGCTAAGCTGTCTTTCTTCAGGATGCACAACTCTTAGTGAAACCTATGCTCTAGAGTACCACACTGAAGCTCGCTCCTCTATAAAACATGCCTGAGGTCTCACTCTTGATTGACTCAATACTACCATCATCGAACTTCCTCCCTCATGTTTATCACCATTCCCTGAATAATACTTTAATAAATCACTTGCAAACACTTCTTTATATCAAGGACTGCTTCTGGCTTCCCCTATGTAAAACACAGGATATGATCATCTAGAAAGTTAATTGAGTCATTCACATATTCATTCAACAAATATTTATTGAGAGATTTTCTAATGTACCAGGTGCTAAGCAAAGGCTGAAAAAGTGGTGTTACACCTTTTCTAAGAGGTTGAACTGATAGTCGGAAGTTACAAGCAGATAAATTTCTGCTGAATATAAGGAAAAAAAGTATTAGCAATCAGTCCTAACCAGAGTTAGAATAAAGATCCAATAAAATATGAGAACTCTCTATCACTGGAGGTATTTATGATGAAACCTAAACATGCTATGAGAATCATTCTGGGTTGTACTAGATACATTAGATGAAGTCTTAGAGACTGTGACTCTCTATTATGCTGATGCTAGGCATTTATTAGAAGAAAAACTGACAACCAGTCTAAAGACATGGAAGGATTTCAATCTGGAGTCTGAAAGTAAATGTCAGAGGGAGTTCATTAAAACAGCTGATTGACATGAAAGACTAAATATTTTTTTAAATCATATATTGACAAACTTACGGAGTACAAAGTGGTGTTATTACTTTTGAATACAATATGGAAAAACCAAATAATGCCAAACAACACATTCATTACCTCTGACATGTGACATCTGTGATGAGAACATCTGAGATCTGTACTCCCAGTAACACTGAAATAGTAATATTGAGATGCACAGTATTCAAATATTAGTTAAATTTACCACATTGTCCAACAGATCACCAAAAGAGGTCATATTTATTCTAAATTCATATTTATTCATTTATCTAAATGAGGCTTTAAGCCCTTTGATTATCATCTCCCTATTGTTCCCATTCCCAACCTTGGGTAATCATTCTAATCTTTCCTTCTATGAGTTAAATTATTTTAGATTCCATATGTAAGTGAGAATATGTGATATTTGTTTTTCGGTTTGAACTATTTCTCTTAGCCTCATGTTCTCCAAGTTCATCTATGTTGTTGCATATGACAGAATTTCTTCTTTTCTAAAGGCTGAACAGTATTCCATTGTGCATGGATACATCACATTTTCTTTATTAATTTTTTGATGGACACATAGGCTGATTCTGTATCTTGGTTATTTTAAACAATTCTGCATGAACATGGACATGCAGATATCTCTTCAACATACTTACTTCAAATCTTTGGGGTAAATACCCAGAAGTGGGACCCAGAATATGGTAATTCTATTTTTAGTTTTTACCAAAGTGGTTTTGTTAATTTACATTCCCACCAATCCCACACAAGTGTTTCCTTTACTTCACATCCTTATCAACATTTGTTCTCTTTTGTCTCTTTGGTAATACTCAAACAAATTATGTGTCTCATTGTGGCTCAATTAACCACCTCCATCATGATTAATGATGCCAAGCATGTTTTCACGTACATTTTAGCCATGTCTTCTTAATAGTTAATCTATTTAAACATTTTTCCCACTTCTTAACTAGGTTATTTATTTTCTTTCTATAGAGTTGTCCCTATTCACCATGGTACTAAAAGTTATTGTCAGAGCAGTAAGACAAGAGAAAGAAAGGTCATCCATACAGGAAAGAAGAAGTGAAACTAACACTGGTTCCTAACAATATGATTATCTATATAGAAAATACAAAGTAATTCATTAAAAACTCTCAGAACAGATAAATTCTGTAAAGTTTCAAAATGCAATATAAACTTGTAAATACTAGTATTTCTTTACACTTAAACTTTCTAAAATATTAATGAATAAAACTTAAGAAACAAATAAATGGAAAGATATTCTATTTTCATGGGCTGGAAAAATATTGTTAAATGTCCAGATTACTTAAAACAATAAACAAATTCAATATAATCTGCATCAAAATTCCAATGTTATTTTCATAGTTACAGAAAACATGAATCAGTGGAATTTCCAATTTATATGAAACCACAACAATTTCAAATAGCCAAGGCAGTATGAGCAAAAAGAACAAAGAGACATCACACCTCCTGATTCAAACTATACTACAAAGTATTAGTAGTTAAAGGAGCATGATGTTGGCATAAAAATAGATATATTTACCAATGTAGGAGAACAGAGGGCTCAGGAATGAACCTACACTTCTACAATCAATTGATTTTCAACAAAGGTGAAAAGAATATACAATAGGAAAAAAGATGGTTTCCTCAAAATATGGTACCAGGAAAACTATTAATCATAGCAAAAGAATAAAATTGAATTCTTATCTCACACTATATAGAAAAAATTAACTCAAAATGAATGAAAAATTTAAATATCTGATCTGAAACTGTGGAAACTACTGAATAACAACACAGAAGAAAAATTACATGGCATGGATCTAAGCAAGAATTTGTTAAATTTGACCCCCAAACTCCAGGTGACAAAAGCGAAAGTAGACAAATAAGATTCCATCAAAATAAAATGTTTCTGCACAACAAACACCAGAGTGAAAGGTAACTTATAGCAAGGGGATTTGCAAGTCACACATCTGATAAAGGATTAATACCCAAAATACATAAGGAACTCCAATTAAATAATTTGTCTAGCCTTTGCAAGATTTAAAATTGATTATCAGTCATTGTCTTTGACTCACTCATATAATGAAAATAAAACCTGTACTTACGTATAGTTGTCCTTCATTCAAATATGGATATAAGAGCTTGAGACCCTGATAAAAAGAAAGGTAACCAGAATCTGAAAGAGTGTTGCACTTATTTTATAATATTATTCCATGTGAATCTCCACCTTCTGTTGGATGTTCGAAGCACATGAATATGTACCATGACATGTCTTAAGGGCTCAGGAGCAAATGACCACTTCAGGTCTTTATCAGATGAACAAGTTTAAACTAGAAACAACCTGATATACAACCATATTATTTACTGGATGCATAGAAAAGTTATGTATATCCACAATTGTAAAAGTTATGGCAAAAAATAATTATTATGTAAGTATTCCTCTTATTTATATAAACTTTTTGAGGGAAGATAAGTATCTATCTTGTTTATTACTTCATTTCCAATACCTAGATCAGTATCTGGTGAAAAGTAAGCAAAAATAATTATTTGGTAATAATACTAGTAAATATTTATGAACAAAAGTGACCTATGTGTGTATATGCACACACATAATTTACATAAAGAGGGTATTACTGTGACAGTCCTTAATCATGAATTAGCCATATCTATGTATTTTTAGAGTAACTATATATCCTATATTAGTAAGAACTTTTTCAGGTAAGAAAAGAATGTTATATTCTGATGATTGACCATTCATGCTTCACTATTGGTTACCATAGAAAAAGAAATATTTTTTTTTCATAATAGTTTGTATTTTCAAAAAAATCTTAGTACAGTATTTTAGAGTCTATGGAGAATAAGTAAAAAGAAAAACTCTTGAGTGAAAAATTGAAAATTTCTAGCCAAATTGTAACTCTCTCCCAAAGTCCATGCTGAGATGATTTCTGTGTTAAGGTTCAGGTGAGCTTCATATTTTTTCCCTCCAGTGTCTTCCTACCTTATCCTTTGTCCCCAGCTCTGGAGCCAACATGATTTTGCTCTCTATAAATCATTCTCATTGTGACTAGATTATGTTGATGAGTTCAGCTTGAACTAGATTTGCAAAGTGACAGAAAGTTAGAATTCTCAATTTATTCCAGTAGTATGCATCATTTTCTAGGAGCAGTTTTATGATGTGGTAATTGGGCAATAGTTCAGCATTCTGATAGCCCCAGGAGATTCAATTCCACTATAATAAAGGACATTAAAAAAGCATAACCTTTTTATTAAAAGCATACCCTGAATGTCAGTGCATTTATTTTTTTTTTTTAATCTGAGGAATACTTCAATGCTTTTTTTTTTTTTTTTTTCTTTTCATTCGATATTGTTCAAGCTTGGAGCACTGACTCACCAAAGGGTGATCAGGAAGGCGTCAAGCCCCATTGGGCTAGCTAAGTTTTGTACATCGCTGATTGCCACCCCAATGACTTCTTTATTCAGGCCCGGAAGTCATATTTGCTTCTTTGTAAAGAAACTACAGGACTGACAGCACACAATGAATCATGCCTAACAACATGCTGACAAGCTGGCAAGAGACAGTCTGTACAGTGACAAATACAGCTGACAACAAGTGTACACATCTGTTTGGAAGGATTTATGAGAAAGGAATACAAACAAGGAGGAGACGGGTTCTTTGGTTTTATAAGAGAATTTAGAGTCTCTTTTCTTTCTATCCAAATAGCGGCAACATAAGGAATACATATTAGCCCTCAAGATTTATTTATTACAAGCACAACTAGATTACAAATGGTCTGTGCAGATTAGCATTTTGATTATCAAACTGCTGTTCCAAATATCTGATGAACAGATATTAGAATAGTTCTTAAACATACTGATTAAACACACATTGATGCTGCTATTTTTAGCACTTGCTTATATTCAGGTGTAAATCAGTTTTTGTATCCTTCCTTAAAGCTTCTAGTGAAAAATATAAAATGTATATAATTCTACCCAGTTTTTACTCACGGAGACAATGATCCAAACCACCATTTTTGATTCAGTATTGGGAATTATTAAATAAAATTTAAAAGGAGATCACTAAATTCAAATGCTCATAATTAGCTATTCAAATAACTTATACAATAATCAAATTCATCATCTTACCACCACCTTGCCATTTGACACATTTACCTTTGTCTATAACATAAATTCTGCTTTCAACACAATCCAAATATCATAAATTTCTGTTCTAGTACAAATAACCAATTTAAATTTTTATGCTAATAACAATAATGATAACAAAGCAGTAATAGTAACATAATTAATCTGGTCAATAAGTCATGGGAACTCCTTGCCTTTGCAGAAGTTTGATACAGAAGCTTCTGTATCAAACAGGAAGTCACTGCAGCCCAGACAAATTTTTACAAAGCATAATATTTTCCACTGTTCAGATGATTCAGCTCTAAAACATAGTTTAGAAACCTCAGGTTTTAGAAAATTGGTTTTACTGATCTGAGATGGTTCCTGATCTGAGATGTTTGGGGTTATAAACATAAACACAATTTCTCTTTTGTCTATGCATAAGGGGAGGGATTTGAGGATGGAGTTCTTATTTTTCACATTGCAAATGCTTATTGAAGATTTACCAAATGAAATGACTTGGCCTATATATTTACCCTGCCATGCAGGTCAAACCCAGATCCTGCAGGGTTCTTCCTGGTTTTTGATGGAGCATCTTCATTGTCAGTATCCTCAGGGAATCTCTTCTCTGGGAAAAGGAAAAGCTTTTTATGTCCCAAGCTATCCAGAAGAAAATCAAGGTCCTAGTTGTATCCTCATCACCATATAATCTCCAAATATTGAAAATGGATGGCAGGAATATTATTTGATAGCTTGGATAATGTGTAAGTATGTTATGTCAACCTTGAGTGACACTGGACACCTGAGACCCAAGCAGAATTGCTTAGACACTGCTCCTTCTTGCCTCCAAGGTTCAGAGAGATGACCAAGAGTGTTGGTGAACAGGGGAGAGACTGATGCGAAGAGGGACATTCTTTCTTTTCAAATGTTGAATTTTATAGTCCAATTAATATCTTTGATTTAGACAAATATCTGGTTCACACCCTCACATTTACCTTTAATTTTGTTTAGAATATGTATTTTAGTCAGTACTATCATAAAAGTTGCATTCGAAGGTGTGTAAAAAATTAAATAAATCTTCCTAAGCTAAAAATAAACATCATTACATCAAATATGCCATCAATGACTCTCTGCCATGTTGTTAAATTTTACAATTAGAGGATTTTAGAGAAAAACCAGAGTAGAGAGATTATTTAAGACCCTTCATTTTCCTTCTTTCATATTTGGCACATGGTTCTACCATCTAGTTTATTCAGCTTTTATTGAGTGAATTTCAAAGTAATAGTTTATCAAATGTCATGTATTTACATAATTAGCATAATTACATGTAAGTGCATAATTAGTGTAAATATATGTAATTACATTATTATAGCATGCAATAATCTTGTAAATAGCTTTTTCTAACTTTTCATGCCAAAACATATGTATTATGCAAACATATTAGATAATTTTTGATATTCAGTATCTTGTTGCTCTTAATTGATTTAATCAAATACAAATCTTAATATGTGCATTTGAAATACAATGTTTTTTTTTTCTTTTGGATCAATTGTTTCCGTTTTTTTAAGAAAACAACAGAAACCCTGAAAATGAATAACATTCTTTTCTGTCATTTGGTTTAGGTACATAGAAAAAGCAATCCTAGAATTCAAATGAAAAACATAGCTTTGTTTGCAAATTTCATTTGGATGGAAATGAATAAAACTGTGAACTTTGTGACTTGGCAAATCATAGGGTATAAATGAAAATGCTGGATAACACCTTCACTGTACTCATGTTTCTAGTGCACTTGAGAAAAAACATTCCATTAATTTTAAATTCTGGAGTAAACATAAAGAAATGGTCAGTAAATTCAGGAACCCACACCTGAAAAGCTATAACCTTTTACTTGCCAGTCTCTTTTAGAAATTCTAAATGTACCATGAAAGTCATCTTGTTGTTGTCCCATGCCCTACAAAAATTCCCACACTAAGTATGTCTCTTTGAAGTTGAAACTTTAATTTTGTCCTTATTAAAAAAAAAAAACAAAACCTTTGTGCATCACATCTACAATGTTTGAAGATGGAATATATACAGTTAGGGTTCACTTAATTGCAGTAACATGTCTGAGAAATGTTATCGTTAAGCAATTTTTATGGCAAAGTGCCTAATGATGAGAATGACCTTCACAAAGCCTAGATGGTATAATGTAGGTCAATCAGTCAACCTGGCCTCTAGATGCAATCAAGAGCTGCAGGAAACAGGAGATGGATGAGGCTGCTTCCAAGGTAACATGGCATACTGTTTTAAAATAAAATTGGTTGTATAAATAGACAAAGTACAGTCTGAAATAAAGATAAAATTATAGTATGCTAAACCCATAAACCAGTCATATAACCATTTATTATCATTGTAAACTAGTATGTACTGTCCACGATCATATGTGCTATGCTTTTATATGACTGAAAGTACAGTAGGTATGTTCACTAGAAAAATATGTGTAATGAGTAATTCACTGTGATATGAAACTACAATGGTTATTATGACACTAGGTGATAGGTATTTTCAGTTCCATTACAATCTTATGGAACTAAAGTTGTTGCAGTCCATCATTGGTAGAAATGTCATCATAAGGGGACATCATTTCAGTTATCTATGCTCATGTTTATATGTTTCTACTTGGTATTAACAACTGATGAATGGAAACATTAATACAACACAATATTATAAAAATATTTTTCTTCTTTCATTCCCTTAAAAACCATGGAAATCATGAAATATAAAGAAATCATGAATATAAAGCAGAAAGTACTTTAACCCTAAATCATAAAGTATAATGTTAAAAACAGAAAGTTCAATGGTAAACAACTTAGATAAGAGAGAAATAATTATTTAACCTTCGGAGGAAGTAAGTGGGTACTGACAAATTGAAGGTCAGTTTGCCCTTAAAAATTACTTAAGAATGAGTGGCATCACCAACAGTGGGAAGGGTAAGGTGGATAACTGAAAAACAAAGATGGTAGCATCATGAAATAATACGCCAGATCCCACCTGCCACATTGATAGGTGGATCATCTGGATGAAAATAAATATAATTTATTTATTTACAGGAAAAAAAAAAAAAGAACTGCAAACCTTGGCATTTGAGTATTCTTCAGAAAGACAGCTGGTGGTCTATTCAACCTTCAAACTATCAGGTCAGTCAGCAAGCCATTGCTCCAACTCCATCCCAACACACAGAGTTTATTGCATCGCACACTTGGGAAGCAAGAATAGGACATCATGCAAAAAAAGTACATAGGAAAACATGAGCTATTGACTGGGCAGGGCAGGGGAACCACAAGACACAATATTAAAATACCAGGGACAAAGACAAACGGTTGGTCATAAACAAAGGTTCATAATCAAAGTTCATGTTTCAACAGTGAATACAAGAGATCATAAAGAAGCAATGCCTTTCAATGTTGAATCAAGGAAATACCAACATAGAAATTTCTTCTCAGATAATCAACCAGGTGGTTGAAATTAAGACATTTTCTTATATGCATCAAAAAGATGCTCTCATTTATGTATTTTCAGAGAGCTTCTGGGAAAAACATATATCCCCAAACAGGGGAGAAAATCATGAAAGGGGAAGACAGAATTCAGAAACCAAGGACCTAATGTATGTAGAAGGCAAAGCAATTATCAACCAAAGACAAGTTATTCCCAAGATGACATCTGCAGTGTGTATACAGATCAACAGGACCGAATTAGTGAGCTTCACAGGAACAACTGTAGGTCCAGGTTTGACAATGTAAAACTTGTATTAAGAGAAGTTCTACCAAGTCATTAGGGAATTTAGATTTAATCAGACATTAAAAAGTTGAAGATAATAATGAATCGTTAACTTGAGAAAAGATGAAATTTGTATGAGAGAGGAAAAAGGAAATATGAAATATAAGCATAACAGAACTACAGCTCAATAGAAATAAATACTTTCAGAGTGTTAAAGTTAAAATGAATGAATAGGGACTAAGCAAAAAAATTAGCCTACAGTTATGTTGGCAAGTCAGGAAAGAAGTATGAAAAGAAGAAGTATAAAAATCCCCATTTACCATATAGATAATTGTGCACCAATAATGTCTGTACATAGAAAATTTACAGGTAGAAATATATAGCAATATAATAGCAAAATCCAGAAGAAATAACTAAACCATTTCCAAATACTTGCCAATGGGAAGTAAAGAAAATATTTATTTATAAACTTTTTATATTATTTGATTTTTAAATTTTTTTACATAAAATACTATGATAATTTATATTAGAAATATTTAAATTGTTTTTGCAAACTAAATTAACATTTTCAGAAATAAATTTCACAATTTAACTCAATTTTGCTAAATGGTTAGGAAGAAATCCTGAAAACTGAAAATAGTATCACAGTCAACAGATAACAATTATCTAGTAGGGTTATCTTAGCTTTTTTACTGCTGTAACTAAAAGAACCTGGTTGGCACAATGGTAGAGGAAAAAAAGTTTATTTGAGGATTCAAGGTTTCAGAGGTCTTAGTCCATAGAAGGTCGGTTCCATTCCTTGGGGCTCGAGGTGAGACAGAACATCATGGTTGGAGAGTGTGGCAGAAGGAAGCAGCAGGCATCATCATGAAGCACAGAGAGAGTCTCCACTTTCCAGATACAAAATATATACCCCAAAGCCATGTCCCCAATAAACCACTTCCTCCAGTCATACCCCCACCTGTCTCCAGTTACCACTCAGTTTATCCCATCAGGGATTAATACACTGATTAGGTCAAGATTCTCACAACCCAATCATTTCTCCTCAGAGATGCACAGAACCTTCCTGCATTGTCTCACAAGTGAGCTTTTGGAGGACACCTCATATCCAAACTGTAACAGGTTGGAAGGTAAATATTAGGCAATCTCATTGAAAATAAGACAAAAACTGATTAATGCATTATTTACTAATGCTTCTAAGAACACATATATTAGTTTGGCCTCCATCATTACACCCAGCTATTCTTATTCCATAGCAGAATACTCCACTCAGGTTTCTCCAGTAAGCGTCATCTAGTATATATCTTACCCTTTTACTAGATAAACTTTTGTTTCCTTTTTTTTTTTTTTTTTGGCAGATAACATAAATCAGCAAATGCAGCATCTGCACTTTGCAGTCCCATTTAATAATAGCATGTCTCTTCACCCCACTTTCTATTCTCTCAGTGGATTGAGAATGTTGTTCATTCTATGGGCGCACAGGATGCCAGTCAACCCCAGCATCTCCAAAGGGCGGTACTTCAGTTTCTACTTCCTCTTAGCTGTCCAGATTCAAGCACAATCATTCTTTCCAGGAGGTGATGCTAAATAGTACTGGTAACAGAATGGAGAAGGGAGGCAGGGAAGGGAGGCAGGGAAGGAAAATAAGCCAATCCCCAAAAACAAAGGCTGAATGTTTTCTCTGATAAGCGGATACTGATCCATAATGCGTGTGTGGGTGGGAGGGGGCGCTAGGGAAGAATGGAGGAACTTTGTATAGGGCAGAAGGAGTGAGGGGAGGTAAGGGAGTGTGGGGGTGGGAACGATGGTGGAATGGGACAGACATTGTTACATGATGTACATGTATGATTGCACAACCCGTGTGATTGCACTGTGTACAGAGAAATGAGAAGTTGTCTCCATATGTGTCAAAATGCATTCTGCTGTCATGTATAACTAATTAGAACAAATAAAAAAGAAAAGTGAACAACTTAAAAAAAAATCACCAAAAGTTTTTCTGACAAGTTGGTTACTACTGAGGGTACCTAGAGTTCAGTATCAGAAAAATCTAGGATCTGGTGGATCACATGCCAGGGAGTTATCCAAAGCAAGGTTTGAAGAAACTAGTGCATTTATATGGGGATTCTTTAACTTTGGTTGAAAGCATTTCCCTGAGGCTATATACCGCTGACAAACAAACATGCTTCTTCCTTCACCTAGTGAAAAGAACAGCATGGCAGGTGTCTCATGGGGCACCTCTGGAGTGTAGATGTGAACACACGTGGAGCCTGTTGGGCTACTTACAGCATGCTACGGTGTCTTTCCTGCTGAGAAAATTTGAAGTTATTCCTGGATTTCTTTCCCTCACCTTCAATAATCAGATATACATGGAATCCCATCAATTCTCCTCTGAAACATCTCTATTCTTTCACACCCATATTCTTAATCTTTTAATTCCTTTGTCATTTCTTTGAATCATTGCAAGAACCTGCTCACCAATTTATTTGAGTTTCTTATTGCTAGCATTTTCCATTGCACAACGTGATCACTCATTCTCCTACCAAAATTTCTCATTCCACACATGATACATGGCAGTTAGAATAGTCTAAAAATAAGTACTATGGAATCAGAACTGCATTTGAATCTGGTTTTGTTCCTTAGGATTATCAAGATTGTTGGCATGGTATTTATACCCTCTGAGTCTTGTTTTCTTCCTTTATAAGTTGGATATATTTACAACTTTTGTGAGGGGATATTTTGAATATGATAAATACTATATTTGATTTGTTTTTCTTTAGGGAGCTCATTAAATGTTGACTGATTTTTATTAGGATTAGGATTAGCTCATCATACAACACCCTTTAAAACACTGACTCTACTTCTACCTCTAGATTCTGTTCCACTTTTCTACGCGCTATCCACTTCAACCACCCTAGACTTCTCTCTACAATTTGGCATGTCCCATCACAGTTCTATTCTTGCTTATATTTCTAAAAAATCCTATAAAACTACTGCTCAAACTTTAAAAATCAGCTTAAATATTCCATGTCCTACATGATCTTTTTTTTTTTTTTTCTTGTTCTTTCAGGCAGAGTTAATGCTCCTTCACGTACTGCCATCTAAGTTAGTTTGAAATGTTAATTCTATGTATTTAAACTCATGTTTGGAGAGAAAGGCAAGGGAAGGTATTGGGGAATGAAACCAACCAAATTAAATTAAGTGCATGTACAAATATGTTGCAATGAATCCCACCATTATATATAATTATTATGCAGCAATAGAAGCAGGCAAAACACAAGTAAAAAATTATAAAAACTATAAGAAGAGTGATTCAGAAACAAAAAATAAAATGGAATCATGTTTTATGTATGTCTCCTTGACCAGACTATGTGCATCTCCAAGGCAAGAATGAAATATTTTCTTTATATCCCTAACAGCAGGTATACTTTCTTTCATAATGCAAGTCTATTAAAGGAAGACATGAATAAATAGGTGGATGAGTGGTTAGGTAGATAGGGATATTCTTACTATGGTGGACTACATAGTTCAAGAGGTTGTAACTACTGTTTGTTCTATTATAGGACTGAAATGAATATTGATTTTCTAAGGCAGAATTTTGATGCAAAATGTAGACTTTTCAGTGTGGCAGGTTACATGTGAAGTATTTTTAAAGTATGAATATGATGGATTTGGCTTAGTTTCATATGTGAAATTAACTTGTACTTCCAAATATGTCAAATTATTCAGTGATTGCCAAGATCACACTTAGTAACGTGCCCTATAGTAAAGATTAAGAACTCTTATAACATTCATTCCTCTAGAGCCAACATGCACGGCAGCACAAAGTTAAATTCCATGTGTGCATCCAGAAAGAGAATGGCATAAGGGCAATGCTAATTACTTCATAATCCAACCAAGGGTGTATAAATACATCCTAGTAAGAGCTCATATGTATGAAAATTTGAAATATTGACCTTTACCATATTGGAAAGTACAGCTAACAGGAAACCCTCAAAAATTACTTAGAAACTTGTAAAAGCAAACAACATTTTAAAGGTGACCAATCTACTTCTCTCTTATAGAAAGGTACTGTTTTTAATGAACTCAGTGTGGAAATGCTTACAAGTGTCTACAGAAAAGTTCAGAGAGATATACTCCTATAGGAAAAAAAAATTTTTTTTCACTAGTCCTATAAAATATTCTAGTCTTGATACAGCCTCAGTTGATGAGATAATCTACTATAGCCATATTCCTGATGATCCAGAATTTGTTGGTGAATTTAGAGACTGGGTTCCAACTTGGCTCATCTGAAGGTAAATTTTGTTTAAGGATTTTAAAGTAAAACAAAATAATAACACTTTGTCTCAAGAGTCACTTACATTAAGTAGCAAGATGCAATTTTAAAACCATTTCTTTCATAGTGTAGAAGTATCATCAACACAGAAATTGCCATTTAGCATGATAATGAGGACTGCTTTCACACAATGGGAGCTATTTTAGAATTCCTTCCTTAGCTGCTTCTGAGGTTCCATTGTCAGCTAAGTAAATGCTGGATATAGAACCTCATTCCTGCCTTTTGAATCTAGCTCATAAATAAAAGTGACTTAGAAGGAAATATCATCCCTTGTGCAGAAAATGGGGAGCTATGACTTCTCCAATAAGAAAAATACCTGAAAGGTAATTTGATTGTTTAAAATGCTGCCCATCATCCAATCCAACTTTTCTCTGATCTTTTATAAATATTTCAAAAACATAGCAAAATGTTCATCAATAATTTAAATTCTAGAATCATCACACATAAAAAATGCTAGGTAAAATTGAACTTTTCCACATCTAAGGTCAGGCCAAAGTTGGTGGGAAAAAAAAAAGATTTTCTTCTTTCATCATGTGAGTGGTTGATAGATATAAAATAGTTTGGTTCTCCATGAAAAAATACAGTATAAGAATAATATTCTTTCATACATACCTAATTAAATAGTCTTTTGTTCAAAGAGTTACTGGATGCAAGAGGTATAGTTTTTTTTTTTTCTTTAAATAAGATCAAATTTTGCTTTAGTAAATGTACCTTGGATTTTAAACAGTGAACACTCTTCCCTGAAAGCAACAATATGGCCATTACTTTTTAAAAGGTGGGGGCATGTTCTTTTGGAACACGTTTTTGAGCAGACATGAAAGACACTAACATTTATAGCCTCACTCCATTAAAAAGCTTTTCATTGGAGTCAAAGCTACGTTACTTGAATTATTACCCATTTCATTCAGTAAACTTGGCTCTAAATGGCTGACGACTGCTTCCAAAAACCAAATCCAATTTCAAATCATGATTTTTCCATCAATCTGAAGTATTCAGAGAACACACCATGGAATCTTCAAGGCACTCCAAACTGTCTCAAGCAGGAAGAACACCAGTGAAATATTTCCCCACATTCCAAAATGATTACTTTGATGAGGTTAATGTTTATTAGAAAATCTGAAATCTGGCACATTTGAAAGTTGGCTGCGTTACATTATAGCCACAAACTTCTGTGAATACACTGTCCATTCCTTTTTTCTTTTACTCTGGACATTTTAAAGTTCAAATTCCATACCTTGGTCTAGAAGATCTGGTGCCTGTTTCCTCCCTCTGATTGCTACTCACTTCCTCTGTTCCAGATACACTGGCATCTTCACAACCACATCAAATGCACTGCCTTCTCTGGACTGTGCTTGCTGATTCCTGAAACTGGACTGTCATATCAGCAGGTGTTCTCAAAACTTCATTTCTCACCCAACACATGCAAATCATCTATTGTTACCAGGTGAAAGAAGGCTTCCATGCTTACTCACCTAAATAACTCATCAGTTGCCTATCTTTATTTCCTTGTCACTACATAATTTTACATTGGTTATTTATTTATTATATGATTCTATCAAAGGAACATAAAATCCCTGGAGACAAGAGATTTGTTTTTCTCACCACTGAATTCCTGGCGCCGAGAATCCTGCCTGGCTCTAGTAAGTTCAAGAAATATTTGTCTAATACTGAACAATGTTGCCAGTATCTATCCACCATATTAAACTGATAGAGAAAAGGGGAGAGACATGGATGCTCTTTCTCTAAGAAGCTCAGAGTCTATTTCAAGAGATGGGACCCAAAACAAAAAAATTACAGAGTTAATTTTAAGGGTTACAAGAGTAATATACTATACAGTGAATTGCACAAAGAAGAAAGATTTCTGAATAGTGAGGAAAATTTCATGGCAAAGGATTTCTGAACTAAGCCCAGAACCAAATGGAGTTTAACAGGTGAACAAAACTGCAGGAAAAAAAATGTCCAGGAACACCAACCAGGTGAATTAATTTTGACAAATTTATAGAGTGCTTACCAGACAACAGGTATTTGCTAAAACACAGTAACAAGATAAAATAACTAATGCTAATGATCTTATGATGTGTAACAGTAGACAAAAAGGTAAATAGTTTTATGCATATAGTGACAGTTCTGGTAACATTATGCCCAGTGAACTCCTACAGGACTTGGTTGCTTCCCTGACAGGCATAGGTGTGGAAATCTATACTCACCTTTAGGAGGGCATGACTTTCCTCCATCACAGTGACTGTGGGCTTCCACAGGCCAGAGAGATTCTGCTCTCATGAAATCATCTAAATAGCAAAAGAAATAAATTCCATGGGGAAATAAATCTCTGATATTGAAGAAAAATAAAGAGATGATATAGAAAACTTTTTTTTCTGAAGTTAGTTTTTAGGATAGATTAGTCTGCGTATTAAAAAAAGGCAATAATCAAGCAATTTGAGACTTTTAAGAAAAACTTTATTTAACTAGTAATACCAAATATGCCAATAGATCTCAAGTCTATGTTCTTTATTTACATGTAATTAACTTGAAAATAAGCAAAATAAAAGAATATATATATTTTTCTGGTTTGGGTTAAAAATACTAATCTTTATTTCAAGTTGCTACTCACAAAGTTTTGTAGAAACAGCTTATCTTGATATTAAACCAACATGGAATGATATTTATAAAAGATGTAGAAAGTTTTCAATGGATCTTTAAAATAAAGTGATTATGCTTGTTCAGTTTGCTCAGTTTAAATACAGCAAAATAAGGATGAAAAGACCTATAAATTGGTTTAGTGCTGCAACTTTTCATACAGTAGGAATAATTCTCATAGCATCTTTTCAATACTTTTACAAACAGACAATATCATTATACCTGGACCCAGAGTTAAGATAGTGACAAACTAAAAGAATATCTGCATGACAAATGTGCTTCTTGCAGAATAACTGGTCATGGCTGTGAAATGCTCAGTTAAACTGACTTGTTGATACAGAGCCCTCGAATGGCAACACGGTCATAATTATAACTCTCACTAATATGGTCTTATTCATGAATCAATGGTTTAAAATTGAAATCCTAAGACATAAAAGAGCTTGGGCTTTACTCTGGCAATAGTAAAAAATTGTGTCATTACTCCTTTCTTCGTTTATGTCACAATAAAAATTGATGACACAATTTGCTAACAAAACCCACTAATTAAAATTATTGTTTTATTCCTTTAATAGAAGTTGTAGTATGCATTAATTGTGTCCACCTTTATGAGTATTTTTCAACTCCGGGAAAAAAAAAATTACTCTCCGTGAAAGTATAAATTGCACATGCATTTTCACTGCTTAGCTACCTACATTTTTAAAAAGCAAACACATTCAACATATGTGCTATCTGGCACACATTTGTAATGTAAATGGCAAAACAAATGTTCATTCTTTGAGTAAGCGAATAAATGCCTATCATAATATCACAGAGAAGAAAGTGCCTTGAAGGAAAAAAATTCTTATAGAGGAGTTTATTACAAGGAAAGTGTAGATGGCAAGAATGTTCAAAATGTTTGTGAATCATTTACCTTCTGTATAAATGACAATCAAACCCATACTCATTCTTTCCTTTTCGTGGAAATACACTGAGCAAGATAAAGTCTTTGAATCCATACAAACTATGTCCCCACTTAGAGTCAGAGTTAGTCATAAGTAAGACAAACTGGAGCAAGACTTTCCTTGTCTTGTAGCAGCTGGAGGCTGAATGGATCAGTGTTGAACAGATTTCTAGGCTAGAAAAAAGAAATAGGAAGGATGATCATCACAGGTGAGACAAAAGGAATCTAGTAAAGATTTTAAATTTGTCTCCAGATGGTACTTCAAGGATGAAAATCCTGCAGATAGAGGTGGTGCTTTAAAGCTCAGATTGACCCCTCATCTTTCTTATGAACAGGTCACTGGCTTCAGTAAAGTAGAAATTGTCATACCATTTTCTAAGAGGAGGTGCTACTAGTATCACGTTCATCAGCACCCTCATCCTCCATGTCAAGGGAGAACATTCATTCTGCAGGTGTCTTCTACCTCAAGACAAAAATTATGAGTGGACATAAGTGGTTCTTTCTAATTTTTCCTCTGTCCATTGTATTTCCTGTTTTTAAGATCTTTTCTTCAATATTCTCTGCAACATTAATACCTGATTCGACTAGAACAAATAAATACAATACATAATCAGGAATATAACACACCCAGACTTCAGAAAAGATTATCTATTGGGCTCCCTATGAATTTGAGTGATAACAAATTACCACAGAGTAATTCTTAGACTCTCAAGACACCAATCTAAATATAAGATTCACAATAATTCATATTTAAACTATGTCTTTAGAAAGGGTGTAGGTGGAAAGACTTCTTAGTGTCACGTGTAGCTTGTCCAAGGTCCTTTAGGAAATAGTGTAAATCCCTCAGGAATTGTTGGGTTCTCCAGGATAGACTTTTTGTATAGCTCTGGTTAATTTTACGTCTTCATGAATAACATTTCACAGAGGGAGATCCTAAAAGTCTCTCTTACAAATGCTTCTCTCATGAATGATAGAAATAAAAGCAAATGACACTGAGGACACAAATATCAATAGCCCTTTGATAGTTTTCTTAATACTGAAACTGTCTTTTTCTGCAGACCTTCCTATAACCTTTTACTTCCACGGACTTATTGCTTGTGGACTTTCTGAGTGGCAGAGACAGCCTACGTTGCTCTGTCCCTCTCTGTCCAGGTCCTAATTGCTGGTGCGTGGCCGGTAACCCCTTAGTTCGCCCTTCACTGGTTAGTTTTCAGTTGGTCTTCATCATCTCTAAGTCACTATCTTTGCACCATCTTCCTTATGCAATCCTTTTAATGCTCATACACTATGTAAATAGAAGTTAATGAAAAGTGAACAATATTGGATTAAACTATTGCTAATAAGTACTCAGAAAACACACTTGATCTAAAACATGAAACTACAAAGTAAAACCTGTTTAAGGTCTTACTTTGATCGGCTTTTTAATATAAGGGATCTGTTAGTGTTTAACCCCTCCTAAGTGAATCTTTCCCCTCAAGAGAACACCGATGCCAGTGTCTGTATTTTCTAATGCATGACCCCCACCAAATGGGGACCTGACCAAAGGGTCACCATTCCCAAACTGATGAGTGGTTTATTATGCATAAATATAAGTAAATACATAATAACTGGTTTACCTTTTCAACAATAAGCAAAAATAAATAGATAGGTGTATGTACCTCATTTTACTGATTGAACATTAGGGTGGAAAATCACTAAATCCTTCTGAAGAAGTTTATGGAGCTCAAGCTCAGCCCTCACTTCAGGGAGTCCTTTCCATTTTGATTACATTTTCCTGAGTTTTGTCACTCCTTATCCTTCCACATGTATCATTTTCCAAAATCCTCTTTTAATTGAGCTTCTCTTACTAGCCGATCTTCTACACCTTGCAAGCAAATAAGCCTAAATAAAACATTCCAGAAATGAAGATTATATCACATTAAAAATATCCCTATGAATTTAAATTAAAAAGAATGTTTAAATTAACAATTCTGATTTTAATGATCATGAATATGGATACTAATTAGGTTTGTGATGGCATGTTCTGAATTACACGATTTTCTTAATTTTACCAGTATGTAATAAACTCTCTATTATTACATGTAAGTTCTCTTTGCTTTCTTTTACTTTCATGATCAGAAAAGTATGTGTAATTGCTCAGATTTTTTAAGTATTGTCCACAGCACCACATAAACCATTACACTTCCCTTGTGAACAATCCCAAACAAGAAAAATCTGGAATCTAGAGAGTATTGAAGGTCACTGGCATTTTTCACTGATGGCTGTTTGACTCTTTGGCTTGTGACTGAGATGTATGTTCTTTTATTTCTAGTGAACCTCTTCTCCACTTTGATATCATGTGTCCTGTTTTAGTCAAGTCCCCACTTGATTCTCAACTCTGCCATTTCCTTATTCCTAGTGTGATGCATAACTGGGAGTAAAGGGCCTTCCTGTGGAAGCCATGGTATTTAGGCTCTTTCTCAGATCAACCTAGCTTCTGCTGCCTCACCCACTGAGGAAGTTAGCATGGATTTAGTGAATAAACTAGGCAAAAAAAAAAAAAAAAATAGTTGGCAATAGAATGGGTAAACAACTGTGTTATTGTCATACAAAATACAGTATCTTGGCAGTGGCAATGAATAAATTTCTGAAAAATTCAACAATACATTTCAAAAGTAGTATGCTGAGCTAAAAATTAATATAAACTATTCCATTTTAATGAAAATACACATCAGGTAAAGCAAATCTGTCATTTTAGAAATCAGGTCCTCGGGGGTATAGAGGAAGGTGGGGAGGACTGAGAATGGCAAGCAGGAGCCCTGCAAAAGGAATGCTCTTTATCTTGATTGGAGCTATGAATACATATTTGTTAAAGTCCATCATATGGAACATGTAAAATATATATGTGAGTTTGGTTGATCCTAATGTGCATCACAATAATGCAAGGACATATTGTAATAAGAAACCCATGAGAATAAACTCTTATGTTTTATTTGCTTTTAAAATGAGGTCTAACCTATTTGCTAAAATACAAAAGTATCAACATTATTATTTGCAACAAAATAAGAACATTTTGACCTTATGTATCTTGGAACATATATCTTTTTATATAAGAGTTTTTAGTAACATATATATATATAATATATAATAAATATATATATTTCACATCTATATTCTTAACAGCACATTGGCATGTATTCATTATAAAATACATAATTTTTGTAGTGATTAGATAATAGTTTATTCCAGTTAATAATAATTCAATATCCTCATGGAGATTTCATCTGGAAACTTCTTTAAAGTTTTCTCTTTTTTTCCAAAGAAGAGAGAAAGAACTCAAACTCAGAGTTTTCATACTGAGAGATGTATTGAGACAGAAAGACTAAAAAATAATGTTTTAATTTAAAACAGTGTAACTTTTAATCTAGTCACTTCAAAGTAGACCCCTTTCTTGCTTCAAAGCAGTGTTAATAAAGGATGTATCAAAGCAGGTGAGAGCAGTAATAGGCAAGTTTTCCAATGGTGCCTTTAACTCCTGCATATGGCTTACTTAGCTATTGGAGCAATTTCCATAGTACTAAGCTATAATTTAGTAGACACTTGTACTGGAAGTCTTAATCTAGACTTTTTTTTAAATAATGAATAATCATTTCTCTTTTCTCTTTCATATGTTGTAAATCACTAAATATATATGCATAACTGGTCATGGTGTGAAATAGTCACATGACATAATAATATAAAATTTACATCATTGTAAGGCAAAAATAGCTTTAGAATTGCTTTCTTGTTCTATAAATGTTGAAAATTAGGCTATATATTGCTCTCTAGAGTATTCCTGCATGACATCAGTCTTTAGGTTATTAGCAGTATATATCATTAGCTATTAAGAAAGTGATACCAAGGTTGTCAAAATGTCAAAATACAATTGGCAACATGGTCTTACTGCTCTAACAGATTGGGTGCAGTCTGATCTTTGGGATTTCATAAGTTTAAGCAGAAAATGACTTGAATGTGTTTACTAAAATGTCTAAATCAATGATTCTCTTATGGACATTTTCGTTTAATTGGAAACCTTTTAATTTGAACTGAATTGTACAGCAGAAATAAGTAAACATGAGGTATGGATTGTTAGAGGAACATGCTCCTCCTTCCCAGTAATGATCTTAGTATACAAAATACTACAAAAATGATCAGTTGCTCCAGTCTTTTTCTCCTATAACCACTCAGGGAGATGTGTTTTCCTAATTTTAGCACTTGTCATGCTGCATTAAAATCACCTGCTTATAGGATTTTTCTTGGTAAGACAAAACTTTGAGATCAGTGTCAGTCTCTCATTTTAATTGAATTCCCCCAAGTATTCTTCCTTTCTCAGCTTCACTTAAGGATTGTACAGTTGGCTCTCTGTATCTTCAGGTTCCCCATCTGGGAATTCAAAGTACCATCTATCAAATATATCCAAAAATAATAAAATTGCACCTGTACTGAACATGCAGACTTTTTTTCTTGGCATTATTTCCTGAACAATACAGAATAACAATTTATGTAGCAATTACATTGCATTAGGTTTTATAACTAATCTAAGGATGATTTAAGTTACACAGGAGGATGTGCCCAAGTTATACACACATAGTGTGACATTTCATTTAAGGGTCTTCAACATTCTCAGGTTTTGGAATCCATGGGAGATCCTGGAATCAATACCCAAAAAATACCAAGGGATGGCTGCACATGACATTAGGAAACATTCTAACTATTTTTCATTTAAATCAGCACTGATAGAAACATGTCCTTTGGAGTTTCATGTGCCTACATTATCTTTGGCTGCCTTAGGTTATGTGGAAGAGGATGCTATGGGTGGGAACTAGGTCAAAAGGAAATAACTCTTCTACTTATATAAGGAATCTATAAAAGGTGAACCCAGAAGTGAAAAATAGATTGGTGACTACTAAAGGCAGATGGGGAGAAGGGGAAAGGGCAAGTTGTTGGTCAAAGGGTGCAAGGTTTCAGGTAGGTAAGAGGAGGATTTTTGAGATGTACTGCACAGCAGTGTAACTATATCCAATAGTAATGTATGTTTTAAAATAGTGAAGAATAAATTCCAAATGTTTCATCACTAAAAAACAAAGTGAAAGATTTTTTAATCAATTTGATTTAATCATTCTATATTTGTGTGTGTGGATATATAATCAAACCAACACATTGCACCTACTCCATTAGTATATACAATTATGATTTGTCAATTAAACTAATGTTAATAAAAAACAGAAAAAGAGAGAACAGTGTTTAACATTCCCAGTTATTGAGTTTCCATGCCATGTTTCAGCTAAGAAAGATTTATACTGATGCAGGATATTCAAAACCTCTACACTCTCTAATAAGAACTTTTAATGATTTAGGGAACTGTAAATTAATTCTTTAAAATTATAAATTTTATTTCCTGTATCAGTTTCACAAGGGAGGTGCCTTAAAACAACACAATTTTTTCTTATGGTTCTAGAGGTCAGAAATCCCAAATCTGTTCCTCTAGGCTAAAGATATAGTGATGGTGGAGCTGGTTCCTCTAGCAGGCCAGAATCCATTTCTTGCTGCAAAAATCCTTGGCTTGGGCACACAGAGCACTTTAAGTTCCTTTTTCTGGCCAATTATCTTCTCCTTTTCAGTATCAAATATCCCTTTGCTTGTATCTTATAGGGTCTTTCGATTACATTTAGGATCCATTTGTATAATTGAGAATAATCTTCCCAATTAAAAATACTGGGCTGGGGATATAGCTCAGTTGGTAGAGTGCTTGCCTTGCAAACACAAGACCCTGGGTTCAAATCCCCAGCACTACAAAAATAAAATAAAATAAATAAATAAATAAATAAATAAATAAATAAAAATACTTAACAGCATGTGCAAGGTCCCTTTTGCCATTCAAGATCACTTTCACAAGTTCTAGGGATTAGGATATTAACATCTTTGGGGATCATTATTCAGTCTATCATATCCCCCAAAGCTAACAAATGGCACAAAATTGCACAAAAGCAGAATGAATATATTAGTGTAGGCAATGTTATTGCTAATTATAATGGCAGAAGTAGTAATAATACTTGCAGTGATTATGGTGATAAAAAAAGTTGTATTACCAGTAGTAGCAATGGTATAAATAATAGTATGAGTATAGCTGCTACCATGGACAAGTACCTATAATTCCCATAGCCTGTATAATGTCCTTAACCATATGTATCACTTCATTTTCAAGTTAGTCCTAAGAATATTGTACTATACAGTTTTTTTATTATCCCAATTTTCCAATGAGGAAACTGAAACTAAGGTTACTAAAAGGCTTTCTTTCTTCTTTCTTTCCTTTTTCTTTTCTTTCTTTCTTTCTTTCTTTTTTACTAAATAGCTTTCATAAAAGCATAAACCTAAGTGTTAGCATAGGGTGAATTTAAACACATGAAAAAATTTACTCTAACATACAATCTGTTGCATCCTTCTGATATTCTGATATTCAGTGTAGCAATAATTGGATATCCTCTAGGGTAATCTGTACTCTATTCATTTTAACTGTGAAAGGAAAATTTGATAGCTTCGATATATTAAAATGAGAACTTGTTTAATGATGAGTGCTTCCATAAGCAAAGTTATAAACAAAGTTAGGTCATAGAAAAATTTTTATTAAAAAAATAAAGGTTTAATATATTTTATGAACAAAGAATTACAAGTAAAGATAAATGGTAATAAATTGTTTTTAGTTTAAAAAATAAGTTCACTTGCATCTGTTGCTCCTCTGAAAATCTTATAGAAATTTCAAAAAAATGAAAGATAAATTTATAAAGCTCTGAGAAACAACACAGAGTATCAGAACTTCATGACCTTGGTATGGCCAGTGATTTTCATATATGACCTCAAAACCAAAGGCAACAAAAGCAAACATTTAGAAGTTGGATTGAATTGAACAACAATGAAAAAGATAGCTCTGTGAGATGAAGCATCAGCTTGAGTGTGGTAATCATTTTACAATGTATGCATATATCAAAATATCACATTGTACACCATATATACATAAAATTTATTTTGCCAAATATGCCTCAATAATGCTGAGAAAATACTTTTGTAGTTCTGAATTTTGAATTGAGAAAGGTCTACAGAAGACTAAGCAAGATAAATAAAGAGGATTCACAATGAAATATCAATTTGTACAATTCCAAAACTTCAAGTGTAACGAGAATAAAGATTCTATAAAGAAATACTACACACATTGTTATGGTTTACATATTAGGTATCCTCCAAAAGCTCATATATGAGAAAATACAAGAAGGTTTAGAGGTGAAATAACTGAGTTATGAGAACCTTACCTAATTAGTGTATTAATCCCCTGATGTGGATTAACTAATGGTGACTGTAGGCAGGCAGGCTGTTGCTGGAGGAGGTGGGTCATTGGGGGCATGCCTTTGGAGTTTATATCAAGTCCTTGTTGAGCAGAGCTCTCTCTCTCTGTGCATCCTAGAGCCATGTTCCCCACTGCTTTCCTCCACCGCATTCCTCTGCTATGATGTTCTGCCTCATCATAGGCCCTGAAGAATGGAGACAGTCATCTATGAGCTGAGACCTCTAAAACCTTGAGCCTCCAAAATAAATGACTGGTCTTTTGGTCACAACAGAGAAAAATCTGACTCTGTCTCTCTCTCTCTCGCACACACACACACACATTTCCAACAAAGTAATGAGACTCATATTAATATCATATTTATACTGAGGACTAGATGACTTTCCTTTAAAACTTCTGACCAAAAATAGTATGGAACATAGAGACAGGTGTACACATCTACTTGTAATGAGAAATATTAAGACTTTTTCTGAAAATAAACCCTTGAAAAGTGGATCACTCAAACAATATTTCTAGAAAACAAAATCACTCACTCAGACATTTTTTGAGAAATAAAAAGACATAATGAAATTCAAGAAATAATGGCATTCTTACTTACTATGAGGACAATAATAAAAATGATGCACGATAAGAGGTGTTGGTAAATATATAAAGCAATTCGATCCCTCGATCATTGCTGAGCAAAATGTGAAATAGGACAATCCCTTTGAAAGAAATGCTGAGCAGTTCTTTAAAAAGTTAAACATGTTACTACCAAGCCACAGATTCCATACCTAGGTATAATTTGAGAGATTTAAAAACATGTGCTTACACAAAAGCTTATGCACAAATAATTTGTAGCATCATTTATAACAGCCAAACTTGAAAAGAACTGAAGGGTTGTACAACTTATGAATGGATAAACAGATGTGTTATGTCCAAGCAATGACCCATTATTTAGTCATTAAAAGGAAGAAAGTGTTGACACTTGCTGTTATATAATGAAACTTCAAAATATTGTACCTAGTGAAGGAAAATAGACAAAAAGTTCTCATTTTTGTATGATTCCACATATGTTAAATGCCTGGAATACAAATTCCATAGACAGGTAAAGGAGATTATTGGTTTTTACAGGGCTGGATGGAGGTGGGCAAGGGGAGTGACTGCTAATGGACAAAGGGTTTCTTTTTGTAGTAGCCCAATGATCTGGAATTAGTGATAATAGTACAATTTAAATATACTAAAAACCATTCAATTACACACTTTATAAGGATGACATGGGCTGGGGTTGTGGCTCAGTGGCAGAGTGCTTGTCTAGCATGTGTGAAGCACTGGGTTTGATTCTCAGTACTCTCACATTAAAAATAAATAAAATAAAGGTATTGTGGCCACCAAAAAAAAAGGATGACATTGTAGTATGTGAATTATATGTCAATAAAAAATTGGAAAAAATGGCAATTGAACATAATCCAGAGAAAGGAATTGCCTTGAATTGTATAAAAATATGCTTTATAAACACTAAAATTGGCATGATTTATCTTAAAAATGAAAACTTTGTTCTCACACTATTTAATTACAAAATATTTGTTTTAATAATAGTTTTTAAATTAGCATCTATATCTCCTTCACTTACATTCAGTAATACTATATTTTATTTTGGTGGAACCATTTAAAAGTAAATTCCAAACAGAAAATTTCATTGCTAAAAGATTCTTTGAGCAACTCCTTGTATTTCTACATAACCAAAATACCATGTCATAACTAAAATATCAGCAATATGTCCATAATATTCACATCTGCTTGATAATCTATTTTTCTTGATTTGTCCCCAAAATAACTTTATGAATGTTTTGTTTTATTTAAATCTAGAATCCAAATCAACACACACAATAAATGCATCAAATCATTACATTTGTTTATCTCCTTTTAATCTGAAATAACTTCGCTCTACCCCACATTTAATAACATTTGCTTTTAAAAAATATCCAAGCTAATTTTCTTGTGGAAAGTTCCAAACTCTAAATTTGATTTATTGTTTCCTCTTGATATTGTTTATTTACCCTTGTGTTTACTGTAAACTGAAGTTAGAGCTAAAGGTGTAATCAGGTTGAGATTAGACTTGTATGGTAAGAATTCTGCATGGTTTTATTGCATTTTTTCCATATTTGACCTTTTCCTCTTCATTAAACTGTTGACCAATATCTCTCTATTGGACAATAGCATGTTAGTGTTTGTAATTAGTGAGCCCCCTGTGATGCTTGATGATTTTTCACAATTATAAACACAGTACCCCCCAATAACCTTTCAACCAGTGGTTGAATCAATGGTACTCAATGGTCGATGAGACATTGTTGAATGAGTTTTTACACTGGAAGTTGAAAAATGATATATTATTTTTTATAATAATAAATTATACATTCTTCTGCATTTTTCGGGGTACTGTCCAAAATATTTCCTAGACTGCACACAACTTCGCTCTCCCTCTTTGAATATCATTATGGATTATGGATTCTTAAATATGCACTATGCTGTACATGTTCAATTAGCATCACATTTCACGTCATATTTGTGTGCTTTCAACATGATCGCATTTGTTGTGGAACACTTTCTTGTTTTCTGGTACAAGTAAATTTGCATTCTATTTGTATTATATGAGCCCCAGATGATAAAGGTCACACACTGAAAATGTCAGTAAAATCAACTGTCTTTAGTTCTGAAAACATATAGAGTATATTTATTTTATGGGACTGAAAACTCTTTTACAAAATTATTATTTCTTGAGCATTAACTCTTCTATTTTCCTTGGTGTATTTTTAATTAAATTAATTTCCACTGTAATACCAAAATATCTGTCAAATACTTTTTTCATCTCTGTCCCTTAGTTGACAGTCTTACTTGGCTTCTTAATCATACATGTAGTGTATCTAAATTTTGAGGAAACTCAAATATATCAGCTTTGTGTTTCAAGCTTTTTATGAGACTAATAGTACAGAAGATGTTTGATCCAGTTCTCACACACAAATACTCATTCATCCATGTCAAATGTGTAACTGTTTCATGAAAAAAATGCTGTATTTTAAATTTTTTTTATTCTTTTCCACTGTATTCTATTTCATTTACAAAAATGATTTCAAAAGACTGTCCCAGAATTTAAAATAAAATGCCATATTAGAGAAGAGAGTAGAACTGAAATTTTCCAGCTGAAGGCTGTAACTAAGCCTGAAAAGAAAAAGAAGGATGGGATTAAGGAATCAGGGGCTGTAAGACTAAGAAATATTGACATCAACTGAAAATTTTATCAGTGTCTCAAGAAAAACTAGCCTCCTTTTTCCCAGTTTTTTGTCTTTTTTCTTTGTATTAGCCTTTCTTTTCCTATTTTTCTTTAAATACCTTTGTGTGCTTTATAAAAGGTATTGAAAAACTGTTTACGATATTTACTGTCAAAGAATGGTATGCTTATCTGACAATTCTGTCATCCCTAGAAATTATTAAACATTTTCTCCCTGGAAAGATGAAGACCTTCGCTCCTTTTGCAACTACCCCAAACACTGTAAATTCCCTTTTTTATTTATGAACAGGAATATTGGAATCGCCACTTAACCAGTCTCTAATCTCTTTCTTTTACCTTTAATTCATAGTCAAAATATCATTTACTAAGCTGTCAACTAATGCAATGTCATTTCTAGATACTTAAAAACTCCATAAATTTGCCACCATCCACAGAAAGCAAAGTATTAGTTTGTTATTGTTGCTGTAATAATTACCAAAAAACTAGTGGCTTAAAGCAATATAAATATAGTATGTATTCTTGAAGATCAGAAACCAGAAATGGGCCCCCTGGACTAAAATCGAGGTCTGGGATGGTCTGAGTCCCTTCTGAAGGTTTCAAAAGGAAGCTATTCCTTTTTCTCTTCCAGCTTCTAACAGCTACCTGCAGTTCTTGCCTTATGGTCACCTCTTCCATCCCAAAAAACAGCAACATGGTACCTTCTCCCAATTCAGAATCACACTGGCCAGTTTTCACTCATTTTCACAAATAATACCACTAATCTGTAAAACAGTCATTGACA
The DNA here is from genome assembly GCF_902686445.1 of Sciurus carolinensis. Lineage (NCBI taxonomy): Eukaryota > Metazoa > Chordata > Mammalia > Rodentia > Sciuridae > Sciurus > Sciurus carolinensis. The sequence goes on from NC_062226.1 coordinate 74,772,712, forward strand.
GAGAATCTTCAGTTGGCACGGTGGTTTGAGATGAAGTCTGCAAAACAGGGAGAATAACTCAGAGCTAACAAAGCCATGGAAGGTAAGAACAACATACATGGTTAATGAGAGGAGGGTAGATCAAGTGAATGAAATGAAAAGAGAAAGAGATGGAAATGAATAGTGGAAAGAACAGGTAGAGAGATTTTATTTAAAAATTTGTCATTGATAAACATTCTTAAATATTCATATATAAATAACAGAACAAAATAATAACTTCACCTTATCAAATCAGAGTCACACTGCTGCAAAACAAAGACTGAGCATCATACAATCTCTAGAGAAAAGCAACACGCTACACACAAAGGACTAGCAATGCAAATGATGCCTAACTTGTCATCAAATATAAGAGAATTCAGATGAATGAAATTTGAGAGAATTTTGTTTGTTTTAACAATGTTTTTATACAAAAAGAGATCCTAAAGGAAGTTCTTCAGGCTGAAGGTGAAAGCATACCAGAGAGACACTATCCTGTTCTGAAAGACTGAAGAAGCATCCTGGGAATAATAAATACAACTATAACTATCTATATTTATAGATGCTATTTATTATACATATTTATATTCAGCATATAACTTCACACAGTATTTCATATGCAACTTTTCCTTGATTTTTTCTGTTGAAAGCAGACAGTAATATTTTGTAAAGCTTATAAAATATGTAGATGTAAAATATATGTTGGCAGTGACACAAAGGACAGAAGTAAATGAAGAACGTACCACAGAAGAGAGGAAATGAAAAATGGTTGGTTTCCTTGCATGGTGGCAGAACCGAACTATTGTTTGAGAAAGATGAAAAAATCGTATTCATTAAAATGTGAAGCTAGAGGTAGCAATCGTCTTGCATAAGATCGTCATATTCCTTTCTAGCTGGCAGTTGACAAATACAGCCATGTCACAGATTGTCACGACAATAAGGCCTTGGTAAGCGTAGTTAGAAGCAACATGGGCTAATGCAGTCAGAGAGGCCTGTGTAATGTGACTAACATATTTGCCATGAGGATTACGAGTAAGGTACATAAGTCTCCAGCACAGACCTGGACTACAGTGGCATGATTTAGAACATAAATAATAAATACTTAAAGGAAATGTGACATTGAAGAACAACTTCTGTGCCTTTTAATGATGTCATATCTAAATCTAGGACTGACTGAATTAAGAGGAAATTAAAGTGTCAATTCATATTTCCTCTTCTTTGGTGACTTCCCATCAGCCCAATCAGGTGACTGAGGAACAGCCCTGCTTATGAAATAGGGTGCCTCTGAGCCAGCAGAAGCTGAACACAGAGCACAGTCGCAGATGTTTCTTACCAACAAACAATCCAAAGGCCAACAGAAGACAAAGGTTGCCAAGTCTCCTTTCTGGTCACTCAGGGAAAAGAGAGCTTAGCAATCTGAGGACCCAGGTGCCATTGTGTATATGTGTGTGCAGCAAGGAAGGTTAAAAAGCCACCTGAGTCCATAGGCTTCCACACACTCACCCAATGGCCTGAGTAGTCACATTTCCAGGACAAAAGCTGATGGAAGAGGGAGGTTGGGGAAAATCCTGTGACTTGGAATAATCAATAGCAAAGTTCAGTGCCAAGTGAGGGACATGCAGTAGCTTCAGGATTGTTTTGTTCATTAGAAACAAGAATTTACCAAACTCTAAGAATAAAAGTCACCTATCCTTTTGTAAAACCAGGATGAATGATCAAACTAAGACTTTTATTGCTCAGAGATATGAATTTTAATGTTTTATGTTTTAATAGATAAATATTAAAGCTATATGTAAATGCCATATTACATTTAATTAATAAGCAAAATATTTACCATGAATTTCTAAAACTGAAGAATATATTTTTCTTAACCTGCCTGCTTTGTGAAATCCACTTATGATGACAACTTGACTTAAAATTCCACTTTTAAAAATGTTCATTATATCAATATCTTCTTCCAAACTCAGTATCATCCATGATGTGTATGGATATACAAATCCCAAATGGAAGAATTTTCTCTGCTTTTCTGCCTTGCCTTTTTTCATTCTCTTTGATGGAACATTAGGGAAGACCACATCCATTTGCATAGGTAAAACCCAGAAATGTTAAAACCAGGGCAATAATTATTGTTTGTATTGCTTTTTGCTTTTGGTCTCTAAATAGTTCCTTTTAAGGTACATCAAGTTTTTTACAATCTTTGTCACCATTGCTAGTTTTGATTATAACGTGCATACTTTAAGGGTTTATGTGAATTGGTAAAAAGACACTTTTAATTATCCCATCACAAAACATTTATTGTGCAAATCTGAGATTTCAGTGAACATACTATAATGCCAGAATTTTATGCAGATATCATATTGAACATTTTAGTAAATATGTTCTATCTTTTGGTAACCACTTTATTTCTTATATTGTGTTTTCTGAAACCTCTCTACATGTCCTCACCAGGGCAGGACCATAAATAAATTTTCAGCTGAAGTATTGTGATTCAAAATGTCTACCAACCAAGCTATTTTCTTAACATAAATTATGTATCTGAAGCAATCACCTTGTCCCTTTCAAGTAGCCAGATCAAAATCTCTAAGTACAGGCATTTTTTGGAAAGATGGCTTATGTAAGTTGCCTATAGATTTTAAATGTTTTTTTCTTTTACTCTGACATTTTTTAAGGCACATATTCCTAAATAATAGTTCTAGAAAAACTAAAATAATAAATTTAAATAATTAAAAAGAGATGTCCCTAAAATCACAGAACTCTCAAACTTTTCTTCATTTCATTAAGCATTTCTGAACTCCTCCCTCTGCCATGAATGAGTTCAGTGTACTGCCTAATTGATGAACACAATATTTATTTTCCTACATAAAAGTGACACCTACTTTGCAGACACTCACCTTGAGGATTAAAGAGAACATTTCACTTTATTCTTGAACCTCTCAAATAGTAAACAAACTTCATCAATACAAGGCATCTCTTAAGAGAATAATAACATTTTAAAGGAACGATATCAAATGCAGATCAGTGAGGAAAAGCAAAAGGGAATAGATGCTTGCTGAGATCAGAAATATAAACATCACCCATCTTCAGTTTCCTGATAAAATACCTTAATTTTTTTGCTTATTTCATCAGTATGATTTTCCTCCAATACTATATTTCCTCCCTTCAACAGTAAATCATGATGACATTTTATTTCTACTGAAATGTGAGGACATGGAACAGGGGTTATTGCAACTCTTCAATGCAGCATTCAATATTTCCTCTCCTTTCACTTCTAAGACCAACATTCTGTGGTATCTTCAGTGAAAAACATGAACCTTCAAGATATTTTCTCTTGAAATAAATTATAGAGGTCCATATCAGCTTCATAAAGCTTTTATAAGGCTTTATTTTTTACACTAACGACATGAAATTTCTAAAAAAATGTTGCTCAAGGCTATGTCTGTACATAAAAACTAAGAAGGAAAACTGAATAATTTCTAAAACGCTTTGTATGTCTTAGTAATGGATTATTCAGATTTATATGGATTATTCATACTATGGGTCTACAAATGTACTGGATATTTTTGTTTTGAATCTATATCTCTATCTATCTATTATGAATCTATCTATTACAAATCAATCTATCTCTCTATATATTTCTATATCTATATTTACCTACCTACCTACCATTTTTCACTTCTTCCAGTTCCCAGATATAGATACAGATATAGCTACCTGATAAAAATAATCAGACTGCTTTTCAACTGAGTAACATATGTCAGATTTAGGATTTTAGTACCTCAGATCTGAAAACAGACAAATCACTCAAACTGGATGTGTGCTAATCCTCTCGTTCAAAGTAAGATCTCTTACCCCAAGGTGTGTGGTTACCTGAAAATCATTGCATCATAGATGCAAATCCTTCATTTAATTTTTACCTTACTGGTAAAGATGTTTACAAACTGAACAACTTATTCTAAATCTCTTCATTATTCTAGTACTCTAGTTACTTATTTCTAAAGTAGAGATGATGAAAACTTACCTCATATGTCTCACAGAAATGGGAGATAACACTTGAGATTTAGAATTTCATTTTGAATTGCATTCCATAATTATGTGTGAACACCAATGCAGGGGGACCATTCTTTGCCCACCTCAGCCTGTCAAGATTCTTAGACCTCATTTCATTCTATTTTGCACTCAATAATTTAAATTTGCAAATTGAGTGATCAAAATAAACAAAAAAACCCATTGTGTAAGTTGTAATGTTACCATTACCACATAAAGAAACCAATTTAAACTAATAAGAACACATTAATTCAGCAAGTGAGTGTTGGAATTGAAATCTAAAAACTTACCTGTTTTAAACTACAGTTTTCCTTTTTTTTTCTATTTTTTAACTTAAATATGTTACATAATTCTTCCAGATAAGTGAAATCTCCATCAAAGTAAATGATTTCAAACTAGCAAAATTATAACAAGCAGCTTCAAAAAAAAATGGTATGAAAGATCTTTGAGAAGAAATGATAGAATAGCTTAGTATCCTTTATACTAGCAAATCTGTAGGGTCAAAAAAACTATTTAGAGTATATTTTTGCTTTTACACTGACTATCAGAAACTCGAAGAAAAATCGGTGATCCACTAGTCTTAAGATTCATTTTAAAAATTGGTTAACCCTAACTTTAACTTACCACTTTCAATTCTTTGCATTTGCCATTTTTTTAACACTTTTTTTTTTTAATTCTTCCAGATTTGGTTTTTATCAGAAATGCTCTTTGGAAAACGCTTGACATTTAATAAATAAATAATAAAATAAATTTTAACAATCATTTAGTTATTAAAAATGTTTTGTTCACAACTCCCCAACCTATCAAAACTTTATATAATTCTGGTAGGATCTAAAAGAAAGATTAAAATTGGTATGCTTTTCAGAACAACTTGGAGTAGTACCATGCACCTATTTTCATAACAAGGTTTTCATCATGTTCACTTCATTCTTCAATGCTAGTAAATTTCTGACTGTGATGGCAATGATGTTTCTCTCAGAGTGAGGTTCTGTGGAGTTATTTTCTCCTTGGATTAGTTTCCATGTATCCTGAACCTGGTAATGTACAATATGTCCTAAAAGGTAGAAGGACAGAGCCCTTTCAATTTCAATTTGTGCATCTTGAAAACACTAGGTGCAAAAAAATCCAGCTATACAATTTACAATTACCCCTCACTCTAAAATCTGTGTAATGAACTTTACAACTGTGATAACTCTATTACAGGTTGCACATATCCATTACTCAGGAGAAAGATGGCGGGATTCATGGTCTTGCCTTTCACATCCTAAACAATCAAAGACAGACAAATAATATTTTAAGACTTGCACACAGACAGGAATCAATTACTTTTATAGGATTGCTCAATTGTTTCTTATGGCCTCTTTATAAAATATTTTATTCAGTATGACTAATTGCTGATTGAAAATTATTCTATGCAAAAGCAATTGCTCATTCTGGATGCAAAAAGGATAAAGCCAGTAGCTTATATTTTGTCCATTTCTTTTGCTTACAGGTAAGTAGTTATTTGCTTATTTTAAAAAGTTAATGCAATTTAGATGAAATATGTTTTCCCCTTGGGGTATTATACTTTTCTATAAAGAAATATCAAAGAAATTTAAATGTGTTCTCAATTAAATGCACTGGCCCAGATTCCAGGGATGCGCTGAATTTCTCAAATCATAGTTCAAATGCTTCAATCATCCCATGACATTTATTGTTCTATAGGGGAGTGGGACAAGAGAAACTTCAACACTGGGGGGACATCAGCGATGTAGTAATAGCTTCTGAGTGGCCATTGTCGCAGAAAATGATTTGAGATACAGATGGAAATTTGACTTAAATTTCTTCAGAATGCACAGATCAGAAGATTCTGCATAGGTTTCTTTAAGAGAAAAAATCTCAAAGTGATAATAACAAAATACAACCTTATAAAAATAATGTCTGGCAAATTTCACACAGCAAGCACCATGACCTTGAAATCCAAATCTTCCTCTTTATTATTAAAACTGCACCCTTCAATAATAATCATATTGGATCTTCGTCACTGGTTGTAGTCTTAATTAGTGTTTTGTTCTAAATTTACCTTGTGATCATTGTGCTGTGGCTTTCTTCCTAATGTTACCACTTTTCTGAGTCACAGCAGCCAATGCAGTTTCCCTCATTATTCCTGGTACTGCTATTTAATGTCAGCTTCAAAAATGGAAGCACACAAGGAAAGAAATGTCCCTGCTGTGTCTGTCTTGGTTCCTTTGCCTTACAGGGTTGATTCGTATGGAAATACAAACTGTAGGAATAATATTTCAGTCAGAAAAAGATGCAGAAAAATCTTTATTGATGAGTAGAGGGCTAGGTCATTGCGTTTGCATCCACCCCATTGCAAATGAAATCTACAATTTAAATGGCACACCATATAAATTCAGCCATGAGGATGCTGCATAGGCAGATTTGGGCTGCCCCACTGGGTGGGGCAGATAGTTGAATCCCTGAGTTGTTTTCTACCCACAGAGATAGCACCATAGTGTTTTATTTAATTGTTTCCCATAATATCAGCTGCCTGAAGGTAACACTTCCACATATTATGATAAATTATGGAGGATACCATATGTGGTTAGACTAGCAGTGTCATAATGAGCAGAATAGGAAGTAGGTATGTTAATACTTCTATATTTGTCATTTGTATGAAAAAATCATCAGTATTAGCAAAGTTTCTCTATACTGGCATTCACTTTGTCTTTTATGCTTCTACAAAGCAGTTAATATGAATTTTGAGGGTCTTCACCTAAGGTGCGTTTTGTGTTCAATGTGGTAGTTTGTAGACTGGGCCGTGATCATGTAATTTGGTTGCAATTTCTAGTTATAATCAACTGAAACACAGCTATGGATCTTAAAGAAGGGTATTAGAAAAGCATACAGTTACAGGATACAAAGAAATGAGAAGAATAAAAGAATAAAGAAAAATTTCTTTGTACAGCTATATCTTGAAGTGTGAGAACGCAAATATAAGCTTGATCTTTTCAACATTTCACATTACTTTGTATAGTTACCTGCCTGAATTGTAAATGTCTTTTCATTCTTATGGAAAACCTCTTAGCAAAACAGTAAATCATGCTCATGTTGAACATGTCACTTTTTCACCTCAGTTTGTCATTTTGAATATTTGTCATCAGTGAGGATGTGCTTTCCCTGTGGGACAAACATTTAGGAAATTCTCTGCTGTTAATGCTGTTCCCTAAGTTAAAGTAACTTTTTTAATGAAATAGGATTTTAAAAATCACTCTAGTATATTGACTTGGCACTCACAATGCCTTATGGTGATGTTAAATCTCCATTTTCCAAAAACACATATTTGCCACCTAAACCAATATTTTTTTCCTGTCTGGTTTTCAGGGTCTACATGCTAAGAATGAGAGGAAAGAAGCAATAAATGATAGTAGTTTCAGGATCAAGGGAAGTCACTTGGGGTTTATTATTTCCCTAGGGACCCACTGTATATTTTCCTTCTTGGATAGCACGCAATATAGGCAAGCTTAATTGTTCTACTAGGCACCCTTATAAAATTTTACCGATTACTGACTCCCTGGGTGTGTAAGTCAATCAGTATGATAACACAGATATCTATGGGACAAAACTTTCTAAAATAAATAGAATAAGCCTGGTGACTTAGGAGACTGAGATCAGAGGATGGCAAATTAGAGGTCAGTCTGGACAACTTAGGAAGACTCTTTATCAAAACAAAAAATAGAATCAAAAGGACTGGGGGGGCTGGGGATATAGCTCAGTTGGTAGGGTGCTTGCCTTGCAAGCACAAGGCCCTGGGTTCAATCCCCAGCATCGCAAAAAAAAAAAAAAAAAAGGACTGGGGATATAGCTGGGTGGTAGAGTACCCCTAGGTTCCATCCCAGTACTGCTAAATAAATAAATAACTCAATAAGATCCACCTAATCCTCTTAGAGCAAAAGATCAATTTTACTCAATGTTTGAGTTATTAGATAAGGAAAGATTGCAATTTAATTAATTTAGCATATTTTCCTTCTGTTTCTTGACATATGAAATTAGAAATTCTTTAAGTTCTTGAAGAAGAAACAAACAAAACTTGCATATTTACTGAATAATTTTCATTTGGAGGATAGATCCTTTTCTTTCTTTCTTTCTTTCTTCTTTTTTTACCAAATCTGAACCAGTTTTTTCTTTGCTATCCAAACCAAAACCAAAAGTTTTTCTGACATAACTTTCCTATGTACCTGTATTATACACCACAGTGAATCTCCATATCATGTACAACCACAAGACTGGGATCCTAATTAGAATAAGAAGTACTTCGTAGATTCTTTTCAATTGCATTAGCCAAAATGTAATGAGATCCCAAGTATTGAGCAACTATGATATAATAAATACTATTCTGAATTATTAAAAATGTAAAAGAGTTAATATTGAGAAATGTAACAAGAACAAAAGTGATGCTAAATTAGACATGGCAGACTCTAGGTAAGGACTTTCCAAATGAAGTATCTGTTGTGATGGCAATATTGGATGCCTTCACTGTCTAATGTTATTGGAATTAGCTGCATATAGTTGTGAAGCACTTGAAATCTGGTTAGTGCAATTGAAGAACTGAAATTTTATTTTACTTGAGTTAATTTATATTTAAATACTCACATGTGACCTCTGACTTCTGTACTAGACTGTTCTAATTACTTCAGGAATATGTACAGCAATTTTCATGGAGGAAGGTTTGCAGAAAGCATTCCTGGGGAAGGGGAAAACGTGCACAATACACAAATTGAAACCAAGAAACCAGAGAAATAGACACCTTGAGTAGAGTAAATGTTACAGAAAAGGAAGTTTTACTAGAAGAAAAAAGAAAGAAAGTCAGGAAATGGATATTTCTCAAGTATAGCCTGGCCACATATTTTTCAAGCAGATTTTCAACTCCTGGATAAGAGTTTGAGCAATTGCATCAAGCTCCCATCATGAGGTTATTTGTGTGTGTGTGTGTTGAAGGAGTGGGGTGTTTGCAGTAAAGTAAACAAGGTAGAGAGTTACTAGTTGTGGGAGATGAGGTGAGTACTCCTTCATTGTAACAGGAGGTGAGCTTTTACTGTGAGCAAAAAGGAAAGTCATTATTGGATTTTCATCAAAAGAGAAACATGACCTAACTTAAATTTTAATAAGATCACTCAGACTACTTTGTTGTAAATTGACAGAAGAGGACCAGGGGGGCATAAGCAGAGATCTCAGTGAGAGAGCTAGTGTAATAATCCAGATGAAACAATTATGGTAACGAAGTGGGGAGGAGTGAGGAAACCTTGGTATAGGTACATATCCATATGCAGTTGTTCATATATCTATTCCTTTTGAAAACAGAACCAATATGATTTGTTCATGGATTGTATGAAGAATGAAATAAAAACGATATAAAAATGACTTAACACTTTTGCTCTGAAGAATTAGAAGAATGAAGTTATCTTGGATTGCCACTGTTGATGTAGGTGGACAGGATGAGGGGAGCCAGTGGGTATTAGGACTAACACTGAGTTATGGAAAAAAGGAGAAAGAGCAATCAGTGATAAAATTGGGTCAATTAGACCATTCCATGTATATAAGGTACCTTTCAATGTAGACCTAAAATAAATAATCTTCTACAGAGGGAAGAACTTTCCAGGGAATGGGTACTTTAAGGGCAAAGATCATGAGAGTGGAGAATACTAAGTGTGTTTGCTGAGTAACATGAAGGTTAATATGGCCACAGAGAGTACATGAAACCATCAGTTAGACAGAGGAGGGCAGGTCTTGTAGGTCCTGTACCATGGAATTCCCTGCATCAGATAGGAAACCACTCAAGGGTTCTAAGCAGAGAACTGATATGACCTAAATATTGTTTATTGCTTCTTTTTAATTATACATAACATTAGGATTCATTCTGACAAAGTTATAAGAGCATGGAATATAATTTGTTCTAATTCACTCCACAGTATTCCCCCTTTCCCTCCCAGCCTCCCTTAGTTCTACTCTACTGCTCTTTCTGCTTTTTAGTTTCTTTTTTGGTTAACGTCTTATGGATATACATAATAGTGAGATTTCCTGTGGTATATTCATATATGCATATAGGAAAATTAAGGTCAGATTCATTCTAATGTTCCTTCTTTATCCCATCCCTCTTCCCTCTTATTCATCTATTCCACTGATTTTTTTATTTTTTATATCCCATTCATTTTGAATTAGCTTCCACATATCAGAAAAAAAAACATTCAAATATTTTCATATATATTTTAATTGATGCATAATTAAATGTGTGATTGGCATAACCGTTGCCTCAAGCCTTTATCTTTTTATTTTTTTGGGGGGGGGAGATTCAAAATCCTCTCTACAAACTTTAAAAATGTGCAGTTAACTGTTTTTAACCATAGTTATCCTACATTAGAAGTTATTTTTTCCTTTTTGACTGTACCTCAGCACTTATTAATCAACCTTTCTCAATATCTCTCAGCATTGTAGAGGGAAACAAAAAAACAATTTAGGTGACTATCTCAATAGTATAGGATGAGCGTTGATTGACTAGGTAGTAATGGTAATGATACAAGATCTATTTTGTTCGTAAACCCAACAGCATTTTTCAGAATTCATGGTGAGAAAATGAAGTCAAGTGTATCTGCAGGGATATAGATCTGAGCAATCAGAAGCTCCTTCTTAATACCATGGAAGATGGTGGGAGGTGCATCCTGGGAGGAGGAGGTCTCTTGTTCTGTTCTTTAGGGTGCTGTGATTTTGAATCCTATTAGCTAAGATGGGGCTGTGAATAGGTACCTGTTTGTTTATAGGAGTTTTGAGTTCAGGGGAGAGGTCAATGCTATAGATGTACATATTCACACACTCGCATTCTGGTCTTTAGGTTGTAGATGGAACCAGAAGGTATCACCTGTGTAATTGACATGGATGCAGACAGAGAAAAGAAAGAACTAATCCCTGGAACATGCCAACAGTATAGATTGGGAAGAGTGAAGTGAGTGAAAAGGAACAGTCAGTGAATTAGGAAAAGAACCATGCATAGCAAGCTGGAGGCCAAGGGAAAAAAGCCTTTGAGAGACTGAACAACAATGACAAACACTACTTACAGGTTCAATAATATGAGCATTGAAAACCAAGTACAGGAAATAAAAATCTGTCAGTCATCAGTGACATATATAAGAACGTTTTTAATGCCGTAGTAGGTATAGAATTATAATTTGGTTGCTTTAAAGAAAGAAGATCTGGAACTCAAATGAGATTTAAAAATTCTCACACCACACCTTTCTCCAACTCCAGCCTAGCCTCAGATATTCCTGGGTTATTGATGTGTTTCCACAGGTACTTACCTATTCACAACTCTTTAATAATAACAATAATCTCATCTAAATTATTCTTTATGGATATATAAGAATAATATTGAAATCATATATAAGAGTTATCATTGAATAATGATATATTGAATAATAAGCTATGCACATAGGATATAAAGAAAATATTATAAAAATTGGCAAATGAATGAATGCTCTTTTCTGATCTGAACTTCGGATTATTTTCAGGTGTCATTCATCAAAGAAGCAACTAATTGATATATTTATTTTTTCAAGACTACCAGTTCACATGTATTATCAGTGCACAGTTTCAGTGTATATTTATTTTTTTCAATATTATTCAAAGTCCAATATTTATAAGACACCGATTTGTAGTTTGACAAAGAAGGAAATTTAAAAACGAAAAGGGTTTGGGGGTTTTAGTTAGCTTTGTGCCAATATCACCAAAATACTTCACAAGAACAACTTATAGGAGGAAAAGTTTATTTGGGGCTCATATTTTCAGTCTTTAGATAGGGGACTCCATTACTCTGTGTTGAAGATAAAACAGAACATCATGGGGGAAGAGCCCAGTAAAGGAAAGTTGCTCAACTCATAGCAGGGTCAGGAAGCAGAGAGAGGGGTAGAGGGGCCATGGGGAAGATATACACTTCCAGGGCACACCCCAGTGACCCACCTCCTCCAGCCATACCCCACCTGCCTATAGTTGCCACCCAGTGAGTCCATTCAAAGGAGGATGAACTGAATAGGTTACAGCTCTCACAACGCTATCATTTCCCTCTAAACATTCTTGTATTCACACAAGAGCTGTGGGAGGACACCTCATATCCAAACCATAATAGGATGGAACAGAACAAAACTGATGGAGAGTTAACAATTGATGCCCTTGTTTCTTTAAATACCAAAAGACAAGTGGTCTTACATTAATCTATAAAAATATTTTGTAATACTCTAATTCTAGAATTTTTTAATTGTTGAACTCGTCTTATTTATTACAGATGATGCAATAGATCTTTGCAAAGAAGTGCTTCATATAGTACTAAAATGGAAAGAAATCATACCAAAATGTAGACTATTGGACCCATGATTAAAACTTAATTTGATAAAATTATTCTCACTATTGAGTATAAAAGGAAGACACGACTTAAAGTAACTGTTCTTGTTAAAATATTCTTTGTGTTATATTGTATATCAACATATAAAGTGAATTATTTTACTTTATTTTGTTCATTTTGATCACAATGAATATGAATTAATTGTTCTAATTTGTTTTTTCCAATGTTTATTTAAAAGCATATAAATCAGAGCTCTGTTATTTGTTTTAGCAGAGGATTCATCTGTGAGATCATTTATGTTGTCCATTTTAATCTGAATGGACATTATATCTCATGAGCTTTGCTTGATACTCTGCCAATGTTTAAATGTGCTCTGTAGTCAAATAAGTTTAGGAAATGATTCCCTAGGACATGAAGCCTGCGGCACTGTTATGGGCTTTTGGCTCTATCCTGGTCTCCACAAAACAGAATTGGAGTAACTCAGGTTATAGAATTTTAGCTATCAGAGTGCTTGATTTCCAAAATGTTAAAATTGAACCAGCCATATTTTTGCAATACATTTACATGATATGTACATTATATGTGTATGGATGAACAGAGATATTAAACCAAAGAATTAATTAATATCAAAATTGTTACATATGAGCATTCAGGGACTGTGGACAACAATAAATTCATAACTGGAATGAAGACTAAAATTTGTACTTATGATAAATCTAGGCCTAGAGGAAAAACTAAAGAGTTACTAAACATTAGAGATAAAATATATGTATTTAACTCCTTTTTGAAAGGCACTATCTAGACCTGTTATTTTTCAGTCACAAGTATTCCAGTTACCAAGGATTATGCCAGTTACCTAGGATAAGGCTTCCGGGAGAGAATCACCTAGGCCACAAGTTTTTCATGAATATGCCCAAACCATTGGTATTAGCAACACCTGGAAACTTGTTAGATTTGCAGATTTTAAGACCACATAACTACTTACTGAATCAGAAACTCTGCAGGTGGTTCCCAGCAATCTCTGTTGCAATGAACTTTCCAGGTGACTAGAATCTTACTCATGCTAGCGTATGAGAGTCACTGTCCTAGATCATCTTTCTAATCTCACAGGTGAGGAAATGCAGACCTAGTTTTAAAAGTGAGCTGGGAGTATGGATTAAAACTAATGTTCACTAGCTACCAATTTGCATTATGTTGATAATTGTGGCTTAAAGTCCTCTTGAAAACATTTTAGTTCACTTACCCAGCAACCATTACTTATTTTTATTCCTGTCCATGTAAAGTTCCTCTTAAAGAATCCATTCTATGTTTATATGGTTCAAAGTGGTCTTATTCTTAGCTCCTAGGGCAGCTCATAATTTCTTTAAGTAAATCAACTTTATGGTGTTTCATGACTTTTTACTGGAATAGGATGGGGTATGTGATAAATGAGATAAAAGAATTATTTTGGGAAATATTTACTCATACCTTAAAAGGAATTATGAGAACATGGAGGACCTCTTCTTAAGACATTTTGGATAGTGTACGTGGGAGTCCCATAACCAGTTTGCAACTGGATGGATCCTGAGGGCAAACCCAAACTACTGAAAAGTTTAAAGGATTTAAATGTAAAGAAATTGTAACTTCATTGCCTCATTGGGCTGCTTAAGTAACCTGAAAAAATCAATCAATTACATGAAGTGCCTTTCTTGATGTTCATTCTCTCTACGGATTTGAGTTGGGATAATAAATGTCTTTAAGGTTTAATCCAGTAGGAGTCAAAAGTATTTACTACTCAGAATTTAAAACATCCTTGAGAGTGGAGTTTAACCCTTTAGACACTTCCCAACTGGGGCTCCTTAATATCTTCTTTTCAACTCATATTATAAATCATAACAAAATTTTTTAAAAAATCATTTGAAAATAGGCAAACAAGTAGCTGGGTGTGGTTGCACACTCCTGTAATTCCAGGGACTTGGGAGGCTACAGCAGAGAATCACAACTTCAAGACTAGTCTCAGCAATTCGTCAAGGTCCTAAACAACTTAGCGAGACCCTCTCTCAAAATAATTTTAAATAAGGGCTGGGGATGTGTCTCAGTGGTTAAGTTCCCTTGGGTTCAATCTTCAGTGGCCCCCAAAATTTAAAAATACATAAAAATAGGTAAAACCTCTTCATGCTAATTCCTTTCTTAATGAAATGTAAACACTTTTTACTCTCTCCATTTTAATTTTTTAGGGTCTTTATTGTAATTATAAATGATAGTCTTACATGTATTGATTGATAAGTTTTCAACAACTTATTTTTATTTCCAACTATGTGATGTAGTTATTATCCTATTTATATATCTTTCATTTCTCTTTAACCTACCTACTCTCAGATTTTTATTTATTCTATTATTATTCTCATTGCCAATAATTAGTTTTATAATTTTAACTAAAATATATATTCTCTAGTTTATATTCAACAAATTTAAAGAGTGCATGTTGATTTCCTAGCACATCAGATGAAAAAATGACAATACTTTTCTACCAACACCTCTTCCCTCACTCTCAGTATCTGCAAACTCTTTTCTTGTCAAAGTTCAAAACAGGTGCATTAAATCTGCTGGAATTTTGCTAATGTAATCTGAAATTATTGAAAATCATTAGTCATTTACATTTTGACAACATATGTGTTGTTCCCTAAAGAATTCATTAGAATCAGCGGGGTCAGAAACCAGGGTATTGTTCTAGGCTCATACAATGGATACCACTTAACCTACAATCTTCCAAGCATCAAGATCAAATAGATTCCTTTTCTTTACATTTCATCATATGTCACATTTTAGTTTATTCTATTTGAGTCATGAGATGCTTGTTTTTCTTTTCCTGTAAGATCCAGTTACTTTTTAAATTTCTCTTTGAATGGAAGAAAACTGCAGATTCATCTTATTATTCAAGGTGTCAAAGTCTCTTAACTTTTTTCCCCCTATCAGTCCAAAATGGCATCTTTTAAAAGGTTCTTTTTATTTCTTGGTCTTTGCTGAACACATAAAAGTCTACATCAGTTGCATAGTTGTCCTTCTGGGATTTGTTTTCAAATAATAAAATTGTAGATTATGTCTAATGTTTGGATCTGATAATTTCCTTTTTACTGGGTTTCTCTTTTATTTGTTTTGCTAGACCATGACATTAAGTAATTTTTGTGCAGACAAAACATTTGGTCTTTGCATAACTACAAAATGTTCATTTTTGCCCTCATGTCTAATTTGTAGTCCCAGATTCCAATTCTGAGAATGTGCCTTGCTTAATTAGTTTCTAGTATTTAGTACCATTCTTAGAAGTCTGATACTAATGTGGAAATTTTGTCCTTCTGGGTATCCTGATTTTTGTCTCTAAAAGATTTTGAATTTTCTTTTATATTTAAGTATCTGAAATTTCAGAATAATGTATTTAATGGCGGATTTTTTCTGAGTGTATTTATTTATTTATTATTTTCTCTACAATAGACCTCAAGGTCTTTCATAACTGTCAGACTTTCTATTTTTAGTTGTTTTGGGCAATTATATTTTTGAATTAGCAAGAACTGTTCCTTCTTGTTTTATATATGCTCTTTATTTCAAAGTACCTTAGCCCTGTATTATGAATATGATATTCTCTCATCTATCTGTAGGAATATTAATTATAATTGGTAATACATTGTCTGAACTTCATTTATTTCCTGCATTTTCCCCAGTTAATTGCTTTATCTCCTTAAATGTGTTTCTTTCAACACTTTACCCAAAATAATTTTCCATCAAATAGGAGACTTGAGAGAAGGATGTAAGAATGATTCCCACTGGGACTTGGGCTCCATTTTATGGAGGATGGGAAGGCAGAGAGAAGATAGGCTGCTTCCCGGGGCTCCTGTAACTCCCCAAGTTAAGATGGACTACAGTCCAAGGCAGCACCTTTGCAGTGTTTACCCCTGAGTTCAGCTGTACAGCTGCCTTTATTGACTGACTTTTCTGTATTGAATTCGGCTACTCCTTCTCTCTCTCTCCATCTGCCACTTTCTTTAGAGGGCAGCTTTCTGGTGTATTCCTCAAGGTCATGCCACTCTTCCTCAAGTTCACTCTAAACTTAGTGCATTTTCAGGACCCTTTACACCTTCTTACAGACTTCTCACCTGAGGCTTAATCTGTGATTTCCTCTACCCTACATATCAATCATTACAATCTTACCTTCTTTTCTGCCTTTAAAAAATTCTTCAAAATATATCATCTATTGCTGGCACCCATTAGGGTTTACAAAGGTGACAAACAATTTCTTTAGAAAAAAAATTTATAGTCATGACATTGGTGTATTGAGAGATATTGTAAATCTTTCCTCTTGATAAATTAGGTTGATCTGAATATGTATGCATACATACATACATATACACATACATATATATATCCGTACGCAAATGTACACATATGTATACAAATATATGCACACACAGATCTTACAGAATGTGAATCAATTCAAGTGAATTTCCCTTAAATAATGATAGTATTGAACCAAAAAGATAATATTCTAATGGAAAAATTATGCCAGGGACAGAGTCCTTCAATCTTAGTGAGGAACAGAATCTTATTTCATTAATCACTTTAAACAAGGGAGCATGTATATCAAGGTGATGAAATCAAAGTGATCACAAAATATTAACTGAGGTAGAAAACGGCACACAAACAATATTAATATTTAACAGACATTCTGGTTAATCTTGCAAAAGTTGAAAAACTTTAATAATAGGCACAAAGAGTAAAAGAAGAAGAAAATCTAAACTGTGGGTTTATTCCACACCTATAAAATTTAATCCTGACAAATATCAAGGGTGTGTTTACATACACACACACATATGCACACACACACACACACACACACACACACACACATTGTTTTTCTTGTTTAGGGAAAATATGCAAAATTTTTAAAAGTAAAATATATAAATTATATTAATAGTAAAGTAAATATAGCAGGAAAATTAAAAGCCAGTTAAATTCATCTTGTGGAGAAACTTCAGCATAACAAGCAGGTGCTCAGAACTGTGTATATGAAAGTTTTGTTTGTGCAAGCATAACAAGAGAACACCAAGAGTTGCTGCTGGCCTGGATAATATCACAGAGAAATTTTCATTAATTTTTCCATGTGACTGATTATTGTGCACCTTGTATAGAAAATTAGTCACAAAAGTTAATTGAAAATAGTGATTGATAGAAGATAAGAATTGAAAGGAACCAAATGATTGTATTCTCAAATAGACTAAAAATTCTCTTAGAAGGCAGCATAATTTTTCAGACCACATGTCTCTAAAGATCCAGCGAATCCACTTAAATGTTCAAATTTGAAGTCTCTTACTAATAATTCTGCCATAGCCACATACAATGAGACTGAGAGATCCCATTCAATTTTCCCCTGGGTCCATTCACATGATGCAAAACATGGATGCATTTGTATGTACACGATTATATAAATTTAGCTTGAAACTACATTAGTGCCTATCTTGAGACAGTCTTTAGATATTGTTATTATATAGCTTAAATGAAAATTTACTTTTTCTTTTCTTTTTTTTTGTACCAGGGGTAGAACCCAGGGATGCTTTAACACTGAGTCACATCCCCAGCTCTTTTTATTTTTTTTATTTTGAGATAGGGTTTATTTAAGTTGCTTAGGGTCATGCTAAGTTGCTGAGTTTGGCTTTGAACATATGATCCTCTTGCCTCAGCCTCCCAGGCCACTGGGTTTTCAGGCATGCATCACCACACTCAGCTTCTTTTAGTCTCATAAAGTTGTTCCAATGAATAAGTTGCTTTTATAAACTAAAAAATACTTAAATGAGGAAATTTAGAACAATTAAACATAAAATGGTTGGCCTGGCACTAAAAGCCAGCAATATCTCATAATTTAAATGGGCATCTATAAAAAGTTTATTTTGCAAAAGATTTCCTTTTTACTTATTGTATTATTCAAATTGTATGTGAAGTGGGGATTAGAAGATAGATTTTGTTATAGACCAAATGTGCATTCTTTAGCTCTTCATGACATTATGTAGCCAATTCCTTATGGATAAGACTGGATTTATAAAAGCTAGGGTAACTTTTTTTCCCCACACTCCTTCCTTGACCTATAAAATAAGAATTTTGTTTCAGTTCTTCCATCATGTTAGGTAAGTATTAAGCAAGAGACGTCCATCATTTTCTCCATTCGTCTTACTCCCTCCTCCCATGGGAAGAACAATGACTTTTCTAATTGACACATTGGGGCAAAGGTTACAGTTCCCATGTGACCCACATTCTTGGCCTCAGCTTGTTTTTTTCTCCCTCAATTATCAGGTTTTTAACTTCTTTCCCATCACATGAACTAAAAGATCAAGCTTCTCTCAGAGCCAACTTTCTGTATTCTGGGGCATTATTTTCCATGCAAAGGTAAATCTCTGCTCAAAATATCCAGCACTCCTTAAACAGTCCCCAGTGATTAGTTAGGAAAGCAGTATGCTATAATTTGAATGCCTCCTTCAAACCTTATGTTAAAACTTAATCCAAAAATTCATATGTTAATGATATGGAGACTTTTAGGAGGTCATTGGGACAGATAAGGTTATCAGGAAGCGGTCCTGTAATGGGACTCATGGCTTTATAAGGAGAGAGACCTGAGCTTACACATGCTTCCTCTGTCTCACCATGTGATGCTCCCCACCAAGCTATGATGCACTTAAGAAGGCCTTACTGCATGCCAGAACCATTTTCTAAACTTCCCACCGAAAGAACTATGAGGTAAATAAACCTCTATTTTCATAAATTACTTTGCCACAAGTATTATATTACACCAGCAGAAAGCAGACTGACATGTGATGAACAGAAAGTATCTATTTGTTCTCACAGTCTAAACTTCCTCACCTACAATGATCCTAACAAATATTAATTAAGCATTACATTTTAATTTTTATTTTAATGTTTGCAATCATTCTCAATTTGAATAGAGTTCAGAATGTAGGTGTACAGTTAGATATTATCACCTTATGAATCCCTAATAATCAGAAAGCAAAAAACAGAACATTTAAAAAAAATAAGCCTTAACAAAAATCCTCTGCAAACTCACAAAAGAAATAAAACCCCTTCTTATATAACTAAAAAAATGTGTTCTAACTACAACCCATGTAACTAAAACAATAGCTACATTCTTCTACTGGACTTTAATTTTTTGAATATGTATTATAGTTGTTTCTCTTTCTAAGCAGTATCATGGGGCAGAATTGTATCTTATCTGGATCAATACAAGAAAAACAAAATCATCCTTTTGTAGATTTGTTATAGGCAAAAACTACCTGATTTAGAAGTGCAATTTTTTTTTTTTTCCTTTTGGCTACATTTAAATTGAGGGTTAAAACTCCAATGCTCATTTTGCTGCGTAAGCTTAAAAAACTTTTTGTAGACCCTCTGCCCACAGGCTCGTATTTGATAGAAATCTTATACTTTGGGGAGTTTTAAATGTGTCCAGTAACTTTCTTCAATTACCCCTCGTTGAATTAGCAGAATCAATAGGGCACCCAAAGAGACCCCTGTGAATTTCTTCTTCTTACCTTGGGTTTTTGTTTTGTTTTTTTGAAAGTTTCTTAAACCTTCCAGGGTTGCTTAATACTGCAGTTTTAAAGCTAAAATGGTTCTTGTATGTAATGCAATGTTGTGCAATGCTTTTAAGGTCTCTGATAACTAACTTTCAGCAATGTCCTTTGTTTTATTAACCAGACCACTGGGGCTAGCTCACATCATGCCTACATTGGTATGCTTTCCCTGTAGACTCAGAGGCAGTCATTGAAGACATCCTTAAATGTTTCAATTATATACAAGACCCACTTTATCTCAAAGATTGCAGGACCATCAGCCTTTCCAAGAGTTGACATACCTAGAGACCTATCAGGAAGTCACAGGAGATAATAGTCAGGGTCTGCTAATTCAGTAAGAAACAACTGTGCAAAACCTAGAGATATTCTCTTCATATGCTGGCCACCTCCTTCTACTGCCTTGAATTGAACTTCTTCACTCACTGGAACAGGCTTAGTGTAATGTCCTACCTCAGTTTTCCAAGCATTGTTTATGATTTAGTAAAGTTTACAAACTAAAAAGTATTCTTAGACCTTTTACAAAAAATGCTCTGCTACTTTGTCAGAAATAGTTCAAAATTTCATTTAAAATGGCCATCCTAGATCAGAGTGTTTGGGGGCTTTCTGGAGAAATATAAAAACTTTCCATCATTTCATTAAGACCCCAAACCGATGAAGACAGGAAAATAAGAGCATATATCAATAGCATCAATAGCATATATTTCTTCCTAGTGTTCTTTATTTGCTCTGATTCTAGGAAGCTGCACCAATGAGTTAGAGGGAATCAAGGGGAAAAAAAAGTATTACTCTTAGATTTTTTTATTTAATAAGTAATTTTACACAGAAAAATATACTCGGAAGAGAAAACATCTTCCATGATACTTCATACTCATATCTTGTATCAGAAAAATATAGTTGAGTGATTAGTTACTACAGAAAATATGTTAAGAAGGGAAAACTATCTTGTTTAGCCCTCTGCATTCGTGGTAACATTACTTTTCCCCAAAATTCTTTGCAAACTTCAAGAAAACAAAAGTGATGTTAAGTCATTTACGTAATTGTAATTGAGCTTGCATATTAGATTACAGAGATAACATCTGAAAGACAGCAGTCATATTTGATGTTTTGCATACCTTTGAGAGTGTGGGCCTCACTGAATCAAAGCACAGATTATGTTCAGGTATTCAGGGTGAAACACAGTACTTTTGCTATTCTGAGTGATTATGAGTGCTTCTGGTTGATAGAACTTCATACCAAGGGCATATTCTTTTTTTCATGGTATTTTCTCTGACTGATTTTGTGTGAATGTTTTGATGCCTGGCCTAAAATTGACCTGGCAATGGGACACCAGATCAATTTTATAATTATTCTAATCATTTTGACATTTCTATAAATGAATTATAGGAAGGATTAAAAAATTTTTGCAGTGGATATGATTTTTAATGTGAACATAGGTCTTCTAGGATCACTTTCTCAGTTTTCTTTTTATAAAATGAACTAGAACCAAATCACCATTCATAGAGCTTTACAATATGCAAAATCCCAAGTACCATATTAGTTTCTATGGAATATCTCAAACATGTTCTGGGACCACCATAATAATAATGTATATGCCAATTACGAGCAAATCCAGCCTGCTACCACAGCAATCTTCCCTACATTTGTTAGCACTTTTTGTTACTTTGCTTAGCAATTATCTTTTTACATATCTTGCTCCCCTATTAAACTCAGAAGTCAGATGTAAAAAAATTTAGCACATAATAAGCATTCAAGAGTTTCTTTGGTTAATAAATTAAATGTCAAATATATGTATCTATCATTTAAATTTTATTACAATAATCTTTCTATGTAGTTCATATGGTAATTATTTTCACGTTTTATTTATTTCATTTTGAAGTGTAATTTGTATTTCTTTCATCAGCAACTCAAGAAAGCCAGGGAAGCATACGTATTCTCAGATGTGACAAGGTTACTTGGTCAACAGTGTCCCACAGTGTCATTCAGTCCTTTACTCCTGTCTTTTCCCATAATTCAGCTTCCTCGTTCAGTGTCTTATTGCACAACTGCTCTTTACCCTAGAACCTGTTCCCACATTTCTAGAGTGATCTTTGAAAATCTTTCCTCTATCATATATTTGACAAGGAATGCCTCAATGATTATATCTAAAAAAAACAAAAAAAAACAAAAGAATTTTTCTTGTATCTAGTCAGCAAACTCTTCCCTGCTTCCTTCATTTTAAATTTAATTTATGCCACATAAAGTTTGTTTTTAACTCTTAGGGCTTGACATTTTTAGCTAACATGTCCATTCCTTCCATTAATTTCCAAATACTTCTTACCAGACTTACAGAAAACCACTAAATTTTATATAGAACAGTTACAACTTTACTGCCATAAATGGTATAACAGTAATTAGAAACATAATTGATGACTTAAGCAAAGAGAAAATGAGACTAATGCATTTCCAAGGGTGAATTTATATACTGATTGAAAAAAAGTTAATTCTCATGAACATCTTTGTGCCCTCCCAGGTTTTAGAAACTTGATGGATTATGTTTTCTTTCTTAGACGTTCAGTAAGCAGTATGCAAATTTCAGTAACTATTGTCTATTATCCTGAACATTAATCATTATTTTAAGATGTAGTATAAATAGGAAATATAAAAGGTTATTTTAGTTCCATTTTTAAAATATTTTTATTAGTTGTTGATGAAACTTTATTTTATTTTTTTATTTACATGTGCTGCTGAGAATTGAACCTATTACCTCACACATGCTAGGCAAGTGCTCTGCCACTGAGCCACAACCCCAGCCCCATTTTTACTTCTATTATCCAACTTATCATGGATATTAAGTCTTGTACAAATTCCCTTTGTACAGAATTTTCACTCTGACAAAAAAAGATCTATAATTTATTTAAATAACCTGACTCCATTTCAATAACACCTTTCAGCTGATTTTGAAAATAAATTATAGTGGCATAATTGAAACCATATTTTTCTTATTTGATGGTTAACGAAAGTGCAAACATTTGTACTCGTGAGTTATATCTGCATATCCACATTCATTTAAGTTTTCCTTTTTCTTCTTTAAACAATTAAGCTATCCAAAGACAATAACAAATCTAAAGAACTTTCGTTGTAGATGAAATGGGGTCTGCAATATTGTATGCTTTCCAAGAAAGATTGTAACCTGTGGAGAAAAGGATTGTACCTTATCCTTCCTACAAAATACACACATCACCCACTTATTTGCAGTGTAATATTGTCTATTAGAGAAGAAGAAAATCTACAAAAGTGATAACATAGATGCTTTGGGATATGAGGATTTTTTAAATTTAAATTTCTCTATTGGTATTTTTTCCATGAAATCCATAGTGTAAACGATTTCAAAACAAAATATGCCAAGGAGATGACAAGAATGTTAGAGTTCTCTCCTGCATACGATTATTTAACCTAAGCCACCTCAACTGTGAAAACAGTGGAGGCAACTTTGAGAAAACATTTTGAATGTGACAGCAAAATTACTTTATGATGTTTATACATTTTTCATAATGCTGTTCCCAGTAGAACGGATTTCTATATTTCTTACAGCGATGGTATGAAGAATCAGCCTTTTAAAAGGATCAGGATTTGCTGACACTGCTGTTAGAGCCTCTTGTTAGCTAAGAGACAATGGTGTGGTTAAACGCAGTAAAGTGAAAACTTTGAGGAATTAGGAGGTTTCAAGAAAGGCGGTTGTATGACCCTACGTGTTCACATTTGTGGGAGAGAAAAGGAGAGAAGAGAAAGAGAGGAAAACACTGAGATAGACAGAAATGAAATAAGACAGCCAGAGCAGAGGACTTAGACAATGTGCCACTGAGTTCAATAAATCTATACTTATTTTTTACATCCTCAAGGTCATAGATGACGCTGGCATTGGTCTCCTAGCAACCCACTCTACTAACCTACTTTTGTCCTGATCACTGGAGAATGGGTTTGGTGCTTTGAGCTGTGCTTCAAAATGAAAAAGAAGGAATCAAATTAATACTTGGTAACTACAGATGGATGAAATTTTTTTAAAAATGTGCACAAGTACAGAGACTACTTCTAGTCTCTTTCCTCAATAATTCTACAAAGCCAGGGTGGTCTTTCTACAGATTTCCTAGCATTGAGAATAAATTTCCAATTATCCCAGAATCATTTCATTTTTAATTATCCAAATACAAATTTTGATGTAGCACACATAATTTTAAGACATCTAAACTCAAGATATATATAATAAAATGTCAACATAAACAGTTATCAGGATCTAATTTGAAATATGAATTAACAAACCTAAATTAAATTCCAATGTAGACATTATTTTTGTTTGATTATGTAAATATAATTATAAAACAAACTTTTATAAATAGAATTATAAGGAGTTCATTTATCATGTTTTGTCTTTCAAGGTCAGAGGCAGTATTTTCAGAATTCCATGTTTTTATATCACTTTCCTATCTTTACAATTGGATTGCTGCCTTTCCTAATTGTTGTTTTTTTAGTCTTTGTTTTCATAAAGCAGAAGAGGAAAGTATTATATCCTCACTGCTCATTTGATTCCTAAGAGGTGAAAAATCACACTTCTAGTTTTCTATAAGCAAAGCTTTTCATTATGTAGCAGCTTTCTAATCTGATATTTACATAAATATAATACCTTAATGTCAGATCTGACACATTTTATCAAAATTTAGCCTAATCATTTCTTCACATTTTTAAGTTAATCCAATTATGTGTTGAATGACAGCTATTGACTGTAAAAGGTACCACTTTATCCAGGTCTCTTCTGGCTATTCTTTGTACCCTAATTTCTCCTGACCTGAATCTCTTCAACATCTCACTCCAAACCTGAAATTAGTAGTCTTTCTGCAACTACCTTGGGTACTCTATATTCTCATTAGCAAGAGTTTCAAGGCTATCACACGTATTGGTCAACCCACAGAATTTAACAAGAGGCAAAAGAGAGAAAGAGAGAAGAAAAGAAATAAGAAAAAAGATGATGTTAAAATATTCTGTAAGTAAATCTGTTATTGTTTTGACATGAGAGACTTGATAAAAGCACGTGGAAGAGATAGATGGAGGGGAAGCTACACAGGTATGGTCAGTGGAAATGGTAGAGCCAGAGGAATGGAAATGTTTAAATAAGAATAAGAGGGCTGGGGAGATAGCTCAGCTGGTAGAGTGCTTGCCTCGCAAGCACAAGGCCCTGAGTTCGATCTCTGGTACCGCAAAAAAAAAAAAAAAAAAAAAAAAAAAAAGAGAGAGAGACTTAGGGGAAAGTAATAGCAGTCCTGGGAAACAGTCAGAATCTCTGAATTTCAATATTAGTATAAATCTGTGATGTGTGGATTTAGCTGTTGCTGCTGCTGCTGCTGCTGCTACTAATCAAGATGATGATTTTGATGATAATAATGATGAAGAAAGTGTGAGTGAGATTAAAGGAAACATTCAATGGTGATATCAATCCCTGTGTATAAACCTAATAAGGGTCTTCATTTATTAGAAGTGACCCATGAAGAGGTCATTATAATTATATAATTATTAATATATTAGCTTCAGTGTTGGTCAGATATAGATTTACTTTTTATTGTACTGTTACCCAGTAGTATAACCTTGAATTTTAGCTTTTTCACTGAGAAAACAAATGCATCTTAAGCTGAAACTGATGAATGAAGTTGAGATGACACAAATAAATATAAAGTTATCCCATTTTCATGGATTGGGAGAATTAATGTCATTAAAATGTTCATACTACCCTAAGTGATCTATACATTCAATACAATCCCTGTCAAAATTGTAACGTCAATTTACATATAGAAAAAAAATAAAATTTGTATGAAACAACGAAAGTCCTTAAATAGCCAAAGCAATCTTGAGGAAAACAAACAAAAGAAAAAGAAGAAATACTGGTGGCATCATACTTCTGGTATAAAACAGACACACTGGCCAATGTAACAGGATAGAAGCTGAAAAACAGCCCACAAATATATGATCAATTGATTTTTGACAAAGGTGTAAGTACATACAAGGCAAAAGAACAGTCTCCTCAACAAGAGATGAAGTGATGAATATACATATGCAGAAGAATAAATCAGATCCTTATCTCCCACTATACACAAAAGTTAACTCAAAATGGAATAAAAACTTAAATGCAAGACCTGAGACTGCAAACCAGCTGGAAAAAAACATAGGGAAACCTCCATGACATTGGTCTAGATAATGATTTTTTGACTGTGAATTCAAAAGCAATAGCAACAAAATGAAACATAGACAAACAAGATTGCATGAAATTGAGAGGCTTCTGTGAAGCAAAGTAAACAGTTAACAGAGTGAAGAAGCAATCCATGAATTGGAAAATGTTTTTGTATACCATGCCTCTGATAAGGGGCTAATTTCCAAAATACATAATTAATGCAAGCAATCCAACAATAACCAAAGAATACAATTAAAAATGCCAAAAAGACCTAAACATCTCTAAAGATGACACAGGGATGGCCAACATATACATGAAAAATGATTTTAACTAATCATCATAGAAATTCAAATTAAAACAGCAGTGAGATATCATCTCACAAATGGCCATGGGCATGGCTATTATCAAAGAGCCAAAAGATAACAAGTATTGTCAAGGACATGGAGAAAAGGGAACTCTTGTTATATTTTGGAATTTAAGTGCAGGTTTTAATGGAAAACAGTATGGAAGTTCCTCATAAAATTAAAATTTGAATTACCATATGAGCCAGCAATTCCACTTCTGGGTATATATTTCCAAAGAACTTGAAACCACTATACCAAACAAATAACTACACTCCCATGTTCATTGCAGCATTATTCACAATCGCCAAGATATGGAATCAAACTGTAAGTTTTCTGAAAAATCTTTTCCCTCTTTTGAACCTCTTCTCAGAGGATGTGAAAATAAAGACCTTTCTGTTTCACACTTTCCTGTTTTCTGTACTGTTATAATATAACACTTGGCATTTCTTCAAATGACTTGTGACAATAAGAAAAGAACCAAGATAAAAAACAAGTACCAACCAAGGTCTTAGAGTTCCTGCAATATTCCTGGGACCTACCTCCCGTCTTTTCCTGAATTGAAGGAACCATTGTTGTTTAGACCACTATAAATCAAGTTTTCTATTCATTGTAGCCAAAGTCATCCCTAAGATATAACATTTTAATTGTGACCATACTTTGTCCTACCAAGGTTATAATTTATATACTAGTTCTTGAGAATTATTATACATTGTTTTAAGATTGTAATTGTCATCACTCTGGGTGGGTCCTCACTGGTACTGGCAATAAAATAACTCATCTCTGAGA
This sequence comes from Sciurus carolinensis, assembly GCF_902686445.1. Classification (NCBI taxonomy): domain Eukaryota; kingdom Metazoa; phylum Chordata; class Mammalia; order Rodentia; family Sciuridae; genus Sciurus; species Sciurus carolinensis. The sequence continues at coordinate 74,800,066 of NC_062226.1, forward strand.
AAAACAGAAAGAGAATAAGTGCTATTAATGTTTTGTATCAAGATGGACTTAGGATATAAGCCCACTCTCCTATTGATTACATCTATGATATTTTTCCACATTACTTAAGCTTTATTCTCCCCATGTGAAATGCAGGAAGTATAATATCTATTTTATAGGGCACCCAGATGTGATTAAATGAGATAATACTTATACAATAATAATAAACTATATAAGATAAAGTAAATGCTTTCTGGCCTGAAAATGATCCTTAGAAATCCACTGTGGATGCCATCCCTTTCCCATCTGGAAAAATAGATATTTGGTAAACTATTTGTTCACTTTTCTTATTTATATATGGCAGCAATAGATGGTAAATGTGACATTACCATCACAAAATTATATCACTGAAATTCCAACAGTTTTGTTTCATAAAATAATATTGGTTTTGAATTAAATGGTTGGCAATTATGAATGTTTTTCTATGATATATATATTAGATTTGCTTATATGTCTCTTGAGTAATTATATCACCAAACAAGTTGTGTGAAAATTGAATTAGGAGCTATAAATAGAATATCTTCATGATATCTGGAACCAGTTATTATTGATAATTTTACTGTATTTGCTTCAGTAATACTGACATATTTGAAAGAATAATTATTTATTGGGGAGGGGAATATCCTGTACATTCTAAAAAGTCAGCAGTATCCCTATCCTCTACCCCCTTGATGATATTAGCATCCTCCACCCAACTGTGATAAGAAAATTGTCTCCAGACATTGCCAAATATACGCTTGAGGACAAATTTCACCCTGGTGGAGAACCATTGCTGATAAGCACAATATCTTGAATCTGGAGGCTTACAAGAAAAAAATGTGCTGAACTGATTTGAATATGAGTATGAATAAGCATTTACATTCATATTAATGATTCTGCTAATACTATTTTATTTTTTGGCATTCTTAGCAAGTTCTTGTTGATTCATAGATCTCAGAATTGAATAATGAAGTTCTGAAAATAAAAATTCAAATAGATATTAAAATGATAAGCACATAATGTAACCTTTAATTGATACCGAAAGCTCAAGATATAATATTTAAGTACAGTAACTAAAATAGTATAGGACTATTTTATAAATGATTCAATACCATTCTGTAATATTGAGACAGCAGCCACAGAAATGGTTTCATGTAAGCTCTATATCTAGTATCTAATTTTAAGGTAGTCAAATCTTCTAAATATCTTTGTAAGTAGAAATAACTAACCACTATATAATTTGAAAATTTTCAATTTAGCCTCTACCTACCCTACAAGCAAGATAGAAAATCTTTGATAAAAGTACTTCTACAATTTTACTAATTATGTTGTCTCTGTCAAAAATTAAAAGTGAACATTTTAAAATGATAGTTCAGAGGCTATTGAACATGCCTCTAAATTTTAAAAATGTGTAATTCATTTAGGCATGTTTTAATTGATGTATCTAGAAAATATTTAATCACATTCTTATTTAAATAAATTATTTTCATGACTGACTTTTCATTTTTAGCTACCTGGGGCATAAAATACATCGTTATTACAGAAGAAGAAAACTTTTGGAGATGTATGTAGGATATGTACATCTATTACCTTAATTGAGGAGATGTTTCATAAGTGTATGATTATGTCCAAACTGATCAGTTGTACACAATAAATATTTAAGGTTATTTCATATGCATTATACCCCAATAAAGCCATTTGTTATACTAAAATAAAGTTACAGAAAAAAAATCTTCTTTAGTATCTTTTAAAAATAAGTAAAAGAAAACTTCTAGAACTCATAAAAGAATTCAGTAAAGTAGCAGGATATAAAATCAATGCTCATAAATATAATGCATTTTTATACATAAGTGATGAATCCTCTGAAAGAGAATTTGGGAAAACTACCCCATTCACAATAGCTTCAAAACAACAATAAAATACTTGGGAATCAATCTAACAAAAGAGGTGAAAGACCTCTACAATAAGAACTACAGAACACTAAAGAAAGAAATGAAAGAAAACCTTAGAAGATGGAAAGATCTCCCATGTTCTTGGATAGGCAGAATTAATATTGTCAAAATGGCCATACTACAAAAAGTGCTATACAAATTCAATGCAATTCCAATTAAAATCCCAAAGATGTACCTCACAGAAATAGAGCAAGCAATCATGAAATTCATTCAGAAAAATAAGAGACCCAGAATAGCTAAAGCAATCCTTAGTGGGAAGAATGAAGCAGTAGGTATCACAATACCAGAACTTCAACTATACCACAGAGCAGTAGTAACAAAAACAGCATGGTATTGGCAGCAAAATAGACAGGTAGATCAATGGTATAGAATACAGGACACAAAGACAAACCCAAATAAATACAGTTTTCTCATACTAGACAAAGGTGCCAAAAACATGAAGAAAAGACAACATGTTCAACTAATGGTGCTGGGAAAACTGGAAATCCATATGCAGCAGAATGAAACTAAACCTCTGTCTCTCACCCTGCATTAAATTCACCTCAAAATGGATTAAGGGCCTCAGAATCAGGCCAGAGACCCTGCACCTTATAGAAGAAAATGTTGGTCCAAATCTTCATCATGTCGACTTAGGATCAGACTTCCTTAATATGATTCCCAAAGCACAACTATAGACTATAACTCAGCCATAAAAAATAATAAATTTATAGCATTTTCAGGCAAATGAATGAAGCTGGAGAGTATCATGCTAAGTGAGATAAGCCAATCCCAATCAATCAATCCCAAGCAGGAATCAATAAATGTAATAGACTCAAACTATAAAGCTTTTTCTCAGCAAAGGAATCTATCAGCAATGTGAAGACAGAACCTACAGAGTGGGAGAAAATATTTGCCACTCATACTTCAGATAGAGCACTAATCTCCATAATATATAAAGAACTCAAAAAACTCTACACCAAGAATACAAATAACCCAATCAACAAATGGGCTAAGGAAATGAACAGACACTTCACAGAAGAAGATCTACAAGCAATCAACAGATATATGAAAAAATGTTCAACATCTCTAGTAATAAGAGAAATGCAAACCAAAACTACACTAAGATTCCATCTCACCCCAATTAGAATGGTGATTATCAAGAATACAAGCAACAATAAGTGTTGGTGAGGATGTGAGGGAAAAGGTACTATCATACATTGTTGGTGGGGTTGCAAATTAGTGCAGCCACTCTGGAAAGCAGTGTGGAGATTCCTTAGAAAACTTGGAATGGAACCACCATTTGACCCAGCTATCCCACTCCTTGGCCTATACCCAAAGGACTTAAAATCAGCATACTACAGTGATGCAGCCACATCAGTGTTCACAGTTGCTCAATTCACAATAGTCAGATTGTGGAACCATCCTAGATGCCCTTCAATAGATGAATGGATAAAGAAACTGTGTTATATATACACAATAGACTATAACTCAGCCATAAAAATAATAAAATTATAGCATTTTCAGGCAAATGAATGAAGCTGGAGAGTATCATGCTAAGTGAGATAAGCCAATCCCAAAAAACCATAGGACAAATGATCTCTCATAAACAAATGATGATACATAATGGGGGGTGGGAGAGAGGCAAGAATGGAGGAAGGATGGATTATACAGAGGAAAAAGAGGGGTGGGAGGGGCAGAGGAAGGAAAAATAACAGAATGAGACAAACATCATTACGCTATGTAAATGTATGATCACACAATTGGTATGACTCTACTTCATGTAGAACCAGAGAAACAAGTTGTACCCCATTTGTTTACAATGAATCAAAGTAAATAAATTTTAAAAAATAGTACATTGATATTTTTCTAGACTGGCCTCTATTTTATTCTTAGACATTCAAATGATCTCCTAATTGTGGGAAAAAATAAATATATATACATATGTATTTATGCATCTGTGTGTGTGTGTGTATGTGTGTGTATGTGTTTGTTTTCCCTTCTAGGTCCAATCAGTAATTTACTGGCTCACAGTCAGCAAAACCACTTTATGACCTAAGTACTAAAATTTTCTTTAAAAAATCCTTTTTTAAAACCATAAACCTTCCCATGTAAGGTGGGAATCACAATCTTTGAGTGAAATATAAACTAATCACTTTTTTCCTCAAATATGGGAGAAACTGATAGAACATCAAATAGACTTTTGAGAGTAGACATACTGACATGCAAAAATCAATGGAATAAGATATTTTGGTGCCAAATATTATTTGAGATCTTATAGAAAATAACCAAAGTTAAGAGTTTGTACCTGTACATTATATTTATTCATATAATTCTTATTTTAGTTAGAAGAAAAATAGAATGTTTAATAAAGTCTACTATGAATGCATTGTATAATTTATAATTAATTGGTACATTTTTAAAAATTTTATAATTGAGGAAACCATGATTTCAACTTTAAATAGTTTAAGAATATAACCCACATTATATACACAATACCGTGGAAATTAAGAATCTTATGTAAAATCTTGAATGTAGCACTTTTGAGAAGGTGAAAGATTCTTAAAAATGTATTCATGGACTTCTATCATAGTCATGAAATTGAAGCTGGATAAATTTGCAGCATCTTAAATAATAATAATGTTCAGAACTCTGAGAACTTACCTTATTAAAAATTATTCAAAAAAAGTTTCTTAAGGAAATCATATTTACTTATTATTAGATAGAAACTGGTTTGACTCAAATTTGTTTATAAATTATTGAAGATGGTTTATTACCATTTACTACAAGAACAAATAATAATTTTTAAACAAAATGCTTATAATTTATGATATATTTTAAATTATATCTAAAGAGAAGAAGAAACAAAATACAAAGCAAAAAACATAAAGAGAAACAAGTGGTTATTAATCCAACTACATCAGTAATCACTTTAAATATGAGCGGTTTAAATAAATCAATTAAAAGACACAGGCTATCAGAGTTACATTAAAAGGAACAAAGTGCATGTCTCCTACAAGAAAACCACTATAAATGTAAAGGTACAGATACACAAAATGTTCAGGGGTGGAGAAAGATAGACAACTTGAATACTTATCAAAAGAAAGTGGTGTAGTCAAGTGAATTTCAGGTAAAGTAGACTTCAGAAGAAGAAAAATTTTTAGGGATAAAGAGAGACATTACATCAGAAATAAAACTTATCCAGGAAGACATAACAATCTTTAAATGTCTACCTTTAACCACTATCATCAAATACAAGACCAAAACTAATAGAATTACAAAGGAAAGCACATATATATGGCATTGTACTTGTGACTTAAGAAGCCCTCTATCAGTAATTGACAAATCCAGCAGGCAGAAAATTGGTGAAGATTTATTAGATTCGAGCAACACCATCAAACAACCAATTATAATTTGTATTTGTGAAGTTCTTCATATAACAACAGAATGGACACATTTTTTCAGAATTACTTGGAATATTCAATTAGATAACTGCATTTGGCGGCATAAAACATACTGTAAGATAGATACCATGCAAAGTATGTTCTCAGACTATCCACAAAGGAGAGAAAACACTCTACCTTTGAATTTCTGGGTCTGGCTTTTTTCACTCAACATATTTTCTAGTTCCATACATTCATCCACAAATGACATAATTTCATGCTTTTATGGATGAATAAAACTCTATCACATATATCCATTTGCCTGTTGGCAGACACCAAAACTGGTTTAATAACAGCTATTTTCTTTATCCATTTGTCTGTTGTCAGACACATAGACTGGTTTCATAACTTAGTTATTGTAAACTGTGCTGCTATTAATATTGGTATAGATGTTTCACTATAGTGTGCTGAGTTCAGTTCTTTTGGATAAATACCAAGGAATAGGATAGCATGATCATGTGGTGGTTCCATCGCTAGTCTGAGCAATCTCCATATTGCTTTCCAAACTGGTTGTATTGATTTGCAGTACCACCAAAAATGTATAAGTGTACCTTTCCCCCCACATTCTCGCCAGTACTATTATACTTAAAAAACAAACAAACAAAGAAAAACAAAAACAAAAAACTAGGAGGTAGTGGGTCACAAGAGTGGGCTTTTGCAATTTTAATTTTCCTCAGCCTTACAAATTCACTTTGCTTTCCAGAACAATTGGAGGATAGGTGCTGGAATAAACACCGTTTCAGTCAGTAATTTGAGGGGAGGTGATGTGGTGGATAGATAGATTAACTTACTCAGCATATATTCTAAACTGCTTCCTAGGGACAGCCTGTACCATAGAGATGGAGAGTCAAAAGGTACATTTTCAAGAGTTCTTCACAGGGATTTGCAGATAAAATGAACTAAATTAAGTGGAAAGAATAGCACGGTTGAACCTCTCTTCCGCAGAGTGGAATTTCACAGATGCTGGCTGGTCCCAACTGAGTGGACGACATCCCAATGTTGGCAAGATCATCAGCTCCCTTCTCAGTCCATTATGTGTGACACTGAGAAGCCAACCTCCACAACCAGCTCAAAGCTTCTCTCTCCAGACCACCCAGGGAATCTGAAGCACACTCATGTCCCTTCAATAAATGTATTTCTTCACCAAGTTCAAATAAAGTGTGTTTCTATCTTCTGTAAGTAAACCCAGACCGATATAAATGCAAAATTATGTAGTTGCCCTTGAGGAACACCCTGCTATGCATTGCCATGTACTTTTTTTCCCCCAGTGTTGAGGACCTAACTCATGACCTTGTTCATGCTAGGCAAATGCTCTGCCACTGAGCTAAATCCCCAACCCCCTGCCATGTACTTTTGAAAAGTTTCTCTTCTTTTAGTTTTTTTTTTTTTTTTTTTTTTTCATAAAATTCAATAAGGTGTGAAGTCATAGATAAGTGGATGGATATTGTCTCTTGGCAGTCCTGAAGGTCTACATGGAGTACCACATGCTCCAGCCTCTCACTACTCTTCACTCCCTTATTATATTTAAACTTTTTTTTTGTTGTAGCAATTTCCAATACTTGATGTTACATCAATCAGTTATTCTAAAAATGCAAATTCAGACAGAAAACAATTGGGTCTCCTCTTTGAAGAGGGGCGGACTGAAGTCACTCTCTTCTGTGAGAGACAAGGAATGACTGGAAGCAGGATTTCTCCTTTGTGACTCTTCCCCTTTCAAGTATAGCACATTTTGTTCACAGTAATTGTTTCAGAAGTGAAACCATCATATTTAGTTTTGGTTTGAAATGGTCCGTTCGACAATTATCTCTGAAAAGAAACTTTAATATACAATCATGCAATTCAAAATTTCTAACAAAACAACTATTTCCACTATAATGAAGTGAGCATCAACAATATGCAAGCTCTTAATAGTTCCCTCCAAAAATAAGTAAAATTACGAGTCTCGTATGGCTATAAAACAAACAAGTACCAGAAATTTTATTCAATGGATTAAAATAGAGACCCAATTAATATATTATAACTAGTTCAAAGAAAAATTTAAAGATATATAAATGTATATGAGGTGAAGAAATACTGAAGTGAATTTGCATATTGACATGAAAATGAATATGTCCATGTGGTGGGAAATCAACGCAATCTGTAGTAGACAAAATTTATATTATTATGCATAGAATAAGATTAATTTGCATTATTATCAGCTTTGTACAACTTACAGATTATAAAATAGCTCAAAAGCTGTGCTAGGTTGGAATCAGATAAACCAGAAGTGTTATACACAACCAGGGATCAGCAGATGATGTCCATAAGCTAAATTCCTTCACTTAAATATTTTTCAATTATTTTTATTGTGGTAAAACACATGACATAAAATATTCCATCTTAACCATGTAATTGTACAGCTTAGTGGTATTAAGTATTTTCACGTTGTTGTGAAACCATCATCATTATCCATCACCAGATACTTTTCAACTTGCAAACTGAAACTCCATATCCATTAACAAATAATTCCCTTTACACCCTAGTCCCTGGCAACCACCACTCAATTTCCTGTCTGTGACTTAATAGTTTATTTCTTAATCATGCAGTCAACAAAATACAAGTGAAAACTGTTTTTATTCATTACTTCTTTACAGAATATCTGGAAGAGGAATTAAATGATGTTCTTTTATTTATTTTTTTTTATTTAAAAGTACAGCAGATTGAACCCAGGGATGTCTTATCATAGAACTACATCTCCAGTCCTTTTAATTTTTTGTTTTTAAACAGGGTATCACTACGTTTCTGAGGTCTGCACTAAATTGCTAAGACTGGCCTCAAACTTGCAATCCTCCTGCCTCAGCCTCCCCGGTTGCTGGGATTGCAGACATTGCTCTGGGCTCAGCTTAATAGAGTCCTTTTAAGTAAACCTTACAATGAAAAAACCCTGCTATTAGTATAATTGAGTATTTGTATATTCATTACATTACGGTTGGGTTTTAAGGCATATTATGTGCCTATCTGTATGACTGTCTCCTCATTGGAGTGGAAAGTTCATGGAAAAAAGGACTTTTTAAAAAATATTTATTTCCAGCACCTAGAAAAGCACTAAGTAAGTATTCACTAAATGAACAAGTAAATGGATGGAATGTACCTCTTTACAGACCCCAAGCTTCCCACTCGTGTATTACTGAAACAACACTGGGACTCTTCAGTGAGGAACTTGCTTCTGTGAATACAGTTATTTGTATAATAATTTTCTAAAATGCATTTTCTGTAAGAGAGCCTCTGTAAGAATTTTATCTCTGTTTCCTTAGTTGTCATCTCTGCCTCTTTCTACCAGGGGTTGATATTGCACATATCTGATTTGTTTGACTTAAACTATATCAAAAAGCATTTCAATAGGTTGGAAACCCATAAAACTAAGAATATTTTACATGAAAAATCCAGATTCTTGGCTTCTGTTGAACAATGTGATATTCAGGACAGGACCTACAATCCTGCTTGACATCTCCCAGCTCTATATGTATTTCTGCTTCTCTCATTTTTGTCACCTGCGTGTACCCTGTAGGTAATTGACTTTCTGACCCCTGCTGCAAGTCATGTTTGGCAGCTGCAGCTTTCCTTTTTCTCTGAGTTGCATTTTGAGAATATAGAAATAAGTATGAGGAGCAAGCCATCAGGGTCATATGACTCTGATAGAAGAATTGAGTCCCTGTTAGAAGATCCCTATTAAAACCGAGGGATCTGTAGAAAGAAACTCAGCATGAAGTGCGAGTTAATGTTATATAAAATCATATCATAGCTCTTCCACCACGGAAACACTTGAATCTTTATATCATCTGCAATATTGGAATTATAATGTCATGCTAGGTAAAAAGAGAGAAGATATTTTTGATGCATTTATTATGGTATGGAATGACTCCTGGATTATCCTCATTTTTATGCTTTACATTTGAATGATACATTCATTTTGCATCACATGTGTGTGAAAGTTCTGAAACATATTTTAATTACAGATTTGCTGTATTTTTTAAATTCAGTTAATTTAGTGGTGAGAGAGCTGTTATGTAGACCTCATCAATAATTACACAGAAGGGTCTGTTAGACTAACAGATGCTCTAACAGTATAAACAAAATGTTTTGTTTAGAGTTCTGTTTAACTTTACATATTTAATCTTAATAATATTTTAGTTGAGTTATCATCATTTATAGCACAGCAAATTTAGTTTTGAACACACACAGCATGAAATTTTTATAGTAATAAAATGTATAGTGCTTTAGTGCATAGTTATCCATGCATTGATTAGCTGAGGGACAGAAAATTTCCTACAGTTAAGAACACAATATAAAATTCCAGATAGAGGGAGAGGCAAGTTAAATCTTGAATGATCCTGTCTAATGAAGCTGAATCTCTATTGGTGGGACAAAATTGTTAGGACCCAAATCATTTAGAATAATTTTTATTATAGAGAATGTTGCTTTCCAAGTGTTAGAGCTTATTGTTTCAAGATAATAAAAATCCCTCTTGTTTGGTAGCTATTTAATGTCTCGAAGCCACTTTCATCTGGGTTAGTGTCTTCCACTGGAATTATAGAAAAGGTCACTCTTTCAACCTAGTTTGTATCGCTAAATTTTTTTTTCAATATACTGTGCCATATTGCATGAAAAAAACACACCATTTTGGACACTAATTGGAACTAATAGACCATTTGATTGGAAATTCTCTGAAGCAAAAGTGTACAAACTGTGTCTTATGTGCTATGCTATATTTAGCCCTAAACATTCTATCTTGTATCTACACAGCATTATAAAATTTACTTGAAATTGTGTATTTCAATATCAGAGATTTCTCAGTGATTAAAAAAAGGAAATTCAGTTATAAGTAAGGAGATGACTGGGCATATAAAAGATGTCTAAAAATATTAGTTTTCTTTTTTTTCCATTGACTTATTTTCATATTTTCCATTGGTCTATAAGAGAATATATGAGTTAAACATTTCAATGGCATTAAATGTGGAGATGTTTAATACAAATATAATCTGTCTAATCGAATTATAAGAGCCTTGTTGCCTCTACAAAAATATATGGCAGAACAGCCATATATATATAATATAACACGGAGAATTTTTTTCTCTTTCAGTTATTGATTGTGTGGTCCACTTGTTTTAGATGAGAAATGTTGTAAAAAATGATGAAGTACTTGTCAAATAAAAAAGATTAATACTAATATTACAAAATGCTAAATCTCTACAAACAAATTCGCTCTTGAAATAGAACTCAGTGTTTGTATCTCTTTTTTCAATTTTAAAATCAGTTCTTTCCACATTTTGAGCAGCGGGGTCAAAAATGTAACTTTCTGAGTGTTTGAAGTGAACAGTACCAAATATGAGATAATTTATTATTATTATTGAAATAATAAGTACTCATTCTATACCTTGCAATGCATTTTAATTGGTTTTATTCTCCATAATCAAACTTGAAATTTTGCAATGACATTATATGCAAGTCTTGCAGTTTTATATTTTCCCTGTTTGGCTATAATGTACTTTAAAATATCCATGTTCTATCCTCAAAGTGTATAATTGAGTTTCACTCTTCAAAGGATTACTTCTTCAAGTATAACTGTGATGGAGTATTTTGCAAAGTGAACAGCAACATTTGAAAATGTAATAATGATTGACTTGGTATTTCTTTAATTTCATATTTAACTTTGCAAAATACAATTGTTATTTAATAGTAAGTTCATTTTTTTAAATAAAACATTAATTTATTAATAGTACAATTATGTTTCATTGAAAAATGTAGGATTTTAAGGTTTAAAGATTGATGATTATATTCTCTACTCACGTTTCCTATTTCTGATATATTTACAATAAAAAGTTGAAGATTAGGAAACAATATATGTAATCCATTTTTAAAAATAATAATGACTCCTTAAGATACCAAATGATAAAGAGTGAGGAAAAGTTAAAAGCAGTAGTACCAAATGGGCATAACTACAAAAGGAAACAGAAAGAAAATCATAGGAACTTACTTTGAAAAGGGCCATCAGTGTCTTTTAAGGAGTGGGTATGTATTAAGTGTTTTATTTAAACTCTTTTATTTCAAGAAATTGCCCAGCTCTTGTTGGAATCCTGTCAATATAAAAAGTGGTGATAAGGAGTAACCAAACAGATTAGCTACATTTGTATTGTAAAAAATACCAAGTACACTGACTACATCAAATTCTAGCACAGATGTGGAGAAGCAGACACTCTCATTCATTGCTGCTGATACATCCATGTGTTAGTCACACATGGGTTAATTAGGGTTCTTCAGAGAAATGACTAGTGGGAGATTATACACAGATGCACGTGCATATACACACATATTTACCAACATGTAAAGACACAGATGCTCTTCCACTTAAAATGTGTGTACATACCAATAAGCCCATCATAAGTTGAAAATTATGTAAGTCAAAAATGCATTTAATACATCTACCCTACTGAATATCATAACTTAGCAATACCATACACCATGAAGTATCAGTTGTTTACCCCCCATATCAAGTGACTGGGAGCTGCAGACATCCTGACAGAGGATTATACCACATACCACTAGCTTTGAAAAAGATCAAAATTCTAAATTCTAAATTTGAGATGTTGCCCGTTTTGTGCTCTCTGACCCACAACTCTCTGTCTTTGGCTGGGTCCACTTTTCAAAGCAGTCGGTCCATAGGCTCAACTGTGCTTTGGTTGAACATGTCCATCTCATGCTGCAGCTGTGTGTACTGGCACAAATGTTGCCAGATCATCTCCACCCTCTCCACTTCCAGTCACTCCAGCTCCAAAGTGGTGGTCACCATCTCTTCAAACCACATGGACTGGGCCTGATTGTGGAGGTCCACACAGAGCATGAGGTCATCACCAGCCTTTGTGGACTTTCTCCCTGCCTTCTTTTTTTTTTTTTTTCGACAAGTAATATTCATTAATTTATTTAAACTATTTTGACCATGTTAGAAATACTTGAGAAACATTGTCAAAATGTTGCTTTCTCTTACCATAACACTTACTTTTTTTTTTTGAATGTGCTTTTTTTTTTTTATCGTATACAAATGGGATACATGTTGTTTCTCTATTTGTACATAGAGTCAAGGCATACCATTTGTGTAATCATACGTTTACATAGGGCAATGATGTTTATTTTTTTTTCCTTCCCCCCCACCCCTCCCACCCCTCTTTTCCCTCTATACAGTCCTTCTTTCCTTCATTCTTACCGCTCTCCTTATCCCTAACCCTAAACCTAACCCTAAACCTAATGCTAACCCCTCCCACCCTCCATTATATGTCCTCATCCACTTATCAGTGAGATCATTCGTCCTTTAGTTTTTTGACATTGGCTTATCTCACTTAGCATGATATTCTCCAATTTCATCCATTTGCCTACAAATGCCATAATTTTATCATTCTTCATTGCGGAGTAATATTCCATTGTATATATATGCCACAGTTTCTTTATGCATTCATCAACTGAAGGGCATCTAGGTTGGTTGCACAATCTGGCTATTGTGAATTGAGCAGCAATGAACATTGATGTGGCTGTATCTCTGTAGTATGCTGATTTTAAGTCCTTTGGGTATAGGCCAAGGAGTGGGATAGCTGGGTCAAATGGTGTTTCCATTCCAAGCTTTCTGAGGAATCTCCACACCGCTTTCCAGAGTGGCTGCACTAATTTGCAACTCCACCAGCAATGTATGAGTGTTCCTTTTTCACCACATCCTTGCCAACACCTATTGTTGCTTGTATTCTTGATAATCGCCATTCTAATTGGGGTGAGATGAAATCTTAGGGTAGTTTTGCCCATGGCTAATATCATTCTAAATGGTGAAAAACTGAAAGCGTTCCCCCTAAAAACTGGAACAAGGCAGGGATGCCCTCTTTCACCACTTCTATTCAACATCGTCCTTGAGACTCTAGCCAGAGCAATCAGACAAACCAAAGAAATTAAAGGGATACAAATAGGAAAAGAAGAACTCAAACTATCCCTGTTCGCTGATGGCATGATTATATATTTAGAGGAACCTGGAAATTCCACCAGAAAACTTTTAGAACTCATAAGTGAATTCAGTAAAGTAGCAGGTTACAAGATCAATGCTCATAAATCCAATGCATTTTTATACATAAGTGATGAATCTTCAGAAAGAGAAATTAGGAAAACTACCCCATTCACAATAGCATCGAAAAAAATAAAATACTTGGGAATCAATCTCACAAAAGAGGTGAAAGACCTCTACAATGAGAACTACAGAACACTAAAGAAAGAAATTAAAGATAACCTTAGAAGATGGAAAGATCTCCCATGTTCCTGGAAAGGCAGAATCAATATTGTCAAAATGGCTATACTACCTAAAGTGCTATACAGATTCAATGCAATTCCAATTAAAATCCCAATGATGTACCTTGCAGAAATAGAGCAAGCAATTATGAAATTCATCTGGAAGAATAAAAAACCTAGAATAGCTAAAGCAATCCTCAGTAGCAAGAGCGAAGCAGGGGGTATTGCAATACCAGATCTTCAACTCTACTACAAAGCAATAGTAACAAAAACGGCATGGTATTGGTACCAAAATAGACAGGTAGATCAATGGTACAGAATAGAGGACATGGACACAAACCCAAATAAATACAATTTTCTCATACTAGACAAAGGTTCCAACAATATGCAATGGAGAAAAGATAGCCTCTTCAACAAATGGTGCTGGGAAAACTGGAAAACCATATGCAATAGAATGAAATTAAACCCCTATCTCTCACCCTACACAAAACTCAACTCAAAATGGATCAAGGACCTCGGAATCAGACCAGAGACCCTGCATCTTATAGAAGAAAAAGTAGGTCCAAATCTTCAACTTGTTGGCTTAGGATCAGACTTCCTTAACAGGACTCCCATAGCACAAGAAATAAAAGCAAGAATCAACAACTGGGATAGATTCAAACTAAAAAGCTTTCTCTCAGCAAAGGAAACTATCAGCAATGTGAAGAGAGAGCCTACAGAGTGGGAGAATATCTTTGCCAACCATACCTCAGATAGAGCGCTAATTTCCAGAATCTATAAAGAACTCAAAAAACTCTACACGAAGAATACAAATAATCCAATCAACAAATGGGCTAAGGAAATGAACAGACACTTCACAGAAGAAGATGTACAAGTAATCAACAGATGTATGAAAAAATGTTCAACATCCCTAGTAATAAGGGAAATGCAAATCAAAACTACCCCAAGATTTCATCTCCCTGCTTTCTTGATGTCCTCCTCTGTTGCGTTGCTCAGCTCGATCTCCAGATGCTGGATGGATGAAGACCAGGTGTCTCTGCTGCTCTGTGAAGAAGGCTTCTCCATGGACACATAGCAGCTGGCATGTTGCTTGCTGAGGTCAGTGATAAGGTGGTCAGACTTTTGCATGTCTTTCTTGAAGTTCTCATGAAAGTTCATTAGGGACTTCTCTACCTTGCTGTGAAGCTTGGCAGAGAACTTGAGATGAACTTCTGCTTCATCTGCCAGACTCTTCTTCACCTGAGCCCATGCTTTTCCCAGGGAGTCTTCCTCCTGTGCAGCCAAGGAGCTCTGAGAGAGCTTAGCCAAGTTCTTTGAAAATTCTTCAATCTTTATCCTCTATCAGATGAATTCAGACATTTCTTTCTGCATTTGTTTGCCTTTCAGTTGCTTTTGGAATGGGAGTTTGAACCCCCATCATAGTGTCTTGGGGGTCTTTCTTATCAGCCCAGAAGTAATCACAATAGCTCCACCCCATTGGCTTCAGCAGCTGGTATTCAGGCATTTTGTCTGGGTGAGGGAACATCACACAATTCATCATCTTCTCTGTGTGGTCAACTTTATTTTCAAGATTATATATTTTATCTTCATTGCCTGAAGTTCTGTCTTCCAAGTGGTCTCCTCTGTTTGTGCTACTTTCCATTGAATTTTTACTTTGGTTTATTGATTCCTTCATTTCAAATATTGCTTTTAGATTTCTTTTCAGGATCTTCATCTCTTTATTTAAGTTATCTTTCATCTCCTGAAACACAGCTCTGATTTCACTCTTCATATCCTCCTTTAAGTCATGGAGCAGTTCTATTAAGTAAATTCTGAGTTCCTTTTCTGATATTTCTTCTACTGTGTTGTCAATGGATTCTATAATTGCAGCATCCTGGTTTGTTTGTAGCGCTTTATCCCCCCCCCCTTGTTTTTTTTCATGTTTTGGTGTGTCTTCCCATCTAGCTGTGGGGATCTGGGGCAGTATAGTTTCTACCCTTTAGACTTATAGTGTCCCTTTAGGTTTCCAGTACCTCACAACTCTGGGTTTCAGTTTCTGTAGGCTCCACCATGTTGTAGTCCCAAGATGGCTCCTGGATTACAGGACAATCAATAAACCTGTTAGTCAGATTTCTGTCTTTATAACAAATACCTCAGATTTCTGTCTTTATAACAAATACCTCTGAGATGATCAATTAATAAAGAGAAAAGAGTCAATTTGTCTACAGTTTTAAAAGTTCCAGTATATTATTGATTGACCTTACTTCTTTGACCCCATGGTGAAGCAGCATAGCATGGTAGGAATACATGGTGGAGAAGAACTCACTTTATGGTCAGGAAGGAAAAGCGAAAAAGGAAGAGAACAGAGTCCCACAATCCTCTTCAAGAGCATGCCTTCATGTCACAGGACCTGTCACCAGGTCCCTTATCCTAAAGATTCTACTGCTTTTCAATAGAATCACTCTGGGAACCAAACTTCTAACACATGGGTTTTTGGGAAATATTCAAGGTCCACACTATAGGACCTATTAAATTATGTCTTAATCTATATAAGCAGAAAAGTTCTGGATCAAGTAAACAAATGTCTCAAATCATAAAACCAGAGGTTCATGGCCCCTCAATCAATTCCCAGTCTTAAGCCCAGACTAGTAAGTCCAGTCCCTTGAGGAAGGATCCTGATACACTAACAAAAAATCATACTGTTAATCTTTTTGCTAGCCTCCCTCCACAGACCTCATGGACTTTTAACAGCATTAGAAAAAAGGAAAGAATCAGAACTTCCAGGGACTACTGGACACTGTCCCTGAACTGACACTAATTTCAGAAGACCCAAAACATCACTATGGCCCACCATTCAGAGGAGGAACTTCTGAAAGACAGATGATCAATGGAGTTTTCAGCTCAAATCCACCTCATAGTCGGTCCCTAAATAACCTTGTGGTTATTTCTCCAGTGCCAAAATGCACAATTGAACTAGTCACACTTAGCAGCTGACAGAACCCCTGATCTGTATTGATTCCCCAATGTGTGGGGTATTAAAGTAGGAAAGGCCAAGTGGAAGCCACTAGAACATACTCTTCCTAGGAAAATAATAAGTTAAAAACAGTACCACATTCTTAGAGGGATTACAGAAATTATTGCCATGACCAAAGACTTGAAAGATGCAGAAGTAGAGCGTGCCTATTCTACTCTCCTATTTGCTCTGTACAGAAGGGAGATGGATCTTGGAGAATAACTACAAATTACAGTAAGCTTTACCAAGTGGTGATTCCAATTATTATGCTGTTATACAAGCTGGGATTTCACTGCTTTAAAAAATTAACTCATGCCCTGACACTGGCATGAAGGCAAATGCCTTTTTAACCATCTCTGTTCTTCATGCCCACAAAAAGTAATTTGCTTTCACCTGTCATGGCTGGTAGTATACTCTCACTTTCCTACCCAGAAGTATATGAACTTTCCATTCCTATGTCATAATTTGGGCATCATGATTAAGATGCCTTTCCATTCCACATGAAATCACATTTGGTCTATTATATTGATAACATCATGCTTACTGGACCTGGTGAACAAGTTGCAACTACTCTAGATTAACTGGTAACACCTTTGCATTTCAGAGGATGGGAACTAAATCCAACTGAAATTTAGGAATCTTTGACACCAGTATAATTTCTCAGGTTGTGTGTAGGTCATGCCAAGATACACATTCAAAGATAAAGATAAGTCATTCCATCCTGCCCTTCCTATAACCAAGAAAGAGAGAAAATGCAGGGTGAGATTCTTTGGAGGCAACAAATTCCTCACCAGAAAAGGTTACTTCATCCCATTTCCATAGTGGTCATAAAAACTGCTCATTTAGAGTAGTTCCTATAAGAGGAAACTCTTACTATGGTTTGGATATGATTTGAGTGTGGTCCCCAAAGGCTTATTGTTAGGAGATTGGTCCCCAGTGCTACGGCTATTGAGGTGGTGGAATCTTTAAGAAGCAGGTCCTATTATAAGGTGATTAGATCATGGGCACGCTGCTCTAATGAAGGAATAAATGATAGTCTGTGGAATGGACTGCATCTGGAAGCAATGGATTGATTCCCAAGAGAATGGGTTGCTATAAAAAGAGTAGGCCTGGCCCTTCCACAATCTCTTGCTTCCTTTCTCATCGTATTATGTCTTCTACATGTGACCCGCAATTTGAATGCCATCCAATGTGATGTCCTCAGCAAAGCAAAGAAGATTTTCTCACTGTGCTCTTGAATCTCCATAATGTTGAGTTAAATAAACCTCTCTTAAAAGTATCCACCTTTTCTGTTTATACATGGAGTAAAGGCATACCATACAAACAGAGAAACAACATGTATCCCATTTGTTTACAATAAAAAAAAAAGAAGAAATAAAAAAAAAGTATCCACCTTTTGGTATTCTGTTACAGCAACAAAAACAGTAAGTCAGCTGTATAACAGGTCTGGCCTATTGTGAAAGCTAATTTGCAGCCTGGCCTATATAATTCAGCATATCCAGCAATGTCGGAAGTGTGAGTTGCAAATAAGAATGCTGTTCAAAGCCTTTGATGGGCACATATAACTAACTTACAGCCCAGGCTTTTATAATTTTAAAGAAAGTCTGTCAGTATCCATAGATAACTATGCTCTTTTTAAGAAAATGCTCTTGACCTCCTACTGGGCTCTAGAAGATACTGAAAACTTTACTATGGGTCATTGAATTATCATACAACCTGAACTGTCCACCATGAACTGGGTGTCATCTGATCCATAAAACCATATTGTTGGTCTCCATAGCAATATTGCATCATCAAATGGAAGTGATAAAAATTTGATTGGGCTCACACAAGTCCTACAAGTACAAGTAAGTGACATAAAGAAGCATCCCAAATGCTGTGATTCCCACTGAGCTTCACTGTCTTCTTCTCCTCATCCCTATTATTGTTACTGTCGTTGTACTAGAGATTAAACCCAAGGACACGCTACCAATGAGCTACATCCCCAGCCCTTTTTGTTTGAGATGGGGTCTTGCTATCTTGTCCAGGGTGACCTCAAATTTGTGATTTTCCTGCCTCAGCCTCCAAGTCACTGAGATTGCAGGCATGCACTTCCAAATCTGCTGTACCATCTGCTCTTTTCCAGTCTCTACATACAGGTTCATGGAAAATGCTTTATAATTAACATTTCTTCCTATGTACCGAGGAAGAAAAAAATTCATCCTGGTTTCTAGATGAGATGGATTTCCATGATACGTAAGGACTACCCAAAAATGAATAGTTGCATAACTATAGCTTCTCTCTGGAACTTCCTGAAGGACAGTGGTAAAGAGAAACCTTTCCAGTTGGACGAACTTCATGCAGTAAATCTGACTGTGGCTTTCCTTGGAAGGATAATTTCCCAAGTGTGCAATTGTGTATCAATTCTTAATTTGTAGTCAGTCAATTGGCAGGAAAGTCAGGGAGGAACATAACTAGAAAATTGATGACTTCAAAATTTGGGAGAGGGGCTGTGGATATAAGCTCAGTTGGTAGAGTGCTTGCCTTGCAAACATGAGGCCCTGGGTTCAATCCCCAGCACCACAAAAAAAAAAAAAAAAAAAAAAATTGGGAGAAAGGTACATGAATAGAACTCTGTGCGCAGAAGCATGAAGATATTTACATCCCATGTGAATACTCACCAGCATAGAATTCTATGGTCCTCAGTCTACTCTGCTTACATCAGTCTTTACCCAGTGACATTATGAACAAAGTAGACATAGTGACAGGCAAGACGTTATGCATGGCCTCAGTCATGCAAACTTCCACTCACCAAGACATATTGGGGAAGCATAAACATCACTAAACACCTTACCACTTCATCTGGTGAAGGGACTATTCATTTATTAGTTGTTTGTGGCATAATTGTATCACAGTAAATATCATTATGACCCCATCATTGTCTTTATTGGGAGTTAAAGGTAGTTTAAGGACATGTGTATGGGTGTCAAGTGGACGATGTGTGGGATTGTGGTTTGTGGTTAGTCTTATATGTCAATTTTAATGAGCTATGGAATTCCCAGATAGCAGGTGAACATCATTTCTGAGTTTGTGAGCCTGTTTTCAGAAGAGATTAACATTGGTTCAGTAGACTGACTGGAGAAGATTCCTCCCACCATTGTGGGTAGCATCATCATCCAATTCAGTGAGAGTCTGAGTAAAATGAAAAAGCAGATAAGGAACAAATTTGCTCATTTCTTAGCCTATGATATCCAGTTTTCTCCTGTCCTTGAACACTGCTATTTCTAGTTTGGGGGCATTCACACTCACATTGTGACTTACACCATAGTCCCTTTTGATCCTCAGGTTTGTGAATTGTGATTGGAACCATAGCACTGATTTTCCTGGGCCTTCAGCTTGCAGACAGCAGGTTGTAGGACTCACCTGCCACTATAATCACATAAGCCAACTTAGCACAACAAATCCCTTTCTCTAGTATAAAAATATACCTATATATCCTATTGGTTTTGTTTCCCTGGAGAACCTTATTATTACTGGAGGTAGAAAGCATATGAGACTCTGTTCTTTCCACTCAAGTTTGTTGTAAACCCAAACACGTTCCAAAGTGTAAAGTGTATTAATTTTTAAAAGTACTCCTTATCTTCCTACAGTGGAAATAATTGTGTAGTAAGAATGAAAGACAAGAGGAAATAGCACTACAACTCAGGTATTAAAAAAATGTAGTTATCTTGATATTTGGCCCTAGTTTCATCCTATGTGATGAATGGTTTAGGAAAAGCTCACCTCCTTCACCATGAATTAAAAAAAGAAAAAAATAAAAAGAAACACAGGGAAGAAAGAGAGAGGAAAGGGCAAGCAAAAGCAAAAAACTACTACAGATAAATGTTGCCATGAAATGTAAGAAACATATTATGAATTAAAGTAAAAAATGTCATAGCCTCCATGGAACAAGAGCAGAGAGCACAGCATAAGCCAGAGGCAAATTAATGCAATGAAAAGATGGCAAATAGTATAATTATTCAAAAAAATTTTTATGATACCTTGGGAAAATAACTGAAAAACTGAAATTTAAGATTTGAAGATTAAATTGTGAAAAGCGAAAAGGGTAGTGTTAAGAATGCAGTGGATAACATGGAGGAAAACAAATAAGGTTTTGAAAATGAAATGAAAAACAGAGTTTAGAAATTGAAGAAGATGATTGACATAGAATATACAAAAGGAGATTCCCAAAATGAGTAATTAGAATCCATGCAATTGGAAATAACAGGTAAAAGTAAATATTTAAAAAGTATTTTAAGAAAATAGTATTTAAAAGAGAAATTGACTATATTGAAAGTGATTATAAGAATACTGGGAAGACTTATTAAAAATGATTGCATTAATGTATTTTCAAGTAAATTTTCATACTTTAAAAACAAAACACTATCTTTTGATAACTCTAAATAATAATAAGGCATTTGTAGGAAAATTTAGAAGGGTCTTTCACATTACCACATCGACATCAAAAACAGGAAACAAGTGAAGCAATACTTATAAAGGGGGAAAAAAAAGAATCTTCTACTTGGTCAAATTCTCCTTTAAATACAAAAGCAACAAACAGTTGTGAACACATGCACACGAAAACCGAGAGAACAATATTCCATGAACTCTATGAAGGAATTGAACAGAGCCAACCACAGAATAACTCAAAACAACCAAATGAATGTTAGTGAGCACCTGTTTAAGTGAGATACTAACAAAAAGAGAATTTTGTTAAGAAATATTAAAAGTAAGAAAATTTGGCAGATAAAGGAAAAGCATGAAAGTAGTGAGACTATGCTGCTAAAAGTCGAAATGGAATCCACAAACTTACAAATTATCTAAAAGAATTATAATTTTATGTGAGTGTAATTTAACCTCAAAAACATTACAAAAAATATAACCAACAGAAAATAGATGGCAGAGGAAAGAAACATAAAGGTGAGAAGAAAGAAATATACCAATTCAATTGTTGTTTCTAATGGGAAAGAAAAAACCAAATAGACATGTATTGAATGTCTATGTACATGTAGTGTTAAGAATGTAATATAAAGCTAAAACTAAAAGAAAATTAAAACTACGTATCGAGAAAAAATAAAGTAACTACACCTTGGACAAATATTAAAGTCTATTTTTAAAAACCTAGTTCTTGAAATAGAAGAATAAACAAAGAGTAAACAGAGCTATTTTGGACATTTAAAATAAATGACCTTTACTCTTCAAACTCTATGCCATTGAAGAGACAAACTCAAAACACTGTAACTTAATGTTTACAATAAAAACATGGTCAAAGAATTGCTAACATATGAAATAAAAAATAAATCCATTTGGTATTCTCTTAAGTTTAAAATCATTCAAAGACATTAAAAAAAAAAAGAAGGCTGCTACATAGTGCAATTAATTCTCATGATATAGCAGTAGAAGTCAGTTAATTTAGCATCAATCTTCATAAAACGAAAACTACAGAAGATGCAAGTAGAAACTGACAGAAACACATCAGTAGACAAAGACTCTAATTCTCCTGACACATGCCATGTCAAGTGAACAAAAATAAGTAAGACTTTGTAAGGTAATTCAATCAATATTGCTTTGGTCAGCTACAATAACAAACAATCCTTCAATCCCACTGGCTTAAAACAACAAATGATTATTCTTGCTCTCACCACATGTCCTTCAAGAACTGGAAGGGGACTTGGCTCAGAAAATTCACTAAAGGACCCAGAATGGCAGAGCAGTCATGGTTTTTAACATTGCCAATCATTGTGATTGACAGGACAGTACAAACCCACTCTGTAGTCCCTCATGTCAGCAATTAAATGACACTTCTTACTTTTGCTTACAATTTATTTCATTGCCCTTTCCTAAGTATGAAGTGAGGATGCAATTGTACTCTAGATGCAGAGATAAAGCCAATAAGAAATATTTTAAACTAAATTAGAAACTGCAATGTAATTAGAAAAATGTATTTATTTGAGAAACAGATGTAAATAGATACACTGAAAATATGGATTAATTGGCCTTTTATTAGACCACAAAATAATTGTAAAAGAGTACTAATAACATGTGAACATAATCCGAAATACCAAAAATTAAAAACATGAATTTTTTTTTCATACCAGGGATTGAACTCAGGGGCACTCAACACTGACCCACATCCTTCACCCTATTTTGCATTTTATTTAGAGACAGTGTCTCACTAAGTTGTTTAGCTCCTCACTTGCTGAGACTGGCTTCGAACTTGTGATCCTCCTGCCTCAGCCTCCTGAGCCACTGGGATTACAGGCGTGTGCCACTGTGCCTGGCAAAGGCATGAATTGTTTTTAATAAAAATTCTCCCATCGAAAAAAGTTTTAAAATATTTAAACTGCTGCCACAATAACTATAATTAAAAATTTATGGGCTACAAATGAAGCAATACTTCACAGTGTTCAATAATTACAGTACTAAGTATCAAAATAAAATAAGTGATATAAATGCCTAATAAAAATGAAAAAAAATGCTGAGATAAAATTTAACACTAAAAAACCACTGAATTGTGATACCCCCTGCTTCACTCTTTCTGCCAAGGATTGCTTTAGCTATTCTGGGTTTTTTATTCTTCCAGATGAATTTCATAATTGCTTGCTCTATTTCTGTAAGGTACATCATTGGGATTTTAATTGGAATTGCATTGAATCTGTATAGCACTTTTGGTAGTATGGCCATTTTGACAATATTAATTCTTCCTATCCAAGAACATGGGAGATCTTTCCATCTTCTAAGGTTTTCTGAATTTTAAAAAAAGTCAAAGTAACTTAAAATCTGTTTTTTTTTTTTCCAGAAGATATTTCCAACTTTCATACGACCTTATTAAGTAGATGATGAGAAAGTAGAAGGGAAGAAGAGCAGATTAGAAACATCAAACTAGAAATCACTACAGAAACTGATGAAATTTAACAAGTTGTAAGAAACATTGTTTGCTGTATGAGGATGAATTTGAAAATCTTGGTAAAATGAATTTCTTTCACTAAATAAAGGATAAATAATAGAAATAATGGAAGATCTAAATAAACTAATAAATTTTAGGGGTAGCAATAGTGGGAAGGAAGTAAATAAAGTTTTAAAGTGAGAAATCATGATATTGAAATATTTTCACAGTACTGTTTTCACTAAATCATGAAATAAATTATAATTATAATGCTTTAAAACTATTTCAGTACATAGAAAAAGAATGTCTTCCAGAACACTCTTACAAAGTAATTGTAATATTGCTATCAAAGGCCAGAAAGAATTCTAAACTGAGAACCAGCAACTGATACAGTTTGTGAAAATCAATGAAAATTAAGACATGAAAAAATTGGTAAAAATATTCTAAAACCCTTGTAATACTAATGTCCACTAATAGGTTCTAATGGAAGAACCCATTCCAAAAATGAAATGTGATTCTAAACTAGAGTATCTATTAATGGAAATTGCAATGTGAATAGATCTAATAAGGAAAAGTAACTTATGAATCACATCAATCAAGATTCAATTTGATTAAAAGTTCATATCTATACATCTTTCTTTTTTAAACAATAAATTCTTAATAAAATAGAAGCAGGTAGATAAATCTTTAATCTCTGTTACAATTCTAAGGTGGCATCATTCTTAAGTGGGAAAACATTAGAATTAAATATGCTTATATTCAAGAGTAGCGCAACCATTTTCACTAAAATCATTACACTTTAATATTGTTCTGAATGCTTTAATGCAATTAGAGAAAGAAAAATAATCAGAAAACTTAAGATATTAAACTTATCTTTTAAGGACAGAAAATTAATTACTTACAGAAAACTTTCCAGCTACTTAAGAAACCCAAGGCAGTCAATTTGAAAAGTATCATAAACAAAAAAAAAGTAGTTCAATGAAGGGTTTGAATAGAATACCAATGTACAGAAAGTAAGAAACTTCCTATATACACAAGCACCAACCATTTAGAAATAATTTATAGGTAATTACAATCTCTATGGCTTACAACCATAAATAAAAATTTGAAAAATAAACTTTTAAAAATGCTGTATAAGTAGAAAAAGAAAGCGAGAGAGAAAGAAGAAGGAAGGAAGGAAGGAAGGAAGGAAGGAAGGAAGGAAGGAAGGAAGGAAGGAAGGAAGGAAGGAAGGAAGGAGGGATGGAGAAAGGTAGGTTTGTTTCTAAGAGAAAGGAAACCTTGAACAAATTGAAAGTTATATCATGTTGCTAGATAGGAAGCCAAAACACTATAAAGATATTAATTCTCCATAATAAAATCAACACATTTAATATGATCCTAATGAAAGCCCATGGTGATTGTTTCTGGATCTAAAAACTGCAAAAGTTGATAATAGAAGCCATACAAGAACAGCTAGAAAACAAGGAAAGAGAAACCAGAGAATTTTTCATATAGGCCAAAATATATTTTAAACTACAATTAAAATGTACACCATTGACATATGTGTAGATGATAGAGAAAGGAAACAGAATCGAAAGTTCAATTGGCTTAAATACTTGTGATAATCATGTTTATAATGAAAGTGATATTTTAAGACAGTGGGGTGAGGTGTTTTAATCCATGGAACTTGGAAAAACAAATAGCTCTATGGATAAAATAGTTTATTACATATATCATATTTACATTAGGATAAATTTGCATGATTCAAGTATTTCAATGTCAAACAGAACATTAAAGAAACCACAATAGCATTAAAAGTATATTGAGGAATGTAAAAAATAAATAGCATATGGAGAACCTTTCTAAATGTAACATAAATCCAGAAATCATAAATGACTGAATAATATGACCACAGTTTTTAAAGTTATAGTGGAAAAAATCAAAGTAAACAAAGTGAAAAGACAAATAGAAAACTATAAACAATGATTTTACATATCATATTGTGATAAATTTATTTTATACAAACTTTTTTAATTCATAAGAAAAAAACTATGACTTCATTGGAGGAAAATACCTGATAATACAATTGACAATCCACAGGACAGATAATACAAATGACTCCAAACAACAAAAAGGTAGATTCACTCAAAGTAATATAGACATAAATTAAAATTTTCTGATCAGTTTTCATCTAAATATCAAGAACGGAAAGTTCGAGTTGACTGTAATAGTAAGTAAACACTTGAGAAATCAGTTTTCTCTGTAATTTCCATGTTAAATGACACATTAATAAAAGAGAAATTTAATAAAAAGTACCTAAATTATAAATGCAGTCATCATTTGCCCTCTCAAATCCACATGTAGAAATTTTACCATAATTATGTCTGCATCCATGTAAAATGACATATGCTGGGTTAATATTAACCAATATAAGTAGTTATGAACAAACTGTTGTTTCCAGCTCAATCTGCTTTAGTTGGTAAGCTATACAACCACATTTGTTGGTGCCCACATCATCAAGGCATTGTTAAATAATTTAAATATTACCCTTGATCTTGCAGTATTATTGATAGTGGATAAAGAAGAGAAATGATTCGCAACATTATTCATTACTGGGAAATTTGAAATTAAGTATCCACTGAAATGCCATTATATATCTAATAGGTTGATTTAAAAAAATACCAAGTTCTGGAAAGACGCAGAATAGGAACACTTGCACACTGCTGGTGAGATGGATAATTAGATAATGAAGCAGCCACTTTGGAAAAACAGTTTGACAGTTTCATACAAAATTAAACACACTTACCAACAACCCAGGAATCCCACTCCAATAGAAATTAAAATTCATATTCATACAAAATATTTATACTGGTTTTACTAATAATTGCCAAAACAGGAAACACCCCAACAGTTGTTCAGTTATTGAAAAAATTAACTGTGGTACATCCAAGAAATGGAATATTACTCAATTTTTATTTTCTCAAGAACTATGGATGTTCACATTTTTAAATGATATGAAAAAAATATTACTTGTTTTCTCACATCAAAAAAGTCCAGATGAAGACAGATGGGGCTTATAGCACAGCATAAATCTGTGCCTTGCTGTTCTAGCAATAGATCAGATTTCCTCCTTTCTCCCTCTCACACACTTAGTACGTAGCTTTTCTTCTCATGGTTGCACCCACATAATGTATCCAGGTTTCACCGGTGCATTTTAGGTCAGAGAAAGACAAAGTTCTGAAAGTCATCTTTTTTTTTTTTTTAAAGAATCTTTTCTGAGGTATAATTCACATGCCATGAAATCCACCAGTTTTTGTGATACAATTTGTTATGCCTAAGAAATTTGTCAGAAATATTGTGCAACTCTCACCAGAGTACCATGACAACATTTCTTAAATCCAAGAAAGACACATCATGGCTCTTTTTAAATTTTTTTTTGTTCTAATTGGTCGTACATGACAGTAGAATGCATTTATACATTTTGATAAATGGAGTGTAATTTCTCATTTTTCTGATTGTACATATTGTAGGCTCACATTGGTCATGCAGTCATATGTACTACCATGGCTCTTTTTAATCAATCCCTATCACCAACTACAGTCTCAGGCAATTACTAATGTAATATTTCCTACATTTGTAGATTTACCTTTTTGGACATTTCAAAGAGATAAAATTGTACAATATGTAGTCTATTGCTTTTGTCTTTCACTTAGCATAGTATTTTGAGTTTCATCCACCTTATCACATAATCAGAAAGGCATATTCTGGATCTACAGGCACATTTTGAGGTCAAGAAAAACCTAGGGTGCAGGATGATTAAGGCAACAAAGGATGGTAGTTCACAGCAAATGAAATTGGGGCATTGAACAGGAGGTGGTGTTGATAAAGCCAGACATTGAAGGCAAATTTATTGAATGCTGAGGTCTTCCAGAGATTATCTATTATGTAGAATAAATACTTCTTGTAACAAGGGCAGCTGCATAAAGCAACTCACCATGTCATATGGAAATTCTGTGCCTTCCTGTGATGACTGAATGAGTCCGTTCACATACAAACAAAATGAGGCAACAACTTATTCACAGTCTCCCTGCTCATTCTATGTTATACGTTAAAAAAACTTGATAACGTCCTCCCAATACATGTAAAACCTAGAAATTACAGAAAAACATAGCAAAGTTCCCTTTTACATGTATAGTTAAGCATATTAAAAATTTCCTAAGTGTCAGAAATGAAGAGGAAACTGACAAGCATTCCAAATAATTGTAGTTAAAAACAATTTCTGAAATGGATAATAAAACAAATACAACATTGATATACTGTAGTATTTTATTATGACATATTCAATACTAAAGAAAAAATCTTAAAATGTTATTGGAAAATAAAAACAATCAATTCAAGATACAGAGACATCTGAACTTCATAACTACTGTAACACTGTAAGTAAAACAATGAAAATTTTCTTTAAAATATAATTATTGAAAGAATAGAAAAAGTATAAGTTCTAATCTTATGAAATAAGAATAGTGAACATGCAAAATAAAAACAAAAATATCTAAAGAAGACTTCATTAATTCATGACAAAAAGTAGGAATAAAGATGATAGAGGGCAAAAACAAGATAAAATGATATAAATAAAACAAACAATATTATGAATTACAATAAGTATAAATGTGTTAAATGAACTGGTTAAAAAGTTATAGATTTTCAATCTGGAATAAAATTAAAATAGTATTCCACTATAAATAATACAAAGCAAACAAAAATATATAAAATTATTGGAAATTAAGAGATGAAAAGAGATATACTAGACAAATACTAACTAAACAGGGTGGGAAAGAAAGAAACTGAAAGATAGTGTATAGATCATTTACAAGTATAATATCCTGCAGTTAGTGATGCTTAATGGAAGATAGAATAAACAAATTGCATATATATAATATATAGATGCAATATATATATATATATGCAATATATATGGTAAATTGATGTATTAGGCTAAAAAGTGAGATGCTCATGTTCTTTCTCTTAAATTTCCAAAAGAACACAATGACA
The DNA here is from genome assembly GCF_902686445.1 of Sciurus carolinensis. Classification (NCBI taxonomy): domain Eukaryota; kingdom Metazoa; phylum Chordata; class Mammalia; order Rodentia; family Sciuridae; genus Sciurus; species Sciurus carolinensis. Next base: position 74,828,680 of record NC_062226.1, read on the forward strand.
TCAGGTTATTTCAAAGCACTTGCTTTTATTTTTGCTTTATTCTTCATGCTGTTATATATCTACAACATTCTTAACACTTGAATCAATAATGTATATTTACCTAAGCTAATTTTTTCTCTGCAGATTGAAGCAATGTTTATCTTTGTTTTATAATTTTTAACAGACATTTTATATATTTGATACTTTAAAAATTGTAGTCTTTCAGGGATTTTTCTCAGATGTTAGAACATATAGATTAAACTGAGTTTTCACACACGAATGAGTTATACTTTGTTTACGTGACTATACTGGGGTCTAATTAGTACAGAAAAATGACTGATATATTTTTCAAAATATAGAGAATTATATTTATCATTTTAAATAATAAACATAAAAGCTGTTACAGTAAATAAATGTAAATAAATGCATAATTATAAGCATGCACAATTTTGAGTATTTTGAGCATTTATATATCTTCATTCATTCAAGATTTACATTATATCCAAAAAATTGGGCAATTTGCTGGATTAAATATATGGAAAATAGGTGTTTGCAGATAAAATCTGAGACCATTTTAAAGGAACAGAAAGGATAACCTTAAAAGACACCTAGGATGAATTAACTCAACAACTGAGGGATCAAATTTGTCTCCAAGCTTCCCTACAAATTTAAAAAAGGACAAAAGGATACAGGTGATATTTTATAGCTTTTCATCATTTCACACAAGAAAGCAAGCAAGTTATGGTGAAATTTTATTAACTGGTTAGTTAAATGATTGATTGAATAATTCATTAATTCAATAATTAGACATAAATTGGAAACCTTTATTTCACAGACTAACTTTCTGCAAAAATTGCAGAAAATATATATAGTTATTGTTGGCTAAAGTAATACAAATATTAGTCTTGAAAGTTTATCCTTTTCTATTTTGAATATAATTACAATAAATAACATAAAAATAAGACTGATAAATGCAGGATATCATTCTGCCAGTATATAAAAATGATTAAAATTCTCATTTCTTTATAATTCAGAGAATCTCTGGATATTGTCTCAATCAAAAAGTATATAGATCTTTAAAAGTATAATATCTTGCAGTTAGTGATACTTAATAGATAGGCTACTTTTATATATCTAATCACACACATTCAGCTAAAATGTGTTTTGTATCTAATCAAATAAAAGCTATTATATTGTACCGAATGAATAATAAATTATTTCAGTAGCAACAAATAAAGTATGGGTCTTGTTTTCAAAACAGCAATTAATGTTCATTCCAGTAAAATTATGAAAGAAAATCATAAAAAACAAAGAGAAAATAACCATTTATGTCACTTCCATGAAGGAGAAAGCATATATTAATACCAATTTATTCCTATGTGTACTTCTTTTTCTTTTTTTAATTTTATGATCATATCATTTTCCTCTTTAGCTTCTTCTTTAGCTTAGTAGATTATCACACAGATTGGTTTTTGAATGTCAAACCATCTTCCATAAGCTGGAAAAACTTTCACTTGAGTATGGTACATAATTTATTTTTAATATTGTTAGATTTGAGTTTCTTATATTTTTGTTGAGGATTTTTGCCTGCATAATCTTCATTTACTTTGGGCTGTAGTTTTCTTTCTTCAGTGTCAATACGGTTTTAGTATTAGAATAATGCTAACTTTACATAAGCAATTAGGAAATTTTTCTCTGCTTTTACATATTCTTCTGGAGTAGTCTGTGGGGGCTTTATTTAAAATATATATATATATATTATTAAGTATTTGCAAAACTTCACCAGTAAACACTTCTGGGCCTGGTGAAATATCCTTTCTGGAAGGATATTTATTAAAATAATTCAAGTTCTTAATAATTATAGGACTTCTCAGGTTATTTTTTGTTCTTGTGTGAGTTTTCATCAAATACATCACATTTGTGGGAATAGAGTTGCTCAAAATATTCCTTTATTGTCCTTTTAATGTTGAAGGGACTTATTAGTGATGATCTCTCTTTTTTTTCTTGGTTAAACTGACTAAAGGCTTATCAATTTTGTTGATCTACTCACAGAACTAGCTTTTGGTTTTATTGATTTCAGTATGATTTTGCTGTTTACAACTTAATTTCTCTTCTTTGTCTAATTTCCTAAGGTAAAAGCTTAAGTAATTAATTTTAGGTTTTTCTAATTTTCTCATATATTTTATGTTGAACATCTTCTAAACACACTGTGAACTGTATCTCTACAATACTAATGAGTTACATTTTTTATTTAGTTAAAACATTTTAATTTGAGAGTTCTTTTTGACAAATGAGTTATTTAGAATAATTCTGTGTAATTTTCAAACATTTTTTGATCTCTTTCTGTTATTGATTTTTAATGCAATTCCTATTATGATTTGAGAGCAGTATAAGTTGTGTAATTTCTTTTCTTTAACATTGTTAAGATCTATTTTATGATTCAGAATGTGTTCTTTCTAGGTGAATGTTACCTGTGAACTTGAAAAGAATGTTTATTCATTTATTAATGATGTGCTATTCCATATATCTAAATTAGATCAAGTTGATTGATAGTGTGGTGGTATAGTTCATCTGGACACTGATTTTCTACTTGTTTTATATAACAGTGACAGAAGGTTGTTGAGGTCTCACCCCTTTCTTCTCCTTCTGGTATTTCCATTACTCATACATAAACTTTTGTTGTCCCACATTTACTGAATATCATGCTCCATCTTTTAGAGTCCTTTTTTCTCTTTGTTTTTTACTCTGGGAAGTTTCGACTGACATTATCTTCAAGCTCATTACTTCTTTTCTGACGCTTACTCTGTCTACTTTGATCATTTAGGGACTTTATTCCTGCTACAGGGTTTTGATTTCTAGCATTTTCATTTAATTCTTTCCTAGAGCTTCCATTTGTCTGCTACACTCTCCATGTGATCTTGAATGTTGTCTGCTTTTCCATTAAAGATCCACCACATTAATCATAATCAAATTTCTGTTGTGATTATTTCAAAATATTTGCCATATGAATCTGATTTTAATGCCTGGCTTGGTTTACTTCCTCAGACTCTATTTATGCTTGTTTGTTTGTTGTTTGTTTTGTGGGTTTTATTCTTTTCATGTTAGCATTTCTTGTAATTTTTGTTGAAAGCTGGACATGATGTACCAGATAAAAGGAATGAAAGAAAACAAAACAAACACTATTCTGGGAATTTATGTTGAACTGGCTAGGAGTTAGGCTGTCTTTAATACTTGCAATAGTCCTAGATGCCACAGATTTTTATTTCCTGTTTTTTCTTTATTTTTGTCTCCTCTTTTGTGGTTTCCCTGAAAACTCCTTAAATTAATTCTTTCTCTGGTATCTTTCTAAGTTGTAATCTAATGATTCAATAGTGGACCCTTGATATGTTCTATAATCTTATGATTACGTTTGTCTATACTTTTAGGGGACTATAGTACCCATGTATGACCTTCAGGGTAATTTCTTGGACTTCTTTTCCCTTTTGAGTGACAGAACAAGACTGAAGTAGGTAGAAGGTGGTTAATTGCCCATCCTTCAAGGAAATACACTAGGAAAGATGAGGGTTTAGGTAAGATGAGGCTTATTTGATGTAGGTCCTCTTAAGAGAAAAATTTTGCAATGACTAATAGAAAATTATGGGCTTATTTCAAAATGGTTACTTTATACTGGAAAACATGATTACTATCCCTCCCCCACCAGTACACATGAGGATTTGTCTTAAGATTCTCATCATAAGTACCTAGTAAAATACCTGGAGGTGAAACCCATGAAAGAGTGAAGGCCTATTTGGACGTCTAGCTTCTTTAATATTAAAATGCATGTAGATTCAGGCTTGGGGAATTAACCAATTTCAGCTTAAACATTTTTGCCAGTTATTGGTTCCAGTGGACTCTGTTCCAGGTAAGCTGCCTCTGAAATGCTCTATATACCTGTTTTTGCTTTGTTTTGTTTTTCCTTTCAGGCTTGTTGTTTGCCCTATAATCTTATTTCTCTGATGGATCCATGAGTTGTTGATTTTAATTTTCTTCCTAGTTTTTTTTTCCTCATATTGTGAGGAATAATAATTTCCAAGTCCTTTATATATCAAAGCAGAAACAAAGAGACTCTTCTTCATTTACTTTTTAAATAATTTGAAATTACATGCACAAAACATGAATTTTTCATATTAACATATTGCAAATAAGATATATTCCCTTTCACACCACCTCTAGTGTAGGATGTTGATATAGAGATATTTTATTATTTTTTTAATTTAATTTTTTACGTTTTTTTGTTCTAATTAGTTGTACATGACGGTAGAATGCATTGATACATTTTGATAGATCATACATAAATGGAGTGTAATCTCATTTTTCTGATTGTACATATTGCAATGTCATTTTAGTTATGCAGTATTAAGGTAATATAAGGTAAAATAAGGTAATAATGTCTGTTTTACTCTACTATCCTTCCTACCACCATACACCTTCCCCTTCCATCCCTCTCCTCTACTTAATACAGAGTAATCTGTTCTTCCCTATCCCCCCACCTTATTGTGAATTACCATTCACATGTCAGAGAAAACATTTGGTCTTTGGTTTTGGGGATTTGACTTATTTCAATTAGCATGATATTCTCTAACTCCATCCTTTACCAGCAGATGCCAGAATTTCATTCTTCTTTAAAGCTGAGTAATATTCCATTGTATGTATACATATATATATATATACATATATATACACATATATATATCACATTTGATTAAATTTTATTTAATTATTTTATTAAATTTTCCATTGTTCTATTAAGACATTTAAGCTATTTCCAAGTTTTCTCTATTGTAATGAATGCTGCTATAATGAAATTTTGTAATTACAACTTTATATTACTCAGAAAATTAAATCTCAATGGGAACAAAATTTCTTCTCATAATCAATAAATCTGCCCACAAATTTTGGAAAGAGTGTTCAATGACTTTGCATTTGAGAAAACCCAAACACCAGTCCTAAAATAATTCAGGGATTATGGTATCATAGATATCTCAAGGTAAAGATTCTAAATTTTTTCTGCTATTTCATTAATTAACATTATTTCCATACTACTCATGAAAGGCAATTATGCCTGATATTTTTATTAAAATTTGTACTCAAATGAGTACAAATTATTAATAGACACTAAATAAGAAAAAAGTATTTAAAATTAAGTGGTAGTGTCCTGTTACAGAAAAATATCTTATAAAATATGGTGTGTTATATAGCCTGAAATAATTAATAGATATTGGTTGTTATAATTATATTAAGAATTTCTAACAGAAAAAGACACTTACTTAAAAATGAGAACAAAATGTTTTATATTAGTAAATAATTAAAATATAAATTGGATCATAAATAGGGAGTGTTAGTTATTAACATATGTTCCCTTTAAGCAAAACATTATGACCTCAGATTATATTTAAACCCCTTCATAAAAGTATTTAGCAACATAGCAGGGTCTAAGTAAATAACTAAAGATTGGTTGACTTTGATTTAGCTAAACAATATGTTTGTGAAGGTAATAATCATTTTATAGAGCATAAGGGTCTATAGCTTATATTTTGAAGTATTGAAGACAATTTTAGAAATAAAATCAAGAATCAACAACTGGGATAGATTCAAACTAAAAAGCTTTCTCTCAGCAAAGGAAACTATCAGCAATGTGAAGAGAGAGCCTACAGAGTGGGAGAATATCTTTGCCAACCATACTTCAGATAGAGCGCTAATTTCTAGAAACTATAAAGAACTCAAAGAACTCTACACCAAGAATACAAATAATCCAATCAACAAATGGGCTAAGGAAATGAACAGACACATCACAGAAGAAGATGTACAAGTAATCAACAGATACACGAAAAAATGTTCAACATCCCTAGTAATAAGGGAAATGCAAATCAAAACTACCCTAAGATTTCATCTCACCCCAATTAGAATGGCGATTATCAAGAATACAAGCAACAATAGGTGTTGGCGAGGATGTGGTGAAAAAGGAACACTCATACATTGCTGGTGGAGTTGCAAATTAGTGCAGCCACTCTGGAAAGCAGTGTGGAGATTCCTCAGAAAGCTTGGAATGGAAACACCATTTGACCCAGCTATCCCACTCCTTGGCCTATACCCAAAGGACTTAAAATCAGCTTACTACAGAGATACAGCCACATCAATGTTCATTGCTGCTCAATTCACCATAGCCAGATTGTGGAACCAACCTAGATGCCCTTCAGTTGATGAATGGATAAAGAAACTGTGGCATATATATACAATGGAATATTACTCCGCAATGAAGAATGATAAAATTATGGCATTTGCAGGCAAATGGATGAAATTGGAGAATATCATGCTAAGTGAGATAAGCCAATGTCAAAAAACTAAAGGACGAATGATCTCGCTGATAAGCGGATGAGGACATATAATGGGGGGTGGGTGGGGTTAGCATTAGGTTTAGGGTTAGGGATAAGGAGAGTGGTAAGAATGAAGGAAAGAAGGACTGTATAGAGGGAAAAGAGGGGTGGGAAGGTGGGGGGGAAGGGAAAAAGAAAAAAAAAATAATGAATTAAACATCATTGCCCTATGTAAACGTATGATTACACAAATGGTATGCCTTGACTCTATGTACAAATAGAGAAACAACATGTATCCCATTTGTATACAATAATAAAAAAATAAATAAATAAAAATGTACTATTATCTTCCTTAACTTTTAATTTACTCAGAAGGTAAATTAAGAAGTGGCACCACAGTGACTCAAAATTGGCCTGGAAGTTAAGGTAAAAGGGCTGCAGATTTCATTTCACCACAAATTAGTTATCTGAAGGGAAAGGAGTTTTCAGCTCTCTGGGCATTATTTTTTTTTTTTTTTTTTTTTTTTTAGTAAATTAAAGATACAGTAACTCTACACTTTCTTGTAACACTAAACTTCTATTTATTATTTATTTAGTGTTTCAGTCCCAAATACATTTTTGTGTACCTACCAGGTGGCAGTTACTATGTTAGTCACTCTATGTAAAATAAATAGAATAGAAAGATTTGTTTTGCATTAATGCTCATTCTCATCTTCTGCTCAATTTAAAAAAATGCCATTACACACTGCCTTATTGTGTTAGTCAGCTTTATTTTCTGTGACAAAATACTCGAGAAAAACTACTTAAAGTAGGAAAGATTTATTTTATTTCACAGGTTCAGAGATTTCAGTCCAAAGTTGGTTTATTCCATTTCTTTAGGCCTGAAGCAAGGCAGAGCATCATTGCAGAGGGTAGTAATTGGGAGCAAAGTTACTCAACTCATTGTATAACCAAAAATGAAAGGGGTGGGGAGAAAAGGCCAAGAACAAAATATGCCCTTTCAGGGAATACCCCTAATGACTTCCTTCCTCCAACTAGACCTCACATTCTATGGTTTCTGCCAACTCCCAATGGTAAATTCAGTTATGGACCCAGCAGTAGATTTGTGCATCAATCGGATCAGAGCCCTCAAGATCCCAAAGCACCTTCTCTGAACACTGATGCATTGGTGATCAAGCCTCCAACACATGAGCTCCTGGGGGTTATTTCAGGTCCTAGCCCTCAAAGGCTCACTCACGTCTCAGAATGCAAAATACATTCTGTTCATCCAAGAATCCCCAGAGTCTTAAGAGTTCCAGAATTGCCCAGAAGTTGAAGTCTAAAGTATACTCTGAGACTCAAGGCGACTCATAGGTGAGGCCCTGTGAAAATGAAATGTACATATTTTGAACACCGTGGTGAGACAGGCAGAGAACACTCATTCCAAAAGGAAGAAATGGCAGCAATGGAAAGGAGGATGGAACCAAAACAAGACTGGAACCCAGCTGGGCAAAATTAAATATGGTAGCTCCATGTTCAGCATCAGGTACCTATGGTGGCAAAAGGCGATTTCTAAAAGGCTTGGGCAACCCCACCCCTATGGCGTTGCCAGCTATAGCCCACATGGCCACTCTCTTGGGCTAGTTCGGTTCACCATCTGCACCTTCTCTCAGAAGAGGTTCCATATCCCTGGCATTTCTAACTCCCTGGGGTCTCTATTGCAGCCTTGGTTTCACACTGATAGAGTCAAATATCACCCTCACAGAGGCTGCCTACAGGAATTCTGACTGCCACACATTGGCTGTCCTTCTAGACCTTCCTTTGATATCTGGGTTGAATCCTCTGTGATCCTCAACTCTTTCATTCTGCATGCCTGTATAACCAGTACCATATGGATGATGCCAAGGTCTGCTGCCTGTCTGAACAATAACCAGGCCCATTTGGATAATGTTTGCAGCCTCTGAGTGTCTTGATGTCTGAGCACAGTGAAAAGAATCCTAGGAAAACACATTCCTAGGCAGCCCTCTGTTATGGTGCCCTGTGTCCTCTTAGCAAAGCAAAGTCTTTCAAATGAGTTTTCAGTTTTACCCACCTAGCCTGGAAAGGGTGGGGCCTGTCCAATTCTTGGGATTCCTTCAAGGCATCTTTTCTATTGTTATTGCAAAGCACTGGCTTCTTGTTCACAGGGTTAATCTCTTCAGAAAACACTTTTCTTGGTCTCAAACTTACATGTGCTTCTTTACTGGTCAAACTGCAAGTTTTTCAAACCTCTACACTCACTCTATGTTCCCAATTCTCAGTGTAAATCTGGCTAAAAGCAGATTTACAATACCATGGTACAACCTGAATGTTGTGCAGCCTTGAAATTTCCTCTGCCAGGTTAGTCTATCACTTTTAACTCAGGATCATAAAAATTCTTAAGGCTTAGACAAAATGTAGACAAGTTCTTTGAGATAATGTAACAAAAAAGAGCCTCTCCCCAATTCCCAGTAGAGTTCTCATTCTCACAGGAAGCCTCAGGAGAACAACCTTTACACCAAACGAACATTCTGGTCTTCAGCACTCATACTAGTATCACCTATTAAACTCTATTTTCAACATTCTAAGCTTTTCTAGCCTCTTTCTTCTAACATTTTCAACCTCATCCACAAACCAATTTCAAAAGTTTCTGAACCACACAAACAGGTATAGTCACAGAAATGATCTCCCCTCTTGGACCAATTTTCTGTGTTAGTGAGATTTCTGTTGCTGTAACAAAATATCTGATAAAATCAGCTTAAGTAAGAAATATTTATTTTGGCCCACCGTTTCAGAGTTTTCAGATTACAGTTGCCTGCCCCATCACTGTGGGCTTCTGTCAAGACAGAACATCACAGTTTTTAGTGTGTGGTGGAGCAAAGCTACTCACCACATGGTGGCCAGTAAACAAAGAGAGGCAGACAGACAGGCTGAGACATACAGATGGTGGTAGAGAGATGTCCAGAGAGAAAATATATCCTTCAAAGATGCTTCCAGTGATGTACCTCTTCCAATGAGGTCCCACCTCTTAAATTTTCTACCACCTCCCAATAGTGCCACCAGCTGGGGACCATACCTGCAACACATGAGCTTTTAGGGACATTTTAGATTCCAATTATAACATTTAAACTAGTTCCTTAAGTATCATCTGAATATTCTCACATTTCTTAACTCACACATCGATACCATCGCCAAGCAACTGTATGAATTTGGGTCCTTTCATAGGGAACACGGCAATGGAACCATCAATTAATTTTAAATAAAAATATCCCCAATATACACAACATGATTCGTTTGGCATAACAGGTACACAATAAATAGTGTTGAATGAAGGATATGTGTCTAATGTTTTCTTGTCTGGCTCAAATGTAAACACAAATACAGATAAGAACTTGTGTTATAGTAATATCTTTGACTCATTTATTCAGCAAATTTATTTACCTTCTTTTGGAAAAATGCATTATAATTACTGTTGGGCACATGGACAAACAGATCCCAAATCTTAACCTCAAAAGATTGTTAAACACTGACAAAGACTAAGCATGTGTATAAACAGTGATCATATAGAGTATGGTTCAGTATCATAAAATAAATGCAACCACAGAATAACAAAGGAATCTTCAATACTAAATCGCAATGAGAGTCTGGCTCTTATCTTTTAAAAATATAAAACCCTGCCATTGCTTTCTGAATGTTAGAAAAGTAAGGCAAGAAATAGACCAAAATTAAGGGGGTTTTCATTTATTTGGGTTTGTCTCATTTTTCTTTTGATATGTCTACTATTTCCAGGCATCTCCTCTGTATTCATTTCAAGGGTTTATCATCTCTGCCTTTCCAGTAATGCACAAGCATATGGTTATACTATTCTGGCCCTTTCCCCAGTTGAAAACGCTGAATATTCCTACCAAAGTCATCATATTCTTCTTATATTTGTAACTTGCTCTTCCTCAAAATAAGAATTTAACAGAACCAAATTTTCTTTATACACAAGAGAAAACTGAAAACATTTGTCTTTTCTAGAACTAAGGTCTTTTCAAATAATCTCTTTAGATAAGTTATATGTTCTGTTTTGTTTTGTTTCATTTTGTCTAGCCACAAAAACAAAAGTAATTGTGGGTATTTCCAGGCAACTAAGAAGGGGCAAAGTTTGACTGGATTAGCCAGTTCTCTGGAGAAATGTTTTTGAACTGGAGAATAAGAAATGACACCTTTTTCCTTTGGCATGGAAATGAACATACTAAACAACATCTATTTCAAAAGTCCATGAAAAGTGACCTCAACAGACTAATTAGTGCCTGTGCTGACACTTCAATTTGCAACCTAATTGTTTATTTAACTGCTAGCTATTTTCTTTCTCAAGGTTGTTAGCACTTTTAAAATCCTGTTTTAGAGACTGGTGAATTAATCATTTATTTAATCATTGGTTTCCAAGGACCAGGTTTAAAATGCTCTTTAAAAGACAATGTAACAACTAAGAATCAATGAAAATGTTGAAAGAAAGAGTAAGCCATTATGCCATGAGCTTACTAGAAAAATTCTTATTTTGTTCCATATATCTTTCTGTTCTCTGTTCCATACAGAAGTACTTGTTTATTTTTCTTTTCCCCAATTTTTCAGCTACCTACAATGATCCTCGCATATGCCTTTATTTTTTTCTTTTTCTTTCCATTTTCTTGTCTTTGTTTCTTATTCTTTCCAGGCTTTGGTATTCTTTTTCACTTACCAGCATTGTGAATCCTACAGGTAAGGATTTTATAAGCAGGGAGTTCTCTCATTGCAAAATCAGTTCAAATCTCTCAGAATGCTTTCCGTAGGTTTTTCAGCTTTCTAAGAAATGTCATTTCAAATGGCAAATTCCATGTAATTTTAGGGTTCAAGTTTAGCTGGATAATTAATAGAAAATGCACATCTAGATTTCTACCAGTTCCTCCACATCTGAACTTCCTTCCCTTGAGTGATATTCTTTTTGTTTTTCCCTTTCCACGTGGCACATGCTCATTTCTGCCCTTTGAGATCTGAGTACTTACTAAGATAGAACAGTAAGTTTTTTTCTCCCCTTCTTACCCTTTCCTTGCTTTACACAAATATAAAACCCTCCACATCTCCAACCAAAAAATAAAATTAAGTAAAACCCAGAAGGGACAGGAATATTCACAGCCCAGGAAAACAGTTCATGCAGGAAGTAGGGTGGGTGGGGTGCAGCTCTAGAAGTGATTTTAAAAGATCTAGAATGAGTAAATAAATGGATCATCAGGGAAATAAAGGCCTTGAAGAGTCAAGAGAACACTATGATTGACCTCAAGATGAAAGAATGGGCTGTAGTCCTCATGAAGGATCATGTGAGAAAGCAGATTGACATGGTGGAACCTTAACCCTCTGAGTTTCTCCTTAAAGAAGTTTCCTGTGGCTCACAAAAGATAATTGAGCCTGAATAGACCCATTCTTCACATTTCTCTTGATTTTCATTTTCAGAATTTGACTTTATATTCCAACGCTTTGATGTTAAGAACTTGGCAGGGGAAAGGGCTCTTGCTAAATAAAGCCTTCAACATTGCCCACAGTTGAACTGAGACCATAAGAGGATTAGAGAAGGGATAGGAAAGACTATAAACAATCATGGATTCAAGTCATTGAAGCAGTAAAAAAGCACTCTGTGAACTTTAAGATGCTGTAGACATCTTATTTACTAATATTAGTAATTAGCATATCTTCACAATATACTCATCCAGCCAGGACCTCTGATAACATCTAAGTCAGTGATTCTAAAAATTTGTTGACCTTACCGCTTCTATATACTCTATATACTTCTATATACTCTAAATTTGAACACCGAATAATCAATTGTTGATTATATACAATTGACCCTCCATATCCTTGACTTCTGCATTCATGAATTCATCTAAACCAATTGTGGATAGAAACTATAAGGGAAAAAGAAGTCCTTACTGAACATGTATTAACATTTTTTCTTGTCATTATTTCCTATAATATATATAATATAGTAAATAACTCTTCCCTTAGCATTTACATTATATTATATATATTTAGTAATTTAGAGATCAGTTATATGGGAGGATATGCATAGGGTATATGCAAATAGTATACCATTTTATGTAAAAGACATGTCATCTCTGGATTTTGGCTTTCTGGGGAATCTCAACTTAATCCCCCAGGGATAATAAGGAATGACTGAATTTACAAAAATTTACTATATTTCAAAGTGAAACATAAATTTAAAATCATTTGTTAACTTAAAATAATGACGTGTCCATTATTTGCTATTGTAAAGAATACATTATTTTGAAAAATGACTTTTTTTCCAGTGCTCCATAACATTTTAAGAATAATAGTATTGCTTTACATTTCCAAAAGTCATCTATTGCCTAGGTTTATAGAAGACAGGTAGTTTGTCAAATCTGTTCTACATTCAATCACATGTAATATTGCATGTAACATTGTCTCTGGAAAAATTATACTACATTCTCATGAAAGAATAAGATAAAAAGAATAAAATTTGGGCATCCACACTCTGCCCAGTTACTACAGTTCTCAGATCAACACAACATTCTCACACAGAAGATAATCTAGTTGTTCCCCTTTCTCCTTATTACAAACATATGAAAATGATGAGGTTAATCCTGGAGCAAGAAAATTTAACCATAGTTGTTTTATTTTTCAAACTGTACCCTAAAATTTAAAAAAAATTATTTTACAAACAAAGGAACATTATAATGAAAACAACTAACTGAGAGCAACTACAGGTATTTTCATGTATCTTATTTAAATTCATAATAATCTTGGTCTATAAGTAAGGCTAATTCTTTAAGGCTAATTCTTATGCCCATTTTAGTTATGGGAAAACTGAGGTTCTTTAAAATAGAGCTTCCCCAAGTACACAGCATATATGCACCTGTTAAGTTGTGAGGGCCAAACGGAAATAGAATATTATGCTCCCAGAGACTACTGCTCTACAAAGTGACAAAAGGCAGAAAGAAACAAGTAGGAAAGTCGAGAAACTTAGTTTATACTTTTGGTACTTTCTGGTGCTTGGCTTTCTTTGTACCTAATTTTTAAGAATCTCCCATTTTAAAAGTAGAGAGGAAGGGAGAGAAAAACAAAACTCTCTAATGCTAATATTTTACTAAGTTAAGGAAAGGATACAGTTTTTACTCAGTTATTTATCCTTCAGCTTTTTACAAAAAAGTGATTAATCTATTAATGTGTGAGTGAGTTTCTTTTAATGTTTTTCTCATCCTATTTTCAAACCTTATTCTCATTAGTTCTTTGCTGCTCTTTGGTGTGGTCTGTGGGGACCAACCCCAGAGTGGCTAACTAGGGGAGGAATCACTGAAGAGATCATCAGTCACTTGATGTTCCTGAGACAGAAGAAAACCAAGCAGTAAAATTTTACTCTACTTGTGAATACAGAAATAATTCAGAATAAGCAAGTTCAAGCTGGAATTTATGATGAGGCAAAGTCCATTAGCACTCTAGCAAATCCATGTGAATTCTGGTAGTGTTTTAGGGACTGAACTAAGCCTTCTAATTATCTTTAGACTGAATCATATTAGAAATTGAGCTCTATTCCCCCCTGTATCAGGTTTTCTGGCTGTAAGATGCTTTGGGAGGAATGTTAACCCTTCCAGGCCTGCAAGATCCTATTTTGAATGGATTGACAGCAGCAAAAATCACACATTTTAGATAAATACCTCTGGGTTTCTTCCTCATACATATTGGCTATACGTGATTCCTCTATCCCCAGGGGTGAACAAGTTAAAGACACGATTGTTATATACTCCGTTAACAGAAGACTGATTGTATTCATAACTCTCCTTATCATGTAGTACAGAAATTTTTCAGAACTTGCTTTAAATATTGCCTCTAATTTTTTTTTAAATCTCTAGCTTAAGTATTTCCATTTTTCTTCGTAAATGCACAACAAATTCAGTAACACAACCACAAATCCATACCTTCTACCAAGAAATCTTTCTACAGCTACTCAAATGTTATCTTTTACCAAAGGCAATATCAAGATTTTTCTTTCCCCTAAACCAAAATCCAAGGTCAAGTTTTGATCTGTTTGCTTCCCTAGTCAAATCATCCCTTCCAACACAGAAAAATTTATTTGCTTCCTACTGCTAAATCTCTTAATTGAATTCTCAACAATGCAGTGGTGAATGAGACAATCTTTCTTCTCTTGAACTCCACTCACCAAATCTTCTGAGTACTACTGACATATTCATCCTGATTGCTGACCTTGTTGGGTCATGCTGCTCTGCTACATGCTGACTTTTACGCCTGGTACCCTACTACTTCCCACATCAAATTAATGATTGCAATTTCAGCACAGAGTTACAGTACATTTCTTTCAGGATTTATTTCAGGTAATAATACTGGGATTTTTTCTTTAATTATTTAAGTAGTACTATTAAATACTTGATATATTTTAGATAAATACATAAATTATATCAAAACATCAGGAAAAACAAATTTACAAGAAAATACAAATATCAAGTGTTCTTTAAAAATTACAAAATAGAAATAGATTCTGTTCTTTTTTTCTGGTGCTTTCTTTGACTTTGATCTTTCTACAGCCAGGTCATCCTTGACACCCGTAATCTCTTCAGGTAGGTTTATCCAAAGTTTTCCTTACACAAAAATGTAATTCGTTCTTCTATCAGATAGTTATCAACTTATCAACATCTTCATTTTGTAAGTTAAAAACAACAACAAAAAGTCTCACAAAAAGGTTAAAATAAATTTTCTGACACTCAACATCACATAACATGTATCAGAACTAAAACACTTTATAGTAGTACCCAAGCTACCCCAATGAGTTCAACAATGATCATGTTGAAATGGAATCTTTTGTGAGACATTAGAGATAGGGGTATATATTAGATAATAGTCCAGAGCTTCAGAACAAGGCTCAGACTAGTGATATAGACCTGGAATTATCAGAATGTAATTGGTAGTTCAAGGAAGGGAATTATGTAGTATCACCAGAGATAAGTGAGAAATAAAATCATGTTCATAAACAAATGCTTATATGCATTAAAATGGTTCAACTCTGTTTCAGATCATGACCATCACTGAAGAGAAAAGGCAAGCACATTATTTTTATAATGTTTTGTATATGAACTATATACAAAATCAAACATTTGTGTGTATGAAAACATCCTACCTTTCTGCTCTCAACAACTTCATATTAATTTCCATTTATGTGTATTTTGCATAGAAAATTTACTAAGTATTATCACGTCAATTCTTTATATTTCTCTTTATATATTTGCTGTATAATATGGCATATTATAATAATTATTTGATCTCCCCCCCAAAAAGGGCAGTCACATAATTTCTACCTCTTAGCTACAACAGAGAAGGTTGTGATGTGATTTTTCTCTGTGTTTATATATAAAATCACCATACATTCTGGTGCTATTAACTCAGAAAGAATAATTTCTTCGAAGTGGGATTGCTGAGTCAAATATATGTGTTTTCACTCACATGAAATTGCCAAATTACTTTCACATAATTTTATATGTAAAATGCCTATGTATTTGCTGTGTAAGATATCAATATGCATTCTCTATAGATAGCCATCTATATTAGTACTTCTGAACTAAATAATGCTTCTTTTCTGAATTTGTTTATATATATTATACCATTTTTGTGTTAATTTTTCTATTTTGATTGTCATTAAACTAGCAAATATATAGTACTTACATTTTAAATAGACATAATATTTTGTAACACGATGTTGCTTTTTTTATTACATTTAGTTTTTGCACTTCAGTAAAAACTTGGAGATTGCTTTTGGTCTGAATTTTCTCTCTAACTTGTTGTTTTCCATTTTGCAGTATTTTCCCTATTATACTAAAATTTATTTTCCATTTTTACTTTGAACATATTGTTAAATTTTATCTTTACAGTCAACTAACTCATGATTTGAGTAATTTTGTCTCATTTTTCTCAAATTCCTCATGCCTCCTAGGTAGTCAAGCTTATTCTTAAAAATCTAAGTATTTTAATTTCTTCTATTTCAGTATGTACATGTATCACTTCATGTTCTTGTCTAATTTCATTAGTTAGCTTTTCCAAATGGGGTTGAACAATAATACTGACAGGGTACATCCAGATTTCCTTAAAATAGCCTTATTATTTCACTCTTCAGTTTCTGGTTGGAATAGTTTTTAACACATTAGTTTCCATCTATACTTACTTTACACAGATTTATTTGGAATTTTTGATAAATTTTTAAATGCTATTTAAGTTCTTTGTTGAGTGTATGGATTCTATTATGTGATGATTTTGAATATCTCACTGCTTTATTATTTTTTAATGTTACTATATTCAGCTTATTATCCCATTGAGAATTATAGCATTTATAAGATTACTTAACCCATAAGTTGATTCTTCCTATAACATTTTCAAGTTTTTACATGAAGGGATGACAGCTTCATAAGATAAATAGTTTTAAAATTTTATATAGTAAGATATAACTTATATAAAGAAATTATTTGTCCTTTAAATATTGAATACCTTTTTTGGTCAAACCATGTGAATGTGGGAGTTTTTATTTTTAATGATAAATTTTTAGTTATTCTTCCAACTTCTCTCAAATTATTGGAGTTTTATGTCAACTTCACTAGTTCTTATAGTTCTTATATTGCTTACATGTTACAGCTTATTTATCTGTTCAACCTAGATATCAATATTAATACTGGGAAATTATATGTAAAATTTTAATCTTTTCTAGATTAATGATTGTATGTCTTTTATCATTTTTAAGTATCATAAGATTTTTTACTTTGTCTACTTTCTTTAATCAAATTCACAAACATTTCTCAGTTTTATCAATCATGGTTTGATTTTGTTTTTCCTTCCAATTGTTTTCTATTTCAGAATTTCATCTTTATGTTTATACATTCTCATCTTCTCCCTTTTTTGTCTTATTCTGTATTTACTTTCCCTGTACATTTTAAGTTAATTGCAGTATTAGAAAATAGTATTCTAATGATCATGAGAATTTATGAGTATGCACCATACTATAAATAAATTTCACATGTCTCTCAGTAATTTCTCTTCATTAATTTTAAGTAAACCCAGTTTTATTTCATACTTTGCCTTTGATCCAGATGTTATTTAGAATATATTTTCCAAACTCTTACTGTTTATGATTTTTATTATCAAAACCTGGTCACTGAATATTTCATTCATTTATTCAGCTGTAAAATTCAAGACTATCCATTTTGCAATACTAATATTCCTACTTTAATCTTTTCTTTTGACTCATTAAGGAGGTGCTGTTTGGAAGCTTCTTAGGTCATAAGAAGAATGAATAGTAGTCTCTTTTTGAAAGTTACAGGTTTCTTAATGATGCTTGTTATTGTTTTTTACACATCACTCTTTTCTCATTGACCATATTTTTGGTACTCGATACATATTTTTGAAGATGTTAATAAATATTATATTAATCAACACCATCACCTCTTATTTTGCTTTGTCTATTGGTGGGCCAAACTTGGAAACAGTAAAATTATTCAATATGAATTTTATATCATCAATTTCTCCTCTGTGTATTTTTCTGGTTTCATGAATTTGTTCTCCATATACATTTACTGCATAAATGTATCATTTATAGCATAATTTTAAGTTTTTAGTTAAACTTGATATCTAATTTTATTCTCTGTAAATCTGTTGTTACTGAGTTATGCCTCAGTTTTCTTTCCTTCTTTCCTGTGTGTGTGTGTGTGTGTGTGTGTGTGTGTGTTACAGAAGATTAAATTCGGGGCCTTGTGCATGCTAGTAAGCACTCCAACACTGAGCTACATGACCAAACCTTCATTTTAGTTTTAAGGTTGCCACTTCTACTATCTTGTTTTGTATATGTCAGACATGACTTTTCCCACCTTTATTTTGAACATTTGACAACTTATTCTAATGGCCTTCCTGTTTATACAGTATAGCTGGATTTTTGTTTTCTACTCTCTAATTATTATCTGTTTTTTCTGTTGTGGGATTCCATGTATTATCAGTTTTTCTGATGTCTCAAGTATTTCATTTTTTTCTTCCATTTTATATATAATTACTCTATAGATTTGTATTATTTAACCTTTGTTCAATTCTTATTTTCTGGATTCATTAAAATTCCTTTCATTCATTTGCATTCTCTACCTTTCTGTCAGGAGTTATAACTATAAATGTATAAAAATAATTGATATGTTTTTATTTCCTATTAACACTGAATACCAGTTATTTCTATTGATGAAAATATTTTGTATCAACTTTTGCCTCATATACGGGGGAATGAAGTCCATCCCTTTACTTTCGCCAAGACACCCAAGGAAAACTATTAAGTGCATCACTGGGTTCCACCAACACTTCTGTTGTTTTAAGTTAGAACATGTGAGAAAGAGACTGGAGATGGATGGACACAGAACTGACATCCCCTGGTCCTTAATATCATGTCCCTTTTAAAAATAATAATTTAAAACAATATTTTTATGTCAAAAGTGTGTTTCAAATGTTTTCCAAAACAAATGCTCTATCCTTAAATATACCAAGGCACGTAGAGGAGTAATACAGTTCATTCAAGGATGAAGACTTTATTTATCCATTTCACAACACATATTCAGAACAAATCAAGACACAATGCTAGATATAGATACTAAAATTATAACCTTAAAATTAAGTCTCTTGCTGCTTAGAAAAAAAACACCGAATCATTTGCAACTTAAATTTAAGTATCTTAGGATGATTTGCTAAAAATTTGTAGAAGTGTGACAATCTGATAAGGAAGAAATGGCCTCAAGGAAATTGTATGCAAAACATGGAATTAAAATAGATGAATAGTATTCATCTGTGATAAGGCTCTGCATACAATCATACAGAGTAAACAAAATAAGAGAAATCTGTAAGAAGCAGGGTGCTCAAACTTATAAAGGTAAGTAGGAGAAGGCTATGAAATCAAGTGGAGATAGTTCTCAAAGTTTCTAGAA
Source organism: Sciurus carolinensis (assembly GCF_902686445.1). NCBI lineage: Eukaryota > Metazoa > Chordata > Mammalia > Rodentia > Sciuridae > Sciurus > Sciurus carolinensis. Next base: position 74,848,010 of record NC_062226.1, read on the forward strand.
GTTCCTAAAAATTTTTGAACACACGAGCGGCTCCTGATATTGATTTCCTCTTATCATTTAAAACATGGGTGGATAGATCTTTTTCTACATGTCCAATGTTTTTCACATATCAACTTCTTCTACCCTAAAACATTTTCATTAATTTTTTCCCTTCTTATTCTTTACCTTGATTGCTTTTCCTAGTTTTCTTAAATATGTTTCTTTGTGTATATTTATGTTATAAACAAAGTTACTGGATAATAACTTGCTTTTTTATTTTCCTACTCCTTGCCTCTTTATACTTTCAAAGATGTCTCCAAAATCCAATGACATTGAACCAAACATGAAATGAGATTATCTGCTTTCTCATCTCAGTCTCACAACAACTTGTAACAATTTACAAAGTCCCTTAATGGTTTCATGTGTTCACATCCTCATCTTAAAAATGGAGATGACATTAACAGTTATTAAATAAAATTTAAAAATTAATGAATATGTTTTGGAAAATATATCTTGTTGACTATAGCATTGTAAATCATTCTTTTCTTAGTAACCTGGGAAATAGTAGATTTCCTAATTTTCCAACAGATCCTTTCCAACTCAGGTTTCTGAGACAGCATCTATTCTCTCTTCTCACCAACTGCTCCTTCAACAGTTCTTTCAGCTGTTCCTATTTCAAATACTAATGCTGCCAATTTTGTTTGCCTTCTAATAATCCTACAACCTATTAATCATATCAATGTGCCATCAATATTTCTAGTCTTCACACATTATCATAAGATGGGTTAATTTTTCCACCTGTCTATTTGCATTGCCAGCATAGTATCTCTCTGAGTCCAAAAGATCACACCTGTGCAATTTGGAAAGCATCCAATAAACTCCGTAGAATTTTAAATTACATTATCTCTAATTTAGCTCCTTTCGATATAGTATCAGTGGCATCAAGTATTCTATCCCATTGATCTTTCACTCAATGTTTATGCTTACTCCCCATAACATTTTCCTCTCCAAGGCTTAATCAGTTCTATCAGGTATATTTGTTCCTTTAAAAATAGTGCATTTTGAGCTGATGGGTTTTCCCTCTTAGTTCGCACTTTTGCAATTTTGAAGCAGCAGTAAACACATTATTTCAAATTTTAACAAACTGAATGAGGTTGTTAAACAGTGTGTGTATGTGTGTGTGTGTGTGTAGATATATATGATAGAGTGGTTTATTTATTTATTTATTTATTTTGTTTTTTAGTCTATGGGAAATTAAGCAAAATATTGTGGAAAGAAATCTTTATGCCTCAAAGCTGTTATGTATATTCTACTTAATAAGTGTACTCTTAAGAGTTATAAATTTAGTTTACTAAGTTGGCACACAAATACAATGACAACAACTTTCTCTCCACAAATTTATTCTTTCTTTCCAGAATAATGGTGTTATCAAATCTAACCTGATGGAATGACAAAAATTAAGATCTATGGCATAAAATATTTCATCTGGAAAAGATCCAAGAGATCATTAATTTTAATCTCCTTATTCTATAAATTATGAGATTGGTAGCAGGCAGATTTATAGGTTATCTGATATCTCATTTCTGTTTTGTTTTGTTTTTTCTCTATCTCCAGGGCTCTCTGCTTGCACTATTTAAAATACAGACCAATCTACTTTTTTCCCTCTCAACTTTCCATTAATGTACAGATTTTCCTAGTTTTGCCAGTCTTGTATGAAATTTTCCTTTTATTGATAGCTGTTATAATTTGGATCTGGAAGGTCCCTCAAAAACTCATGTGTTGAAGGCTTGGTCCCCAACGCAATAGTGCCTAGAGGTGGGCCATTTGGGAAGTGATTGGCTTATGAGGGCTCTGACTTCATCAGTAGACTAATCTACCCATAGCTGAATGGACTCCCGGGAGGTAGTGGAAACTATAGGAAGGTGGGGCATGGATGGAGAAAATGACGATCTAGTCCCTAGCCCCTTCCTCTCTCTCTGCTTCCTGGACACCATGAACTGTGAAACTTTCCTCTATCAAGACCTTCCACCATATTTCTGCCTTGTGATCAGCCAACATGAACTGAAACTTCTGAAATCATGAGTCAAAATAAGCCTTTCTCATTTACATTACTTCTGTCATAGCGATTGTTTTAGTTTTTTTTTTTTTTTTTCTTTTGCTGCTGTGATCAAAGGACCTGACAAGAACAATTAGAAACGGAAAGTTTATTTGTGGGCTTATGGTTTCAGAGGTCTCAGGCAATAGAAGGCCGCTTCCTTCCTCAGGGCTTAAGGTAAGGCATGATGTCATGGCAGAAGAGTGTGTGAAGGAAAGCAGTCAGGAACATGGCACCAGAAAGCAGAGAGAGAGACAGCTTTCTTCACCATGAAAAATATAAACTCCAAAGGCACATGTAACCACATCCTACCTGCTTTTAGTTACCATCCAGTTAATCCCTATTAGGGGATTAATTCACTGACTAGGTTGAGGCTCTCATAACTCAATCATTTCATTTCTAAACCGTTGTATTGTCTCACACATAAGCTTTTGCCTGAAACATAACAGCAATGAAAATCTGTCTAGCAAAATAGTACTGCAAAACTGATTGATCAACATCTACTCACTTCGGTTTACTTCGTTCATATATTTGGTACAAAGCAATCTTTCCTTTCAGCATACTTCAAATACTTTAGGTAACTGGAACCCTCATGAAAAAAAAAGCAGAAAAATAAAATGTATTCTTAAGTAACCACTACCGTAATAAAAAAAAAAAAAAACCTAAATAATCTGAAATTTAGTAATAGTAAGAATAATAACTTAGTTTGGATTCATATATGTCAGAAACTTTCATGAAGGCACCTTGCTCTTTTTTATTATTAAAATAATTAAATTAAAAACTAATATATTCTTTCTTACTCATTTTTATCCTTTCCAAATATGAATCATTTTGAGTACAATATTCAGTTGTGAAAATTTTCTTCTCAGGTATAATCTTAGCAGGTATTTCAGACCATGACAGATTTTACCAGTTTATGGTGAACTCTAGGGAAGGAAATGGACAAAACATTGAATTTCTCCTATAGCAAAATACATTTAATATAAATAAATGTGAGTTTTTTGCAAAGTCATAGTTTTAATAAATATAGCATTAAAATGTCACTTTTCCAATGACTTTTTTTCAGGAAATTATACTTCTGTGCTTAATGTTTGTTACTATATTCCTGAACTTTATACTTGATTATTATAACAAAAATATCATGAAATCATTACTGCAAATGATTTTTAAATTGTATGGTTTTAACATTCTATCTCTGAACAACAATAATAAGGCTAATATGAATCTTGGGGCTATGGGTATTTTCTTTGAAACCCTGATTATGTAAATAACTTGAACAAGCCAAATCAGTGTTTATGCTGAATTTTGACAGTGCAATTTAAAATGAGTCCACAAATGAAATACTTTGCTGGCCAATGGCTCTGATCTGCCTAGTGGGAACTGGGATCAAAATACAGGGCTCAAAGATGATCACAGGCATGAGTTTTGGAACTTCAAGAGGCATCTGATCAACCTTACTTTACTGGTGGAGGATGGTGGGGGAGAAGAGAGAAAGGGGTGAGGCCAAAGTGGGGCAGTACACCCCATCAATACAGTTCCTAGTTGATCCCAGGTGCCAAAGGATGACTTAGAAAAATTTGAGGATGGCAGCACCTATGAACTTAACCCATGGTACTGGATCTGGGCTCAGGGGACCCTTCCTGGATAGCACTGTGGGTTGTTTTAAGACACTAAAGGAACTCTAGAAAATTTTAAGAAAAGAACTCCAAAGTATAGGGACTCCACTCTAAAGGAGTAAGTGAAGAAATTTTACAGTAATAACTCTTATCATTCCCATCTTCCAGATAACATACTGTTATGGTTTGAATGTGGTTTTCCCCTACAAAATTCATGCTACGATGTAATTCCCCATTTAATGGCACTGAGGTGATGGGAAGTTAAAGATAAATTATTAGACTTTAAGAAGGATGAATGTTTTTCTCATGGAAGTACATTCTTGCATTCAGGGGACAAAATCAGTAGTCTAGAGAACAGATTGTTATAAGTGAGCCTGTCACCTCCCCTGAATCGCTATTCCACATAGGCAGACAAGTTTGTCACTCTCACATACAATCCTGCCATGAAGCCACCTGTCATGTTGTGATGCAGCCAGGAGGTCACCATGCTGTTGAATGTTCCAGACATTGGAATCATGAACCAAATAACTTTTTTCTTTATACTTACACAGCACCAAGTGTTCTATTACAGCAATACAAAATGGACACTCAGGGAGTATCCACTGGTCAAGTAGAGAATTCATTGTATGACAACACTTTCTAGTAGCAAGCAACTGATGACACCTACACAGTACTCTTTCCATAGCTCATCAAACTCTTAAATGTTGTTAATTTCTTTTAATATTTTTAACAGTTTTAATCACCAATATATGGCTTCCCTTTGGAAGAATTAGATTTGGGTATTCTTCATATGTTGTGGAAAACTTTTGAAAGAGAAAAAAAAGTCAAGACAATTGATGAATATCATCTGTTCTCTACTTTTAGCAAAACAAATATTCCAGTGGATTTCTAAGTTTGCAACTCACTAGTACCCAATCCTTAGTCCTTGTATGTATTCATACCTTTCCCATTTTATAATCAGTATTAGAGAAAAGACATCTATATTCACATTTGTGACTATTTATTTGTAGTATAAACCCATTATATTATCCAACAATTTCTCTAGCACGTTATTCTTGCATATTTGTTTTCAATCATATATCCATTCTCTGATTTTGGATTTTCTTAGAGGGGTTACTTTCTTTTAAGAAATTGTAACTTCTATTCTTTTCTGAAAAGACTATAGCATATAATTCTCAAAAATGCCTGAACATATTTAAACTCATGTGCTTTTCTATGATTAAGTTTAGTCAGATACTCTCACAAATCTTTCATACATATCACTCTATATTATTCTTGTAGATTCTCAGAAGTAACAATATGACAATGATCTGATAGAGGTCATATTTTCAAGGATTTTTTCCCCTCATACAGAAAATGCTGATAACTGAATTTGCATCTGATTAATCCTCCTGAATAAAAACTAGAAGGCAAATTTTTAGGTTGTTAGAAAAAATCATTTCCTATTGTTAATTACAGATATTTCGTCTATCACCTAGGAAAATTTGCATGCCAAGAAGCAGGGTATATGCAAGTTATTTTCCATATCTGACGTTTTATTGAAAACTTCTTTAGAACAGCTGTGTAAAACACTTTTAGAAGCAACTCAGCAAAGAGTTTTATTTGCCATTTTTTTCTTTTAAATCATGCCTGGTCACCAGTTGACCAGAGATGTGCGAATCAATCAATATTAAACATTCCCTTTAAATAATTGAAAATAAATATTTATGTTGAGATACGTTCATTTATATCAACTTTAATGGCAGGAGAGTAAAAGCCACATGAAGTGCCTACCTTAAAATAAGTGAGTCTTGAAAATTATATGTTTATACAAAAAAGAAAAAAAATCGTTTTTAAATGTTAAGAAACACTAGTCGCAATGAACTTTTACCTCTTTTGCCTATTATGATATGTTAATTACACTGGATGTATTGATCCTCATCAGGGCTTCTTAATGGTTCATGTCTGTTCTTACATGGGTCAAATGGATATCATCTCAAATAGAATACCTTACTGGTAGCTTTCTAGACTTTAAACTCAATTTATTTGCAATTTTGTCTATTTACCATCTTTGAAATGCTCTGTGTAGAATACTATGTTCATCATGCCATTTTCCACTTTGAAAATCTTCACTGAGCCTCTATTTCCTATTAGATAAAATGTCAAGTTTCTGCCCCTTCTAACTCCAATTGCCTTTCTAATTCTACTCCTATACCCAACACGCAAACTCAGGTACATTGTTCTTCTGGTGTCCCTTAGGCATGTCTTGATCTTTTCTGCAGTCACAGAAATGTAATTTCCTGCATCCCTGACTGGCCAAATCATGTCCATCATTTGAGGCCTAGTTCCACATTTTCCTTATGAAATATAATGCCCTGGTATTCAGCACATATTTGTGATTTACAAAATGTTTTTACAGGCAATCTCAATTAATTCATTTTATCCTTTCCAACTGATATAAATAAGAATTTTACAATACTAAGGTTCACAGGGGCCTTCCCTAACTAGATACACATTGCTCTGTCCTCTATTCTGCACCTACAACACCTCCAGTGTATTGTTTACTGGAACAATCATTAGCTAATGATTAATCTATTTTTATGTTTGAGCTAATTTTTAATACTCATTCATTCATTATTGCTTTATTGAGATTTTATAATATTCCAGTCATTTTTTTCTGAACAGTCTCTGTACTAGGAAGTTCATTGCAAGTATTTTCAAGTACTGAGGAAATTTCTTCATGTCAGGGACCACAAATTTTTATCTCCCCAACAGTGCCTAGTACAGGTAACACGTAAGAAATGTTTTAAAAAAGGGTAAATTAGAAAGAAACTGTCACTTCATTACATTCCTCATAGTTTTAAATAAAAAGTATATGAACTCAACATCTAAACTTGACACTTTTCCTTAGTCATATTACATACACTTCACTTTATGAACTCTAAGTTCCAAAGTGTACAGTAAGTGGGAAAACAATACGAACACGCACTCAAAAAACCATCCAACTCTTTCAGGACTTATCACCCTAAATGATAAACCACAGGATGCCATCACTTTTAGGACTGAAGATAATTATTTTAAACCCTAAAATAATTGTGCTGAATATTCAGTATCATTTGGGAAGACTAATTGAGAGAAATACTAAGTTTCTATGCTGAATAACTGCAGGTATTAATATGTGAAAATTTTGTCATTGAAGTCTCATTGAGCATCAGTAGAATGAATCCTGGTATAATCTTGTGTTTGTGACTGAATTCCAGACACAGAAGTACGTTGAGATTTAGCTTTGGGATGCACTTTCATCTTTAGGATGTTCTTAGCTCAAATACAGTAATGTATTTTTCCCAATATAGAACAAGCAGATGCCTCTAACTGTGCTACTCATAAGAGATCAACAACTTGGTGAACAGAGGAATGTAAATCCTGTCATCTGTTCAGGTGTGAAGAGCAGGACCCGGGCAATGTGTGTCATCAGCCCTGCATTTGAAGATGAAGTCTGTGACCATGCTCTTCCTCCATGCAAGAGGTTGCTAAAAGAGCCAACGTGTGACCTCAGACCTCTCCACAGACTACACAGGGCCCTGTTCTTTGGTTAGTGCTTGGGACCACCACTTGTAAGGACTTTGTTGCTTTCAACTTTGTCTGTTTTCAACAGAAAAAGCTTGACCCCTTTTCCTACACTGAGTTAACTTAGCTTTGCTGCAAAGCAGTCAGGACTAGATACACTACTATTCTTGCTTCCCCAAAGCTCTGGCTAGAAAACCTGTGATTCTACCATAATTTCTTCCTCTCTGATTTCTTTCAATACCCAGAGCTGCAGGTTTTCAGAAATCCTGTTACATAAGTTACATAATTTGCCATGTTAAACAGTCGGTTCATTTTGTGATAGTTCCTTAGAGGCAAATTTGAGAAGTAAAGTATGTTCAAAAGGTTTGGTTTTTAAAAGTGTAAAATAGGGGGATGTGTGGATTTAGATTTGAATGGACCTCAGGCACAAAACAGAGGTCCCTCTTGGTATAAAAGACTAGGAAATTTTTGTTCTACTTTTAGGATCTCTTGCTGCATGAGGGACTTCTTTCCCTAAGTGCCCTAGGGTAATCCAGTTAAGTCTAAGAAAGCTCAATATCAGAAATTTCTTCAATTACTGTGCAAAGAAAGGATTATCACTTTACCAGTTCCACTCCCCTTCATGCTAATGCTGTACACGAAGAATGCTGTGCATTCTCTGCCCAGTGCAAGTGAACAGAAATATCTTTTATTTTTATTTTTATTTTTTTAGTACTGGGGATAAAACCCGGGGATGCTTAGCCCCCGAGCCACATCCCCAGCATGATTTTATTTTTTTATTTTGAGGCAGGGGTCTCATTGAGTTGCTTAGGGCTTTACTAAGTTGCTGAGGTTGGCTTTGAACTTGTGATCCTCCTGTCTCAGCCTCCTCAGTTGTTGGGATTATAGACATTTGCCATTGTGTCTAGCCAGAGAATTCTTTAAAATGCTTGTGTTCTAGATATTTTTATGAAAGACTATTCTGCATCACTCTGGGCAGCAGCCCAATAAATCTCCAGCTACATAAGTGGAATTATTAGGGATGTATGGCATACTATGAAATGGAATTAATACTAAAGTTCCTTTTGCTTTTCTTTGTCTTTATTGTATAAGCACATTTAACCCTCTGTATTAACATCAGGCAATTGGATTAGAACTGAAAATTTGGTTGCATATGCTTCTGCTAATGAAAACTTCAATTTTTAATTCCAGATTAGAGAATGATTTTGATAATTAAGGATAACCATGTTTTAAGTACAAACTAAAATCTTAGACTTATTCATTTACATCATTCATAAAGATGCATTTTAATGACTTTCCCATCAGTGATAATAGGTACTACATGAAAATACAGGAAACCAGTAAGTCCTGAATTTGCCAGCTAAAGGACCTTGAAGAAGTCCCTTCACTCTCTGATACTGTGCTCCCAGTGATGGTGATATTGTGCTGACAATATACACAGAACTGCCGTGAGGACCAAAGAAATCAGTACTAGGGTATGAAGGTTTGCAAACCATAAATAATGTAGAAATCTAGGGGATACAGCAGGATTTAAATGGACATTTATTCTTGATATGTGAATGTTTTCAAAGATTAGTTTATAATTTCCATGGTAATCCTTAATTCTCACTTGAGGTCATTACTTAGATGTGCCTCTTTGATACGGTGTGTTCATCTCAGTGTCTCTCCTGATCTGTTCTAGAAAATGTGTCATTGTAAAGCAAGTAATTGATCCCTAAGCTACAGAAGAAAACAGGTGGCAATAAAGTGAAAGAGGAGAGAAGAAGAGTGACAAAGTGAACAACCTACTAAGCACATTCAATTAATAAATAAATAGGAGACATAAAGGTTCAAGAGCAAGAATACATGCAGCTTTTAAGCCAGGTGTGGTGACTTGGGAGGCTGAGGCAGAATGTCAAGTTTGAGGCCAGCATCAGCAATTCAGTGAAATCCTATTGCAAAATTAAAAAAAATAAAATAAAAAGGACTCAGAATAACAGTGATAGTGTACCCTGAGGTTCAATTCCCAATCTCTCTCTCTCTCTCTCTCTCTCTCTCTCTCTCTCTCTCTCCCTCTCCCTCTCTTTCACACACACACACGTACACACACACACATGAATACATGTAGCTTTTGACTCAGATAGACAGACCTATGTTTCAAATCCCAATCCTGCTGCACACTGACTATGTGAGACTGGGTAAATCACTTAATCCAGTTTCTTTAAAAGTGTAATATCAACATCAATGTCACCACAGAACATGATTGAAATGCAAAATCTTTTAGTCCCCTCCCAGATCTGGTAAATCAAAGTCTTTGGAAGTGGACTTCAAAAATCTGGGTTTTAAGCACACTCAAGTTTGATTATCATTCCCTTAAACTATCTGAATAGGTTTTTTCATCTATAAAATAGGAATCCTCATATCAGTACAACTATAATGATTAGAGACCAGACATATTGAAAGCCTGGTGTATGTTAATTGTTCAATAATGGGCCCAATCCTTCCAGAAACATCTTGGATGCCATCCAGTTCATGAAGCCATGGTTAATTCTGTATGTAGGTATCACCTCTATGCATTTATGAAAACTAAATAATATTAATTCTGGCTTTGGACTATATTATTATCACTGTGTTATTACTATATTACTGACTAGTTCTCTCTCTGGCACTATAGGTTTCTAGAGTTTAGAAGAAGGGTTTTACTCATTTTGAATCTCTCAGTATATATAACATTGGAGCATAAGCCCTTCCTTCCCAGATGATTGAATAGGACTAATGACTGTATCTATTCCATGAGATTATTGTGAAGTTTTATATATAAAGCTATTAACTTGGTACCTGGTTCTCCATAAGTGGTGGCTATTATAATAATATTTTTTTTTATTTTATTTATTTATTTTTATTTATTTTTTTACGTTTACATAGGGTAATGATGTTTCTTTTTTTTTTCCGTTACCCCCCACCCCCCCACCCTTTTCCCTTTATACAGTCCTTCTTTCCTTCATTCTTGCCGCTCTCCTTAGCCTAACTCTAAACCTAACCCTAAACCTAATGCTAACCCCTCCCACCCCCATTATATGTCCTCATCCGCTTATCAGCGAGATCATTCGTCCTTTAGTTTTTTGAGATTGGCTTATCTCACTTAGCATGATATTCTCCAATTTCGACCATTTGCCTACAAATGCCATAATTTTATCATTCTTCATTGCGGAGTAATATTCCATTGTATAAATATGCCACAGTTTCTTTATCCATTCATCAACTGAAGGGCATCTAGGTTGGTTCCACAATCTGGCTATGGTGAATTGAGCAGCAATGAACATTGATGTGGCTGTATCTCTGTAGTATGCTGATTTTAAGTCCTTTGGGTATAGACCAAGGAGTGGGATAGCTGGGTCAAATGGTGTTTCCATTCCAAGCTTTCTGAGGAATCTCCACACTGCTTTCCAGAGTGGCTGCACTAATTTGCAACCCCACCAGCAATGTATGAGTGTTCCTTTTTCACCACATCCTCTCCAACACCTATTGTTGCTTGTGTTCTTGATAATCGCCATTCTAATTGGGGTGAGATGAAATCTTAGGGTAGTTTTGATTTGCATTTCCCTTATTACTAGGGATGTTGAACATTTTTTCATATATCTGTTGATTACTTGTATATCTTCTTCTGTGAAGTGTCTGTTCATTTCCTTAGCCCATTTGTTGATTGGATTATTTGTATTCTTCGTGTAGAGTTTTTTGAGTTCTTTATAGATTCTGGAAATTAGCGCTCTATCTGAGGTATGGTTGGCAAAAATATTCTCCCACTCTGTAGGCTCTCTCTTCACATTTCTGATAGTTTCCTTTGCTGAGAGAAAGCTTTTTAGTTTGAATCTATCCCAGTTGTTGATTCTTGCTTTTATTTCTTGTGCTATGGGAGTCCTGTTAAGGAAGTCTGATCCTAAGCCAACAAGTTGAAGATTTGTACCTACTTTTTCTTCTATAAGATGCAGGGTCTCTGGTCTGATTCCAAGGTCCTTGATCCATTTTGAGTTGAGTTTTGTGTAGGGTGAGAGATAGGGGTTTAATTTCATTCTATTGCATATGGTTTTCCAGTTTTCCCAGCACCATTTGTTGAAGAGGCTATCTTTTCTCCATTGCATATTGTTGGAACCTTTGTCTAGTATGGTTCAACATTCGGAAATCAATAAATGTCATTCACCATATCAACAGACTTAAAGTTAAGAATCACATGATTATTTCAATAGATGCAGAAAAAGCATTTGATAAAATACAGCATCCCTTCATGCTCAAAACACTAGAAAAAATTGGGGTAGTGGGAACATTCCTAAACATTATAAAGGCAATCTACGCTAAGCCCATGGCTAATATCATTCTAAATGGTGAAAAACTGAAAGCGTTCCCCCTAAAAACTGGAACAAGGCAGGGATGCCCTCTTTCACCACTTCTATTCAACATCGTCCTTGAGACTCTAGCCAGAGCAATCAGACAAACCAAAGAAATTAAAGGGATACGAATAGGAAAAGAAGAACTCAAACTATCCCTGTTCGCTGATGACATGATTATATATTTAGAGGAACCTGGAAATTCCACCAGAAAACTTTTAGAACTCATAAGTGAATTCAGTAAAGTAGCAGGTTACAAGATCAATGCTCATAAATCCAATGCATTTTTATACATAAGTGATGAATCTTCAGAAAGAGAAATTAGGAAACTACCCCATTCACAATAGCATCGAAAAAATAAAATACTTGGGAATCAATCTCACAAAAGAGGTGAAAGACCTCTACAATGAGAACTACAGAACACTAAAGAAAGAAATTCAAGAAAACCTTAGAAGATGGAAAGATCTCCCATGTTCCTGGATAGGCAGAATTAATATCGTCAAAATGGCTATACTACCTAAAGTGCTATACAGATTCAATGCAATTCCAATTAAAATCCCAATGATGTACCTTGCAGAAATAGAGCAAGCAATTATGAAATTCATCTGGAAGAATAAAAAACCTAGAATAGCTAAAGCAATCCTCAGAAGCAAGAGCGAAGCAGGGGGTATTGCAATACCAGATCTTCAACTCTACTACAAAGCAATAGTAACAAAAACGGCATGGTATTGGTACCAAAATAGACAGGTAGATCAATGGTACAGAATAGAGGACATGGACACAAACCCAAATAAATACAATTTTCTCATACTATAATAATATTTTAAAAGCTATTTTTAATAATATATACTTGATAAGCATTTGTTGGATTTACCTGATTTGTTGAATTACCATGAACAGAAAAATCATTTCTTAAATTCTTTTGGTAATATAGTTTTAGAATATGAGGAAAAGTTAGCAAGTATCAGTCTGTTTATGAACTGTATCTACTTATGAAAAGTCAAATAAGCATATATGCTAGTCACTGTCCAATTCACCATCAGCTTTTTTTGTTTTAACTCTTCAAATTCTTGATAGTAATTAAAATGTTTTCCTAAGTAAAGTATAGTATTCAAGTCAGTCATAATTGAAGTAGTGCTTATGGGTTCTAAGAAAAAATATACTAGTGAGCAGGCAGCTCTCTTCCTGATGAGTTTGCCTTGGGAACAGTCTCAAGGAGCAACTTCAGATTCTTCTTATGAGAGCAGTGGACAAAGAAAGGACTTGACTAGAGGACAGACACCTTCTACAGGACCGGGCAGTTTGTCTCTTGTTTATTCAATTGACACTTTGAGACCCAAATATTTTCTACAGTATTCAGTAGGATCAGTACTTTTGGACAGAATTTGAAACAGCTTTAGCATGGTCTAGAAGGACATGAGGGTTTGTGCCAAACCTCTTTCCCATCCACTGCATTTAACAAATAGGCTTTTTATTCCCCCATCTCCCACTCATCTTTTTTTAAGAGAATGGTATGCAATGTGCAATCATTTTTAACTATGTGGTTATGATATTATATTACTTTTCAATTGCTGCCACAACAAATTACTGTAAGTATAAAAAAGATTCAATTCTGCTGCAGCTCAGTAAGGACAATGACTCAAGACACCAACTAAAGGGAGAAGACACAACTGTATTCAGTGGTCAAAGACTGGAAAACTGGGAAATTTGGTTGGAAACCAGTCTCTTCATTCCAGGGGATGAGGGGTTATAGATACATAGGAATAATGAGGGAGAGATATGCAAACAGAGGGAAGGAATATGTATGTCTAATCTGCAAAGAGGGAGAAATCTTTCATCTCTTTGTGCTCTTTTTATGGTCTGGTGTTTCCCGTCAAGGTGGCTGGTAGGTATCTTTAAACTTGAATTAGGAAGAGAGAGACTAAGCAAGACTAAGTCAAATGAATTCTACAGTATAATTCTGGACAAAATGTTTCTCAAATGTTCAACATGTGTACATGCTAGCTGAGCAGAATCTTATTCAAATGTTAAAACAGCAAAAGACACAGGCATGATATGAGAACGGAGAAGTCAACTCTTTTCATTCTATTCCAACTACCCTTAAGACATCTGCAGGCCCAAGCTAAGAGTGTTTACAGCAAAAATGACTTTTATTCCCTTAAAAGTAGACTAGACAATTGTTATCATTTTAATTCACACATCAGAGGTATTAGCTACAGCAAAAATAGTGAGAGACTAAAAAATGTATTGGCTAGCTCTGTGACCTCCAAAATTAGTGATTTTTCAAGTCACCTAAAGAGCCAGTGAAGCTAAAAGGTTTATTTAATATTTTCCTGTTACATCATCATAATTACAGTGGCTAAAAAAAAAAAAAAAAAAAAACAAAACAGAAAAAAATTTATCTTCTGTTCTATAAGGTAGAAGGCAAACATGTGTCTAACCAGGTTAAAATGAAATTGTCCTCAGGGCTACATTCCTTTTTGTAATCTCTAGGAAGAATTTTTTTTGTTTTGCTTATTCAGATATTGGCAGAATTCAGTTCCTCATGGTTGTAAAACTAAGTCCCCTGTCTCTTTGGTGGCTATCAGCTGAGGATTGTCCTCAGCTTTTAAAGGTCAAAAAAAATCCCTTAGTATTCCAGCCTCTTCATCTATCTTTAATACTGAGTGAAGGATGAATCTTTTCCAAGCTGCCTCCCTCTGACTGACTCTTTTTATTCGTCTTCTCCTATGATTACAGAGGTCCTAATATGATAACCCAGGATAATCTCCCTATTTTAAAGTCAATTGATTAGGAAACTTAAAACCATCCTGAAAGTCCTTTTTGCCACTTAATAAAGCATAATCAGGGTATCAGGGTATTAACATCAGTGATCAAAGATCATGGGTGAAATGAGTTTTGCCCCCCAATGGGAGAGGTATTTTCTGAAATATTTTACCCCTATAGTTAATATTGTGTCAATAATACTTTTCACTAATGCAAGCATTTTGTATAGTTGCACTATGCTTTAAAGATTCAAGTTTTAATTATGGGAACAGAAGGGAAAGGAAAGGAAGAGAAAGAAAAGCAAGGGAAGGGAAATGGTGGGGCTCCTCAGGTGTGGGGAGGAAGAGAGGAAAGGAGGGAGGAGATAAGGGAAACACTATTATATATATTCATATACATTCTCATCAACTTTTATAACTCATGAAATATGGGAAACTGAGATTCATTCAGCTATTAAGAATAAGTTTATGACTTAATCAGATGTTGGTACTCCCATGTTGCAGTGGGCAGATCTGTCATACCCAGATAATGCTGTCTTATTCCAGTATCTATGTCATCCTCTGCTAAGTCATGAAAAAGTTTATGGCTTACCTCTTAAGTAGCAAAATAAGTAGAAAATATTCTTACAACTATAATAAAAGTAGGGAGACACCATAGAGGGTCAGAACCACCCCAGAGTCATACGTTGCTCTACAGTTTCTCATTATATACTTAAGTTGAAAGGAACTTTGGGAAATTTTTATCCACAGAATATTTCAAAGTATTATACAAAGTCATTCTATTGACCAGTACTTAAAATAAAAGGGTCTGTGTAATTTCACTGCTGAAATTGTTTTTTCCTTTTCTTCTTAGTAGAAGTTGTGTATCGTTCTGAAAATTCTGACAACCCCTGAGAAATACCCGATGCTGACGGATGCCCATGCTGGCAGTCAGTGCACTTACCTTCAGGTCCAGACACCACTGTGAAATTCAAGTTTAACCAGGCTCTGGGCAATATTCTTTGCCTCTGACTTAGTGTCAATTTTGTCGATAATGGAAAAGATCAGGGAAGGAAGAAGAGAAGGAGAGAAAAGGTACTGGGGAATGAAATTGACTAAATTAAATTGTTGTATTGTGTACATGTACAAAAATGCAACAATGAATTCCACTATTATGCATAATTATGATGCATCAACACAAAATAAATTAAAAAATGGAGACAGCATTAGAATTTCCTAGATTTATGAATAGGTTTCCTGAAACCTACTTCAAATTTAAAAAAAAATACCTGCTAATTAAAATGATTAGGTAATTTTCTGTGACATGATATAAAAGCAAAACAGTCAATGGAGTGGCTCCTTAACATTCCATGTCATAGCATCTCTCTGACTCACACTTGTGTCTTCTCTTCCATGGCATTCCCACTGCCAGGTCCAGGGACAGGCTTTGGTGAATTTAATCCAATCAGAATGATTCCCTATTGCTACAGTGATTGGTTCAGTTAATCAGAGCCTCAGTAAGTTAGCATGTGGCATTCCTCTAGCTGCAAGAATTGTTCAGGAATGAGTCTCTCAGAAAAAAACAAACGACACGTGTGTGTGTGTATGTGTGTGTGTGTGTATGTGTGTGTATTTGTGTTTTCCTTATGAGAGCATTCTCTCTCAGCATATGCATGAAAACAATTACAAGTACATGCTGTTGGTAGCCTTCTCATTGTTATAAATGCCTTTTGAAATCAACACATATCAAAAAGGATTAGAAAATTCTTGAGAAATGGAACTAGAAACTTCAAACCCTGCCTGAAGTCTGTGCTTTTTGAGTTTTGTGACCTTCAAGTTCCCTTTAATGTTTGTTAGTTTTATTTAGATTTTCTATTACTTAGAGTTAAATATATCATAATTGATATAGTGGTAAAGTGACTGTTCTGGATCTTATGGTTTGAAAGTTCATATTATAGATAAGGCGCTAGAACCTTACACATAGGTGACTGGCCTATAAACACACACTTAGGTGAAAGAAGAATTGAAAACAAGTTTCCTAATCTAGTTCCTCCATGTGGCACATCATAGTACTTAAAGATCTTTAAGCCATGATTATGGTTTTAAAGCATCTTTAAACATCTTAGATTGGATAGTATGAATTAAGATGGTAGTTCTCTCTTGGTAAATTGATATTTAATCGATTTTTGAAATATACCCTCCTCTGTGATACCTCCCTGTAGTGCATTACTTGGTGTGTGCCCTCTTCACTGGAACCTGGAGCAGTTTCTAGGCACATTGCTTGCTTGAGAACTTGGAAGATGAATGTCATGTTTTAAGCACTTATATAGCTCTATATTTTAGTATAATGTCTCAAACTTAACTATCAACAATGTATTTTGAGGGAATGACTCAAGGAATGAATGGAAAAAGCACACATATACAAAACTGTTGTTATGTAGATGTGGTCCTGTTTACCCATTGTATGGCCCTTGAAAGAAGGAGCAAAAATTCACAATACTTAATACATACATGTACATAACAATTACTCATTCTTGGTAATGACTATCATTTCATAAGTACATAATAGAATAGCATTTCTTGTTTTCAAAAGAAGGATAAAAATAGTCCAAATAATCATCTGATCTTTTTTCACTGGGCTGTGGAATATCTTTACCTTACTAGAAATACAAAAATTAGCATTTTTCAACATTTCTCTGCACTTTCTTTTCCATTCTTTGCATAAGAGATCTCAAGGAAATTGACCATGTTAGTTGTTGTTTTAGTCAGCTCTTTTGGTGCTGTGACTTACTTAAAGACCTGACCAAAACAATTTTCAGGAAGAAAAGTTTATTTGAGGACCCATGGCTTCGGTGGTCTCAGTTAATATACAGCTAGCTCAATTATCCAGGGGCTCCAGGTGAGGCTGAACCTCATGATGGAAGAGTGTGGCAGAGGGAAGTGGTTCACATGATGATCAGAAAGCAACTCACCGGATGTAAAATATATACCCCAAAGTCTTGTCCCTAATGACCCACCTACTCTAGGCACACTCCACCTGCCTTCAGTTACCACTCAATGAATCTCATCAGGTGATTCATTCACTGATAGGGTTAGGGCTCTCGTAACCTAATTGTTACTCCTCTGAACCTCCTTGCATTGTCTCACACATGAGCCTTTGGGGGACGCCTCACATCCAAACCAAAACAGCTGTATTTCAATTGTGTATTCTGACCTTGGAACAGGTCTTTTTAACCTACAAAAACCCAAATGCTAGTTTATTAGGGTTCTTTTTTTTTTCCGATTAAGAAAGAAGTATACATTTGATAAAAATTCTTGGAAAAATCTAATATAGTATGGAGCAGAAAGCAAATAATCTGGCTTTATTTTTAATGTCCAGAAATAATCATTGATAATATTTTATTGTATTTTTATTCAGCCCTGAAATTGAAGTCCTACTGAATGTGCATTTCCCTATCACACTGCTTCTCTATTGATACTGTAACATAATAATTTTCCATGTCATCAAACACTCTTATTAATGTTTTATTCCAGTTGTTTTATTTTAATGTCTGTGTAATAATAATAGTGAAACCTATCATTTAGGAGGATTTTTCCTGTATTCCAGGTTTTAGTTAAAGCTCTTACATGCACCACTAGCATAATCATCACAGAAAAAATGAAGTAGGTCTTGTCATTTCTGTCCTCATATTCTGGATGAGGGAACAGCTGTGAAAGCACTTAGGTGCATGGCCGTTGTTAACAAATTGCTGAATAACTTGCTTCCCTGAAAGAGTATCTTCGTATTTTACTTAATAGTGTGTTTCATGGCTTTCTTGATTTACAAATTATTTCCTTTTCTAGGTAGTTTATTATTATTTAAATTTAAATTACTGAATTAATGCTGAATTATCAGGCTAGTTCCCTTTTTCAGTATCTGCCAAATTTGGAGGGATCTCCTTTCTCTGGGATAGATGATCTTCAGGTCTCCTAATCACAATTACAGCTAAATTTCAGGATATCCTGATGAGAAATTGATCCAATATTTCACAAGTTCTTTTCTCTATTGATTGGGCAATCCCGAGAATATCAAGGTATTAGCTACATTGCTAGCAGTTCTTTGCTCCAAGATAGGGATATTTCTCAGTCCAAGATAATAATCCGAGGGCTATAATTCCTCCACCCCTGATTTGAAAAGGAGCCGTGATAGGAGCTGGTGCCAGAAATATATTTATAGGTTTATTTATTGGCTCATCTTGAAGAAGGTTCAAGCAAAGACGGGTTATTTGGACTCTTCATTTCTTTATAGAAGTTAGGAATGTGAGCGCATAGAAATCCTATTGGATTTCCTTTTATCTTGTTGGAATTTAAAAGGGGGCACATTTCTCCCTGATCTTTTCCCAGACAGCCATATCAAGTAGCCAATTGCAGATGACCACATGAAATGTAGCTTCGTATGGAGGATTACCTGCTCGACTTTTTATTTATTTATTTATTTTTCTGGAGCATTGAAATGTGGCAATTTACTGATGGTATGTTCCTTTACCTACAAAATTTCTGTCACACTCTGAAAGAAAATGACAATTAGATTGGAATTATGGATATGCCATATCTAAGAGATGGCTTCTAAATTATATTTGACTTTTTTTCTTTACTGATACATTTATTAATTTACTTATTTTATTTTGATATTGGGCTTTCAGTTTTGTTTTGTTTTGGTATAGTGCATCTTCTGCATGAACTTTCAAGAGTCAGCTTTTTTGCTTTTTACTTGGAATTTGTTATGTACTTGTCTTTACTATCAACTGCCTAAAATCTTATCACTTAGTATCCACCATTTGTGGAAAAAAGAAAAATATAGCATTCTTACAAGTGAAGGATTATCCATAACTCCCAAAACAATGAAAGGAAGAGTATAGTTTTTAGATCTCTTTCTAGTCCTTGATTTGAAACTGCTTAGTAATGAATTATTTGATAGAGCTATTAATACAATATAAAGTGAATTATGCATGCTTTTCCAATTTCTTTGCTGGCTAAGAAATTAAAACAACTATTAATTTGTTCTAATTA